>NC_137328.1:38181172-39497399 GCF_965287045.1 Carcharhinus amblyrhynchos | reverse complement strand
CAGTGGACAGTGCCAAGGTGCCCCTTGGGCAGTGCCAGTGGGCCAGCCTGTCACTGCCATGCTGGCAGTGGCCAATGGGCATCTCCCCCTTACCCTTGACCTCCTGAGGGACCTCCATGACCTCTGTTCACTCCAGTGGGGTTGACCACCACGTCCTTGTTAATGAGGAGCTGTTGATAACCTTGCTGGAGTGAACCACTCCTGGATGAGAGGGTAAGGGGAGGGGCGAGGGCAAAATGTTAGTGGGTCCAGAGACTGCAGTCTCTGCCCTGCTAATGGGATAGAAATTTAAATTTTAATATTTAAATCAGCTCCATGCCAAGTTCCGGTGTGGAGCTGACGACTCCAAAAAACTTGGGCGGAGACAGGTAGAGATGATGACACCCAGCAGGGAACCCATTAAAAAGATCTCTGCTGATGTCTCCTGGCCCATTGCATTGCTAGAGTGATGCAGTGGGCTGGGAAAATCACCCCCAATGTAGCAATGGGACATAGGCTTGGATTTGCATTTCAGGCTGGGGGAATGCGAGTCAAATTCATTCCCAGCTTTCAAGACTCACACATGCCTCTGAATCCCATTCCCACCATATTTTAATCTCAGACATGTAGGCAAGAGGGCTCAGGTTTGTGAAATGCAATGATATGTGGGAGGAGTACAGGTGCCAAGGTGGGCTGGTTAGAAGGCCCACTTCAGTTCTTGGAGATGGCAAACCAGTTCACAAAATAATTCTTATGCACCTATTCAATTTCTATCTAAATCCCCACAAGCGGTCAATCTGTTGTAAAAACAAACATTTATCCACTTACCACAGCAAAGGTAAATAACCATTTAAAAACGTCTTAAAATTGTCGAAACATGTCTACACAGTTCCCTGATGAGACAAGTGATTTGCTAGTTTTTGAAACTCAGCCTAGTATTCATAATAGCCACTGCTATCAAAATGACTAACTAAAAATAAAAGAACAGAATGTGTTAAATTTCCATTTTGAAGCTGATTGTCTGTTCATGAATTTCAGCAGGTGATTATTTTCTTCAATATTCAACAGCAGGACATTTTTTTCAAAGTTAAAGATCTCCTGATATCTAAGTCACAGTATAAAAGATGACAGGAGTTTTCCCAGCACAATTTTATAGCATTTTCAATATATTATGGCACCTCCTCTCATGAGCAAAGTACTTCAATACATCGCAAATCTTAAACAATGCTAAGCAACGTAATGCACAGCTTACCTTTCTCAGACAGACCTTCCACTGAAACGCTTCAGTTAAAATACATCTACATTACAATACAACATCTAATAGTGACATTTGAAATTGTCAAAATACTTAACACTAACCTGGCAGTTTGATCTTGACTCCTCAACAGGGTTCCTCTGGTGGTCACAAGCTCTCCAACAAGGAGTTTTTTATTTAGGGGGCTCACAGAATCTGCACCAGCGTGCAAAAAATAGTGGAAGGCTAGAAGTTCAAATTTGTCAGAGAGCTGACAATAGCAACACTGACCACGGAAGAGGTCCTTATAGGATCATGGCCTTCGCGAGCTGCGAAAGTGTCACACAAGATTTGAAGATGTGGGGTGCAGGAGGGAAGCCAGAACTCCTACATTGCTGAAAGGACAGCACTGCAAATCTGAAGGGGCCTTTCCAACCATGATTGAGAATGTTAACTCAATTTGTCTCACACCATGATTTAACCAGGACCTGCCAGCCTAAAACTTGATAGGGGCATGGATGAACTTCCTGTCTGAGGCCACCATAAAATTGCTCCATATCCCTCTCCTCCTCCACCTACCCCCCTCCCACTCCCCCCCGCCCCACCCCCACCTCAGAACCAGCAGTGGGAAGCGTAAAATTCTGGCCATTGTGTTACAAATGTTACAAGATATCATCAGAAACATAATGCATGTTAAATATTAGATTGTGGCCAGTTTCAAATAACTATTTTATGCACTACCCCAAAGATATTAAATTATTTCAGTTATATAATAGATCTTTCATAAAACTTATCGGATGTACAATAGTGCCAATATAGGTTATTCTTAAACAGTAATTGCAACTTTTACAATAGACACAAACTTTTTCCTTCCTTTATGTCCATTGATCCTCCATCCACTTGTTTTTGCATGATTGTTTCATAGTTGACCCTTAACAGATCTGAAAAACAAACTTCTTTCTTCCAAGTTTTTATTCACACATTTCAGTACAGGATGTAGAAAACTACAATAGAAAAGTGAATGAAAATTCACTTGTCACTTTGTATTGGATTGGTGACTTTTCTTACCTCACATCTACTTTTTTCCTTCCAAATAATGCATCAAGAAAGGTTATTTTTGCAGGATTAGGACTTAATCACGTGCATTGAGATCAATTCAAAATGGTGGAGAATGGTTACAGCTGGTGGACTTGTCCGGATATGGGACAGCTGCTCATGGTTGCATGATGGCATAATGGTTAGCACTGCTGCCTCACAGCACCAGGGACCCATGTTTGATTCCCGGCTTGGGTCATGGACTGTGCATTCTTCCCGTGTCTGCATGGGTTTCTTCCAGGTGCTCTGGTTTCCGCCCACAGTCCAAAAGATGCACTGGTTAGGTGCATTTGCCATACTAAATTCTCCTTCAGTGTACCCAAACAGGCCCCAGAGTGTGGTGATTAGGGGATTTTCACAGTAATTTAATTGCAGTGTTAATGTAAGCCTACTTGTGACACTAATAAATACATTTTAAACATTCATATTTCTTTAAGTTTAATTATTAGTGTCACAAGTAGGCTTACATTAACACAACAAAGAAGTTACTGTGAAAATTCCCTGGTTGCCACATACCAGCACTTGTTTGGGTACACTGAGGGAGATTTAGCATGGCCAATGCACCAAACCAGCACATCTTTTGGACAGTCGGAGGAAACCAGAGCAAACTCACACAGACACAGGGGGAACGTGCAGACAGTGACCCAAGCTGGGAATTGAACCCAGATCCTTGGATCTGTGAGGCAGCAGTGCTAACCACTATGCCACTGTACCACTCCACCTACAAAGAGAATCTAGCACTCACCATATGCCATTAGCTCAGCAATTCTCTATGAAACCTGGCATGCCCAACACTCTCCTGCCAAATAAATAACATTTGTGATTATGGCCCACAGGTAGGAGAAGAAACTAGTGACATTGTTTTTCATGAACTATACAGAATTGGAGTACTTTACATTGAGAGCACACTCTTAACAAAGCAACATTCCTCTTTATTTAAAGAGCAGCTGCACACACTCATTATGCACAGCAGAAGGTGTAGAGATATACTATGTACCTTATATTTAAGTGGGAGTTACATATTGCTTTCTCGTAGCTAAGTTATTGAAATGGAGAGGAAGGGTTATTTCCCAAGCTGTTTGATACATGTTCCTTCACTGATGTTCAATGCACAGAGGAGTTTCAAAGCTTTGTGTTCACTGAACAATTCTGAAGGTCAAGTTTAAAAGAAAAACACTGGCTTTATAAATCAGGATACTGAACATATTTGGAGTATATCCTTCCAGTGTGTATGGAGTTTCAGTTATGCTACCATAAGGCGATAATTGAAAAAGCCTTTAATTGAACTATAATAGAAATATTTGATTTTTTACTTGGGTGCTAAATTCTTCTGCCCCAATATTTTTTCAGGGGGGATGTGATTCAGGTGATATTGGAAAGGTTTATACCGTGGGGTGGGGTGAGACAAAAAATTGTCTATCCACCTTATCTCTTGTTGATGCATCTTTAACATAGCCTTCTTCTTCTCAACACTGCCACGAAGCTCAGCACTTTGCAGGAGGCAGCATTATTGCTGACCACTTCATACAGGCAGCCTGCTCTTTCTTCAAGGCAGGGTTGCTTCATAAAGGGGTTTTGCACAAATAGATTATTTCAATGGAAATTCTTGTAAACTGCACAACAGATAGGGGGATACAGAGTAACAGATGTTGTGCGAAAGGAACTAATAGTGGGCAGGAGGAAAGACCTTCTGTTCCCACAGAGGCCAGGCAATCCTCAAGATGCCCCTCAGCATCTCCATGTGCCCATGCCCATTCAATACTCTCCTCTATGCCATCACATTGTGGTTCTCATCTAAATCCTCTGCAGTAGAACATCTTGTCACCTCGTTCTCTGGTGAGCTGGCAAACATACCATCCTTTATCCGGGCCTAGTTGAAGATCATTTGTGTCCAGTGCCTCACCAAGTGCAGACCCAATTCTGTGCAGCTGTTGTATGTCCAGGTTACCCCACTACCAACCCTGTGAGACCCCAGCAACACCCATTGGTAAATGCAGGAACTCACCACAGTACCCTTCAAAAATACTCCAGAGTTGTTTCAGTCATTTTTAAATAGAAAAAGTTCCAAACCTTTAACT
Source organism: Carcharhinus amblyrhynchos (assembly GCF_965287045.1). Classification (NCBI taxonomy): domain Eukaryota; kingdom Metazoa; phylum Chordata; class Chondrichthyes; order Carcharhiniformes; family Carcharhinidae; genus Carcharhinus; species Carcharhinus amblyrhynchos. The sequence goes on along the minus strand of NC_137328.1, from coordinate 39,493,013 downwards.
TAACTATCAATGGGGGTGCCTGGCCATTTCAATAATGCTACAGCACTTTGCAGCTTCCTGCTTCACTTTCAAGATTGTGCTATACAGATGTCACCAGCATCGGTGTTGTCCAAATTTGGAATCCTGGCATTACATCAGCTGGTTAGTATGACAACAGGATAGTGCCAAATCAACATGCCTGGGAGCTTTTGAGTTATGCAAGTAGCAGCCAACAGCACAGCCTGCTATTCCAAAACCAGGTAGAAACATAGAAACTAGAAGCAGGAGTAGCTCATTGGGTCTTTCGAGCCTGCTCTGCCATTCATTTTGATCATGACGGCTCATCGAATTCAATATCCTGATTCCACCCTTCCCCCTATCTCCCTTTATTCCTTTAGCCCCAAGAGCTATATCTAAGTTCTTCTTGAAATCGCACCACGTTTTGGCCTCAACTACATTCTGTGGTAGTGAATTCCACACATTCACCACCATCTGGGTGAAGAAATTTCTCCTCACCTCCGTTCTAAAAGGTTTACCCCTTATCCTCAAACTATGACCCCTACGTCTGGACTCCCCCACCACTGGGGACATTCTTTCTGAATCTACCCTGTCTAGTTTCTATGAGATCCCTTCTCATTTTTCTAAACTCAGGTAGGCCTCTATAGATAGCACAACTAGATGCTCAGACTAATGCAGCACAGGCCAGGGATTGAGTCTGCAGCCTCCTGGTCTATATGGGCTATCACCATATATTGTGTTAACAATGTGCTAATACCTGTGGACATGCTAACACCAGTGTTTTGGGAAAACTGGCAAGCATTTCATTTCTAAACACAGAGACCATAAAATACATTTGGGTAGCACTACTTCTAATCTGGTGAGGGTCATAGTGGAAGTGCCAGAACTGACTTAGGCATCCCTGGGCTAGGAAGGAGAAACAAATCGGTCATTGTTCCCACTCCTGATTGTTAATTTGGTAATCCATGCTGGAAAATGCACATATATGGATTTTGAGAGAAACAGGGTCAGGAATGACTATGAAACCTTCCAGTATGAAATTACTGGAACATAACTTGACCCCTCTTTCCAGCTTTTGATCTGAAGTCCTGCAGTGAAAACCAGATATTTGCTTTAATATGATGGAGGTTTCTGCCTCTACCTTCCTTTCAGGCAGTGAGTTCTTGAAAACTACTTTCTTCTGGTAAGGAAATATTTTCCTCAATGCCCCTCGAATCCTTCTGCCAATTATTTTAAATCAATGCCCCCATTGAACTCCCTGCTAAGGGAATAAATCCTTTCTATCTAGGCCTCATAATTTTGTACTCTTAAATTGAATCGCTCCTCAGCCTCCTCTGTTCCGAAGATAACTATCCAAACTTTCCTCATAGCAAAAATCCTGGCAATCTCATAGAGTCATAGAGGCTTACAACATGGAAACAGGCCCTTCGGCCCAACCTGTCCATGCTGCCCTTATTTTTTATTTTTAAAACCCTTAAGCTAATCCCAATTGCCTGCATATGGCCCATATCCCTCTATACCCATTGTACCCATGTATCTATCTAAGTGCTTTTTAAAAGATAACTTTGTACCTGCCTCTACTACTACCTCTGGCAGCTTGTTCCAGATACTCATAACCCTCTGTGTGAAAAATTTGCCCCTCTGGACACTTTTGTATCTCTCCCTTCTCACCTTAAACCTATGCCTTCTAGTTTTATACTCCCCTACCTTTGGGAAAAGATATTGACTATCTGCCTTGTCTATGCCCCTCATTATTTTGTAGACCTTTATAAGATCACCCCTCAGTCTCCTGCGCTCCAGAGAAAAAGTCCCAGTCTACCCAACCCGTCCTTATAACCCAATCCATCAAGTCCTGGTAGCATCCTAGTAAATCTTTTCTAGCTTAATAATATCCTTTCTATAATAGGGTGAACAGAATTGCACACAGTATTCCAAGTGTGGCCTTACCAATATCTTGTACAACTTCAACAAGTCGCTTCAATTCCTACATTCAATGTTCTGACCGATGAAACCAAGCATGCTGAATACCGCCTTCACCACTCTGTCCACCTGTGACTCCAATTTCAAGGAGCTATGAATCTGAACCCCTAGATCTCTTTGTTCTGTAACTCTCCCCAACACCCTACCATTAACTCAGTAAGTCCTGCCCTGGTTCAATCTACCAAAATGTATCACCTCACATTTATCTAAATTAAACTCCATCTGCCATTCATCAGCCCACTGGCCCAATTGATCAAGATCCCACTGCAATTGGAGATAACCTTCCTCATTGTCCACGATGCTACCAATCCTGGTGTCATCTGCAAACCCACTAACCATGCCCCCCCCATATTCTCATCCAAATCATTAATACAAATGACAAATAACACCTCATAAATCTCCTCAGTGCTCTGTCTAATGTGTTCACATTCTTCCTGTAATGTGGTGAATAGAACTGAATAGGTCGTGGCCCTACACATTTTTTAATACAGCTTTCACTGATTAAAGGTTTAAAAAAACCTTAGTCACTAATACTGCCACCACCTCATCAGGAAGAGGGTCGAGAGAAAATGATCTTCTGTAGTTAAAAGTAGGTTTTTGGTTTTTATTTTTCAAATTTTCCAGATGATCCATTCTAAAACCTGCCCATCAAGTGTAAAACCGGCTCAACAGCAGCTCTACCCCGAGATTAGAAATATTAATCATTGTTAACATTTTCTCATCTTGTGTCCTGTGCAGCCGTCTGGAAGAAAGAGCATTAACAGAAATCAATGATGTTGCTACAGTGAGGAAAGATGGAAGATAATTTTTGTAGACATTCTTACAAATTGTCATGATATACATCTCTTGTTTTATACATTGCCTCCTCGTGTAAGCTCATTTTCACATGAAACGTCAAGAATGCAGATAACCTGATATACAGAAAAATGCAGAAACAGTGGTGAGACTAGTTTTGATGATTACCCATCGCTGTTTATTTACACAGATCTCTGTTGAGTAAAGCAGAATGCAAAATCTAAAGGTAAGCACGTTGGGATGGTTCACTACATTAGAAGTGCTATTTAAATGCAGGTTGTTGTTGGTGAATATTCACCTACAAATGCTGAATGTGCTCTTATATTCCTTTGTTTGTTATTTTAAATCAATCAGATTAACATTAAAATAGCGGTTGGGTGGGTGTCATATGAATGCTTTGCTTGTCCATTAAGACAAGTTTGATTTGATTTATTAATGTCACATGTATTAATTAATCCCCAATTCCATCTTTACTGTTTTTTAACAATTGGTGAAATGGGGCTAAGATGATTTGATTTGATTTGCTTTATTATTGTCACATCTATTAACATACAGTGAAAAGTATTGTTTCTTGTGTGCTACACAGACAAAGTATACATTTCATAGCAAAGGAAACAAGAGAGTGCAGAATGTAGTGTTACAGTCATAGCTAGGGTGTAGAGAAAGATCAACTTAATGCAAGGTAAGTCCATTCAAAAGTCTGACAGCAGCAGGGAAGAAGCTCTTCTTGAATCAGTTGATATGTGACCGCAGACTTTTTTATCTTTTTCCTGATGGAAGAAGGTGGGACAGAGAATGTCCCAGGGTGTGTGGGGTCCTTGATTTTGCTGGCTGCTTTGCTGAGGCAGTGGGAAGTGTAGACAGAGTCAATGGATGGGAAGCTGGTGTCTGTGATGGATTGGGCTTTTGTAGTTCACGACCTTTTGTAGTTCTTTGTGGTCTTGGGCAGAGCAGGAGCCATGCCAAGCTGTGATACAAGCAGAAAGAATGATTTTTATGGTGCATCTGTTGGTGAGAATCATAGCTGACATGCCAAATTTCCTTAGTCTTCTGAGAAAATGGAGACATTGGTGGGCTTTCTTTACTATAGTGTCAGCATGGTGAGATCAGCACAGGTTGTTGGTGATCTGGACATCTAAGAACTTGAAAGCCTCAACCCTTTCTACTTCATCCCCATTGATGACAGGGGCATCTTCACACTTCCTGAAGTTGATGATAATCTCCTTCATTTTGTTGATACTGAGGGAGAGATTATTGTTGCTGCAGCAGTTCATCAGGTTCTCTATCTCATTCCTGTACTCTGTTTCGTCATTGTTTGAGATCCAACCCACTACAGTGGTATTGTCAGCAAACTTGAAAATTGAATTGGAGGGGAATTTGGCCACACAATCATGGGCGTATAAGGAGTATAGTAGGGGGCTGAGACCACAGTCTTGTGGGACACTGGTGTTGAGGATGATCGTGGAGGAGATGTTGTCGCCTATCTTCACTGATTGTGGTCTGTGGGTTAGGAAGTTCAGGATCCAGTCGTGAAGGGAGGTGCCAAGACCCAGGCCATGGAGTTTGGAGATGAGTTTCATGGGAATAATGGTGTTGAAACCTGAGCAGTAGTCAATAAATAGGAATCTGATATAGGTATCCTTGTGAACTAGGTGATCCAGGGTTGAGTGCAGGGTCAGGGAGATGATGTTTGCTATGGACCTGTTGAAGCAGTAGGCAAACTGTAGTGGATCCAGGTAGTCTGGCAGGCTGGAACTGATACATGACATAACTAGCCTTTTGAAGCACTTCATAATGATGGATGTCAGAGCCACCGGCCGATAGTCATTAAGGCACGCTGGTTGGTTTTTCTTAGGTACCAGGATGATGGTCATCTTCTTGAAGCAGATAGGGACTTCAGATTGTTGTAAAGAGAGGTTGAAGATGTCTGCGAATACCCCCTGCCAGCTGATTCACGCAGGATGTGAGTGCATGTCTGGGTACTCCATCCGGGCCAGTTGCTTTCTGTGGATTGACCATTGAGAAAACTGCACTGTCATTTACAATGGTGATCCAGACACAGGTTCATTCAGGGCTTCCAGGGTGGAGAGCACACTCTCGCTGACCTCTTGTTCAAAACGAGCATAGAATGCATTGAGCTCATCAAGGAGGGGTGCGTTGGAGCTGGTGCTTTTACAAGCCTTCATCTTGTCGCCTGTTATGTCTTGCAGACCTCGACATAGTCGGCAGGGGTCGGTGTGGCTAGCCTGGGACTCTAGCTTGGCTCGGTACTGTCTTTCAGCATCTTCTCCTTAGATCGTAATTGGCTTACTTGTATAGGTCAGTGTCACCAGACTTGAATGCTTGACTTGAACACTGCAATTTCTGGACTAATATATTCTGTGTGATTTGGGAGTTGTCTTCTGAACTATCATTTCATAACAAACAAAAGGCTATTTTTGCACAATGCTTTTCAGTTTTTTTAAAGTTTAAACTCAAAACTTAAAAAAAAACTAAAAAGCATTTGGTTTATTCGTGCCGTAAGTAGGCTTACATTAACATGGCAATTAAGTTACTGTGAAAATCTAGTCGCCACACTCCAGCGCCTGTTTGGGTACACTGAGGGAGAATTTAGCATGGCCAGTGCACCAAACCAGCATGTCTTTCGGACTGAGAGAGGAAACTGGAGGACCCAGAGGAAACCTACACAAATAAGAGAAGACCATGCAGACTCTGCGCAGACAGTGGCACAAGCCGGGAATTGAACCCGGGTCTCTAGGGCTGTTATTAAACAAGCATGAAGTGAGATGGGTAGTGAAATGTTCCCAGTGTTTATTTTAAACAAATTGCTCCATTAGCTACATGCCCATACACATACACATTGAACTGGTGTGTGCCAAATGCTATTTCAATATGATGCCTAGGAATTTGAAGGCAACTCCATGAGAGACAGGGCACATAAAGAAATTCAACTAAAATACATTGCTGTATTTGCACTTTCGATCCAGAAACCTTCCATTTATGTTTATCTAAATGCTTCACTTTAAATTAAGTTACTATGTTAATAATATCCATTTGGCACAGTGGTTAGCATTGTTTCATCACAAGAGCCAGGGACTTGGGTGCAGTTCTGGCCTCAGGTCACTATCTGTATGGAGCTTGCATGTTCTCTCCATATTTGTGTGGGCTTCTCCAGGTGCTCTGGTTCCACAGTCTGAAAGACATGCTGATTAAGTGCATTGACTCAAACAGGCGTCGGACTGTGGTGACTACGGGAATTTCACAGTAATTTCATTGCTGTGTTAATGTAAGCTTTACTTGTGACTAATAAATAAACATTATCTTTAACAGTTCAAAAATGTATGGGTTAAGTTGATTGGCCATGATAAATTGTCCCTTGGTGACAGGGGATTTGTTGTAGGTAAAGATACCTCTGAGACTAATTGTGAGTCAAATTATGGCAGTTTATTCAAAAGCTTTTGGGAGGTACACCTGGCACCTAACAGCGCTTCCCCAGGCATCTCTCCAAACACAAGTTAAGAGCACATATTTATACACCCCCGTTCACGTATGCATCTTCTCATTCTCAGCTGATTCCCAGGTTGTGGGTTGTCCTTCATTGTGGGAATATGGCTGCCTCGGCATTTCTTCATGGTTATCTCAAGGCCGCAATTGACGTGTGATTAGCCCTTAGCTAATGTACAGGCCGACAAGACAAGTTAAAATTAATGGGCCGGTATAACAATCTATGCTCACAAGTTCTATTATATATATATGTATAATGTGTTGGTACATGACACATAAGCAGTATATAATGAATATACATATATGAATATATTTAGGACATGCAAGCTTCACTATGTTAGGCGAAAGTCCATGAAATTAAAGACACAACTTAACTACAACCTGGGTCAACTACATTTCTAAGCAGGCTTATCATAAAACTTGTATACAACAGCAAGGGCAGCTGTAGACTGGGCACATGAAAACAAAGTTACATTTATCTGGAATATATGAAAACAGGCTGCATATAGACTACTGGATATTTTTTCTCATTCTCTCAAGTATTACAAAGTTCATGAACTCATTCCCTACTACAGGATTAGTAGTACCTAGTAGCCTACTACCTAGTAGTAGTAAATACGTAGGATGACGGGGATATGGCCTGAGTGGGATTGTTGTCGGTGCAAGCTCGATGGGCCGAATGACCTCTTTCTGCACTGTAGGGATTCTATGTTCAATTTTGTTATGTCAACTATCAAAATGCAGTAGCAGCCTCTAACTATTAAGCGGCTGTGTTCAGAATATTTCTTAACCATTTGTCCCTGCTGATTTGCATCAGCTTAAGGCAATTACATGGCAATTTACTAGTCAATACTTGAAAAGCATTAAGCTTTAGTACACAACTATGCCTATTATAATTTGAATGTCACAAAAATTTGCATGCAAGATAAAACATGTAATATTCAGTGTTATCTATTTAGAAAAGTCTTCACAAAGAAAGCTAGTCCAATCTGTAATTAACCTGAGCAAAGTGCCTTTTCACTAACTTCAGGAATTACACTTAAAAAGTATGCAAAAACCCTGCAATTTGACGTTGAATACACCTGAGAATCTGCTAAGAGCACTCAACCTGTATTTGATTTCAAGAACATGGAGTAGTTAAGTCTTTTGTTATAAAGGAGCACCCAGCTACATTTCAGTTACACAAGTCTGCAGCAGAATTGAGCATGAACTTGGGTGCGCTGCCCTGTTTTACAGTCTAAAGGATGCACCTAAGTGCACAATATGCCAAGTGGCTTGCAAATACCACCTCCATATTGAATCAGAGTCCTCTCGAAGTGCAGAGCAAGTGCCAGACGTACTTATGTAGGTATTAAAATAATTAAATAAGGTTCCTAAGGTTGTATTAGAGATTTTTCGTGCTAGAAGTCTGCTCCACATCTGACTCGCCACATGATAAACTGACTCAACATCTCGTTGCACTAACAGACAGCAAGAACCTTACAGCAGTGCTAATTATCGGGCTCACTAGATACAGGCAAGTTGTTGGCTTTCCTTGTTAGGCTGCTGATTGACCTTACATTTTCATCCATCACCTGTCTTACAACTGATTTTTGACCTCTGCTAAGAAGTTCTTGCTGCTTCTGGTTGCTTTTCCTGTGTTCAGATCAGATGAGATCACAGTCATGGTCGGTCTGGTAGAGCTGCCTTTGGAGATGGCGAATGAGAGAGAGGAATAAGATCACAGGAGAAGAGGGAAGCAATGTGATTACGCAGGAGGCCAGAATCACAATGGGTCATCAGGGAATACTTTCTCAATCTTCAGTTTCACTGAAGAAAAACTTACCAGGGACCAAAGAAGATTTTCATCTAATTATATCACTGCTGAAATCACAATTCAGTCCTGGAATTGTGGTATGGACATTACTGCCTACGGTTGTTAAGTTCTTTGATGATCTTAACTTTTATAGAATCATAGAATCCCAACAGTGCAGAAGGGGACCATTCAGCCCATCGAATCTACACCGGCCCTCTGACAGAATATCTTACCCAGGCCCTCTCCCCTACACTATCCCTGTAACCCCACACATTTACCATGGCTAAGCCATCTAAGCTACACATCTTTGGACACTAAGAGGCGATTTACCAGGGCCAATCCACCTAACCTGCACATCTTTAGACAGTGGGAGGAAACCAGAGTACCTGGAGGAAACCCATGCAGACATTGGGAGAATGTGCAAACTCCACATGGGTAGTTACCCAAGGCCGGAATTGAACCCGGGTCCCTGACACTGTGATGCAGCAATGATAACAACTGTACCACTTTGCCACCCCTCCTTCCAGCAGGTATCAACAGTGAAATCTTTTGTCAGGGACATCTCGTGACACTGATGAAAAGTCTTCCAGGCTTGAAGCATCAACTCTGTTCTCTCTCCACAGATGCTTTCAGATCTGCTGAGATTTTACAACATTTTCTGTTTTTGTTTCAGATTCCAGCATCCGCAGTAATTTGCTTTTATCTTAGTGACATCTTCCAGTTTTTGATCCTTCATCGTATCAGGGAGTCCATCAAGGCTCTTGACACCAGGAGGAACTGTCAAATCTTTTTCCCAAGTGAAGCAGAATGAGAGATCACTAAGCTTTAGTCATGCTATAGGCTTCTGATAGTGCAAGGCACCTTGTGCCTTGCCATCATTAAACTTGCATCTTTCTAATAGAAAAGAATCCCATTCCCTCAACATCCAACTTGTTTCTGGCCATGGACAGCATATCATAAGGTCAGTGACCAGTTTCCTGCCAACAATCTTTAATCCAACCAGAACCTGGATGCTAGACAACAAGGGTTCTCCCTTCAGATTTGGCTCACACCTCATGTCAGGAATCTGTGCACACTTACAGATGCAGCCGATAGTGAGAGCCACACTGCCAATAGAAACACCAGCACACGGACTTCAAAATGCTATCCAGGCTGTTTAGAAGGAGCTTTGCAGCTCTGACTGTGTAACCAGTTTGAATCATAGAATCATAGAAACCCCGCAGTGCAAAAAGAGCCATTTGGCCTATTAAGTCTGCACTGGCCACAATCCCACCCAGGGCCTACCCCATATCCCTACATATTTACCCACTAATCCCTCTAACCCATGCATCTTAGGACACTAAGGGGCAATTTTAATATGGCTAATCAACCTACCCTAACCCACACAACTTTGGACTGTGGGAGGAAACCGGAGCACCTGAAGGAAACCCACGCAGGTATGAGGAGAATGTGCAAACTCCGCACAGACAGTGACCCAAGCTGGGAATCGAACCCAGGTCTCTGGTGCTCTGAAGCAGCAGTGCTAATCACTGTCCTACCGTGCCACCCGCTTGTAGTTATTTACTACATAACTTTGCCTTGCCAGGGGTCAGTCCTAAGTGCTCACCTTAAGAGCACAAACTGTCAAAGAAAAGGAGAAGCAGGGTAAACATAAGCAGAGTACTAGGCAATGTGAGCACAGAGGCTGGAGAGCATCTCTTACCTTGACAACTGTGGTGAATCTATTTTGGCATTGAGGCCAAGACCTGGGAAGCAAGCTCCTGCCATTAACATCCTCAATGAACTCTTCTCACTGGAGGAGAAGACGTTTGGGGGAATTCTCCCATCCCGCCCGCCATGTCAATTGTAGCGGGTGGGTGGGGGGGGAAACGATCATGCAAATGTCCATTGACCTCAGGTGGGATTCTCTAGTTTTGGAGCGAGCGCAGCCAGAGAATCCCAACCATTGTCAGGAGACTTAGCTCCTGGGGAAAACAGGAAGAACTAAAGAAAGAGTGGGAGGTGGAGATGTCCCGCTGCAACTCTGCAGAGGGGTCAGCGACAGATGGAGGGAGGGCCAGGTGATACGGAATGCCGGGAGTGGTGGGTGATGTGGGGATTGGGAGATCGGGGCTTGCTGGCGGGGGCGGGAGGAGATTGAGGCAGGCTGGGGAAGGGGTTTGAGACTGGCCCCGAGATGTCTGGGGAGCCAGTGATCGGGCTGTGGGGGGGTGGGGGGGGGGGCGGGGGTGGTGTCAGAGGGGCAACGTTGCGGGGTCATGAGGCTGGCCAGTGATCAGGAGGCCAGCAGTGTCGGGCTACTGCACATGTGCTGACCTCCGCTCTGACAGATCGGCACATGCGCAGTGACTTGCTCAGTGCAGTGCTACCAGCCTCTCCAGCAGGAATAGACCCCACCCCCGGATTTTCAGCGTGATTCACACTAGGGCATTCTGCAGTGCACTGAGTGTGGGAGATTCATTTTGAAACTCCTGCAGAGATAAACAGCTTGATTTACTCCAGTTTTCACACAAATTCAACACTTAGAATTCACTTGGGAAAATCACCCCCACTATTCCTCACCGAGGTTCAGATAGGAGGATTGGTCCCTGAACATCCTGAATGTATATCAGGATCCTTATCCCTCTTTTCTTTTCTCTTTCAGTAGCCTGTCTTGCTCTGTAATACTTCTCTTATTCTCCCTGTCATGCTGGGGTATGCACAGATCTCCACCTGTATCTGGGAGCTGATGGTTTGAGTAGTCTCTAAAGTCAGTTGAATTTCTTTTTACAGGATGTGGGTGTCGTTGGCTGGGTCAGCATTCATTGTCAATCCCTAACTGCCCTCCATTTCAGAGGGCATTTGAGAGTAAACCACATTGTTGTGGATCTGGAGTCACAAAAAGGCCAGACCAGGTAGGGTAGGGGGAAGATTTCCTTTTTTATGCCCATCGACAATCTTTTTTGGGTTATTATGACGATCGACATTGGTTTCATCATTAGGCTTTTAATTCCAGATAGTTTATTGAATTCAAATTTCATCATCTGCCATGGTGGGATTTGAACCCAGGTCCCAGGAGCATTACCCTGGATCTCTAGATTGTTAATCCAGTGACAATAGCATACACCACTGCCTCCCCTTGAATGTCCTTCTGTATGTGTCACACCATTTTCTGTAGATTTTAGCAACATTAAAGGAGACTGAAGATCACCAAACAGTTCTGCCATCATAGTAACAGCTAGTAAAAATTAGTTAACAACTAACCTGATGATCCTTTTCAATAAGAGCTACTGGGGGTTCCTTCCTACTTCTGAGCTGGTTTTTATGAAATGGCATTAGCTGAAGCACTGAGTTCCAAGATGGCAGAGTGGCATCACATCAGCAATGTCATAATCTTCTGACTCTGCATATTTCAGGTGGCCATACCCTGCCTGAGCCAACATTCTCATCAAAATGGCACTGGTAGCATCAAACAACTGGGCATTAAGAAGCCAAAATTTGTGGTTGAAGTTTGAAAGATAATAAAAGAAGTTAAGATACACTTAAAGTAAGTAAATTTACTGGCGCCAAAAATGCATAGGTTCATTTGCAACTTTGGGATATTACTTGTGACCTTATCCCCAACCATAACATGCTGAGTCAGTTTACTTAAATGCCATTAGGCACTTCTACCATTCAACCCACATGCAATAAAATCATAGAATCCCTACAGCACAGAAGGAGACCATTTGGCCCAACAAGGCTGCACCAACTCCCTGACAGAGTATCTTACCCAAGCCCTCTTCCCCACCCTATCCCCATAACCCCACACATTTAGCATGGCTAATCCATCTAACCTACACATCTTTGGGCTGTGAGAGGAAACCAGAGCACCCAGAGGAAACCCACACAGACATGGGGAGAATGTACAAATTCCACACAGACCCAAGCCGGGAATTGAACACGAGTCCTCATGAGTGCTGCCTCAAAAGCCGTAGGGCAGGATTTTCTGACCACACGTGCCCCTAGACCAGAAACTCCTATCCAAGCTCAACCTATCTTTAAATGTTCCACTAAAATTTCCACCTTGCATGTTATGATTCCCAAAGTGGGCAGTCTAGGAAATTTCTGGCCACAATATTTGGGGCAGCACAGTGGCACAGTGGTTAGCACTGCCATCTCACTGTGCTAAAGACCTGGGTTCGATTCCCAGCTTGGGTCTGTGTGGAATTTACACATTCGCCCTGTGTCTGTGTGGGTTTCCCCCAACGGTCCAAAGATGTGCGAGTTAGGTGGATTGACCATATTAAATTTCCCCTTAGTATCAGAGGGACTAGCTAGGATAAATGCATGGGGTTACAGGGATAGGACTTGGGTGAGATTGTGGTCGGTGCAGACTCGATGGGCTGAATGGCCTCCTTCTGCACTGATTCTATGAATATTCTTCTGTAGTATAGAACCTAGTGCACAGTAAACTAACCAAAGTCTTATTAACTTTAACATAACCTGATCATTATCTCTTGCCTTTAACATTCTATACTCTTGAGATGAAACCTAAGACTCTATTAACCTTTTACAATCGCATAAACTTACTGGGTTTGTTTGTACTGGAATATCTCACCTCACACTTTCCTACATTGAATTTCTTCCAACACATATTAACCCAACCCTCCAACTTACCCAAATTCCTTGACAATTTACAATTATAAATAATTAACTGTATTTCCTATTTTGGTATTATTTGCAAATTTCACAAATATTCTCTTTAGGAATACATCTTGTCAGGCTTGACAATAACCTGAAGTGGCCCGGAACTGAATCCTGCAGGACATAGGCTGGAATTCTCCCATCCCGCCCACCACTTGAATTCTAGTCGGGGGTGGTGGGGAGCGTGTGGACGTGGGTGGAGACAATGTAAAGGTCCATTGAAGTTGGGCAGGAATTTTCGCTTTTCAGGTGAGCGTGGCCAGAGAATCCTGCCCAATGTTATTTCAGAATTAGACTGGTTTGCAAAGAGATGTGCTAAGAGAAGGCTTTGGCACTTCAGTGCACAGCATTTGGACATATGTTAACATACTTGATTTTCCACTAGGTAATTCTCCAATCTCAGTTGTACCATCCACAGGAAGCACTGTAATTAAAAGAAAACTTAAATGTATATTGGTGCATGTATATGTGTGGGTAGGGGCAATGGGATTTTATCATCAATTCTCCCATATACACTATCCCTACAATTTACATTACTTAGTGTGAACATCCTTAATTCATTATTTGGATTTCTAGAGGCAGGTGTTTAAATTCAGTCTTATCAAACATCAAGGTGCGGAATACAACTAGATAAACATCAGTGCCTTCAGCACAATCCAGGCTGTCATCTCTGGTCTGAGCCCACATTACTTGCTGCTAGATATGGGCTTGTGCAGTCAGTGTGCAACTGCCAATTTAACTGAATGATGGAAATGCATCAGGATCAGGGATTCATGAAAAGTATTGGTTTACATACGATAAGAAAGTTAGCAAGCAGATTATAGACCACCTGCAAAACTATTGCATGATAATAAGACTGACACACATAAATCTCAGCCCTGCTCATGATCTGAATCTGTCAATCCTCCTTTGCTGTACTTGTCAAAAAAGAGAATAGGCACAACTATCACAAAACGTCTTTGTTAAAAAAAATTCAATGATTTATATCGCTCGCTGAGTTCCTTTAACCTTTTGAGAGCTGGAAAGTATTTTCACCCCTACAATATAGCATATTTGCGAAAAATAATGTGGGAGCCTTTTCTAAACGGTGAATTTTATAAAGCTAGAGGGTCACATGCTAGACTTAATTCATGTTATTCTGGAGAAAAGTTAGATAGTGTTCCTGTGTTGCTTCTCTTTTGGAAATACTATTGTCCAGGGTGAAAATTAGACACGGGAAATATTTGCTTTTTTTCTTCTTTCAGATGCTGACTGACGTTCAGTGCATTTCCAGCATTTTCAGTTTTTATTGACACACATGGAAGATTCTTCCTTCACAATGTCACACGATCAAAACCTACTGGCAAAAACAATATGATGCCTTGAAAATAGAAGCCCTAGTGAGTATTTTAGAGACTGAGCAACAAAAGGGATCAGGTCTTTTTTAAATCATTATAGGTTGCATGGATCTTGGTCTAGTGGGTGTTTGCTGGTTACCACCATAAAGTTTTTGCCCCTTGAACCTGGCCCCCAAACAACGATCCGCAACACACACACACACACACACACACACACAGCCTTGCTAAGACCCTGACCCTGCACTAACCCCGGCTCTTTGCTGGACTGGGATTGTGTGTGATCCCAACAGTGGCTAGAACAAATAACAAAGAAAACCACAGCACAGGAACAGGTCCTTCGGCCCTCCAAACCCATGCCAATCATGATGCCCTAACTAAACTGAAAAAAAAGGGATTTAGTGCTACCAGCCATCCAATTGGTTAGCAACTTTCTGAGGTGGGGCTTTCTCCCAAGATGGGGGTGGAACCCTCGCCTTAAAGCAATTAACACTGCTCCCAGCATTAAATTGCTGTGGGGTTACCATCAGCATTGTGGGCAGCTACCCCATGACCTCTGAGTTAGGCAATGTGAATCGTGGTTTTCTGTAAAATCCAGTCCATCAACTCTGTCTCTCATGTCTCAAATGCTAGCAAACCCATTCCCAGCAATTCTGTTATTGTCGTAGATCAGTATAGATGCACCTAATAGCAATAGAATGAGGCAAGTAATCGGTCCATTTCTGAATGTAAATTGTACCAGAATAAGCTTCTGTCATCACCAGCATACTATTAATAAAAATAAATATTTTCCATGGCATTAATCTTACCATATTTTTCATTTAACAAACAGTATTACATTACCTATGTAGATGTCAAATAAAATTACTTTTAGCATAAGAACTAACATCCAGTGGAAGAAGACAGCTCAGCCTAGACAGAATCTGAAATCTGTCTAAACATAACACACATTCTTTTAGAGGGGATCTTATGGTTTACAGTCATGTGTAGCCATGTATAGCATTTTAAGTGGCAAATTCACACAAAATGTTAGGCTGAGAATCGCTCACTAGCTGTAATGGTAAAGAAAGTTTTTGGATTTCAACCTAAACTCATATTCAACCTCGGCCCAGAGTTTAACGTGGTCGATAAACTGGCACAAGGATTTCCACCCCCCACCAACTTCACCTTCCCTGCCCGACCCTGAAAAAGTTAGTTCATTAACATGGAGAAATTGGGTGGCCCAGTGGCACAGTGGTTAGCATTGCTGCTTCACAGTGCTGGAGCCTTGGGTTCGATCCCGACTTGGGTCACTTTCTGTGTGGAGTTTGCACCTTCTGCCCGTGTCTGCATGGGTTTTCTCCGCGTGCGCCGGTTTCCTCCCACAGTGCACAACCCCATGCATTTACCGTAGCCAGTGCAGCTTAAGTGGATTTGCCATGCTAAATTGCTTCAGTGTTGCAAGATGTGTCAGTTAGATGGATTAGCCATATCAATTGTGTGAGGTTACAGGGATAGGGCAGTGAAGAGGGCCAAAATGAGATACTGTGGCACAGACTCAATGGCCTCCTTTTGCACTGTAGCGACTCTATAGTATAGTTGGGGAAAGGTCTTTTGCTATCTGGGGGATAATAACAAGGATATGGCTGTCAGAGTTATATTAAAATTAAGGCAACTAAGATCTTCTACAATTACATAAAAGGCAAAAGAGTAACAAGGGAGAAAGTAGGGCATTTTAAGTATCAACAAGGTAATCTATGTGCAGATCCACAAGGGATGGGTGAGATCCTAAATGAATATTTCTAATCAGTATTTACTATTGAGAAAAGCATGGATGTTAGAGAACTTGGGGAAATAAATAGTAATGTGTTGAGGAGTGTACATATTATAAAGAAAGAGGTGCTGGAAGTCTTAAAGCGTATCAAGGGTAGATAAATCCCCTGGATCTGATGAAGTGTATCCCAGGACATTGTGGAAGACTAGGGAGGAAATTGCAGGTCCCCTAGCCGTGATATTTGAATCACCGATAGTCACGGGTGAGGTAACTGAAGATTGGAGAGCGGCAAATGTGTCTTTGCTTAAAAGGGCTGCAGGGAAAATCCTGGGAACTACAGGCCAGTGAACCTCACATCTGTGGTGGGTAAGTTGTTGGAAGGTATTTTGAGTGACAAGATCTACAGGCATTTAGAGACACAAGGACTGATTATGGACAGTCAGCATGGCTTTGTGAGTGGAAAATCATGTCTCACAAATTTGAGTTTTTTGAAGGAGTAACCAAGAAGGTAGATGAGGGCAGAGCAGTTGATGTTGTCTACATGGACTTTAACAAAGCCTTTGACAATGTACCACATGGTAGGTTGTTGCATAAGGTTAAATCTCACGGAATCCAGGGTGAGGTATTTTTCAAACTGGAAAGCCTGTGACCAGCAGTGTGTCTCAGGGATCAGTGTTGAATCCACTGTTATTTGTCATTCATATTAATGACTTGGATGAGAATATAGGAGGCATGTTTAGTAAGTTTGCAGATGACACCAAGATTGGTGGCATAGTGGACAGTGAAGATAGTTATCTCCGATTGCAACAGGATCTTGATCAATTGGGCTGACGAATGGCAGGTGGAGTTTACTTTAGATAAATGCAAGGTGATACATATTGGTAGACTGAACCAGAGCACGACTTACTCAGTTAATGGTAGGGCAGTATGGAGAGTTACAGAACAAAGAGATCTAGAGGTACACGTTCATAGCTCCTTGAAAGTGGAGTCACAGGTGGACAGAGTGGTGATGAAGGCATTCAGCATGCTTAGTTTCATTGGTCAGAACATTGAATACAGTAGTTGGGACATTTTGTAGAAGTTGTACAAGACATTGGTAAGGCCACACTTGGAGTACTGTGTACAGTTCTGGTCACCCTATTATAGAAAGAATATTATTAAACTAGAAAGCGTGCAGAAAAGATTTACTAGAATATAACCGGCACTTGATGGTTTGAGTTATAAAAGGCTGGATAGATTGGGACAATTTTGTCTGGAGCATAGAAGGCTGAGGGGTGATCTTATAGAGGCCTATAAAATAATGAGGGGCCAGATCAGCTAGGTAGTCATTATCTTTTTCCAAAGGTAGGGGAGTCTAAAACTAGAAGGCATAGGTTTAAAGTGAGAGATGCAAAAGTGTCCAGAGGGTCAATTTTTTCACACTGAGAATGGTGAATGTCTGGAACAAGCTGTCAGAGGAAGTAGTAGAATCGGATACAATTTTGTCTTTTAAAAAGCACTTAGACTGTTACATAGGCAAGAATGATATAGAGGGATATGGGCCAAATGTAGGTAATTGGGATTAGCTTAGGAGTTAAAAAAAAAAGGGCGGCATGGACAAATTGGGCTGAAGGACCTGTTTCCATACTGTAAACCTCTATGACTGTCGAGTACAGGACCTGAATATGTAGACTGCTCCTATAACAGGATCATTCTGTGCTGTTGTGGTGACATTTTAGACTACCCTTAAATCCCCAGGGTAAGGCAATTAGAAGACAACCTATGGGCATCTATGCCAGTTCAGGAACAGTCAAGGTGCCCATATAAGCAGGGATAGAGTAGGCTGTAGTGCTGAAAAGTCCTGTTGGCTGAACCCAGGTATAAATTGAAACTAAATGGAAAAGGTTCACTTTAGAACAAGAAGGATGATTTCAAAGTATCAGCTGGTAGTTTCTGGACCATTTCCAGCCATTACCCTGGCCTCAATCACTGCTGTGATCTCTACTGTTCCAGCAACTAGACAATGGTACTTAGCCAGTGTCCAGGCCACCAGAGAGCAGGGGGGGAGGGAATAGCAGGAACTTTGCTGGCATTTATCTCCAACAGGGATGCTTTCGCAGGCCTAACTTGACGACTATCAGACATACAAACATACCAGCTGATCCACTGAGCCCAACCTATTCTATGTAACTTCTGTGTAGCTAGAGTTCCACCTAACAACCACCTCCCCTCCCCCCTCCCCCAGCCCCACACACAACTTCAAGCCACTGAATCTCCTGGAGGAGAGAGGGATGGTGAAGGGTGGAGAGAGGTGGGGGGAGGGGCAGGAGAGCAGAAATCAAAGGAAAAGCCATAGGCCAGTTTAAGAAAAACTTTCTGATCCCCAAGACAGATCAAACAAGCTCCAAGAGTACACGATGACTGGGCTATATAACTTCCAATTCTACATAACTTCAGCCCACTTACCTCCTAAAGTTAGATTTAATGGGGTCAGTTCTCACTTTTATTACCTGGGTATTAAGCATTGCCTGAGAAGGAAACAAAGAGAAAAACTGTGTTTGAGCGAAAGGGGAGAGGGGGAAACCAGACACCTATATAGGGAAGCTTGCCTGATTTTCCTTCCATTACAAAGCAGCACTTTTGCTTCATAGCTTCTTGCTATAAAGTTATGCAACCCCATACTAAACACA
Organism: Carcharhinus amblyrhynchos; assembly: GCF_965287045.1. Taxonomy (NCBI): domain Eukaryota; kingdom Metazoa; phylum Chordata; class Chondrichthyes; order Carcharhiniformes; family Carcharhinidae; genus Carcharhinus; species Carcharhinus amblyrhynchos. The sequence continues at coordinate 39,474,521 of NC_137328.1, read as the reverse complement.
TCCCTCATAAATGTGCAGTGCTGCTGGCACAGTCCATAAAACTGGAGCATGGTGCCCTCCTGAGAGGGCTCACATTTTACATATGGTGTGGTACGTGATTGAATCCAATCTGATTAAAATTCAGACAAGTATCTGCAATAAGTAGTGGGATTGCTGAAAGAGAAAGGAGAAACCAGAACCACCTGACAATTGGCTAATAGTCTTCTGCATGTTCGTTTTCCTTTATCGTGCTATCTCTTTTTTGTCTGTAGGTTTCAAGTCATCGCAGATAAAACAAGTTTTCACAGTGTTCAACCAAATAACAATGAGATCTGATCATTGCAAGATGCATACTTTCATGGTGTGCGCAAACAAGAAATTCAGATCAAATCTAATCAACTTTTTTTTTAATACAATTTGATTTACTTTAAGGAATAGAAGTATGATTATCTCCTGCAGGCTTTTGAAGTTATTTCTAATTTTGAAAAGATTACTGCTCACAGTTGAATCTTTCCCAAGAAAAGCTGATTAGCATCATATAAGAGCTCAAAAGGAATATGTGAAAAAGTTGCAAGAAACACAGTATATGAGGAAAAACCTCAATCAGAAGCTAAAATGGTCAATTCATCGTGTAAAGTAAAAGAGATTTAAGTAAGAGTGAAACCATACATGGTTTTGACTTGAGCCCCAGGAGCATGATTTCAAAATTTGTTGGTGACACAAGAATGGAGGATTTGATTGTAGCCAGAAGCACTGTAGAAGATTTGGACAAGTTAATGGACAAGCGAACCAAGTGGATAAGCAGCCAAAGATACAATCTTATGGACAAAAAGTTAAATAATGAATTTTGGATTGGGAGAATGCGCTTAGTGTAAAGATATGGAAAGGATGGATGATTTTTTTTAAATTCATTTTACAGGATGTGGGTGCATTTGGTTGGGCCAGCATTTATTGTCCTCCATTGCAGAAGGCATTTGAGAGTCAACCAAATTGCTGGGCGTGCATGTTGTTACAAGTAGGCCAGACCAGGTTAGGATGACAGATTTCCTTCCCTAAAGGGCATTAGTGAACCAGATGGGTTTTTAATGACTATCAACAATGGTTTCATGGTCATCATTAGACTTTTAACTGCAGATTTTTATTGCATTTAAATTTTATCATTTGACATGGTGGGATTCAAACCCAGGTCCCGAGGGCATTACCCTGGGTCTCTGATAATTCCACTGTGCCACTGCTGCCCCAATAGCGTTTAAACAAGTATTTCACTGAAAGTAAAAACACATGTAGATGAAGCAATTGCTTTATTAGCCATCTTGATTCTGTGGTCCATGTTTAGCATGGCTGCACGATGGCACAGTGACCACTGCTGCCTTACAGCTCCAGGGACCTGGGTTCGATTCCTGGCTTGGGTCACTGTCTATGTGGAAGTTGCACGTTCTTCCCATGTCTGTGTGGGTTTCCTCTGGGCACTCTGGTTTCTTCCTGCAGGCCAAAGATGTGTGGGTTAGGTTGATTGGCCATGCTAAGTTGGCTCTTGGTGTCCCGGGATGCGAAGGTTGGAGGGAAAAGCAGAGTAAGTGTGTGGGGTTATGGAGATAGGGCCTGGGTGGGATTGTTATCAGTGCAGACTCAATGGGCCGAATGGTCTCCTTCTGCACTGTAGGGATTCTATGATAATAACTGAGTATTATTCATTGCAATGAATATTCTCCTTCCAACCCTCGTATGAAGTCTTCCCCTCTTCTAGTTTCTTACGCTTAGTTTCACAGTACTACTGGTCTTCTGAATACACTTCATTCTTGCTGTAACTCCTAGCTCTGCTGTTGTTTTCCTGGGCTTAAATGTGACCCTTTATTTATCCTCTGGGTTAGACAGTACCCCTTCACTTATCCTCTAGTTCAAATGTCACTGAAGCCATTTCATACATTTGCTGCCATTACTTCCTTTGATTCTATAATCACCTCTGCCTTGTCAGACTATTTAAAATTCTTTTGTGGCATGTAGGCATCAGTGCTAGGCCAGCATTAGTTATCTATCCCTAATTGTTCTTGAGATGGTGAAGTACTGCAGGTCCACATGTTGCAGGTACATCACAGTGCAGTTAGGAAGGGAGTTCCAGGATTTTGACCCAAAGAGAGTGAAGGAAGTATGATATAGTTCCAAGTCAGGATTACATGTGACTTGCAAGGGAACTGATGGTGTTCCCATGCATCTGCTGCTCTTATCCTTCTAGGTGGTAGAAGTTTTGAGTTTAGAAGAAGCTGTTGAAGGAGCCTTGGTGATTTCCAGCAATGTATGGTGCACACTGTTGCCGCATGATAGAAGGAAGTTGTTTACGATTTACATACATAGATGATTTGGAGCTGGGGACCAAGGATAGTGTGTCAAAATTTTGCAGATGACACTAAGATGGATGGCAGAACAAAGTGTGTCGAGGACACTGAAAGTCTGCAAAGGAATATAGACAGTCTAAGTGAGTGGGCGACGGTCTGGCAGCTGGAGTACAATGTTGGTAAATGTGAGGTCATCCATTTTGGTAAAAATAACAGCAAAATGGACTATTATTTAAATGGTAAAAAAATTGCAGCACGCTGCTGTGCAGAGGGACCTGGGCATCTTTGTGCAGGAATCTCAAAGAGTTGGTTTGCAGATGCAGCAGGTAATTAAGAAGACAAATGGAATTTTGTCCTTCATTGGTAGCGGGATAGAGTTTAAAAACAGTGAGGTAATGTTGCAGCTGTATAAGGTGCTGGTGAGGCCACATCTGGAGTACTGTGTACAGTTCTGGTCTCCTTACTTGAGAAAGGATATACTGGCACTAGAGGGGATGCAGAGGAGATTCACAATGTTGATTCCAGAGTTGAGAGGCTTATGAGGACAGACTGAGTAGTCTGGGGCTATCCTCATTATAATCCAGAAGAATGAGGGGAGATCTTATAGAAACATATAAGATTATGAAGAGAATAGATAAGATAGAAGCAGGGCAGTTGTTTCCACTGATGGGTGAAACTAGAACTAAGGGGCATGGTCTCAAAATAAGATGACTAGATTTCGGACTGAGTTGAGGAAGAACTTCTTCATACCAAGGGTTGTGAATCTGTGGAATTCCCTGCCCAGTGAAGCAGTTGAGGCTACTTCATTGAACGTTTTTAAGACAAGGATAGTTACATTTTTGAACAGTAAAGAAATTAAGGGTTATGGTGAGTGAGCGGTAAGTGGAGCTGAGTCCACAAAAAGATCAGCCATGATCTTATTAAATGGTGGAACAGGCTTGAGAGGCCAGATGGCCTACTCCTGCTCATAGTTCTTATGTTCTTAAGTTCTTCTGAATGAATAGTTACATTGTTGGATGGGGTGTTGATCAAGTGGGCTGCTTTGTCCTGGATCGTGTCGAGCTTCTTGAGTCTTGATGGAGCTACTATTCCATCACAGTCCGGACTTGTGTTATATAGATAATGGACAGGCTTTGTAGAAATCAGGAGACGTGTTACTTGCTGGAGGACCCTCAAGCTCAGAGTTACTCTTGTAGTTAGAGTATATATGTGGCTGTTCAAGTTCAGTTTCTGGTAAAAGGTAACACCCAAGGATGTTTTATTGTGGAGGATTCAGTAAGGGTAATGCCATTGAATGTTAAGGGGAAATGGCTAGATTTGAATTGTTGGAGATGATCATTGTTTGGCACTTATGGAGGTGATGGCCTAGTGGCATTATCACTAGGCTATTAATTCAGAAATTCAGCTAATGTTCTGGGGACCCAGGTTCAAATCCTACCATGGCAGATGGTGGAATTTGAATTCTACTGGTGACTATAACACCATTGTTGATTGTCAGAAAAACCCATCTGGTTCACAAATGTTCTTCAGGGGAGGAAATCTGTCATTCTTACCTGGCCTTCATGTGGCTTCAGAGCCACAGCAATGTGGTTGACTCTCAATTGTCCTCTGAAATGACCTTGAAAACCACTCAGTTGAAGGGCAACCATGAATGGGCAATAAATTCTGGCCAGCCAGCGACGTCCATGTCCCATGAATGAATGAATAAAAAACGAATGATACTTGCAACTTGATCAATTGAGCCAGTGGGCTGACGAATGCCAGATGGTGTTTAATTTAGATAAATGCGATGTGATGCACTTTGGTAGATCAAACCAGGGTAGGATTTACTCAGTTAATGATAGGGCGCTGGGGAGAGTGATAAAACAAAGAGATCTAGGAGTACAGGTTCACAACTCCTTGAAAGTGGAGTCACAGGTGGGCAGAGTGGCGAAGAAGGCATTCAGCATGCTTGGTTTCATTGGTCAGACCATTGAATACAGGAATTGGGATGTCTTGTTGAAGTTGTATAAGACATTGGTAAGGCCACACTTGGAATACTGTGCACAATTCTGGTCACCTCATGATAGAAAGGATATTATTAAACTAGAAAGAATGCAGAAAAGATTTAAAAGATGCTACTGGGACTTGAGTTTTAAGAAGAAGTTTGCTGTGGAGTTAATAGAAATTGGATCCCACCAAAACCAAAGTGATGGCAAATACACCTTTGTTTATGAAGATGGAAGCAAATCCAAAACACCTTCTTGCTTATTGTTTGGTGATCAGGGGAGATATTAGTGCACCTAGAAATGAGAGCCCAACTCCTGTCCATAACAACAGGCTAAGTCGGTGGGCAAGCACATGATAGCTTGAAAATAGTGTGAATAAATGTGAAGTTATCCACTTTGGCATTGAAAACAGAGTATTTTTAAAAATGTGATACGGTGGGAAATTTTGATGCCAAAAAGGATCTGGGAGTTCTTAGTTCTGTGTCACAAAAAGCCAACATGCAGGTGCAGCCAGCAAATAGGAAGACAAATTGTATGTTGGCCTTCATCATAAGCAGATTTGAATGCAAGATTAATGATGTTTTGCTGCAACTGCATAGATCCTTGGTGAGACTACATCTGGAGCATTGTGTTCAGTTTTGATCTCCAATCTATGGAACCACATATCTACCATAGAGAGAGTTCATTGGAGGTGCACTAGATAAATCTCTGGAATGGATTGTTTTGTGAAGAAAGATTGAGGAAATTGGGCCTATGTTTTTTAGAGTTTCAAAGAATGAGAGGTGATCTCATTGAAACTTACAAAATTCTTGCAGGACATGACAAGATAAATAAAGAACCAGTGGACATGATTTATTTAGATTTCCAGAAGGCCTTTGACAAGATGCCACAGAAAGAGGCTGTTAAATAAGTTAATAGCCCATGGTGTTAAGGGTAAGATCCTGACATGAATAGAGGATTTACTGACTGGCAGAAGACAGAGACTGGAGATAAAGGGGTCTTTTTCAGAATGGCAGCCGGTGACTAGTGGTGTGCCTCAGGGGTCAGTGCTGGGCCCATAATTTTTCACAATATACATTAACGATTTGGAAGACGAAACTGAAGGCACTGTTGCTAAGTTTGCAGATGATACAAAGATATGTATAGAGGGACAGGTAGTATTGAGGAAGCAGGGGTTGGGTTGTAGAAGGACTTGGACAGGCTAGGAAAGCAGGCAAAGAAGTGGCAGATGGAATACAATGTGGAAAAGTGTGAGTTTATGCACTTTGGAAGAAGGAATGGAGGCATTGACTATTTTCTAAATGGGAAAATGCCTAGGAAATCAGAAGCACAGAGGGACTTGGGAGTCATTGTTCAAGATTCTTTTAAGGTTAATGTGCAGGTTCAGTCGGCAGTTAGAAAGGAAAATGCAATGTTATGAGAGGGCTAGAATACAAGAGCAGGGATGTACTTCTGAGGCTGTACAAGGCTCTGATCAGACTCCATTGGGAATATTTTGAGCAGTTTTGAGCCCCATTTCTAAGGAAGGATGTGCTGGCCTTGGAAAGGGTCCAGAGGAGGTTCACAAGAATGATTCCTGGAATGAGGAGCTTGTCGCCTGAGGAACAGTTGAGGACTCTGGGTCTGTACTCGTTGGAGTTTAGAAGGATGAAGAAGGATCTTACTGAAACTTACAGGATATTGTGAAGCCTGGATAGAATGGACACGGAGATGTTTCCACTGGAAGGAAAAATTAGAACCAGAGGGCACAACCGCAGACTAAAGGGGTGATCCTGTCAAAACAGAGATGAGGAGAAATTTTTTCAGCCAGCTACCGGTGAACCTCTGGAACTCTTTGCTGCATAAGACTGTGGAGGCCAGGTCATTGAATGTCTTTAAGACAGAGACAGATAGGCTCTTGATTAACAAGGGGATCAGGGGTTATGGGGAAAATGCAGGAGAATGGAGGTGAGAAAAGTATCAGCCATGATTGAATGGCGGAGCAGACTCGATGGACTGAGTGGCCTAATTCTGCTCATACGTCTTATGGTCTTATGAATAGAATATTTCTCCTGGTTGGTGAATGTAGAACCAGGAGTCACAGTATCAGAAAATGCTTTATTGTAAGTAAACAGTAAGACTGAGATGTGGTACAATATCTTTACTTAGAGGCTGGTGAATCTTTGGAATTCTCCATCCCAGAGGGCTATGGTAGCTCAATTACTAAACATGTTAAAGACAGAAATTAATAGATTTCTGGATACTAATAACATAAAGGTATATTAGGATACTGAGAAAAAATGGGGTAGATATAGATGATCAGCAATGACCTGTATGAATGGTGAAGAAGGCTTGATGGGCCAAATGGCCTACTCCTGCCCATTTGTTCCTATTTTCCACTTTTGCACCAAATTACTGCTTCCCCACCATTCACCATTGCAATGTTTATTGATTCTCTCCTCCTCTATGTGTGTCTGGGTGTCTCTATTCATGATCAGCCATGATCTTATTGAATGGCGGGGCAGGCTCGAGGGGCTAGATGGCCTACTCCTGCTTCTATTTCTTATGTTCTTATTGGTTCCTTCATTGTGCACCACCATTCATGACTGGATGTTATAGGACTGTAGAGCTTTGAGTTGATCAGTTGGTTATGGGATCATTTAGCCTGTCTTATACCAAACCATTTATGTTTCAAAATCTCCAAAGCAGGAAAGAACTTTGGCCCTAACCATAAATCTATTCTCTAGCTACAGACTGCACAAACATTCAATCCTTCCACTACTGAACAGTGACAGCAATATGTAGCAGCTACAAGATGCACTGCAGGAATTCATCAAGGCTCCTTAGGCAGCACCTTCTAAATCTACAACCATCTAGAAGAACAAAGGCAGCAGATACCTGGGAATACCACCACCTGGAGGTTCCCCTCCAAGTCACTCACCATTTTGACTTGGAAATATTTCACCATTCCTTCACTGTTACTGGGTGAGAATCCTGGAACTCCCTCCCTAACAGCACTGTGAGTGTACCAGTGCAACAGTTGAAGAAGGTTGCTCAGCACCATCTTCTGAAGGGACGGGCAATAAATGCTGGCCTAGCCCGTGATGCCCACATCCTGTAAATGAATTTTTAAAAGTTCCATGCTCTCCAAGTCTTAAGTCAGGAGTCTGATGGTATATTCAACATTCACTGGAATAGGCGAAACCAAAACAATACTTGAATAGCTCGCGAACATCTAAGATTTGATCAATGTCCTAATTACCAAACTCAATACTGAACTTCTACACCACCAGTCTACTAATACTGCAATATGTACTATATAAATGATGCATTGTGGTAAGTTTCCAGCATCTCCCAAAATCATAATCTTTATCACCATTAAAAAAACTTAGCAATATTTTGTGAATGTCATACCTCCAAAAACTCTCCTCCCCAGCTCCCTAAGTTACACACCATACTAACTGGCATGTACTAAACGGAAAGCAAATTCCAAATGTGTCCGGGCAGAGGGGTCTGGGTGTCTCAATTCACGAATCGCAGAAAGTTGGTACGCAATACAGCATGTAATAAAAAGGGCAAATAGGATGTTGCCATTTATTACAAAAGGACTGGGGTATAAAACCAGAGAAGTGTTGTTGCAATTGTTTAGGGTGTTGGTGGGACCACATCTGGAGTGTAGTGTTCAGTTTTGATTTCCTTATTTGAGGAAGGATGTGGTGACATTGGAGGCAGTTCAGGGGATGTTCACCAGATTGATTCCGGGGACGAAAGGGTTGACGTATGAGGTGAAACAGTTTGTGCTTATACTCGCTGGAGTTTAAAAAGATGAGAATGGATCTGATCGAGGTAGATAAAGTTTTAAAAGGGATTGATAAAGTAAATGTAAATCAGATGTTTCCTCTTATGGGGCAATTAGAATTAAAGATCACAGGTATAGGTTGAAAGGTAGTAGATTTAAACTTGAGATGAGGAGATATTATTTCTCACAGAGAATGGTGAATTTGTGGAACTCGCTGCCCCATAGTGTGGCAGTCTGAATCGTTGAATGATTTCAAGAAGGAGATAGATTTATTTCTAATAACTGAACAGAAGCCACTCTCTCCACCACCTGCATAGTGCCAAGGGAACCACTTTGCCAAATGTTGATCTGCCTTTTTGTTCATTTTTTGGGCAGCCTTTTCTAAATTAAAAACGCAAAATGACATCAGTAACAAGGAAATTCATTCCTATTGATAACAATAACCAGAGGGTTGGAATAAAACAAAGGACAGAATCCCAAATAAATGAATATCCTCATTGAATGAATGAATTTTCAGTCTGGACACTGCTCACATGTAATGCTGGGGAAGCCAAAATGACGTCTTAGGCCTAAGCCAGAGTGTTCACAACGGCCACGGATTTAAAGGTAACATTTGCTCAGACACCATTTCACGCTTCTCAAGTGTACATGATGTAGAAAATGCAGCATAAAAACAGGCCATTTCACCCAACTGAAGCTTGCCAGTATTTATGCTCACACAAGCCACCTCCTACCCCTCTTTGTCTATCAGCATTACCCTCTGGTCCTTACTCTCTCTAAAATGTACCTAAACGGCATCTGATAGCCGCTGTTGAGTTGCACATTCTGACCATTCTCTCAGTTTAAAAAAGTGCTTCTGAATTTTCCATTGCAGTTATCATTAACCATCTTATATTTAATCCTTGAGTTTTGAACTACCCCAAAAGGCGAATATATCATCCTTTTCAAAACTTGAAAAACCTCTATCATTTTCTTCTCTATAGAAGAGAACCTGGGTATGTTGAATCTTTCCTGACTAATGGAATCTTTCAGTCCTGGTATCAGCTGTGTTAATCTTCTTTTTGCACTCTCTCTAGTCTCACTTTATTCTTTTTGATCGATACCAAAGGTTGAATTTTTATCACAGAGTTGGGAAAAACAGAATCAGGAAACATGAGCCAGGTTTGTTCCGATGTCAGAAAACTGACTCTGATGGAAAACTAACTAAAGGTCAGATTTTCATGTGGGGAAGCCCTTCATTGGCGTGGAGACAGGTTTGCTGCCCAGCTTGAGCCAGTAGGGATGGAAGTGGAGGTGGGTGAGATGAAGTGTGGGACTTACTTAGACTCCCCAGGGTAGACTTCACTGAGGCTGCTCAGTGTCCTAAGGGAGGAAAATATACTGATTATGCCACAGCCTTTCACACACAAGATGAATTGAGATGTTTCAAGGGCACCACAGACCCTCACTTCATCGATGCCAACCTGTGTCTAATGTTGGACATTGTGAGGGAGAGGGATCTTCTTCCTGGTGAATGGCAGGAGGAGGTCACCTGGTCTTGAGGCAGGGACAACTCCAAGTTCAGTGCCACCTCCCGCTCCCTCCACTTCCACCTCCTCTCTCACCTCCTGTCCCACCCTCAACGAGCTGGTCTCCTCCAAGGGCCTCACCATCTTTAAGGTCCCTAGCTGTCTGGAGAGGCATGAAATGGCTACCCTGCACCTATGCAAATCCAGCGATAGCAGCAAATTCCAATGCCCTCTGCTCCTGCGAAGTCTGCCATGAAACATGTGTACTGTCCAGCTTTGGCAAATAGGGTATCAGTGACTGGCCAGATACTGTGGTGTGCAGCCATCTTTGAAATACCTCTAAGTTCTGCAGCTGATCCTTGGAAAGAGTCAAAAGCAAAAACGTTCACGGCTACAGTGATTTTGACAACTATCAGCGTTTGGTGACTAATACTGCAAGGTGTTCGATCTTCTGCAATGGGGTTGCAGATCTACAGTTCCTTCTCAGGAGAGATGCAGCTTTCTGCCGCACTGTGGCTCTGACATTTTAATGTAGCTCCTTCTATGGTTGCAGATCTTGTATCAAGTGTATGGCCTCTGTTGTCTTGCTGCCTTCCTTTATTCTCCAATGTCCTTCTGGTGTTCAAGATTCTGCTCTTCTGTAGAGGGTGTTACCCTTCATCATCACTGGCCCCAAAATCTGAGAGTTGTGCCCCCAACGCCCACTGCAGCCTTCCTTTTGTACTTGGCAACCGTACCCCTCCCACCACCTCTCCATCCCCCAACCTCCCCACCCCACCCCACTCTTCTGTCCCCTTGATGCTGGGGGTGGGGTGGGGGAAACGACAAAATGCCCAATCTCTGAGCACCCTGTGGCCACTCTCTCCACTACCTTTTGATTTGATTTATTACTGTCACATGTATTAGTATTCAGTGGAAAGTATTGTTTCTTGCACACTATACAAAACATGCCATTCATAGAGAAGGAAACGAGAGAGTGCAGAATGTAATGTTACAGTCATAGCTAGGGTGTAGAGAAAGATCAACTTAATGCAAGGTAGGACCATTCAGAAGTTTGATGGCAGCAGGGAAGAAGCTGTTCTTGAGTCAGTTGGTAGGTGACCTCAGACCTGCGTAATCCCAAGGGAACCATTTTACCAAATGTTGATGCTCTGAAGCAGCCATGGCTGGGTCTCTACTCTTCGTCCACCTTCTTTCTATAGGTCTGCAAACTCAGTAAGAAGTCTCACAACACCAGGTTAAAGTCCAACAGGTTTATTTGGTAGCAAATGCCTTCTTACTTTGTTTACCCCAGTCCAACACTGGCATCTCCACATCAGGTTGCCAAACTGACAGCTCCTGAGACCTCTGTGCTCCTTTAAAAATACAATCTTTCAATTCTAACAAGCTCTTGAAGAGTTTTTAAATGGTTTTATTATGAGTGTGTTCCACCCTCTCCCCAGCCCCAGTGACCTTTGCCAGTGCCGGGCATGGAGTCATAAAATTGGCATTTATTTAAACACCTCCCCCGTCCCATAGTAGGCCAAATGGCCTTCCTCTGTGCCATAGATTTCTGTGATACTATCATAAGGGTAGTTGGATGAAATGAGCAATTATAAACATTCATGGGCAAAATCAATCTGTACTTTCTATTTTGTTTGATGAATACAGACCTCAACAATAACCCCTGTAACCTTTAGCCCTATTTTGCTTCTTATAATATCTCAGAGGCTATTTTTCTACACTTTGATTGGTTGCTTGCAGAACAGCTGAAGTGTGTAAGCTTAAGAAAACATTGTACAAGAGCTTAAGCGTGTACGTGCATTTGTGCTGATTTCTTGTTTGGAAGTATTTAAGGAGAGCTGGTTGTTTGTGAAGGGTGAGACAGTGTGTAACATATGTTTTGGATGGTACAATTCAGGTCAATAAAGTGCAGAGGATTACACAGTTGAATTAAAGAAAAGAATGTGTTAACAGAAAGTTAACAGATCCCAATTGAACTCAACATGATGTCACATCGTTTAGGATCAAATAACACTTTTAGGTTTGTCAGCCGAATCCATTGTGTGCAGTTATTGTGAAACACCACAACATATGCCTGTCCATTGGGGGCTACACTACAATGATTAATTAACAACCACCACTGGTAGTCTAGTGTGAAGTTACTAGCCCAGTTTTCTCTGCTAAAATATGCTTGTAAAGAAAAACATGACACCACCCTTATTCTACGCCAACAGATTCTGCAAGGTTGATTTAACTCCCTCCTCTCCCCACCCAAACCCGATGGGGGGATGGGGAGGGTTTCTCTGCCTCAAATTGGTGACTGCAATTCTAAATTAAGACTTAGGAAGAGGAAAGTGGTTGTGGTTTCCCTGCCAAATGTGCAACGAACAACAGCCAAGGCCAGAGCAGGCCCAAGTAACTAAATATTTAAAATTTAGCTTTTTTGTCCCATGTGCATCAGAGAGAGCTAAGAAACTAAGTGCCTGCTCTGTCCCAAACATAGAATCATAGAATCACTACAGTGCAGAAGGAGGCCATTTGGGCCACCGAGTCTACATTGTCCACAATTCCATCCAGGCCCTTCCCCCTTAACCCCATGCATTTAGCTTGCTAGTCCCTCTGACACTATGGGGAAATTTGCCATGGCTAGTCAACATAATCCACACATCTTTTGACTGTGGGAGGAAACTGGAGCACCTGGGGGAGATCTACGTAGACACAGGGAGAATGTGCAAAGTCCATGCAGACAGTGACCCAAGCCAGGAATCGAACACAGATCCCTGGCACCATGAAGCAGCAGTGCTAATTGCTGTGCCACCATGCTGCCCCAAACCTCTTCCATTCCCTGACTATGACTTCCCACTTACAGCATTTATCTTGAGTTGGAGAGTATTCCCACCAGTTGCTGACATTGCCCTCCTCTTACAATGAAACATGAATCAAGATGGAGGGGGAGATGATTTTTGCGGGTCTTTAGGCTGCGGGATTCCTCAGGGGAAGCAATGAGAATTCATGACACCCTTGATAATTCACCTTTTGTTTTCATGTATTCATATCATAGGGTAACAAGACAGGGAAAGCTTTCAGAAAGTAGTTTATGAAAATTTATCACAGAACAGACATATTTATAGAATGAGGTGGATTAGAAAATATTATAAAATCATGGAATGAGTGTTACACTGCAGAGCATTTGGATCATTTATAGAATCTTTGGAGGTCTTTCAGCCCATTGAGTCTGCACCAACTGTCCAACAGAGCATTCCACCCAGACCCCATTGCCTTAATCAACACATCTTGGGACACTAAGGGGCAATTTAACATGGCCAATGCACCTAACCTGCACATCTTTAGACTGTGGGAGGAAACCGGAATGCCCAGAGGAAACCCATGCAGACACAGGGAAAATATACAAACTCCACGCAGTCACCCAAGGGCAGAATTGAAACTGGGTCCCTGGCATCGTGAGGCAACAACACTAACCACTGTGTCACTGTGAGCCTATCTCTTTACTTTTCACCACATGTGCATTCAGGCAAGATTTTCCAATTAGTTCCCATCCAATTGGGACAGGAAGATGGCCTGCAAATCTGTTCCACTGGCAGTCGCCACCAGTACAGGAAAAGGAACTTTCCAACCAGACTGACAGCTAGACTGGTTAATAAATGACTCAAATCAATTCACCATGGTTAACTCTTAATACTCCCTTAAACACTTGAGTAAGTCATTTAGATGCCTTCAGACTACCTTCTCATTTGGAAAAAAAGACCAATATTATGCTTAAAAGCTACAGAAAGAAGGGTAAGCCAATGTAAACAAACCAAATCCTTCTTATGAGAATAGCACTATCCTTTAATCCAGGTCAATCCCTAGTTGTAAAAATAATAGAGGATTCATTCTTTTTGAATAAGGTAATAAGTAATCTTTATTTGCTTTAAGTACCCAACAGAGATATGCAGAACAACTCAGAACAGCAGCATAGTGGCACTGCATTTAGCATTGCTGCCTCACAGCGCCAGGGATCTAGGTTCATTTTCAGCCTCAGGTCACTGTCTGTGTGAAATTTACACATTCTTCCCGTGCCTGTGTGGGTTTCCTCCGGGTGCTCTGGTTTCCTCCCACACTCCAAAGATGTGCGGGTTAGGTTGATTGGCTATGCTAAATTGAGCCCTAGTGTCAAAGGGATTAGCAGGGTAAACGTGTGGGGTTATGGGAATAGAGCCTGGTTGGGATTGAGGTCGGTGCAGTTTCAATGGGTCGAATGGCCTCCTTCTGTACTGTAGGGATTCTATGATTCCATGAAAATGTGTCACAGATTCTACCTTGGAAAGCAGTCACAGGGTGACAGAATATCAGGATTGAAAAAGTTGCAATAGTCAATAAAGAATTCCTTATCTAAATTGCTGTTTGTTATGAGCTTGTTAAGGTGATATCGAAGATGCTCAATGCAGCAGTTGACCTAAGAGTGTATTATACATTATGTTGTAAACAAATGGTTGAACAGTTCATTCCTTTTATTGCCATCTCACTCTTTTGAACAGAACGATTAGTTTTAATTGATGTTCCTTTTGGAGTTATTGTGTAGAGTAAATGCACAATGTAATCATATCCCAACTGTTATCTCCCAACACCATAAACCAATCTATTACAATTTATCAAATTATTTACAAAAATTCTCGATTTCTTGAGCAGAATACAAGCATTTCTAAAGAGTACATTTTGACAAAGAAGTTCACTGATGTTTTGAGAGTTTCTTTATGCGTTGTTGGACAACTTTGTGAAATAAACTTGAAAATGTCAGTTTTGCTGCTCTGTCAAAATTAATAGTTGCCATTCATTAAAACAGGGTTGAAAATGAATAGTTAATTAGTTGAACCCATTAGTTGATCCAGGCCTCAGGGCATGAAGTATCCAATTACACATCACAATTAGTCATTCTGCCCTGAGTACATTCACAAAAACATGGCAATTAACAGAGACCTGAGACTTACCAAGTGAGAGCCAATTTACTATTGGTTTTCTTTATGTATTAATGCACTTTATCATTGGCTTTAATATAGTGCATTATATAGTATCTGCAATTACAATGCAGACTTGTTAAAGGACTATAGCATTCAGGTAAAGTGTTTGCAAGGTCATTTTATCTGGCTTTGTAAACTGACATATGCAAAAACACACTGGGCACACTAAAATTGCCAAGCTATAGTTTCCTTTCTTTGCAAAAAAGATTTTAATGACTCAGAATCAAAATGATGATCCATGGAATATCCCAATGATAATAGGCTGGTATATCTATTATACACTGAGCTCATCCTGTAAACCTCAAGATGTTTTCTTTGCACTAATTAACTCAAATACCATATTTTCAAAGCATAACCATTTTAAGCAAAAAAATTAAGAGAGGGGAGAAAGCCAGCCATTTCCTGAAACCTTTGATTAATCTTGATAACTTAATTGGTTTCTGCCCACGGGGAGGAGCTGTTGATTCACAACCAACTGTCAACGTAGCTCCTTCGGAGGCCAATGAGTCACTTTCCCAACTCTGAGGAGGGAAACATTGCAGCTATTTCACAAACTTATTCAATGATAACAATTAGCCTCCAGTTGACCTCTTTGTGTAACTATTTTGAACACTTCCTGAAATTGATGAGCAGGTTTAGGTTTACTCTGGTTTCATTTTATACCCTGTAAAGAACAGGTCTTTTGGAGAGCCAGCTTAGTAACACGTAACCTTAAGGCCTTTCTGTTTATTGTGGGGAGGTGTAAGCACATCTCTCACCAGTTAATAATCATTGTAGATCACACGATGCAATGTTACTGTCACCAACACCTTCTCAAGGGCAATGTGGGATGAACAATGTGTGATTCTTGCCAGTGACATCCACATCCTATGAATGAACAATTAAATATGAACTATTAAAAGTCTAACTTATTGTGAACAAATCTCAGAAGATTCACAGGTGCGTTGTCCGAGATGCTTCTTCACAGAAAATGGAGAATCAAGCCATTGGCAGTGTGCACCCAAAGTGCTGGCTAAGTGTGTTTTATTCTGTGCTATGTATACTTCTTACCATGATAAGTACACTAAAAAGAGGAAAACATTTCAGACATAGGGATACAGTTTAGTGATGAGCACTTTCAGGTTCAGCTAAAAACAACAGCGTAAAAAGAAAAGCATGTGGGAAGCATTCAGTAATCTCTATGTATAACATTTCTGTCAAAGGTAGAAATTACTGAGGTATAAACATACTTTGATGCTATAAGTGAATAGCAGTACAATCTAACTGCCTTCCTTGACAAGAGATGTTAGTTCCCCAAAATCTCTCACCAGGCTAATCCCAATGTCACCAAATCTCATGATCCTGAAGTATGTAAACTGCATGTATATCTGTTCCAAAGACTACATCACAGTGTAGCATCCTGAAAATCACATGTAACCAGATCGTACAACTACGCTGCATGTAAACCAAACCTGTTTCAAAACTATTGTTACACCTCACAACAAAGAAGGTAAGGACAATTAAAATTTCTTATGACCTTTTGGAAGTTTTCTTTCATGGAAGGTTCTCCCCCCCACAGCGCTTCCTTGTAGACAAATATATCAAAGTGAAGAGAAGAAAAGCAGAAGTTGTACTGTACTCTTGTTGCACCAGTTTGCTGTGACCTAACTACCTATCAACCCTCAATTAGCTCACGATAGAGTAATCTGATCCAGGGAGCTGAGTTGACTGAGATGCAGGCCTCACATCACTGTGTCATTCTACCAGCATTACATATGCTTCTCTTTGCCACTTTTGCAGAAGTTACAGTAACATGTTAAAGCCCATTGGCGTTTGCCGGCACATCAATGATGGATTGAGTGTCTCTTACTTATATATTAGGGCCTTAACACATTAAAGAGGGAGCTGATAACAGATGCGAGGTTTCATATCATCCGTTGCACTTCCATGTACAAACAATCTAACCAATTATTACTTACTCTCCCACTATTTACACATTGCCTTTCAAAGTTGCCAAAGCTTTCTTACTAATGTAAGGGTTTGATCAGCATTAGGGCTGCATTTAAACTGTAGAAGCGTCATGTGAAAGTATAGTGTCAAAATACAACATACATAAATAAATATAATACATGATACACTTTAAATATTTTTGGATGTCAATATTGTTATCAAGTTGCCAGTCTTATCTATTTTTTGGCCTCGTGCTTCATGTCGTTAGTGTGTGCCTAAACTGGACCAGATACTGGGCAAGACGACAGCTCAGTGACTATCACTGATTGCTGTGCAGACACATGGATTTGGGCCGGTGTCTGTGGGAGTTTGCGCATTCTCCCCATGCTTGCATGGGTTTTCTCCGGGTGCTCTGGTTTCCTCCCACACCCCAAAGATGTGCTGTTAGGCTGATTGGCAGTAATAAATTGTCCCTAAATCAGTTTCCCTCAATCTGGATGGCCATAAAACATCAGACAAGGGTCGTGGGTGGAGAGGGGGACTGGTGGTGTTGAGATGGCGGCGCGGGCTCGTTGGGCCGAAGGGCCTGTTTCCTGGGCTGTTTTTGTTCTTTGTTCTTTGTATTTTTCCCTTCTCTTCATCACCCATGGTAACTTATTTGGGTGGTACAGTGGCACAGTGGTCAGCACTGTGGCCTCACAGAGCCAGGGGCCCAGGATCGATTCCCAACTTGGGTTACTGTCTGTGTGGAATTTGCACATTCTCCCCATGTCTGCATGGGTTTCCTCCGGGTGCTCTGGTTTCCTCCCCCACAGTCCAAAGATGTACAGGTTAGGTGGATTGGCTATACTAAATTATCCCTTAGTGTCAGGGGGAGTAGTAGGGTGATTGCATGAGGTTATGGGTATAGGGCTGGGATGGAATCGTGGGTGGTGCAGACTCTATGGGCCAAATGGCCTCCTTCTGCACTGTTGGGTTCTACGATCTGGTCAGGAGGATAGTGACCTCAACTGCAGCTCATTTATGAACAACCTCTGGCAAAAGATTTTTCCTCTTGTGACCTGGACAAGGTTAGTGAAGCTGATCTTCATTAGTCATCCCAATGCAGATTCCCACACTAACACTATAACTACTAGGTCCAATGATAGTTTGTGTGATTATTTACTTGGATAATTTGTGACAATATTTATTTAAAGGCAATATTCAAATATTGATTCAATCACTGTCTTGGCTTTTTATTCGCATTGAATGGTAAGGCTACAGAAAATGTTATCTCCTTGAAGGAATTTCTACCAAGCTGCTTATATTTACCCACCTACAGTAAGAAATAAACGTCGGGCCAATACAGTTCCAGTTCCATCTTTCATTTGCATATCAACATTAGTGGTTAACACTGCTGCCTCACAGCTCCAGGGACCTGGATTTGATTCTTGGCTTGGGTCACTGTCTGTGTGGAGTTTGCACATTCTCCCCATGTCTGCATGGGTTTCCTCCAGGTGCTCTGGTTTGCTCCTACAGTCCGTAAGACGTGCTGGTTAGGTGCATTGGTCGTGCTAAATTCTCCCTCAGTGTATCCAAACAGGTGCCGCAATGTGGGGGTTTTCATAGTAACTTCATTGCAGTATTAATGTAAGCCTACTCATAAGAACATAAGAAATAGCAGCAGGAGTAGGCCATCTAGCCCCTCGAGCCTGCCCCGCCATTCAATAAGATCATGGCTGATCTGTCGTGGCTCAGTTCCACATTCCCGCCCTCTCCCCATAACCCTTAATCCCCTTGCCTATCGAAAACCTATCAATCCGCGTCTTAAAAATATTTAGTGAGGCAGCCTCCGCCACTTCAACGGGCAGAGAATTTCAGAGATTCACCACCCTTTGAGTGAAGAAGTTCCTCCTCAACTCCATTCTA
Source organism: Carcharhinus amblyrhynchos (assembly GCF_965287045.1). NCBI lineage: Eukaryota > Metazoa > Chordata > Chondrichthyes > Carcharhiniformes > Carcharhinidae > Carcharhinus > Carcharhinus amblyrhynchos. The sequence goes on along the minus strand of NC_137328.1, from coordinate 39,456,098 downwards.
AACCGCCCCCCCCTTTATCTTGAGGCTGTGCCCTCTAGTCCTACTGTCCTTTCTTAGCGGGAAGAGCCTCTCCACCTCTATCCTATCCATCCCATTCATCATCTTAAACGTCTCAATGAGATCTCCCCTCATCCTTCTAAACTCTAACAAGTACAAGCCTAGTTTATTCAGCCTCTCCTCATAGTTCAACCCCCTCAACTCCAGTGTCAGCCTAGTAAACCTCCTCTGCACTCCCTCCAAGGCCAAAATATCCTTGCGCAAGTGCGGTGACCAAAACTGCACACAGTGCTCCAGCTGCGGCCTCACCAGTGCCCTACACAGCTGCAGCAAGACCTCGCTACTTTTATATTCAATCCCCCTCGCTATGAAGGCCAGCATCCCATTCACCTTCCTGACCACCTGCTGCATCTGCAGGCTGGGTTTTTGCGACTCATGCACAAGGACCCCGAGGCCCCTCTGCACCGTCGCATGCTGCAGTTTTTCACCACGTAAGTAATAGTCTTTCCTACCATTATTCCTACCAAAGCGGACAATCTCGCACTTGCCAACATTAAATTCCATTTGCCGGATCCTGGCCCATTCGCCCAGCCTATCTAGATCCTTCTGCAGACTCTCCACACCCTCCGCACAATTTGCCGTTCTACCAATCTTGGTGTCATCAGCAAATTTAGACACCATACACTCGGTTCCCTCCTCCAGATCAGCCTCATTTATTATCCTCATGGCTAATGAATAAATAAACATCTCCTCTCTGAACATCTAGAAGAAGCAAAACGTGCAGTGACCTGGAGCCAAGGCAGGACTTCTCTGGCAAAAAGTTCTCCCAAATGCTTCATAGGTAATGAAGTGAAGCCTCAAGGACCCAAGACACTCATTACAATGCAGAAATCCACCCACTAAAATCCAGATACAATTTCATCTTTGGGCCAGCAGGACCTCGGGTAGGAAACCCACCCATTCACCCACCTAATGGCCACTTAAGGATCTTACCCTGCCCAGCCTCAATTTTTAGGCTATTGGGAATGGGTGCACGAGGGTGGGAAAGTGACATTTAAACTTCTCCCCATCTCGGGTGGAAAGGTGGGGGGGAGGATGTACTTCATTCTGAAGGCCCCCTTAGATTTGGGGTGTTCTTTCCCCACCCCAACCCCCCAATCCCCCAGGACATTGAAGCCCCAGGACCCCTTCCTTCCCCCCAGTCCATCCAGTGCCACAATTGCCCCTCTCCTGACCACGTCCTCTCCCCTAGGTATTCACTATCATCCTGTCCCTAGGGATCCTTGGACTTTCCTCGTCAAAGGTCCCAGGACTGAGCCTCAGGCAGGCTGCTGCGGCACTGCTCTGGCCACTGCAGCACTGGGCCTGGCCAGGTCTGAATGGCCAACATCTCTCGGGCAGGACTTCCTGCTAAGGGTGGATAGAAGTCCTGCCCACCATCCTTCAGTGCTCAAGTGAGTGTTAAATGGCAGTGGGAGCTTGAGTGTTAGCGGCTGTACTCTTGAGATGGTGAGTGCCAATTACCGACCATCCTTAAAATTCTATCCATAGTGTGAAGAGTATCTTCATTGTCAGGCTTCTCCGTACCTTCCCTGGAGTTATCCTGTTCTTCCTCAAATGGGGATATCAAAACTAGATGCAATGTATCTGACACTAAAACCTCATACCACCTCATTATTCCAGCACTGGTTATATCATTGACTGCAGTAACAAAATATTACATTTCTTACAAGAGAAAATGAGAATCATGGCAAGACAGAAAACATAAAGCATGGAAATGAACTCTGAAGTTGGTTTTTGATATGAATTTACTTCAGAGCATATCTGCAAGATGGTAGATTTGTTTCCTGACTTAAATTGTTTCAGAGAGAGCGGAAAACACGAATTAGGTGTGATGTGAAATTTTGATTTTCTTGTGATGGATTGAGGTGCAAAGGTTAAGTCATCAGTGTCGTAGGCCTCACATCAGGTTGTGGTGCATTGCAACACATTTGCATATCATGAGTAATCAAAGAACAAAGAAAATTACAGCACAGGAACAGGCCCTTTGGCCCTGCACTGACCATGCTGCCTGATTGAACTAAAACACCCTGCCCCACCCTTCTGGGGCCCACATCTCCCATCCTATTCATATATTTATCCAGATGCTCCTTAATAGTCACTAACGTATCTGCTTCCATTACCTCCACCGGCAGTGAGTTCCAGGCATCACCACCCTCAGTGTAAAAACCTTGTCATTAGATCATTAGAGTAATACCTTTTTTATTTATGTCCGACCTTCAAGATAAAATCACTGGCACATGAGAATATCGTAGTATCTGGTTCACATTTATCTTAAGTTGGCATGTACCAGTCAATTTTGAACAGTTGTGTCTGAGGTCAGCAATTTTCCCGGGGGGGGGGTGGGGAGCAAGAGAATAGTTGCTTGCATGAAGGCTTGAGATTGGCAAGGGTGAGTCAGGGGTGAGGGAGAATGTGCATCAAAAGATTGGGATTTGAAAGGGAAGTAAGAAGGTGGTGCCAGGGGCATGGAGGTGTGATGTGATAAGGGCCTGGTGTCCTGGGTGTGGTGGAACAGTCAGTTAAGGTGAAAAAGTGAGGAGCTTGAAGAGTGGTGTTGGCTCTGTCCAAATGTGGGTTCATCTTACGTGTTGGCCAGCAGAGTCCCCACAGGGCTTTGAGTTCACCCACAACATTTTCTTTATTCCCACTGAGAATGATCTCAGACAATCTCCTTCACAAAAGGGAAGGCAAGCTGAACCTGAAGGTTCGACCATGCTCCACTGAGTGGCAAGTACAACACTGGGCACAAATATGGAATTTCAGAGAAGAGTGATTAAACATACACAACATTGTTTCTTCCACAATAAAGAAAATGTCCCTGACCAATCCAGCACTCCTCCCCCACTCCTACCTCCCCATAACCATCAGTGAGGGCCAACCATGAGACATGCCAGTACATTAAGCTTTCCCAATAAATAACAGTAAAGCACATGATAAAGTCAGACCAATATCATGCAAAATATTTACAAGTAAATTTTAACTTTAGAAAAAAATGCCTGTGCTCTCAATGACTCTTGTGTTAAAGGCAATGGAGGAAAGTTGTAACTGTGATCCTGAATGTCTGTTTGACCAAGAGGCTCTTTTCTAGCCCACCCATAGCTGCGGCCATGTCAGCTGGCTCTGGCTTTTACCATTGAAAAACATTGTATGTGTCTCCCATGCTCACTGCTGGCACTTTAAAGTTTAATTCCCATGGAAAACAGAAAAAAGCAGGAGAATTAAAGTGGTGCACGCCTTGGGTTCCACCACCAGGAATGTTGCAGCACTGATAAAATTCCGCCCATGGAATCAGAGTCAACACAAAACCAGGTGCAGAGCCACACCATCTCCTGCAGCTGTATGGGGCTGGCACATCCAATGACAGTTAAATCTGAAAACTCCTTGCAGGCATGTTGCAATGCTGATGTATTGGGTTTCCCACTTCATGCCCAATCCAAACATTCCCACCTCCACTTCAGCAGTCATCAAAAGAGAAAGAAAAGCTGACTTAGAACTTACCTACTGACTCACATCTGCTGTTTGTATTTCCACTCAATTTTTATCCATCATTCTTCTACCTTCAGCCTTGACATAGGCTGCTACTGTAAATCTGTCTTTGCCTTTCTAAAGGCTTTCACCTGTCCTCACCTGTAATGTTTTCTACTAAAATGTCTCTACTAAATCTCGCTGCTATACCGCTTTTCATTTCATTACGAGTGTTTCCCACAACCACCAAAATCTCAAATTATCCAAATGAAATACCAGTGGAAAATGATGTGCAAACAGCACACTTTCATCTGAGTTCATTTAAAACTGGCCACTAATAACTTGGATGTAAATTGTGCCTGTCGCAAATAATCTAAGCTATAGTCTCAGAGCAACATAACAATTTAGCTCTAAGATCCCTCAGCCAATTTTGGGCTGCCCAAAATCTCTTAGCATTTATGGGCCAAATGTGCTGGACACACATCTTTATTAATCCGCAAAATAAGCTAGCAAGTCTAGGAGAGATACGGGGTGTCTTGAAAATTGCCAGAACTCAGTGATCAATTGTCCTCCCTGTCTTTTTAATGAATTTACTAGATTAACTGTCCATTAAACTCACCGCAGAAAATTAGAGCTCATGGCTCGATGTCAGAACAGCAGAAATAACCTTTTAACAATGTGACAATTTTCAGTACAATGGCAGCCATTCTCCTGTACAGAAAGGGTACAATTTAACCTATGAATTCTTGCATATTGAAAATTGTTCTTAGGGAATTAAACATGTTTTAAAAAATCCTTTCCTTCTTCTTTCTGTCTCTTATTTCTTGCTCTCTCTCTCTCTCTCTCAATCCAATAATCCTTTCACTATCTTAATTTCTTTCTGAACCTGACTTGATTCTAATTTACTTACTCAATCCTTATCTCTTACTCCTCTGTTAACACCCACCATCCCTAAATCTCACTCAGCAGTTAGACTAACAGTTAACAGGTCTGATCATTCATGAAGGTCCCAGAAGTCTTGATGCCTTGGCTGCACTGTTATCAATTTGCACATCCAACAACTTGAATAGTTAGCAGCCCTGGAAAATCTGGAATCAATGTGTTAGTTTCAGGGGGCAAACTCTCTGCTGGTTGGAGTCATACTTGGTTGTGGAGGGTCAGTCATATCATCTCTAGGCATCACTGCAGGAGTCCCTCAGGGTAACTTCCTAGACCCAACCATCTTCAGTTGCTTTATCAATGACCTTCCCTCCATCATAAGGTCAGAAGTGGAGATGTTCGTCAATCACTGCACAATTTCAGCACCATTTGCAACTCCTCAGATACTGAAGCAGTTCATGTTCAAACGTAACAGGATCTGGATAATATCCAGGCTTGGGCTGACAAGTGGCAAATAAGATTTGTGCCACACAAATTGCCAGGCAATGACCACTACCAATAAGGGACACTCTAACCATTGCCCCTTGACATTCAATGGTGTTGCCATCACTGAATCCCCCAATGTCAACATCCTTGGGGTTACCATTGACCAGAAACTCAACTGTACTTGCCACATAAATACAGTGGCTACAATAGCAGGTCAGAGGTTAAGAATCCTGTGGTGTGTAACTCATCTCCTGACTTCCCAAAGCCCGTCCACCATTTACAAGGTATAAGTCAGGAGTGTGATGGAATACTCCCCACTTGCTTGGGTGGGTGCAGCTCTAACAACACTCAAGAAGCTTGACACCATTCAGGGCAAAGCAGCCCACTTGTTTAACACCACATCCACAAACATTCATTCCCTCCACCACTGATACTCAGTAGCAGCAGTGTGTACTATCTACAAGATGCACTGCAGCAATTCACCAAAGATCCTTACACAGTACCTTCCAAACCCACGACCACTTCCATCTAGAAGGACAAGAGCAGCAGATACAAGGGAAGACCGCCACCTGCAGGTCCCCCTCCAAGCCACTCACTACACTGACTTGAAACTATTGCAGTTTGCAGTTGTTGAGTCAAAATCCTGAAATTTCCTCCTTAACAGCATTCTGGGTCAAACTAGAACATGTGGACTGCAACGTTTCAAGACTTGTTTCACTCACCTGACAAAGGAGCAGCGCCCCAAAAGCTAGTGGCGTTTGCTACCAAATAAACCTGCTGAATTTTAAGTTGGTGTTGTGAGACTTCTTACTGTGTTTACCCCAGTCCAATGCTGGTATCTCCACATCATGGCGTTTCAAGAAAGCAGCTCATCATCACCTCCTCAAGGGGAACTAGGGATGGGCAATAAATGCTGGCCAGCCAGAGACAGCCATGTCCCACGAATGAATTTTTTAAAAAAATTGTGGCGCAAATTTTACTTGAGCAGAATGATGCAGGAAACATCCAACTAGCAGGACACTTAACAAGCTTTGTATCTCCAGCAAAATTGGTCTCAGTATGTGGTAATGGAGAATTTGCAGCAGATTTGCTGCCAGTTTCAGACCAACAGTTAATGTAACAAACTTCTGCCCATCCTTTAATGAACAGCAAATAATGCTTTGAAAAAAAAGTAATTTTGCTTGGCGCCAGGTTATGGTTCAACTTAATTTTCGATGAAGGCTTATGCTGGTACCCTGGTAGAATTGCTGTGTGACAAAACTGTGGTAAACATGGTGGTGAGACAAACATGGCATGTAATTGTGGTAATGCATTAACTGATTTCAAAATAAAAGTGCAATATAAGTTGAGCAGGTCTGAGAGATAGATAGGATTGTCATAAATGTTACATAATGAATGGCATTGTAACATTTCAGTCTGTCAAACAGCTCTCACTCCATTTGCATTTTTACGACCTGTAAAGGGATGTCATTTGCACATCTCATCCTGAGCAACTTTCTTGTAACTTTTCAAACAAATAGTGTAAATTGTTGGAACATTTTCCAGTTGACTGCAGTTACACAATAATGCCTCTGTATCTCTTCTTTCATAACCCAGGTGCATGTCAGTTTTAAAAAAAATATTTCTGAATAGAACAAATTCTTAGGCAACAAAGTAGCCAATTTGCATGTCCCACAATTAATTATAGACAGCCATGTTTGGAAGATTTTATCTAGAGTATGTCAACATTCTGGAATAAAGCATTTAAGTCATTCAGCTCAAATGAAGCATAACTCTCAGTGAAACCGAAGGCTTTCTCACAGCCTTGTCTGTACATCTATTACCGTCCCTCCATTAATCACGCCGCATACAACTCAGCACATTGATGAAACTAGGACAGGGTTTTGTGTGACATTCCAACAGTTAGTAAAGTCAGCCTTTCTGCTTATCGCTTTATTGTCCATAAATATTATAACTTTATTTTTAAATTAAAATAGGAAGCTTCTCTTAAATGAGTAGTCTTGTAGACCCACTGCCAGAGTTACAATCACCATTATGTTCAGCTAGCCAATTAATCTGTGTCGATGGTTCTGGAGTACTAATTCAAACAAGGCCTATAACGTCTCACAGTGGCAGGGACCCAGGTTCAATTCAATTCAATTCCTGGCTTGGGTCATTATCTATATGGAGTTTGCACATTCTCCCCGTGTCTGAGTGGGTTTCCTCCGGGTGCTCCGGATTCCTCTCACAGTCCAAAGATGTGCAGATAAGTTTGATTGGCCATCTTAAAATTGACCCTTAGTGTCTGAGGGACTAGCAGGGGGTTACAGGGAATTGTGGTCGATGCAGATTCAATGGGCCAAATGGCCTCCTATTGCATTGTAGGGATTCTATTCTAGATCGTGGCATCACCCAGAGCCTACCCCCAGGCTTGAAGCTTCCAAATATCCAAAACTCCTGACATTCTGGTGGTGTGCGACCACCAAGATGGGAGGGGAGTGGGGGGTTGGGGGGGGGGGTGGAGTGCTGGGTCCTACTACATTAATATTGTCACAGCAGTCATTGTTGTTCTTTTAACATTGTTTTAGCTTGTTGCTTAAGTGCTTTCCTCTTACAAGCGTGACATGCTACAATTCCCCATGCTAATGCTAACACAAGCTCCACTGTGATGAGTACGTGGGAGATTATTCTTATCCAGGGGTCTATATCTATATTCAGCCCCCAGTACCACACCTGCTCTTGCCATGCCCGGGCGCTTAAATATATTAATTCATAGAATCATAAGATCCCTACAGTGCAAAAGGAGGCCCAACGAGTCTGCAATGACAGTAATCCCACCCAAGCTCTAGGCCTGTAACCCCACATATTTACTGACTGCTGGTCTTTTTCAGTACTGTCCTCTTTTCTCCTCCCTTTCTATTTAGTGATTGGTGGTCCTAGCCTGATCTCTACAACATGTCCACTTTCCAGTAAGGATGCCTCGCTCTTGCTCCCTAAGGCCACCTCTGTCTCACTGCCCCTCTCTGTTCTTCGGAGCAGCTGTCTTATGATCCCTTTAAGATTCTTAACCTTGAAGTCGATTTGTTGAATCTCAGGAGAATTTAGCAGAGAAATCCTTGTGTTCATCCTTGTCAGTTTCCACAGGGACATCTGATTACTGCAATGCTTAGGCATTTGTCTCTCTGTCAGGTTCACAATTACTGGTACAATTTAATTTCCATTTCACTGATGGCACAGGTTGATGGGCCGAATGGCCTCCTTCTGCAGTACAGGGATTCTATGATTCTATGATCATAAATGTCATACAATACTTCACCGTGTGTGTATAGTACTATTTTTTGGGCCAAGGGTGATTTTTGTACCAGCCAGCCTCTGGGAAGTTGTTGTGTCCTGTGGAAGTGTGGTGGTGTTGGTTCAGGGGAGTGCCACTGTCCTTAACTCATGTTTAGGCCTTACGTCGTATATCTGCCCAATGTCGTATATCTGTCATTGCCACATCTCCTTCACCGGGACAGTAACCTGAGTTTTAAAGGTGAATTGTGAAAAGTCCCTCACACATTGGACCTGGACCCGTGCCTTTTTTGTACATGTTCAGGGTTTATCGGAACCATCACTAATCTGGAAGAATATTAGGCCCTCATTTTCCATCAGATTTCCATTCCCACACTTGAGCTCTGCTCTGGGCCCTCTCCATCGCTCGTTCTAACAGAGAATTGCAAAAACCCGGTGCTACACTTGTAGACCATTGACCTTTCCATGGTAATGTTTACTGCTCATTTGGCATAACATCCATCGCTCATATTCTTGCAATGCAAGCTCATACTGACTGCTGCTTCTCAATTTATGTTTGTTGCTGCCATAACCAGGAACCTGATAATGGTTATTGACACCAAGCCTCTTCCTATTCTGCAACAATGCATACTTTTGGTAATTACCAGAATTAGGCAAGGATCAGCATCCCTTTTATTTCTAATAGCTGGGTTTGGCTTTTTAAGACTGTCACCTGTTGCCTCCCTACTCTCTGAAGAGTTATCCAATGCCTGGTTAATGGTAAATTGAAATCAGTTATGGATACCATTGCCCCCATATCAGACATCACACTACTGGCCCTCTAACAATATTGTTATTTATGGACGAAAATCGGTTCCTTCCTCAAGGGTGGGTGTTACCCATTGGGCTTTTTCTTGGTCTGGTTCCTAATGATACTTTGCAGCTGGGAGTTTGACATGTCTGTCAGATTCTCTGAAACACTGTTGGGATTTTGTGGTGACTTGAGCTGCTTTTTGTCCAGCAGTCCCTTTCTACATGACCTGGCTATGGCAATTGCGGCAATGATGATGGTTCTCTTGTCTTGAGGATTTTGTACTCATTTTGTCCATGTCCCTGGGTTTTTAAAATGAAGCAGAGTTCGGGTCTCAGGGCGGATGTCTCAGTGGGATTTGTAACCTCCACCTCCTTTATCTTTGTTTCCCTCATGTGGTGTTTATTCCAGTGATCCAGCTTTCTAATTCATCATACATGTTCTGGTCGACTAGTCTGGTGTCTGAGACACCTGGTGGACTGGGCTAAGACTGTCCTTACACAATTGCACAAACTGTGCATCGTCTCTGTTTGGTGCTGAGCCTGTAGCTACAATATGCCTCGAACTTTCGATTGCGATATTCTAGGGCATCCTCACCCTTTACTTGATTTATTCCAATTAACTGGGGTTTATCCTCAAACTTGTACTTTTTCTGCTGTAAAGGTACAGGAATTGGTGTGTTACTGGGCCTGGTTTGCAGCAATATCACTGTACCAAGTTCCACCCTGATACTTTTGCTGCAATATGGCTCAGATATTTCCAACCAGACTAATCCATGGATGTCCCTGCTTTGGAGACAGTGGCATTGCCACTTTTCCTACAATTTATGTCAAAATGTCTTGTTACCCTGGACAGGCTAGTTGAGATAATGTTCCCCATTATTTCATGGTGTCACTACATACATACGTGATTCGTAACTGTACCGGCAATCACCTTACAGCCCTTTTTCTTTCAGATGCCATTTGACCTTGTTGCCCATTTTTTGCCAGTATAACTGCTTGAGTTGGTCTGCCCGTTTGTCTGGGCACTAGGGGTGGGGAAGAGAGAGGGGACATACTCAATTTTAATTGAGGCCATGGGATTTTGGGTGGTGATTCCCATCATTCCTCATCATCGGTGCTCTGGTTTGCTAGTCCATCCTAGTTAATGTTCCCTATGTATTGTGGAGGCACTGGTGATTGTGTTCATGTTGACAAAAATGTTATCCCAAAATCTCTAAGTGTCATAATAGCGAGAAAGCAGGAGTGATCTGCACTGGTCTTTATGGTGCACCCTGCATTACAACCCTCCAATACTTTGTGCAATGAGTGAGCTTCTACGTGAATCACAGTGTCATGGAGGCTCCGTGACTCACCCTAAATGGCAGTAGCTGTGCACCATTCAGCAGAAGGGCTGGAGTAGGGGGGCCCCATTAAAACACCATCTATGCACTCAGTCAGTCACACCAGGAAGATGGCATCTCATAGAGCAGTTCCACACTTTATGGAGTGGAAGCTGGGATGACTGCTAGACGCCATGGAGGAGAGGAGAACCACTTTCCTGCCCTGAGACAGTTGACTGGCAATGTGACCTGGGAAACTATGGCAGTTTGCAGTGAGTGCCCATGCACTGGCACAAAGGACCAGCGCCCAGTGCTGAAAGAAAATGAATCATCTCATTTGGCCAGCAAGGATCAGTGTCTATCCTGCCCTGGCAGTCGCGCCTGGAATATCCACACCAATCCATTCCCTGACACCCTGAGTCCTTCCTGCATGAGATCCCAAGCTCCTGTCTCCAACCTCTCTGGCACCCCCATCACAAACGCTGACTGCAGAGACTTGGTACTGACATGCACCACCCAATCAAGGACAGAGCTCTGACCAACAGCCAGGTTGGGGTGCACCACTGAAGTGAGGAGCCACAAAATCTTCATTTGACTCAGAGCATCACACACACCATCCACCAGCACAGCTACGATCACCACACTGAGACATGTTAGTGGTGAGGCTTCTGGATCACTTTCTGATAAGCACCACACAGCCGTTGATGCACATCGGGTGGAGGTGAGAATGTTTGAGGGCTCGGGCATGCAGAGGTCTCCCAGAGCCGCGGAGACAGATGGCCCCCCCAGGCTGATGCTGGGATCACTTCTCCTGAAGCTGTTGGAGATGCAGAGCTGGGGAGTGCAGGAGCAGCTGCCAGCAACAGCAAAGCTATTTGGAGAAGTCCCACAACCTTCAGTCGCAGGAGGAAGCACAAGCATTGCATGCCACCCAGGCCAACACTGGAAGGATAATGACCAAGGCGAAAGCCTGGGGCAGGAAACGGTTGCCATGGGTGGCAGGGTCCAAGGCATGGTCGAGTCACTGAGGACCATCACTGACAGCCTTGGAAGTATGCTTGAGACACAACCGGCCATGGACACAGGCCTCCAGAGTATTATCACTGAAGGGATCCAGACCTTGGTCCAGACGGAGAGGGCACTTGCTGAGGGCTCACACACCACGGGACAGGTGCAGTTGGGCCTCCAGGGCTAGCAGAGCTAGGTGACATAGAGGCCTCTGGAGCTCACTCCAGCTGTCCTTCCATCCCATGGAATGTCTCGGGGTGGGCCCATGGCAACCAAGGAAGGAAGAAAGGCTGAGCATGCCGGAGACCTTGGCTGTCCCCGGCCATTCCAAATTCCCCCTTCCTAAAAATGGTGCTTCCTGACAGGAAGCAAAATGAACAGCACGGCATGGCTACATTTGTGATACCCGAGCGTCAGCCCTCCAGGCCCTGGTCCCCAGGCAAGGTGCACTAAAACATCATTGACCACGGGGCATGGGACATAGCCGATCGCCTCCACCTTTGATGTGCATCCTGGGGGACAGCTAAAAGCAGCGTTATGCCATGTATGGTAAAGAGATTGTCAGGTTATCAAGAGGGTATGATTAGGGTTTTGCTAATTGTCATATGGAAAATCACTATTAAATGTTACTAAATCCCGCAGCTGTGACTAATCTGCTTCTGGTGCGGCCCCTGCAGGATTTCCACACTTCAGCTGTACACATTGAGGTTAGTAGCATCGTTCTGCATGACAGAGACCCTCGGTCCCACAGAGTCTGCAATTCCCAGTTCCCCTCACCTGTGTCAGGTCCCTAACAACTGTGATTTCTGCCAGTCTCCCAGACCAAGATTTTGAGCATCATCAGCTCCAAGTTGGAAATCAAAGTGGAGCTGATTTCAATATCTTATCATTTGCATCCCATTAGCAGGCCCAGGATTGAAGACTCTGGGTCCACTAGTGTCTCCATCCCTCCAACTGGGTTTACTACTGCTCCCCACGAATGGGGAACAGGTAGCCTGATCCCGCTGGAGGGAGCAGAGGCCATGGAGGCCCCCCCCAGGAAGTCCGGAGTAAGGGGGATGACCCCAGGGCAGTGCCAGCCTGGCAGTACCAGCCTGGCCCCATGGCACTGACAAAGGGGCAAACTGGAAGTGTCCAAGGGGCACCTTGGCACTGCCCACTGGACATCGAGCAGTGCCATTGGGATGGGGCCAGAGGGAATGGTGCCTATGATCGGTGGGGGTGGGGGTTGCCGCTGCCACTCTGCACAGGAATTGCTTTTGAGAGGGAAACCCGCTCAGGTATTCTGCAGTGCTTAGAGTGTGGGAAATTCAATCTAAAAACCCAGCCAAAAAAAAAACCAGCAGAGTTACTCCAGTTTTCATGTGAACTAGGGACTTGCAATTTTTTTGGGAGACTCCGCCCAAAACTTCATCCTAAGCAGTCACAGCAATGGGTGCCCTCTGGGCTCACAGTGACAGACAGCCTGGCATGGCATCCCCATCACCCACTGGACCCTTGGACCACCTCCCCAATCACCTGGGAAATGGTGGTAGCTCCAACCCTCACTTTGCTTTGGGCACTGACGCCAATGGGCAAGAAGAGAACAAGTAAGAGACAGATTTGTGTGGCATTAGGCAGCATCACAGTGTGCCACATAACAAGATGTCATCATCCTCCTGTCTGGGCTAGTAACTCGTTAACACGCCCAACCCAGGCCCATTACCCTGGTGTAATGTCAATGGGACCCAAAGTGGGTGGTGTGCTCAAGGGGAGTGGGTGGGGGGGGGCGGTGGGTTGAAGTTTCCTGGGAGATGGTGGATGGGTGGGGGTCAAGCTGTTGAACCCCACACCTCCTATTGGGAGAGCCTTGTAGTGATGAGGACCTCCTACACTTTCCTGCCCTGGCAGATCCTTGCCATTGCCTGTCCTCCAAGCTCTGGCTCTGGTTCCTCCTCAGCTTCATCCTCCACGTCCACCTGGGCCTCCTTCTGCTCCTTCTCCCCGGGGCATCTGCCTGGTCCCCTCCTCCTTGTCAGCAGACCACAATGAATCTGTCAGGGGGCTATACTGGAGGGCACTGCCAGAGTGGTCCAGACAGTGGAAGCGTATCTTCAAGAGGCAGATGCACCACTCCACCATAGACTCGGTGTCAGCGTGAGTGGCAGTGGATAATCCTTGTCCCCCATGAGCCATCCCAGCAACCTGGATGGACCTTGAAGACGCCAGGATGTCCAAAAGATGCTAGATGCAGCTATAGTCGCACTCCCTGGGTGCCATACACACACCTACATGGTGTTTGTCCAGTGGTCACATACAACCTGTAAGTTAAGTGAGTGGAACCCCTTCCGGCTAATGAAGGGCACCCTTTGATCGGCTGTGACCTGCAGGGTGATGTGCGTGCCATCTATAGTCCCCTGTTCTTGGCGCATCCCAGTGATGGCAGCAAAGCCCACAGCCCAGGCTTCCTATTGGGCTTGTACCACATCATAGTGAACGTATTGGTCCGCCCAGGTATAGGGCCTCTGTCACCCACGGACACACTGTGGACTGGGAGATGCAGTAAGAAGTCTCACAACACCAGATTAAAATCCAACAGGTTTATTTGGTAGTAAACACCACTAGCTTTCGGAACGCTGTTCCTTCGTCAGGTGAGTGGAGAGTTCTGCTCACAAACGAGGCATATAAAGGCACACACAGTTTACAGAATACTGATTAGAATGTGAGTCTTTACAGCTAATCTGCTATTCAAGTCTTAAAGGTGCTGACAATTTGAATGGAGATAGCATTAAGCATAGGTTAAAGAGATGTGTATTGTCTCCAGACAGGACAGTAGGTGAGATGTTGCAAGTTCAGGCAAGTCATTGGGGTTACAGATTGTGTGATATGAACCCAAGATCCCGGTTGAGGCTGTCCTCATGTGTGCGGAACTTGGCTATCAGTTTCTGCACAGTTGTATGTCGTGAAGGCCACCTTGGAGAACACTTACCTGAAGATCAGAAGCCGAATGCCCGTGACCACTGAAGTGTTTGCCAACAGGAAGGGAACAGTCTTGCTTGGTGATTGTCGAGCGGTGTTCATTCATCCGTTGTCGTAGCATCTCGCTTACTGTCCTGTTTGGAGACAATACACATCTCTTTAACCTATGCTTAACACTATCTCCACTCACATTGTTTGCACCTTTAAGACTGGAATAGCAGATTAACTGTAAAGACTTGCATTCTAATCAGTATTCTGTAAACTGTGTGTACCTTTATATGCCTTGTTTGTGATCAGAACTCTCCACTCACCTGATGAAGGAACAGAGTTCCAAAAGCTACTGGTGTTTACTACCAAATAAACCTGTTGGATTTTAACCTGGTGTTGTGAAACTTCTTACTGTGTTTACCCCAGTCCAATGCTGGCATCTCCATATCATGACTGGGAGATGCCACAGAGGTCACATCTGGAGGCCTGGAAAGACCTGGTGGTGTAGTGCTTGAGGGCTGCCATGGCCTTCACTGCCACTGGGAGTGGGTGTCTCCCTGCCCCACAATGTGCCAGGTCTATGAGAACCTGGCACAGATGCTGCACTGTTTCCTTGCTGCGGTGGTACGTGGCCTTCTGCACCCCATCAGACAGTGGACATTGTAGAGGCAAGGTCTCCATCTCTGACCTCCTGTAGCCCTCCCCTCAGGCCGATGAGCACTTGCACCCTGCTCTGGACTGGTGGCATGCTGTTCCCCTGCAGAGGCCTCTAGCCTGAACTTCCATTGCGGCAGATGGATGTCTTCCTCTTCCGCCGCAGCAGCCACAAATATAACCGTCAGTTCTACTGTGAAATCTATTATTCCTTTGGTGTAGGGTGGTGGGGATTGGGGGAGTGGGGGGATGGGTAGCAGAGAAAGCGAGAGAGAGACACACACACATACATAGTCAGTAAGGTTATCGAACCCAGGCCCCTCACTCCCTCCCAGCAACCTGTGTCTCCATGTGTCTCGACACTTGCAATCTGACACCATCCCCATGCCGTGCGCCACCTCAATGGACTGCCGAATATTGTCACGTAATCCCTGCGGCAGACATAGACAGCATACAATTGGCTGTGACGGGTTCCCATTGGAAGCAGAGTCAAGACTGCACCCACCTGGATGCCAGGAATGACTAGCAGTTCAGACAGATGGGGGAGGGGCACCTTTGTGACTAGCATAAGATGGCAGACTATTATAGGCAGCATTGCAGAGTCCTTGAAGTGCGAGGAGCTGTGTTAATACCTTCCAAGCTTGTTTGATTGGGGCAACGTATGCCAGGCTGGGATTCTTGTTACTGTTAGTGGGTCTGGGATGGGATGTCACCAGTCAGCCATAGAGCTTGGCCAGCAGACAGATGGCAGGGTAAGCAGCGCAACATTCATGGGGTTAGGACTCAACCTCATATGCAACTCCTTGGGGTCAGTCAGTGACCAAGTGTGCAACACGAGTCCCAAGCCAGTGGTAAGCCCCGACATGAGGCCTCTCATACCAACACGAACCCCTCCCAAACCCCTGCACCCATGAAAACCCCCAATCCACCTGATACCCCCCGCTCCTAGAGGTTGGTGCTCAGTGGTCCTCACCTCCTCCTAGCTCCCTTTTGCTACTGCTGAACCACACTTTATAGAGCAGTAATGATTCGTACCAGTGTGACGTCGTACCAGAGAGGTGGGAAGCATTCGGGAAGTGGGTGTGTGGGGAGCAATTGTTAATAGTATTAAAATCTAGTCGACTTCATGCTTGTAAACTTCGCATCCAGTAACAAAGGGCTCGAAAGATAACAAACCATTTTGTGATGGGCGTGAATGATATTTTTAGTAACTCACGCTTCTTGCCCAGCTCGCCATGTTGATCGACGGGTACAGCAAAGTGGTAAGATCACACCCGACATTTTTTGCCTGTTCTAACTCTTCATTCTGGAGTATGTCAGCCAACATTTTATTGAACTTCTTACTTAATGGTGTGTGTGGCCGTAGGATCCATGCTTTATCACCTTTGTCCCTTTTCTGATTTTCCCACCATTTGTTCTGATCAACAAGTCAGCCAAATGGTTAAAATTGTTCTTCATCATCTTGTCAATCAATGTCTTATTTTTGCCATCCAAATGCTGTGTTAGGGATCCCTCTGGTCCCTACTTGAGTTCCTTACTACTGGCCACTTCTGGGTAAGGCGGTCGGGGTATATACCAGAAGTATGGTTTTACCTGAGTCCCTTTGGACCAAACTCATTACTTGAGACTAACACCAAGTGCAAATATAACAATCCATATATAGTACGAGCGTTTCTACCCTACCCTCCCCACCAGTTGAACTATTGTCTGGAGCCTACGTTTCAAATACGTGTGCCAGACAGTTCCTGAGCCAGGATGGAGTCAGATTTAGTATGAATAGAAAGGTACTCACACTATGACACATCTTGGTTCCCCATCGGTGTCCTGTGTCCTATGTATCCTACTGACTATACCAATTGAAAATCCAAGAAATATCTTATAAAATGTCACCACTTGGAGTGCAGCTGCAATGTTCAAGTGGTGTCTTTATTATGCATGCAGGGAGCCAACACTGGATCATCCAGGCACTTCTCCACCGGGGCCCAAATGAGCAGAGTTTATATGTGTTTTCATTATCAAATACAACTTAATAATATTAAGTAGGCAAAGGCCTCAGCATCATGGTCTCTGGTGGGCTGATAATTGTGTTTCTGAACAGTAATTGCAATGCAATGTCCCTCCAGAGACAGTAAATAATGTGTGTAAATTCTGCATTCATAAAGTTCAGGATCAGCAAATGATGTTACAATGGTCTTCCCCATTTCTTAATGGGGTTATCCCTCCAGATATGCTAATGAATGTGTGTGTGTGTGTGTGTGTGTGTGTGTGTGTGTGTGTGTGTGTGTGTGTGTGTGTACACTGGCACCCCAATTTCTGGTCCTGACTGACGGTTAAATAAATCAATACTCTGCACCTACATTGTCCCACTGTTAGAGTTACAATCATGGGCCTTTGTTCAAATCCCTATTTAAAAGTATGCACCCCCCACTCAAGAAAATGGTGTTACTTGAGCCATATTCATAGAATTTACAATGCAGAAGGAAACCATTCGGCTCAACAAGCTTGCACCAACAACAATCCCACCCAGGTCCTGTCCTGTCCCCATAACCGCACATATTTACCCTCCTAATCCCCCAGACATTAAGGGGCAATTTAGTGTGACCAATCAATCTAACTTAAACATATTTGGACTGTGTGAGAAAACCCAGCAGAGACACACGCAGACACAGGGAGAATGTGCAAACTCCACACAGTCACTTGAGGCCAGAAATGAACCTGGGTCTTTGGGCGCTGTGAGACAGCAATGCCAACTGTTGTGCCACCCCAGTGGGATTTCCAGATACTGCTCTTCCTGCAAAGTCCAAGAATATGTACCTCAGGGCAATGAGAGAACGCTACCGAAAGCATGTTGGAGAGATTTGACCTGCCTTCCTGTCTGGGCCTGGAAGTCACCTTACATAAAAATGTGCAGATAATAAGCATCTTGGATGCAGTACTTCAGATGATTGACAGGTCATTTGGTATATGACAGTACAATAAATGGGAATGCAGGAACTGAGAGATTTGAGAGTTCACAAACACAAATCAGTGAAGGACACATGACAAGCTGATAAAATTGTTAAAAAAAACACAGCTTTATAAAGAGACATGGTACAGAAGTAGGAAACTTTGCTAAACATTTATAAATCATTCTTTAAGCATCAGCCGAAGTATTACATCTAATTCTGGGCATCATATGTTAGAAATAATGGTAAGGCCTTGGAAGGATGTGGAGATTATCTGAAATGATACCAGGGACAAGGGACTCCAGTTATGTACTGAGAGTAGAGAAGCTGGTATAGTTCTCCTTAGAGCTGGGAAGATTAAACAGATGTGCTCAAGATTATAAAGATTTTGACAGAGTAAATGAAACTAAAGTTTCCACTATCAAAAGAGTCAACCAGAGAATGAGAGAGAAAAAAACTATAAGGAGATAAAGAGAATGTTTTGTATCCAGCAAGTAGGCACAGCTTAAGTAACTTTCAAACTGAAATCTGACATATGCTTACAAAGGAAAGACATGTTGGACTGTGGGGAAAGAGCAGGGATGTGGGTAGGGAAGTGGGGATAATTGGATCACTCATTCAAAAAGCTGGCACAGGCATCACAGGCCAAATGACTTCCTCTTTGCTGTAGTATCCAAGCATTCCAGAATACCTGTGCAAAAGGGAATACACACCAAACGCTACGATTTTCTTCAAAAAGTGTCTTGTGGACACCTCTTTAAGACTGCAATCGTTTAGATGTGTTCAGGTGAGGCATCTTCAGATATAGATGTAGTAGTAAAGGCGGGGGTACAATTTTGTCTTTTAAAAAGTATTTACACGGGTTTGATGGGTATAGAGGGATGTGGGCCAAATGCTGGCAATTGGGATTAGCTTAGGGGTTTCAAAAAAGAGGGCAGCATGGACAAGTTGGGTTGAAGGGCCTATTTCCATGCTGTAAACTTCTATGACTCTATATAAAGGAAGGTCTGGTTAGGTCAGCTTCAGGCAGCACATGAGGGTACACATTTTGGAACATTCCAACTTCATCACAGCTGAATTCAGAAAAGCTACCATTGTATTTCATAGAACATAAGAACATAAGAAATAGGAGCAGGAGTAGGCCATCTAGCCCTTCGAACCTGCCCTGCCATTAAATAAGATCATGGCTGATCTGAAGTGGCTCAGTTCCGCTTTCCCGCCTTCTCCCCATAACCCTTAATCCCCTTGCCTACCAAAAACCTATCTACCCGCGTCTTAAATATATTTAGCAAGGAAGCCACCACTTCAACGGGCAGAGAATTCCAGAGATTCACCACCCTTTGAGTGAAGAAGTTCCTCCTCAACTCCGTTCTAAACTGCACCCCCCTTATCTTGAGGCTGTGCCCTCTAGTCCTGCTGTCCTTTCTGAGCGGGAAGAACCTCTCCACCTCTACCCTATCCATCCCTTTCATCATCTTGTATGTCTCAATGAGATCTCCCCTCACCCTTCTAAACTCTAACGAGTACAAGCCTCTCTATTCAGCCTCTCCTCATAGCTCAACCCCCTCAATTCCAGTATCAGCCTAGTGAACCTCCTCTGCACTCCCTCCAAGGCCAAAATATCCTTGCGCAAGTGCGGCGACCAAAACTGCACACAGTACTCCAGCTGCGGCCTCACCAGTGCCCTGTACAGTTGCAGTAAGACCTCCCTACTTTTATATTCAATCCCCCTCGCTATGAAGGCCAGCATCCCATTTGCCTTCCTGACCACCTGCTGCACCTGCAGGCTGGGTTTTTGCGACTCATGCACAAGGACCCCCAGGTCCCTCTGCACCGTAGCATGATGCAGCTTTTCGCCATGTAAGTAGTAGTCCTTCTTACCATTATTCCTACCAAAGTGGATAACCTCACACTTGCCAACATTGTATTCCATCTGCCAGGTCCTCGCTCACTCGCTCAGCCTATCTAGATCCTTCTGCAGACTTTCCACACCCTCCGCACAATTTGCCGTTCCACCAATCTTTGTGTCATCAGCAAATTTCGACACCTTACACTCGGTTCCCTCCTCCAGATCATTTATATAAATGGTAAATAGCTGAGGCCCCAGCACCGATCCCTGGGGCACTCCACTAGTCACCAACCGCCAATCCAAATAGCACCCATTGACACCCACTCTCTGCCTCCTATTTGACAGCCAATCCCCTATCCACGCTAACACCCTAGCCCCAACTCCACACCCCCTAACCTTCTGTAACAATCCCGACAGTGCAGAAGAAGGCCATTCGGCCCATCGAGTCTGCACCACTAACAATCCCACCCAGGCCCTGTTTCCCCTCATATTTACCTTGCTAACCCCCTGATGCTAAGGTGCAATTTTGCATGGTGAATTCACCTAACCTTTACATCTAATTACTAAGTCAATGGTACCCTCCAACCTCTGTAAGCACCAGACTATGGACTCAGGACCCAGGCTAACCAGGTTCCAGCTTTGCAAAGGAATTCTCAATCAGTCCAACTAGGCCAGCTATGTAAGATAAGGCAAGAACAGGCACTGCTGGCATTGGAGTTTTCACATTCCAAGAAGCTTGGTTAATAATATCGTCCATTGGTCAGGCAAATTAGGCTTCTGAATGAAGGATATCAGAGCTGGGAATTAAATGGTGCATCCATCCTGACCGTCATCAGCTTGAGTGGAGAAAACATGGAAAATGTTGGAAAAACTCAGCAAATCTGGAAGCATCTGTGGAGAGAGAAACAGAAATTGGACCATTCTAATTATATATAATTGATCTGAAAGGCTAATTTTGTTTCTCTCCTGCCTGACCTGCTGAACATTTCCAGCACTTTCTGTTTTTAGTTTAGATTTCTGCAGTATTGTGCTTTTGTATCAGAGTTCAGGTGGAATATTTGGTGGAATATGGGGAGTAGAGAAACACTTCAACCACCACATCTTGACATCCGATGGTGTTACCAACACTGAATCTCCCACTGTCAGCATCCTTGGGGTTACCATCAACCAGTAACTCAACTGGACTCGCCACATAAACACAGTGGCGACAAGAGCAGGTCAGAGGAATACTGTGGTGGGTAACTCACCTCCTGACTTCCCAAAGCCTGTCCACCATCAAGAAGGCACAAATCAGGAGTGTGATGGAATACTCCCCACTTCCCTGGGTAGGTGCAGCTCCAACAACACTCAAGAAGCTTGACACCATCCAGGACAAAGCAGCCCGCTTGATTGAAACCACTTTGACAAACATTCAATCCTTCCACCACTAACGCTCATTAGCAGCAGTGTGTACTATCTACAAGGTGCACGGCAGCAATTCACCAAAGATCATTAGGCAGCACCTTCCGAACCCACAATGACTACCATCTAAAAGGACAAGAGCCACAGATAAAAGGGAACACCTCCACCTGCAAGTTCCCCTCCTGACTTGGAAATATATCGCCAAGCCTTCGCAGTCGCTGGGTCAAAATCCTGGAATTCCCTCCCTAATGGCATTGTGGATCAACCCACAGAACGTGGACTGCAGCAATTCAAGAAGGCAGCTCATCACCACCTTCTCAAGGGTAACTAGGGATGGGCAATAAACACTGGCCAGCCAGTGATGCCCATGTCCCACGAATGAATAAAAATGAAGAGGTAAATGTCTGCTCAGTCTGGTACATAAGTTGCACTCTTTTCCAAAGGAAAAGCAAGCGGCTCTGTTCTGCATCCCTGAAACATATCAGGGTGGTCAGGCACTACACTGAACTTCTGCTCCATAGCTGATTGCCCTCTGCAGCCTCTACTCCCATCAACCCAGCAGCAGGGTCCTCTGGTTCATTATGGGCTCATTCACATTATTGTACCTTTGATAAAAGGTAGCTGTGCTGATGTTTGCTTCACATGGGTCTGCGGATAGTTTCTGCTCATCTGACGTTTGGTCTCTAGCTGCGTATTGCAAAATCCTTTGTCCTGAAAGTAATAGGGAAACAGGGGAAGAGGGCAGTTGGGGTAGTTTTCCATTGAGGAAACCCTCAGGTTCTGCCGAGTCTAGCAGCAGGACCTGATTACCATTTTTGGAATCCAGTCACAAGCCAGACAGAGCTGGTTTCTTTTGAAAGAACTCCATCGCCAGATTTGTACATGCTGCTACTTTCTTCTTGTCTTATCTTGACTCTCTTTTCAAGTTGTGAAGCTTTATCTGAACCTGTTTAATTGCCCACACTCGACACGGCCAAGTTCACATGCTGTGTGATCCAAAGCTTTTTTGTGTTTGGACCTTTCTCCTACCTGAGCCAAACGTCCCTCCGTTTTCCTGTTGGCAGTCCACAAGGGTCTCCCTGTTGTGGTCTATGAAACAGGCTCGATAAAATCGCTGTTAAGGCATGATTCTTAAATTGTGTGCACTCTACCGATGAATTAACAAACCATTCATTACTTAGACCAATTAAGAGACTCGCAGGTTGTTTGGGAAGTGTGAAAAATAGCAGGGTTTACATATTAATTGTGATTGGTCAGTTTTATGCTTTCCCCATTAACAAATTCATGTTGTGTGAACTATCTGACCAAAATTACACAAATCTGTCATCTTTAGTGGGGTGGGAGGTTCTAAAGTGAACAAAGTGCGTCCCCTAGTAGTATTTGATATTAACATAAAAAGCTACCCATGAATTCGCCCCATCTGTATTTTACTTTATGAAGATCCAACAAACAAAGCTGTGAGCTCCCCCTTGTGTCCTTGGGGGATGTGACCTGAAGCAGGACTTTACTACACTCGGCTGAAGTAGTAAGTATGGACTGAACCCATTTAATGGGTTAATTACTCCCAAACCTGATTCTCAATTCAGGTCTGGGAATAACTCCAGCTCCTGACCCCACCTTGCTTTAGCATCAGTGGCACTCATTGCTTTTTAAATGCAAAGTGCTTAATTAGCCCAAGGGCGAGTTTGGTGCCCTGTTAGTACCAGGAGCAAGTTGGATGCAGGACAGGGAAACTCAGAGTCCTTTAAATTTGTGAGCAGCATCCATGACTTGGCTTTCTATTCATGAAGGAGATGGTGCAGGGTGCTCATACAGATCCAGTATTGGCATAGATAGGCATTCAAAAGCAGCCCGAAGGTTCTCTGATTCATCTCTTGAGACATTAACCGAACCAACTGATGGGAGACAAGAGATAGTTTTCTTGGCTTCAGGTCAGAGGGACACCAAAAAGGTCTAGAAGGAGTTGTCTATGGATACCAGCAGCACAGAAGTGACCAAGGGGACTTAGTCCAGTGTAGCACAAGATTCGATAATCTGATAAGGTGCAGAAATGTGAGTGGCATGCAACAGCTGAGTGACAGGTCTCTCACTCTATATGCAGGAGCACATACACACACTGAACAGACTGGGTGTCCATAGCTCTCCCTGACATTGTCAAAGCAAACAACCAATTGTATCACTGACAAGTCAGTCGCTCTAGGGGGCATCACTGTGAAGAGCAGCAGCTGTTGTCACCATCATGCTGTAACAGTGAGTGAGGTCAGGCCACTCATTCATCATTCTCACTAAAGTTGTGGAATGTCTCGAAACTAGTGGTGTTGTAAAGAATGTCACCAAACTGACACCAATGGAGGAAACAGCAGGCTAAGCGTAACAGTGAGACTGGAGGCCATGTAGAGCAGGGTTATGTAATAGCTCCATCTTCAGGAGGAGGAAGAGAGTGGCACAGCATCAACCTTGGCCAGTCCCCATTAGAGAATGGAGGACAAGCACAGCCGTGCTCCACTGAGTAAAGATCCCCAGTCTCACAGGTCATGAGCAACGAGGCTCTTTCTGGAGCATCAGAGGCAGATAGCTTCCTGAATGCCAGAGATCGCTGAGGCAATGTGAAGCCGGAGGCAGACAGACAATGAACAGTCCATGCAGCGTACTGCTCCATCGTGGCTCAGGGATCTGAGTGCATGAGTTCCTCCATTGAGAGTAGCCTTACGCATGCCACTCTGAGTGAATGTAGTACACTGACATGCACAGAAAGAATAAAACTCTGTATTATTGACCATTCCCTCATAGTGCAGAGATGCTTGGAGTAGGTGCCAGCTCCATCCCAGCTGCTGGTCTCATCCAGCATGCAAGGGCACCATGAAAGGGCTGAGGCAGTGAGCAGGGCTGCTGAGGAATAACCTCTCAGGGAGCACTGGAATCACGTCTCACTTGCCTCCTTAGTGCCTCCAGTTCAAGACATCATGCCACAAAGCCCTGTGACAAAAGCTACTCCTATAGTGACACAAGCTCACCAGCCTGTGGAGTAGCCCCATGGGCATCATCAAGCCAAGAGTAAGATAGCTGGATACAATGTACTATAGAGTAGGCGCCACCTTATCCTCAGCCACTAGGGTAGAGTGTGAAGAGGGGGCCATGAGTACAAGACGCCACACTCTTTGCTACCTTTAATCAGTCACCTTGGTGAAGTTTTGAATTTCTGTTTGCTGATTTATTTCTTCTGTGCTAATTATGATTTATTATGAAGTCAATCAGCTTGTTATTAAAGCTTGATATCAAAAGTAAGATGAGGCTACATTGGTGTGGAACAGGGTGGTGGTGTTCTGATTTCATGATCTGTATGGGAGGGCTCTTGAGGTAGTGTATTCAATGGATTTGGGCAGTAATGAGATTAATAAGATGTGTGCACATGCTGGATAATGTATCAACTCAAAAACATCTTCTTCCCTACTGTCATCAGACTTTTGAATGGACCCACCTTGTATTAGGTTGATCTTTCTCTACACCCTAGCTATGACTGTTGCGCTATATTCTGCACGCTCTCCTTTCCTTCTCTATGAATGGTATGCTTTGTCTGTATAGTGCCTAAGAAACAATACTTTTCACTGTATACTAAACATGTGACAATTAGAAATCAAATCAAATCAAATTTTTTTTCTGATGAAAGTTGCATTATAGCAGGGGCTCCAAGACAGGGGTCCATGAACCCTCAGCAGTTCATGAAGGCTCTCTGGGGGTCTGCAAAGCTGGAGACCACCATAAGACCGGCCAACGCTATTCAAACGCACAAAGTTTTTTTAAAAATTAGAGAAATAGACCAATCAGAGCAAGAACACTCAGAGCACTGGATGCAGATTGGCTGACTAATCAGCCCATCAGCATCCAGTGTACCAACAGTCCTTGGTCTGATTGGCCTGTTTGATTTATTCAATCTTGCGGTGAGCATGAGAGAGAGAGAGAGGGGTAAGTGAGAGAGGGATGGGTGAACATGAGAGAGAGCCATGTGTGTGAATGAGAGAGAGAGAGACACGTGTGAAAGTGAGAGAGAGAGACATGTGTGAATGTGAGAGAGAGACGTGTGTGTGACTATGAGAGAGAGACATGTGTGTGAATGTGAGAGAGAGAGTGATTTGTGTGTGAATGTGAGAGAGAGAGACATGTGTGTGAATGTGAGAGAGACACATGTGAGTGAATGTGAGAGAGTGACGTGTGTGTGAATGTGAGAGAGGGAGACACGTGTGTGGATATGAGAGAGTGAGACATGTGTGTGAAATGTGTGTACAGTAAGAAGTCTGACAACACCAGGTTTAAGTCCAACCGATTTATTTGATAGTAAACTCACAAGCTTTCGAGGTTCCCCTCTTCATCAGGTGAATGGAGAGTTCTGGCCTCAGACAGGTTGGACTTAAACCTGGTGTTGTCAGACTTCTTACTGTGTTTACCCCAGTTCAACGCCAGCATCTCCACATCTGTGAAATGTGAGACAGAGAGAGACGTGTGTGTGAATGTGCAAGAGACATGTATGAACGTGCGAGAGAGACATGTGTGTGTGAATATGAGAGATGTGTGTATGAATGTGTGCATGTGTGCGTGTATGTGTGCATGCGTATGTGTGTCTGACAGAGAGAGAGAGAGACTTGATTGTGTGTGATGGAAACAGTCATGTGTGTACCCAACATGAAAATCAGCTTTCCAGCATCACTCCTCCCATTAAAAATGACAGAGTGTAAGATTTAATTTTTTTCATGAGAACTTTTTAATTATTACCAGATTATCCATTCCTACAGTGACTAGAACATAAAAAAAGGAACAGGAATAGGCTATTCACCCCTTCAAGCCTGTTCCACTATTTATTTTTATCACGGTTAACCATCCTGCCTTCCTCCATATCCTTTGATCCCCTTTGCCCCAAGAGCTTTCTCCAACTCCTTCTTGAAAACATACAATGTTTTGGTCTCAACTGCTTTCTGTGGTAATGAATTCCTCAGCCCCATCACTCTCTCAGTGAAGAAATTTATCCTCATCTCAGTGCTAAAAGGTTTACTCCATATCCTTAGACTATGATCTCTGGTTCTGGACATCCCCACGATCCGGAATATCCTTCCTGCATCTACCCTCTTGGGTCCTGTTAGAATTTTACAGGTTTCTATGTGATCTCCCCTCATTCTTCCAAACTCCAGCGAATATAATCCTAACTGACCCTATCTCTCCCCATGTCACTGCCACCATCCCAGTAATCAGTCTGGTAAACCTTATCTGCACTCCCTCTATAGCAAGAAGATCCTTCCTCAGATAAGCTGCACACACGATTCCTAGCGTGGTCTCATAAAGCCTTGTATAATTGTACCAAGACCTCCCTGCTCCTTTACTCGAATCCTCTCACTATGAAGGCCAACATAACATTAATCACTGGAAGTAGGGAAATGGTATGGGGCTTTGGGAAAGTGGGTTGTCCAGGGGTTACTGTTATGGGTCCATACAACTGGTGAATGTATTTGTGATCGTATGCTTCTTCCTAATTTTTATATGTACATAGATATAGCTAGAAACTCTTGATTACATTTGATTTCAGTGTTTGCACCTATTTCGCGACAAAAATAGGCCATTGGCATTATGAGAATGCTTGGAGATCTCCGATGCTTTTGGGAGGTTACTAGAGGTTCCAACGGCTCAAACAGTTTGGGAAACTGTACATTACAGAATCATCTGCTGTAGGTCTGGTGAAGCACTGCTCAATCTGCATTAGCTTTGCAGCCATGCCACCCTGTCGATCACCATGAGGTCTGGGTCTGGCTTCTTGGCCGTCTTTCTCCAATGCCTGGTCACCAGGTTCCTCATCAGTGGCCCCTTCATTCTCCTCTTCCTCATCTTATTTCTCCTTAGCATTCAGCTGTAAGGAAGGACAGTGTTCCGGCTCCTCCTCCTTACTCAGTTCTAGATCTCTTTGTACGGTCATATTGTGCATGATGCAGCAGGTGACTATAATGTAAAGGCAACCTGGCTGGTTTGTACTGGAAGAATCAAACAGTGAAAGCAACAGAAGCACATCATTAACATGCCAATGGTCTCCTCAGTGCTGGTTTGTGTTAATAGATGGCTCTTGTTGTAGCAACATTCTAGTTCCATGGTGCAGCTGCCTCTCTGGGGAACCTATCAGGAGCCCATCTTCAAGGGTTAACATTAACCTTTATCTTTCAGCAGCCACTCCCGACAGGGTGTTGTTATTTGTTTGAAGGGGGTGAAGCACCTGGACTCTTGCCGGATGAAAGACTCACGACAAGGCAAACAAGACCTTTCTTTAGTCACAAGAACTGGGCAATTGGTCATTCAATGAACAGAAACCATTTCCACCCAGGAATCTGGCTGGCTGGTCTGTCAGTGCTTTAGTGGCTTCGTGGGTTTAACCAATGTCCCTCTGGGCCCAAGGGAAGCCACTGATTACAACAAACCCCAGAAGCTCTGTGTCCATGATGGTCGACCAGGCATTGGAGGATGATGGCCAAGCCAGACCCAGGAGATCTATAGGGTGGCATGGCTGCATGGCTATGCTGATTCAGCAACGCTTCACTTGAACAATTCCCAGACCTAAAACAGATGATTCTGTAATGTACGGTTTCCCAAGCTGTTCAAATGGTTAGAACCCCTAGTAACCTCCCAAGAGCCCTGGGAATCCCCAAGCATTCTCATAATGCCAGTGGCCTATGTTTGCACAAAACAGATGCAAATACAGAAATCAAATGTAAACAAGTGTTTTCCAGTTATAGCTATGTATATATTAAAAGGAAAGTACAATCCCACTCTCTGTAATGCAGCATCCAAGACCATGCCAACTTATGCTGCCCAAATGATGCCAGATGTCTCACATCCCTGACTGGACATGCACCATTCACTCTCTGATGGTATGATGAGCTTTTGACTGCAAGAAGCCACTCAGTTCCAGAGCTGAGCCCTGGAAGGGCTCAGACGCATAGAATTTGACAGTATTTTTGATGGCTCCAGTTAGGGAATGCCCAAGGGTGTGTGAGGCATCAAGTCAATGTACCTTCCCTGTGCCTCACAAGTGAAAATTTATAACTGCTCCACTGAGGCCTGCAAAAGAACTCATCAATGATCTCATCACCCAGTGAATTGGAGGCTTACAGGTTGCTGACGTTCCCAACTCCAACTTTCCCTTTGGAAATCGCATTGTGTTCCAGAAGCACAGGATCCAGGGAGAATCATTTTAAATTACACTCACAACTATTTGGATAAGAATATAGGAGGCATGGTTAGTAAGTTTGCAGATGACACTAAAATTGGTGGCATAGTGGACAGTGAAGAAAGTTATCTTCAATTGCAATAGGATCTTGATCAATTGGACCAGTGGGCTGACGAATGGCAGATGG
Organism: Carcharhinus amblyrhynchos; assembly: GCF_965287045.1. Lineage (NCBI taxonomy): Eukaryota > Metazoa > Chordata > Chondrichthyes > Carcharhiniformes > Carcharhinidae > Carcharhinus > Carcharhinus amblyrhynchos. The sequence continues at coordinate 39,427,639 of NC_137328.1, read as the reverse complement.
AGTTTAATGTAGACAAATGCGAGGTGATACATTTTGGTTGATGGAACCAGGGCAGGATTTACTTAGTTAATGGTAGGGCATTGGGAAGAGTCACAGAGCAAAGAGATCTAATTCCTTGAAAGTGGAGTCACAGGTGGACAGAATGGTGAAGAAGGCATTCGGCATGCTCAGTTTCATTGGTCAGAACATTGAATACAGGAATTAGGACGTCTTGTTGAAGTTGTACAAAACATTGGTAAGGTCACACTTGGAATACTGTGTGCAATTCTGGTCACCCTATTATAGAAAGGATATTATTAAACCAGAAAGAGTGCAGAAAAGATTTACTGGGATGCTACCGGGACTTGATGGATTGAGTTATAAGGAGAGGCTGGATAGGCTGGGACTTTTTTCTCTGGAGCGTAGGAGGTTGAAGGCTGATCTTATAGAGGTCTATAACATAATGAGGGGCACAGATCAATTAGATATTGATATCTTTTCCCAAAGGTAGGGGAGCCTAAAACTAGAGGGCATCGGTTAAGGTGAGAGAGGAGAGATACAAAAGTGTTCAGAGGTGCAATTTTTTCACACAGAGGCTGGTGAGTGTCGGGAACAAGTTGCCAGAGATATTAGTAGAGGCGGGTACAATTTTGTCTTTTGAAAAGCATTTAGATAGTTATATGGATATGATGGGTGTAGAGGGATATGGACCAAATGCGGGCAATTGGGATTAGTTTAGGGGTTTAAAAAAAAGGGCAACATGGACAAGTTGGGCCAAAGGGCCTGTTTCCATGCTGTAAACCTCTACGACTCTATGGCTGATGTCCAGCACAAGTTCCATAGACATAGTCATCAATACCTGACTTAAAAAAAATCTATTTGTTATATGTAAATCTAGGCCAACTTCCTTCCTGTGGTTTGCCAGATATATTCAGAAGAGGGACTAGAAGCTACAGTTTCAAGCAGTTTCAGTTTCACCTTTAATTAATTTGCTGAGGCAACATGAAGTTATGTATATAAAAAACCAACAATTGTGCCATATCAATGTGCAAAATGTGGCACATACATTTAAATTACTTGCCCATCCATTAACAGAATAAATGCCATGGTAGTACTGGGTGGGTCCATAATAAGACTTGAAGAGAAAAAGTCTTTCTGCTAGTTAAACAGAAAAAAAAGAACTTGCATTTATAAAGCACCATTTACAATCTATAATTATCCCAAAATTTGTGATAATGTATTTATATCAAAAATAATAGGTTTTCTGTAACAAATAGGTTTATGTGAATGCTTGTGTCTGGTTCTCTGAACTTTTATGGGACTGGGACTGGCAGAAGGTAGAGAGTGGGGATAAAGGGGTCTTTTTCAGGATGGCAGCTGGGGACTAGTGGTGTGCCTCACGGGTCAGTGCTGGGACCACAACTTTTCAAAATATACATTAACGATTTGGAGGAAGGAACTGAAGGCACTGTTGCTAAGTTTGCAGATGATACAAAGATATGTAGAGGGGCAGGTAGTATTGAGGAAGCCGGAGGGGGCGGGAGGTGGGGGGGGGCAGTGGCGGTGGCAGCGGTTGTTACAGAAGGACTTGGACAGGTTAGGAGAGCGGGCAAAGAGGTGGCAGTTGGAATACAATGCGGAAAAATGTGAGGTTATGCACTTTGGAAGGAGGAATGGAGGCAAATGCATAGGAAATCAGAAACACAAAGGGACTTGGGAATCATTGTTCCAGATTCTCTTAATGTTAACGTGCAGGTTCAGTTGGCAGTTAGGAAGGCAAATGCAATGTTAGCATTCATGTCGAGAGGGCTAGAATAGAAGAGCAGGGATGTACTTCTAAGGCTGTATAAGATGCTGGTCACAGCTTATTTGGAGTATTGTGAGCAGTTTTGGCCCCATATCTAAGGAAGGATGTGCTGGCCTTGGAAAGGGTCCAGAGGAGGTTCACAAGAATGATCCCTGGAATTAAGAGCTTGTATGAGGAACTGTTGAGGACTCCGGGTATGTACTCGTTGGAGTTCAGAAGGATGAGGAGAGATCTTATTGAAACTTACAGGATACTGTGAGGCCTCAATAGAGTGGATGTGGAGAGGATGCAGGAAAAATTAGATCCAGAGGGCACAACTTCAGGCTAAAGGGACGATCCTTTAAAACAGAAATGAGGAGGACTTTCTTCAACCAGAGAGTGGTGAATCTGTGGAACTCTCTATCGCAGAAGGCTGTGGAGGCCAGGTTACTGAGTGTTTTTAACAAAGAGATGGATGATTTCTTGATTAATAAGGGGATCACAGTTATGGAGAAAAGGCAGGAGAATGGGGAGGAGAAAAATATCAGCCACGATTGAATGGTAGAGCAAACTCGATGGGCCAAGTGGCTTAATTCTGCTCTAATGGTCTTTTATGATGTATCATAAGAACATAAGAATTAGGAACAGGAGTAGGCCATCTGGCCCCTTGGGCCTGCTCCGCCATTCAATAAGATCATGGCTGATCCTTTTGTGGACTCAACTCCACTTACCTGCCTGCTTACCATAACCCTTACTTCCTTTACTGTTCAAAAATTTATCTATCCTTGCCTTAAAAACATTCAATGAGGTAGCCTCAACTGCTTCATTGGGCAGAGAATTCCACAGATTCACAACCCTTTGTGTGAAGAAGTTCCTCCTCAACTCAATCCTAAATCTGCTTCCCCTTATTTTGAGGCTATGCCCCCTAGTTCTAATTTCACCCGCCAGTGGAAACAACTTCTTTGCTTCTATCTTATTAGATCCTTTCATAATCTTATATGTTTCTATAAGATCTCCCCTCATTCTTCTATAATCCAATGAGTATAGCCTCAACCTACTCAATCTGTCCTCATAAGCCAACCCTCTCAACTCTGGAATCAACCTAGTGAATCTCCTCTGCACCCCCTTCAGTGCCAGTATTTCCTTTCTCAAGTAAGGAGACCAAAACTGTACACAGTACCCCAGGTGTGTCTCAGCAGTACCTTATACTGTTGCAACATAACCTCACTGTTTTTAAGCTCCACCCCTCTCGCAATAAAGGACAAAATTCCATTTACCTTCTTAATTACCTGCTGCACCTGCAAACCAATTCCTAGAGATTCCTGCACAAGGACACCCAGGTCCCTCTGCACAGCAGCATGCTGCAAATTTTTACCATTTAAATAATAATCCATTTTGCTGTTGTCCCTACCAAAATGGATGACCTCACATTTACCAACATTGTACTCCATCTGCCAGGCCTTGCCCATTCACTTAGGCTATCTGTATCCCTTTGCAGACTTTCAGCATCCTCTGCACACTTTGCTCTGCCACCCATCTTAGTGTCATCTGCGAATTTTGACACACTACACTTGGTCTCAATTCCGAATCATCTATGTAAATCGTAAACAATTGCGGTCCCAACACTGCTCCATGTAATGGCATCAGCTGCAAAGTGACATTGACGTTAATGAATCCCGAGAAAAGTTCTCCATAAGGATCTAGTGATCTTGATGGTGTAAAGTTTATTTATTAGTCACAAGTAAGGCTTACATTTACACTGCAATGAAGTTACTGTGAAATCCCCCTAGTCACCACAGTCTGGCACCTGTTTGGGTCAATGCACTTTAATCATCGGTCAATGCAATCATCGGTTGGACTTAAACCTGGTGTTGTCAGACTTCTTAATGTGTTTACCCCAGCCCAATGCTGGCATCTCCACATCATCAATGCACTTAACCAGCACATCTTTCAGACTGTGGGAGGAAACCGGAGCATCCGGAGGAAACGCATGCAGAGATTGGGAGAATATGCAAACTCTACATAGACAGTGACCCAAGCTGGGAATCAAACCCGGGTCCCTGACACCGTGAGGCAGCAGTGCTAACCACTGTGCCATCGTGCCGCATCTGGATTTCCCCTTTCCCAATGTCAGTTTGAATCCAGCATCAAGTCAATGAGACCTCAAGGCGATCAGCAGCAGTTATGCCATCAGGCAAAGAAAGCAGCCAATCACATTGAAGTATAATGCATGTTAGAGAACCGCTTGATTGAAATTGTACTGCTCATGTTAGCAAGGCGGTGTGGTATAACTGGATCTTAACAGACGGTAGAAGACAGATTCATCTTTGTAAAACGCATGGTCTATCCCCAATACCAGCTGTTCTTCTGGGGAACTCACAGATGCTTCTCAAACAGTGATGAAAGGAAATCTAGATAGACAGGCTGTGTTGCTCCCTGGTTGTGTTAGAGAGGTTGTAACCTCGTGCACGAACCCTGCCTTTTCCAATGAATAATGCACAGCATGGGAAAACCCCAAAAAAGTGAAAGTGAGAAAATAAACTTAAAAGAGAGACTTCCACCCTGAAGGAGAAGAGAGCCAGTAACACCAGTGGTCTTGCTTGCAAGCTACACATTAAATCTAATAATATATATGCTTTAAGAGTATGTTAATTGTAAAAACACAATAGTGCCACTATTTATTACAATCAGGTAAGGAACAATATTATTTTAATATCACATAATGCCTTCTCTAATGAGCTTACAGTGTAGAGAAAGCAACATGGCTACACTATGAGGGTGCGTTTTGTATCTGAAACATTAGACCAGGGGATGAAATTGAATTATATCAGCCTGTTTGACCTCTGAGATAGAATGGTTAGGTCTGGGCTCATTGAAACTAGACCAGAAAGTTGTGGGCACAAATTGTGCCAGAGAGAGGTGGTATAAGTGGCAGGATATATCCGTCTCATGGGAGTGTACTTTCTTTGCTAACTATTCAAAGAGAAACATTGACAGTAATCATGTTAAACTCATGTAGAATGAATCAGAGTAATACAGCACCAAAGGAGGCAATCTGGTTTTGCTATGCTAAAATGTTCTTGCAGTCTATGACGTGCTGGATAGGATATTGGGGTAAACATATGTAATTAATTTTAAAACATGGAATTGGAAGACGACCATTCTGACCCATTAAGCCCTTTCCTTCTACAAACCATGTACAGATTGCGTTGTCATGAATGCTACCTCACTCATTTAATCTTCAGAATGGTTTAACATATTATCATTCCCCGGTCCCAACAAATTATCTTCAGGACACTTACCCATCCTCAGATCTCCAATATTAACCCTTGGGTCAGGTTATCCAGAAAGCATCCTCCTTTTTTAATCTGTACTAGCAGCTTAGAAGCCATAGCCTGAATTTTTCAGGTAATGGGGTCTCCTCTCCCACAGAGAACACTCTGACTGCTCCATTGCCATTTCATGCTCGAGTGAGTATTCATTATCAGTGGGCGGGACTCTCACCCCTAACCCAGAAAGAAGACCCGCTTAGAGACTGCTTGGCCACAGCTGTCCATTCCCTATAGCAACTGGATTTGCAGTGGACAGGTGAGGAAGTGCTGGTAGATGCCTGAACCTAAGTCCTAAAAATAGAGGACAAGGTATACTTTAGGGATGCCAGGGTAATGGATGTACGGAGGGCCTGGGGGTGCCCAAAGGGGATTGTCAAGGTGTCATGGCAAAGGTTGGGTTGGGGGAAGAGTGGGTGTCCAGTGGCCACTGGACCACCCTTAGTCAGAAAAAATCTTCTGGGGCAGCACAGTGGCAAAGTGGTTAGCACTGCTGCCTCACACCCCCAGGACTGGGGTCTGATTCCTGGCTTGGTCTCTGTCTGTGTGGAGTTTGCACATTCTCCTCATGTCTGTGTGAGTTTCCTCTAGGTGCTTCGCTTTCCTCGCATAGTCCAAAGATGCACGGGTTAGGTGAATTGACCATGCTAAATTGTCACTTATTGTCAGGGGGGCTAGCAGGGCAAATCATGGGATTACAGGGATAGACCTGGGTGGATTGTGGTTGGTGCAGACTCGATGGTTGAATGGCCTTCTTCTGCACTGTAGGGATTCTTTGATTCTGATGGAGATCTCCCTGACCCCATCTTGTTGCCTAATACCTAGGCTTTTCTCCAGCTGGCTTCAAAATTGAGGATGTGCAAGAAATGGCTTGCAAGCGCCTATTAATTGGCCACTTAAAGTCTTCAAATGGGGCAAGAGTGAGTTTCCCATTCAAGGCCTTGCTCCACCCTAGCATAAAATCGTTGCATGCCCGGGACAGGTGTGTACCTGGAGGGAATCCCATTCCTTCAATTTCATGCATCTCCTCACCACTCCTTCTCACCGAAAAACCTGATGATGCAAGAGTGTAGAATTCTGTCCATCTCGTGCAGTAATTAATTATCTCAGTTGATAGGTGTCCCTATAACCCCACTCTTAATCCCAATCAAATGCATACTCAGTTAACTCAGCAATAGACATGCAAAGTAACCAGAAGGATGGTTCCTATCTTTGATTTGTTTTTCAGAGTTATTATTAGTTATATTTATTTTCACAGTTTTAATCCATCTCAAATTTGTCTTTGCATCTGCACATGCAAGAATGACTATTGAAATTCATTGGCCTGAGCTTTTTAGGTGCTCATAAGTGATTCCATTTCTGTGGAGGCTGCTGGTTCGAACTGTCAACATAAGTTCTTGGCACGTATAACCTAAACCTCCCACTTTCTTCTGTGTCAAGTGTTAGCTCAGATACAAAGTATGTAGCCCCCTGTTCATAACACTCTCCTTTTGAACAGGAGTTACTTTATACAGTTCCTCTTATGTTTTTCTAGCCATTTCGAGCAATTATCTTGCTTCCTCTGGATTTAATACTGTTGCACGTTCACCAGGAGATCACATCCATTTGTCATTTAATGTTATTACAGAAGGAGCAGCGCTTTACAGGGAGACTGTCTGTTACACTGAGTGAATACTAACATTTACAATCTAATTGCACCAATAATAATAATTCCTCAGTGCACCTTCAGCAGCACAATTTCATAACAGAAACTCTGTTTCAAAAAACATTTAAAATACTTCTTAGAGAAGGTCAGACAAGTCACGCTTGAATGCGTTAAGGACTTAAGCTAGCTTTGTCTAAATGAATTGAGCTGTAGAGAAAATAAACCATGGGAATATTAAACCCCAAAAACTGGCATGGGAATCAAGATATGCAATTACCTAGTGCCCATTCATCACGTCGCTGCTTTCCGTGATTGCTGCATGCAGTTAGTGCTATTCATTGGCTGCACACATTGGTAGGTGGCTACAGTTACTGGCATCTCTTAAAGAAGAGGAAGATTGTAGTAGTTGCTAGAACTTGTGTTCTTTGTGAACTGAACCTGAGCTGCAATAGATTGGATTTGGCTGAAAATGCGAGAGTACGTACACCAAAGTTTTATGAGAAGGAAGAAGTTTGATTATTTGATGAGTGGTTCAAGTGAGTCAATTCAATTTTCAAAAGCCATATTCTCCCCAACTACATCAGGAGGCTCATCAGCTGCTTCATTCACTACACCATTCATCCATCTACTAACAATCTCTCCTTATCAGGACTCAACCTTTATATCCATATGGTCTAAATCACTCACCCACACTTAATCTGCCCCAAAACTCAAAGTTCCAGAAGCTTTCTAATCATGAGAGTGAATCCAGCCTTCTTTTCTTCCTTCTTTCCCTCCTTCCTCCCTTTCCCCTACCTCACTCCCACCCTTCGTCACTCCCTTCTTTCTTCACTAGCTTTCGTCTTCCCTCCCTTCCATCTATCTCCTTACCCCCAACTAAAAATCATGCAAAGTTTTCCCACAGATTACCCATTAGGTGCTTCTGGAGCTGAGACTCCTGTCAGGACCCATATAGTTTATAATTACTTGGGCATTATTACGATACTGGTCCCCAATTTCATTCAGTACTGAATGTTTGTAAGGTGAATAAAACACAGTGAAGTAAATTTAACCCAACCCAGCACATAAAAGCTGATTGGGTTGAGGCATTGGGCAATGTAGCCTATGGTCAACGTGCTTTTCTGGGATTCATTTCAATCACTTCGGGGATGAAGAGGAATTCCTACTCACTGGGCTTTTCCCTTTGTGATACATGCCTCTTCCAGGAGATTAAATGGCAGCTGATGGGTGGGTGGGAGGCACTGGGGATGTTGAGCTTCAGTTCCATAACTGTATGGCTGTGTTGGTCTTCCCCTAGATAATGTTAAACATAAAGCTTAAAATCCTCAGATGCATAGAGTCCACTGAGGACAGAAAGACCATTTGTTTAGGCAGCCAAAAGGGATTTAATTAAATGCAATGGGCAAACTGTTTCTATATAGACTGTAAATTATTGAAGGAATAAAGGAAACCTGAAATAACCTAGAGATAACTCTTCCATTCCACAGAATTGTGTTTCTGTTACTAAATGTTTTGAGATATATACAATGTCATCCGTTGCAATAAATAGTTTGTTCGAAACATCTAGGCATTATTTAGTTCAATACTTTACTTTGATAGCATGTGTTTCAACTCTTAACATTTGATCTACATGTAAGGTTACAGCATTTCAAAGCAATTAATTGCTTGGGAAGTTATTTCAGATTTTCCAGTGATACGAGAAAGCACTTAATGCAAGTCTTTCTTCTATTCTGCATTTTATTATATATTTGGGAGGCTTGAAAGGATGGATTACATGAGTGAGGGAGCAGAGGAGATTCACCAGGACATTGCCTGGACTGAAGCATTTCATAGAATCCCTACAGTGCAGAAGGAAGACATTCAGCCCATTGAGTCTGCACTGATAATAGTCCCACACAGGCCTTATTCCCATAACCCCATGTATTTATCCTGCTAATCCTCCTGACACTAAAGGTCAATTTAGCATGGCCAATGCACCATACCCACACATTTTTATAACTGTGGGAGGAAACTGGAACACCCAGAAGAAACTCATGCAGGCACAGAGAGAACATGCAAATTCCACACAGATAGTTACCTAAGATGGGAATCAAACCTGGGTTCTTGATGCTGTGAGGCAGCAGTGCTAACCACTGTGCCACCATGCCATCCAGAAGATTCTTTCTGACTGAGGGGGGTCCAGTGGCGACTGGACAACTCCTCTCCCCCCAAGCTAATGCTGGCCAGCATTTGTTGTTCTTCCTTAGTTGCCCCTGAACTGAGTGTCTTGCTAGACCATTTCAAAGGGCAGTTAAGAATCAACCACATTGCTGTGGATATGAAGTCACATGTAGGACAGGTCAGGTAAGGAAGGCAGATTTTCTTCTCTAAAGGCCAATAATGAACCAGACGGGTTTTTATGACAATTGACAATGGTTTCATGGTGAAAACAAGGCAAGAGAATGCGTCATGAAGAATAGGATAATGTGATGTGGAGAGGGACAGAGGAAACTTGGAGTGCATGTTGATGGATCCCTGCTGATTAGCAGGACCAGTAGTTAAGGTGATTAAGGCAGATGGCAAATTTTCTTTCATTAGCTGGTGCATAGAATGTAAGAGTGGCAAGGTTGAGCTAGAACTGTATAAAACACTAGTTAAGTCATAGCTACAGTGTTGTGTACAATTCAGGTTATTGTATTACAGTGTGTGATAGTAGTGAAAAGGCTAGAGAGGAGATTCACAAGGATTTTACCAGGATGGAGAATTTTAGCTGTGAAGGAAGATTGGACAAGCTAATGTTGTCTTACTTGAATCTAATGGACCTGGGAGGAGAATAAATTGAGGTGTATGAGGGATCTAGTCTGAATTGATAGGAAGGACCTATTTCCTTTAGCAGAGCGTTCAATAACCAAGGGTACAGATTTAACATAAATGGCAGAAAGATTAGAGGGTGGTACAGAGCTGTAACTCACTTCCTTAAAGCACAATAGAAGCAGGAACCCTCAATGCATTTAAAAAACTGTACACCTGAAGTGCTGTAACCCACAGGAATATAGATCAATAGCTGGAAAGTGGGATAAGGGTAGATAGTTCTTTTTCAGGTGCCACAAACATGATGAGCCAAATGGCATCCTCTGTGGCCTACACTTTCTCTATTTTGACACTGCTGTGTTCCTACTTCTTCTGAATTTCTTGGGGACCTGTTTCCTAACTTGTCCTTTCAATGGTCTGGCTCTCACTTGTCTTAGCTTTGTCACTGGTATGTTGACCTTCAGAAGTACATTGGAATGTCAGTCTAGATTTTGTACTGAAGTCACCACAGTGTGGTTATACTAACCAACCAATCTCTAACCTAGAAGCAAGAGTGGCACCACTGAGCTGAATCTTTCAATCCATCCATCCACACTTGTACTCAACAAGTCCTTTCTGGTTTTCATCAAATCAATTCTAATCAGAAGGTTGATCAAAATGTTGCTTTATCTAGGCTGTCAAAGGTAATCATCCAGCATGTTGACTGATGTTAAGAATAAAGTCCTTCAGTTGCCCACTTTTCATTGAACTTAATAAACATTGGAATACATTCTGCAATGTAACTGATGGAAAAATCTTAACCATAATTTTCCTTCCCGTTCCCCCCAACTTCAGTGAATCATTTCCCATAACACATATCTTAAATGTTAATTCTGTAAATTTACACCCAATTAAAGGCCAGAGATTCAGACTAAACTTTTAATCTGAGCTACAAAGACGAGAACACAATAACATGTTAAATTGCTATGTCAATAAGGTCCCCTTTGGTTGCAGATCAAAGACTCCATTCTTAAAATAATCTTCTGATCATTAAAACGGTGTTTTCCCACACTTCAAATAGCCCACTATTGAAATCTTAATCACACGAATCCTATTTAAATGACTTATGATGTCAGGTTGTTAGTTGTTCTACGTTCAATTAAGTATAAAAGTTTTAGCCTATTAACATATGGTTGATTTTTAGTCAATTAAATTTTGCCAACATAAAGATTTGTCAACAATCTGTTCATTGACTTGTCTATGAATTTTCTGAACCCTAATGTGAAAATCAAGAGAAGCAATATAGCTGCTATTGATGTCATTCATTTTTCAAATAGTTTAAAGACTAGTTTTCATTATTTTTCAATGCAATTTGCAAAAGTGCAATTCCACCCAAACATTGTTAACATTTGGAATTTATCTGAAAATTCTCAATTGTAACAGTTAAACCATCATTTGCCATGATATTATGTTGTTTAATATTTCTACACGAATACAAAGAAACTAGCTGATTTAAATATGTTGTTGATTGAGCTTCAATGTAGTAAGACTTTCTCCAAAGTATCTAGTTGTATATAAGAGGAGAAATGCATGACATTTGTGAATTAAAGTGAAGGATCATCTATGTATAAAACCAATGGAAGAAGCACATCATGCAGAAAATGTTTCCCACTTGTGGTTAAGCTTTCTTAAAATTAAAGGAAGTCTTACAAAAGAAAATTGGAAATAATATGAATTTGCTAATCATCTTTTCCTTTATTATTTCATGGGATGTGGGTATCTCTGGAAGGTGACAGCTTACTAGGCCATTTAAGAGGGCTGTTAGCAGTCAACCAGACTGCTGTAGGTCTAGAGTTACATGTAGGCCAGACCAGGTGCAGACAGCAGATTTCTTTCCCCAAGAGACATTAGTGAACCAGATGGGTTTTTATGACAACCGGTTGCAGTTGCTATTGTTAAGTTTACTGAAATTAGCTTTTCAATTCCAGATTTTATCAACTGAATTCAAATTCCATCCGCTGACATGGTGGGATTTGAACCCAGGTCCTGGAGCATTACCTTGGGATTCTGGATTGCCAGTCCAATGCTATTACCACTATGCCACTATCTTCCAAAAATTGATTAATCATTGATAGATTTTGACCCACGTTCAGAATGGTGTAAGCTCCAATATTTGCTTAGTAAACCAGTAGCATCAAGTGATGGGAAATAGTATGTATCAGCTCTGCTCTCCACTTCAGCTTCATAGAAAAAACTGAATTGATTTCCAAAGATCAAAACCTAATGAGCATCGACGTTTTCTCTGTTAAAGACTAACTGATCACAGGTCCCTTAAACTCACTTCTATACAATTTAGGAATTTGGTGTTGAAGCCACTGTACAGGCTTGTGACGTGGCAATGTTGACCCATTGGTCATAGGTTTATGATTGTAAATGTAAAGCACATTTATCATCAGATAGACCTTCAGTGATTTGATGACTAACAATACCTCTCTTAATTATCTTGCTTTTAGCTGGTATCAGATGAAAGTAGGTTGCTACAGAACAAAAGATGAAAGACAAATAGAAAGTAGAAGGGAACAGATATTAATAACCCCCATTTCTGGTCTCTGGGTGTTAACTAACACAATTACAGTTTTGTTCATTTTCATTTTCGATAGTTTCACGCTTGTGAGCAAATCTCTGAAGTAGTTGTACATGTTCCTATAACATACAAGTCACATCAGCCCCAATGACAACAACAACCAATTATATTCATTTGATTAATGGGTGTTAATGAGGTTAATGGTCCTGTGGTCTCTGGGGGCACTCAGGTATGTGTGGCAATGAATAGAAGGTTGTCAGAATAGTTATGCCCTTTAGTCCTCACATATTCTTGTTATGTGCTAAGTAAACATCTTGCCCCTATTACAGAACAGAAAACCAACATCTTGGAAAATGTTACGACTTTAACAATTGACAGACTTGTAAATGTTTCTTATTTCTAACTAAAGCAGAGGATACATAAAATTGATAGGATATATCAGCTGTACTACATTGGAAGCTCTCACTGAGACCTTGCAAAGAGTAAAAAGTTAAGAGTGCTTTATTCATTCTCCTGGCTCCACATTACCTGATAATTGGTTGTTCACAGAAAAAATAGTCTTGTTAGACAGGTTAAAGAGGTGTGAATTGTCTCAAGCTAGGCCAGTTAGTAGGATTTTGCAAGCCCAGGCCAAATGATGGGGGCTACACAGAATGTGACATGAACCCAAGATTCCTCATCTGTGCGGAACTTGTCTATCGGTTTCTGCTTGGCAATTCTGCGTTGTGTGTCTTACAGAACACGAGGAGGGAACATTCCTACTTGGTGATTATTGTGCCGCAGCCATTCCTCTGTTGTCATAGCATCTGTATGGTCCTGACTTGACACAATTCACACCTCTTTAACCTGTGATTATCCCTCTTTCCACTTACATTGTCTGTACCTGTAAAGACTGGACTACCTGTAAAGACTCGCATTTCAACCATTATCTTGCAATTGAGTCTTTGTCTATATATGCTGCGTTTGTGAACCCAACACTCCACTCACCTAATGAAGGAGCAGCACTCCGAAAGCTTGTGATACCAAATAAACCTGTTGGACTTTAACCTGGTGTTGTGAGACTTGTTCTATTGTTGCATTCTTAATATTTTCGTCAAGGTCACAGTGGACCTGTTGCCTCTACGGGAATAAAACATCTATTTTAATGATTAGTTAGGTATCTTAATTCTATTTTGCTATCTTGTAGGATGTTTAGATCATTTACATTGCTATTTGGGGCAATCAGCAGTAATCAGGCATTTTTAGTGCTGTTAAATTTAGTTTCCGTTGCTTTAGATGCCCATTGCTGTGAGGTTAACCTTTCACAAGGAAGTGTATTCAGTCACTTAACGCCAATAATGCTCTTGCTTTGAGGACAGGGGTTTTTTTTTATCATCTTCTTATTGCCCCCTGGATTGAGGAGGGGAAATAAAAATTATTAAAATTGGGTGTTGAGGTCCCACCATCTCAAAACTGCCTCATAAAGGTTGTGCTAACCCCAATAATGCCTGTCAGTCTGCAGTACAACATGGCTAACTGCATATACATGACAGTTGATAGACATGGGCAGAAAGTACACATCATACAATTATTATCTTTACCCTGACTGCTGATCCACACCAGTGGCAGTAAGAGCAGCAGCTTCCAACATTACAGTAAAGTTGCTATAGTCCAAGATGACCCTAGGCTGGTGGTGATTTAACCAGAGGATCACCAAACCTCAGGGGAGGGGCAAGGATGAGAAAGTAGGCCTTCATGAATGACCTCAATCAATGCAGGAATTGAACCTGCGCCGTTCACAAACCTCTGCATCACAAACCTACCATCTAGCCAACTGAGCTAACCAACTAAGTGACTATGGGGGCGAGTTCCCCATCCCAGCTCTTTGGCACATTGGGATGGGAGAATCACATATAGGCCATTTTGTGGGATTCGTGTATGCATTCCTGTTGCATGTATGTCTCCCAGAGCTGGAGTACAGGCGCAGGCTGAAAACCGGCGGCAGGAGAAGTAAATAATTTAAATCTTTTTAAATGTATTTTAAATTTCATTATCAAGCCCAGCACAGAATTCTCCGGGCTCGATAGCATCTCCTATTCCACCAGGAATATTTCACTCCGGTGGGGTTTATAGTGCCCACTTGAGGGGAACTAGCGGGAGACCCTGCAGAGTGAAGGGAGGGGCAATCAAGGCCCCCTAAGGAGTCAGGAAGCAGGGGATGGCGTCCCCTGGGTATAGGCACCTTGGCAGTGCCACCCTGTGTCCCTGGCTCTGCCCACGGGGCAAAATGCCAATGCCCAGAGGGCATCTTGACACTGCCCATCAGAATTGGGCAGTGCCAAGGAGGGGCCAAGGGGGCATGGACTTTGAGCAAGGGGATGGGGCCAAGGGTCAAGCTGTGGAGCCAAGGGGTTGGGGCCTATTGTGGGCAGGGTCAATGGGGTGGGTCCTATTGTGGGTGGAGCTTAGATAGGGGTGGGGGGGTCCCACTCTTCATTGGGATCAATGAGGGCTGAAGGGAGGCCAATGATCGGGATGGGCTGAGGGGGTGGTCTGCCTGGGGTGGTCTGCCTGGAGGGTCTGCTTCCTGGGGGAGGGGGGGTCAGCCAAGGACGTCTGCCAGTATGGATGGGGGGGGGTGGTTGGTATCATCACTGCTGGGAGGAGGGGGAGTACTTGGAGATCAGGGCGCACTGGGACAGGGGAAGCTGGCCCAGGAATGCTTGTGCGTGCCATGATCGGATCATGGGCAGGGGGGGAACTGGAGGGGCAGCACTGCCGGGGTCCTGGGCTGGCCAGTGATTGAGCTGGCCAGCAAATGGGGAGACTGACAGATCAGGGCCACAACGCACGCGCAAAGTTCTGGCACTGTCAGACTCCAGTGTGAATAGGTCCTGCCCCCCACAGGCTTTTAGTGAGATTCATGACTATGGTCTCTGCATTGCACAGAGTGGAGATTCGAGTGTGAAGTTAAACTGAAAAGTCAATTGTGATTTACACCAGTTTTCTCACCAATTCAGCACTTTTGGGAGAATCAGCCCTTACGTTTCAAAAGCATTTCATTGCGTATAAGATGTTTTGGAACATCCTGATAAGCAAGTTATAGTTGGCATGATACATAAATGCAAGCTTTTACTTCATTTCCCAATGTAATCTCTGATTGAGAAGGAACACCTTTGTTAATATGTCAGCTACTTCATAAAACATTGCCTGATAGTTTTCTTGTTGTTTGAAGCTTTGGAGGTTGTCTCCAGATTTCTCCTGTAATTGGATTGATTTTTGAAATGGAAGCCAAGGCCCAGCTTTGGCTGAGAATCTGGTTGGGGCGTGACTATCTGTGCATCATTTGCTGCACACTCAGAAATGGAACATAACCAATGTCTAAGACTAGATTAGCTCTGACTCCCTGTGACATAATACAATGGTCACTCTCCAGCTCTCTGGCACATAGCCACACCTAATAGAACCAGGAATTAGATTTCCCTATCCCTGCTATGTGTAGCTTTCAGATGGGCAGGAGGTGAAGTGCATAACCAACCATGCCAGCAGCACGTTCTGTCTATTGTGTGTTAGGCTTCTTTAACCTAGCGTCTGAAGGCAGCAGGTGAAATATAAATATGCCAAACACAGAAACATAAAAAATAGGAGCAGGAATTGGCCATTTGGCCCATTGAGCCTGGTCCACCATTCAATGTGATCATGACTGATTTCAATGGCATACTCAGCCTGCCAACTCAATATGATATCAGACTGCCTTTCTGGCATCCTCTCTTTAAAGTGACTGGGTGAAGAAAGATGTATGGCAAAAGCTCAATTCTCCTCCAACAACCCCCCAGCCTGCCCCTGTCACTTTTCCACAATCTCTAGCATGGGGTACTCTCTTTAAACCCAGGGCAAAACTGAGGAGGAGAGACATTTTGTTAACTGGACGACTAACTAATCACTAATGTGAAAGAAGTCAGCAACACAGTCCTCTCACTAACTGGGGACACAGAGGGAAAAGCATTAAAGGGATACATGGGCATTAAAGATGGATGTGTAGCTGGAAACTGGAATTGGAGTTCAGGAGTTGCAGTTAGAAGCAATCTAAATGGAAGGGAATACCATTAAGAAATAAAGGCAACCATGAAAGGGAAACAGTCTGTGGCTTCCAATTTATTGTTCAGTAACTAGGCTAAGCTAAATAGGATTTGCTTCAACTGTTGTTTGGGATGTTCAACTTAATAGTTCCTCCCTGTCCTTGTTTCAGCTATTGTTTCAGCCCACCTTCAAAAATATAACTTACTTAAAACTAAATCTAGTTTCCTAACACACTTTAAAGCCCAGCGTTTGCTCTTTTTTAGAATGATATGCAAATATATTGGGGCAGCATGGTGGCACAGTAGTTAGCACTGCTGCCTCTCAGCACCAGGGATCTGGATTCAGCTTGGACTTGGTGTTGGACACTTGTGAGCTGCTGGGGAATATGCACAAGCCTTGACATGTTATGGACCATTTCACCGAGCTATGGTGTTTAATTGTTTAGTGAACACACCCGGACAGTATAAGACCCCCTGTGATATTCAGTCAGATTGACTCTAGGGTTATAGGACAAATTATACACAGGATGTTAGATTATGAAACACACTCTACACATAGGAAAGCATTATAAACACTTATGTTTAGTAACAGCTGTGATAGACCAATAATCTGATGTTATCAACTTATTATATTCAAATACAAGAGGGAATAAGTTATTATACAAATAAAACATTATGATTCAGATTCAAAATTACTACCTTTAAGAGTTCAGTCAAGAAATTCTGAACTAAAGTTCGCTCATAGTACCCAAACAGGCACCAGAGTATGGCGATTAGGGGATTTTCACAGTTACTTCATTGCAGTGTTAATGTAAGCCTACTTGGAAAACTAATAAATAAACTTAAACTTAAAACAACGAAACAGCACGAGGAGCCCTGAATTCCCTTTTGATGGGTACTATACCTGAGCAGTTAAAACAATGTGAACATAATGCCCCAAATGGTTCTCCTTTAATAGTTCCTGCTGCACTGAAGCATGTGTTCTGTCTTCAATAGTCAAGCATGCCGAATGCCTTCTCCACCACTCTGTTCACCTGTGACTCCACTTTCAAGGAGCTATGAACCTGTACCCCTAGATCTCTTTGTTCTACAACTCTCCCCAACATCCTACCATTAATGAAGTTCTGCCCCAGTTTGACTGACCAAAATGCATCACCTTGAATTTACATAAATTAAGCTCCATCTGCCATTCATCTCTCCTGCTCCTATGTTCCTATAGTAACAAAACACATGCAGGCTACGCCCGAGTTACAGATATATTCATTGAATCCATTATACTAGAACTACAAAACCTAATGTTAAGTGATGCACCATTTTCATCAACAATCAGATTTTCCTGTGGTTCAAAAATGTACACCATTCAAGAGGATGATTTCCAAAACCATCAGTCTGATCTTTCTACAAATGTTTCCAATTCATTTGAAAAGCAATAGTTGAAAGCTTCCCCTCATTTTGACAACATACAACACTGAAATGCATCGTCATATTGCTTAATTTATGGCATGTGGTTTGAATGCCTTTTTAAAATTCTTTCATGGGGTGTGGGTGTTATTGGTAAGGTCAGTATTTATTGTCCATCCATAATTGCCCTCAAAGTAGGTGGTGATGAGCCACCTTCTTCAACCACTGCAGTCCATGTGTGTAGATGCACCCACAGTGCAGTTAGGGAGGGAGTTCCAGAATTTTGACCCACCAACAGTAAGGGAATGGGATTATATTTCCAAGTCAGGATGGTGAGTGGCTTGGAGGAGAACTTGTAGGTGGTAGTGTTCTCATGCATCTGCTGCCATTGTCTTTCTGGCCAGTAGAGGTCACAGGTTTGGAAGATGTTGTTGAAGGTGCCTGGGTGAGTTGCTGAACTGCCTCCTGTAGATGGTACACACTGCTGCCACTGAGCTTCGGTGGTGGAGGGAGTGAATGTTGAAGGTGGTGGATGGGGGCCAAACAAATTGGCTACTTTGCCCTGGGTAGTGTTCTGTTTCTTGTTGAAGCTGCACTCATCCAGGCAAATAGAGAGTATTCTCTCACACTCCTGATGTAGATGGTGGACAGGTTTTGGGGAGCCAGGAGGTGAATTACTCACTGAAGAATTGCCAGCCGCAAACCTGCTGTTGTAGCCTCAGTATTTATATCACTGGTCCAGTTCAGTTTCTGGTCAGTGATAATCTCCAGGATGTGGATAATGGGGAGTTCAGTGATAGTAATGCCATTGAATGATGGGGAGCAAGAAAGAATAGTCTCACACACATACTCTCGCACACAGACACACACAGAGAGTCACACACACACACACACACACAAACACACACACACTCACCTCTCTCTCATTATAGTAAATACATACATGTAAGAAATAGAAAAGATTTCTATAAATTAAGTTTTTGTATGCTTGTACCCATTGTGCAAAAGCAATCAGATTTTTTGTGGTTTGGCTCTTGAACACAGTAAAAAGATTTCTCGGGGATTCCTTCAGTCCCCTTGGGAGTTCAAAAGGGTTCCGTGACTGGAAGAGATTTGGAAACCGTGTTTTATCTTAATTTACACAAGACCCATATGCCTCATACTTGTACTCACCCAGCTCCCAGGCCAACAATACATTAATCTTTAATTTATTCATTTTAGATAATACAGGTTGATGTTGTTAAGGTTAACTCCTGGATGGTGTTCTCTAAATGACAAGCAGGTGGCACCCACAGTTCAGTAATGAAATTATGACTTAAACAGCAGAGTAAATCAGCTTTTGGTTCCCTTGCCTGGTGTGCTGATAAGACTCTTACATCTCCACAAAAGATTGAATGATTACATCTGGTTCCAGGCATGCCAGGAACATGTCACCTACAGAAAAGGATAGCCAAATAAAATCACAGGTCTTCAAGATTCTGTGCATCCCTAAAGCTATAAACTCAAACATTAGCATCTCCTCATTTAATTCATATGTAAGTTATAAAAAGATGTAATGAATGGATTCCCTGTGGGAGTCCATTCATTACATCCTGCCAATGTAAAAAAGACCCATTTATGCATACCCTTTGTTTTCTGCGAGCCAGCCAATCTTCTATCCAGGGTAATATGTTACCCCTCTACACAACGAGCATTTGCTTTCTGCAATAACCTCTGATGTGGCATCTTATCAAATGCTTTCTGGAAATCTAAATACAATAAACCTACAGACTCTTCTCTATCATCAGCAAATGTTACACCTTCAAAGTAAATTGATTAGACATCATTTCCCTTCCATAAAATTACGCTGATTTTTCCCAATTAGCCTGAGATTGCATTTTTAATGATCGATTCTAACACCTTCTCTATGGCAGACGTTAAGCTGATTGGCTTTTAAGGTCCTGTTTTCTGCCTCCCTCCCTCCTTGAATTGAGAGGTTAATTTGCTACTTTCCAGTCTAATTGGAACCTTTCAGGAATCTAACAAATTTTGAAAAATTAACATCAACACATCTACTACCTCATTAGTCACCTCTTTTAAGACTCTAAGATGAAGTCCATCAGGGTCTGAAGATTTGTCAGCCTGCAGCACCACCAGTTTATTCAATACCATTTCCCTAGAGATTGTAATTTCACCAAGTTCCTCTCTCCCCTTCAACGTATTACAGGACTGTTCCTTGTATCCCCTATAGTGAAGACAGGAGCAAAATATTTGTTCATTTCATCTGCCATTCCCTTATTATCTACTATTAACTCCCCATTGTCTCTCTCTCTCTGGAGGACCAACACAACATTTACTGTTTTCTGTTTAAACTTTTTCTGTTTAAATACCTGTAGAAACTCTTGCTATCTGTTTTTAAATCCCTAGCTAGCTTCCTCTCATGCTCTAATTTCTTTCTTCTGCTGAAGCTTTTAGTCACTCTTTAGTATTCATCCTGCAGCTCCATGATGAATATGGGCAGTAGGCTCATTACGGCCAAGGAAAATGCTTCTACCTCTGACACCAACGTAGAATTTGAGAGTGACAGTATGGTTGATCAGAGCTCTGGAGAGAGCATCAGCCGTGGTTTGAGACTCGTTTGGGACACAGACAGTTGCATATTGTGGCCACACTAATTGGAGGCAAAATTGTTGAAAAGAGATAGACATTTTAATAGGCATTTAAAATGGAGTTGAGGACTGTTATGAGGGACTTGTAGTCTGTTTTCACGTGGAAGGGCAGACCCATCAGGTAATCGGAAAGATACTTCACAGCACATAGAACCGCCAATGCCTCTTTCTCAATAACGATATGCTTTCATTCAATTTCCGTGAAGGCTCTCAAAGCAAAATATATACGTTTTCCATCACCATTCTTTTCCTATTGAATGAAAACAGTATCAAGGTCAGTGGTGGAAATGTCAGCAGTGATGATAGTAGGAAAGGTGGGGTCGTAGTGTGCCAGGACATCTGAGGAAACTACACAATCTTTACTGAATTAAATAACCTCAATTTGTTCTGTTCCCCAGAACTGTTATGTATGCCCCTAATGACTGCATAAAGAACCATGAGGTAGACTTGATAACTTGAACACTGGGAGTTCTTTATTTGATACTCAGGTCTAAGACTGCCACCAGGGCCCGCACTGGGAGGAGCTAATTGCCCAGGGGTCACCTGACCCATACTCTTAAATGGGCAGCCTATACGCCAAACCCCAACATAGATTATATATACATGTATATACACATATATATGTATATATGTACATATATACATACATATACATACATATACATACATATACATGTATATATATATATATACATATATACATATTGGCCCTCTCGCAGGAGGTCTTTTAAGGATTCCATGAACATGACCAATTCAGTGATAGACTTCTCCACCTAGTTCACCACCCCTAGGAAACACTGAATGTCGATGATGCACGTCAGTTGGGAAACTCAGTAACGACTGTTGTTTTCCATGAATTGACCATATTATCATATCATTGGATGAAATATGATGTTGGTCCTGGTGAACTCACACATGTCATTCAATGTAAAATCTGCTTCCTAGAGGGCCTTGACAACCTAGGTGTCTTGCCTTATGGTTATGTTCCACTCTTGTAGGTTCATGGACAAAGATGTTGTCTGTGTGGCAGATAACATCTTATTTGCCCTCAAATGACTGTTGACATGATTAAAGTGAGAGCAGAGAGATACGAAGTGTTTAGAGGGGCAATTTTTTCACACAGAGGGTGGTGAGTGTCTGAAACAAACTGCCAGAGGTAGTAGTAAAGGTGGGTACAATTTTATCTTTTAAAAAGCATTTAGATAGCTACATGAATACGAAGGATATTGAGGGATATGGGCCAAATGTAGGCAATTGGGATTAGCTTAGGGATTTTAGAAAAAGAGGGCAGCATGGACAAGTTGGGCCGAAGGGCCTGTTTCCATGCTGTAACCCTCTATAATTCTATGACTCTGACTGGCACATCAGCATGTCATCTGAACAGAGGAATATGATAGTCAATTTTCAACTTTCCCAGGCCTTGAAAGATTGTGGAAATTCCTGACAGGTTGTGACCCTGGTTTCTGCAAGAAGAATCTCATTGACTTGCTATATAATGCCTATCTGTACACACACAGTCCTGTTGAGTACTGAAAAGTTATGGTTGAAGATGTTGACCATTGTGGCATAATGTGGTGGTAATCTGACCCTTAACGTTTAAGTATTGCACCTCCTGGTCCCTGGAGTTTTATATTGCAAGGCCGGAGAGGAACATTATACAGACCATTAAACGTAAGACATAGAAGCAGAATTAGGCCACTCAGCCCATGGGCTCTGCCATTCAATTATAGCTGATATTTTTCTCATCCCCATTTTCCTGCCTTTTCCCCATAACCCCTGATCCTCTTATCAATCAAGAACCTATCTATCTCTATCTTAAAGACACTCAATGACCTGGTCTTCACAGCCTTCTGCGGCAAAGAGTTCCTCAGATTCACCACACTTTGGCTGAAGAAATTCCTCCTCATCCCTGTTTTGAAGGATTGTGCCTGAGGTTGTGCCCTCTGGTTCTAGTTTTTCCTATAGTGGAAACAACTTCTGAACGTCCATTATATCCAGGCCTTGCAGTATCCTGTAAGTTTCAATAAGATCCCCCCTTATCCTTCTAAACTCCAACGATTACAGACCCAGAGTCCTCAACCGTTCCTCATATGACAAGCTCTTCATTCCAGGGATCATTCTTGTGAGCATCCCTTTCAAGGCCAGCACATCCTCCCTTAGATATGGGGTCCAAGACTGCTCACAATATTCCAAATGGAATTCAACCAGAGCCATACACAGCCTCAGAAGTACATCCCTGCTCTTGTATTCTAGCCCTCTTGATATGAATGCTAACATTGCATTTGCCTTCCTAACTGCCAACTGAACCTGCACTTTAACCTTAAGAGAATTTTGAACAATGACTCCTAAGCCCCTTTGTATTTCTGATTTCCTAAGCATTTTCCCATTTAGAAAATAGTCTATGCCTCCATTCCTTCTTCCAAAGTGCATAACATCACACTTTTCCACGTTGTATTCCATCTGCCACTTCTTTGCCCACTCTCCTAACCTGTCCAAATCCTTCTGCAGCCCTCCTCCTTCCTCAATACTATCTGTCCCTCTACATATCTTTGTATCATCTGCAAACTTAGCAACAGTGTCTTCAGTTCTTCTTCCAAATCTTTAATGTATATTGTGAAAAGTTGTGGTCCCAGCACTGACCTGAGACACACCACTAGTTATCAGCTGCCACTCTGAAGAAGACCCCTCTATTCCCATTCTCTGCTTTCTGCAAGTCAGCCAATCCTTTATCCATGCCAGGATCTTACTATTAACACCATGGGCACTTAATTTATTTAACAGTCTCCAATGCGGTACCTTGTCAAAGGCCTTCTGGAAATCTAAATAAATCACGTCCACTAGCTCTTCTTTATCTAACTTCCTTGTTACCTTCTCAAAGAGCTCCCCTTGACAAAGCCGTGCTGACTCACTCCTATTTTATCATGCACTTCCAAGAACTCTGCGATCTCATCTTCAATAATGGACTCTAAAATCTTGCCAATGACCAAAGTCAGGCTAACCAGCCTATAATTTCCTGTCTGCTGCCTCCATCCCTTCTTAAACAGCAGTGTTACATTAGCTACTTTCCAGTCCTCTGGTACCCTCCCTGTCTCCTGTGATTCCTGAAAGATCACCATCAATGCCTTCACAATTTCCTCAGCTATCTCTTTTGGAATCGTGAGGTGTAGTCCAACCAGTCCAGGTGATTTGGTGCTAGGTAAGATGATACATCTGCACCTCTGTAGACGGTCATTTGACCTTTAAACTGACAGATCGGAAGTCCTAGTAATGCTGCAAAATTTTGCCCAGGAAGTGTGAGTTAGACATTATATTTTTGTGGTGCCGTCCTTTGCCCTATTTTTTGGAGACTGTAATTGAGCAAAACCACTTTAAATGTCCCATTCTGCTACACCTGAAACACTCAGTATCCCAGCACCCCCCACAAAAGCAATCCTGCCTTTGGTACCATGGTTTCAAAACAGTGCCAGATCAGTTTGCCACCTTTTGTATTATTTTGGTGGGCTTTGGCGCAGGCAGAATTATGACGTTTGGGCCCGCAAAATAAGTAGACTTTCTCAGTCCCTGAGCGAGAGCAAAATGGTGGACCAAATTTGCTCAGCTATAGCAAGTTGACCAAGGCAATGCTGTGTAGCAAGGATTGTTGTCGGTACAGACTGGTCACTGGGTGTGGAGTGGTCAGGAGTGAGTGAACAGCCCCACCTGAGGCCTGGGGGATATGGGTATCAATGATTCAATTGGCATCTGATCTAAAAAATAAGGAAAATAGCCCACTATGTGGGTGAAGAAGTTAAAGTTTATTTATTAGTGTCGTAAGTAAACTTACGTTAACACTGCAGTGAAGTTACTGTGAAAATCCCCTAGTCACCATGCTCTGGTGGTTGTTTGGGTACACTGAGGGAGAATTTAGCATGGCCAATGTACCTAATCAGCATGTCTTTCAGGCTGTGGGAGGAAACTGGAGCATCTGGAGGATGCCCGCGGGCAGTGGAAGAGGGTATATGTAGAGACATTTTGGATTAGTGTAGGAAGAACAGGGTTGTCGTAGTGGGAGATTTTAATCTCCCTGGGGTGGATTGGAAGGGGCCTAGAGCTGGGGGTTCGGATGGGGAGGAATTCGTAAGATGTGTATTGGAAGGGTCCTTGGAGCAGTATGTAGATAGCCCGACTAGAGAGGGGGCTATACTGGATTTAGTTCTGGGCAATGAGCCAGGTCAGGTGGTTGAGGTTGCAGTAGGTGAACATGTGGCTAATAGTGACCACAACTCTGTCTACTTTAGGATAATAATGGAAAAAGATGAGTGCTGTACTAAGGGGAGGGTGCTAAATGGGGGGAAGGCTAGATACAGCCGGATTAGGCAGGAGCTTAGGGAGACAGACTGGGACAGTCTGTTAGAGGGCAAGTCCACGTTAGGCATGTGGGAGTCTTTCAAGGGAAAACTGAAATGGGTGCAGGAAAGGCATGTGCCGGTTAAGAGGAAGGATGGGAAAGGTAGGATTAGAGAGCCATGGATTACTAGCGATATTGAGGACTTGGTCAGGAAGAAACGAGAGGCGTATGTTAGGTCTAAGCAACTGGGAACGGAGAGAGCGGTGGAGGAATAGGGAGAATAGGAGGGATCTCAAAAGGGGAGTTAGGAGGGCAAAAAGGGGGCATGAAATGGCTTTGGCAGGTAGGATTAAGGAAAATCCAAAGGCATTTTACTCCTATGTTAGGAACAAAAGGGTGGCTGGGGGAAAAATCGGTCCCCTCAGGGACAGAGGAGGGGAATTGTGCTTAGAGTCCGAGGGAATGGGGGAGATCCTGAATGAATACTTTGCGTCGGTATTCACGAAGGAGAGGGGCTTGATGTCTGGTACGGTCTTCGAGGGAGCTGTAGACCAATTGAAGGAACTATCCATTACGACGGAAGAAGTGTTCGGCCTTTTGGGTAGTATTAAAACTGATAAATCTCCAGGGCCTGATGGCATTTATCCTAGGCTGCTTAGGGAGGCGAGAGACGAAATTGCTGGGCCTCTGACGCAAATCTTTGTCTTTTCTTTGGGCACAGGTGAGGTCCCAGACGACCGGAGGATAGCGAACGTGGTACCGTTGTTTAAAAAGGGTAGGAGGGATAACCCTAGTAACCATAGGCCGGTGAGTTTGACGTCAGTGGTAGGCAAGTTGATGGAGAGGATTCTTAGGGATAGGATGTATGAGCACCTAGAGCGTTGCGATCTGATTAGGGATACGCAGCATGGCTTTGTTAAGGGGAAGTCTTGCCTTATGAATCTGGTAGAATTTTTTGAGGAGGTGACAAAAACAGTTGATGAAGGACGAGCCATTGATGTTGTCTATATGGATTTCAGTAAGGCGTTTGACAAATTCCCTCATGGTAGGTTGGTTGCAAAGATTAAGGCTCATGGGATACAAGGCCAGGTATCTAGATGGGTGGAGAACTAGCTTGCTAAGAGGAGACAGAGAGTAGTAGTGGAAGGGTCCTTTTCTAGCTGGAGGTCTGTCACTAGTGGTGTGCCGCAGGGCTCAGTACTGGGACCTCTTCTTTTGTAGTATATATAAATGACTTGGAAGAGGAAGTAAGTGGTGTGATCAGCAAATTTGCTGATGACACCAAGATGGCTAGATTGGCGGGCAGTGAGGAGCAGTGTCTGGCAATACAACGGGATATAGATAGGCTGGTATATTGGGCAGATATATGGCAAATGGAGTTTAATCCTGATAAATGTGAGGTGATGCATTTTGGCAGGAATAATGTAGGGGGGAGTTATATGATAAAGGGTAAGCCTATAAAGAGTATAGAAACACAGCGGGACCTGGGGGTGCAAGTGCACAAGTCTTTGAAGGTGGCAGTACAAGTGGAGAAGGTTGTGAAGAAAACCTATGGTATGTTAGCCTTTATAGGAAGGGGTACAGAATATAAGAGCTGGAGTCTAATGTTGCAGTTGTATAGAACATTGGTTAGGCCGCATTTGGAGTACTGCATCCAGTTCTGGTCACCTTACTACCAGAAAGACGTGGAGACTCTGGAGAGAGTGCAGAGGAGGTTTACCAGGATGTTGCCTGGTATGGAAAGACTGGGTTATGAGGAAAGATTGAGCAAATTGGGGCTGTTTTCCCTTGAAAGATGGCAACTGAGGGGGGATCTAATAGAGGTATATAAGATTATGAAGGTATAGATAGAGTAAACAGTGGTAAGCTATTTCCTATGTTAGGGACACACAGTACGAGGGGCCATGGGCTTAGAGTGAGGGGGGAGAGGTATAACACGGATATTAGAAGGAGGTTTTTCACACAGAGGGTAGTGGGGGTATGGAATGCTCTGCCAAGCAAGGTGGTGGAGGCAAACACGCTGGATTTGTTTAAGAGTTACTTAGACAGGCACATGAGTGGGTTGGAGATGGGAGGATATAGAAGATTGTTTTAAATAAGGTTCATTAGCATTGGGACATCCCTGGTTATGTATGAGGATGAGGAATGATACTAATGTTTTTCTCTTTTAATTCACAGGTTTTAAGTTGGTCCGCCTTGTTGTCCAACGAGGGGCATACACGCGATGGGTTGTACTAGGAATGCTCTTGGATGTTCGAGAGTAGCCTAGTGCTTCATGTCGTTAATGTGCGCTTAAACTGGACCAGATGCTGGGCAATACGACAGCTCAGTCACTATCATTGTTTGCTGTGCAGACACATGGATTTGGGCCAGTGTCTGTGGGAGTTTGCACATTCTCCCTGTGCTTGCATGGGTTTTCTCCGGGTGCTCCTGTTTCCTCCCACACCCCAAAGATGTGCTATTAGGCTGATTGGAGGTAATAAATTGTCCCTAAATTAGTTTCCCTCAATGTGGAATGCCATAATCATAGATAAGGGTCATGAGAGGAGGGGGGACTGGTAATGTTAAAATGGCGGCGCAGGCTCGTTGGGCCGAAGGGCCTGTTTCCCGGGCTGTTTTTGTTCTTTGTTCTTTGAAACCCACGCAGGCACGGGAGAACATGTAAACTCCACACAGATAGTGACCTAAGCCAGGAATTGAACTCGGGTCCCTGGCGCTGTGAGGCAGCAGTGCTAAGCACTGTGCCACCGTGCCCCCCACCACCCCCTTCTCTCAGGGAACCTCATAACATTTTTTATGGCACATCTTTCAGCAGAAATCTCTGTGTGGATCTTTGAGGCTTGGAAACAGGAGGGGTAGGGGCAGTGACTGTTCTCGCAGTGCAACCTTCACGACCTGTCTTTGGTGAGGATGTCAATTAAATGCCTGATGAGGTATCATGCCAGGCCAGAATTGCAATCATCCTGGACCATGAATGATTTGTTTTGTCGGGCTCCTTGATGCCACATTCAGTCAAAGGTTGCCTTGATGTCACAGGCAGTCCTTCTCACCTCACCTCTCATAGTTTGGCTCTTTTGTCCATCTTTGGACCTAGGCCGTAATGAAGTTAGGAGCTGAATGGCCTTAACAGAATCCAAACTGAACATCAATGAGGTGTTATTGTTCAGTATGTGTCAGCTGATAGCACTGTTGATGACAACTTCCACCACATTGCCAATGATTGATGATGGCACAGTAATTGGCCGGGTTGGATTTGTACTGCTCTTTGTGAATAGGACTCTCCTGGGCAGTTTTCAATATTGTCTGGTAGATGCCAGTGTTGAAGCTATATTGGAACAGCTTTCCTAGGGGTGCGGCCAGTTCTGGAGCACGTGTCTTTAGTACCATTGTCGGAGGATTGTCAGGGCCTGTAGCTTTTCCAGTATCCAGTGCCTTCTGCTTTTTCCTGATCAAATGGAATTTATCAAATTGACCGAAGACTGTGATTCTGGAGATCTCAGGAGGAGGCTGAATTGGATCATCCACCAGGACTTTCTAGCTAAAGATGGTTCCAATTAGTTCAGGCTTGCTGGGCTCCCCCATCATTGAGGATGGGGATATTTGGTCGTTTAATTGTGCACCATCATTCATAACTGGATCAATCTTGATTCAATGCAAAGTGCAGAAAGGCATGCAACAGGTGCAGGTGCACATCCAGTGGTGCAGAGCTTAAATCTGATCCACTTGTTGTGGGATTGCTCTGCTTTGTCTCATTCTTGCTGCTTATGCTGTTTTCATGTAAGTAATCCTGAATTCTAGTTTCACCAGGTTGATACCTCATTTTTAGGTATGCCTGCTGCTGCATGCCCTTCTGCATTTTGCATTGAACCAGGATTGATCTCCAGCTTGAAGGTAATGGTAGGATGGGGGATATGCCAGGCCATAAGATTACAGATTGTCCTGGTATACAATTCTGCTGCTGCTAATGTCCCACGATGTCTCATGGAGGCCCAGTTTTGAGTTGCTAGATCTAATTGAAATCTATCCCGTTTAACACAGCGGTAGTGCCACACAACATAATAGAGGCTATCCCCATCATGAAGGTGGGACTTTTTCTCTATAACGACTGTGCAGCAATCATTCCTTCCTTTATTGCCATGAATAGATGTATCTGTGACAGGTAGATTCGATAGGGTAAGGTAAATTAAGTTTTTCCTTATTGCTGGTTCCCTTACCACCTGCCTTAGACTCAGACTAGAAGCTATGCTCTTCCGGGCTCGGTCAGCTCAGGCACAGTGGTGTTACACAGTCATCTGCCTGATGGATCTTGAAGGCTCGAGGAGGCATTCTGACCTGAAGAGGAGCCCGGGGGGGGGGAGAGAGAGAGAGAGAGAGAGAGAGAGAGAGAGAGCTGATTTCCTTACAGGAGCAGGGTCTCCAGTGCTATAGCTTCAAAACTCAAGGAGCTCAACATCATCCAGGACAAAGCAGACCACTTGATTGGTACCCCATCCACTACCTTCAACACCCACACCTTCCACCACCATCACGGTGATAATAGTGTGTACCATCCACAAAGATGCACTGCAGTAATTCACAAGGTTCCTTATGTAGCAAACCTATCAACTCTATCAGTAGGACAAGGGCTGAAGGTGCATGGGAACACCGCCACCTGCAACTTCCACTCCAAACGACACACCATCCTGACTAGAACTATATCACCGTTCCTTCTCTGTTGCTGGGTCAAAATCTTAGAACTCCCTCTGCAACAGCAGAGGGCAGCATAGTGGCACAGTGGTTAGAACTGCAGCCTCACATCACCACTGAACTGGGTTCGATTCATGGTTTGGGTCACTGTCTGTGTGGAGTTTGCATATTCTCCCCATGTCTTCATGGGTTTCCTCCGCACGATCCAGTTTCCTCCCACATTCCAAAGATGGGCAGATTTGGTGGACTGGCCATGCTAAATTGCCGCTTAGTGTCAGGGGAACTAACTAGGGTAAATGCATGGGATTATGGGCGTAGGACCTGGATGGGATTGTGGTTGGAGCAGACTTGATGGGCTGAATGGCCTCCTTCTAGCATTCTATCCACTGATTCTAGCATTATAAGTATATATACCACATTGACTGCAGTGGTTCAAGAAGGCAGTTTACCATCACCTTGTCAAGGGCAATTAGAGATGGGGATTAAATGCTGGGCCTAGCCAGCAAAACCCACCTTCCATGAAAGATTTTTTAGAAAGGCAAAGGAGGAAGCTGGGGTAGCAGTAGTCATGTAAATATATGGGGTAAACTGGGATAACTCATAAATATATTGGATAAGGCTTGGGCGGGGGAGATGTAGTAAGAGTATCTGGCCCAGAAACTGAGTAGAGGACCACCACAAAGCAATGCAAGAGAACACATGACCCTAGGAGGGGTCAATGTAGTGTTGGACAGAGCCATGTTTCAAAGCAAGAATGGAGATAGATCCTAGCTTGGACTTTCCAATACATGTTGAACTACCTAAGAATACAAAAAGCTTAATAAGACCATCAAACTATGCCCAGCACCTCACAACACAGCCCTCCCATGCACCCACTAGCTCTGGTAGAATTAGCAATGGGAGAGAAGGGAGACGGTGAGCTGGGGGGAGGAACAGTCCTGGTGGAACTGTTGCAATCATTGTTAGAGGAGGAAGAACAATGACCACTTCCCACACCCAGCAAAAGAAAGAACTTGTATAGTTCCTTAGGAGGGAGTATAAAACATGTCCTACAACAGAAAGATGGAACCAGTAAAACCATGTCACCTTATTGCAAGTTTTCTTTTAATTAAGACACCTAGATGAAGTGCTAAATACAAGGCAAGAGCGAGTATTGAAAAGTGTGGAAGAGACAAAATAAATGAATAGGCAATGGTGAGGTGATGCCTGTTTAGGTCTCAGCAGACTGGATTGTTGGAGCAAAGCAAAAATGAAGATGATCATAGAACCATATGGCACCGAAGGCCATTCAGCCCATTATGCATGGCCTCATTGTTTGAAGAAACTGTTCATTAGACCCTTTGCTCTATACTTTCCCTCCAATCATCTATATCATCCAACAATTTCCTGTTAAACAATTATCAAGTCATTCAACCCAAGAAATTTGTCTCTGTCATTGGTACATTTATTGATTCACCTCCCCCTCCCCCATGTCCCTTTTCAATATTTTCCTCTCTCCAACCTTAGTTTAAATGCTCAATAACCATTTACGCCTCATTTCTGATAAAGAGTGATCGCCAGAAACATCAAAATCCATCTTTTCTATTTCCAGTTGCTGTGGAGCTCCAGAAACTTCCATCTTTATTTAACCTCCCTTTTTTCAGATGTTCTTCTTCAGCCAAAGAGTGGTGAGCCTGTGGAATTCATTACCACAGGAAGTAGTTGATGCCAAAATACTGGATGTATTCAAGAAGCGGCTGGACTTGGGGGCGAACGGAATCAAAGGTTTTGGGGAAAAAGCAGGAATAGGACATTGGCTACGATTCTCCCATTGCAACCCACAACTTTTCTGGTGGGTCACGGAGGGACACACATGTCTGTGGCCTTGAACAGGGATTTGAGCATGTGCCGGGAATGCATGTGCATCTTCCAGAGCCGGTGAACAGTGGCTAGCCTGACCACATTGGAAATCGGCTGGAAGGCAGGAAAGCAATTTAAATCTGTTTTTAATATGTTTTTAAAAATGCATTTTAGGTAATTATCAGGACCTTTCGGGTCCCAATCGAATCTCCCATCCCAGCAGGGTTCAGAGAACTGCTCCAGGGGAAGTGGGGGAAGTTTGACCCTGGGGGCTGGTAGGGGGATGGTCAGCGGGCAGGGACTGCCAGGGTGAGGGGGGGGGGGGTGGTGGGGGAATCACTACTGCTGGAGTGTGGGGTCTGGATATCGGGGCACTCTGGGATGGGGGGAATCAGGGCTGGCCCAGGAATTGTTGTGGGGGCCGTGATTGGGTTGTGGAGGGGCAGCACTGCGGGGGGTCCCAGGTTGGCCAGTGATCGAACTAGCCAGCGAATGGGAGTTTGACAATTTGGGGCCACTGCACATGTGCAGACTTCCAGAACTGTCAGAATCTGGTGCAAATAGGCCCCGCCCCTCTGGATTTTTACTGATATTCCTTTTCAGTGCACAGAGTCCGGAGATTCAGGTGAGAAGCTGAACTGTCAGAACAGTCGGATTTAGAACAGTTTTCCTGCCAATTCACACTTTTGGGAGAATTGCCCCTAGTGAGTTGGATGATCAGCTATGATCGTAATGAATGATGCAGCCGGCTCGAAGGGCCAAATGGTTTCCTCCTGCTCCTGTCTTTTATGTTTCTATGTTCCATTGTTCTGAAGTTACAAGAAAGAATGAATGGTAATGGGAAGCACTAAGATGAATTTTCATTTCGACCCAGAGAAGATGCAGGGCGAAGGAATGGTCAGGTGGAGCATTCAGATCACAGGAGGGAAAATAAGAAGAACGTTCAGAGGATAAAAACAGAAAAAAAAACCTGTTGTGAAAGCTAGAAAGGAGATAAGTGCAAGAATACCGAGAAACGATGGTTTTTGCTCACAATAACTCGATACATGGCCTGAACATGAGGTGCTTCCAACATTACACTTTCTTCGAAATTGTGGCCTTAGATCTTGGTTTAAAAGACTTGTTACCACAGAAAAAGATAAGCCACCATGCAAGGGATGATAAGGGAATCAAAAAATTGCTGCAAGTTATTGATTTCTATGCAGCAACGATGAAAGCGTGGAACTTAATTATAAACAGGAAAAGGCGATGGTTGCAGCTTGTGACTAAAGGTGGTGAGATAAGTTTACTCTATTACCATCCAAACAATAATAATAGTTTCGGAGAAACCATCAGACCTGTACTACAGAATTCTAAAAAAAACTGAGTAGGCCAGGTGTGATAACCACATATTGGGGTGGATGTTTTCTCCTTTTCTCTGAAAAATGGACAAAACAAATTGCAGAATCATTTACCGAAAGATTGATAAACTTCCTCATTTTTGCTTTGCACCTGCAAACTGTTAAATCTGTATACTTTTGCACATGAAGGAGGGGAACCTGACAAACTGGATGAGTGGAAAACATTTTTTATAGTGACAGTAACTCATGGGTGCCTTCATCCATTGAATTGCTGAAGAGCTTTACAGCTTTCAAGCTTTTGCTTTTAATGTGGCATTTCTAAGAAAAGTTGCTCAGTATATTTATAGCATTGGGTGTGAGAAAGAAACAGAGGGAAGCACCTAATCGACAAAACAAATCTTAGTTCATAGCAATTAACTGCAAAAAAGCGAATGAGTCATTACTGAAAATGGTTCAGAAATAATTAGACAATTCTTAAAACTGAACAGTGTGTCAATTCTAATTTATAAGAGGAAGATGGATTAACATTTCAATTGGGACCCTTCCTCAAACCTGCCTTAGTTACTGGTTTGGGTCCTGACAGAACAATTGTGCTTAACCAATATCTTTATTGTTGTTTGTCTGTCTAATACTTTTAAAAAATGGATAGTACCAGAAGGTGCATCATTGTGTTCAAATAAAGTTTGCTATGCAAAATAAATGCACTCTTTTTTGCAGAGCCTGGGAGTTTTTTTTATAAACAATGCAGAATGACTCCGCATGTTACTGTGAATCATATCATTAAATGATTTTGCAGATGTGCAAATACAAAGTGCAGATGGTTTACATGGAATTCAAGAACTGACAAAGGTCTCAAAACAAAAAAAAAGATACAGCAAATATGGTCAAAGTCCAAAAAAGAACAGTTACATCTGGAAATATCTACCAAGTATGCTTGGTATAGGGGTTCCACACATTTCTAGTGATTTTTAAAATTATGTAACATGTAAATCAGTTGAGAAGTCTACAACTTCCCTTTTCTTCCATGTGTTAAATATTGAAATATTAAGGTTAGGATTCTCCCAGCCTGCTGCTCTGCTCAGGTAGCACAGCGAGCTGGGAGACATCAGCGGGGAGCCTGTAGTGGGATTTGCGCCCAGCATCTGGCCAATTGCGAGTCTCCCAGGTGATGTTTTTAGACGTAATCAGTGCAGAGCTGATTACTGAAATCTGAATTTCAATATTATTAGTGAGCCCAGGACAGTAGTCTCCGGGCCCAGTAGCATCTCCCCACCCTGGCACTGCTCACTCAGCACGTGGCAGTGCCAAGGGGGCAGGGCTGAGGGGGGGGTGGGGCTTACTGGAGTGTCATTTTGAGTACAGAGCGTTCTTATGGGCCTTTTTCCAATGTAATTGTTTTACTGGCTTCTGATGAAGGTCCTGAGCACGTGCAAATTTTGCGAGCCTTTTCAGTCTGCAAGAGGGTGTAACCAAAACCTGTTTTAATAGTGCTCCTGTTTTCATTGTTATTACTGTTATTACTGTTCTGCGGAGTTACTGTTAAACTGTGTTGTATATTCATACAAGGAAGATCCTTCATTTAAACAACACAGTTGGCTAAATTTATCATGATCTCAACAATACCACATCTTTTTGGTGACCAGAAAAAAATGGTAAGAAATGAAAACAAAGTTTTTTGATGTTCAGTGATACAATGCATAGCTATTTTCACTGTGAACTGATTCAACAGAAGTTCCAGTTAGCAGCACCACCCCATGTTTGGGGTGGTCAGTGAGTTTGATGAGAGAAGCGAGGACTGAGCTGAATACATGGAGAGGGTGAGCATTTCTTTTTAGAAAGTGGAATAGAAGGTGAGGTGAAGCAGTGGTCAATTCTCCTGAGTGTGTGGGGGACAAACACTTAGAAGGTGACGAGGAATCTGACCACACCATAGAATCCAAGGGAGATTTCATTTGCAGATTCAGTTGCTCTGGTCCAGAATCACCATAACCTGAAGCCCTCAATGATGTTCAAATATTCAAATTCAATAGCCATTTTCAAAAAGAGGGTCAATTGGTAGCCAGCTTCATAGCAAAATTATTTCAGCTTTCTGGACGCTGTGACTCTGAAGCAATTTTAGAAGATATACTCAGAGATAGACTAGTCTGAAGCACAAATGAGACACTATTCTGTGTCAGTTGAGGCGGAAGACACACCTACTTTTAAGAAGGCTCTAGAGATTTCACAGATCATGGCTGCCCGTAATGTTAAAGATATTCAAAAGACTAATGTTGGTGCCAAGAGGGTGCTGAATCAAATGAAGAATGAAGTTGCAAGCAAAAAGCTGAAAGCAGTGGAGTGGTTCAGATGTGGTGAGCCACATTATGTGAATCATTGAAATTTATGGCTGCTGTTCGTCACCAGTACAACAAGAAAGGTCATTTAGCAAAGAAATGCAGGGGTGCAATGAGCAAGGCAAAGGCTGAGCAACAGCACTTAAATTCAAGGAAGCCTCAAAGAAGCATTATCTAAATAGCTCAGAGCAGGTAGAGGAGCAAGCTTCTGGCATATTTAATGTGAATGAGGCACAAGCAGAGCCTATGTTTATTACACTGGTTGTCAATGGTAAATGAATCAAGATGGAGGTCACAGGAACCTCTGTGTCCATAATTAATTCAGAGACCTACAAGTCAACGTGGGGCTCTAACCAAATGCAAGCCCTTACTCCGACAGAGATTAAGCTTCAGATGTACACTGGAGAAACGATATCTTTGCTCAGGATGTTGGAAGTTCAAATTGCATTTAATAGTCAAGCAGCAAAGGCATGCCTCCTTGTGGTTAAAAGGAAGGGGCCAAGTTTATTAAGGCATGACTGGTTCAGCAAAGTTTCATTTAACTAGGATGAGACCAAGCACACATAGATGACCAAGAATATTGTTAAGAGATATCCGAATGTGTTGAAGGATGAACTATGTACATTGCATCACTATCATGAAATTGCACATGGATCCTCAAGCTACTCCACACTTTTTCAAGCCCAGAACAGTGCCCTATGCCATGAGAAGAAAAGTGAGGAGGAGTTGGAATGGCTGAAAGGCTTGGAATTATTGAGCCTGTTCAGTTTCCTTGTTGGGCAGCTCCAGTCCTTACTGTTCTTAAAAATGATGGTATAGCGCACATATGTGGTGACTACAAGCTCAACATTAACCAGGTTTCCAAGTTAGGTGCCTTTCCATTATCTAGGATGGAAGATATGTTTTCAACTCTTGTGGGCAGCAAGATGTTTTCAAAACTTGACATGACCCATGCCTATCAACAACTCTTACTGGAGGAAAATTCAAAGCAGCATGTGATCATCAACACACATAAAGGGTCGTTCAAGGACAATCATTTAGCTTTTAGCATATCGTCCAGTCTGGTGATCTTTTACAGGGCAATGGATAACCTGTTGCAAGGCATACTTCAGGTTGCAGTTCACTTGGATGACATCTTAATTACTGGAAAGACTGAGGAGGAACACCTCAGCAATCTGGGGTCAGTTCTAAATGGTTTTCAGAGGTGAGCCTGCATCTGAAGCACAGCAAATGTATTTTCCTGGTGCAAAGTGTAGAGTACCTGGGCCACAGAATCTCTACATGAAGCTCACGTTCTACAGAGGGGAAAATGTGAGCAATTAAGGAAGTATTGGAGCCCAGGGATGTGGTAGAGCTAGGTCATTTATGGGCCTCGTAAACTATTATGGAAACATATCTAGTGTTAGCTCCACTCTATCTACTTATGTACAAATAGACCAAATGGAAGTGCAAGCCCACACAAAAGAAAAATTTCAAGGGTGTTAAAGTTTGCTGCAATTGACTAATCTGCTAGTCCACTTTGATTCAGAAAGGGAAATTATTCTGTCATGCAATGGCTCGCCGTACGGTGCTAGGGCGGTATGTTCTGGTTTAATGGAGGACAGGTCTGAAAAACCCATCAGTTTTGCACCTAGGATGCTGGAAAGAGATATTCACAGTTGTACAAAGAAGATCTCTCTATCATTTCTGTGGTCAGAAGATTCCATCAGTACCTCTATGGTCACTCGTTCACCATATGTACTGACCACAGTGATGAATCATTTCAGTGAGTCAAAATGTATTCCTCGCATGGCCTCAGCATGAGTACAGTGCTGGGCACTTACATTGTCAGCTTAGCAGTACAATACTGTTTACGGAGCAGGAACGTTTCAGCATAAGCAATCATTACAGATATCAGTGACAGAAGGTGATGCTGCAGTGGGCTTCACCAGGAAGTGGTTCCTACATTTCCAGGCTCTGCTGGGGGTATTTGAAGAGAAACATTCATGTACAAATTCGCAACCTACCTCTTCCCTACAATTCCAGATCAATTGTTACAAGATTCACCAGTGATACTGCGTAGGCTCAACACAACTACAAAGCACCTAACAGTCTCATGTATAGTTAAAACATTACTTTCACTGTATTTCTGTCCTGATGGAGAATTGAAATTTAAGGGAGTGGGTGGGGGAGAAGTGTTAGAGGGTATCATTATGAGTACAAAGTGTTCTTATAAGCCTTTCTCCTATGTAATTGTTGAGTCTGTTGACAGTTCTGTTGAGGGTTTTGGCGGGCTTTTTCAGTCTGTAAGTAAGACCTGATTTCATAGTGCTCCTGTTTTCATAGATATTACTGTTCTGCTGCATTACTATTAGGCTTAAATTTTGTTATATATTTATATAAAGAAGTTCCTTCTTTTAAACAACACATTCAATGGGTTTGGTTTACAGCAACAATGAATTGTGACTCACTCTCTGAAAAGTTCTATAGGACTGCTCCAGAGAGGTGCAGGCAGTGGGAGCACTGTTTCAGCACCCCAGTCATCTTCTCAATGATATTTTGGGCATTAGCATGGCTCTTGTTATGTGAACCCTACCCACATATGCACTGATTCTGAATCAGTCATAAGCCGGATGATCAGCAGGTTTGACATGGGGACTGAAATGTTGATGGCACAGTGATCTGGCACACCATAAAGTTATCAAGACTGCTACCAAGATAGCAGGTATTGATCTGCATGTTGCACTGTGGACTGTGCACACCACTTTGAGGGAATTAAACTGTTTGTTGTCAGAGCTGCACATTCTCTCCACGTGCTTCTCAGTGAAGAGAGGAGACAATGCAATGTAAACCCCTCTCATTGAATACAGAGCACAATGATGTTCAGAACATTATCAGACCCCTTGCACACTGCCTCAGGCCTCTCCCACACCACCTCAGGTCCCTCTCATCACCTCAGATCCTTCTTCCTACTGCCTCAGGCTCCTCCCACACAGACTTCCCTTGTGGAGATTCCCATAGTTCCACTGATTCAGATTCTCAAGATAGTGATGTTGCATTTCTACTTTTAGACCAGCTTTGGCCCTCACCAGTCACCATTCACATCCTTGTGATCATCCCAGAACTTCAGTGTGCAGGTAGATGCCTCTTTAGTAATTCTTCAGCCTCCATCTATAGCCCTGGAGCCCATAAATATTATTGTGGACATTTTTCTTCCCATTCCCCCCCCTCAAGAACCCATGACTGTGGATGTCCTATACAGAACTCATTCCCCCAAAGTTTTACAGGCCAGAGATGCCGCCTCTGCCCACGACTATTTCATCTGCAGCCCAGTACTGAGCCAGGCTTCCCAGGACCACAGAGTGTGAGATAACGATTACACCTTGCATGCCAAGCTATGCCTGATCCCCATCGAGCACACATGCCTTTCCCTTCCCTGGAGCAGGGCTACATCATGCATAGCCCTGTAGCATGGCCTCCCCAGGACAGCCTTTCATCATTCAACTCAATCTGTTGGCCTCAGTGCTGGGACTATCATTGTCACTCAGCCCCTGTTCCTTCAGGACTGTCCACACAACACCATTTCTTTCCACCCATCTCCACGACTCTCTGTGTAATGTTTCCCTCTTGTGCAAGCCTTAACCAACCTACATCATGAGTGGGTGACACCCTTCACTCTTGTGCTACAGTAACCCCCACTTCCTCTCCAGAGACTGTGTGCATTTTCTCCCATTCGTGCCAAACAAAACCCACTCACCACCCTCCTCCATGTCTGCATTCACCTCTTCCATGTCAGATTGTAGTGCCCCAAGCAATCCTTCTCCTTGCTACCTTCCCTACCCCCAACCTCTACCAATTTTTACCAATCTTTCCCTGTTGCCTCCAACCTCACATCTCTGTAAAACGACCACCGTCCCTCCAAACTATTCAGCGGTCCCTATGCTGGTTTCTGTTGGCATAGTGCAGAACTGCCTGAGAGCCATTGTGCACATTGAGTGCAATCCTCCCCATGAAGCATTGCACCCACCATGAACAGCCATTGGGCTGCTCATGACACCCAACATAAGCAGCCCAATGACAGACCAGAGACACCCACTGTGAGTAGCTAATGAGATTGGGTTCTCCTGCAGGCAAATGCTCAATCCACATCAGAGTTTTCATACAGTCCAAGATCAGCAACAAACACATAGCTACACACAGCAAATTCTTCACTCTCATGGCAACCTTCTCGCATTCACCAAGTTGGCTTCCCCTTTAGCAGGACTCAGTGCTCTGTTTGTGTAGTCTGGCAAGACTGTGTAGCTGATCCTCATTGTGCTGATTCCTGATTGAAGTTTTCCATCAGTCTGCCATGTGACTTCTGGGTTAACTTCCTGTCACCATCATGGTAAGGGGAAGCTCCCTGACCCAACTGTTTGCCTCTTTACCATTGCTATATTCATGGCCGAGTGTCCCTGGAGAGGGAGCATGCAGCATATGAGGGCACTGTTAAGACTTTCCATGCCTGCTGGGCATCGCATGGAATGGTGTGCAGCATCAAACCTTTTAATCACGTTTTGATTTGATGTTTTATGTTTCCTTTCTACTTTGTCCTTTGTTTCAGGCGGTTCCCCTCCTTTTGGGAGCTGCCTTTTTTACATTGTCCCTTCGTTAATTTGATTTAGTTTATTTGGTTGGCCAAAACGAGCGATAGTGGGGAGCTCTCTGTCAAGAAACTGCAGAATATTGTGAGAAAAGTAACATTCAGGATAATGGGCCAAGTGTCGGCAGATGGGAATAGGTGGGGGTTCAGGTGTTTCTAATGTATCGGTGCCGACTTAATGAGCCAAAGGGCCTCTTCTGCACTGTATGATTCAATTAAAGTACCGGTAATGACTTTAACGAAGCTCACAAGATGGACCTCTTAGAATATGAGCTCCCTGATTAAGGCAGTAATGAGTTGGCCTATTAGGGAACCCTGTCCGTGTATGTAATATGGAGTGCCAGGGTTACTGGCAGTCTGAGTTTGTACCCCGTTGAGGAAGTATTGACTGTGTAAATATATCTAAGTTTAGTGAAGGAATACCAGCCTCTCAGGAGTCATTTCAGTACTGTTGTTCCAGCACATAGCCCTGGTGATGCCACACCAGTAACATAAAGCTTTTAGATATAAAGAGAGACTACAGAAACTAGGATTCTCTTGTTATGAGGGAGATCTGATAATGATGTTCATAATTATGAGTTAAGATAAATCATCAAAGCCTACTTGCATTGCTTTGCTAGTCAACAGTCAGAGGCATAAATTGAAGATCATCACCAAACCTACAAAGGAAGTGGTTTGGAGGTTGATTTTTTTCCATTACAGTTATTAGAAAGCAGTATTAGAAGGAATGATGGAAACAAAATTCATTGCGAATTTTTAAAGAGAGATGAATAAATATTTTAAAAAGGCTCTAAGTAGGCTTGAGGGAAGAGTAGGGGAATGGAGCTAGCTGGCCCTTTTGTGAGCTATCCAGATACAATAGTTGAACATCCTCCGACTTTGTTGAACACTGTATAATTCTAAGTAGAACCATCACAGGCAGAAACAAAGATAAAATCAAAACAGTTAAAAATATTTTAACCACAAAAAAGTAAATTCTAAGAAATCTCGGAGGTGCGTACTTGTGGGTTTCACCACACATTTTACAGCCCTACTTTATTTTGCATCATTTTCATTTTGTTTATTCTTTCATGGATTGTGAGTGTTGTGCATGGCCAGCATTTGTTGCCCATCCCTAAGTGCCCTTGAATTGAATGGCGTGCTAGGCCATTTCAGAAGGCAGTTAAGAATTAACCACAGTGCTGTGAAACTGGAATCACACATAGGTCAGACCAGGTAAGGCTGGCAGATTTCTTTCCCTGAAGGATAAATGTCCTAACTGAACCAGATGGGCTTTTACAACAAACCATCTTAGTCTTTATCTTAACGATAAGCTTCATGGCCAACATTACTGAGACTGATTTTCAATCCCAGATTTATTAATCAAATTTAAATTCCACCAGCTTTCACACGATTTGACACTATGTTCCCAGAGGCTTAACCTAGGCCTCTAGATTCTTAGTCCACTACCCCACTGTTCCCCCAGTTGATGGGATGGTATTTACAATGCAGAAACAAGCCATCTGGCCTAACTGGTCTATGTTTCACACAGCTCTTTATTTGAGTTCCAGGAATATTCCTTTCCATTCTGCTCTCCCTGATTTATTTAACTCTTGTCTTCTGTCTGAAAACGGTGATTATTTGCTGAACAGTAATGAGTGGTTTACTATGGAGAGGGTAAAGAAGCAGATCCTGAGCCTATCACAGCATGAATGGGGATTGAACCCTGTATTGTTGGCATTAACCCAATCCACACATTAGCCTTTGAATCCATTAAGCTAACCAGCATCCCCGAAACAGACATGAATGAACCGGATGTGTTTCAATGACAAATTCATGGTCACCTTCTAGCTTTCAATTCCAGGTTTTAAGAAATTTAAATTCCAGCAGCCACCATGGTGGGATTTGAACCCAAATCCTGAGGGCATTAGCCTGGGCCTCCAGATTCCTAGTCCAATGACTTTACCATCATGTTATTATCTCCCCAAATTGATGAGTTGTTTTTTTGCTATGAACGTGCTTAGCAAATCAAGGAGGGTGAAAGATAGGACAGTTTTTTTTCACTGATTCTAGGAAACTACAAAAATATCTGTAAACACTGCATTCACAGAACTACATAATGTGACCAAAGTAGAATACTTCAAGGCTCAGTCATTCAGCTAGTCTGAAGGGTGGAAATGAAAATTACAATATCTTGTTTGTTTCATTTATTAAATAGAGATGACTAACCTTGATGTGTTTTGAAAAAACGCAACTCACCAACTTGCTGGTATCAGCAGTGTACTTACTCCTCCACATCACTTATCATCCCTCTCTCTGTCCTTTCTGGTTCTGAAGGTCTTTTCAAACTCAATGTAGCTCTTCCCTATCTCAGTGTCTCTTCTGTTTCCCCTTGCAAATATTCACCTTATTCTACTTTTGGGATTCATCCTCTGTAACTAATATGAAAATAATTGTGTCTGGTAAACTGTTATTATTCAGCAAATAAGGACGGCACTGCTGCCTCACAGCGCCAGGGATTCAGGTTTGATTCCTGGCTTAGGTCACTGTCTGTGTGGAGCTTGCATGTTCTCCCCGTGTCTGCATGGGTTCCTCTGGGTGCTCCAGTTTCCTCTCACAGCCCAAAGGTGTGCGCATTAGGTGGATTAACCATGCAAAATTGCCCCTTAATATCCAAGGGATTAGCGGTTAAATGCATGGGGTTATGGTGATAGGGCCTGGGTGGGATTGTGGTTGGTGCAAACTCGATGGGTCGAATGACCTCCTTCTGCACTGTCGGATTCTATGATTCTATGAAAAGTTTGATCAGCCAAGGTTTCTGCGTTAAATAAAAGGTCCAAGGGACTGAATCGTAAGAGATTACTGAATGTGAAGAGATAGCTGGATTCACTTTTCCTGTTTGAAGCAGCGACCAGGCCAAAATGTTTGAAGTGACTAACTAATATGTAGGAATGGGATACAATAAGAGACCCCAATAGCAGATTCTGGATAACTTATACTTAGCTCCTCTGGTCCCATACGTGACAATTCTGCCACCAATTCCAGTCCATCACAATCTCTTCTACTCCAGCCCAATTCTCAAAGGTCCTCCTTAAATGTATTTTATCAAGTCTGTTTTAACTGGCTGGACTTCTTTTCCCTTTTGCTGGTGTGCACGTACTGCCACTCTGGGAGGTGAAATATATGTCCTTTTGGATAATTCCTCCATAATATTAGTGGTGGGGGTTAGAGTGTGACGGAGCCTCAAAAGAAGTATGAAAATTCCTTTCAATGTGGGAGGGAAATGTTTCTGAAAAATATTGGACTCAAGTAATGCGATGAACTTCTGTGTGGTTCTTCCCATTCCACAGCCCTCTACTCCTGGTCTAAATCATGCCTCCATTCTCACATTCTGCTCCCAGAACCCAGAGGAATTGCCTCTGAGACATTGGAAGCTGGGCAAATGGTTGATATTCATCCCAATGAAAGTAGAGGAAGTACAGGTGTTAGCAGCTCTCCCAGATAATGCCTGGTATTCAGTTCAGGCCCAAACATGAACCTAAAGGAAGTCCCAATCTGAGCATCTAAAATGGAATTACAGGCTGGATTGAATGCAGCTTGTTGCAGTGAAAATTAATGTAGCTGGACCCTTGATACACACGAAACACTTTGGGTGAGATTTTTTGGCCGTGCTCACCCCACCAGAGGTCAATGATCCTTTGCATGGTCCTGTCTCGCATACTACTATTCCTGTGGCAGGCCAGCCAGGCGAATTCCACCCACTGTGTCAGTCCCTGGGAGGCAGGAGAACCTGCCATTGGAGAGCCAAAGGGGATGATACAGGATTCCCAACACCACTGGCAGGATGTCAATTACATTCAATAATAAACTAGCTGGCACCTGAGGTTACTGAAATGTATTTGTGTCTTACAGCTTTAATTGGAACTACAAGCTTTTTTAAGTCCCTAGGTGAACATCCAGCAAACACCATTGGGTTGCCAGTGACCTATGGGGGTGGCCCCTCATTATCAGGTACTCTCTGTCTGATCAGAGAACCTGGTATTAGGAAGGGAAGGGGTTGGGGAAATCCAGCCTTCAGCCTTTGTCTCAGATCTCCCCGCCCCTTTGAAACCCTGACCCCTCAACCCATCCTGATTCCACCCTCACTCATCCTTAACCTGGGGTCTTGTGATGTTCCAGGACCTCTGGTGGGTGCAGTTCCAACAGCAGGCATCATTCTGCCTGGCACTGTTGTGGTGAGTTGCAGCCAGCTTCTGATTGAGGGGGCAGCTCTTGGTGGATGGGACCTCCGTCGCAGGGGCCCTCACTCCTGGGGGAGGCCAGGCGATGGTCACTTAAGTGCCTAAAGGGCAATTGACTCAATTGGGTCTTCCCCCTAATGTAACTAACAGGAACTGCTGGCTCCAGCCAGTTGTCAAGAGCCTGGCAACCCCACAGAATGCAACTCACTGTTTCATTTCCCATTTCAAATATGTTTCAATGGGCACAAAATACCACCAAAAATTCAAGTAAAAAGATTATTGAATGCAAGTATTTAATATGGTTAAAATTCTTATGCCAGCTTTACATGTATTACACTGAGATCCTTGTAAAATAAATAATGGATTGCATGTTTACACAGACCCTAACTAGTTATTAATCATCTCTTTGCAATCAGGAATTTGCTAGAATCAGGAAGAGAGACAATATTAAACAGCAAAAGCGGTGAAAAAGTGACAGGACAATAAACAAATTACAATAAAGGGCTTGTGGTTAGTCACATTGTAAAATGTATGTGCTAAATCAGGCAGTTAACAGTATTCCACTATGTTGAGCCAAAGGCATATTTTGCGATGAGTGCAAACAACTTTTGTGCGTGATTCAAAACTGTAAAAATGTTAACACTTGTGTGAGATTCTAACAGGTCCTTGACGCCTATTGGACTTGAAGTCATGCTTTTGGGGACCGTCAGAAATCCATCAGGATTTAGGGAACAACAGTGAATACACTTTAAATGTGATAAGGTCCTTCTTCAGAAGTCAATAAAAAGCAACAAAGAAATCTGCTTAGTTTGTGGATTGGAAGTAAATATCTCACTTCATTCCCATACAGTGCATGGAGGGGGAAAACAGATAGGTCAACTATTTCACATGACTTGTGAAAGGCCATTCAAGCTAAATTAAATACATTTTGGTTCAC
This sequence comes from Carcharhinus amblyrhynchos, assembly GCF_965287045.1. Classification (NCBI taxonomy): domain Eukaryota; kingdom Metazoa; phylum Chordata; class Chondrichthyes; order Carcharhiniformes; family Carcharhinidae; genus Carcharhinus; species Carcharhinus amblyrhynchos. The sequence goes on along the minus strand of NC_137328.1, from coordinate 39,383,137 downwards.
AAGTCACAAGTTTCTCCCAAACTAAAGTGCATTAGGAAATATAGCTGTCACTTTTGTTTGCAAAACGTTTAAGATGACAGTAGGAATTCCAGTACTAGCTAATATTAAATAACTGCAGTTTAACAGCACAGGAAGAAAGCTACAGCTCCCCGCAGGCAGCATGATGAGGTGGGGGAAGGGACCTTAAAATCACGTGGGTGTCCTTTCCACTGCTTACCCTTACCCCCTCACATGGCAGCAATTTTACTGAGTGCAGATAAGGCCTACAGCTACTTCCCTCCCAGAAACAATTTTTCAGCTTGTTGGAGGAGGCCAGTAAAGGTGGCGCGGGGGGGGAGGGGGAGTGTGGGGAGCCTGCTTGGGTTTTGGCAGGAAGGAAGGGGAAGTGAGGTGCCTCCTTCATGGGCCCGCTACTCCAAAGTTGGACCACCTCCTCCCTCCAACTCACTCCAAGTCTGCTCCTGCCAAGAAATTCCCAGGACTTACGGGCATCACGGTGGCACAGTGGTTAGCACTACTGCCTCAGGGACCTGGGTTCAATTCCTGGCTTGGGTCATTGTCTGTGTGGAGTTTGCACATTCCGTGTCTGAGTGGGTTTCTTCCGGGTGCTCTGGTTTCCTCCAACATTCCAAAAATGGGCAGGTTAGGTGGATTGGCCATGTTAAATTTCCCCTTAGTGTCCTGGGATACATAGGTTTGAGGGATTAGTGGGGTAAATATGTGGGGTTATGCGATAGGGCCTTGGTGGGATTGTTGTCAGTGCAGGCCCGATGGGCCAAATGGCTTCCTCTGCACTGTAGGGCTTCTACGATTTCTTTGATTATTTCCTGCCTCTACTTCTGATACTTTATTCTGCAGGACTGTATGCAGTCCCAGGAGTGAACACAGTAAGAAGTCTCACAACATCAGGTTAAAGTCCAACAGGTTTATTTGGTAGCAAACGCCACTAGCTTTCAGAGCACTGTTCCTTCATCAGGTGAATGGGAGTTCTGTTCACAAACAGGGTATATAAAGACACAAACTCAAATTACAGGCTAATGATTGGAATGCGAGTCTTTACAGCTAACCAAATCTTAAAGGTACAGACAATGTGAGTGGAGAGTCCTGTCTGGAGATAATACACATCTCTTTAACCTGTGCTTAATGCTCTCTCCACTCACACTGTGAGTGCCAGGAATGGCCAGTGTCTCCAGCGGCGCTGATGGAACTAGAGAGCTGTCAGCCAATCAGATGGCCAGCTTCATTCTGAAGCGGGATTTCCTCCCAAGGTGGGCATGGAAAGATCGCCACCAGCCAATCAATGCTCTCAGTCTGCAGGAGTGGGGATGCATTTCCTGTCTGCTATCAAATAAATTCTGCCCCATGTGTCAAAAGGGAAAGGCAGAAAGTAGCAGCTGACACTGGAAATTATTCTTCAGCAGAGAGAAGGTTGTACAATACAGTGTTATCTAAAATCAGCATCATATTGTCATGTTCTTTGCATGATTAAACATAGCCTTATATGTGAACTCGAGCCCTGCAATATGAGCTTCAGAGCAATGTTTCAGAGCTTTGCTATCAGCCCTTCCATACATCATGCTTTCAATCCCCCTATCTCCCCGCAACAGAAAAACACACGCAACCGCTGTGCGAGGGTAAAGCTTGGTGGCATCAACCACACAACCCACCAACACAGAGACCATCTCGACGGTGGGTCATGTTAGTGCTGAGGCTTCTGGGTCACTTATTAGTGAACACATCACAGCTGCTGTGCACATCGGGTTGAGGTGAGCACATCCGAGGGCTCGGGCACATGGACGTCCACTGGAGGTCCCAAACTGGTCCCAAGTCAGATGCCGGGCCTCAGGGTTCATTCATTCTGACGCTGGTGGAGCTGCATCAGAAAACACAGGGAGTTGTGGAAGGGCTGTCAGCAACCATGCTGAGACTGCAAGGCTGTTTCGAGGAATCAAACAGTAGGAGGTGGTGCCAACATTGCAAGGGTGGCGTCTGTAGAGGAAAGTCTAGCTCAGGGTCCAGGCCATCCTGGAGACACAGGGGACCATGGCCGAGGATGTCGGCGGCATCCTAGAGGCACAGCGGTCCAAGTCCAAAGGTGTCGGGGAGACATTGCTGGCCATGGCCGGAACTCTCACTGGAGAAAAGGCAGGCCATGGCTGTGAGCCTCAACAACTTAGTCCAGGCTCACAGAACTACTGCTGAGGGGTTCCAGAGCTTGGCTCGCTCAAAGAATGCTGTAGCAGAGGGTCTCCTGAGCATGGCTAAGGCCCAGAGCTGAGGGATCACAGACCATGGGGCAGATGCATCTGGGCCTCCAAGGCTGGCACAGCCAGTGGAAGTCGGAGCTCCTGGAGCTCAGTCCAGCATCCGTGAAGTGCCCCCGGGAGAGAAGGACTAGAGCCCATGCCGGGCCTTCCACCCAGGAAATCCCAGACATCCCGAGACCTTCTGATTCCCCCCTTCCTCACACCAGCGCGTCTCAGGGCCAACAAGATGAACAGGATGGCACCGAAATATCAGTGTCATCACCAAGTCAGCCAACGTACGCCAGGTCCCAGCCACCCAGGGGAAAGTCTCCAAGGGCATCACAGGTAACGGGGTGCAGATCACAACTGGATACCTCCACCTCCGATGTGCATCCCGGAGGAACAGCAGGCCACACAGGATTAGAAAGTTGTAGGGTCACGAAGAGGTCATAGATGAAGGTCAGCAGTAACAGGATAACGTTCTGGGAAACGTTAAGAGCACAATTAAATTATATTTGCACCTCACAGCAGTGACTAATTTGTCTCTGATATTCCCCCCACAGACCTGAGTGCTCCCCATTCCCACACATCGAGGTGCAGAATTCTGTGCTGCGCAATACCAGCCCTTTGGCCAAATGTTATCGATTGCCAGCCTTACTTTCCCCAGCATCCACTGGACCCTTAGTCAAACACCACCCCCTGTCATGTCCCTCTGTGACCCCCCCACCCCAGGTGGCACCATCAATTCATTGCCTGACTTGTATGCGTTCCCAAACCTTACTGCTACATGGGCCCAGGTGTCAGCGTGCATTGGGAGAATAGGTAAGAGTTAGACTTGAGTGGCACAAGGGGCAGGATCCCAGTGTGATTTACCACGAGTCATCACCATCCTCCAGCCTTCACCAAAGACTCTTACCAGTGCCAGCCCAGGTCCATTGGTCGGGCATGGGGAGGCAATGGCAGAAAGGAGGTGGGAAAGGTGGGATTGGGATGAGAGAGTGTTGGGTAGGGGAAGTGGTTTGAGTGGCGAGCTTTGGTTTGTGGGGTGGGTGGGTGATGGCTGCAGTGGCTCCTGAGATGTGGGGGAAGGGTGTTGGGAGCAGCCCCCACACAACACGACACCAGCATGTGAAGCAGATTGCTATCCGAGCCTCCCTGCTCTGCTGGGAATCTGCTGTCACCAGCTGCCCTCCATCCTCTGACTCCTAATATGGCTGGTCCTCTAGTTCAGCCTGTCGCTGATTCTCCTGCATCAGCTAGTCTCCTCTCTGTTGAGCAATGTTGCGCAGGATGCAGCAGATGATTATAATGCGTGAGGTACGCACAGGGCCATATTGGAGGGAACCCCCAGAGCGATCCACCAAACAGAACCACATCTTGAGCAGGCTTATGCTCTACTCTATTATGGACCGGGTGGCAGCATGGGCCTCATTATAATGGGTCTAGGTCTTGGGCCTCCATACTGGCATCATCAGCAGGTAGCCCTTGGCCCCCACCAGCTAGCCCAGCAGCCTGGGTTGGTCTTCAAATGGCCCAGGGATGTCCCACTGCCTCAGTACAAAGCCGTCGTGGACACCCGCTGGGTGACGTGCACAGACCAGCATGATGTTCATCCACTGATCGCATATGATTTGAACATTGAGGGAGTGGAGCCTCTTTCAGTTGATGAATAGTTGCCCCTCACCTCACGGGGACCACTGGGTGACGTGTGTCCCAACCACTGCCCCCTGCACATAGGGCATCCCTGCAATGGTGTCAAAGCCAGCAGCCCGGGCCTCCTGCTGACCCTGACCAACATTCAAATGGATGTATTGGCCTGTCTTGGAGTGCAAGGCATCTAAGAACATAAGAACATAAGTAGGAGCAGGAGTAGGCCATCTAGCCCTTCAAGCCTGCCCCGCCATTCAATAAGATCATGGCTGATCTGAAGTGGCTCAGTTCCACTTTCCTGCCTTCTCCCCATAACCCTTAATCCCCTTGCCTGTCAAAAACCTATCTACCCGTGTCTTAAATATATTTAGCGAGGCAGCCTCCACCACTTCAACGGGCAGAGAATTCCAGAGATTCACCACCCTTTGAGTGAAGAAGTTCCTCCTCAACTCCGTTCTAAACTGCCGCCCCCTTATCTTGAGGCTGTGCCCTCTAGTCCTACTGTCCTTTCTGAGCGGGAACAGCCTCTCCACCTCTATCCTATCCATCCCATTCATCATCTTGTACGTCTCAATGAGATCTCCCCTCATCCTTCTAAACTCTAACGAGTACAAGCCCAGTTTATTCAGCCTCTCCTCATAGCTCAACCCCCTCAACTCTGGTATCAGCCTAGTAAACCTCCTCTGCACTCCCTCCAAGGCCAAAATATCCTTGCGTAAGTGTGGCGACCAAAACTGCACACAGTACTCCATCTGTCACCTGGTGAACACTTCTGTGGACTGAGGCCTGAGAGATTCCACAAAGATCACCACTGGGTGCCTGAAATGACATGTTGCATAGAAATTCAGTGTCGCCATCAATTTAACTTCTCCTGGCAGCGGGTGGCCACCCATCTCCTCAGGTGGCAGGTGTATGAGCATCTCACACAAGTGCTAGACTGTGTCCTTGGGATAGGCGGAGCCAGCAACAACACATAACAGCCCTGACAGCCCCTCAAAAGATGTCCTGATCAAGTACCGCCTGGACCTTTGCATCCTCTTTCTCCCGCCCACCCTTTTGGGAGACTGCTCTTGCACCTCATGGCCATCAGCGGCAGCCCCTTGCCCTCTTTCCTGAGGGCCTGCCACTGGCTGCTCCCGGAGTGGCCTCCCTACACCCTCCGACTCCTGAGCTGCTGCCTCCTCCCCAGCAGTCACAGTGATGACCAGTTCTGGATCAGTAAGACTGAGATCCATTCTGCAAGGTGGGAGTTAGAGAGAGAGAGATTGATAGATACCATTGCTTGCAACCACCCCAGCAACCCATTCCCCTCCCCTCTCCGCCACCCCTGCCTACCCCAATCCCTCATTGGGACCAGTACTCCCACTTGTGGATGCTGGCAACACAACACAATCTGTAGTACCATGCAATACCTGATTAGGTTGCCTGCCATTGGCATCGTGAGTAAGGCAGGCAGGGAGAGTATGCAGGTTGGTGTGCGGGCGAGGCTATTGAGCTGTCTTGAGCCATGAGTCATGTGCTGCAGATCAGGGACAGACTCCGAATTATCACAAGATGGGTTCCCATTCACTGCACAGTACATGCAGTATGAGTGTATATGTTAACCTGAGCACCCTGCTTGGAGCACCGGCTGTCTGATTGGTGAGCCCTCAAGCAGCACATGATGCACCTCCCCAACCGCCCCCGCCTTCAGCAGTTAAGTGGGAGTTATGCTCTGTTTGTGAACATATATAGACACAAACTCAATTTACAAGATAATGGTTGGAATGCGAGTCTTTACAGGTAATCAAGTCTCAAAGGTACAGACAATGTGAGTGGAGAGAGGGTTAAGCACAGGTTAAAGAGATATGTATTGTCTCCATCCAGGACAGTTAGAGGGGTTTTGCTGTGAGGCAGCAGTGCTAACCACTGTGCCAGCCAAGAAAGCATTTAAAAAAATCCCTCCTCTCTTGAACAAGGATGAACCCACCCAGCACAGTGAACCATATTTTCGTTCGTCATGTGTGCACGCTCCTTGCCTAGGTCAGCCAGCCAGCCTTTCTGTGCTTCACATCTAGAGGTTGCGCTTCCATCTCTTGACTCACTCCAAACCGCCATCAGCTGCCACATTTGTCTGCCGTCTCTTGACTGGCGTGAAGCCCACTCCCAGCTGCTGCACTCCACTCTCGCATCCCACATTCTACCAAGCCTGCCCCCAGCTACCACTCATTTGCACATTCATGGACATCCAAGGATCCATGGACCTCAGTCTGACAACCACAATTCTACATGAAACAAGAAACTGGAGAGATTAGAGGGAGCGATATAAGAGGAAGCCACAGTAGAGATGGTTAGAAAGAAAACTATTAAAAACAAAAAAATGGAGTCATAACAAGTGAGAAGGAATCCACAGAGAATTAAAACATTAAGAGCGGTTAATATACTGAGTGAAAAGGAAACTGAAAGTCTTGATGTTTTTTAGCCTGGTGGTTTCTTATTTTGGTCAACATATCCAAAGTCTATAGTTGAAACCCAGGAGACTGATCAAGATCCTTCCTCAAATTATGTTATGAAATACTGTTTTGCAAATGAACAATCACATTTTGGTCATCTCGCTGAGTAAATATGTCAAACCATTTAATGTCTCTGTTAAAATGTGCAAAAGAAACCTCAAGCAAACTTAAGTGTTCATAATTTTGGCAACTATGAGTGTTTCCATGAAATGTGTCTTTCAGTCACATCTGCAGCACATTATAATTTATAATTCTAGATTTTCAAACAGGAAACATTTTTGTAGATATAATGATTTTTAAATTTAGTCACAATAGAACTCTTGTTGGTCATATCCCTGTTACTCACTTATCCTCTGTCTAATCACTGTCATTTCCCTTTTCTATTTATCACCCTCATGTTATTGCACCACCAAATTGCCTGTGTATCTTGGAACATCAAATCACCAGTTCTACTGAGAAAGAAAGGATTGGAATTCAGGTGGCCTCTTGTTGCTTGGAATCTAACTGATTCGCCATGTAATTTTCCACCCCCTTTGTTACATAATAGAGATGTAACTGAAACAAAAACAGAAAATGCTGGAAAATCTCAGCAGGTCTGAAAGCGTCTATGGGGAGAGAATAGAACCTACATTTCAAGTCTTGATGACCCTTTGTCAGAGGAAGGAGGGTCATCTAGACTCAAAACATTGGCTCTGTCCACAGGTGCTGTCAGTAAGGAGACCATTTGGTCTATCATTGCCCAGGCTGGCTCTTTGAAGGAGCTGGGATTTTCCAACATTTTCTGGTTTTGTTTCAGATTCCAGCTTCCACTGTATTTTGCTTTTATCATAGAGATGTGACTGAGATTGGCTGCAATGTCTGACGTACAGTGAACATGAGTCTGAAATTGGGTAGTGTTTGGAAAACACCCAATATCGGATATCCAGGACATTCATAGCTGGTGTTGAATTTCAATCTGGAAGCTAAGTTCAGGAGGGATGTACAATACCAGCTGATCTGATAATGCCCACTTTATATGACTGCCCAAATCTCAAAATTACCCTCAATGAATGGACAACACTGGGGCAGAGAGAATTAAATATAGAGACTTGTGAGACCACCAAATTTGGATCTGCAATGTTTTTTTAATGGTGTGAGACTAAAAACTACAGAGGAGAAACGGGATTATGTTTCACAGTAAATGTACCCAAATCACTGTAAACTGGGGCACCTATGGCCAAAAATGAGACAAAAATTACTTTAGCTAAGTGGACCGGAGTGTACAAAAAGTGAGAAACTGATCAGACTCCATCAGACTTCATTCAGTGCCGAACCTCATGAAGATAAATGAGCCTTGGAAAGGATACAGCATTGCTCAGAGTGCCAGGGCCGAGGGATCACAGACATGGGGCAGATGCATCTGGGCCTCCAGGACTGGCAGAGTCAGGTGACGCCAGAGCTTCTGGAGCTCAATCTGGTACACTGGCATCCCATGGAATGTCCCCAGGGCCTCTGGGTACATTGAGGGAGAGGGAAGGGCTAGAGCCTATGCTGGGGCCTTCCACAGAGGAGACTCTGTATGTTCCAAGACCTTCCGATTCCTCCCTTCCTCACACCGGAGCACCTCAGAGCTAGCTAGATAAACAGGATGGCAGAGAAACATCAGTGTCACCGCAGGTCGGCTGGAACCCTCCAGGTCCCAGCCATTCAGGGGACATCTGTCAAGGGCATCACAGGCAACAAGGCATGGGTCAAAGCTGAACAACTCCACTTCCTATCTGCATCCTGGGGGGATCACTTAGAAGAAGCAGAAGACCGCACAAGATGAGAAAGTTGTAGTTTCACTAAGAGGGAGTGGATAAAGATCACCAGTGGTCAGGTTTAAGTTTTGGGAAATGTTAACAGCACAATTAAATGCTATTTTCACCTCACAGCTGAGCGTAATCTGTCTCTGATTCTCCCCCCATAGAGCTAAGTGTACCCCAATCCCATGCATGGGGCACAGTCTACTATGCAGCACCACGCCAGCCTCTTGGCTAAATATTACAGACTGCCTGCCCTACTTTTCCCAGGATTCATAGATCCTTAGTCAAACACCACTCCCTGTTGTGCCCTTCCACACCCTCCCCCATCCCAGGTGGCGTCACCAACTCATTGCCCTACTCGCTTGTATTCCCAACCCTTACTGCTACATGTGGCAGTGTGCATTCAGAGTACAGGTAGGAGTCAGACTTGAGTGGCACCAGATTCAGGATCCCATTGTGCCTTACAGCAAGTCATCACCATCATCCAGCCTTCACCTGCTACCAGTGCCAGCCCAGGCCCGTTGCGGTGGTGATGTTCCTTGAGGTCAGGGGGCAGTGCTGAGAGAGGGTGGGGAAGGGCTGGGGGGGTTGGGTTGAGAGAGGATGGGGATAGGTGGGGGGGCGTTGGGCTGAGAGATGGTGGGGAAGGGGAAAGGTCATGTTGTTTGAGTCACGAGCTTTGGGTTGTAGGGGAGGTGGTGTGATGGCTGCACCGGCTCCGAGGGTGTCATGGAAGGGTGTTGGGAGCAGCTATGTGAAGCGGGCTGCTATCAGGGCCTCCCTCGCTGCCCTGCCCTGCTGGGCACCACCCTTCACAGTCTATTCTCCATCCTCCATCTCCTCATATGGCTGGTCCTCCATTTCGGCCTGTCACCAATCCTCCTTCTCCAGCTGGTTTCCTCGCCGTTGCACAATGTTGTGCAGGATGCAGCAGATGCTTATAATGCATGAGGCACGCACAGGGTCATACTGGAGGGTACTCCCAGTGCAGTCCAGGCAGCGGAACCGCATCTTAAGCAGGCCTATGCACCATATTATGGACTGGGTGGCAGCGTGAGCCTTATTATAACAGTCTCCGCCTTGGTCTTGGGCCTCTCCACTGGCGCAATCAGCCATAGCTTCAGCGGGTAACCCTTGACCACCACGAGCCATCCTGGCAGCCTCAGCTGGTCTTCAAAAAGCCCAGGGATGTCCCACTACCTCAGCACACAGCTGTCGTGGACACTCCCTGACTGGCATGATGTTCATCCGGTGGTCACAAACAATTTTAACATTGAGGGAGTGGAACCCCTTCCTGTTAATAAATGGTTAACCCTCACCGCACATGGACTGCAAGGCGATGTGTGTCCTATACACTGCCCCCTTCATATGGGGCATCCCAGCAATGGCGGTGAAGCCTGCAGCCCAGGCCTCCTGCTGACCCTGACCAACACCCAAATAGGTGCATTGGCCTCCCGGGAGAACAAGGCATCTGTCATCTGGTGAACACATCTGTGGACTGAGGCCTGAGAGATTCCCAGCCATCACTGAGTGCCTGAAATGACCCTGTCATGTAGTGTCACTGTCAAATAAACTTCTCCTGGCAGCAGGTGGCCATCCTATCCCTCAGGTACCAGGTGTGCGAGCACCTTTCAGATGCCATGCCATGTCCTTGGACAGGAGGAGCCGGTGACGCACATAACCTTTGACAGCCTCTCAAATGATCTTCTGGTCCAGTACTGCCTCGACCTTTGCATCTTCCTTCTCCTGGAGACCCTTTCAGGAGACTGCTCTCCCATCTTATGGCCATCAGTGGCAGCCCTCTGCCCTCCTTCCTCAGGCCCTGCCACTGGTTGCTCCTGGAGTGGACTCCTCATGCCCTCCTCCTCCTGAGTTACCACTATGATGGCCAACGCTACATCAGTCAACCCCAGATCCATTCTGCACAGTGGAGGTTAGAGAGAGAGATTGATAAATACATAACATGACTTGCAACTACCGCAGCACCACCAACCCCCACACCCATGCCAATCCCTCACTAGGGGTGCCAGGCGTCACTTGATTAGGTTGCCTGCCATTGGCAAGGAGATTATACAGGTTGGTATGCAGGCGTGACCATTCAGCTTCTTTCAGTCATTGCCATGAGAGCAGCGACAGCATTCCCTTCCAGGCATGTGCTGCAGGTCAGGGACACAGGGCAGGGACAAACTCTTAATTATCACAAGATAGGTTCCCACTTACTGCAGAGTATATGCACGTATGTTAACTTGACCACTCCTGCTTGGAGCACCAGCTGCCTGCACTGATGATCCCTCAAGCAGCACATGGTGCCCTCCCACTCTCTCCCCCTCCCCGCCAAAACACCAGCACTCAGTCCAATCCCTCACCACACCACACAATGGAACATCCCCGGGCTTGGGGACAGCACCCAGGGACTTCCCTACAGCAAGCAACAATTTTTCAGGCCCTGCCTCCAACCTTCCCAGCACTCGAGGGGCTGCAGCTCCATAGCACTTACCTCCTTACTCCTGTTGAACGTTGCCATGCCAACTCCTGACTTTTATACAGCAGTTGTAAACCCCACCTGAGTGATGTCATGCCAGAGTGAGGAGAGACGCTAGTGGCAGCAGAATTTGAGCTGCAGATCCGCTATTAGATGTTAAAGTATGTAAACACATGCACATGTCCGTTACACTGATTTTCAGCATGGATCCGTCAATGCCAAAAAACTTACGTTGGGAGACGCATGAAGACCCAACGCGAATCCCATGATTTGGCAGCCGCTCGAGTCTCCTGGCCTGCTGTGCTAAAAAAAAATCAGTGGAATGGGAGAATCGCCCCCGCAAATCTCTGAAAGATACCCATTCCAAAACGCACTGCAAACGCAAAAGCACTGCCTGTAAAGGATGTTTTCGTAATTCTATTAGAATCATAGAAGATCATAGAATCCCTACAGTTCAGAAGGAGGCCATTCAGCTCACCGAGTCTGCAGCAACTCCCTAATATCTTACCAAGGCCCTATTCCTGTAACCACATTTACTTACCCCACTAATCTACGCATCTTGGAATACTAAGGGGCAATTTAAAATGGCCAATCCACCTAACTTGCACATCTGTGGGTGGGAGGAAACCAGAGCATCTTGAGGAAACCCACGCACACACGGCAAGAATGTGGCAATTCCAGATAGACAGTCACGCAAAGCTAGAATCCGGGTCCCTGGCACTGTCAGGTAGTAGTGCTAACCACTGTGCCACCGTGCCACCCAAGAAAATAGGCTCTTGTTTTAAAGAGACTTCCCTCTCTTGAACAAGATTGAACTCACTCGGCCAGGTGAACTTCATTCTCTCAATAGTCATGCCTGCGCACTCTTCTCTAAGGTCAGAGAGCCAGCCTCTCTGTGCTTCACATCAAGAGGTTGCGCTCCCATTTCTTGGCTCACTCCAGGCCCGCCATTGGCTGCCACATTTCTCTGCCATCTCTTGATTGGCGTGAAGCCCACCCCGAGCTGCTGCACTCCACTCTCGCATCCCACATTCTTCCAAGCCTGCCCCCAGCTACCACTCATTTGCACATTCATGGACATCTAAGGATCTATGGACCTCAGTCTGACAACCACAATTCTACATGAAACAAGAAACTAGGGAGATTAGAGAGAGAGAGAGAGAGTTAAGAGGAAGCCACAGTATAGATCGTCAGAAAGAAAACTATTAAAAACAAAAAAAGGAGTCATATCAAGTGAGAAGGAATCCATAGAGAATTAAAACATTAAGAGCGGTTAATATACTGAGTGAAAAGGAGACTGAAAGTCTTGGTGTTTTTTGGTGTGGTGGTTTTTTAATTTAGTCAACACATCCAAAGTCCTAAGTTGAAACCCAGGAGACTGATCAAGATCCTTCCTCAAATTATATTATGAAATACTGTTTTGCAAATGAGCAATCACGATTTGGTCATCTCGCTGAGTAAATATGTCAACCCATTTAAATTAAATTTCTCTGCTAAAAATTGGAAAAGAAATCACAAGCAAACTGAAGTATTCATAATTTTGGCAACAATGAGTGTTTCAATGAAATGTGTCTTTCAGTCACATCTGCAGCACATTATATCCACAAAAAACATTTCCTATTTGAAAATATAGAATTATAAATTATAATGATTTTTAAATTTAGTCAGAATAGAAGCCACATTTATAATTTTCACATATCCTCACTCTTGTTGGTCATATCTCTGTTACTCACTTATCCTCTGTCTAACCACTGTCGTTTTCCTTTTCTATTTATCCCCCTCATGTTATTGCACCACCAAATTGCCTGTGTATCTTGGAACATCAAATCACCAGTTCTACTGAGAAAGAAAGGATTGGAGTCCAGGTAGCCTCTTGTTGCTTGGAATCTAACTGACTCGCCATGTAATTTTTCACCCCCTTTGTTACATAATAGAGATGTAACTGAAACAAAAACAGAAAATGCTGGAAAATCTCAGCAGGCCTGACAGCATGGGTGGGGAGAGAATAGAGCTAACATTTCAAGTCTTGATGACTCTTTGTCAGAGGAAAGAGGGTCATCTAGACTCGAAACATTAGTTCTATTCTCTGCCCACAGATACTGTCAGATCTGTTGTCAGTAAGGAGACCACTTGGTCTATGATTGTCCAGGCTGGCTCTTTGAAGGAGCTGGGATTTTCCAGCATTTTCTAGCTTTGTTTCAGATTCCAGCTTCCACTGTATTTTGCTGTTATCATAGAGATGTAACTGAGATTGGCTGCAATGTCTGACGTACAGTGAACATGAGTCTGAGATTGGGTAGTGTTTGGAAAACACCCAACATCCGATATCCAGGACATTCATAGTTGGTGTTGAATTTCAACCTGGAAGCTACGTTCAGGAGGGATGGACAATGCCAGCTGATCTGATAATGCCCACTTTATATGACTGCCCAAGTCGTATTGACCCTTAATGAATGGACAACACTGGGGCAGAGAGAATTAAATGTGGGGAGCTGTGAGGCCATCCAATTTGGATCTGAGGTTTTATTTTTTAATGGTGTGAGACTTAAGAACTACAGAGGAGATAACGGATTATGTTCCACTGTAAATGTTCCCAAATCACTGTAAATTGGGGCACTTATGATCAAAAATGAGACAAAAATTACTTCAGCTAAGTGAACCGGAGGAATTGATCAGACTCCATCTGGAGTACTGCATTCATGCCCAACCTCAGGAAAAATATATTTTCCATGAAAAGGGTATAGCATTACTCCACCAGAATTACACCAAGGTTTAAAAGGTTCATCTGTAGATCAGCTACAGTCGAAGTGAATGCTGGGACAGGATTACCATTGAGGTCACAGGATTACCATAGAATCCTACAGTGCAGAAGGAAGCTATTCGGCCCATCGAGACTGCGTCGACCACAATCCCACCCAGGCTCTATCCTCATAATCCCATGCCTTTATCCTAGCTAGTCCACCTGACATGAATGGATAATTTAGCATGGCCAATCCACTTAATCCGCACATTTTTGGAATGTGGGAGAAAACCTGAGCACCCAGAGGAAACCCATGCAGACACAGGGAGAATGTGCAAACTCCACACAGACAGTGACCCAAGCCTGGGAATCAAACCTGGGTCCCTGGCGCTATGAGGCAGCAGTGCTAACCACTGAGCCACCATGCCATCCTTTAGTCCTGAATGGCTGAGACTTCCGTTCTTAATTTTTTAGAGTTAGGTATAACTCTATTGGTTAACAATAATATTTATAAGATGAAATCACTCAGACGGTAACTGATAAAGAAAAGGATGGTCATAAATAGAAGAAAATTATTGCACATATACTGGTGATTGGACTTTTGAATCTATTGTCATTAAATATGTCATAACTGGTAAGTACAGAAAATAATTTGTCCATGTTTGTTGCTGGTTAGCTCTTCAACAAAAGACAGAATTGTATTAAAACATAGCTCTATTGGTGAATTGTCATCCTATTACACTCTTCCCTACAAGTAACCATAGTAACCACCTTTGAATCCAGTTTCAGTTTTAAAGTAGGAGTTAGTGTTTTGACCCCTCCAACATGAACATCTATGTGTTAGTCTTCCCGATCTTTTCCTGTCATTGACCGGCACTCATTATGGACATTTCTATTGCATAAGGGGAGCAGGTCAGCACTTACTTGTTTAGGATCCTAAGGAAAGGTTTGGACATGATTTGTGAAACACAAAGAGCATGCTTCGCAACAACACTAACACTGTCAGCAGCTGTTAGGAAGAGATTCGCTGTTTGTGCTGTTAGAATTCGACCTGAACAAGGTTAGCTGGGAAAGATAACACATTGGTGACCTTTTAAGCATCGAGTGTACAAATCCACTTACAGATTTGCATAAATGTAATGAAGTTCAAAGAAGATGGATATTGTGAAACAATCAGCAATTTATATCACACAAAAAGAATAAATTATTCAATTTATTTGTTTCAACATGTCATAACATTCCATTCTATCATGTGGTTCAGGATGTAAGGGTTGTGAGTATAGCCCAATCCATCATGCAAACCAGCCTCCCAACCATTGACTCTGTCTACACTTCCTGCTGCCTCGGAAAAGCAGCCAGCATAATTAAGGACCCCATGCACCTCAGAAATTCTCTCTTCCACCTTCTTCCATCAGGAAAAAGATACAAAAGTTTGAGATCACATACCAACCGACTTAAGAACAGCTTCTTCCCTGCTACCGTCAGACTTGGGCTTACCTGCACTCTTTCATTTCCTTCTCTATGAATGGTATGCTTTGTGTAGCGCGCAAGAAACAATACTTTTCACTGTATACATGTGAAATACATGTGACAATAATAAATCAAATAAAATCATATATTACGTTGATCTTTCTCTACACCTTAGCTGTGATTGTAACACTGTATTCTGCATCCTCTCTTTTCCTTCTCCCCTTTGTACTCTATAAATGATATGCTTTGTCTGTATAGCGCACAAGAACACTGCTTTTCACTTTCTCCCAATACATGTGACAAGGTCTCCCAATATATTTAACCTCTGAGTGAATGGACCTACTTTATAATTAAGTTGATCTTTCTCTACATTCTAGCAGTGACCATAACACTCCATTCTGCACCATCTCCTTTCCTGCTTCCCTATGTACTCTATGGACATTGTGCTCTGTCTGTATAGTGTGCAAGAAACAATACTTTTCACTTTTTCCCCAATACACCTGACAATAATAAATCAAATCAAATCAAAAAGCTCTCAATGAGCTCATTAAAATTGTCCAACTTCTCTTCAAACATAGACTTCCAGATGATACTGCAGCCTTTCACTCTATGGGTTAAATGTAAATACAGAAGGCAGAAGTGAAAGGAAAGTATAATTGTCTGCAGAGCCACCTTGTCTCCATTTTATTACACACGTAATTATTCATTGTAGAATATGCTAATACGAGGGGAAAATTTTAACATAAAAGAGGCCATTTGGCCTATCAATTCTGCACCAACTCTCTCAAAGACTATTTTACCCAGGCCCTATCCCCCACCCTATTCCTGTGGCCCCACACATTTGTCATAATCTACACATCTTAGGGCATTAAAGGTCAAATTAACATGGCCAATCAACCTAACCTGCACATCTTTGGCGTATTTGGCAGAGCATCCAAAGGAACCCACATAGACACTGGAGAATGTGCAAACTCCACACAGTCACCTGAGGCTGCAATTCAATCCAGGTCTCTGGTGCTAAGAGGCAGCAGTGCTAACCACTGTGCCACCATACCACCCAACCCACTGCTCTAGTAATGATGAACATTACTAGAGCAGTGAGGAGGTTAGTGAGCAGGTGGGGAGTGAAATCCGGACAAGATGCAAACAGATTAGAAAGGTGAGAGCACAAGTAACTGCAACAGATGCAGATTGCTTATATTCAATAAGATCAGCTGCTACCCCAGTTATGTCTTCCTGCGCTCTTGACTGGAGGCTGGCAGCATCCACCCAAGGGAGGATCCTGCACTGACAAATCGCACACAGACAATGACACTGAGTAGATTGTTCTCTTGAATCACCTGCTTTTCGCTAATCATCTCTATTCTCTTTCAGAGACACCTTTGGAAAGCACTTGAGGCCACCCACAAGTCAGGCCCTCAGCTTGAGTCTCGGGGATGAGGAACCTGAAGGCAGCGCTTTGGAAGACCCATCATGGCACTCACCCACATCTTCCACCAACACAGAGGTGGCACTTAAATCTCAATCAGGCTTGGGTTCACAAGCTAGTGAGCATGAGCACAACTGGATTCACAGCAGGCAGAGACAGGGACTGATCCAAGGTCATTGGCACTCGGAGGACTGCTGGAAGGCCAAGATCCTGCTGAGTGCGAGTCAGACAACGAGCTTCTGGACCCAGTCCTACTGTAGGAGCTGCAGTGTCAATCTCAGGAATATCAGCAAAGATTGACAGCTGCATTCCTCATATTGTAATGCACAATGGGGAAGGCCGCCCACCTTCATCCTGTGATGGCATGCCAACGTCAACACTGGCAGGTTGGCAGCTACCATAGAAATCTTAGTCAAGACATTTGTCCTGACTGCTGTAGGAGTTGCACTCCATTGCTATAGCCTTGGTGGCACCAACAGTGGCTTTGCGAAGGGGTCTGCGGGGAGTGGGGGGCGGGGGGGGGGGGGGGGGTGCAGCGGGCAAGTCAATCTTAACCCAGCTGTCCCTTCTCCTCAGGGAGTGAGCCAGGCAGGAAATCAGTAAGTGCGCATCCCAGGGGCATCCAGAAAGGCGACACTGGAATTATCTAGCTGATTCCAATCCCCTCTTCCTGTGATCTATCAACTTCAGCTCTGCAGGCCAAGGAGGGTGTATCTGCGGAACTCCAAAACTAGGCTGGGGCCCTCTGGGTCGCAGCTCTTCAGAAAACACATGTCAAGGTCATCACAAACAACATGCTGTCACAGTCAGCAGGCCACCTCCACCTCCACTATGGATGTTGGGGAAGCCGGAGACATAATGGTAGCGTTAGGAAAGTTAAGAAATATTAGGAGCACAATAGTGACACGGGTGTTACCCACATGTTTATAATATTCATCAGTGTAAATAGAATCATACACATTTCATAGCTACTCTTGTGAATGCCTCCTCTTTATGTCGAACTGTGTTGCTGTCAATAAGGTCTAACACCATGGTCCCTACCCCCACTGAAGGTACTCATACTAATTGATGAACTTACAGCACGTACACTCGGAATGTCAGAGTACACAAGAGCAAGAAAATCCTGCTGGGTGACAATTCCTGGATACATGACCAATCTCCACTCCTTTAAACATCTCTCCTTCTACACTGAATCTTGACCAGATCTCGCTATCATGCATCTCTCGTCAATGTAGCCTGCTTCCATATCATCACAGTGTGTGCCCATCATCGTTAATGTAAAATATTCTTGTAGGAGAATGTGTTTCACATTCTTTGCAGGGTCATTAGTGCTATTTCTTGGTTGTGTAAGATTGAGGCTGAGGTGTACCCCCAACTCATCTCTGCTTGAAAGAAAGGGCAAGGTCTAGCGTGCCGCAGCTATGCTACCTTACTGTCATGGCACTCATGCCTACATCTTTGATTGGATTGCTTTCCCATTGTCCATTGCATTGGCCATTTGGCATCCGCAAGGCTCTATTCACAATGTGGGGATGTGGTACTCTGCATCCCCTCACCTAAACATGCACTGAGGCCAGTGATATTAATTACAAATGGTGATATATTGCACTTTTGCACTATTTCGGGTTCTGTCTGCCGTGAAGCCTATCACGGGAAAACTGTCTACTGTCTTTGTTTCTCTCTTCACAGATGTTGCATTCAATATTCAAGCTTTCCTCATGGGACATAAGAACAGGAGTAGACCATTCACCCCATTGAGGCTGCTCTGCCGTTCAATACAATCACAGCTGATTGAACAGTTCAATGCCTCTTATACACTATTCTCATAACCCCCATGCAATTGTTAATCAGAGCTGTATCAATCTCTGCTTTAAACCTAAACAATGATTTAGCTTCCACAGTTTCTAGGATAGAGAATGCTTAATATTCAGGACACGCTGTGTAAAGAGATTTCTCTTCGTCTCAGTCCTATGTGGTATCCCCCTTATTTTGAAATTGTGTCCCCAGTTCTGGATTCCTCAACCAGGAAAGCATCTCGCTTGCATCTACCCTGTCAAATCCTCATATATTTGAAGGTTTCAATGAGACCACCTCTCATTCTTTGAAACTCTAGAGAATACATGCCCCATTTATCCTCATTAGACAGTCCCACCATTGCCAGAACAGATCTGGTGGACTTTTGTTGCAATCCCTCGATGGCAATAATGTCCTTTCTGGTGTAAGGGGACTGAAATTGAAAACAGTGCTTCAGGTGTAGCCTAGCCAAGCTTCTATACAATTGAAGAAAGACCTCACTACTCCTGTACTCATGTCCTCTTGTGATGAAAGATAATATACCATAAGCCTTCCCAATAGCATGCTCTACCTGCATGTTAGCCTTCAGTGACTTATGGACAAGGATACTCAGGTCCCTATGTACATCTACACTTTCCAATTTCTTATCATTTAGGAAATATTCTGCAGATCTGTTCCTTCTACTGATTTTGATTACATCACATCTTTTCACATTACATTCCATCTCCCGTGTTCTTGTCCACTCCCTAAGTCTGTCCAAATCTCTTAGCTCAGGGATTATTGTGTTGCATTCACTCCAAGGCAAGTATATCCTTCCTTACACAAGGAGACAAAAACACTGCACAGCATTCCAGATGTGCTGTCCTCAAACCTAAAACATTGCAGTCAGGTTTATATTTCAAATCCTTTGAACTAAGATTAAATAACCATTTGCTTCTCTTGTTGCATGTTAACTTCCTGAACACCCAGTTCCCCCTGAATGGAAACATTTCCCAGTTTCTCATCATAGGATTGTCGAATCCCCACAGTGCAGAAGGAAGCCATTCAACCCATTGAGCCTGCACCAACAACAATAACATCCAGGCCCTATTCCTATAACCTCACATATTTACCCCACTAATTCCCTAATGGGTAATGGGTAATTTAGCATGGTATCTGCTATTTTAGCTTTGCAACCAAAATAGATAACTTCATATTTTTCTCCACATTATATTCAATCTACCATGTTATTACCCACTTGTGTAACCTGCTGAAAACATTTTGCGTCCTTTGTCTTCAAGGTTCATTTTTCACCTAACTTTGGGTAGAGAAATATTGATCAAAATTTTCCAGCTGCTCCCTCTGGCAGGATTTTCAGGTCCTGCTGACAGTGATCCCCACTGGGGTTCCCCCATCCACAAACTTGGAAACGGGAAAAGATTTCATGAATAAATCCTCAAGGTGCAGATTAAGAATGATCAGATTATTTCAAATGCTGAAAACAAAAGCAGGAGAATTTGGTGGCTTCATTGCTTGAAAAACAAGTGGCAAAATGCTAATATGGGAGATACATTTTACTGGCATCAACCACATGAAATCAGGTTGGTTTAACAACCATCAAGCAATCCATTCTACCAAATTATTGTCCAGACTCCATGAGTTGGTAACTATTGCGATGTCAACCATGTTTCCTTTTTCACTCTCTGTATCTAAACTATGTGAATATGCCCCTCAATGGAATGGGTAATGATTGTATTTCTTACTTCCCTATGTACAGAGAAACTGTGACTTTGGGTGGCAGTGTAAGGCCAGTGATACGAATTAGTTTACCTGTTGATCATCTCCCCTGACTCCCATTTCCATCCACTTCAAAAGATTTCTGGACTAATGTACAGGTCAAAGTTTCTTCGCTATGTTATTGTTATCGATTCCTGGCTTGGGTCAGTGTGTGGACTCTGTATGTTCTCTCTGTGTCTGAATGGGTTTCCTCCGGGTGCTCCGGTTTCCTCCCACAGTCTGAAAGACATGCTTGTTACGTGAATTGGTCATGCTAAATTCTCCCTCAATGTACCCGAACTAGAAGATTTTTGCAGTAAAGTTTATTAATTAGTGTCACAAGTAGGCTTACATTAACACTGCAACAGAGTTACAGTGAAAATCCCCTAGTCACCATATGCCACCTCTTGTTCACATGCACTGAGAGAGAATTTAGCATGGCCAATTCACCTAACCAGCACGTGTTTCAGACTGTGGGAGGAAAGTGGAGCACCTGGAGGAAACCCACATAGACACAGGGAGAACATGCAAACTCCGCACAGACAGTGACCCAAGCCAGGAATTGAACCCAGGATCCTGGCACTGTGAGGCAGCAGTGCTAACCACTGTGCCACCACGCCACCCTTCATTACAGTGTTAATGTAAACCTACTTGTGAGATCAAAAACAACTTTAAAACTTTAATAACTTTAATCTCTACTCCAATATAGAATAGATTGACAAACTAAAGCCATGGCAACGAGTTCCAAACACTGGGGTGAATTTTCATGTTTACAAGCAGGCAGATCATTGGCAGTAACAGATCAGCTATCAGGTTTTGATGTTACAGTAACCTCAGGTAGGACGTGTGGTCCCTCCTCCACCATCTATTTTCTACTCGGCACTCCTAAATTCTCTCCTTTATATTCAAGGGTAAACATGTCAAAATGGTAAAGAATTCTATATTACCTCAAGATTGGGTCAGAGATATCTAATGATGTAGGATAAGGTTTAGTTATGCAAAGCATTCTTGGTATTCATTCTCAGTTCCTGGTGAAGTTCTTCCAAAAAAGCTGTGGTCTAGAATGAACCTCCCATGATCAGAATATCTGATTTATCAGACCCAGTTTCTCATCAAATATCCCAAAGAGGAGTTCTTGTCTTTTATCTATTACTCTTTTAACGTTGACTTTAAAGACTGCATAGAGATTCAACATTTTCATGGATTATTTCATTTCATGCTCTTCACTTCTGATTTGAGTTTTTTACACATTGTTGCTGCTAGTAAACTGTTCTAATCTTTGACCCCTGACCGATGTTCAAAAAGGATTGCCAAGCTTAACTGTCACTACATACTGCAATGATAGTGCTTACGTCATTGGATCATTCCAAGCACATTTGCAGGCTTTGTATTTTTCAACCTTTGCACTGTCTAAATATTTGTCTTCCACTTTCATTCAGTGCAGCATGATAAAAAATTTTATCATCTGTCTGTGATTGTATTTTCAAAAAGAAATGCATTTTCCAAGTACTTTGCGGTTATTAATGTCATAGAGTCATAATCATAGAGTTTCACAGCACGGACAGAGACCCTTCAGCCCATTGCTTCTGTGTCAGCCATCAAACACTATTTTAATCCCACTTTCCAGCAATGGGTCCATAGCCTTGTATATAAACGTGTTTCAAGTGCTCATCTAAATGCTTTATGTCTTCCATTTTCCTTTCAATACACTGGATAAATCATTGAAAGGAAATTAGAGGTAAAACTGGGGACTAAAGCTGACTTTGCATGGCCACTGTAGGAAGGTCCTGATTTTCATTTCAGTGAAAATGCTTTCTACGATCAGTGGCTGATTCACCAGGTTTATATGTAATCAACAACAAGTTGAAGATTTATCCCTTAGTGTCACTTTAAACTACCTGATAAATTCTTACACAAGTCAAACATACTGATAAGTTATTCCACATCAAAATACATCAGATGGAACTTCAGCCATTCTAACCCAATACTTTTAAGTTTAAGAATAAACAAGTCAGGTTAGCAGGTCAGGTAGCATCTGTGAAGAGAGAAAATAGCTCCCAATTTTTTACTGTGATGGGTCCACTGAGCAGGACAGGAAGAGTTTATTCTGGAGAGTTTGAACTGAATCCTTTTTGCCTAGTGGGTTGCCTGCCCTAACACCAACCTGATTGAAAAGCATAAATGGGTCCAAAGGAATCGTACATGCAAACAATAAAATCATCACCAGCAACCTGCCTTGTCATTTGCAGGTTTTGTCTGCCCCTTTAGCTCTGTATTTCATCTCTTTTGTCATCACTCCTGACTACAATCACAGACCTTCCCTTTCCCCTTTTATCTCCATTCCCCATGCCCGTTCTCTGCCTTGGAACTTGCTTTATATCTGTATAGCTGTAGTAAGACTTCTCTACTTACTTCATCTCCTTGCAATAAAGGCCAACATTCAATTTGCCTTCCTGATTACTCATTCTTGCATGCTAAATTTTTGATTAATATACCCTCCATGTCAAACTATGTACCCTGCCCACTTTATGGTTCTCTACATCCCCATGCCAACTTAGTGCTAACTCATACCAACCCATATCCCATTGCCGTTTGCCTTTATGCCTACTATGCCAATTCACTCAGTATCCACCATGGCATACCTAACAACCTATGCTGAGATTAACTAAAATAAAGTTCCAAGTGTTCATTGCAAATTTTATTTTAATTAAACATTCATTCATTAAAAAACTATTTACTATATTTACATTCCTTCAACTACATAATCCCATATAACAACAAACATTTCATTTAAATACATATTCCCTCAAAAAACAAGTGTTGGAATCAAAGAATCTATAACCACTTGGAGGTATCCATCAAACTATGAAAGGGGAGGCACCCTGCTGTGATAATGGGCAGTTCCGAAATTGGTCATGCAACACTAATCAAATAATGGTAGCTCCAAGGATTATGTCAATAGACATAGTGAAAAAGCAAGCAACCATATTTTAAAATAATCATAGCGTTTTGTTTGCCATGGAGTTAAAAGAGCGGGGATTTTAAATGCCATGAG
Organism: Carcharhinus amblyrhynchos; assembly: GCF_965287045.1. NCBI lineage: Eukaryota > Metazoa > Chordata > Chondrichthyes > Carcharhiniformes > Carcharhinidae > Carcharhinus > Carcharhinus amblyrhynchos. The sequence continues at coordinate 39,360,240 of NC_137328.1, read as the reverse complement.
AGCTTGACAACTACCTTGACAAAAGCAAATTACTGTAGATGCAGGAATCTGAATCAACAACAGAAAACTTGAAAAATCTCAGTAAGTTTGACAGCATCCCTGACAAGAGAACAAAAGTGAATGTTTTGAGTATGGATGATCCTTTGTCAGAGTCTTGACAGTTCATCATGACACTTTTGACAGTTACTTTTGACAATTCCAATGAATGTCATAGTTTAAATGAGTTTATGTACTTTTTATGCATATTCATGTATAAAATATGTATGTGCAAGGTGAGACCTGGCCCCATTCCTGTCTTCTCAAAAATGGTAGGTGCTGTGTCCATTGGGGAGACTTGATTTTCAGTCTCACGTACTATTTTCATAATGATAGAGAGGATCTCCATTATTGTGAAAATCCAGCGTCTGGTCTCTGCATCTAGGTCATTGGTGTAGATTAAATGTTACTATCCTGTTTTATTGCTGTTCTTGTTTTTGGGGGGATCTGGGTTTTCATTAGTTTTCAAGAGCTGAAATGGTGTTTTATTGGAAAATAATTTGGGAAGTACTGGTCCAATAATTGAAGCCTGATCTTTCAGGACTAAAATTAGAAAACTTTTCCACACCTAAATAGTAGCTGATACGAGATCAATTGTAGAGTTTAAAGCTGAGACTGATTGATTTTTGTTTGCCAAAGGTAGTGAGAGGTATGGACCAACAGCAGGTAGAGTGGGGAGGGTTTCCTGCCTCTCCTTGGCATGTTTCATGGTGACAGGAGGTGGTAGGATCTTATGTTCCTGCCATTGTCAACATGGTCTTCCACTGAATGTACCCTTGCTGCTGAGAAACCCACGGTGAGAGTATATTGTCGGTGGGACTGGAAGACCCCAGGAGTATGAATGGCTGGAAAGTTCCGGCAAGTAAAAGGAGTGAGGTCACAGTTCAAGCTCAAACGTGGAACAAGCTCAAGGGACTAAAAGGCCTAGTCTTCTTCATATATTTCTCCAATACTTTAACATTCAGGTGCAAAAAGTTATCATAAAGCATTTTCTTGGAGGCATGGAATAAATGTAAGATTTAAAACAGGAAGTATGAATCAGGTATACATTTATTGGATATACAAATGCAAATGTAAAAAAAAGGAAGGGATTTGGGTGTGATTACTAAATGCTCATTTTAAAGGGATGATCTCGCCAAAAAAAAATCTAAGTGCTGAACGAGCATGGAAAAATGGGAGAGAACCAGGCCCATTTTTTGGGCGAGCCCTCTGATCAAATTGTATGGCATTTAGAAAACAAAAGAGGCAAAATATGATTCTTGCCAGTAGGAAAAGTGGGCAGAGCCTATTCACACCTGGAATCCAGCTGCAAACTGCTGGAGTGGAATTTTCCTGTCCTGTCCACCACGGGAATCATAATGGTTGGGACAGGACCATGCAAAGGTCTGTTGACCTCAGGTGGGAGTTTCTGGTCTTGGGGCAAGTGCGGCTGGAAAATCCCGTCCCTCATGTGATTGGACTTCCCTCTGGTAAGTTTGAAGGTGAAAAGCATGGATAAGGACTTTAACAGCATTGGAAGTTGGGGATGAGGTGGGGGAGAGGGAAGTTGGAGAGATGTTTACTGTTTATTATGGCACAGTGCCAGGAATGATTACCAGCATTTTGGAAATTGAATATCTAATGGGAAAGCTCAAGTTATATTTCCAGCATTGATTGATTCAACAATGGTTAATTTCTATCGAGTTTTTTTCTGATTCTTAATAGATCATGCAAGTAGCAGAATGGTTCATCCCAGACAAATTAGCAAGGCAGAACACACTTCCACAAAATGTATTCTTTATATTAATGTCGAGAACTGAACATTGGCAACAACCAATAATCACCTGAAAGTTTTCCTGGAATAGCATGTAAACGCAAACATGGAAGCAATATTTCAAACAGGAAATGTTTTAATACTGACAGAAGATATAAGTTTTTTAAAATTCAAATTTATTTATTAGTCACAAGTAGGCTTACATTAACACTGCAATGAAGTTATTGTGAAATTCCCCTCGTTGCCACACTCCAGCGCCTGTTCGGGTTCACTGAGGGAGAGTTTAGCATTGCCAATGCAGCTAACCAGCACACCTTTTGGACTGTGGGAGCAAACTGGAGCACCTGAAGGAAACCCATGCAAACATAGGGAGAACATGCAAACTCCATACAGACAATGAACTAATCCAGGAATCAAACCGAGACAGCAGTGCTAACCACTGTGCCATCATGTCACCCCAATACCATTTGAGTATCACACTTCTGTTTTAATGCTCTTTCCCTGCTCCCTAACCAACAAAGAGAATGAGCATTTGACCTGTCTCACTTAGATGATCAAGTAGGTAAAAGTGTAGCAATAACTTGATGAAAATATTTCTTCCAATCTCTCCTATGAGGAAATGTTTGATCCTGTCCCCTTCTCCACCAAAAAAATCAACTAAGAAGGATAAGCAAAGGTGAGTAGCAATAGAAAATGGCTTATCGAAAGAAAATGTAACAATGGAATAAAGATCACCAATACATATGATCGTCCTTGAATTCTACACAGTGCATTTCCCATTGGCATTACTTTAGCGTTATTCCCCTGTGCACATAGATCTAGTCAAAATATCTCTCACTATTTCTCAAGATTTCTTAGTGTGTTCTTTGCTGTTCATCTACAGGAAAATCTACAAGAAACAAAACCCAAAATTGAGAAGTGGGCTCTGGGTGGAGTCTGATCAAAGAAACACTGTAAAGAATAAACAAGTGGTGTTATGGAAATGGGTCATGTTTTAAGAGGGCTAAACTGAATTTCCACAATCTAATTCCATTTCTGTAACAGTATCTATAACATGCAAGTCACATCCAAGTGGAGATTTTCATTCTGTGGAAGGTGTTCATTATCATTCCTCTTGATATTTAAACTGTAAATATGCTTATTCTATATAATTACAATGTTAACACTATAAACAGGACAAGCGTATTGTTATTATGTCATTCACAACCTGAATCATCATGCTAATGACAACCATTCATCCATTCGTTAAAATCATTTTATTTCATTATTAATGTTGACAATGAAGAGAGAAATTGTAAATGCTGGAAATCTGAAATTAAAAGGAGGATACCATGGAAGTACATGTAAAAGATGCATTAATATTTCTGGTTTAGCTCTCACTGAGGGGGAAATGTTGTTCCCTTCCCTTGTATTGAGAAAGAAGCTTTCCCGACACAGAGATGGAAATTTCAGCTATTCCATTGGCCAACTCAACCCAACTGTGAAGAAACAGGGTCCTGACATGCTTCTCTGAACTGGATCTCCTGGAGAGCATCATCTTCACTCATCTGGAAGCTGGTACACATGAGCACACGCTTGGTCATCAGAGATACACCAGTTTATAAATGAGCTGGCACATGGAAACTTCCATCATGACAATCCGCACCCTTGGCTCTACCCCCATTGGACAGTGTTTGCTTCATCAGGAACAGGTAGAGGTCCTACCCAATCCAGAGCTTGTCAGAAATAGTTAGAACCAGTCAAATCCCAGCACAATCAGCTCTCCCTTTGTTTCCCATCAGAGTTAGAGCAGGTGACTATCGGAATACTGCCTAGATCTTCATCCTGTGATCGAGAGGACGCTATTTTCACAATGCTGCCAATGAGCTCTTTAGCCAAGCATGAAGAAGCACAGAATACCTCCCAGAGAAGACTTCCCAGACAGGGCTTCCCAATTGATTGCTCCTCCCTTTACCCTTCAGGAAAGGACCAGTACTGCATCCGTCATAGCCCATATCACAACTTTGCATTAAATCAATATGCTGTCTCTGCACTAGATCCTGGCAAAGGTGAACACTACTCTTTCTCCTGTGAGACATCTCCTTTTAGCCAATGAATCTCAAATCAATAATTCAGTGGAATGATAAACAAAACCTACAACCTGTTCTTGCTGGATCTCTGAATGTCAGTATTCAATGCATGGTACTGACTTGATAATATTTAAAAAATTTATTCTGAAAATACCAATATTTAATGGGTATAGGTATACAGAGGATATTGTGTGGCACAGTCAGTAGTGTCCCTGCCAATGCCCAAAAGCTTTGGTTCAAGTCCCACCTCCCCCAGGATTTAATTGCCAAGGAAGCTGCGTTTATAATGCGGTCAAACAGGTTGAGTGTGTCAGCCTGCCAGCACGCCAATGGCAGGTAGTAGGAGCAGGAGAAACTCCTGGTCAGCCACACTTGATGTGGACTTTTGATTTGATTTGATTTGTTATTGTCACATGTATTGGGATACAGTGAAAAGTATTGTTTCTTGAGTGCGATACAGATAGGACATACTGCTCATAGGGTGCTTAGGGGAGAAGGACAGGAGAGGTTCAGATTATAGTGTTACAGTCATAGTTAGGTCATAGAGAAAGATCAACTTAATACATAGTAGGTCCATTCAAAAGTCTGATAGCAGCAGAGGAGAAGCTGTTCTTCAGTCGGTTGGTACGGCAGAAGAAGGTGGAAGAGAATATGTCTGGGATGTATGGGGTCTTTGATTACGCTGGCTGCTTTTCCAAGGCAGCGGGAAGTGTAGACAGATCAATGAATGGGAGGCTGGTTTGAGTGATGGACTGGTTATGTTCATAACCCTTTGTAGTTTCTTGCAGTCTTGGACACAGCAGGAGCCATACCAAGCTGTGATACATCCAGAAAGGATGTTTTCTATGGCGCATCTGTAAAAATTGGTGAGAGTTGCACCCTCAAGCTATAAGCCTCTGCTGATATACTAGCAACCGGTTCCGGGAATTACTAGCTATGGAAACAGTCAAAAGTCTGCTTCGGTGCACCACTAGGTGTGGAAAAGGTATTGGAATAGGGTTCAGGTATTTGCGATCCAGAAAAACATAGAAAGGCTGATCGAAATAAAAACAGAGATGTTGGAACTGCAGAGAGCAGATAGGGTTCCACAGAGTTTCACATGAAACACCCTGTTGATGGGTTGTACTTGAAACATTAACCTTCCCTTCCCATTCTGATGATTCTATGATAATTAACATTTCTTGGGATGGCTCTGTAAAAATGCATATACAAGATGAAGGATTGTAAGCAGTGGCGTACTGGAACATTAACCACAAAGTACTGTGCTGTGCAAACCACAAGCCGGGAGAGCGAGTTCATTCAGCAGTCATGTTGTGAAAAGATTATTTCCTCTCCAGTCAGCCACAGGTCATAGTCAGGCTAAGAAGACACTGGAAAAGGTGCAAAAAGCATTGACAAGCTGATACCAGAACTGAGAGGTTAGAACTAACAGGAAGGTTTGAACAAGTTCTCTACAAAATGGAAGACAGAGAGGTGATCTGATGAGGTTTTTAAAATTGTGCAGGGGTTTCATTAGGTATATGGAGATGTTTCTACTTGTTGGTAAGTCAGAGACCAGGGGTCATAAGTGTAAGATCATTACCAATAATGAGATCAGAAAAAATGTATTTATCCACAGAATGGTTAAAATGTGAAACTCACTAATGCAAGAAGGAATCAAGGGGAATTGCATTGATGTATTTAAGGGGAAGCCATTGGATGCTAGAATATAAGGATATGTTGACATGGCGACAGGAAGTAAGGTAGAAAGAAGCTCATGTGGAGCATTGGCACTGGCATAGATGTATGGGGGTGAATTGGCTATCTCTGTGCAGTAAATACAACGTAAAATGCTGTGTACACTGTATTGCATTGCACTGATAATGTAGGGGTTAATATAACCCCAATTCCCCATGAAATCAATGCGACCAAGAGGGCTGGGGAAGGGGGTAGTTAAGATGGTATGGGAAGATTCAGATGGTGTGGGGAGTTGAACAGCATGGGGCAGTTAAGATTCTGTGAGTGCAAGGGCTAAAATAGTGTGGGCTGGGTGTAAAGATAGTGTGAGAGGTTAAAGTAATGTAAGAAGGATTATGATGACATGGGATTTTAAGATGTGTGTTTAAGATAATTAAGACCTGCTGAGATGAACTACTTGCTTCTGTACAGTAAATACTGGGTGGTAATCTCGATGGGTGTATGTGTATTGCATTACATTGAGCTGATATGTAAGAACATAGAACATAGAACATTACAGCGCAGAACAGGCCCTTCGGCCCACGATGTTGCACCGACCAGTTACAAAACAATGACCCACTAACCTAAACCAATCCCTTTTCGTCCATAAGCCTATCCACGGATCTCTTAAACGCCCCCAAACTAGGCGCATTTACAACTGCAGCAGGCAGGGCATTCCAATCCCTCACCACCCTCTGGGTAAAGAACCTACCCCTGACATCCGTCCTATAACTACCCCCCCTTAATTTAAAGCCATGCCCCCTCGTGCTAGATTTCTCCATCAGAGGAAAAAGGCTATCACTATCCACCCTATCTAAACCTCTAATCATCTTATATGTTTCAATAAGATCCCCTCTTAGCCGCCTTCTTTCCAGCGAAAACAACCCCAAATCCCTCAGCCTCTCCTCGTAGGACCTCCTCTCCATACCAGGCAACATCCTGGTAAACCTCCTCTGCACCCTCTCCAAAGCCTCCACATCCTTCCTGTAATGTGGGGACCAGAACTGCACACAGTACTCCAAGTGCGGCCGCACCAGAGTTGTGTACAGTTGCAACATAACGCTGCGACTCCTAAATTCAATCCCCCTACCAATAAACGCCAAGACACCGTATGCCTTCTTAACAACCTTATCTACTTGATTCCCAACTTTCAGGGATCTATGTACACATACACCTAGATCCCTCTGCTCATCCACACTATTCAAAGTCCTCCCGTTAGCCCTATACTCGACACATCTGTTATTCCTACCAAAGTGAATTACCTCACACTTCTCCGCAGGGTTAATATAAACCCCCAGTACCCAGTGAGAACAGTGTGACCACCAAAGATGGTGAGTAACAGTCAGTTGCTTTGAGGGATGTTAAGATTGTGACGGTGGGAAGTGTGGAAATGGTGTGATGAGGAGGTTAAGCAGGTATTGGGGAAGGCTATTAAAATGTTGTAATTGGGGTTGGTGCAGTGGGGATTAAAATGGCATGAGGAGGTATTTTAAGTTGATGTGAGGGGGTTCAAGGTGATATGAAATCATTGGAACCAGAGGCTCCATGCCACAAATCATGCATCAATAAGAGGTCTCAGTTGTAGCAGCTTCTTGCCTGATTCACATACCAACCTATGTGTTGTTTACTAGACAATTGATGTGCAGGCCAGCGAGGGTGTCGCCATTTTGAGGAGTCCTTTCAGTCCCTGACCTGCCTCAGCAACACTCACCTGCCTAGCCTTGAGGGTACATGATGGATCTGTTCAAAGTCAATCCCATGTAACAGAGTGGCTGTGCCAAACAACATGATGAGGGCATTTAAGAGTCAACCACATTTTTGTGTAGGCCGAGTAAGGACAACTTGTTTCCTTCCCTAAAGGACTTTGGTGAACCAGTAGGATTTTTACACCAATCATTAAACTTTAATTACAGGTGTTTTATTGAGTTGAAATTCCTTCATCTGTCATGATGGGATTGGAACCCAGGTCCCCAGAACATTCAGGGTTACTAGTCAAGCAACAATATGATTGCATCACCACTTCCCTCCAGCTCATCTCCTGGCTTCTCAAAGTCTGTTTCACCAGCTACAAGGCACAGGACACGAATATAATTGGATATTCTCTACTTAACAAAAGAATGCAGCTACAACATCACTCAAGAAGCTCAATACCATCCAGGAGAAAGCAGTAATCCTGACTGGCACTCCATGGACCACTTTAAGCATTCCTGCAACACTGACACATTGTGGCTGCAGTGTGTATCATCTACAATATGCACTGCAGCAACTCACCAAGGTTACTTTGTTAACAGTTTCCAAAACTGCAAACTGTATCATGTAGAAGGAGAAAGGCTGCAGATACAGAGGAGCATCATAACCTGCAAGTTGACTTCCAAGCCACAAACCATTCTGACTTTGAAATATATCAGTGTTCCCAGCAGTATTGTGCAAGAATCTACATGGCAAGAACTACATTGACTCAAAAAGGTACACCCGCCTTCTCAAGGGAAACTGGAGATGGGCAGTAAATATGAGCAACAATGCTCACATTCAAAGAATGGGAAAATAAAAATAAGTTAACAGAATGAACAGTGATTACTACTCAGTAAGGCTTTGACAAGAGATAACGCAAGACTACTGAGTTGGGGATTGAAACTAATATGTCTGAATGAGAAAGAACAAAAGGGACAAAAAACACAGAGTGCTGTGGGCCTCTGGCAGGGCTGCACTCTTCCAACAGAGTCCAGAATAGGGATTGGGAGTCTGGGGCTTGACAAAGACGTATGGGTGAAGGAAACAAGGGAGGGTTTGGGGGCAAGGAGGTGGTGGGTGGATTGATGGCAAGCAGAGGGATAAATGGGAGCAGAAACAGGGTAGAATGAGTGACAGTCAGTTAACATCCTGGGACTCAGGCCAAAAGGGAAGGTTGAGACATTAAAAGCTGTCCTGATGCTTTGCGGATTCTGCTATAGGGCAAGGATATAATGGATCCGGTCTGCCACTGAGGGTGGTGCACAGCTTGGTGTGCAGGGCATGGTGAGTATCTCACACATGGTGGGCCTGGGTTGCCTGGCTCAGTGCTGATCTGCAGATGGAATGGTTATGACAATGGGGGCATTGGCAGACTGCAAAGGGGAAAATGTAATAAAGTTGTGGGCACTTGAAGTTCTCATGGGATTGGGGGTGAGTAGGCATGGTGGTATCTCTATAAGTAACTGTCCATACTGCCACAAGATAGGGAGGAGTGACTTTTAAGTAGGGCATGGGAACATCTACAGTGATGGCTTCTGGGGGACGCAGAAAGTTCCATAACAATGACAATGGGTCCAGGGTTATTGGAAGAGGCTGGAAAATGAACCGAGGGAGATCTGTCTGAACACTGGAGATTTCAGGATGATCAGAGAGACATGAAAAGTGACAGCAGAGGGTCAAAGCTGGTCTGAATGTAGAAATCCAGCACCACCATGCTGAAACCTCAAATCAATAACACAATTTAGAAATGAAAGTGGAACAAAATCTCCGTGTGTGGGCCTGAGGCAGTGTGGGAGGGGCCTGAGGCAGTGTGGGAGGGTTTCAGGCAGTGGGGGACAGATCTAAGGCAGTGGGAGGGGTCTGAGGGTCAACTTTGCATGGCAGTGCTGAAACTTCTTCCAACCTAGGTTCTTGGCTTCTTGACAGAAGCCAGAGTGTGGTTGTAGAAGATTGTTTTTCAAACTGGAGGCCTGTGACCAGCGGTGTGCCTTAGGGATCAATGCTGGGTCCACTGTTTTTTGTCATTTATATTAATGGTTTGGAGAATATAGGAGGTATGGTTAATAAGTTTGCAGATGGCACCAAGATTGGTGGCATTGTGGACAGTGAAAAAAATTATCTCCAATTGCAACGGGATCTTGATCAATTGGACCAGTGGGCTGACGAATGGCAGATGGAGTTTAATTTAGACAAATGCAAGGTGATGCATTTTGATAGACTGAACCAGGGCAGGACTTACTCAATTAACGGTAGGGCGTTGGGGGAAGTTACAGAACAAAGAGATCTAGGGATACATGTTCAAATGTCCTTGAAAGTGGAATACATCAGTCAGAACATTGAATACAGGAGTTGGGACGTCTTGTTGAAGTTGTACAAAACATTGGTAAGGCCACACTTGGAATACTGTGTGCAGATCTGATCACCCTATTATAGAAAGGATATTATTAAACTAGGGAAAGTGCACAAAAGATTTACTAGGATGCTACCGAGACTTGATGGATTGAGTGATAAGGAGAGGCTGAATAGACTGGGACTTTTTCCTCTGGAGCGAAGAAGGCTGATGGATGATCTTATAGCAGTCTATGAAATAACGAGGGGCACAGATCAGCTAGATAATCAGTATCTTTTCCCAAAGGTAGGGGAGTCTAAAACTAGAGGGCATAGGTTTAAGGTGAGAGGGGAGAGGTACAAAAGTGTCTAGAGGGACAGTTTCTTCACAGAGGGTGGTGAATGTCTGGAACAATCTGCCAGAGGTAGTAGTAGAGACGGATACAATTTTGTCTTTTAAAAAAGCATTTAGATAATTACATGGATAAGATAGATAAAAGGGACATGGGCCAAATGCAGGCAATTGGGGTTAACTTAGGGGTTTAAAAAAAAGGGCAGCTTGGACAAGTTGAGCTGAAGGGCCTGCTTCCATGCTGTAAACCTCTATGACTCTATGACTGTATAACTTCTACAGGACTGAGATATCAAGTTGTTGATGTGATTTCTTATTTACCTGGGATCTGTGAGGGGATATCTCAAACAGAAGCCGGAACAGGGAAAGGGACAAGTACAAACATCACACAAAGGCATGCCAGTGCTTTCTGGCTGGATGTGGGAGCTTTGCAAAAGTTGGTGAAGCTACATTCATGTCTTGGATCTATCTCTCCACAGGGAGAAGTGGTTGGTGGCTGCAGTGAATGCTGCTGCCTTGATGGCAGTGCTCAGATTGAGGAGGAGAAGAAGGGCTCGGCACCACTTAGCACAACTTTAAGAAGAGGCCGGCCTGAGGTCCAGGGGCACCACAGCAAGAACCAAAGCTGAGGCAATCAGACCCACCCCACGAGGCAACTGTCATGACCAAGGATCTACCAAAGAGACTAGCGAGACACAATGCCATACACGTCTACATTTATCAATAGATATTGTGGCTCACACCTGCCACAATCTTCAGGAGGATCTGATGCCTCATGGACTGGGAAGGCCAGCTTCTGCTAGTGCCCCTGAAGGTCACATTCCTTTGCAAGCAGCTTGTTCAGCGATCCACAGGGGACCTGTATGGCATCTCTCAGTCCTCAGCACATAAATGTAGAAAGGAGGTGACAGCTGCTGTCTATAGCAGAGGTCATCATTATACAAAGTTCACAATAGATGAAGTTCGCCAGACTGGGATTTGCAGCTATCTCTTGAGTGCAGGCTACAGTCGATTGTACATATGTGGCTTTAAGATCTCCCTGACAGCAGCTGCTGGTCTTCATTAGCAGGAAAAGATTCTATTCCATCAAGATTCTGTGTCTCTGATCATCAGAAGCAGATCATGCATGTTTGTGCCAGGTATCCTGGGAGTTCCCAACACTCTGACAACTTGAGTCACTCCCAGGTGCCTCCCAGATTTTCAAAAGGCTGCAGTGTTTGCAGGGTTGGCTGTCAATTGGCAAGTGGTACACACTGTGGAGACAGTTCACGGCATCCATGCATCAATCAGAAAGTGCCTCAGAAGAGATACAGTATGGCACACTCTGGGCCTGATTTTAACATGGCATCGTGCCCATTTTTGGGCGTGACGCAATGCTAATGAGATGGACACCCAAACTTACCTGCATTTCCCCTTTACCATCGTGTTCACCCGTCCAGATCAGGCCCGAAACAGACATGCTCGACAAAGGTCTGTTTCGGGTGCTCCAGCTTCTGAAGAGGTAAATTCAGAACTTCCAATGGCTCTCTGACTCAAACCAGTGATGGGAGGGGGTGGGGGTGACAGGGCGGGGGGGATGTTGGAGGGAAGTGGGCCAGATCATTCCCTGGTGGCGGGTGGAGGAGGGAGGCCAGATGTCTTTCTGATTGAGGAGGGAGGCCAGATGACTCTCTGGTTGGGGTTGGGGGGGAAGGAGGAGACAGACCAGATCACTCTCCCATGGGGGGAAGCCAGATGGATCTCTGGTTGCGGGGGGAGGGGGGGGGGGAAAGGGTGAGGGGGCAGGGGCAAGGGGGCATCTGCTGCCACTCTGTGGGTGATTGGTAGGAGGAAGTGGGGCAGGAGGTCGCGATCAGTCTGGGTAGCAGAGGGGGGTGGGTGGATAAGGGGACAATTATGTTGTGTGGGTGGGGTGATATTTGTGGGGCCCATCGAGGGGGATTGAATATAAAAGTAGGGAGGTCTTGCTGCAGCTGTATAGGGCACTGGTGAGGCCGCAGCTGGAGTACTGTGTGCAGTTTTGGGCGCCGCACCTGCGCAAGGATATTTTGGCCTTGGAGGGAGTGCAGAGGAGGTTTACTAGGCTGATACCGGAGTTGAGGGGGTTGAGCTATGAGGAGAGGCTGAATAAACTAGGCTTGTACTCGTTAGAGTTTAGAAGAATGAGGGGAGATCTCATTGAGACGTATAAGATGATGAATGGGATGGATAGGATAGAGGTGGAAAGACTCTTCCCGCTCAAAAAAGACAGTAGGACTAGGGGGCACAGCCTCAAGATAAAGGGGGGGCGGTTCAGAACGGAGTTGAGGAGGAACTTCTTCACTCAAAGGGTGGTGAATCTCTGGAATTCTCTGCCCGTTGAAGTGGTGGAGGCTGCCTCGCTAAATATTTTTAAGAAGCGGGTTGATGGGTTTTTGATAAGAGAGGGGATTAAGGGTTATGGGGAGAGGGCGGGAAAGTGGAACTGAGCCACGACAGATCAGCCATGATCTTATTGAATGGCGGGGCAGGCTCGAAGGGCCAGATGGCCTACTCCTGCTCCTATTTCTTATGTTCTTATGTTCTTATGTTCTTATGTTCCATGTTTTGCTCATGGGCTGCTTTATGCGGCCTGGGAGAAATGTGACAGATGCTTTTTCCAATTTTTTTTTCATTGTGTATGTGCAGTTGATTGGAGCTGCAGCATTTCGGGCGCAATAAGCCCTGCCCATAGCGTGATTCAGACTCGTTATTCCTTTTTTTCAGGCTGAGTGCATATGTGGGCGCCTGAGAACAAGTTTCCAAGTCAGATCTGAATCACGCCCAGATTCAGCACTTAGAATGAAAATGGTAAAATTGGGCCCTTTGTAACAAGATCCATCACTGAGCAAATCATTGGCATCCTGAAGATATGCTTCTGGTGTTTGGACCACTCAGGTGAGGCTCTGCGGTACTCTCTAGACAGGGTGTCCCATATCATCGTGGTCTGTTACACCCTGCACAACCTGGCACTTCAAAGGAGAGATCGCCTGAAACAAGGAGATCTGGATGAGGCAGAGAACATAAGAACATAAGAAATAGGAGCAGGAGTAGGCCATCTAGCCCTTTAAGCCTGCCCCGCCATTCAATAAGATCACGGCTGATCTGAAGTGGATCAGTTCCACTTTCCTGCTTTCTCCCCATAACCCTTAATTCCCTTGTCTGTCAAAAACCTATCTACCCGTGACTTAAATATACTTAGCGAGGTAGCCTCCACCACTTCACTAAATATATTGAAGTCACTTAAATGTATTTTAAGAGGACTCCTCGGATGATGAAGATCTGGACAGGCAGGAACCTGAGGTGGGCAATGATGGTCAGCTTCCATGTGAGGATGCCCTTGCAGTGGTATGATGCAGAAGAGGTGCCTGTGACACATTGATAGCTACAATGATCCATCAGGAGTAGGGTCCAGGCAAGGGTGCCCGAGCGCATTTCCCCTGTCCCTTCCTGCCATGCCAGTTCTTGGAAAGGCTTTTACAAGCAGTCACATCACAAGCAGGGTCAGCATTTGGCAACCCACAAGGAACATAAGGCATTAATTTTTGGCACGTTTAGCAGCTAAGGGTGTAAGTGGCTGCTGTGTGTGGTGAAAGGCAGTGCATGCCAGTGCAAACCCCTGTGTCAATTGTACATTGTGCAATTGTTGCTATCTGCAGGACACATCTTATGCAGCAAAAATTCACACATTTGTTGAGGTCGCAATGAGTGCGGGTCATGTTCTTTTGCACTCACAATGAAGACAGCTCAGTGTTGATGAAACAAAATAACTTTTAACCCTCCAAGACACAAGGTGCATTGCAAGGATTAAAGGTTCCAAAGTTAATATGCAGTCACTTCAAGAAAGAGTTTGACGTTACACAATGGGTGAGTGACTAACATGAGTTTGTTGCACACATTACATGAATCGTAGCTCAGAAAAGGAGGCAATCATGGACTGGGAGCTCGGATCACCCTTTCATTAAGTGGGCACATAGATGCATATCCACAATGCACTCAAATGATGAGACCATCGTCATGAATAGGAAATATTGTTATACAGGTGCATGATGTCCACAGTGAGTGAACATCCAGGCCACCAAAGTGATCTCAGAATTTCTTAGTTTTTCTAACCCTGCCTCAACATCTAGGTGAATCTGCCACATCCACAGCAGAGGAGAAGGCGGCCTTCTGACTGCTACACTCCATTGTCTCTGATGAGTTTGGAGGCATCCTCTGGAGGCCTAGGGCCTTGAGGATGCCAGCCTGATTTGGGTCCCCTACTGTGAAACAGGTGAACCTACCTTGGCTTGTGTAACTTGAGCTGATGGTGAGACAGGCAAAGGGGATTGGGATCAGCTAAACACTCTTGGGGTCACCAAGGTGGATGGCCCCAGGATGCCTGGCTGATGGTCCCCCTCTCTTTGTGTACCCAAGGGCCCTTGCCTGACTCCTTGAGGAGAAGGGGAACTGGAGGGAGATTGAGTAGCCACTGATGGATCTTACCAATGTCTAGAGCAATGGGGAGCAGGTACAATCCTATATACCCTGCTGGACCAGGGTCTCCAAGGCAATTGTCATCCTTCCCATGGAGACCTTGAGGTGCCCGCAGATCAGAACCAGAACATCAGACAGAACACTGATGGATTCCTTCATACTCCTCTCTAACCTGATAACTCCCTCTCGCAATGCTGCCTGACACTCTGCTGCCTCTCTTTACATCTCCAGGATGCTAGCAATGGCCGCTTCCAGACTCAGACTCAGCTGCTCTCCAGCAGCCCCCCCAAGTGCTAGAGCCTCAGGCTGTCACTGTCTCCAGCTGCTGTGGCGATGTGTCTGTCAGATGGTCTCCAGAAAGTGACCCTGAGCCTAATGTAGACCCAGCACTCAATGTGTGTCTCTGCGCTGGTGGAGGGTGCAGGTGAATGCAGTCATGGGTCTTCAAGAGAAACATCCCAGAATCCTCCTCTGAGGTGGCCTGGAGGCTGGGGCTGGTGGCTCTGTTATTTAATTCCTGAACAGCCTCAATATAACATTGCACATCACTCATTGTGACTGTCAGGATGTGATTGACTCTTGGAGGACTCATCTGTCCTGGTTTGATGGGAGAAGCTCTTCTCTCCTTCACCATAGGAGTGATCTCTGTCCTTCCCTGCCAACTTGTAGCATCCTCCTCCAATCCAGTGTGCTCTTGAAGTTGGCCATCCCTCCTCCCATCTGGGATCTCTCCCACTTGTTGTGGATGAGCTTGGCATGCATGGAGATAGATGGATAGATTGTGATGAGAAAAGATGGAGCAGAGATTGGGAAGCATGCATGTCCATTGTGCATGCTGAGCCCTCCCCAGCCAGGATGGAGATGCTGTTTGTACATCTCGATAGCTGAGATGGTAGTGTTGATAGTGGTCCATGAGACAATCAGTGCTGATTTCTTGCCTATGGTTGTGAAAGCCCTTTGAGTGCATGATGTTATAATGAGAACGAGTTTGGAGTGAACTGAATGTTGACTTAGCCAGGCAGACCAGGTGAGACCTTTAATCCTCTTCCTGCATTGTTGTATATCACTAAGTTACCTGTAGCACAGGCTTCCTCTGCGGACACCTCCCTAGCTGGCGAGGTGAGATCAGTGAATCTCCTGCTTCAATCCTTGAGAAAAGGGTATCCCGGTGATGGTGGACATGTTGGGTAAGAGCTTCAAGGGAATCTTGGCTCAAAACTAGGTCTGCTATGTTCTTTCTCAAGAGAGCCACATCAGGAGCTAGCAATCACAGAGAGTGTGTATGCTCAGATAGCTGTTAAATTTTGTGCCAGAACCTTTAGGTGAGGACAGAGCAGATGAAGCAGTGCCTGCCCCACCCTGAGCTTCAGGGAGGAACTCGCCGATACATAATGTATGAGCTTCCAAACATAAAATCAGGTGCAATAATCCTGTCACGCCATCCAGCAGGTAATTGTCTCTCCTGCTCACTACCACGCTTAGTCTCCAGAGCGGAAAATTACAGTGCTAGTCTTAGTAATGGTGACCACAAATCAGTTATCATAAAAACCTAATCTTCACAAATGTTCTTCAGGGAAGGAAATCTGCTGTTCTTACCTTGTCCAGCCGACATGACTCCAGAGCCACAGCATTTTTGTTGGTCAGCTTCCCTCTGGAATGGCCAAGCACTCAATTCAAGGGATGGGTGATAAATACTGGCCTTACCAGTGATACCCATATCCCACAAAAGTAGAAAAAAAATCCTCTGGATTCGGCTGCTGAGTATATAATCACCAATAAAGTGTGTGGAAACAGGAAGGTAAATCCAGAAAGCTAACAAAATATAAGAATAGGTATAGTTGGAAGTCATGGTCAGCATTATTCTCATAAGGATTCTTAAAGCATGTCAGTCCATTTCTCTGTGTTGTTTTAATGCAGCTATTATGCATTTATTTAAGCACAGCATTAAGCATAGTGGTATACCTTATGTTATTTCATTTTGGGGGATCAGAATATATTCCTTCATTTACTTTCATTTGTGGCTTTGGATTCCTAGGATGTGTGGATGAAATATCTTTTTTTTGAAAGCAAATTTTTGGAAAGAACAATTTGTTTCCTGATTTGATTGGAACAAAGATAATGAGATTGTTTTCTCAGTGTTAACTGTGTTTACAGTATTTTTTGATTTGTTAATTGCCAAAGGAGTGATGTCCTTTCATTTCTAGCCCAATCTGAGCTTCTAAAGCTACTCATTGAAGTTACAGTCACACCATTATAAAGCCATAAGACATAGGAGCAGAATTAGGCCACTCGACCTATTGCATCTGCTCCGCCATTCAATCATGGCTGATTTTTTTCTCATCCTCATTCTCCTGCCTTTTCCCCATAACCCCTAATCCCCTTATTAATCAAGGACATATCTATCTCTGTCTTAAAGACACTCAATGACCTGGTTTCCACAGCCTTCTGCGGCAAAGAGTTCCACAGATTCACCACTCTCTGGCTGAAGAAATTCCTCCTCATCTCTGTTTTAAAGGATTGTCCCTTTAGCTTGAGGTTGTGCCCTCTAGTTCTAGCTTTTCCTACTACTGGAAACATCTTCTCCATGTCCATTCTATCCAGGCCTCAAGGTATCCTGTAAGATCCCCCCATTCTTCTAAATTCCAATGAGCACAGATCATTCTTCATGTACCATGTTCCTCATTCCAGGGATATTCTTGTGAACCTCCTCTGGACCCTTTCCAAGGCCAGCACATCTTTCCTTAGATATGGGGTCCAAAACTGCTCACAATACTCCAAATGGGTCTGACCAGAGCCTTATACAGCCTCAGAGGTACATCCCTGCTCTTGTATTCTAGCTGTCTCGACATGAATGGTAACATAGCATTTGCCTTCAACTACTGACTGAACCTGCATGTAAGAAAATCTTGAACAATGCCTCTCAAGTCCCTTTGTGTTTCTGATTTCCTAAGCATTTTCCAATTTAGAAAATAGTCTATGTCTATTGATTTCAATACTTCTGCTTATCTTGCACAATTGTTTCAAACAAATCTATACCAACAGTGTGCTGTGTAGAAATGTGGCTGAAGGCAGAAAGAGACAATTCCCTCTTTCCCCTGTGAAGCCTTGAAACAGATCACTGAACTCACCAAGACTCCTTTAACAACACCATGCAAATCCTCAAACATGACCATCTAGAAGAACAAGGGCAGCTGACACATGGGAACACCAACACCTACAAGGCCTTCCAAGCCACACACCATCCTGACTTGGAACTTTATCACCATTCCTTCACTGTCACTGGATCAAAATCCTTGAACTCTCTCTGCAACAGCACTGTGGATGTACCTATGTCACATGGGCTGCAACTGCTCAAAAAGGTGTTGCACTGCTCAAGGGCAATAAACTGCTGGCATAGCCAGTGATGCCCACATCCCGTGAAAGAATTTTTAACGACATGTTGTATAAGGTTTATCTTCAAAGCTCTACTAAGTAGTGGCAATACAAAAGCCTTCTTGCTGCCTTGGAAAAACAGCCAGCAGAATCAAAGACCCCACGCTCCCCGGACATTCTCTCTTCCACCTTCTTTCATCAGGAAAAAGATACAAAGTCTTAGGTTATGTATCAACCGACTCAAGAACAGCTTCTCCCCTGCAGCCATCAGACTTTTGAATCTTATATTGAGTTGATCTTTCTCTACACCCTAGCTATGACCGTGACATTACATTCTGTACCCTCTCCTTTCTATCTCCATGTATGGTATGCATTGTTTGTATAGCATACAAGAAACAATACTTTTCAATGCATATTAGTACGTGTGACAATAATAAATCAAATCAAAAATTCCCCTTCCAATGAGGAGTTGGGTAGGCTGCAGCGGCAGCCATCTTGAGAAGTTGCTATCCTGACAATACATGACCCAAATCACCCATTGTCCAAATTCAGAGCAAACAGGTCCAATGTAAAAAAACCACATGTCACTCTACAGGAATCAGGCATTCAGCAGCAAGAAGGACCCAGCACCAGCCTTGTTTGAAGAAACAAGCACCCAACTTGCAGGCAAGGTGATTTTTAAAAAACTTAGTGATTGCAAAATCCCTGGAAACATTGTGGAGTGTTTTTTGGAGGTGATGCGGTGAATGTTTGAATTTGGCAAGGAATAGTGGCACATCTGCATTGGGAGGCCAGAGAAGCAAATGACTTCTGCACACAAGAGGCAGCAGCAGATAGGGGAGCACTGGCAAGCCATTTGGTCTGCCGCATGACAAGGAGATGGAGCAGAGTCTCCGCAAAGAAAGGTTCTCCATCAGGTTGGAGTTGGACTCTTCCCTGTTCCTGGACAATGCCTGGAGGCTGTCTAGCACATTAGCCATTGTACCCAACACCTTGGTGTGCATGTTTATTAGCATTAGTCAAGATACCACCCTCTAAAGCCCTCTTGTGAATCTCCTGCACCAGAATTCATCGGCAGTTTTATCTTCCAGCGAGTTGGTAAATGAACCATCCTTTACATCTGGTGTGAATGGAGCTCCTTTGTGCCCAGTTACTCTCCATGCACTGATCCCAACCCTAGAATAGCTTCATGGTATGTGCAGAATCAATGCGTGTGTGAGGTGGCCTCTTTATTGATACTGTGCTGTTGCTCTTTCTCCTCCTGCTGGAGCTCCTGTGGCTGGACAGGCAGCACCTCCTCAGGTGTCTGAAAGCAGGAAATTAGAAGGACGTTCAGGATGAGGGGAGCATCATGTGAAGCAAGTTGTTCACAGTCACACAATCTGTAACTGGTCATCATGCCAGGTAATAGGACAAGGGTGAACTGGGAGCTGAAAAGGGGGTGAGGCAGGAACATGCCACCGTCCTCAATGTTCTTAGTGATGGCAGAAGTCATGGGCTTCATTATAGCCATTCTTGATTTAGAAGAAAAATCTTGGGCTCAGGAGATGTGGGATTCCATGACCCCACTCATTCTGGTCTACTTTCTTCTATGTTATGCATCCTTCAAGGTAGAGGGAAGATTGTAAGTGATCTTATAATGCTGTTCTTGAGTAATGTGCATGCCATAACTGAATAGCTAGAGGTATTTGGTGGCAGTG
The DNA here is from genome assembly GCF_965287045.1 of Carcharhinus amblyrhynchos. Taxonomy (NCBI): domain Eukaryota; kingdom Metazoa; phylum Chordata; class Chondrichthyes; order Carcharhiniformes; family Carcharhinidae; genus Carcharhinus; species Carcharhinus amblyrhynchos. The sequence continues at coordinate 39,340,689 of NC_137328.1, read as the reverse complement.
TGTAGTAGGTGTGAGCTGGGAACATAGTTAGGTGTGAGAGTGAGGCAGAATATCTGGAGGTTAGGCGTGAGTTCTGAACGACAGGGGCTGCTGCTAGGTGGATGATGATAGGTGTACGGAGCATTGAGATCAGTTAAAAAGTAAGCTGTTGGGAAAAAGATATAAATGTCTGAGATCATGCACCAACTGATTTGAACAGCTTCTTCCCTGCTGCCATCAGACTTTTGAACAGCCTTGTTATGCATTAAGCTGGCCTTTCTCTTCAACCAATATATAAAACTGCAACTCTTATATTCAGCACCCTATCTTTTCCTTCTCCCCAATATACTCTATGAATGATAGCTTTTGTCTGTATAGCATGCAAGAAGCAATACTTTTCACTGTATCCCAATACATGTGACAATAATAAATCAAACCAAATCAATATATTCGTTGATCATGACTACCTCCATATGAGGCCATTAGTCTACTTGTGACACACTCTTGCCATGCTCTTGGGGCCTGATTTTGGGAGTTGACCTCCCTGGCCACCTGCTTCTGAGGGGTCTCTCCTCCTGCCCACTTCCATCATTAAGGTGTCCAGTGACCCACCTGTGACTGTGGAGCCCTCCTCTCTGCTCTGGTGTCTTTGCAGGGTATTCGAACAGACAGCCCCATCCACATTCACAAAGCAGAAAGGGTTGCTGATATGAGTGGGGCTCGCAAATTCTAAGGCAGCTCCCACAACACGTAGAGTGTAATTTGCAACCAGGCAATATAAACAGAGTCAAGCCTGTTGTGAATTGAATTATGCGTACAGTGGCCTCAGATCAGTAAATGCTGCCTATAACCTGAGTAGCACACACTATTAAACAGCTGATTGATTGCTCTCACTCACTTCAAACACTCCATTGTTTTCTTGATGTGGAGTCCACCATGACACTTGTAATTGAGTTTGTGTCTATATATGCCCTGTTTGTGAAACAAATCCTGCACTCACCTGATGAAGGAGCGGTGCTCCGAAAGCTCGTGCTACCAAATAAACCTGTTGGACTTTAACCTGGTGTTGGGAGACCGCTTACATTGTTTTCTTGACAGGTAACAATATTATGTGAAACACAATAAGTTGTAAAGATGAATTAAAACTTATCTGCACTGAGCAGTGGTATGCCAGAGCTGACAGTAAGCTGCTCAACGTGGTGAGATGGCATGCCAGGACCAAAACACATAAAATCCTAGTCCGTGAGTTGCAGTTTGCTGATGATGCCGTGCTGGCATCCCACTCGCAGCAGTTTGGATGTCGGCTCTCCCAAGCACACAATGAGTTTGGACTGACAATCAGTGTCAGGAAGATCAAGTGCATGGGCCAGGAGATAAGGCCTCCACTTTCCGTCAACATCGGCAGCCTTAGCCTGGAGGCTGTTACCAGCTTCATATACCTTTGATCAACAATTCAGGGCAACCTGTCCTTTGATGCCCAAATCAGCACTTGGATTGTAAAAGCCAAAACTATGTCAAGGTTGAGAAGCAGAGTGTGGACCAACAGCGAACTAAACCAAAATACAAAGGGCCAGGTGTGTCAGGCTTACGTTCTCAACATCCTTCTTTATATTAGCAAAGAGCGGAAATTTACGCTAGCCAAGAAAAGCAGCTGAACAGCTGCCACTTCCTCTGCCTAAGACAAACACTGGGGCTCTCCTGGCATGACGGAGTGCCAAATATGGAAGTAGACCAGCATGCATCGATCTGCAGCATGTTTGTCAGCAGAAACTCCATTGGCTGGCTTATGTGCGCCAAATGAAAGATGGCCACATTCCCAAAACATGCTCCATGGTCATCATAAGACCCACATCTGTGATGCAAGGATGGCTGCAAGTCTGACTACGAGCTGACAGGGATCATAGTCAATGTGCAGGAGGCCTTTGCTGCTATCCAGAGTGCCACGAGACAAAAGGAAAAGCAGAGGGAAAAAGACTAAACCAGATGGCAGAAAAGAGGTCCTGGCAGAAGGTAAAAACAACCTTGAACCGATGCTATTAATCTGTGCCAACTGCAGAAGGGATTGGCACTCATAAAAGTGGGATTTGAATTCAATAAATAAATCTGGAATTAAGAACCTACCGCTGACCATGAAACCATTGTCAATTGTCAGAAAAACCTATCTCCTTCACAATATCCTTTAAGAAAGGACGGCCACCCTATACATAACTGCAACTCATATTCTGCACTTTATCTTTTTCTTCTCTCCAATATACTCTATGAATGGTATCTTTTGTCTGTATAATGTGCAAGAAACAATACTTTTCACTGTATTCCAATACATGTGACAATGATAAATCAAATCAAATCAATACATTCGTTGATCATGATTTGTTGATCATTGGGTGGCACGGTAGCACACTGGTTAGCACTACAGCTTCACAGCTCCAGGCACCTGGGTTCAATTCCCAGCTTGGGTCACTGTCTGTGTGGAGTTTGCACATTCTCTTCATGTCTGCGTGGGTTTCTTCCAGGTGCTCTGGTCTCCTCCCAAAGTTCAAAGATGTGCAGGTTAGATTGATTGGCCATGCTAAAAATTGCCCCTTAGAGTCCTGAGATGCATAGGTTAAAGGGATTAGCGGACAAATGTGTAGGGATGTGGAGGTAGGTCCTGGGTGGGATTGTGGTAGGTGCAGACTTGATAGGCCTAATAGCCTCCTTTTGCATTGTCGGGTTTCTATGATTTCTATGAAATGAAATCTGACATCCTTTCCTGGTCTGGCCTGTATGTGATTCTAGAGCCACCACAATGTGGTTGATTCTCAACTGCTCTCTGAAATGGCCTAGCCAGCCACTCAGTAAGGGCAACCAGAGATTGCTAATAAATGTTGGCCAGCCAGCAATACCCATGTTCCACGAATTACTAAAACAAAAGTCAGTCTCAACAGTCACCTCAGACCAGAGGTGTCATACACCCTCAGCGCAGTCCATTGTCTCCTGAGAGAGATGGATGCCTGCGGAATGAACATCTAAATGTTTACTGATTCTTATTATTGGAGAGCCCCTTCAAGAGGTTATTTGGCAATGCATCTGGTAGTCAAGAGATGTGTGGGTTAGGTTAATTGACCATGCTTAAAATTGCCCTTAGTGTTCTGAGATGTGTAGGTTAGAGGGATTAGTGGGTAAAATACGTAGGGATGTGGGAGTAGGGCCTGGGTGGGATTGTGTCAGTGCAGACTCGAAGGGCCGAATGGCGTCCTTCTGTACTGTAGGGTTTCTATGACTTTCTAAGACCAGGATGGAATTTTCTGGTCAGTCTGAAGCAGGATAGGTGTCCGGCAATTTAGCAAATTCACAGAAGTAGAAGTCAGGCCAGTAACCTGACCTCTTCCTTCCTACCTCTCATTTTCTGAGCTGCAGAGCAGTTGGGAACTCCCATGGGTAAAATGCACAGCTGCCTATGGCACATAAAGTGCCAAGGAAGAACCATTTTATGGATGCATTGAGGTGGCATGGTGGCACAGTGGTTAGAAATGCAGCCTCACAGCTCCAGGAACCTAGGGTCAATTCCGGCCTTGGGTGACCTTGTGGAGTTTGCATGTTCTCCCTGTATCGGCATGGAATTCCTCCAGGTGCTCCGGTTTCCTCCCACAATACAATCCAAAGATATGTGGGTTATGTTGATAGGCCATACTAAATTGCCTCTAGTGTCAGGGGATTAGCAGGGTAAATATATGGGGTTATGGGGATAGGGCCTGGGTGGGATTATGATCGGTGCAGACTCGATGGGCTGAATGGCCTCCTTTTGCACTGTAGGGATTCTTTGATCCCATTACCTTATGGTGTATGGGCTACACGTCATATTGGCACCCAGTAAGGTAAAGAAGCCAAGTGAGCTTGGGGAAAGCATTAACACATTGAGCTACCATAATTGCGGCATTTCAAAAGAGGCAAAGTGGCAGTAAATGGGCCAGTCATACTGCAAGTTAAGTATTAACAGGAGCAATGCATTAGAGCTATTATTTTGTATATTTTGCAGCAAAGGTGATTTGGTTTTGTACAGCTGAGACCATATTGAGCAATAAAGGGTTGTTTCAACCTTTAAAGTCTTGTCCCTACACTAGGACATCAGCTCCATACATTCAAAGGTGTGATGGTCCACTGAAGAGGAGCTGCAACACTCTGCAGCTCGGTATCCGCAGTGGCAGGGGTAGCAAGCTCCACAGCAACATTAACTGCAGCATCCAACACAGGGAACTGCATCTGGACGCAGCAGAGGGAATGGCCAAAGATTAAGTCATCCAGGTTAAGTCACAACTCTATGCTGTATGCCAAAGTTCGTCAACCTGTCAGAACAGCAGTGCCTTTGAAGGCTGTGGCTATTTTGTCAGATGTTGTGCCTCGATGGAGAATAACCCATTGTGATTCAGAGCAGGAGGTTAAACCATTTCCCATAACCATGCTGACATTTCCCTTACACTTCTGTGTGTTTGGCTCATTTGCGGGACTTAGGCGCAGACATCATATTTCACGATCATCAGTCTAGACATCTATTAGCCAGGTGTCGGATGCCTAGTGCATCAAATTCAAAATGGAAATATCCAGTTAAGTGTGATAGCCATTACCTCAAATGCAGGCATTCCTTAGGTTCAGGGCAACATCAGCTGCATCTACGTGGTAACCAAGGCTTCAGTAGACTGGTCGGGTGTTTTTGTGAATGGAAAGGAATTTCACTGCTTCAGTGTGCAGCATATATGCCACCACTGCAAGAGGATCCAGCAAGCGTGTGCAAAACTTCCAGGGAGTTGTCATGACGCCTTTATCCTCTGGCACTCTCAGGTCCCTGAGTTCATCACAGCTCTGGGCAGCTGGAGGATCCCTGTGTGACAATGGATACCTCCTGAAGACCTGACTGCTGATGCAAATGCAGTGCCCTGCCTCCGAGATACATGAAAGGTCCAATCGATAACTTCCTTCTCCCATTGGTCAAAATCAGGTTCAGGTGCGTTGACCATTCTCAGGGTGGCCTTCAATATGGGCTGGCAAGGGCTTCAGCCATGGTAGTTTCGCACAGCAGCCTGCTCAACTAGTGCCAGGTGATACTGGATGAAGACAGACTTCATTGGAGGAAAATGATGGCAAGAATGATGTATCATTGGAGCGTGAACATTCGGAGGTGCATATGATGCATTCTGGAGAAGGTACACACACCAGAGTAGTTTGTGACACCCTCATCAAGGCACACTTCAATTGAGAGTAACATACCCATCATTTCCCTCATGTCAGATATTGCCCTAGCATTTAGGTGGAGATGCCGGTGTTGGACTGGGGTAAGCACAGTAAGAAGACTCACAACACCAGATTAAATACCAACAGGTTTGTTTGGAACCACAAGCTTTCAGAGTGCCACTCCTTCATCAGGTGAGTGAAAGGTAGGTTCACAAACACAACATATATATATTGCAGCTGTGTCTTTGCCTAGCACTTAGATAGCATCTTCACACATCACGCTGCTCCCACAAAGGTCTCTGCAATGATGGATGCCCTCTCCTCTATACCCACCCCCCCAACTCTTCATTGAAACCTACAGTTTAATAGCATTCCCAATCCATTGAAATAATAGGACTGACAATTAGATATACCATGGCACATCGAAGGGAACAAGATATGTTTCTTTGAAATTAATGTTTGTTAATCAACAGTAACATTGGAAGCTGCTAACACATTTTGACACCCTGTTTCTCTTACTTCTATGAGCTTCTACCCGAGAGGCTGCATCATAACTGAGTAAGCCTGCTCATTTCAAGGCTCTGACACTTTAAATGCCCATGGTGACATCCTCTGGATAATAGGGATGGTGAGGCACAATCTGCATCTGCGTAGGTTCAGCTTTGGTCATGGGATTGTAAGTCAGCACTGTGCCTCAATCAGAGGGGCTACTAAGAAGGGCAATGGATGTGCCTTGAGGAGGGCCCCAATTCCATCATCCCTCTTTCCCTCTACACTCTCAGAGTTGATCTGCACTTCCCTGCCAGCCAAGTGTGGGTGAACACTTGGATGCATTTGGGTGCAGTACTCAGCCATCAAAGTGACTGTTCATTCCATGCTTTGCAATGTAGTCACCATTGTATGAAGGCCATTGTTGTGTGCCTGCCTCCATTCATTGGCACTTTGCACCTGACTCTCTATGAGGTTGGTCACTCTTTCAGTGGAGGTCATCTTAAGCTCATGTGCCAGAGACACTACATGTGGCAAAGATGGGCACCTCCACCATCAGCACCAGGGACCACACTACTTCAGAAATTCTGATAAGTGCCCACACATTTCCCACTGCTGCTTAAAAAGTATGGGTGACACGATTAGGAAATTTGCAAATGACAGTTGATAATAAAGAGGAAGACTGTTGTCTCCAGAATGGTACTAACACTTTGGTTAAGTGGGTGGGGAAGTGGCATTTTGGAGAGGCAAACAAAGCAAGGGAGCACTTAATAAACAGAAGGATTTTAGGAGGGATTGTGGGACTGAGAGACCCTGGAGTGCATGTCCACCGGTCCTTGAAGATGGCAGGACAGTTGGCTAAGTTGGTAAAGAAAGTATTTGGAATACTTTCCTTTAGAGGATGAAGTATTGAAAACAAAAGCAGAGATGAAATGAGAGAAATGTATAAAAAACTGGTTAGGCTACAGCTGGAATTTTACTTACAGTTTTGCTTGCCATATTATAGGAAGGAGAGTCTACAGAAGAGATTTGCAAGTAAGTTGCCAGAGCTTAAAAATTGCAGCTATGAGGGAAGGTTGAATAGGCTGAGATTGTTTTCCTTGGAATGGAGAATTCAAAATAATTCTGAATTATTCAAAAATTTTGAATAATTTTGTAATTCTTCACAAAATTATAAAGAACCTCAATAGTGTAGACTGGGCCTCCTGTTTCTCTGGAGAGAGCTATTAATAACGGACACAGATTCCAGATGATTGGTAGAAGGATTAGTGGGGACATGGTCAAAGTTTTCTACATCCAGAGGGAGTTGAGTGTTTGGAAATCACTGTCTGGTGTGCTGGAAGGGGAGAAAATACTCAACTCATTTAAAAAGTGCCTGGATCTGCATCTAAAGTGCTGGAACGTGCAAGGTTACGGACCAGATGCTGGAAGGTGAAGCCAGTTTCTTATCTTCTTTTTCAGCTGACACAGACAAGATGGGCTGAATGGCCTCTTTCTGTGCTGTAATCTATTCTGTTTTTCTTTCTAAGTATGCATGCGCTGTGTGATCCCCTCAAATGTCAGCATGTGTTCATTTAGTTATAACTGGATGCTTCCTCAAGACTGCAGGGAGACTTTCCATGGCTGCCTTTGCCTGCAGCCACCCAGCCAATATGTGATTTACTTTACATCTTCCTGCCTGTAAAGCTGACTTGCTGAGGTGAGCATATCTGCTCTGGCGGAGGGCACATGGGCAGGGTTTACTGCGCAACCCACTATGAGTTTTGAGATGGTGAGAGATGGCCCATCATTGGCTGGTGGCAGGATCTTCTGGTCCTGCCATTGTCATGTTGTGGGTATGCCGGCGTTGGACTGGTGTAAACACAGTAAAAAGTCTGACAACACCAGGTTGAATAGGTTGGACTAAAACCTGCCATTGTCAACAGGGTTTCTCATTGAAAGCATCCCTCACCACCGTGAAACCTGTGGTGAGGTGTGCCGACAGCGAGACTGGATGATCCCAGCGGCATGAACTGTGGAAAGTTCCAGTCTATGTGACAGTGCATCTCCAGGCCCGGCTCCTTCTCTGACAAGAAGGAGCTGCAGGAGGAGCTCTCACTGTGCCTCCTGAACAATTTAAAAGTGCGTCACGTGGCTGACAGAGGCGGAGCAGTTGCACATTAAACTGAATTAAGGTAATACATGCTGAACTGCTGAGACTATTATTGAATAAACTTTATTTACACCTCACCAACAGAGAGGGCAGCAGAGAAAGGCAATATAAGAAACTGCTCAGGTCTTGCAATTCATATATTTTTTTCTCCTATTCAAGCTAAATTATATATGAGGAGAAATGTTTTACAGACTCAGTGGTTGGGATCTGGAATGCACTACCTCTGAGTGTGGTTGACACAGGTTCCATCGAGGAATTTAAGAGGGTATAAATTGGGAAATGATAGCTGTTTTACTGCACTAAAGTTCATTAATGTGGGTTGTAATCTGAAAATAAATGTATGCACTGCTATGGGGGAGAAGGCCAGGAAGTGGCACTAAGTAAATTGCACTTTCAGAGAGCCTGTGCAGACACAGTGGACTGAAATGCCTCCTTCTGTGCTGTAAACATTCTGTAATTAAAATGTAAAGAGTTACATGTACATGGGAGGTCTTGTGGCACAGTGGGTAGCATCCCTGCCTCTGAGCCAGCAGTTCTGGGTTCAAGCCCCATTCCAGCACCTGACGGCCAAGGGTCATAATGCAGCCAAACAGAATGATTATCAACTTGTAAATCCTTCCAAGTTGGAGTGGAAGAGATTCTTGGTCAACTGTGTGATGGAAAGATGATCAGAGCCTCTGCATTCACTTTCCATAGCTCTAAATAGAAATACATGCCACCACAGCAACTCAGACTCCTTGGAGAGTGCTGATTCGCTCAATTGGCTACATGGCTGTGATCTGGATCAGAGTCAATTTCAATAGTTTGGACACTTGTAGAACTGGACATAGACTCAACATTTGTCCACTTGCTATCGCCAATGACCAAGAAGGTACTCTTTCTCTTTCACCTCAATTAACATGTACTCATTCCACATGGTTTTCTTGTGTTTGGAATGAAAGGATCTTTGGTTGAATTGTTTCTCATTCTGAGATACAGTTCACAACTTTTCACCAACTCTTCAATACCTCCATCTATCTTTGGCTATCAAAAATAGCTTCTTGCTACTGCTTTTATGCAGACTAATCCTAACAATCTCTCTTTAAACCTTGGCAGAATAATGACTCTTAAAATCCATTGGAGGCAGCCTTGATCTACATTCGTATCATATCTGCGTGTGAAATACTCCTGCAATTTCTCAGCTTCACACTCTTTTAACCACTCATTCCATAATTAAGCACTTTACTAAGTAAGTTTCTTTGCTAAAATCGCTGACAGACACTGATGTGTTATTTGTATAAGTAGAGTAATTCACACGAAACTCAATGGTTAGAAATGGAAATCTCAGAAAACATCTGCATTTGCACGATCTGCTGCCTTTTGATGTTTAATATTGTATAGATGACTAATTTTTCATTTAGTTCTTATTGCTCAAAAGTCACTTTTCACTCTCTCAGCACTTCCTCAACGTCAGGCATACTTTTACTGAACTCTATTTTAGATAATTCAGCCCAGTTTAACCTTATTTTCCTAAGCCAAAGCCATCCCATTTGGGAAACCTTATTCCCTCCCACCACTACCAATGATAAGTCATAGAATGTATCATCATATTTCATTAGCTTTACCTGACATTAGAATACTGTTTTGGAATAACATATGTTTCACATCTGTTTTGCATAACGGAATAGCAAAAGATCATTGATTCTCATTCCACGATACAGTCACTTCTGCAGTTTTATCAGTGATAAAAACAAGCTGTGAATCTCTGACTTTCTGTGGCACTGGTATTATATCTTCAGCTGTTATGGCCCTCACCTTCAATGTGCTGCCTTTCCTGCTTTCTTACTGCAAATTTAACTTGCTGCCTCATCGGCAGATATTCTTAGGTGTGGTTGCAAAGAGAGAGCTTCAACGAATCTGTGTACTGGAGAACATAACGGAGATGAGGGAGAGACCATTACCATCTGACACTTGCATTTCATTCAGGTTGTCAACACCAGGATCACTGAAGCATTCCCTATGCTTGATCCAAGTCTTCCACACCACGCTCCAGCTTCTCATCTCCTTCCATCCTCTGGAAAGAGCACCAGCCTCCTTCTTATCACCTTCATAAATCATGAATATGACCTTGACAGTTCAGCTGGTCCTTCGTGAATAATATTCTGTCCCAGGTCTTTGGAGTGCCATCCTCCTGAAGTTGTGCAGTGTGACCATCACTGAGTTCCATGAAACTGTGGCAGACTTAAGATTTTCAAACATCTGCATTATTGGCCCAAGAATGGATAAACTGAGCTTAACCAATCTGTAACTGATAAGGCCTGCATCCCCAGCTTTTTGATTGCTACTGTAGTGAAAGTGCCAATGGAAACCATCCGTTTGTTTGGACCTCAGTTATATAGCAGCTGGTGGTAAAGCAAATGGGTGGCATGGTGGCACAGTGGTATGGGTGGCACATTGGCACAATGGTCAGCACTGCTGTCTCACAGTGCCAGGGACCTGGGTTCCATTGCTGGCTTGGGTCAATGCCTGTGCGGAGTGTGCACATTCTCTCCGTATCTGCGTAGTTTCCTCCAGGTGTTCCAGTTTCCTCCCACAGTCCAAAAGACATGCCAATAAGCTGCATTAGCCTTGATAAAATTCTCCCTCTGTGTACCCAAACAGGTACCAGAAGTGTGGTGACTAGGGGATTTTCACAGTAACTTCATTGCAGTGTTAATGTAAGCCTACTTGTGACACTGATAAATAAATAATGGATTGCAGCATTCACTTTCAAAATGCTAAATGTCAGTGGCACTGAAAGCACCCAACACTGCTGTTCCGTTTTACCACACTATGCGGATCTGATATTTGAATCATCGGGCTTGATCTTTCAGCAATGACCGCTATTCCCTGAGGGAGGTGGGGGAGAGGGAAGGAAGAAACTTCAGCAACTTACTCGTACTAGAATGACTTTTTCTAAACACCAAACTGGTAAAGCAAAATCGATGATTCACGTTGCTGCTCATAACAGAACAAACTTCTGACTGGGATTACATTAAATGCCTTTATTTCTTAAGGCTTCTTTAACGGAATACACAAGGCTGGCAGCACCAGTGCCACAAACTTCTTTCTTGCTTTAATGCTCTTATCGCATAGTTAAAGCAGAATGACAATAATGCTCAATTAATTGTTGATCTGTGCAGCCAGTACTTGATACTAAAAGCTGATTAACTGCTGAGAATCCACAAGGTGGGGCATGAAAACACTCCAGTAAGTTCTTTCAGCAACAATTGAAATCATAAGAATCCCACAGTACAGAGAAAGGCCATTCGGCCCATTGAGTCTGCACTAACCACAATCCCACCCAGGCCCTACCGCCATATCCCTACATATTTACCCACTAATCCCTCTAACCTACACATCTCAGGACACTAAGGGCAGTTTTTAGCACGGCCAATCAACCTAACCCGTACATCTTTGGATTGATAGGTAAATCCTACTCAAATGGCCCTTCCCGACTGTCAGCCCGCACCAAGCCTATTTGTTTATAACTTTACTTGGGTCATCGGCTGTTCTGAGATGTTTCTCTTCTGACCTGAGAAATATTCATGCCAATCACTGCACTGTTTTTAGCTATAAATGGGGCAGTAGAGGGGACAATTTTTTCTTTAAAATTACATGAACGGCAAATAGCTGGAGATCTCCTGATTCCCATTCAGGCACCCAAGTGGCCCACGTGAACGATTTTTTGAATCATTGAATCTCTACAGTGCTGAATAGCCCCTCAAATCTGCACCGACTCTCTGACAGAGTATTTTACCCAGACCCTCTCCCCCACTCTATCCCGGTAACCCCACACATTTACCATTACTAATCTATTTATTCTATATATCTTAGGACACAAAGGGGCAATTTAGCATGGCCTATCTACATAACCTGTCTATCTTTGGGTGTGGGAGGAAACTGGAGCATCAGGAGGAAACCCATGCAGACATGGGGAGAATGTGCAAACTCCACACAGACAGGCACATAAGAACATAAGAAATAGGAGCAGGAGTAGGCCATCTAGCCCTTTGAGCCTGCCCCGCCATTCAATAAGATCATGGCTGATCTGTCGCTGCTCAGTTCCACTTTCCCGCTTTCTCCCCATAACCCTTAATCCCCTCTCTTATCAAAAACCCATCAACCCGCGTCTTAAAAATATTTAGCGAGGCAGCCTCCACCACTTCAACGGGCAGAGAATTCCAGAGATTCACCACCCTTTGAGTGAAGAAGTTCCTCCTCAACTCCGTTCTAAACCGCCCCCCTTTTATCTTGAGGCTGTGCCCCCTAGTCCTACTGTCTTTTTTGAGCAGGAAGAGTCTCTCCACCTCTATCCTATCCATCCCATTCATTATCTTATACGTCTCAATGAGATCTCCCCTCATTCTTCTAAACTCTAACGAGTACAAGCCCAGTTTATTCAGCCTCTCCTCACAGCTCAACCCCCTCAACTCCGGTATCAGCCTAGTAAACCTCCTCTGCACTCCCTCCAAGGCCAAAATATCTTTGCGCAGGTGCGGCGCCCAAAACTGCACACAGCACTCCAGCTGCGGCCTCACCAATGCCCTATACAGTTGCAGCAAGACCTCCCTACTTTCATATTCAATCCCCCTCGCTATGAAGGCCAGCATCCCATTCGCCTTCCTGACCACCTGCTGCACCTGCAAGCTGGGTTTTTGCGACTCATGCACAAGGACCCCGAGGTCCCTCTGCACCGTCGCCTGCTGCAGTTTTTCGCCCCGTAAGTAATAGTCCTTCCTACCATTCTTCCTACCAAAGTGGACCACCTCACACTTGCCAACATTAAATTCCATTTGCCATTTCCTGGCCCATTCGCCCAGCCTATCTAGATCCTTCTGCAGACTCTCCATACCCTCCGCACAATTTGCCGTTCCCCCAATCTTGGTGTCATCAGCAAATTTCGACACCCTACACTCGGTTCCCTCCTCCAGATCATCTATATAAATGGTAAAAAGCTGAGGCCCCAGCACCGACCCCTGGGGCACTCCACTAGTCACCATCCGCCAATCCGAATAGCACCCGTTGACCCCCACTCTCTGCCTCCTATTTGACAACCAATCCTCTATCCACGCTAACACCCTACCCCCAACTCCATGTCCCTCGACCTTCTGCAATAACCTCTTGTGAGGTACTTTGTCAAACGCCTTCTGAATATCTAGAAAGACCACATCCACCGGCTCTCCTCTATCCACCGCCCTAGACACATCCTCATAGAACTCCAGTAAATTTGTCAGACACGACTTCCCTTTAATGAAACCGTGCTGCGTCTGCTCTATCAAGCAATTCTCTTCAAGATGCCTCGCAATTTCCTCCTTAATGACAGATTCTAACATTTTACCCACCACAGACGTTAAACTAACCGGCCTATAATTCCCCGCCTTTTGCCTGGCATCCTTCTTAAACAACGGCGTAACATTAGCCGTTTTCCAATCATCCGGCACTTCCCCGGAATCCAGCGACGTCTGGAAAATAACCACCAAGGCATCCATTATCACCTCCGCCATTTCTTTCAGAACCCTGGGATGCATTCCATCCGGTCCTGGGGACTTGTCCACAATCAGCCCCTCCAGTCTGTCGAGCACCGCCTCTCTAGTAACAGTAATGTCATCAAGACCCTCCAGTCCTACCACCTTACCATCGCTAACACCCGGCAAATTATTCACGTCCTCCTCCGTGAAGACAGAAACAAAAAAGTTATTCAATACCTTAGCCATATCCTCATCCCCTACCACTAGGTCCCCTTTCTCATCCTCTAAAGGACCAACATTCAGCCAGCCTCTTCCTTTTTATATATTTATAAAAACTCTTGCCATCCTTTTTTATATTAAGCGCTAGCCCAGCTTCATAGTTTCTCCTACCCTTCTTTATCAACTTCTTTGTCAATCTTTGTTGACATCTTTGTTGCACCCAAGGATAGAATCGAATCCAGGTCCCTGGCATATGAGGCAGCAGTGCTAACTCAGGACCAGATAAATATATGTTGAGTCAGGGTCAAATGACCTTGTCATGATCCTATCACCATTTTCACCTCTACTATGGCCAGTAGGTGGGGAACAGTACTACCAGCTGCTCTGAGGTAAAACAATTTTAGGAATCATTTTGTTTTTATGATGTTATAGTTATTGGCTACTTAAAATGATTTCAGAGTGCTTGTCTGTTTTTCAAAAGTCTTGACTCTTCTTCAGACAACGTACATTTTTCTGAGCATCTTGACTCTGCCAAGGAGGAGGACCAGGAAGAGAATAATTTGGAATGAGGAGCCTCAAGCAGTACAGCTGCAGGGAGAGGAGACTGAAGGAGGAAATCCAAAGATTTCTTTTTACATGAAACCCACACCAAAATGAAGCAAATTCTCTGGGGGCTTGATGGGGGTGAGCGAGAAACAAGCCATACAAACAGCTGCCACAGCTAACACGGCTGTTAGCTGTTGGTTTATTACAGTCTAGAACAGCAGTCCTCAACTCATTTTCCTCTGGCTCCTTCCAGACTGATGTGGAGATGCTGGCGTTGAACTGGGGTAAGCACAGTAAGAAGTCTCGCAACACCAGGTTAAATTCCAACAGGTCTATTTGGTAGCAAACGCCACAAGCTTTCAGAGCACTGCCCTTTCATCAAGTGAGTGGGAGTTGTGTTCACAAACAGGGCATATGTAGACACAAACTCAATTTTGCCATAATGTGGAGATGCTGGCGTTGGAACCTCAACCGGGATCTTGGGTTCACGTCACACTGTCTGTAACCCCCACGAGTTGCCTGGGCTGGCAAAGTCTCACTAACTGTTCTGGCTGGAGACAATAACATCTCTTTAACCTGTGCTTAACCTTCTCTCCACTCACATTGTCTGTACCTTTAAGACTTGATTACCTGTAAAGGCTTGCGTTCCAACCATTATCCTGTAAATTGAGTTTGTGTCTATATATGCCCTGTTTGTGAACACATCTCCCACTCACCTGATGAAGGGGCAGTGCTCCAAAAGCTAGTGGCTTGTGCTACAAATAAACCTGTTGGACTTTAACCTGGTGTTGTGAGACTTCTTACTATCCTTCCAGATTGCCACAACACCAACAGTCTGCTGTCAGGACATGCATTAAGTAGATGATTGACACTGTGGTGGCAGGGCTCCTTTAAGCGGACAATGCCTGAGAGCCACATGATTGGATTGGAATCTATGGAGAGGCTGTGTGGGAAGCCAAACCAACTGGATGCAACGCCATGCATCCTGGATCAGGGAGGAACATGAGTTGAAGCCAGGGGTGGAAAAGAGTAGGTGTGTATTTCAGTTCTGTTAGACCATTTCTTGTACATAAATATTGTTGGTAATAAACCTTTCATAACTTGAGCTCACAACTAGTCACCTTCAAAATTATTACATGGGCAATGAGGAAAATATTTGTTAGTCGTCAGGAGATTGCAGCGTGCAGCTAGATGGGCAGGGAAATGAGAATCAAAGAAGCAAGGTACATACACCGCATAAAAATACCTTTAATTGGAAAGATTGGGCTGTTCAACCTAAAAGTGGAAAATTGAGGACAATATATCGAAAGGCTGCACTATTTCTGTGTAGCAAATAAAAATCACAGCAGAGGAAAGATGTGAGGTGATACTATTCATAGTCTGTGGCTTACAAACTTACAGCCTAGTGAGATATTTAGCATCACCTGATGCTCCACACAAAGGACTGGATTTTTCTCTCTCTCTGTGGCATGTTTGTTGGTGATGGGAGGTGGCGTGCCCTCACTGGGAGCAGCATCTTATGCTCCCATCATTATCAACAGGGTTTCCTGTTGAACGCACCCCTCACAGCTGGAAACCCACAGCGGGGATGCACGATTGGCGGGTCTGTAAGATCCCAACTAGCGTGAACCATGGCAAGGTTTTGGCAAAAGAGGTGCTGTCCATGGTGATAAAGATTTCTGCATGAATGGTCCAGCTGTAGGAAGCACTGAGATGACCACCTGCTCCATGGGTGACCGCAGAGTGGCAATGTTGTTGAGAACCCTCACCAGCTGGCACCTTCCTACGATACAACCTAATATATTGTGGGGCACAAAAAGATACATTTCTGTCCTCTTCAGCAAAGCAAAGACACAAAAAAATCAAGTAAACTGAGAGTGAGCACAGGGATTGTATCAAGCCAGGCTAGACAGAGCTTCAGGTGCAAACTAACATCCTCACAATTAATAGGCCAGTATCCTGTGACTAGACACATACCATATCATATCATACATACCATATCATACAGTCACAGCCATCTAGCAGACGTTTCAGGAATCGCCAAGTGCAACCTATGCTCATTGCTCTGCAAAATGCCTGTGTAGACTGGGAACTATATTATAATAGGAATAATGTTTAGCTGTAAACCCAATGATGACATCACACTACAAGCTATCTTGAATATCTAAGGTCTAAGACTATTACTTAAACTGTAACCCACACCCAAACCATACATTGCATGGAAGCCATTAAAACATGCGTTGGGATGGAATGACTCCAAAGAGTATACAGTTAAAACCTGCAATCCACAGAGAACAGACTCAGTGCAGCAGCATGAGGATAATAAACAAAACAGCAAAATCTATACTCGTGAGGCCACATTATATGATCTATCACAAAGCTTATCTATGAATTGCCCAGCCACCATGTTGATAGAGTGACTGGCTTTGTTGGTGTCCCTTCCCTTGACATAAAGGAGACTGACTGAACTGAGATTGTGTGAAAGACCATAGACCTGAGGACACAATGGGAGTTAGTGAGGAGGGGGTCCTCTCCTGAATGATCTTGGAGCATTGCATAACATAGAACAGCCACTCACTGACTGAGACTTTGAGAAAAACAAAACATACTTAAAGATGTGCCAAAATATATGTGCCATCTGTGCTCTCCGTACAACCCTACCATTAAGCTAGTTACACCTTTGACATCCACAGCAGAGGTGTCCTGTTCTCTGTGATGACATTGGATGGAGTCACCTGGAGAACCAAGGCCCGAAGGGCCTTGGCCTGCTTTGGGCCTCTTGCTGTATGGCAGGTGCAGCATCCTTGCCCTGAGCAGCTGGAGCTGACGGATTGCCTTGGAGAGTTTTGGTGCACTGCCTCTGGGGTCTGGCTGACATTTCTCCTACCTGTGGGTGTCCAAGAGCTCTTCCTGACCCCCTGATGAGAAGGAACCCTGGAGGGAGAGCAAGGTGCCTTGGCCGCCTTTTGCCTAGCCACTGACTGCTCCCACTCATGGCAAGAGCAATGGTCTGCAGTCCAAGTGCAAATGTGGCAAGATCTGCATGACCAGGGTTTCCATGATGGCTTTTCCAGTGGTGTCCTCGATTTGCTCACACGTCGGAGTGATGACATCAGATAGAATATGAATACTCCTGCATCCTCCATTCCAATCTGCTGACGGCCTCTGAGTCACTTAGTTCCTAACCTCATTACAGCCTTGGTTCAAACATGGACAAAAGAACTGAACTCAAGAAGTGAGTCGAGTGTGACTGCCTTTGACATCAAGGCAGCATTTGACTGAGTGTGGCATCAAGGAGCCCTCATGAAACTGGAGTCAATGGGAATCAGGGGGAAAACCCTTGGCTATTTGGAGTTAGACCTGGCACAAAGGAGAATGGTTGTGGTGTTTGGCGGTGAATAATCTTAATTCCAGGGTGTAATAATCTTAGTGAGGCCAGTTGTCCCTCACCAATCACCTTCTAATTCACAGTGGTAGTCGAGTACTGTTCAATGGCTACAGAGTGCAGATTATTCCCAAGTCTATCGACTGCTGGCCCAGCTGGTTTTAAACTCCACACTGCTCCTTCCCGAGCGGGCAAGCCTCCACTTGCCTAATAAGGGAGTTCATACTCAATGAGCTCCATGGGATCTATTGATGATCCCCTGTCGCCTTTATAAAATCTCTCCTCCCTCAAGTCTGTTTCTTCACCTACACCCCTGCCACAGACTGGGGGGAGGGGCACTCTCTACAACCAAACGATCAGCCTGGGGTCAGCTGGAAGCGGGACTGGATCGGGGGGTGTGAAGCAGTCTCCTCATCCAGCTTTTTTAAAAGAATTTAACTAACTGTTGAGTGTTTTTTGGCATGTCTGTTCCTGACCACTTCACTCTACACCACACTTGTAAAGGACCCTTCCTACTGCAGCTGTAACATACATAATTTCTGCATCAGCAAGCTTCTCGGGAGTGCTCTCCCCCACGCTGAAAACAAGCTCCCATGCTCACTGCTATACTCCTCTTGTGGGCTCTGCTGCACTCTCGCTCAGGCTATTCCTCACAATAGCTGTTTCCCACCACAAACGGCACACCCTTGTAATTCACTTACACCCTGCTCAGTGCACTCAGTCATCTGGGCCAACTCCACAACTTTTTCTAAAGACATTTTAGTCTCGGCCAGAGAGTTCTCAGCAACATGATGAGGCTGTTTATACCACAAACTCTTAACATTTCTCCTCAAACTGTGTTGAATTCACAGTGCTCTGCTAACCTTCTCAAACTGGTCACAAAGCCTGAGACTGTCTCCCCCAACTCCCAGACTGCTGAATGAAATTTATACCTCAACATAATGATTGAGGGTTGCGGGGTTAAAGTGAATTTGACCATTTTAACTATCTGGTCAAATAACATGTCTCTGGAACATCAGATGATGATAGACTCTTCATTGAGCTGTCAGTCTGTGGGTTACAGAGTGTGAGCAGAAGAACCCTTTACTTTTCCTTCTACAAAGAAGGAACACCTCTTTCAATATAATATCCCCAGTTATCCACTTTTGGGTCAAATGGTTCAATCTTTCCAATTAGAGGCATTTCAATGTGTTCATATACTATGTTTCTTTGTAGTTTTGATGCTCAAATTCTCCTCCCCCTCTAGCTGCACACTATGATCCCGAGTGCTAACAACAGTTTTCTTATTGCCAATGTAATAACACAAGAGGCAGCACATTGTGGCCCAAAGTGATAAAGGGTTTATTAACAATGGTAAAATCGATATATACAAAAAAGGATCTGACAGAAGAGAACACACAACTTCTCTCCATTCCTCCCTGACTCCAACTGAGGATCATACCCGACCCAGGTCACACGCCCTTGCACCCAACTGGTGCTGCCACTCCTTAGGGCGGCCTAATCAAGTGGTCTTCAGGGATTGCCCTCTTCAAGGAACCATGCCACCACACAATGGATCCCTCTCTCTGCAAAACCCAAACTGTATTAGGATGTCACCTATTTAAATGAAAATCTGCTCTAATCTGTTTCCTGTTGTTACTAAACCATGTCACATGAAAAAATGCATTCCTACTCCAATTTACAAAATTATTTAGAAAATAAAACCCTGAATCAATTGTACAGAACGAAGGAATACAAAAAAATCATATTTAGCTGATCTCTAGAAAATATATGACAGGATTTAATATAATATTGACTATGATGTTAATTTGACCTCTTCATGTCCTATTTTTGTTGCCTGCTAGACAGGGCACGGTTTTTGTTCCTGGAGAAGGAAGTGTTTGTGTTTTTGCTTCAATTGAGTTTAAGATTAACATCCTGCTTTCTGAGTAGGGTGTGAAAGGTATTAAAGACTCGACATGGATTAAGTAGATCATTTTTGCATCTGAAAATAAATTCTCACTGCAGCGAGTAACTATTCTCGACCACACTGCTAAAAACAACAGTAAGTGGAAGTTACAAACGGTTTCAATGGGGATGTGCGTGAGGTGAGTGAAAGCTTGACACCGCACTTTCCTCCGATACCTCACAGTGCGAGGGTCAGTTGAACCTTCTTAGAATTTTGAGGTGTATCCCATTCCCACAATGTAGCTGAGGTCTGAGAAAAACAGGAAATATAAGGGAAAAACCTCAGCAGGTCTGACAGCATCCGAGGAGAAAGAAACAGAGTTAACGTTTCAAGTCTGTATGGCTCTTCAGAGGCCATATTTGAGGTTGCTGCCAGCAGGCTCAAATTATTGGCCAGTGCTGTACAACAGTGGACTGACTCTGGAAGGCAGAAATACGCTGGTGAATTCCGATGTCTAAATTCAGATGAACATTATGTCCCTAACTTTTGCTCAGCACTGCCAGCTGACCATCATTTCAGACCTGAAAATAAGCCTAAACAAATATTTAGGCCAATGTTCCTCAGGAATATTGCGAGCATTCAGGTACCCTTTAAGTAACTGTGCACAAAAACACGTACGTGTTGTTTATTGGTACAGGTAGATTACACTATGCCACTTTTAGGTAATTGTAGATCTAGGAAATATATTTTTTGGCCTGAGGAGACCCTGAGCTTGGAGGCGTCTGCCATTTTAATTCTTCACTGCTCCTACTCTGAGCTCTCTGCCCTCGGCCTCCTGCAATGTTCAAATGAAACGCTTTATAAGCTCAAGGAACAGCATCTCATCTTTCCAGGGGGCACTGTATAGCTTTCTGAACTCAACACTGTGTTCAACAATTTTAGGATAACATCTGCCCCCATTTTGTTTTCTTTTTCTTCACTTTTTTTCTCTCTCATATTCCTTTCAATTTTACTTTTCTTTGTTTTCAGGCGGCATCTATTCATGATCCTGTTATTCACACTTTTTCCAAATGTATTATTTGTTTCTTTACTTTATCCATTTCCATTTCCTCTGGCCTTGCATCATGAACTCTTTTATCAATAAATTTCTCCTGCCCTCCAACCGACCACAGATCGTCCCCTTTGTCCTTCATTCCACCTTCCCGCCTTTCACCTGGTCAAACCTTACTTCCTTTCTAACTTTTTCCAGTTTCATTGGCCAGAATTTTCCAGCTGTTCCCACTGGTAGGATTCTCCAATCCCTCCGGCAGCGAACCCCTGCCCGTGAGTTTCCCGCCAGCCTGGGCTGACGTCAACAGGAATTCCCATTGACAGTGACGGGATCAGAGAATGTTCCACTTCCTGCTGGTGGGATATACATGGCTGGGAGGATGGAGAATCTCATCGTTGACTTTGGCCAGAATTTTCTGGTCCCAGCCATAGGCAGGTGCTGTCGAAGACAAAGACAGAAAAATTTGGAGAATAGCTAGGCTGTGACAATGGCCACTGCTGGTGAGACTCAAAAATCCCTCCCTCTGTTTCTCTCTCTACAAAAGCTACCAGACCAGCTGAGTATTGTCAGCATTCCCTGTTTTTATTTCAGATTTCTCATAGCCATTGTATTTTGCTTTGTTACGTGTTATCTTTGATGAATGCCTGAAGCAAAACTGCATTCATGATAAATTAATAAATCATGCTTCCATCCCTACGATAAACAGAATTCTGGTCCAGGTATTTATCAAATTGATCATGTGTCCCTGGTACTAAATACATCATCTTGAGAGGCCCTTACACAAAGAGAAAGGGAGCATGCAACTTTAACAAACAGCACCAAAGCCAAAGGATTTCCCCTCACCAAAACCTCAATGGCCTCTTTCCAAGCCATTTCCTAGATTTCCTCTTGACGATTGATAAGATGATGCATGTTGATGTGGCAGACCAAGCGTGCTAGTGCAACATACTTAGTTGCCAGGGTGGCTGTGCACAGCCCTCTCCTTCAAATGCAAACATTTTCTGTATTTACATCAGGGGCAATGTGATTGATGTTCAGCTTGTGTGAATGGATGACCGACTACATAGCCTTCAGACAGTTGGAAGTGGCATTGAACAGTTTTACATGACATTCTAGGCCTTCCCCTTTGACAGTCACACAGCTATATGGTAGAGCAGTTTACATCTGCAAAATGTGAGGGATGGTGCCAATGTTTTCCATTGTGAATGCTTCACAATGTCAGGGTTACAGAATGCAATACTCAGCGTCAATTTGCTTTGAGTCAATCTAAGCATCTGGTTCTCCCACACCAAACACAGGATCCTGTTTTTGCATCAGAACATTCAATAGCTCCTTATTAAAATGAATAGTTTTATAATGTGCTTCTTGTGACATATGATGCAGTCAGGCAAGCTATTAGTATATTGAGAAAAAGACAACCACTGTAGTATTAACTGCACTGAAGAAGAATGATGTGGAGATGCCGGCATTGGACTGGGGTAAACACAGTAAGAAGTCTTACAACACCAGGTTAAAGTCCAACCTTTAACCTGGTGTTCTGCGACTTCTTACTCAAGAAGAATATCAGGGAGTTTCAGTGAGTAATTTTAATTGATTGACTATGCTAAATCCAACCTGCAGCATCTAATTTTGTATTGGGATTATAAGGCTGATGCCTTGCTTATATTATGGAGTTGCATTTACAGCACCAAATGAGACTTCTTTCAAGCCACAGGCAGGAGATTAACATTTGAAATTGATGAATACTAGGCAACAGGCTGAGCAGGGCTCCGGGCTTAATTCTGCATTGCTGTTGCAATGTGCCGGCGCAGCCAAGAAGGGCTGACTAACCTCTACCTGTGCTGTATATTTCTAGCATTCTAAAGTTCAATTGCTAAGTTCAATGTATAAGTTCAATAACTCAGAGCAAAACTCATGGGAGGAATTTTACAGTCCCATTATGGCAGGGGCAGGGTTGGAAATTGCTGTGAGCCATAAAAAACTCCATTGATTCTGGCGAGACTGGAAAATCCAGCCAGCGGGAAGAGCCAGAAAACACTACCTTATGACTGCTTGGGGATTAAATCAAACAGCATTTTCCCACCTTTAGTATGCTGTAACTTGTAAGTGAAAATATTCAAAGAAAATGAAGAAAGTACACAACTTTGTTTTAATGTCCTGGTGACTGTTCTTCGGGATTCACACAGTTGTCTCGAGGAGATAAATCTTTAATTCCTGGAGACCCAGGACAATCCTGGAGGTTTTGTTATCAGGATAGGGACACTATTGTATGAACAGTTTCAGAGTGTTTAGCACTGCTGTGTTACAGTGCCAGGGACTTGGGTTCAATTCCAGCCTCAGATTACTGTCTGTGTGGAGTTTGTACATTCTCCCTGTGTCTGCGTGGTTTTCCTCCAGGTGCTCCGGTTTCCTCTCACAGTCTGAAAGACATGCTGGTTAGGTGCATTGGCTGAACAGTGTACCTGAACAGGCACTGCAGTGTGGCAACTAGGAGATTTTCACAATAACTTAATTGCAGTGTTGATGTAAGCCTACTTGTGACACTAATAAATAAATTTTAAAACGTAAAAGAGGGCCTATCTAATTGCTGGAGTTTTACACTTTGTACACAAGCGAAGAAAAGAATTGGTTTCTTTTTGAAAGAGAAGATCAGAGAAGAGGGTATGCACCATAAAACATGTTTGGTATATCACCAAAATGTAAGTGATCCCTGTATCTTAATTCAAATGTAGAACTGGAAATTCTTCAACAATTGCAACACCACAGCAGCTGTTGAAGTTAATGTTTAACTTCCCTCCGCAAGTTTACATCCGATCGCAAGGACTTTTTAAAAATTCCCTGATCAGAATATAAGAACCTTTCTTCTGCTGGGACATTAGAAACCACAGAATTCCGATGAGTCATCCTGAAAGAGCTTATAAATATACTCAGCTCCGGATGAAATATCTTGTTTTGAACAGTCAGCTTCCTGACATAATAACAAAGGTTAAAACATACATTTTCAGTCAGAAAATCGAAATACTACTAATAAAAATGGGCTATAAGCAAATCCGTTGCTATTCGACAGTTTTTGACATTAAATTCCTTTATTCATTAATTACTGAAATATGGAATACCCGCCCTAATTCTGTAATTATTGAACTGTTTAAATCACAGGATTATGTGTCTCTGGCAAATAGGTTTTGTTTACAGGTTTTTACTTACGATAAAGTCATTTCTGTTTTTGTTCCGACTGGAAGAGAGATTTCACGCCTTTGGGGGGTGGGGTGGCGAGATTTGCAATCCGGGGTCGAGAGGCCGATGGCCAGATGTTTTCTGGTTCCTAATCCCATGCGTATCATTGTTCATCCAATGCGGTGGGGGAGGGGGGGGGAGGGGGGGGCAGGGTCGCAGCAGGAGAACCTCCTCATAACCTGCCCCGTGGAATGGCCAAACTTGCAATCAACAGGCCCAGGCAGCAGGTGTCCGAGGGGATCTTCCGACCTGGCTGTCGACCTCTCCACCGCAGCTATATTCACGATCGTGTGTCCCCGGAGAGGGAGCATGCGGTATCCATGGACATCACCGAGATCTTCTGTGCTTGTTGGGCACCACAGGAACTGGGGCATACTATTGACCTTTTTAATCACTCTTTAGTTAAACATTTGAAGTTTCCTTTATTGTTCATTTTTGTTTTGGGTATTGCTCCCCCCCCCCCCTTTAAGGGGCTGTCCTCCTTGCTTTGTCCCTCAGCTTGTTTAATTTAGTTTAATTTGTTATGCCAAAAAGAATGGCTGTATCAGTGTTAGTGGTGTGATGCAATTCCTAAGTGCAAAAGAGGTGAATTTAGGGCCCAAGAGCAAAGGCTCCAGAAGCCACCTGGATGTGGGTTCTTCTGAAGGAATGTTACTCTAAAAGATAAATGGCACCTATCACCAGGCTTGCAGTTGCTTGGTGGAATGGTGCAGGCAGGAGGGGAGAGTGCCGACAGCCTCACAGTCCATACAAGTTCCAAATACTCCCACTTCAAGTACTTAAGCTAGGTACTAGGTATTCTGCTCAAGTGATGACAACTATATGAGCACTCGATCTGGCTATTCCTTTATGATACATAGTTTTTCATCCATAATGATGAAATGGATGACATTATGACATTAATAATTTCCTGTTTTCTTCCCAATTGTGCAATAACATGTTTCAGACCATTATTAACATTCAACATTTTACTCTGACCTGTACTAGCTCCTTAATAAGCGTAACGGCAAGTTAACTGGAGATGTCTGGGTTGCCAGTTTCTCCCCTCCATCCCCCTGCCTCTCTCCAACCTTCAGCTCTCCCTGGAAAAATTCCAACATGACCCAGAGATATTAGAAAACAAAAACACAATCCGAATGTCTGCTTTTCAATGTGCACCGCTCCTAAATTCACCTTCACGGGCAAACGGAAATTCAGCCTATGATTCTGATGCATACGGAATAAGCTAAAACCTAAATTTCCCCTATAATTGACTTAGAAATTTCCACTCCTGATTGCCATTTGACACAGCAGTGATTCTTACCATTAGTTTGTCAATATTCATTATCTGGACTCACTCTGGAAGCTTAGCCACTTGCTTAAGAAGTGCAGTTACAATGCAATTGTACTCCAGCTGCAATGCTCTCTTCTGTGAGAATAAAAGGAATAAAAGTTGTGATGAAAAAGATACAGAGAAATCTTCATACTTGCATTCATTATGAATGCTATCAAATTCTGGAGGCCAAAGTAAATGTAATAAGGAGATACATGTTTTGAAGTCTCACTCCCACTACTAATCACAAGTTGTTTTGTTGTTCTTATTTGTTCACAGGATGCAGCTAACCCAGGTCAGCATTTCTTGGCCATCACTAATTGCCCTTGAGAAGACGATGGTGAGCTGCCTATTTGAACCATTGCAGTCCATCTGGTGTCAGGGCCCCTATAGTGATGTTAGGAAGAGTGTTGCAGGATTTAGACCCAGCGACAATGAAGGAATGGCAATATACTTCCAAGTCAGCACAGTGAATGATCTGGAGAGGAACATGCAGCCAGTAGTGTTCCCATGCATCCATGGCCCTTTTCCTTCAAGATGACTCACATTGATTCCTGGTAAAACAATGCTTTGATTTTAGAATTCTCATCCTTGGGTGGAATTCTCCCATGTCCCTGCAAGTAGATTCAATGGCAGGTGGGGGTGGAAAATTTGGCAGGTGCCCAAAAGTCACTTTCATGCGGAGGTGTGAATTTCTTACAGGATTTTCCCCTGGTGCCTGCCAGATTGGACCGGGAAATAGGCTGGACGTGGGCATGAGACCAGTTTGCAGCCCGCCAATGAGATGCAGATGAAGGCCCAACTGGAATCTTCCCCCAAATCCTGATTCTCTGTTATGCCAATCAGAAAACATGCTGTTCCAGAACACATCTGGAACAACATAGCGTGCAAAATCAGGACTCATCTGAGCAATGCTTAGGGTTGCCTTTGGAGTTTGGGATGGAGGTCACCACCAACCTGAACCCCAGAAAATCACAACAGTGAATCGGTGGTGGGGGGGGGGGAGGGGGGGTGGAACATCTACAGGTGGATCTACTGGATTCAGTGTCACCAGAGACTCCATTTTCCAGCTTCAGAGTATTACAGAAGATACATCTTTTTCAGGAGGTCTATCTTCTTTCTTCAATGGTGGGTCATTGATGTTGGGCACCTTTTCAATATCACATCTATATGTAATGCCAGAATTCATGCCAACATGCCCATCTCACCATACAATATGGCACAAATGACCCAGTTGCATAATAAATGAGTTTGGGGCTGGAAGGTATGGGCCAGGATTTTACAACGTCGCTCAGATGAGGCTTGTAAAATCCCACCCGAGGCCAACGGAGAATTCCATTCTGCGAGCCGATTCCAAGGTGGGCAAGGCGGTAAAATTCTGGCCATGGTGTGGTTTCCCAACAGCCTCTGCAGATGTAGTTCCAGATGTGAGAATTCCACTCCTTGTTTTCAATTTCTGCCATGGCTTCGATTCTCCCTATCTGTGCCATCTCCTTCGGTCCTAATGCTTTGAAAATTATGCATTCCTCCAATTCTGGTCTCTTGGACAACCTTGATTACAGTGGGGGAATTTTTTGATATTTTTTCAGTATCAGGTTTAACAAAATGGGAGAAAATTCCGCCAGTGTCTTCAGTGAGTATCTTCAGCCATTTTGGAAAAAGTTTTTTCACGTATTTCACACCACACCTGTCTCTGAATCACGCACCCTGGCATCACTTGATCCAGCAATCATGAGAAGGATGCAATTTTTAAACACCTCCCAGCACGTGTTCCAATTGGGAGGGTTGCAGCCAGGAAAACTGCCCACATTTCTCAGATGGAGGCCTCACCAAGATGATGGACGGGGTGAAGCAGAAGTATGGCATCCTCTACCCTCACATGTCAGGAAGGTCACCAACCCCACATGGGAGACTGTGGCCACAATAGTGAGTGCCAGCTCACTACATAAGAAATCCAGAATCCAATGCAAGAAGAAGAGGAATGAGCTTCTTCATATACCCAGGGTAAGTCACATTTTTCGTGTGTCCATCTGAACCTATTAACAAACTCATCACACTTCCATGGTGATCCCACTCCCAGCCACCAGACTGGGCCCCAACACTTGCCCTGCCACCCTCCTCACTGCCACCCTGCCTTTATCACCCCAATGGGTGAATCTCCTCCCCATGTGCCCACTCCCACTCACGGCAGAAATCTAACCTGGCATGACTCCTGTCTACATTCTCCCCATCTGTCTCACTGCAGCACACCTAGCGTGAGCGGGCATAGCCAGCCAGTGTGATGCCCAAGTTGAAGACCCTTATTCCCCTTGAGGGAAGAGCCCATGAACTGGCCAAAGAGGAGCAGGACTGCACTTGTGCTGAGGATGAGGTGGGTGCAAGAGACAAAAATGAGAACACATAAGACATTCAGCCTTGGCACCATCCTCACATCAAGCCAGTTTCTTCTAAACTTATGCCTCTATCATGTACAAATACCATCTTTCTTCCTTGGAGGTCAATCAGTCGACCAGCCCAGACCATCCTCTGGCCCTCCAGAAGCCATTGTCCGAACATTGCCTGGAGAAATATATTGGAGTCTAGCATCAAAGAGGCATCACAGCCATCACTCACACCCTCCACCAGCACAATTACTCACACCTTGGCACAGATAACTAGTAGACAGGCTTCTGGGTTACTCACTGGTGAGCACATCACAGCTGATGATCCACAGCAAGCAGAAGCAGAGGGAACTGGCACACGGAGGGATGCGGGAGTTCAGGACTCTGCTAAGTTCTAGGTCGATGATGTGCCCCTGGGCTCAGTCATCCCATAGCTGCTGGAGCTGCAAAGGCAGAGTCTTGAGTATCAGGAAGGTATGTCAGCAGCCCTCATCCGACTGTAAAGCCAAATGGAGGAGGCCCATCACTTCTGTCCGAGGAGATGGTGCCATCTCTCCAAGGCAACCAGGCCAACGCTGCATGTGTGGCGTCCACAGTGGAGAGCTTGGCACAGGATGTGCACTCCATGGTAGGGGATATCCGCTCTATAGTTCAGCTCATAACTTCCATGGCATAGGCAATTGTGGGAATCTACAAGAATCAGTGTCAGAGGACAGCAAAGCTTCCGAATCTCACTTCACCTGCCTCTCCATCTCATGGAGGAGCCCAGAGGCCCCCAGGAACCCACTGGGTTGAGGATCATCTGGTGCACACCTGGGCATTCCACCCAGTAGACCCTAAGGGTGTCTAGCCCCAGCTGGCTGGAAGCAGTCAGAGGCAAATAGATTTGCATTTGCTGATAGGTTCACGAAATACAAATGAGCCTATCAGCAGGGAATTCAGAGCAACGTCGGACACTGATTGGTCAAGTCCCCTAAGAACTCGGGACGCTATTACTCAATCCCCAATCAAAACTCTGGAGTTTGGATCATGGAGTGCACTGGCAACAGATGGGACGGTGTGGATAATGCTACTACCTAGCGAGATTTTAGAAGGGCAATTCCAGCAACTCAGGCAACAAAAAGGTGCGGACCAACCATTGCCAACAGTGGCCCTGATCTTCATGTCCCTGACCACCTGCTCCTGGTGGCCATCTCCTGGCCCCTCTTGTGCCACCTGTACTACATCGAAAATCAAGAAAAAGGGTTAAAAGGAAGGAGAACACAGGAGATCTTATTAATGGAGATGTTTGGATTTTTAAAAAAGTACAAAAACTAGCATGAGAGCACTTTATCTGAATGCTTGCAGCATTTGAAACAAGACAAATGAGTTGATGGTATAAATCATCGTGAATAAGGATGATTTGGTAGCCGTGACAGAGACATGGTTGCAGGATGATCACGACTGGGAGTTACATATACCGGGGTGTCAGACTGTGCAGAAGGACAGACAGGAAGTTAAGGGAGGTGGTGTAGCTCTTATATTTAAGAATAACATAAGGGCGATAGTGAGAGATGATATAGGTTCTATGGATAAAAAGGCTGAATTCTTTTGGGTGGAAATTAGAAATAGGAGAAAAAGTCATAGAAAGGCGTACTCTATAGACCACCAAATAATAACATCGCGGTGGGGTGAGAAATAAACAAAGAAATAATTGATGCATGTAAAACTTGTATATCAATTATCATGGGGGATTTTAATCTACATATTGATGCAGGTCGGTCAATGGCAGCCTTGAGGAGGAGTTCATAGAATATATCCATGATACCTTCCTTGAACAGTATGTAATGGAATCTATGAGGGAGCAAGCTATTCTAGATCTGATCCTGTGTAATGAGACAGGAATAATTAATGATCTTACAATTAGGGATCCCCTCGGAAGAAGCAATCACAGTACGGTTGAATTTAAAATATGTATGGTGCATGAGAAGGTAAAATCCACTACCAGGGCCTTGTGCTTAAACAAAGGGCAAAGGAGGCTCCAGTGGGATTAGGGAGGAGTTGGCTAATGTAGACTGGGAGCAAAAACTTTATGGTGGGCTAACTGAGGAACAGTGAAGGATTTTCAAAGTGCTCAGCAAAGGTATATACCAGTGATAAGAAAGGACTGCAGAAAAAGAGATAAGCAGCAATGGATATCTAAGGAAATAAAGGAGGGTATCAAATTGAAAGAAAATGCATACAAAATGACAAAGATTAGTGGGAAACTAGAGGATTGGGAAATCTTTAAAGGTCAATAGAAACTCCCAAAGAAAGCTATGAAGAAAAGTAAGATGGATTATGAGGATAAACTAGCTCAGAATATATAAATAGATTGTAAAAGTTTCTACAAATGTATAAAATGAAAAACAGTGGCTCAACTAAACATTGGTCCTTTAGAGGATGAGGAGGGGGGTGTAATAACTGGAAATGAGGAAATGGCTGAGGCATTGAACAAGTATTTTGTGTCAGTCTTCACAGTGGAAGACACAAATAACATGCCAAAAATTGATGGCAAGAAGGTCACGGCAGCTGAGGACCTAGAACCTATTATCACTAAAGAGATTGTGTTGGGCAAGTTATTAGCGCTAAAGGTAGATAAGTCTCCTGGCCCTGATGGAATGCTTTCCAGGATACTAAACAAGATGGCAGGGGAAATAGCAAGTGCACTAGTGGTAATTTATCAAAATTCGCTGGACTCTGGGGTGGTTCCCGCAGATTGGAAAACAGCAAATGTGACACCACTGTTTAAAAAGGAGGTAGACAAAAGGCGGGTAACTATAAGCCAGTTAGTTTAACTTCTGTAGTGGGGAAAATGCTTGAATCTATCATCAAGGAAGAAACAGCAAGACATGTAGATATAAATTATTCCACTGGGAAGATACAGCATGGATTCATGAAGGGTAGATCATGTTTAAATAATTTAGTGGAATTCTTTGAGAACATTACATGTGCAGTGGACAATGGGGAACCTGTGGATGTGGTGCATCTGGATTTCCGAAAGGCATTTGACAAGGTGCCGCACCAAAGGCTGCTGCATGAGATAAGTATGCAGTGTTACAGGTAACGTATTAGCATAGATAGAGATTTGGTTAACTAACAGAAAGAAAGGTTAAAGTATTCTTCTGGTTGGTGATCAGTGACGAGTGGTGTGTCTCAGGGATCAGTATTAGGACTGCAATTGTTTACGATTTACATAATGATTTGGAGTTGGGGACCGAGTGTAGTGCATCAAAATTCACAGATGACACTAAGATGAGTGACAGAGCAAAGTGTAGAGGATGCTGAAAGTCTGCAAAGGGATACAGATAGTCTAAGTGAGTGGGCAATGGCCTGGCAGATGAAGTACAATGTTGTAAATGTGAAGTCATCCATTTTGGTAGGAATAACCGTAAACGGCAAAAAATTGCAGCATGATGCTGTGTAGAGGAACCTGGGTGTCCTTGTGCATGAATCGCTAAAAGTTGATTTGCAGGTTCAGCAGGTAATTAAGAAGGCAAATGGAATTTTGTCCTTCATTGTTAGAGGGATGGAATTTAAAAAAAGGTTATGTTACAACTGTATGAAGTGCTGGTGAGGCCACACCTGGAGTACTGTGTACAGTTTTGGTCTCCTTACTTGAGAAAGGATATACTGGCACTGGAGGGGATGCACACGAGATTCACTAGGTTGATTCTGGAGTAGAGAGGGTTGGCTTATGAGGAGAGACTGAGTAGACTGGGGCTATACTCATTAGAATTTAGAAGAACAAGGGGCGATCTTATAGAATCATATAAGATTATAAAGGGAATAGATGAGATAGAAGCAGGGAAGTTGTTTCCACTGGCAGGTGAAACTAGAACTAGGGGGCATAGCCTCAAAATAAGGAAGAGCAGATTTAGCACTGAGTTGAGGAGGAACATCTCCACACAAAGGATTATGAATCTGTTGAATTCTTGCCCAGCAAAGCAGTTGAAGCTACCTCACTGAAAGTTTTTAAGGCAAGGATAGATATATTTTTGAACATTAAAGGAATGAAGGGTTATGTTGAGCAGGCAGGTAAGTGGAGCTGAGTCCATGAGAAGATCAGCCATGATCTTATTGAATGGCAAAGGAGGCTCGAGAGGCCAGGTGGCCTTTTCCTGCTCTTATGTTCTTATGTTCTTATGTCACCTTCTCTTCCTGAGTTACTGAGCCCGGATGGCTGAGTGTCCGGATTCAGCACAGCCCCGACTCCCACCTAGCATGGCCGACCGAGTGAGATGACAGAGAAAAGGAGTTGGACAAAACTATATTACCCAAGGCAGCATCTCCCACAGGGCTGGCAAAAACCATGGAGTTGACTGGGGCCCCATCCTAGATCTGGACCCACCACCGCCCGCTGCCACTGCCACCATCACCCTCATACCGATAGTGACAGCTCCCGCGGAAGACACGCTGGTGTCAGTCCCTGGAGTGACCAGGAAAGTGTAGAAGGAGAAGGTGCAGATGGAAAAGAGCAAGTGTCAGGTCCCCAACAGGAGCAGGTCAGGGAGGATGAAGAATGGAAAGAGTTTGATTTGAGCAAACAAAAGTTGACCTGGAGCGGTTCATTAAACAGGGAGTCAGGGCTGGGCTGAAGCCGAACTCTCAGAGCCATCCTGGCTCGGTGACTCAGGGGACAGTGTGAAGCAGGAGGGACCGGGAACCTGCCAGAGCCGCCTGGAAGTTCATTACAGTGGCCTGTGAAACCATGCCTTACAAATCAGTGATGAAAGAGAGGAAGAAGCTGATGAGAAGAATTAAAGAAGATCAAGGTGGAGATGATGAAGAATATCGTCTCTGGAGAAGGAGACAAGACAGTCGGGCCCTGGAACAAGATAACTCTAGAGCATGGGTTGTAGAAACCCCAAAATCAGAGCCATTTGGTGTTTAACGACCTCTTGCAGCCAGGTTGGGTAACATGAGAAAAACACAATCACCAGGACCACCAGAGATTTGCAATGGTGTATACTTTCCATCCCTACAAGCTTCTGAAGTATGTAGAATCCAAGAAAGATAAAGAAATGGAAAAGATCTTTGGATGGTGAAATACAAAAACAGAGTCATAGAGGATAGTTGTGGAAGTCAGTCAGCTAGAACTTGGCAGTATAATTGCTCTTGGGGAGTAGTAAATGTTGCTGCATATTTTACAGACTAGTGCTCTGTATTCCATCCCAACTGACTAATCTACATGGAACCGATCTATCTTCACCCCATGATGCCAGAGTGATTTTTAATTGATCTGGTATAGACTATTGTGGACAAATTTAGCATCTGCAAGGCATCATGGGAATTTTAAGCTTGAACTGCTGTCATTTGCTATAGACTGGAGCTGATAAAGGGTTTGAATGATGTGTCAGTCACTCTTGGAGCAATGTTGGTGGATAAAGATTAAAAATGCAGTCATTAGGTGGTCCACTTGTTTATAACCCTATCTCAAAGTTGATTAGCTTCCCAGATCAACCATTGGCTGCTGCTATTGACCAACGCTTGTTTATGAAAGAAGGGATGAACAGGATTCCAATCAGAGAGGGCAGGGACCGAACAACCCACTTCATCCCACCAGGTAAGACCTGATTTTAACTTTATGATCAACTTTTTTCTGAGTTTTCCTCACCTTGTGCTTTCTAATGCTATTGATATCTAAACATTGGGCTATACCCTCACACCTTGTGGATACTAAGTGCTCAGAACCAAGCATTCCAAACAATATGTCTTCGCATAACTGGACACTTCTTCATAATATACGACTTCTAAAAATTAAGCTTCATACTAAATTTGCTTTGGGAAAGAATATTCAAATAATTAGACTTAAAATGGGAAACAGCAGAATTTGAGTTTAGAGATTTCACATTTTTATCACAATATAAAATGTTTTTAACTGTTTTCAAAAAGCTGATTTTTTTGCATCTTACATTGTAGCCTGGCTTGAATTTACACACATGAGCAAGCATCTCCCAACACAAGTTATTTTTAGGAAGTTTTTTCAAAGTATTTATGAATATTTACATTGTCACATTTAGCAACATTAATTGGAAGTGTAAACTACTGATCTGAGTAGACAACTTCCATTAATTTGCTAGGTATAAACATTGCCTAAATGATCAATAATGATTTAGCATTTGAAATCCAAACATCATTAGGGGCAGGGTGTGACATCACTGGGGGCGGGATGTGACACCATTGGGGAGGGGTGTTACATCATTGGGGGCAGGGTGTGACACCACTGGGGAGGAGTGTGACACCACTGGGGGCAGGGTGTGACACCACTGGGGAGGAGTGTGACACCACTGGGGGCAGGGTGTGACACCATTGGGGAGGAGTGTTACACCACTGGGACCAGGGTATGACACCACTGGGACCAGGTGTGACACCATTGGGGGCAGGGTGTGACATCACTGGGGCAGGATGTGACACCATTGGGGGCCAGGTGTGACACCATTGGGGTGGCACATGATGTCACTGGGGGAGGAGTGTGATGGGTGGGTTGTGACATCTTTGGGGGTGAGAGATGACATTATTTGGTGGGGTAGGCCCAGAAATGAAGGTGAGCACGAGTCCCCACACAGTGTAATTGCTCCACTGACTCTATTGATTTTTTAGTTAAATTTATTCAGTGGTTAGCTACTCAATAAATGTTAGAGATACTCAAAACATTTTAAACCATGCTCAGTGTTCTTGCACTCAAAGGAACCAACTTAATGTTTGCAATCTCCTCAAATGCCTGCATACAAGTGCATCTATGGGAAACTCACAGCGATGGTGTGGTCAGTTTTGTGGATGGGGGAGCTTTTTCAACGGGTGCCAAAGATCCTGGAAACTCCATTTGAGCTGAATGTAATTTGCAGTTAAAATTCCGCAATCTTCTGTGTCAGTCATGCCACTTTCACGCAAATTACTATGGAAGCACCAACGTAGGGAGTCTATCTAAGAGGCTTTACTGTTCTCACCATAATAATTCACAGGACCCAGAAAGTGAATTGTTAAAGGTCACTAAAATTCCAACGTAAAATATTGCTTGGCACAACCTCTCCGGAGTCTACTACAACCTAAAGTAGAGTTTATTTATTAGTTACAAGTAAGCTTATATTAACACTGCAATAAACTACTGTGAAATTCTCCAAGTTGCCACACTCCGGCACCTGTTCGGGTCAATGCACCTAAGCGGCACATGTTTCAGACTGTGGGAGGAAACCGGAGCATCTGGAGGAAACCCACACAGACACGGGAGAACGTGCAAACTTCACACAGACAGTGATCCA
The DNA here is from genome assembly GCF_965287045.1 of Carcharhinus amblyrhynchos. Classification (NCBI taxonomy): domain Eukaryota; kingdom Metazoa; phylum Chordata; class Chondrichthyes; order Carcharhiniformes; family Carcharhinidae; genus Carcharhinus; species Carcharhinus amblyrhynchos. The sequence continues at coordinate 39,306,076 of NC_137328.1, read as the reverse complement.
AGCTAGGAATTGAACCCAGGTCACTGGCATTGTAAGACAGTGGTGCTAACCAATGTGCCTACCCACAATTCAGGATCTACTGAGGGATGCTTTGGAGGAAGTATCTGTGAAGTCAAGCATTGTGTGGTCAGCAACTTTATTTTGTGAAGGAGCTATTTCTTAGTATCATGGTGCCAGGCAAGTGAGAGTGAAGGGGCATCCTCAATGACCGAGAACATTTTTTTGTCATTTACAGTACATTATTCTATTGATGGATAGATATTAAATTAAAACATATATTTTAAAAAGGTAATGCTGTTTTTCTTTCAGCTGGCAAGTTGACTGCTTGCCAGCAGATGGAATGGGTGGGGAGGGTGTGGAGGGGGTCATGGGATGCACAGGGTACCACAACATAGAGGAGTTAGAAACCACCAAAAATAGGTGTCATGAATCACAAGTGTGAACCTGGTGGCAACTATGTAAATCATCAACATCTAATCCCATGGGGTTAAAGTTCTCTATGTCTCACTAGCTATTAGCTGCTTTCTTCTTAGCCTGCAGTGCTGTGTAATTTTAGTACTTACAAATGGTTATAATACTAGAAAATTTGTCAAGGCTTTAAAAAAATCAATCTTATTCAGTTTGGTCATTAATATGAAAAAGCGTGAGAGTTATTGTGGACTGGATGGTGGGATCCAACAGTCTTGGGGTAAAAAGGCCATGTGGACAGGAAATGCCAAGTCATACAGGAAGGTGTCTGTTGCAACTATAGTTCAAATTACATTGCCATTGAATCTTTTATAAATCTATTTTAAATATTTTACCATGCTCCATTGAACTTACTTATCATTTTCATTCAAACTTCTCATGCCAGAATTGATCTGCATTCTTTTGTCAAGCCACAAGATTTTGCACCATCTTTTGAATGTTGCACTAGCTAAAGAGGCTCTGATATTAGGTTTGCTGTGGTTAAAATGGATCTTCCACCAATGAATTAGATCAAGTTACAATTTGAACGCGATTTGGGAATATTGGTGATAATTCTATAATAGAAGTCTACACATCAAATCAAAAATACTAGTTTTGAAACTCTTGGTATTGCTTTATTTAGTTTCATTGTAAATAGCTTTCTGAACAGTTATCATTTGTATGCATCAGTTGCATCGATTGTCAGCAGCACTTAACTTCCAAACAGAGTTCTGCTTCCAAAACCATCAAACACTCCGGCTCACCTATTCGAGTTGACTATATCACTTCTTGATCTGAGCCATAAGGTAACACTGTCTGCAGGTGAGATATCCGCTCTGAGTTGGGTTTGAAAGAATGATGGAAGTAAAGTAGACAGGGAATAAAGGAAGGAGGAGGGAGAAAACTTGATCAACAATGAAAATAGGAAAACTTAGATATAAGTATTTTGTTTAAATAGAAACTACGTGGCCAATTTTACAATTTCCCACTAAGTTTCTTTGACTAGTTGTCCAAAGTAGGAAATCACTGGCAGAATTCCCATTTATTTATGTGTTGAGTGTGGATAGGCCTCCACTGAGTCTGTGGATTGGACATTCTGAAATGATGAGGTGCATTGTTTGCTTTCTCCCAGAGGCACGTAGAGGGCTGGCACTAGTTTCCCATCTGTGGAGATTGGCCAAGCAGGGACCAGGCCAGTCCTGAACCTGTTGAGGATGGACCATTCTTTGCTTGGCAGATTGAAACCAGGTAGCTAAGCTGCTGCACAATATTCCCCATCCTAGCCACACTCAAGAACATAAGAAATAGGAGCAGGAGTAGGCCATCTAGCCCTTCGAGCCTGCCCCGCCATTCAACAAGATCATGGCTGATCTGAAGTGGATCAGTTCCACTTTCCTGCTTTCTCCCCATAACCCTTAATTCCCCTGTCTATCAGAAACCTATCTACCCGTGAGGTAGCCTCCCGCCCCCCCCCTTCCCTTATTTTGAGGCTGTGCCCTCTAGTTCTGTTTTCCTTTCTAAGCGGGAAGAATCTCTCTACCTTTACCCTATCTAGCCCCTTCATTATCTTATCTGTCTCTATAAGATCCCCCCTCAGCCTTCTAAACTCTAACGAATACAGACCCAGTCTATTCAATCTCTCCTCATAGGCTAACCCCCTCATCTCCGGTATCAGTCTGATGAACCTTCTCTGCACTCCCTCCAAGGCCAAAATATCCTTTCGCAAATGCAGCGACCAAAACTTGCACACAGTACTCCAGTTGCAGCCTCACCAGTGCCCTGTACAGTTGCAGCAAGACCTCCCTGCTTTTATATTCTACCCCCTCGCTATAAAGGCCAACATTCCATTCACCTTCTTGATCACCTGCTGCACCTGCAGACTGGGTTTTTGCGATTCGTGCACAAGGACCCCCAGGTCCCTCTGCACCGTAGCATGCTGCAGCTTTTCGTCCTTTAAATAATAATCCCTCCTACTATTATTTCTACCAAAATGGATAACCTCACATTTGCTAACATTATACTCCATCTGCCAGGTCCTCACCCACTCACTCAGCCTATCCAGATCACTCTGCAGACTTTCCGCACCTTCCACGCAATTTGCTTTTCCACTTATCTTCGTGTCATCAGCAAGTTTCGTTACCCTACACTCAGCCCCCTCCTCCAGATCATCAATGTAAATGGTAAACAGTTGAGGCCCCAGCACCGATCCCTGCGGCACTCCACTAGTCACCAACTGCCAACCAGAATAGCACCCATTGATTCCAATTAATTCCACACATTCAGAAACTTTGCCTGATGCTGATAGAAGTCCTATTAAAGTGGTTCCGAAGACATTGCCAAAGCATTTACTTTGCTCTAGTTCTGTCTGCTGTGTCTCTGGTTAATCCATGGACATCAGTCAGTTCAGAAATCTCCCCCAAGTGACAATTCACAATGTGTGCGCCCAGTCAATAACAAGTGGAAAGCCTCCAGGTATTTGATGCTGGTGGAATCTGCACAACTAAACCCATCCTTCTTTCTGGGGTCAGGGTAAGGTTCCCTAATTTTACCACAGCAATGCACTGCAGTGGCTCACCAATCAGAAGAAGCTATAAATGCAACACAGCCAACCCAGGTCTGCCTGGGATTTTCTTGCCTTCTCCATCCCTCCCCTCCAAAAACATGACATAAACATCTGAAACAGCTATTTTAATCAAGCTCTTTGGAGACCACTCCATATCCCAGGCCTAGATGAGCCCAGCTTGTTTCCTTGCTGAAACAGAAATTGTGAGTCTCCAGACTTGGAACAAGGAAATTCCAGTCCTAAGGGTCCGCTTCCCCAGCTCAAGTACCTTTTGGAATATTTTTTCAAGAGATGAGTATAGTGACAAGAGCAGGTTTTGTTGCCTATTTAGGTTTCATTTAAGATAGAATTACTTGTTTGTTTATTTATTTATTAGTGCCAGACGTAGGCTTACATTCACACTGCAGTGAAGTTATTGTGAAAATCCTCTAGTCACCGTACTCTGGGTGAACTGTTCAGGTAACTGAGGGACAATTTAGCATGGCTACACATCTTTGGACTGTGGGAGGAAACCGGAGCACCTGGAGAAAACCCACACAGACACAGGGAGAACGTCCAGACTCTGCACAGACAGTCACCCAAGATGGGAATCGAATACTGGGTCGCTAACCACTGTGCCACTTCCTTTGGAACTGCTGAGTTATCATTTACCACAACTGAGCAGCAGGAGTCCCTTCAGAGGGCAACTAAGTTGATGTGGAACTGAAATCACATGCAAGTCAGATGAGGAAAGGACAAATGAGCTGTGCTGGGGCATAGCATGCCAATTGGGATTTTGCACCAATATAACAGATTCATGATGACTTCTACTTGCACTAATTTCTTTCATTTTCAGGTTTAAGAAACAAATTTCTTTCATTTTCATATGTTAAGAAAACTAAACTTAAAAATCTCAAACTGCGATTTGAATTCACGTGCTCAAGGCTAACATCAGTCACGCAACACCTGAGCCACAATAGCCTATTGACACAGATCCTTATCAAAGTTCTGCCCCAAGCAATGCTCTACAAAAATCAGCAGCAGAGGTCAAAACCATATTCAGGTCCCAAATAAATTCTCTACAATTCTACTCCACTCCTACTGTACATATTCCTCAATCTTCCCCAATAGGCGTAGACAAAGGCCATAGGTAGAAGAGGGCACTCACAATGTTAAAATGGCGGTGTGGGCTCGTTGGGCCAAAGTGCCTGTTTCCCGTGCTGTGTTGTTCTTTGTATATAATCAGTTGGGGCAGCATGGTGGCACAGTGGTTAGCACTGCTGCCTCGCAGCCCTCGGGATCTGGGTTCAATTCCAGCCTTGGGTGTCTGCATGGGTTACCTTTGGGTGCTCTGGTTTCCATCTGCAGCCTAAAGATGTGAAGTTTAGGTGGATTGGCCATGTTAAATTTCCCCTTAGTGTCCAAAGTTGTGTAGGGTAGATGGATTAGCTACGGTAAATGTGCACGATTACAGGGATAGGGGACCTTGATAAGATATTCTGTCAGAGAGTCTGTGCAGATTTGTGGACTGAATGGCATCTTCTGCATGTAAGAAGTCAATGATACTGTGATGGTGGGAATTGCAGTGGAAAGGCTGCAAATTTTTAGGCCCTGGATATCAGCAAGCTTCTTCACTATGAAATATCAAAGCTCAGTTTGAGCATGTTCTCAACACAGCTGCAGGCAGATACTTTTGAGTGGAGGGGGCAGTGGATGTATACAACGGAAACTAATCTGGGCCTGGAGCCCTGCCCGGCTTTCCCTTTCCCTAGCCCAGGCTACCAAAGCCAATTTTAGCAGCCCTGATCAGAATCAAATCCTGGACCTTCCTCTTCTGTACTCTCGGTCTCACATATGGCACTTGGCAGCAAATTGAATAATTGTGGCCTTACAAGAACTTCATCTGTTCTCCATTACAGCACTACCTCTGTGAAATGTGAAAACGATTTCATGCACCAAATGCTGGATAAGGCAGAGTGGAGCCGTCATTTGCACTGTTAACTTAAATAAGGCATTGATACACTGCATTTTCTACCTTCTGAATTCATCTTGGGTCACATCTTGCAAGTTGACCACAGTGCAGTTTAGCAGTAAGTGAGAGAACTGGTCCGTGGGTGAGAAAAAGGGTGGGTGATCTTCAAAGTATTACGTGGAAATCTGTGTAAATACATAGGAACAAACATGCCACGCACTTATCAACTTTTCCCAACCCTCAGAATCAGATAACATTTGCCTCACTGTTACACAACGTTCTGTTCAGACGATGAAATCAATGATAACAGTTAACTGAAATATATATCATGAGTTATTTTCCATCTGTGTTCAATCCTTTAAAACAACACGCTCAGCATCTTATTTTTATATACTCAAGGGCTTTCCCACGTGACGTGTAATGTCCACAATAAGCAACGTAGTAATATGGTTCAACAACCACCAGTTGTTGAAGTTAGAAGGAACACAAGTTGGTCAGACTGTATTCAGATGACCATTGTGGTCTGAAGTGAGCCAGAATAGCAATGTGTAATAGATGGGGATACATAAATTTACTTACTGTCTTCTTGTTTCTGCAACCCAATCTCATTTTTGGCAAAGATCACAAAAAATTTTCACATTATTAGGTATCAATTGGTATCTTTATCTTTGTCTCCAAGTTTTCTCAGTTACTCATTATTTTATACTGCTCAGTATTTTAAGCAGATTTCTTGAGTATCAGCTTGTCACTGTGCTTGCTCGAGGTATGAGATTAAAGCCTGACTACAGAACTTTTAAACTGGCCAGAAATTCCAGTGAGGGAGTGCAGCACTGCCAGAGGTATCAATTTGAAAAACAATGAATTCTTTCAGTGTCTCAACCGCCAAAGCATGTTGATTTGGGGGAAATTTTGGAGGTTGTTTTTGTGTTGTAGATTTCTGACAAGAAGGAAATATAAGTGATAAGAGTGGTACTCAAAACCACAGCCAGGTCAGATGTGGGGACAGAAATAGAGAAGGAGAGAGAAAGAAAGCCAAAAGGATTGTGGCAGAGATGAAAATACAGAAGTGAAAAAGTAAATTGTATAATTCTTACTGTACAGGAGGCCATTTGGCCCATCGAGCCTGAACTGACAACAATCCCACCAGGCCTTATCTCCATGACCACACATATTTACCCCACTAATCCCCTGACACTAAGGGGCAATTTTAGCTTGGCCAATGCACCTAACCTGCACATCTTTGGACTGTGGGAGGAAACAGGAACACCCAGAGCAAACTCAGGGAAAAATGTGTCAACTCCACACAGTGACCTGAGGCCGGAATTGAACATGGCTCCCTGGTGCTGTGAGGCAGCAGTGCTAATCACTGTGCCACCCAGTTGTCTCATGGTGGATGTAATGGATGAAAAGAGAGTAAAAAGTGGATCGGAACAAAAAGACATATTAAGCAAATCAGAAAAAAGGAAAAGGATAAGTAAACAAAGACAGGGAAAAGGGTAAGGAGAAACAAATACTTATTATGTTGAAGAATGCAGTATTAGAAATGCTTTCAATTGCAATTTTACATGGAGGGATCTTAAAATAGATTCATAGAGTCATAGAATCCCTGCAGTGCAGAAGGAAGCCATTCAGACATTTGAGTCTGCACCAACAATAATCCCACCCAGGTCTTATCCCCATAGAAGCTAAAATTCTAAAGCCAAGGTGTTGTTGACTCTCCCAAAACAAAAAAAACATGAAATAACTACAGGAAGTCATTCTCTTAATTGGGAAATTCCAGCATGTCTAATGGTTTGATGTGAATGAAAAGCATGCTATCATTAGTTGTATGTGTCCACCAACTGAAGTCAGACCAATAGCATAAGATTTTTCCAACAGATTGCCAATCCATTGTCATGAATATAGCATGCTTTTTTTTTAAGACAGAGAGAGAAATAGAGACAGGGGATTTCCATTGAAGCGTTGTTTCAGTGACTAATTAAATAAATGTGATGCTGGTGTAATACCAAGATAAAGAGATAAGTAAATGGCAGGTTTGATTCATGTATCTGTGCTGAACAAAGTGAGCTTATGTAGAGGGGTACTGAAGCTCCTACTCATGGGTGGGTGGTTAAAGCCCTATTTTCTGACCCCAATGCTCCTCCAACCTACCTACTTCCATTTTTAACTGAAGCCGGAAGGATCATAGGTGCCCAACACCCTCCACAGTTGGAATTTTAAAAATGATAACCAAACAGTGAGACTCAGTGTCTCTCAGAGTTTTGAACTTTAACAGCTATCGATCAGGTGCCTCTGACAGTGCTGCATTCCCTCACTAGAATTTCAGTCCAGTTTAAAAGTCCTATGGTGGGGTTTTAATCTCACACCTCTGAGCTGAGAGTGCAACCAAGCTGGTACTCAAGAATTATGGTTTTCCAAGCTTCCTCAAGGCAAGGAATTGATGGATTTAGGTGACTAGTATATTTATCTCATGGATCCTAGTGCTTACCGGAGGCACCCCCATGACTGGAAACCTCCCAGATAATCTTCTCCCTGAGGTCCCTTTACCCACATGAGGCTCTGATCTCTTGCACTCCAAGCTTGGGCCCATCGTATCCCTAATTTCTCAGGATTCCAGGACACCCATCATCTCTGACATGAGAGGCGCTAAATGATAAGACTAACAGCCTCTCTCAGTCAGTGTTAACTACTAGGAAATGTGCAAGACAAGCCTGAATTCAACTTTGCCTCTTATTTCACTTCCTTCTTGGCCTCTGCTTTTCACAGCTTCGCTAAGGAAAATGTCTATCTAGTAATTATCAGACCTGCAGCCCAAACATGCTTTCAGTCCATAACACAGCCAATTCCCCTTGCTGGGTGAGTCTTCCATGAATTCTGGCATCCCCTGCTCCTCTTTAACTGAACAATGTTATTTTTTTCACCCCATTCTCTCTCCCTTTAACTGAACTACTTATCCGGATTGTTCACCTTTCTGAGTCACATCATTTCATTGGCTCGAGGGTTCAGTGTTGACTATGAGGAAAGGTTGAATAAACAAGGATTGTTTTCACTGAAAAGATAGAGGCTGAGAGGAGACCGGATAGAGGTCTACAAAATTATGAGAGGCATAAGCAGGGTGGATAGTCAGAGACTTTTTCACAGGGTGGAAGTGTTAATTACACAGGGCACAGGTTCAAGGTGAGGGAGGGAAAGTTTAAGAGAGATGTGCAGAGAAGTTTTTTCACGCAGAGAATGTTGGGTGCCTGGAACGTGCTGCCAAAGGAGGTGGTGGAAGCAGGCACATTAGCAACACTTAAGAGGCACCTGAATGGATACATGAACAGGGAAAGAATAGAGGGATATGGAGCGAGAAGGGCAGAGGGGTTTTTTTTATCGTTTAGTTAGGGCATCATGACTGGCACAGGCTTGGAGGGCCAAAGGCCTGTTCCTGTGCTGTAATTTTCTTTGTTCTTTGCAAATATGATAACCTGTCACTGATCCCAAATATTAGGTGAAATCTTCTAATCCCCCTCCAGGGTGGCGAATGGGGCACTAAATTTGACATGATGAAAAATGCCAGTTACCGGAATTTTTACCGCTCTGCCCACCAAGGGAATCGGAGCGGGCGAGGGGTGGACAATGGGAAAGTTCGTTGACTTCGGGTGGGATTTTACAATTTCGGGATGAACGAGGCCGTGAATTCCCACCCATTATCTCATTGGCGGGAAATTAATCTAGAATTTTGTTCTCCCGACTTTAAAGGAGGGTTAAAGTTTATCTATGTCGGGTGCCACATTTCTATTCACCTGCACCTTGTGAATGTTTATTAAAAGACAACTCGCTCAAATTACGTTCCCCCCTCCAAATTAAGTACCCTACCAGTGAATAATCTGAACAGTCTGTTTCCCGATTGTATATAAGTGACGTGCATCCGACCTGCATCAGTTCATCCACAACTCTGAGGTCCAGATGTTGTGTTCTCCTTCTTGGGGATAGAATCCTAGAATCATAGAATCCCTACAGTGCAGAAGGAGGCCATTCGGCCCATAGAGTCTGCACCAACAACAATGCCACCTAGGCCCTATCCCCGTAACCCAACATATTTACTCTTCCAATCCCCCTGACATTAAGGAGCAATTTATCAAAGCCAATCAGCCTAACCTGCACATCTTTGGACTGTGGGAGGAAGGACTTTGCATCACTTCACTTGAGTGCTGCCGAGGCTGGACAAGGGAAGCAGGTAAAAGCTGAAGAGGGGTAGGGAAAACTGGAAAGATGGAGCAAAGGCTGAACAGGGAAGGCAACTTTGAAGGTAAAGTTGAGAGAGTGCGCTGGAAAGTGGGAGGGAAACTGTCTTAGAGGGCAGGTTAGTGGTATCTCCTGAGGGGGAGAACTCATGTTACTGGTGCTGAGAGGGTAGGGGGTAGGGTGGCAGGTCCTGGAAGTGAGTTTGGCAAGTGAAAGTCTCATCAGGTGGGTCTTGGAGAGGGACAAGATAGGTTGCTCAGATAATGGAAGGGGGCAGGGTCAGGGTGAGCAGGCAATGATAGCAAGTATCTAAGGGGAGGGAAGGCAAGTGGAAGGGCATCATGAGAAAGTCCAGGGTAATGGAGAGATTTTCAATGGTGACATGAGAGAGAAATGATGATATTGGGTGGGCCTATGGTGCTGCAGGGCAGTGGTCAGTGACAGGAGGAGGGTGGAAGCTGGTAGGGTTTGAAAGGTGACACACATCCAAACTGACCTTACCGCACAGTTAGTCAGTCAAGTGGGAGGAGGATCATTTCAGGTGGATGGAGTTCAAGATCAGCACAAATGGTTAATGGAACCATTTAGAGGCAATTGGATATGAAAGATGTTCACTTATGTTCTCCTCTCTATAGTAAAGGCTCCATTGAAGCAGCTTCATTCTCGACTCATTGGTCTCATAACATCAGGATCCCGGCAATGTGTGAAGCCGCAGCTCACTCTGTGCCATTTACCAATAGCTACACTCAGATGCAGAGAAGGAGGGAGGGGGAATATGTCTAAAGGGCATGGCAATGGAGGGCAATCAATATGCAACTACATACCTCCGTCCTATGTAAATGATCATGGCTGACAAGGGGTTACATCGTTCGCCTTTCTATATTGCAATGGTCTCTCTGTAGAGTCTCAAGGACAATGAAGACAAGCACAATAGTGTCCATGTGAGGCTTCTTGTTCATGACTCTCATCACCTAGGTCAAAGGGCAATTTCACGATGCACATTCATGTGTGAATGGGAGCTACGCCCATCTCTGGTTCTCCGGAACGTCCTTTACCTGGAAGGGGTTGGGTGGGGATGCCATGTTTAGACAGAGGCCAAATGAAGGGCTTAGCACTTCCCTGCTGAAAAGAATATACTCACTTAATTTATCATATCAATTTCTGCCCTCGTCTACTGAGGTGTCGATAATGGAGGCTGGGTGATGGCTCTCATTCAGGTAAGAAGAGGGCCCATTACTAGTTGGCACAGGGCCATGAGGAGCATGGGTTTGAGTAACTAGAGGCAGTGAAGCATCTACAAGGTCAAGAGGCTGGTGGACACTGACCACTGCAATGGCAAGCAGTGGCCTGACTATGGGTGTATCACCCCCAGCAGTGCTCTTGTCTAGAGATGAGGAAAAGACACAGCCAGAAATACCCTCATCTGTCCTGGGATGCAGTTACTCACATCGGCCACCTTCTCCCAAAGGAGCTGTGGGTACAAGCACTCTGGAGGAGTGATGTGGAGCCTTTGGCCTGAACTGAGTGAATGGCTCTCCAAGGGCTATTTAAATATGGCACCAGGACCTACGACCCCCATGAGCAGTTGACTTCCTGTCTGCCCTGCCACAAGATTCGTTGATGCATAATTAATAAGCCAAAAAGTAGAAGATCGCATTGTTTACCCCTCTGCCACCTAGCAGGAATCACACTGACTTTCCCACCTGCTACCAGACTTCTGTCTCCATAATGGAAAATTCTGGTCTAATATCATCATAAATGTTTTCCACCCTCACTCTCCAACTTGATCTCTTTAGGCATGACCAGAGTGTTGAGGGTTTAGTGCATGTTTTCTGCTCTCAGCTTTGTGGATACACAGTTAGAGCACACCACACACAAGATAGTTTCTGAATCTCCAGGGAAGATCCAGAACAGACTTTAGTGACTGCTGAACACATGCTGGCTTGGGATTTGGAATGTGCAGCCTGTAACTCACCAAATAGTTTAAAATGTAGCAGAATGCAAATCCAGTAGATCATCTGAAAGGGTGAGGACATTCAGTCCCATCACATGATATAGTGGCCTTGGAAACGATCCAAATGAAAACTACACAAATGCTTCCCAGCTTAAAGAGCCTTAGCCTCCCAGGTCAAAAGACGCTGGGCTATTTACTTCAGAGCTGTCTATGTTTAGAAAGTGACCTGAAAGAGCTTTTAAGTAATAAAAGAGCTGCATATTGTCCCTATTAATAGATTATTCCAGTTTAACAAACTGAGGAGGACCTGCTGATGATAGTTAAATGGGGCAACACGGTGGCACATGGTTAGCATTGCTGCCTCACAGCACCAGGGACGTGGGTTTAATTCCAGCATCGGGTCACTGTGTGGAGTTTCACAACACCAGGTTAAAGTCCAACAGGTTTATGTGGTGTCGTGGTCACTGTTCTCCTCAAGGCTGGGTAGTTTGCTGCAGACAATGGTCTGCTTGAGGTTGTGTGGTTGTTTGAAGGCAAGTAGTGGGGATGTGGGGATGGCCTTGGCAAGATATTCATCTTCGTCAATTACATGTTGAAGGCTCCAAACTGGCAAGCCTTGACCTGAAATGAGATCAAAGGCCCCTGATTTAAAGGAGCACCTGGCACGGGACTGTGTGCCGCTGGGATTGGATTGAACTGGAAGCAAGGAGCATTTTGCGGATTTGAAAAAAATCATTGGCACAGGTAAGCTTAAATTTGAGAAATATTTTGGCAACTTCTACAGATGGTCAGCATTTGGAACTTTAGCCAGGGAACATACATGGCACACATTGTAAGCATAACCATCATGAAGATACAATGATATGGAGCAGTTGACTGCTCTCCTCCCCCTCCTCAGATGGCAGAGAGAAGGGAATGAGGTGAGAGCGGTAGGGTGGGGGGAGAACAGAGGGCCTGAAATGCAGCCAAACTTTGATGCTGACTCCCTCAGAGTCCTCCTTCAGGTTGCCTGTAACAAGCATGAGGCCTTAATGCCAAGCGATGGAAAGAAAAAGCCTCCTGCAATCACAGCAGCCAGGATAGAGCTGGCCATGGAGCAATGTAAGATGGCTGTAGTACCTGGAACCTGGAGGCAATGCCAGAAGAGGCTTAGTGATCTTTAAAGATCCACAAGGGTGAGTGAGTCTCCACCTTGGGCATTAGTGAGTATGGAAGGTTAGGGGAAGGCTCCATCTGTGTAAGGCCTTGTGTAATTCTCAGAATCCAAGACACCATGATGCATAAAAGACACTGAAACCTATGCAATTGGGGGTGTTTGGGGGTGGGTTGATGTGCAGAAGGCACCAAACGCACTGGCTGCTAATTATTGGGCTGATTGTGAACTTGTCACAGCTCATGCAAGTGTGAAGAAATGAATGTCCTGAGAATTGAATTCATTGCACTGTACACCCCATTCCACAAAGACAGGCCCATAATGACAGCGAGGACTGGAGGCAGTGTCCCTGACCTGGTTATCTTCACCCTACTGAAGGAGGAGGTTCTCCAGCTGTCAGCCAGTGATTGGCGCTGCTCATTGGTAGAGGCAAAATAGGAGAGAGGCCTCGGGGTGGTAAGTTTGCAAGCTGCATTCTTACAAGTTGAAATCTAGGGATGTTAAGAGGACTGGGGTAGGGTGTTTGCTGGCTGGAATGCTGTTATAAATTGCACCTTGATGTTTCATGCATTCAAGGGCTCTTGTGGATCAAGGGGAAACTGTGTGAGCTTTATGAAAGATGTTTACTGCTCGCAAAGATTGCAAAAAACGTGCCAACTGGACAATTAAAGGGTGATGGCCCTTCCTGTTCATAAATGTACAAGGGCCAGCCTGCTGGAGCCTGTATGGCCACACGTATGCAGTCTTTCATTCCCTGAGCCCTGGGGTAACTAGCCATTGCTACAAAACCCCTTGCTTTTTCAGGTTAATTGTAGCAGTAAATGCAATGTACCAGCCTGCTGTTCGGAACATTGCCTCAGTGAAGATCTTATTGTAGGGGTGGACAGCGGGCTACATTATTCCCCAGAAACCTCCACAGGCTGTCTGAAAGGATCCACAGGTAAAAGAATTCAGCCCCACATTGGCCTTGAAGACTACCGGTATTGACTGACCGACCACCCACACAGTTTGACACAATCCATCCTGCTAGCATTTCACAGAGAAGTCATTGTGGCTCCTGAAAGCTTGAATTTCCTCTGGCACTGTGCCTGAACATTTGAAGGTATCTCATTCTCATCCTATGTACTCTATTGGGAGTTTACGGCCTTGTTTTGCACCTCCATGGTTGCAGCATCCTACCTTCAGCAGTCTCCTGCTCAAAGGCAGGTCCATCACTATGATGCATCTTGTCCCTAAACATTTGGCTTTCTCCCTCACCTTCTCAATATTGCCCTACTTCTCCTCTGCACTGGAAGATGTGCCTCCTGGAGAGACCACTATTGCCATGTTGCTCAACCCAAACATGCTGAGGATCAGTCAAGGCACTAAGTGCACAGATCTGCTGGCTAATTCTCGCTCTAAAACACCAAATGAAACCACTCAAAACACACCTATTAATAATGACGACTAACGCCACTTGCCTGAAGTCAAGAAAATTAACTGCTAACTTTTAACCCACACTGATGTCCAATCACTGACAAAAACAAACTCCATAACACCATAAGACATAGGAGTAGAATTAGACCACTCAGCCCATCGAGTCTGCTCCACCATTCAATCATGGCTAATATTTTTGTCATCCCCACTCTCCTGCCTTTTCCCCATAACCCCTGATCCACTTATTAATCAAGAACCTATCTATTTCTGTCTTAAAGACACTCAATGACCTGGCCACCACAGCCTTCTGCGGCAAAGCATTCCATAGATTCACAACTCTCTGGCTGAAGAAATTCCTCCTCATCTCTGTTTTAAAGGATCGTCCCTATAGCCTGAGATTGTGCCCTGTGGTTCTAGTTTTTCCGACCATTGGGAACATCTCTCCACATCCACTCTGTTCAGGCCTCGCAGTATTCAGTAAGTTTCAATAAGATCCCCCCTCATCCTTCTAAACTGCAACAAGTACAGACTCAGAGTCTTCAACCGGATTATTCTTGTTAACCTCCTATGGACCCTTTCCAAGGCCAGCACATCTTTCCTTAGGACTCCCCATCTGGCTTTCTTTCCACTTGCTGACTAGATTATTGCAGCTACCATATATTATTGCAATCAGCTGGAGTGTTAATAAGCTTAGCTTAGCAATAGTTCACAATTAGAATATGGTGGGCAGGCTCCTGATTTCCAAGGATGAGCATATTGTCACAATCCGGCACAATGGGAAATTGCCTGACAATAATACATCGGCATGGGAGTGAGACAGGACTATTTTCACAGCGTATTATTCAGCCTCTTGTCTGACATCCAGTTCTGATCCCTGCTCCAAACTCCGTTCCCCAGCTACCAACTCCAAATCCCTCCTTGGAAAGTGTGAGGCAGAATCAGACCTTGGTGTGGTAGCGTGGCCCCTTTAAGGGGCAATCTTTTGCAGGCCATTTGGTAAAGCTGAAGTCAGTGGAGCGTGAGTCCATGAATCTGAGCCAATCGGAAGCGAGGAGCACAGGGCTGGAGGAGTTCATCTGAGGTTAGAGCATCATTAGAAATAGTTGTGCTATAGAACCCTTTGTGTATATAGTTCTTACTGTTAATAAACCCTTTTAGTTAAGCGTTGCCACATCGAGTCACCTTGAGTTATTACGCTTGGTGTCATATCTGACACCGAGATGAACTCCCAACCATATATCATGCATTCACTAAGGCTGCCAATTTTCACCTCAATCACATTACTAGGCTTGTCAACTCCTCCGTGTATTTGTTGCTGAATCCCTCATACATCCATTTATTACCTCTAAATTTAACTATTCCAAAGCATTCCTGCCCAGACACTCACATTTTAACCTTGAGATCTGTTGCCCATATCTTAACTTACACCAAACCCTCTTCTCCCATCGCAGAGTGCTTGCTGATCTACATTGGCCCCCTGTTAAGCAAAGCATCAATTTTGAAATTTGCTTGGCTTGGAGTTCTGGAATGTCTTCTCTAAATCTCTCCACCTCTTTCTTTCCTTTTGTAAGACACTCCTTGAAAGCCTATCTCTTTGACTCATTTTTGACCATCTGCCCTACTATCACCTCATATGGCCCAGAATCTGGTTTTACTTTACAACTCTCCCACAAAATGTCTTGGGACATTTGATTACATTGCAGGGGCACCATTTAAACACAAGCTCTTGTCATTCTTGTACACTAAAACAGGAGGGTTGATTTGTAGATCCATCGGCATGTACAGCACAGAGGGAGGCCAATTGGCCCAATGTGTCCACACAAATCTGACAACACTAATCCCATTTATCAGTGCTTGGCCCATCGCCCCAGAAGTTATGGTAGGGCAAGTGAATATCTAAATGTTTCTTAAATGTTCCGAGATGTCCTGACTCAATCATCCTTTCAGGCACTGAGTTCCAGACTCCCACCACCTTCCGGGTGAAAATGTTTCTCCCCAACGCCCCTACTCGCCTTTTGCCTTAACTCTATGCCCCCTAGTTATTGACCTCCCTCTACTAATGGTAAAAGTGCCTTCCTATCCGTCCTATCTATATCCTTCATAATCTTAAAAACTTCTATTAGATTCCCTTTCAACCTTTGCTGGTTATTTGAAATGTATTTGAAATTTGTATTTGTGTATTTGGAGGTGTAAATGTAGGGGGTTAACATAGGACGAGTGTCATGATTATGCTGACTTGCAATGTTGCAGAATAGTCAGAAAGGAAGTGATCAGTGTGTTGTAAATAAGCAAACTTCCTGGTTCCTGACTACCCGGAATTTTAATTCCGCGCTAATGCTGCCCGGTCGCTGAAGGTTACAATAATTCTGCAGCTCTCAAGGGGTTATTTCCATTTGCTTTTCTCTGTGTTGGTTTAACTTATATATACGATGCCTTGTTTTTCTTTAATAGCCTTATTATTTCCTCAGCTTCCTGTTTTCACTTCTGCCAGTAATGAGCTGGTTCTGAAACAATGCCCAGCTAACATGTGTGCAGGAATTCAAAGCTGCTAAAGAGCAATGAAGCAAACGGATGTTGCCCACCCACACTCTGCATTTTCGTGCGCCAATCTCATTTCAGCTTGCTCAAAAAAAATGTTCGAGCCTCCATTTGTGACATGACTTTAACTGATTCATTCATAAATTGGCTCATTCTCGTGGCTATGACATCAGCGGAAATGCTGTGCCCTTCCCCCTCAACCATGCAACAGCCTTGCACTACACACCCAGCTAACCGTTCCCCTGTTGTTTTCAGATATGCTGTGAGATACAAACAAGTTCTGAGACTGCTTTACAAACGCAGTAGTCAGTAGGAAAACAACTTCATCTTTAAGTAGCCTCCTGATAATGTGTAACAGCAGTAATTATTACATTAGAAAGAGCAAGCATATATATAGTTTCTTTTTAAACATCAAGAGTGCAATTTTCCCAGCCTGCTGCACCAGTCCAATAGAGAAGCAAGCCAGAAATTTCAGTGGGACCCAAAAAATCGGATTCGTGCCTGGCGTCTGGCAGGTCATGGTCTTCCCAGGCCATTTTTTTATGACGTGATCAGCCTTACATGGGGAAGGGTGCGAGGATGACCGAAATACTTATTACACCATTTACATCTGCTTATCAAGGTCCAGATACTATTGTCCAGGTATACTTAAGTTTCCGACCTCACCAGTGAAGGTCCACACTGGTGAGGAACACAGCTGGTCAACACTAATGGGGACCAGACATGATGGCCTTGCTGGTGGGACAGGAGGCCACTGAGGACCCCAGGTGGTCGAGGGCAGGGGGGGGAAGGAGGCCATTGAGGACCCCAGGTGGCCGAGGGCAGGGGGCAGTGCCCTCTTGACATTGCCAGTCTGACATTGCCAGCCTGGGACCCTGGCAGTGCCAACCTGGCACCCTGGCACTGCCCACCAGTAGTGCCTAGAGGCAAGGTCTGAGATGGGGTCAGTAAGATGGGAGGGAAGGGGGAGCTCTGCATATGAGGGGCGGTGGCAGGGACTAATGGTGGGGCTGGCGATCGGGGTGAAGGCCACCAATCGGGGAGCTGGCAATCAGGGGTTGATCAGGAGGCCTGCGATTGGGGAGGGGGGTATGTGGGAGGGGGATGTGGGAAGGTATATATGTGAGGGGGTGCATGTGGGGGTTATGTGTGTAGAGGGCATGTATGTGGGGAATGGGGGCGGTGGCAATATCCATGGAGGTGGTGGAGTTGACAGATCTCCCATATACTGTAGATCTGTGCACAGTATGGCAAATTTTTCCTTAAAAAAAATTCAAAGTGTCACAGAAGTCTGAAAACCAGACAGTTTCAGTCTGAAAACCGGAGCTTAGGCATGAAAATCCCCACTGCCAAAAATCACAAATAAAGGACCAGCTTTAAAGACCAGCAATGGATAGGATTCAGTTAATTTACAACCCTGAAGCTAGCACTGAAACTGAGGTCTACAGCTAGTCAATCCAAGCAGACATTGTTTAAAAATGTTTCAAGACTGAGCAAGAGGGCCATTACAGCGGGAAGCTCAGGTAAACTTTTTGTCTTGAAACTAATAGCAGTGCCATCTTGAATTTCAGTAACTTCTTAAAACTGAACCTGCATTTTAAATTTTTTAACCATGGATCAGAAATCCACTCTTCCAGATCAATTTGGACTTACCCAAGGTCTGGACTTCCTCGTTGGTAGTCATGATGTGGAGATGCCGGCATTGGACTGGGGTAACCACAGTAAGAAGTCTCACAACACCAGGTTAAAGTCGAACAAGTTTATTTGATAGTGAACCCATAAGCTTTCGGGATTTGCCCTTTCATCAGGTGAGTGGGAGTTCTTGTCTCAAACAGAACATATAAAGGCACACACAGTTTACAGAATACTGATTAGAATACAAGTCTTTACAGCTAATCAGTTCTTAAAGGTGTAGACAATGAGAGTGGAGATAGCATTAAGCATCAGTTAAAGAAATGTGTATTGTCCCCAGACAGGACAGTAAGTGAGATGTTGCAAGCCCAGGCAAGTCATGGGGGTTACAGATAGTGTGACATGAACCCAAAATCCTGGTTGAGGCTGTCCTCATGTGTGCGGAACGTGGCTATCAGTTTCTGCTCAGTGACTCTGCGCTGTCACATGTCGTGAAGGCTGCCTTGGAGAACGTTTACCCAAAGATCAGAGGCCGAATGCCCGCAACCACTGAAGTGCTCGCCAACAGGAAGGGAACAGTCTTACCTGGTGATTTTCGAGCGGTGTTCATTCATGCGTTGTTGTAGCGCCTGCATGGTCTCCCCAATGTACCATGCCTCGGGATATCCTTTCTTGCAGTGTATCAGGTAGACAATGTTGGCCGAGTTGCAAAGGTATGTGCCGTGTACCTGGTGGATGGTGTTCTCATGTGAGATGATGGCATCCGTGTCGATGATCCAGCATGTCTTGCAGAGGTTGCTGTGGCAGGGTTGTTTGGTGTTGTGGTCACTGTTCTCCTGAAGGCTGTGTAGTTTGCTGCAGACAATGGAATGTTCAAAGGTTGTGTGGTTGTTTGAAGGCAAGAATTGGGCGTGTGGGGTTGCCTTGGCAAGATGTTCATCTTCATCAATGACATGTTGAAGACTGCGAAGAAGATGTCGTAGCTTCTCCACTCCGGGGAACTACTGGATGACGAAGGGTACTCTGGTCACCATGTCCCGTGTTTGTCTTCTGAGGCGGTCGGTGCGGTTTATCGCTGTGACGCGTTTGAACTGTGGAACGATGAGTCGAGCACCATATCCTGTTCTTATGAGGGCATCTTTCGCATCCGGAGGTGTCTGTTATGATCCTCCTCATCTGAGCAGATCCTGCATATACGGAGGGCTTGTCTGTAGGGGATGGTTTCTTTAATGTATTTAGGGTGGAAGCTGGAGAAGTGGAGCATCGTGAGGTTATCTGTGAGGTGCTGAGGTGACCATCCTTGATGGAGATGCTTGTGTCCAAGAATGCAACCAATTCTGGAGAATAGTCTATGATGAGTCTGATGGTGGGATGGAACTTGTTGATGTCATCATATAGTTGTTTCGGTGATTGTTCACCATGAGTCCAAAGGAAGAAAATGTCATTAATATATCTAGTATATAGCATTGGTCGAAGGTCCTGTGCAGTGAAGATGTCTTGTTCAAACCTGTGCATGAACATGTTGGCATATTGAGGTGCAAATTTGGTCCCCATGGCTGTTCCGTGTGTCTGGATGAAGAACTGGTTGTTGAAGGTGAGGACATTGTGGTCCAGGATGAAGCAGATGAGTTGTAAAATTACATCTGGAAACTGGCAGTTGTTGGCGTTAAGTACTGAGGCAGTTACAGCAATGCCATCGTCATGGGGGACGCTGGTGTAGAGCGCCAAGACATCCATTGTGACGATAAGTGCCCCTGGTTCAACTGCTCCATGTGTGCTGACTTTCCATAGAAAGCCCGTAGTGTCGCAACAAAAGCTGGAGGTTCTTTGTACAATGGGTTTCAGGATGCCCTCATCGTAGCCGGAGAGGTTCTCGCACAGGGTTCCATTGCCCGATACAATGGGACGGCTGGGTGTGTTTGCCTTGTGTATCTTTGGGAGGCAGTAGAGATCTCCAACACGGGAAGTACGTGGGATGAGAGCATGGAGGCATGGTACATTGGGGAGACCATGCAGATGCTACGACAACGGATGAATGAACACCGCTCGACAATCACCAGGCAAGATTGTTCACTTCCTGTTGGTGAGCACTTCAGTGGTCACGAGCATTCGGCCTCTCAACTTCGGGTAAACGTTCTCCAAGATGGCCTTCACAACATACAACAGCGCAGAGTTGCTGAGCAGAAACTGATAGCCAAGCTCCACAACCGGGATCTTGGGTTCATGCCACACCATCTGTAACCCCCATGACTTGCCTGGGCTTGCAACATTTCACATACTGTCCTGTCTGGGGGACAATACACATTTCTTTAACCTATACTTAATGCTATCTCCACTCACATTGTCTGCACCTTTAAGAATTGATTAGCTGTAAAGACTCACATTCTAATCAGCATTTTGTAAACTGTGTGTGCCTTTATATGTTCTGTTTGAGACCAGAACTCTCCACTCACCTGACGAAGGGGCAAACCCCAAAAGCTTGTGGGTTTACCATCAAATAAACTTGTTGGATTTTAACCTGGTGTTGGGAGACTTCTTACTGTGCTTCCTCATTGGTGCAGAGGTTAGTATCGCTGCTTGCCATGCGGGAGACCAGAGTTCAATTCCTCCGATGGCAAGCTGCCAAGTTCTATGACAGCGCAGCAGCAGGGTCTGTTTTGGGTGGCACAGTGGTTAGCACTGCTGTCTCACAGCGTCAAGGACCTGGGTTCAATTCCAGCCTCAGGTCACTGTTCTTGTGGAATTTGCACTTTCTCCCTGTGTCTGTGTGGGTTTCCTCTGGGTGCTCTGGTTTCCTTCCACAGTCCAAAGATGTGCAGGTTATGTTGATTGGCCATGCTAAATTGCCCCTTAGTGTCAAGGGGATTAGCAGAGTAAATATCTGAGGTGATGGGAATAGGGCCTAGGTAGGATTGTGGTCAGCGCCATCTCAATGGGGCAAATGGCCTCCTTCTGCACTTTGTGGATAAATCACAGAGTTCAGGACATTGTAGGAAAAGATTCCTTCGATACATGATTGCTTCAGGTCTGGATGAAAACAGACACTCAACAAGCTGCTTTCCTCAGTGAGGACACTGGAGAAGCCATTGTTGATTAACAAGGAATAAGAACATAAGAAATAGAAGCAGGAGTAGGCCATCTAGCCCCTCGAGCCAGCCCTGCCATTCAACAAGATCAGTTCCACTTTCCCGCTTTTTCCCCATAACCCTTAATTCCCTTGTCTATCAGAAACCTATCTACTCATGACTTAAATATATTCAATGAGGTAGCCTCCACTACTTCAATGGGCAGAGAATTCCAGAGACTCACCACCCTTTGAGTGAAGAAGTTCCTCCTCAACTCCGATCTAAACTGCCCCCCCGTTATCTTGAGGCTGTGCCCTCTAGTTCTGCTATCCTTTCTAAGCAGGAAGAATCTCTCTACCTCTACCCTACCTAGCCCCTTCATTATCTTATATGTCTCTATAAGATCTCCCCTCAGCCTTCTAAACTCCAATGAGTACAGACCCAGTCTATTCAATCTCTCCTCATAGACTAGCCCCCTCATCTCCGGTATCAGCCTAGTGAACCTACTCTGCACTCCCTCCAAGGCCAATATATCCTTTCGCAAATGCAGCGACCAAAACTGCACACAGTACTCCAGTTGCGGCCTCACCAGTGCCCTGTACAGTTGCAGCAAGACCTCCCTGCTTTTATATTCTATCCCCCTCGTGATAAAGGCCAACATTCCATTCGCCTTCTTGATCACCTGCTGCACCTGCAGACTGGGTTTTTGCAATTTGTGCACAAGGACCGCCAGGTCCCTCTGCACTGTAGCATGCTGCAGCTTTTCGCCCTTTAAACAATAATCCCTCCTACTATTATTTCTACCAAACTGGATAACCTCACATTTGCTAACATTACACTCCATCTGCCAGGTCCTCGCCCACTCACTCAGCCTATCCAGATCTCTCTGCAGACTTTCCGCGCTCTCCACGCAATTTGCTTTTCCACTCATCTTCATGTCATCAGCAAATTTTGTTACCCTACACTCAGCCCCCTCCTCCAGATTGTCTATGTATGTGGTAAACAGTTGAGGCCCCAGCACCAATCCCTGCAGCACTCCACTAGTCACCAACTGCCAACCAGAAAAGCACCCATTGATTCCAACTCTCTGCTTCCTGTTAGACAACCAATCCTCAACCCACGCTAACACTTTACCCACAACTCCGTGCACCCTAACCATTTGCAGCAACCTTTTGTGAGGCACCTTATCAAACGCCTTCTGGAAATCTGAAAACACCACATCCACTAGCTCCCCTCCGTCTACCATAATGAATCAATGGATCTTCTGCTAAATTTGAAGTAATAAAATCATTCAATGTTTATTTTAACTGAAGAAGCAACAATATCCTTGAAAGGGCTCAATTTAATCAGAGTGTCTGGCAGCCAGGAGAACCTGTTGACTCATTCATTAACTATCTGTAAAGGATTGCTGAAAGCTACGAATACAGAGACCCAGAATCTGAACTTCTGAGGGATGGAATAGTTGTAGGAGTAGCAGATGACACATTCTCAAACATGTTGTAAGCAAAGGAAGAACTTACCCTCAAGAAAGCTGAGCAGATTGTGAAGAAATCTGAAGTGTGTGTGCAGCACAGGTCCATTTTAAGAGGAAAATGTACTTCATTGTAGAAAGGAGACCCCACTGTCCAGTTAGTTAAACAGCATAGAAACAGGGACATTCAAGGCCAAGGGATGCAAAACTGTAACTAATCCTAAAATCATGGAATCCTGACAGTGCAGAAGAAGGCCATCCAGCCCAACGAGCCGGCACCGACAATGATCCCACCCAGGCCCTATCCCTGTAACCCCAGATGTTTACCCTGTTAGTCCCCCTGACACTATGGGGTAATTCAGCATGGCAAATCCACCAAAATTGCATATCTTTGGACTGTGAGAGGAAACCGGAGCGCATGGAAGTAACCCACACAGGCACGGGGAGAACATGCAAACTCCACACAGACAGTCACCTAAGCCAGGTGAACCCGCATGGAGACAGCTCTTAGTTTGAACCTTTTACTGTATATATGTACATAGCTCTTGTAGTTAATTGAACTAACCTACAAAACAAGGCTCTATTAAACATACCAAACGGTGTCAACACACTGCAACAAAATCCTCTTAGTCTGAAATAACTGATCTTGGTTGAAACAATGATTCACCTCAGAAACCTTGGCCTTAGTAATGAAAATTTATCAATGGATATCGAGTCATCCCTGTTACAAATGTGCAAGTCTAGACATCAGGTAAAGCACGACTGGGTTTGTCTCTAATCTTCTTCGGGGAGAAACAACTTTCTAACATTTGGTGCCTAAACTTGCGTGTGAACATAGGAACATGAATGAGATACAGGACCACTGTGAGAGTATCATAGAATCCCTACAGTGCAGAAGAAGGACATTTGGCCATCAAGCCTGCACCAACCACAATCTCACTCAGGCCCCATGCCGTAACTTCACATATTTACCCTGCTAATCCTCCTGACACTAAGGGACAATTTAGCATGGCCAATCAACCTAACCTGCATATCTTTGGAGTGTGGGAAAAAACCAGAACACCCAGGGGAAACCTATGCTGACACGGCAAGAACATACAAACTCCACGTAGATCCTGAGGCTGGAATTGAACCCAGGTTGTGAGCACTGTGGATATCAGCAAGAATCAGCCCTTCAGGAAAAGGGAAATGGGAAGGGAAAGTTAGAAATTCAGATTCCTCAGTACAAAGATCAATCTCCCTCAGATCAATTGGAATGCTATCTCTAACTAGCAGCACTTCCATGACATTGACTGAACATCAAAACAGCGATCCAAAAGCTAATTCTAAAAATGGGAATGGATATAATACCATTGAATGAAACCAATATGATCACACAACAGGCTCACGAGGATTGTGGAGTCAACACAGAGATTTCAAAAATGTTTGGGCAAATCCATCATATTTTGAAGTGGGAGTGACCAGTTTTAAACCATACCCCAGTGACTTCAATGGAATTAAAAATGGTGAGAAATGTAAAACTTGTTGATTTCACACAAAGTCCATGGTCAGGATTTTCCATTCCCTTTCCCATGAGGTGTAAATGGCGATCGGAGCAGGAAATCCAGAGAGAGGCCCGCATCATGTTTCACACTAATGATACGATTGTCCCTCCTCCCGTCAGCGATGTAATGGGATTCCCAACGTTCAATGCCAGGAATCCCATTACAATAAATGCGAATCGGATTATTAGACTTGTAAGCCAGATAATCGCTACCCGTTACACTATCCATTCACATTGATGTGAATTATGACTTGTCTCCTTCTTTGAGCATCTGGCTGGAGGTCCTGAGTTGTGTGCATCGCTCAGGGGGGGAAAGGGTCCTGCCCAGGCACTGCCCTCTGGCACTGTCCAGGCAATAGTGCCCTGACAGTACTGGGGGCATTAAGGTTATGATTAGGGCAGGGGGTGTTGCATATGAGGGAGTCAGGGGATGGGGGGGGATTCTATTTTTACTTTTGTGTATCAATTTACCTTTGAAAATGGCACCCCAATTTTCAAAAAGCAAAGTTGCCGGCAGGGAGGGCTCAATCAGAGACAGTCCCGGCAGCATGATGAGGTGGGACCCACTCTTGGAAATTTGTTTCCCAAAGTTCCTAATGATACGGTGGAGGAAGCCACTATTGGGGCTGGCGGATTTAACATTATTTTTCCCACCTGCTACCCACTTTGAGTTAAAAAGGGAAAATTCCACCCACTATACGGGCCTGCTCTGTCACAAGATATTTCAGATATCTTATTACAGGCTTAAGCCCTCTCTTTGAACAACAACATCAAGAACCATTGCAGCGGAACGAAAATGAAATACCAACTTGAATCGAGAATGAATCATAAAGATATCGTGATCGGCTGATGCTGTAGCAGGAAGGGGATATGTCTCACACCTCCAACATACAGAGGCTTAAGAACATACAGGAATAATCTCCAAAACACATCAGTTCTCCAGAGTTTTGAGAATGTTGAATTCACTTCCAGAGAAAGTGAAGGCAGAAACGGTATTAACATTCAAGATTAGATCGGGTACGTCAATACATGTAAGGTTGTTCAAGGGAAAGGGGAACAAGCCTTGTAAATATAATCAGAATTTATAATTTGCATGGACGATAGCTATCAACATGAACTGGTGGAACAAGTAATTTGGTGTATAAAAAACAAAGATCAAAGAACAGCACATGAACAGGCCTTTTGGTCCAGTGAGTCTGTGCCCATACAGATGCCTTTCTATTCTAATAATTTCTTGCCTCGCTGTGGTGTATATCCCTCTATTACCTGCCTATTCATGTATCCATCCCAATGCCTCTTAAACTTTATTTTTGAATCTGCTTCCACCACCTTCTCTGGCAGCATGTTCCAGGCATTCACCACCCTCTGTGTGAAAAACGTGCCCCTTATATCACTTTAAAACTTTCCCCCTCTCACTCTCAACCTATGCCCCCAAGTAATTGAACCTTTTACCCTGGGAAAAATATCCTGACCCACTCTATCCAAGCCTGTCACAATCTTGTAAACCTCTATTATGTTCCCCCTCATCCTCCGACACTCCAATGAAAACAATCCATGTTTGTTCAACCTTTCTTCATAGCCCACATCCTCCAAACCAGCAACATGCTGGTAAATCTCTTCTGCACCCTTTCCAATGCATCGCATCCTTCCAATAGCATGGCGACCAGAATTGTACACAATACTCCAAATGTAACCTAACCAAAATCTTATACAGTTGCGATATGTTTTTCCAATTTCTATACTCAATGCCCTGACCGATGAAGGCCAGCATGCCATATGCCTTCTTGGCCACCTTGTCCACCTGTGTGTTGCCACCTTCAGAAATTGTGGATCTGTATACCCAGATCCCTCTGTGTGCTAATATTTCTAAGGGCTTTTCCATTTACTATATACATTCTTTCTGCAGTAGACCTTCCTAATCGCATCAACTCATATGGTCTGGGTTAAATTCCATTTGCCATCTTTCGGCCCAGATCTCCAGTCGATTTATATTCTGTGTATCCTCTGACAATCTTCCTTACTATCCGACACTCCCCCAATTTTTGTATCATCTGCAGATTTACTAATCAGACTACCTACATTTTCCTACAAATCATTATATATAATACAGACAACAGAGGCCCCAGCACTGATGCTTGTGGAAGTAGACATGCGTATATTTATTTCAGATGGTGTTAAAAAATCTTGCAATGATATGCCTGTTGCAGTCTGCTTATGGGTGGCACAGTGACACAGCGGTTAGCACTGCTGCCTCACAGTGCCAGGGACCTGGGTTTGATTCCGATCTTGGGTCACTGTCTGTATGGAGTTTGCACATTCTCCCTGTGTCCGTGTGGATTTCCTCCAGGTGCTCTGTTTCCTCCCACACTCCAAAGATGTGGGGGTTAGTTTGATTAGCCATGCTAAATTGTCCCTTAGTGTCAGGGGGATTAGCAGGGTAAATATGTAGGGTTATGGGGATAGAGCCTGAGTGGGATTGTTGTCGGTGCAGATTCAGCTGGGTGAATGGCCTCCTTCTGCACTGTAGAGATTCACTGATTCTACTTTTCCAGTATTTTTGAACAAATTTCTTTAATCAGTCTAGTATTTTCTTGGATGCCAGGTCAGAATTTTCACTCCCATGCGGAGAGATATACAAAGGCAGGCAGGTTTGAAAATTAATGTTACTGACTGACTGCCAGCTTAACAGCAATATTCTCCCCTTGGCCATTTTCCCTATCAGAGCCTCTCTCAATTTTGGTGAAAGGCCATTGACCTGGAAGGTTAATTGTGCTCCTGCCTCCACAGGTGCTGCCTGACCTGCAGTGCATTTTTGATCATGTTTGTTCAGATTTTAGACTTCCAATACCTGTGATATTTTGTTTTTATTTCATTCCTTGGCTTTACTGCAACAGTGGGCACACATCAAAACCAACTCCACTCTGTGTCAGCACTCAGAGAGCTCCTGGGTTGTTGATGGGATCAAGGCCAGAATTCTCCAAGCTTGCCAGCGGCAGGGATTCTCCAGCCCCTTTCAGTGAATGAACATTTGGCTGAATACCAAATTGTCCATTCTCACTGGCTGTAATGCCATACAACATTGGAGAATTCCAGCCCAGTTTAAACGAAAGGAATCTACACTGAGAAATGGACAGCAAATCTTCAGTTTAAAGGGAAAAATGTATGGTCTTATGGAATTTGACCTCCAAGACCATGGTACAAATTCTGAAGTTTGAATTATTCAATCACCATAAATTATTAGGCCAGGCAATGATACATAGAAACATGGAAACATAGATGAAAGGAGCAGGAGGAGACCACTTGGTCTTTTGAGCCTGCTCCACCATGCATCACGATCATGGCTGATCATCCAACTCAATAGACTAATCCTGCTTTTTCCCTATAACCTTTGATCCCATTCACTCCAAGTGCTATATCCAGCTGCCTCTTCAATGTTTTGGCATCAACTACTTCCTGTGGTAACGAATTTCACAGGCTCACCATTCTTTTGGTGAACAATGTCTCCTCATCTCTGTCCTAAATGGTCTACCCCAAATCCTCAGACTGTGACCCCTGGTTCTGGACTACCCCACCTTCGGGAATATCCTCCCTGCATCTACCTATCCTATCCTGTCAGAACATTATAAGACTCTATGAGATCCCTCCCACTTATTCGTCTGAACTCCAGCAAAAACAATTCTAACCTAGCCAATCTCTCCTCATACATCAGTCCCACCATCCTTGGAATTAGCCTGACACACCTGGATAGAGTGAACTTTAAATGTTTCAAAACATACATAAAAAATGATCCATTTTGTGAGATCGTATAAAATTGCTGGACAATGAGTCTGCAGCCTGAAAGAGCAACAGGACAGCAAATTGTGAGGGTCAGGGGAGTTTTAACAGGCAAGAAACAAAACAATAGCTGATATTGTTGGCACAGTAAAAGGCCTGACAACACCAGGTTTAAGTCCAACCGATTTATTTGATAGTAAACTCACAAGCTTTTGAGGTTTCCGCTCTTCACCTGAAGAAGAGGGAAACCTCGAAAGCTTGTGAGTTTACTATCAAATAAATTGGTTGGACTTAAACCTGGTGTTGTCAGACTTTTTACTGTGTTTAGCCCAGTCCAACGCCGGCATATCCACATCATTGTTGGCACATGCAGTTGACTGTATATCAGTGTTGCTATTTAGATAGTTTCAATATGTTTTTGAACACAGGTAAGCATTTTTAACCTGCAATCTCATGTTGGTCTGGTGGTGGCGCCCTCAATGCAGCATAAGCACTTTTCATGTTGACCTGCAGTGCAAGAGAAGGTTAACTGTCACTTACTTCCATGTTATCAAATTTACTCATTTAATGATGATGCAATTATGAGCAGCAGCCTCCCTTCCCACCGGCGGACAACTGAATTTCCTGTTTTGCTCTGGCCAACTTGGCTCTGAGTACCCTGCAGAACGGGTGAGTCCACAGAGGAAGTGGGATGAGTAACAGCTAGAGTATCAGATCACAGGAGGGACAGCATTCCCCCACGCAGTTCAACAGCAATCTTGAATAGATACATTAATCTTTTGCATAACTCTGCTTGAGTTTCGCTACAGAAAGTGCAGGCAAAGACAGAATTTGGCAGTCACATTGTTCTGCTGAAATTAGGGGGGCAGGAAATATATCCAAATTATTTGATGTCACAATTAAGAGAGCAGCTTAAGTCATTTTATGGTAAAAAGAAATACATTTTTTGTACTTCTAGAATATTGATTTTGATAACATGGACAGTGGTTAGCACTGTTGCCTCATAGCGCCAGGTACCAAGGTTCGATTCCTGGCTTGAGTCACTGACTGTGCAAAGTCTGCACATTCTGCCCCTGTCTGCGTGGGTTTCTTCCAGGTGCTCCGGTTTCCTCCCACAATCCAAAAGATGTGCTAGTTAGGTGTATTGACCCGCTGGAGTGTGGGATTTTCACAGTAATTTCATTGCATTCAGTGTTAATGCAAGCTTGTGACACTAATGAATAAATGTAAACTGATTAGCAATTTCAAAAACATTTCCAGGCCCGGGGTTTGCTGCAGTCATTTCTGTAACAGTTTTAAAGTAAAACATTTATTTATTAGCTATAAATAAGGCTTACGTTAACACTGCAATGAAGTTACTGTGAAATTCCCCTCGTCACCACAGTCGGTGTCTGTTCGGATTAATGCACCTAAACCAGCATGTCTTTCAGAATGTAGGAGGGAGCCAGAGTACCCAGAGGAAACCCATGCAGACACAGGGAGAATGTGCAAACTCCACACAGATAGTGATCCAAGCTGGAAATCAAACCTGGGTCCCTGATGCTAAGAAGTAGTAGTACTAACCACTGTGCTACCATGCTGCCAGTTTTGGATAACTTCAAACTCCACCTGAAGACTACACAGTGATATTGACAAAATTGTACCTGACTGACCACCCTTTAAGATTTTGGGTTGAAATTGCAAAGAGACAAATAAGTAGGACCCCTCCTGTATACCCAGCACTAAAATCAGATTTGCCGTGGATTTCTGAGCAAACAGCCTTTCTTTCCTTCATCTGAGTAGTAAATTACTGTGAAAGTTAACTTTTGATCTCATTTGTGTAGTCTGTAGTGTATCGGCACTAAGGGGAATTTTCCAATCAGAGTGAGTCTCGTGGTTTAGCAGGCCAGGTCACATTCATATTACTGCCTTGAAGTAGGTGAGAGCAAAACAAAGCGAATAAGATAAAGAACTCCTGTGAGGTTAAAACTAAAGTTTCAGAAGATTGAATAATACACAGGAGTATGTAAAATATTTGCAGATGTGAAATCTGTGCCAAGTTTCCCGTAAGTGTCTCCCAAGGTAAGTTTAATTAATTCAGCTGCCATTCCAAAAGGATTTTCTGACCATTTTTCCCACAGGAATGAGTTATTTGAATATTGAACTGGTTTAACCAATATGCAGTCTTACAAGTTTGAAAGCACGATGCATAGACAAAAGGTGGCTAAGATACTAAATGGAAGTGTTTTCTCCAGAGATTAAAAACAAGTTGGTTAGATTAGGCTATCAAAAAGCCCCTCACTTCCCACTCTGCTGGAAAATTCTTTGAACTCTGTAAAGAGAAATATGGGGACCCAGGCAGCAAGGCTTTCAAAAACAAAAGGTTTGCTGTGTAATCAAGTGACTTCATAATTGCCATCAAGCTTCTCCTTGCCAAGGTTTGCTCAGTCTGTTTTCAGATATAGTGATGATCTCTACATATGAAATATTTTCTTACCTCAAGATTCAATTATCCAATGCATTCTTGACCAGTCTCCCACATTCTAACATCCACAGCATTGAGATCATCCATGAGTCCAAAAGTCAAACTCATATTCATCCATCCAGCTCACTCACCTATCCACTTGCTTTCAAAAAATATCTTGATCTTAATCTTCTCATTCTTGTTTCAAGTCCCTCCATTACGCCTCCCCACTCCCCATCTCTGTAACCTTGTTCACCCCGCAATAGAGTCATAGGGATATACAGGTCTTTGGCTCAATTTGTCCACACCGACCAGGTTTCCCAAACTGACCTGGTCCCATTTGCCCGTGTTTGGCCCATATCCCCCTAAATCTTCTCTGTCCATGTACCTGTCCAAATGTCTTTTAAATGTTGTAATTGTACCCATCTCTACCACCTCCTCTGGCAGTTCATTCCATATGCACACCACCCTCTGTGTGAAAAAGCTACCTCTCAGGTCCCTTTTAAATCCTTCCCCTCTGACCTTAAACCTTCACTTCTAGTTTTGGACTCCCCTACCCTAGGAAAAAGACCTCGGCCATTCACCTTATCTATGCCCCTCATGATTTTGTAAGCCTTTATAAGGTCACCCCTCATCCTCCTATACTCTAGGGATAAAAGTGGCAGTCTATCCAGCCTCTCCTTGTAACTCAAACCTTTCAGTCCCGGTAACATCCTTGTAAATTTTTTATGCACCCCTTCCATTTTAATTACATCCTTCCTATAGGGTGACCAGAATTGTACACAGTCCTCCAAATGTGGCCTTTCCAATGTCTAGTACAATTACAACATAACATTTCAATTCCTGTACTCAATGATCTGACCGGTGAATGCCTTCTTCACCACCCTGTCTATCTGTGACACTACTGTCAAGAAACTATGTACCTGCACCCATAGTCTCTCTGTTCGACAACAACCCTCCAGGGCCCTTTCATCAACTGTATAAGTCCTGTCTGGTTTGTCTTACCAAAATGCAACAACTCGCGTTTATCTGAATTAAACTCATTCTGCCATTCCTAGGCCTCCTGGCCCAGTTGGTCAAGATTCCACTGTAGTCTTAGATAACCTTCTTCACTGTCCATGACATCAGCAATTTTGGTGTCATCCACAAATTTACCAACCATGCCTCCTATATTCTCATCAAAATCATTTATATAAATGACAAACAACAGTGGACTCATGTGGCATACCGCTGGTCACAGGCCTCCAGTTTGAAAAACAACCCTCTACCACCACCCTCTGTCTCCTACCGACAAGCCAATTTTGTATCCAATTGGCTAGTTCTCCCTGGATCCCATGTGGTCTAACTTTACAACCCTCAGGCATATCTGCATGTCTCTAATTCTGCTCTTGCACATCCTTAATATATTACTCCATAATTCGTAACCAGAACTTCAATTGCCTTGAACTGAAACTCCAAAATTCCCTCACAAAACCCCTCTGCTTTTTTTCTCTTTTAGGAAACCCCTTATGACTAAATCTTTTTGACCAAGTCTTTATCACTCACTCAGCCACATTGGGCTTTGCCAACAGTTAGGAAGCTCTCCTCCTCCAGTCACCATGTGCTCCCCCACACGCTGTCATGCTCCTCACACTCCAGCCCCCACTCAAGCCACACGTCTGCCACAACTCATCACCATTATAAATGTCAACACTCCCGCCTACACTCCCTATTTGTGTAATTGCAGGACAAACTCAACCACAACAAGCATCACTAAGTTGACGCAGCCGGAGTAATGCACTCCATTTGAGGAGGGAGCCTTCAAGCTGGCCATGAAGGAGGAAGACTGTGCCTGCATTAATGGTGAGGTGGGGCGGCAACAAACACGAGAATCCTCAAGACATGCTGTCATTCTTCAAGTCTCAAGTGAGTAGTCAATGTTCCCTCCAAACGTTAGCTCTATTCTCTCTCCGCAGGTGTTGTCAAACCCGTATTTTCTGTTTTTGTTTCAGATTCCACAATCTGCAGTGTTTTGGTTTAATCATGCTGTACAAGTGGTGGGTTTCCCAACACTGATGACAAGGGCTTGTAGAAAACAATGTATTATTCACTAGCTGAGCAGTTACACCACGTCTGTGCTTTGCTCGTGCTCTGGAAAGAATTCACACATTCCTGTCACATGACCCATTTTGCAACTGCATCACCACGTGACGGCTCACTCGGGCTGGCATGTTTCCAACATTACAGCAGTGACTATGCTTTAGAAAACACTTCACTGGCTGAAAGGCATTTAGAGATAGAATTACAGAATCAAAGAATCTCTACAGTGCACAAGGAGGCCAATTGGCTCATTGAGTCTTCAGTGACCACAATACCATTCAGGCCCTATCTCCACAGCCCGACACATTTACCCTGCTAAACCCCCTGACACTAAGGGGCAATTTAGCATGGCCTATCAATCTAACCCACACATCTTTGATATATGGGAAGAAACCGGAGTACCTGGAGGAAACCCACACAGACATGAGGAGAGTGTGCAGACTCCATACGGACAGTGACCCGAGGCCAGAATTGAACCTGGGCCCATGGCACTGGGAAGCAGCAATGCTTACCACTGTACCACCAATGTTTTGAGGTCCTGAATGGCTCTGTATCAATGCACGTCTTCCTCACATTCACATTTACAGATGGCCAAGTGCAGTACTAGTGGATAGGGTACGTTGAGTTAGTGCAGTGAAGGGGCCCCGTACAGGGGCCCCAAAATGCAGGAGGCCTGATTTTCCAAATTATTTTATTTGTGTTCAATACTGTACATTGGCCACCATGCTTGGGGAAAGAGGACCATTACTGGGGCTGGACAAACCCTTTTACCACATGTGATAGAACATAGAACACTACAGCACAAACAGGCCCTTCGGCCCACAAGTTGCCCTGATCATATCCCTACCTACTAGGCCTATCTATAGCCCTAAATCCCATTAAATCCCATGTACTCATCCAGAAGTCTCTTAAAAGACCCCAACGAGTTCACCTCCACCACCACCCTCTGAGTGAAAAACTTACCCCTGACATCTCCTCTGTACCTACTCCCCAGCAGCTTAAACCTGTGTCGATTCATTGATTGAGCATCAATGAATCCAGCATTTGATCAGATGGTTAACCCCTGCCTAACCCATGAAAATATGATGCCCTCTCACTGACTTCACAATTCCCAGCAGGGTCAGTGCTTACCATCGCATAGTTCCAACCTAAATCATGAAATTGCTTTCCGTGCCTTTTTATTCTGGATTATTTACACTCACCTATATTTGATCATTCTCATGGGTCAAGTCAAAACTTCACATAACATTTGAGAATTTTTTAATCTTATCTGCAAGATCTGAATAAACTTGCTGCAAAGTACCCAGAAAAATGAAACAGAAAAAGCCTTAATTGCTTTTCAATCACTTTCATTGCATCTAGGTCACCTTCAATCACAAAACTGAGTGCGGGTATCACAACTTCTGAGCTTATTTTAAGTCTGAAAACATTAACTAAATGTTTGTGACAAAAGTCAAACAAGCAAATAACATCATGATTATGTTTTTATGACACAAAATTTAATATCTCATTCCATGAGTGGAAAATGATGAAAAGATCGAAACTTTAAAAACTTTATTAAATCATTTTGAAACATATATTTTATTCTTTATGTTTGATTTTCTTATCATTGTGGTTGACCAGAAAAATATATACAAATTCTGTAAAATTTCTAACTGATTTTAATCTCTTTTAGAGGTTTCTAAGTAAGTGTTTCTTTATTTCAATCCTCTCATCAATTTAAGGAGAACATTATTTTTAAGTATCTCAGAAATTCAAGAGTTGGCTGGATATGGCACTTGGTGCAACAGGGATCAAAGGTTATGAGGAAAAAGCAGGATTAGATTATTGAGTTAGACGATCAGCCATGATCATAATGAATACTGGAGTAGACTCGAAAGGCCAAATGGCCTCCTCCTTCTCCTATCTTCTATGTTTCCATGTTTCTTTGTTAAATCAGACTTGGATTTTCAATATTTTGCTTTTCAAATTCAAAACATCAAACCATCAGTCAAACACAAACTAAACCAAGGACACAGCAATGGCTAAGTTTGTTTCTTCTGCTGATAACCTCACAAAACTCTGCTGGTGCCTCACAAAAGGTTGCTGCAAATGGTTAGGGTGCACGGAGTTGGGGGTAAAGTGTTAGCATGGGTTGAGGATTGGTTGTCTAACAGGAAGCAGAGAGTTGGAATCAATGGGTGCTTTTCTGGTTGGCAGTTGGTGACTAGTGGAGTGCCGCAGGGATCGGTTCTGGGGCCTCAACTGTTTACCACATACACAGACAATCTGGAGGAGGGGGCTGAGTGTAGGGTAACAAAATTTGCTGATGACACGAAGATGAGTGGAAAAGCAAACTGCGTGGAGAGCGCGGAAAGTCTGCAGAGATCTGGATAGACTGAGAGAGTGGGCGAGGACCTGGCAGATGGAGTATAACGTTAGCAAATGTGAGGTTATCCACTTTGGTAGAAATAATAGTCGGAGGGATTATTATTTAAAGGGTGAAAAGCTGCAGCATGCTACAGTGCAGAGGGACCTGGGCGTCCTCGTGCACGAGTTGCAAAAACCCAGTCTGCAGGTGCAGCAGGTGATCAAGAAGGTGAATGGAATGTTGGCCTTTATCGCGAGGGAGATAGAATATAAAAGCAGGGAGGTCTTGCTGCGACTGTACAGGGCCCTGGTGAGGCCGCAACTAGAGTACTGTGTGCAGTTTTGCTTCCCTTATTTGCGAAAGGATATATTGGCCTTGGAGGGAGTGCAGAGAAGGTTCACCAGGCTGATACTGGAGATGAGGGGGTTAGCCTATGAAGAGAGATTGAATAGGCTGGGTCTGTACTCGTTGGAGTTTAGAAGGCTGAGGGGGGATCTTATAGAGATAATGAAGGGGCTAGATAGGGTAAAGGTAGAGAGATTCTTCCCGCTTAGAAAGGAAAACAGAACTAGAGGGCACAGCCTCAAAATAAGGGGGGGGGGTGGTCAGTTTAGAACGGAGTTGAGGAGGAACTTCTTCACTCAAAGGGTGGTGAATCTCTGGAATTCTCTGCCCGTTGAAGTGGTGGGGGCTACCTCATTGAATATATTTAAGTCACAGGTGGATAGATTTCTGACAGACAAGGGAATTAAGGGTTATGGGGAGAAAGCGGGAATGTGGAACTGATCCACTTCAGATCAGCCATGATCTTATTGAATGGCGGGGCAGGCTCGAAGGGCTAGATGGCCTACTCCTCCTATTTCTTATGTTCTTATGTAACATTTGCAATGTTCCAACAAAGTAAGCTAGTTAATGACCCTGGACTGCAGTTGTCTATAAAACTGCTCATGACTGGATTAATAGGAATAGCCATGAAATCAGAATTAAACAAAATGACCTTTGGTTCATGACTGTGATGTGTTAGTAATCACGTACCAGCCAGATCATCGCTTCCCCAAAAATCACAATTCCCAGCTCATGTGGGCATGCTATTCCCGCCAACCCTCCGCTCCCTATTGTTGCCTTACACAAAGGCCTGGATTTTAATTGCATGTTGCACCAGGGAACAGGGAGGGAACCCAGGAATAAGTGCAACATGTTTGGTTGTGGCTTTTTTAACCCAGTCACTCCATTACCCATTTTTGGATTCCCCAAACAATTTATGTTGGCGGGTGTGATGACGACCAGCATAATTCCAGTACTGAAAGGGATGCTTCAAAACATTGAATTTACTGGAGTTAGATGCACAACAGAATGAATTGGAAGAATGGAGTCCTGATGGTAAAATCTTGGAACCCCTACAGTGCAGGAGGCCATTTGGCCCATTGGGCCTACACTGTCAACAACCCCACTCAGGCCCTATCGCCATAACACCACATATTTACCCTGCTAATCCCCCTGAAAGTAAACGATAATGTAGCATGCTTAATCCACCTAACCTGCACATCCTTTGGAGTGTGGGAAGAAACTGGTCACCCAGAGGAAACCCATACAACGCAAGGAGAACATGCAAACTCCACACAGACAGTCATCCAAGGCTGAAATTGAACCTGGGTCCCAGGTGCTGTGAGGCAGCAGTGCTAACCACTGTGCCACCATGCCGCCCAAAGTTCAAAGGCCTTGTCTCGGTGATGCTCCCCAGAAGTGCTGCTAGATCTGTAAGGGCCTGACATTAGATATTATTCTCGAATAAAGGGAGCATAAATCCTGCAGATGAGAAAAAAAGGCCTGATTGCTGGAGGCTGCCTATGAGGTCAATAGAAGAATCACAGTGCCTCACTCATGGATTTAAAAACAGTTCAATAATCAACACAGAGAAAGCGACTTCAATACAGTGGGACATTCCCCTACAACCTGATCTGTATGTCACTGTCAACTCCTCACTAAGTGTGCTGCATCCCATCATGCCTCACACCAAGTTAGCCAGCAGTAACATCCATCCGTCCATATCTAGGCACCTCCTCAGATCTTCATCTCCCCATCCACCACTGACACCCCCATTATTATGTAATATCGTGCCACAGGGATAAACTGGGAAACTTTTAATCAAAACAAATTAATTTAACAATGCAGTTTCGCTATAATAAATGAATTAGCTTAACTTCTAACAATTGAACAAAACATAAATATGATAAGATACACTTCTTAATGGCTAATCTATCACTATGAGTTCCAATCAAACAATATTTCTCTTATAGATATAAACCT
This sequence comes from Carcharhinus amblyrhynchos, assembly GCF_965287045.1. Taxonomy (NCBI): domain Eukaryota; kingdom Metazoa; phylum Chordata; class Chondrichthyes; order Carcharhiniformes; family Carcharhinidae; genus Carcharhinus; species Carcharhinus amblyrhynchos. The sequence continues at coordinate 39,269,163 of NC_137328.1, read as the reverse complement.
CTCTTTAAAATTAGTTAACAAAACACAGATATACTTGCTTTAACTTAGGTTACCAGACTGGGAGCTTTCTGAAAGCCTTTGGAGAGAGAAAGAGAGACATTGAGGGAATTTTCCCATCCTGCCTCCACAGGAATCATAGTGGGCAGGGAGGCGACCATGCAAAGGTCCGTTGACCTCAAATGGGATTTTCCGGTTTTGGACGAGTGTGGCTGAGAAAGCCTGCCCACTGTATTTGTCTGGCAGCACAGGCAGCCAATGCTCTTGGTTTAAAATAAAATAAAAATGCTCTCTTCCTGCAAAATTAGTTCCTCCATTTAACCACATGACTCTGTCCCCTGTCAGTCATTCGATTCAAAACTCACATGACTCTGCATACCTAATCTAAAATCCCAGAAGAACCTAAATAAACAAAAGATCCATTAACTCTACAAAGTAACACATCACTCGTGAAATTCAGTTATTAGCCTGCATTCTTAGCATTTGCTGCAGGTTTCTCAGACAAATCAACTCCTGTAATAGCGAGCAAAATGCTCAGATATGATGCAGACTTTTAAATTCAGAAACATTCCAAAGCTATGTCATTGACTTAAATATTAGGTGTGGCACAATGACCTCTTTGATGTTCCAGAGAGACCAAGAATGCATTTAGGTCATAATGTAGGATTGAATAATTTTTACCACAGAAATATCACTCTTCCAAAAGTAATTTTTACATGTCTTTGAATGCAATATTGAGCATTTCAAGATCCTATTGGTAAATTTCTCTCTTTCTATATTTCCTTCTGTCTTTCTTTCCTCGCATTGAGATTTGGTAGTCTGCAATGAAAGAACAATGCTCACTGAGCGTACTTGTGAGACATGTAATCTGGGTTTGACCTCCTGACTGAAAGGGAGTGAGTGGACAGTGGCTGGATGACCAGGACAGCAATAGATTCCCTCAGCAAAAATTTATTTTTTTGTTGTTGTTTTTCATTTCCTTGCACACACTCAATGGGCTGAATAGCTTCCATCTGTGCTGTAGTATGTTTTTGATTACACTTACAGTTCCCACAGACTTTTTGTGGAGTATTCTGTGGCAAATTGTTTGTTGCAGTGCAACATCCTCCATAGGGGACCCATGTCAGCAGGAGAAACAACAGCACGCCTCCTCAAACAATTTGATGAAAGAATTATTACTGAATGTAGTGCAAGAAATTGGACTCATTAGCACTATTTATTTTGGTGCTATGAGGATCATTAGAGCTCCAAAATGGCATCCATAGTGCATACACTTGTGAATGTTGTCTTGGGAGACAGATCATGATGCCAGTAGCTCAATGCCCTATCTTACCTAACATAACTTAATGAACACACATTCAACAGGAGGAAGGACACTTCACCAGGGTCATTAGTAGAAAGACTGAAAAACTTGGATAAAATTTTCTCAAATAAATTCTAAGCATAAAACGGCCAAGAAAATGGGAGATTTTTTTGACCATTTTTTCACCAACATAAGCAATGGTCATTAACGGCACTCTGTGCAATACAGAGGCTGTAATATGAATCTCGCCAGTAGGGGGTGCAATCTCAGCCTGCATGTGAGGCCGGCTGCTGAGCTCAAGGGCACCATGACACAGGCGCTCCAATCTTCCACTATACTGTGTACACACTGTACATATAATGTACTGGGAGATCTATCACCCCCCCCTCCACCCCCACCCTGGACATCGTACCCTAACCCCCACCTTGTCCTATCTTACTGGCTCACCACATCGATCGACTGGCACGGTGAGCCAGAAAAACCCCGCATTTGTACTTTATGATGGCTTATCCACATTGTCACATCCAACAAAAAATTGACGCAATCAGTTAAAGGAAGGAAGAACAAAAAAAAGGGTTAGTGAAACTTTAAAAATGTATGATGAACCAAAAAAACAATACCAAGCATAGAAGCACATTGAACAAAGAATAAAAACCAAGAGCTGTTGATTTACAGTTATTGTAAGTTAATCCCAATATCATCTTATCTGTTGAAGTTAGTAATAATAGAATATTTAGAATTAAGTCTTAATTAAAACTACAATTTCATTTAAAAATCAAAGGCTACACCGCCTGCATATCTTCATCTGCCCATTCCCACCCAATAATAACATGTATTTTGTCAAATATATATAAAATCTTAAAATAACCCTTAATAATCTCAATTGTTTAATGTTGCAATTAACATTAGTCAACAGAGGATTAAGACTAACAAAATTCAGTGAAATCAATCAATAAAATTAGGTAAAAACATGCCAAAACCTTAAAAAGCAATTGTTTCTTATGAGTTCATAAATATTTATAAAATCTCATTAGGTAGCATTGTAAGTCAAGACTAGCAAACACCGTAAAACAATTGATATGAAGGAACATCACAAGCAATTCATTCAGTTTGACTATTTTCCCAATACCAATGACAAGGCCAAATAATTTGATGTCCCTACCACTGTAACATTCATGGATTCAACTTACTTATATTTTGCGATTTTTTCAGCCACACTCTTTCCAAGGATTATTTGTTATCTTCCTATCTAAGGGTAAAGTCGACAACAACAACAACTTCTTCCGATATCAGGAAGATTGCATTAGGTTCCATAACATGCCATGGAGGTTTCAGATGTTGGTCAATAAGTACTGTCCATTTGTATTTCACAGCTTTTAAACATACCAAGGTCTTTATTATGTGCCTTAATCCTTTATCAATAAACTGCTCCCAAATATGTGAGATGCTGTTGCATTGGAAAGGCTGCATCTCCTGCATGTCTTCATCTGCCCATTCCCACCCAATAATAACATGTATTTTGTCAAATATATATATAAAATCTTAAAATAATCTTTAATAATCTCAATTGCTAATGTTGCAGTTAACATTCATTATTGGATAAAGTACCATTGCAATAACTAGACAATCCACTGTCCTAGTAGGATAAAGAGGATGGAATTCTCACTCCTTCCATAGATGCTCTCGTCATCTTGGATAAGTCAGAAGCTGTGGGATCTTTGCATACTACAATCATGACTACATACTACAAACTACAAACCTTGCCTTCCCACATTTATATTAATATTAGATGACTTTTTCAAGATACCTTCAAATTCCCTGTCTTCACTCAAGGTCCTTAAATTCCATTTTTATTCATTTGTGGGACTTGGATGTCGCTCTCCGGCCAGCATTTATTACCCATCCCTAGTTGCTCTTGCTGAGTTGCTTGCTAGGCCGTTTCAAAGTGCAGCTCAGAGTCAACCACATTGCTGTGGATCTGAAGTCACATGTGGGGCAGATCAGGTAAGGATGGCATATTTCCTTCGCTAAAGGACATTAATGTACCTGATGGGTTTTTCTGACAATGGTTTCAAGGTCATCAGTTTATTCTTAATTCCATATATTTTTGATTCAATTCAAATTCCAACGTCTGCCGTGGCAGGATTCGAACCAGGATCCCCAGAACATCAGCTGAGTTTCTGGATTAATAGGTCTAGTAATAATACCACTCGGCCATCGCCTCCCCCTTAGACTTAGACTTCCTACAGTACAGAAGAGGCCATTGGGCCCATCTGGTCTGCACCGACCACAATCCCACCCAGGCCCTACCCCCATATCCCTACATATTTACCCACTAATCCCTCTAACCTATGCATCTCAGGACACTAAGGGCAATTTTGGTATGGCCAATCAACCTAACCTGCACATCTTTGGACTGTGGAAAGAAACCGGAGCACGCAGAGGAAACTCACACGAGGAGAATGTACAAACTCCACACAGACAGTGACCCAAGCCGGGAATCGAACCCAGGTCTCTGGAGCTGTGAAGCAGCAGTGCTAACCACTGTGCTATTGTGCCTCCCCCTTGTCATAATAAATAAATGAAGACTCATTAAGAGGGTTTAGAGGCTGCTGTAGAGGCTCAGGTTTTCTAATTACAGCACTTGAGAATCAGAATTCCAAATTCAGGAAGCATAGCCTCCTGTCTCTACTTTTTGCATGCAGTATATAATTGGATTAATGTAGGATGCCTCTTAAGTAAACAGTTCTAACTCAGTCAACATGATCTGTGATACTTCATTTGAAAGCAGATGAGAATATATTGTCAGGGGGCTAAGACCCCACAGTTTATTTTTATAAAATATATTCCATCATGGCTAATTTATAAAATTAAACAAAAAATCTGGAGAAAGATTTTAAAATGATTGAGGCCATGGCTGGCTGGGCTGAAACGGAAAGAACTTTCTAACTTTCTAGGATTCAGAGAAGTCAGCACTTTGTTATCACAGAAAAAGTGCTCAAGGCCTGATGAACCGCAGAAGATCAACTTCCAAAGAAATTATACGAACACCAATTCCTTTTCTTTTGCCAGGACCCTGGCTAATGGAGACTGCCTATTGCTAGGACAAAGGACCTTGAAATCTCTTCTGAAACCGTCAATGGTTGAAACATTAACAATCTCAAGAATCCAGCATAAAGAATATACATCCTTTGTCAAAGCCAAAATGGAAAGATGGGAATCATAGCCTCCCCCTCGCACCACGCACCCCGCCCCCGCCACCCCCCAACCCCCTCCTACCAAGCTGACAGCACCTGTAATGTTTCTTTGGTGAGTTGCAAAGTTCAGTTTGCATCTTTCATCTAGCAAGCAGCAGCTTAGAATTAGAGCTTTATCCAGGATTGAATGCTAAGCCTCATCTATACTGTTTCTAAGTTCTGAACCATTGTCTACAAGACTAATGTGCCTCTGTGTACCCATCTCATTGTGGAAGCCATTTCTACTGGAAAAGTGGATTATCCAACATCAGTTTCAACTTGCTGATCTCTATGAAGGAACACATCATTGGAGTAGATTCTGAACTCAGTTGAAACACTAATTCTTATTTTCCTTTTGCCCTGTGTTCTTTCTTTTTTTACTGTATGAGAATCTCAAGGTTGTTGTTGGGTTATGAATAGAAAATTGGAGCACACCAAATCTAAGGGGTTAGGAAATATACCACCCGCTATAGAGGGGGATTTCTTTTTTATTCATTCATAGGAAATGGCCGTCACCTGTTAGCCAGCATTGACTGCCCATCCCTAGTTCCCCTTGTGAAGGTGGTGGTGACAACTGAATGGTTCACTAGGCCATTTCAGAGGACGGTTGAGAGTCAACCACATTGCTTTGCATCTGGAGTTATATGTAGGCCAGACTAGGTAAGGTTGGCAGATTTCCTCCCCTAAAGGACATTAGTAAACCAGGTAGATTTTTCCAACAAACGACAATGGTTTCAGGGTCATCAATAGGTTCTTAATTCCAGATAATTTTTATTGAATTCGAATTCTACCACCTGCCATGACATAAAGTTGCCACACACAGATATGCAGGGGGCACATTTCCCTTCCGCTGATCTGCTGTAACTTCAGCAGGAACCCACAAAAACCCCGGAAAACTGTTGTAAACCAGCAGACTCCAGACTTCCCCCTGACTGTCCGTGATATACTTTTGGCCAATTTTCTGCCATTTGGCCCCGTGTAAGGTGAACACTTCTGGGAAGTGGCAGCTCTGGAACTGAGCACAAGAATCAGAAGCCAATTGACAAAAGAGAAAACTCATGAGCTGTCCAAGCAATTTTAACAGGCTGATTCCTTTCCTGAAGCTCAGGTATCATTAACTGAGAACACTTTGACTGTGTTAATGAATCCAATATAGCCTTAACAATGCAAAGGAGAAAATGAAGCAGGCCTTTCTGCTTTGGAAACAATCTTGGCACAAGATTTCTGAAATGGAATTCTAGTTCAAGTTTCCGGCCAAGTTCACTTGTATAACCTCACATCTTTCATGAACCAATACAGTTGGCAGCACAATACAATAAAATTATTTTTCTTTTGCTTGGTATTTGCTTGGTATCCTTGGTATTTCTAAGTGTGGTTAGCAGGTATAGTTTTGTTAATACAGCTGAAAATGGTTTAGCATAAAAAAATCTTTTTTCAATCAGTGTCACGTTTATGTGATCTAACATTAATATCACTAACAGTAACTTTAAAAACACACAGAGTATTGTACTAGTTTCTTTGGTGTACATTAATCAGTTTCTTTGTAAATTTTATTATTTAAAGACTTTTAAAACATGCCTAATCATAGCTTTGTTTGATGTGAAAAGCCGCCTCAAACAGTTACAAATGGTAGAAGCATGGGCCAGAATTTTCCTAAAAAATTACGACGGCCAGAACTCTCCAACCTCACCCAGAGTCTACGGTCCCACTGCAATGAATGCAGTTTTGGCTGCACGCCAAATTCAGCGTTCTCACTGGCAGTAATGGCGGGACAAATGAGATTGGAAAATCCCGGCCTAGGTGTCTTTTTGGGCAAGAAAGCTGGTGCAATTTGCACCAGCATGCCTTGCACGAACCTGATGTGATCTTCCCTTACTTAATCATTTTTTGGGACAAGGGCAAGTTTTGTACCGGTTCAGAGAGGGGTGGGGCCAAAAAATGCCAGCAAACCTGGTTTCACAGAGATCAGGCCACACTTTATAACCTTAACCCTATTTAGAGAGTGCCCAGATCGCAAAGTGAAATTGAAAACACCCTCCTTCCTCTCACCGACAATGAGACCCTTCTACCACCTCATTGATGACATGCTCCTTTGCCATTGCCCAACATAAATCAGCATTGCAGCCAACCAAATGTATTCCCCTCCATGTCCTGTCCCCTTCTTGCTCCATCTCTTCAGGCCTTGGCACTGCCCCCAGGCACTGCCATGAGCCATGTCCAGAACAAACTGGGGGCCTTAACAGCCTCCAAAACCCCCATTGGCATGGTCATCATGATTAGTTTCCATTCATAGAGGTGAGTTGTGATTCGTGCAGAGTTCCCACTATGCCCAAGGGTCAGAGAATTCTGGGAGCAGAGAGAATCCGGCTTGAAACTGACCAAGCATATTGAGATGGATATTTCAAAATCCCAAACTGCTTCCCACTTTTGTTGGCTGGGAACTAGATTATGTCAGGATGAAGGAGCTGGGAGAATCTCAAGGGGGTGTTCTCACCAGTGTTAAATGCACTAGGCCCCTCCCCCATGATTCTTTGACCTGTGCGGCCTAAGCATGAGCGCGCCAGGCTGGAAAATCACTCCCATGCTCTCATTGTTGTTTTGATGGCAATGTGTAGGGGGGGAGGGGAGGTGGGGAGGTGACAGGATTTGGAGGGAGGGGAGTAGTGGTCATATTTGTTGAGACGGGTGGTGACAGCCAGAACAATGTTTAGACACCGTTTATGATCATAGAAACTCAATATATGCTTGACAGAATTAATTCACATTTGATACCTTTTACCTTGGTTTGAACATTATCACCAAATTGCATTGATTAGCAGACATTGAATGCCAAAGCTCTTAATATGAACTCAACGCCAAAACCCTTAGCCTCTGCTCTCTCTAAAAGACCAGCAGGAATTGTTCTTTTCTTCTTATATTAGCTATTAAGCTTTCTATTTTTTTAATTACATTTGTTACTTAAAGACTAGGAGTATAAACCAATTGCTGAAGCATGAATCAGTGTGGTAACTGAGCTTTAGACAGTGGTTTTCACAAACATCAAAATGAAACAGCCCAAACTAAACTAGACTGAACTTGGATGCTCATGATGAGAATCAGACTGACCAAATTAGAAATCACTTCAATGTTCCAAGTATTCATTCACATTACAACTATCATATTAGTGCTAAGTTGACTTTCCAGGGAAGATTAAATCTCACAAAGATGCCGATTCATTTCTTCAACTTTCTATGACCTTAGTCCTCATCTAACCGTCAGAATTGACTACATTCCTGTGGTTCGATCCCTTCCTCCTCATTGCCTCTGTGAGACTATTTATGGAGGCTTTTCTTAATAGTCCACCCCCAACGTTGTTTAAACATTTAAGCCAAATACTATTTTAAGTTCTTTCTTCTCCATTTCTATTGTCCTTGAGTTGAGAACTTCAAAATTATTGAAATGTTTTAGATTCTTTAACTGTCTTGGTATGTAGACAGATCCTTTCACATTTCTTTGATCCTTTATTCATGATCTCATAGAAAAACAAACCAAAGGCAAGTTGAGTATGAACTGGAAAGGAGGTGCAATGGGAATGTGTTGGGTGACTGACTGTTTTAGCATGTCCTCATGCCATGAAGGGCCTGGGTTGCTATTTTACAACAAAAATGTTCATTTTTATCAGAGCATAAAGACTCAAGGTGCTTCACAGTACTGTGATCCAATTTGACACCAAGCTACTTAAAGAGATATTAAGACAGAAAAAACACAGGCTTCATAAAAGAGGAGAGGGAAGTGGAGACACTCATGGAGGGATTATGGAGTTTTGAACCCAAGCAGGTGAATGCACAGCCACTGATGTTAGAACAATCGAAATTCAGATGTACAAGAGGCCAGACTTGTGTGTAAAAGGTCTGGAAAATCAGTAGGGATGGAGGAGTACAACCCTGTAGTTAATGCACCTTGCAGCTTCTATATGCAGGCACATCACAGCTCCATCTGAAACCTTCACTCATTCTATTGCCCTCTTATATCATGCCAAGCAGTCACTGAGTTGCCTTTCCCTCCTCTCCACGCAAGCCATGACCACCACTGACACCTCTGAGCTTTGCCTCCTAGCAGAAGAAAAGAGGACACAACTGGGCGAGAGGCAGAAATGTTGGTGAAGGGGAAGTGGCAGGGTAGTGTGGCCCTTCAGTGATAGTACTTTATTGGCCACTGGCTACGTGTGCACATCTGGTCCATTGGGAAGGAAGTCTTGCTTCAGAAGTCATCAACAACCTGTCATGTGATCCTGACCTTCCTGAGGCATTGGTGTTCAGGCATGTGGAGAGAGCTACTCCTGTGCCTGTAGGCCCCGTACTGGAGCCCCACCTTCTTCCAGTTGGATATCAGGATGTGGGTGAAGAGAAAGCAGCTGGCTCTTCTACTGCTAGCAGTGACATTGCTTCTTTTTATCCTCTTCACAGATGCAAGGTGAAGCTGCATTAGGGAGAGCGAGGCCCGGTTTCATGGCATCTTTTTATGGCTGTAAGAAAGAAGCCCTGCCACCTGTAAAATCCTACCCTAGGAGGTGTAACTCCCCACCCATGACCAGGACCACCCTATTTTGTCTAGGAAATGTCTCACCAAACAGTTCTTTCTGACTTTGGATATTTCAATATCACAAACTGCTTCCCGCTTTTGTTGGATGGGAACTAGATTATGTCAGGATGAAGGAACTGGGAGAATCTCAAGGGGGTGTTTTCGCCAGCGTTAAATGCACTAGACCCTTTCCCCCATGATTCTTTGACCCGTTTGGCCCGAGCATGATCTGCACATGAGCGCGCTGGGCTGGATAATCATGATTTTGATGTGGTAAGCTTTTGTTTTTCCCCAAAAGATCTGTGGGGCCTCAGCTTTTCACTATTTACATTCACAGCTTGAACAAGGAAGAGAACATTTTATACCCATGTTTTAGCTTAGTAATGAATTGTGCAGAATGGTGCAATAAGGGATATAGACAAACTGAGGGGACAAAACAATGAAAGCTGAGGTTTAATGTGCCTAAATGTGCGATCGTCCACTTAGAATCTGAAAAAGAAGAATACCTTTGGAGCACGTGTTCAAAGAAAATATATTGGTCTTGAAAGATGAAGGGCGGGATCTTACCGGCTCACCGCACCAGTCGATTTGCCTGGTAAACTGGTATGGTAGGCCAAGGTGAAAAATTGGGTTTGCACCTGATTTCTCATCTCTTGTGATCTTGCCAGCCCCATTCTGCCAGCAAAATCAGCCTCGTGCCAAAAGGGACCAGATATGATGGCCTTTCTGGTGGGAACGGAGTGGAGGGAGAGGGGGAATGGGATGACAGGTCCCAATATGTGCACAGTATACTGACGATCAGGGTGTCTGCATAAAGGTGTCCCTAGAGATCAGCAATGGGCCTCAAAAATGAGCTGAGACTCCATCCACCTCCCGACTCACAAGCTTCATATTACGGCCTCTGTATTGCAGAGTGCCGTAAATCATCCCATTACTTACCTCACTGGAAAAAACTCCCGTTTTCTCACCCGTTTTACAATTAGATTTTTTTTTGAGAAAAGTCTGCCCATACTATTAACATTCATCAGAATTGTATCAGAGATTAAAGGGTTAAATTATCTATAGACTTCATTTCAAATTCCTTCATATTTAGAGATTGTGTGGTGATGTAATAAAGATATTTAAAATGTTAAAGGTATTCGATAGCAAAGAGAAACTATTTCCTGTGAGAGGGCAAATCGCAGCAAGAGTGCATAGCCTTAAAATTAAACCCAGGCCTTTTGGGAGTTAATGGGCAGGAATTTTCTGCTGTACACGGAATCCTCCTGCTGCAGTGAACAGAGATTTGGCTGAACATGTGAATGAACAGAAAATTCCAGCCATGGTCTTTTACACAAAGAGTAGTGGAAATCTGAAAGATGCTCCCCAAAAGATAGAACATTGCATCACCTGAAATTTCCCAGAGTGAGTTTTGGGGTAAGGTTGCCGAGGGGTATGAAACATCTGCTTCACAATTGAATTGGGGTATAGATCAGCTATAACAGGCTGGAGGGTTGAATGGACAACCTCTGGTCCCCATGTTTCTTCTTTCTCTGCTATAGGGTGGCACGGTGGCACAGTGACTAGCACTTCTACCTCACAGTGCCAGGGACCCGGGTTCAATTCCAGGCTTGGGTGACCATCTGTGCAGAGTTTGCACGTTCTCACCGTGTCTGCATGGGTTTCCTCTGGTTTCCTCCCACAGCTCAAACATGTGCAGGTTAGTTAGATTGGCCAAACTAAATTGCCCCTTAGAGTCCAAAGGTGTGTAGGTTAGGGGAATTGGTAGAGTAAATATGTTGGGGTATGGGGATAGGGCCTGGGTAATATGCTTGTCAGAGAGTTGGTGCAAATTCGAGGGCCGAATAGTCTCCCTCAGCACTGCAGGGACTGTAGGATTCTATATTTACATGTAATGGACATGAAGAGACAGACAGTGTGCTGACTGATGAGAAGATTAAAATTAAGATTGATTTAAGGAACAGTAGTGAAAAATATCTGCGTTTACCTGACACTAATTTCAGTGAAAAAGAAGCATAAATATAAGGTAGTGTTGCCCACCTATTATTTAGATAAACATCATTTTCTATTAAATCAGAAGTTGAAGGAAAGAATTGCATAAAGCTATTATTGCCAGTTTGGAAGGCCACAGCATAGAAAATAGTAATGAAACACTGTTGCAATGGTAGATATATTTCATGGTTAGCATTATTGTTGGAACAGAAAACTAGATAATGTGCACTAAATTTATACAGTGCTATTTATGATGTGGAGATGTCAGCTTTAGACTGGGGTGGGCACAGTGAGACGTCTCACAACATCAGGTTAAAGTGCAACAAGTTTATTTGGTATCACAAACTTTCAGAGTGCTGCTCCTTCATCAGGTGAGCCACCTGAGCAACGATCCGAAAGCTCGTGATACCAAATAAACCTGTTGAACTTTAACCGAGTGCTGTGAGACTTCTTACAGTGCTATTTATGGTTTGGGCCCAATCTATTAATGCTAAAATTATGTAAATGACACTTACAGTCACTTGATAGTACAGACTTGAACATTGCTGAAAAAAGTGACGACATGCTGCTGAAGATTTTCAACTTGCATTCATCAGGACAGAATACGTAAGAATAATTGAAGGTAACAAGTAAAGAGTGTTTGGAGGTTATTGATTCAAGCTTGACTTCAGGGCCTGAATTTTCAGGATGGCAGCGGCTCGGCATCCTGGGGAATGTGACTCTGCCAAGTCAAACAGGCCCAATGCCATTCCACACTCAAACAAGTGTCAATTGACAGAAAGCGGAACTTCTGCCTGTCAAGGGGGAAGTCCCACCTTGAAGAGCTGCTGGAAAATCAGGTCGGCTAGAAGCTAACCAGTCATTCTGGGAACAGTGCTGCAGTGGCCAGAAGAGGCACTGCAGCTAACTGCCTAGAACTATGTGCTGGGAACCAAAGGAAAGATAAGTGAGTTTTGTCAATGGCTATGGGTGCAGGGGTGGGGCTGGGAAAGGTCTGGGGAATTTCCATGTTGTGATCCGGGTGCTGTGGATTAAATTGGCTGGGGGCGGGGGAGAAGTGAAGTCTATAGGTCTCCAGAAAAAGTCTTTTGATCAAGGACACGTCCATTCTTCCATCCCAGATCAAACTTTATTGAATTTTGGGAACCCCTCTCAATCAATCATCCTTCTGACAACCTACAAATTGAGACTGAGCAGAAAGTGACCGTTAAGGGCCTGATTTGGATCAAGGATAGGTTTCCCACCCAAGGCTCTGCCCACCCCGCAGGTAGGATCCTGGTGGAATCTCAACTATATAATTCATTCTCCCCAACTCTCCCTTCTCAGAACTCGATACGGGGAGGGAATGTTAAACTCTGACCCAGGACTTGAGCACATAATCTAGACTGCCATCACAGTGCAATACTGTACTGTCAATCCTTCTATCCTTGCTTTAAACCATTTTGCCAATGTTTTCTCTACATGTTCTCATATTTAAGTCTTAAGGCATTATTCAGACATGACTGTTATGTTTCTTTGCTGCGCTGACCAATATTTTTCCTTCAACTCTCAAAACAGGTTCATTGGCCATTCACCTCATTGCTGTTTTCAGGATCTTGTTGTATGCAAAGTGATTGTTGTGACAATCTATGTAACAGGATTTCAAAGGAAGCCATGGTGTTGGAAGATGTGGTTGGGTATTACATGAATGCCAATCCTTCCTTCTCAACATGGCAGGATGCAGACTGGGTACGGTATGTTAAACAATGTCACTTCAGTAAACCAGTAATTTTGATTGTAGCTCATGGAAGGTCATTCTGTTCCAAAAACCAGAGAGTACTGCAGAGTGTATGTAAGCATGTTCATGAATGTGCATATGTACATATATCTGTTATTCCGGATCTTTGGAGCAAATTGAAGTGTATATTGTGTATAGCCTGATTTACCACCCATACACAACTTGAATCATTGCAGTGAGCTGATAAATCAGTTATTGATATGGTGGGTTCAATACATCAAAATTCATAGAATCCCTACAGTGCAGAAGGAGGCCATTTGGCCCATTGAGTCTGCACCAACCACACAATCCCACCCAGGCCATATTCCTGTAACCCCACATATTTACACTGCTAACCCCCCCGACACTAGGGTCATTTTAGAATGGCCAATCAACCTAACCTGCACATCTTTGGCCTGTGGGAGGAAACTGGAGGAAATCCACGTAGACATGAGGAGAATGTGCAAACTCCACGCAGACAGTGGCCCAAGGCTGGAATTGAACCCAGGTTCCTTATGCTGTGAGGCAGCAGTACTAACTACTGTGCTGCCATGCTGCCCTTGTGAACCAATACACATTGGTTTGGAAGGGTATTTTACAAACTTCAGTGTCAATTAGTTAAATTAGTAGCTGGAGGCAGTTCAGCCTAAAGTGACTATGATTCAATCAATGGGATTAGCATGCTGAGCTCACATCACTACTGTGTAAGCTTGACATTTGTTACAATCCATGTTGGGGAACTGTCAATAGCCAAATTTGCCAAATGATTCCAGAAAGGAAGTTATCAATAAGATTTCTTTCTTTACAATTTTTACATGAGCATGAAGCAGAACCATTGTAAATTAAACAAGAATTAACAGGCAAATGATACTTAAAATTAAGAGGTAAATTTTAAACAGCCGTTGCAGCAAAGGTATGTCTTACACAATCACACACATTCCCCTTCAGCATGTGTGGCATTGCATGGCTACACAGTTCCACAACATGCTGTTCCTTATTCAGGCAGGGGAGTCAGAAGGCTGATCTGATAACAGCCTTCATCTGATAACAGCCTTCATGGGTACAGTTATCATCAGCAAGGCACACTTCTATGAATCCTCTCTCCTTTGGGTCACAATGAGCTCATGATGTAGTTTTCCAGAATTTCTTATTGACTGACCAACCAATAACACCCTGGGTTCACCGTTTGACCACTTCTGATAAAACACCCAACAGTTTATTGTCTCCAAACTTTTCACACAGCTGTCCATCTTTTAAATTCTTTTAGTCAGCTCAAATGCACCTCCAAGATCTCCTGTTTTCTTTTGTGCCAGGTAGAAAAACTTCCTGAGTGACTTGCTTCTTCTCAAGAATTCTGGGAGCTGAACTTTACAGGGGTTAGGGGATAGGGGGAGGAAGGGGTGAGGGAAGAATAAAACAGCAATAATGGGCAAATAAGAATATGGTCTGAACTGGTCTTGTATACTTTAAAATGGGACACCAGTAAAAACTGGGAATACTGGTCCAAGCTGTTTCTTCCAGTGGATGGAAGATGCGACTTTAAATAAGGCTGCCCCACGGTGATAACACACAGCGGGTGTCCTTAACAAGCAGAGATTGGGATCAATACTGCCCCTCACAGATTCGCCAGCAGCTCCTGTAGTCCCCACTGTGCCAGAAAAGAAGAATGGGCACTGCTAAGACTACAAGCAGATCCACAAGTAATGGTAATGGGTGCTAGAACCATCCAAGTCTTGGGCTTCTTGGGCATGGAGAAATCAGATACTCAACGGAGGTGAGTATTAGGAGTTTGAGTTGCAGCTTGGAGGTGAGATGAGTGGGCTTAAAGTTGGGGGTATGATTTTTGATGGGGGGATGTCCGTGATTCACCAACTGTGGTGTAAAAACTGCCTTCCCACACTCACCGTTCCACTGTTCAGCAATGTGAGGGCTGTGGGGTGGAGTCAGGAGCTTAACTGGCCATTAATTAGCCACTTAAGAGACCCAACAGACCACCAGGTGAATGGGCTAGTGGATGCATTACCCACTCCCAGTATTATGGGAACTGGGTAGGGGCTGGGTGGGAAGATAGTGGGCTACCCATGTGTCATATTTTACATGCTTTCCCCCAAAGCGTGCCCAGCAGGGGCCATACGATCCAATCCTGTGCATTCCTCTTTTTGTCTTGCTCTGCTTTCTTTTTGTATATGCATTTGGGTCTTCACTCTCAGGCTCCTCCCATTGTAACTGTCCACAGCTCCCCTTCGTTTGCCAGCTTCTTTCTTAACTTCCTTCCTCTCGCTACTGTTTCCAGGCCCAGGGTCATCAGGTCACGTGGTATTACTTACATTCCAGGAAAGGTACAATATTGATCCCTTTACTATTGATGCAAACTCTTAAAAATCCTTTTCAAACAGTCCTAAAAACAGATTCCACAGACATCTTAAAGAAATTACAAATTTCCCTTACTGTTCTGCTTCTGGGTCAAGGGTCATTGCACAAATATTCCTGATAGATAATCAAAATAGGCAAACATTTTGTTTGACCACATTCCCAAGACATTATACATGGCAGGGTTGTTTATGGCCAACAGTAATAAACTCACAGAATTGTGTAATTTTCTCTTAAACCCTCTCCCTCACTTTGTATATTAAAGTTGACAGGAACTGGATATCTTCAACGAGCAATTAATTTTCTAGTGTGTTACAAATGTATTGCAGTATTGTATCTCAGAGAGATAAAATTGTATAGAACCACCCAGAGTCAGAACTAAAAAAAAGAATTGATCATCATTCAAAACCACATCTATTGTGAGGGTTGGATCTGGTTTATATCAGCAAAAATCTTCCATCAGAGCATTTATTTCTCGTTCCAAAACTTATGAGTTTTAAAACTTTCTGATAGAAAGGGTAATGCATTTGTGATTTAGTTGCATATGGTTCAAATGGAAGCTTTTATTTAACATTGCCCAAACATTGCAGTTCAAAGATGTGTAGGTTAGATGGATTGACCGTACTGAATTTCCCCTTCATGTCAGAGAGACTGGTAGGCTAAATGCTAGGGGTTATAGGAAGAGGGCCTGGGTGGGACTGTGGTCGATGCAGACTCGATGGGCCAAATGGCTTCCTGCACTGTATGATTCTATGATCCTAAACGAAGAGTGAGGGCTCCCTTTGCTCAGACTTGTCACATCCCAACTCGATAAGAGACTGGTGTAGTGCTGGCAGATTACCTCTCCAAGTCAGAAGCGGGGAAGTGGAACCTACCAAATTGAGGATAGGATTAGGAGATGGATGATATGTGCCCAGCCAGGCAAAGTGTTGGACAACAGAAATGGGGACCACGGAGAAGTTACCATGAAATTTAATGTGTAGGCGGGGGTGGTGGGCATGGGGGATGTGGTGACCATGTCCCTAGAGCGATCCCCAAAATGGGTGCCAACTGTTAAGATGCATGCACAATGGCACTAATACGTGCTGACCCTGCTGCAAATGAGGTGCCCTTCTTTTGACCTCACCAACTGCAGTGTTGCAGTTAAAGAGCATCCTGCATCACGTGCCCACTGCATGCTATGCTATTTTATTTTAGCCTTACTTCAATCATGTCTTTTATGGTATATTAGGTATATTGATTGATTCCATTTTCATTCCAAGAACATATATTGGTTTCCTCACAGTTTACTCAAACATTTTTGGGATATTTTTCAAGGTCATGTACTCTTCTCTGGAATTTATTTTTCCATGCAAACCTTCTTGATTGTTCTTTTACATTTTCCCTCCATGCCCTGAACAGATCACATAGCTTTAATTCCCACACAACACTTGGTTAAGAATCAGGTCAAGTTATAGAGCTCATCATTGAGTTAATCTGCTTACAACTTCACAAATTTTATCATATAGAATAGAATCATGGAATCCCTACAGTGCAGAAGAGGCCATTTGGCCCTTCAAGTCTGCACCGACTCTCCGACTGGATGACTTACCCAGGACCACTCCCCTGCCTTATCCCCGTAACCCCACATAATTCCCATGGCCAATCCAACTAGCCTACATATCTTGGGATACAAAGGGGTAATTTTGCATGGCTAATCCACCCAACCTGCACATCTATGGCCTGTGGGAGGAAACTGGAATGCCTGGAGGAAACCTGCCCACATACAGGGAAAAATGTGCAAAGTCCACACACAAGGCTGGAAATGAACCCTGGTCTCTGGTGCTGTGAGGCAGCAATGCTAATCATTGTGCTGCCTCACTCAAATCATTGTTTAACTTTTCACTCCAGTCATTGCTTGATGAAACCGCAAATCAAGGACTCAGCATATACCACCACCTGGTGGGGTTAAACTTCTGCCTTTGTTAATTAAATACAATGATTGCCTCTTAACATCCATTTGATGTCTAAATAACAACTGACGACAGCAGGAATGAAATGTCCTTTAAGGGACTTTACACTTTCTTACACATATGTGACCACAGAATTTATTAGTAATATGAAAGGGTGACATAGAGCCAACATAGACGAATGCTTCAATGCATTGTGTCATAGTTGGAGCAACACCAGGGGAGTTCCCAACACAATACTTCATATGGGGTGCTGAATGAAGGCCAGGTACTTCCCTATAGAAGGGAAGAAAGTTGATAAAAACATATTAAGGGCCATTCATGCCTTTTTAACAGTAAATTATACAATAATATCCCAAGGGACTTGGATGCAAATCTCTAAACTGTCATTTGATGTAAAAATGCTCCCTATTACTGGGTGCTGCCTTTGTGAATAAAATTACATTAAAATTAATTTCAATTTAATATTAAGAACTTGAAGGGGATGTAAAAACACCAATCTGTTGAGAAGCTATTCCCTACTGTTTTTACTGTAATGATTTCACTCTTCATGGGAACCCATTCAGGAGTATTTTCGGAATAGAAACATCCAAATGTATAAAAATGATGGGTAGAAAAAGATCAGCTGATCCCTCAAGCCTATTCCAATTTACTATAGCTGGAGAAAACACCTCTTAAACCCCCTCAGACTCAAGAGCACAAGAACTAGAAGCAGGAGTTCGCCATCAGGCCTTTCAAGCCTGCCCCGCCATTCAATATGATCATGACTAATCTAAACTAAAATTAAAGTTTATTTGTTAGTCACAAGTAACACTTACATTAACACTGCAATGAAGTTCCGCTAGTAGCCACAGTCCAGCGTCTGTTCAGGCCAACACACCTAACCAGTATGTCTTTCAGAATATGGGAGGAAACAGGAACACACTGAGGAAACTCCACACAGACGGTGACCCAAGCTGGGAGTCAAACCCAGGTCCCTGGCGCTGTGAAGCCACAGTGCTAACCACTGCGCCACCGTGCTGCCCCTGTGCTGGCCTCAACTCCTTTTCTATCCCATTTTCCCCATATCCCTGACTATTCCTCAATCTATCAAATATTTCCACCTCCACTTTGAATACTTCTAATGATCCAGCCTCCACTATGCTTTGGGGCAGAGAATTCCAGAGATTCACCACCTCTGTGAAAAGAAATTTCTCCACACCTCAGTTTTAAATGACCGACCTTTTATCTTGTAGCTATACCCCATTGTTCGTGACTCTCCCATTAGTGAAAACGTCTCACCACTACTCTGTCAAGCTCTCTCAGGATCAATCAAAAGCAATCCAAGAGATCTTTGACAGTGCTATGATAATTGGTAAAATTGCTTTACAAAAATAAATTACTGTGGTTGCTGGAATCTGAAACCAAAAGAGAAAATGCTGGAAAATCTCAGCAGGTCTGACACCATCTGTAAGGAGAGAAAAAAGCTGACATTCTGAGTCCAGATGATGCTTTGTCAAAGCTCTTTTCTCTCCTTACAGATCTTCCAGCATTTTCTCTTTTAGTAAAATTGCTTTCCTTTGTTATAGCTGGTCCAGGACATGGTCCCTATTGTATATTGGAGACAGGATACATGGAACAGATTTTAGTTATAAGCCGAATGGAGCTTTATAACTGCTGCGTAATCCCTTCCAAGTCTGCTTCTCCTCTCTGTTTCCCAGCAGAGCTCCAGTAAACCAATAGAGATAATTACAAATATATCAGGCATGATTTTCTGAAAAAAGACTAAGTGCCCAATTGTTTTCACATCCATTTTTTTGGGCAAGCTTAATTTAATAGATTTCCAGCACTGTGCAGCACAGAGGCCGTCAAAGGATTTACGCCAGGCTGGCATCAGACTGCTGATGGGTCACTATGCTTGTGCTACTGGGAGATTGGTTGACATGTACCTCCTCCTCGGTCACTGACCCCAATCACCCCCCAAACATTGCCAGCCCTGACCCCTCTCTCGATTCCTGGCCCCAACCCTTGTCCCCCAGATCACCAGCCTCCTGATGGCCAGCACAGCCTCCAAGCGCTGGCTCCACCATCCCCTTGTAAGCCCCCACCATCCCCATGCAGAGCTGCCCCTGTTCCTTCATCACTTAGCACCCCTACTCCCCGGTGGGCACTGCCAAGGTGTCCAGTGGGCAGTGCCAGGATGCAAGGCTTAGAGTGCCAGGTTAGCATCGTCCAAGGGGCACCACCCCCACCTGCCCTGACCTCCCAGGGGACCTCAATGGCCCCTTGCTGCCAGGGACCATACATGATCCCCGCTGATGTGGACCTCTACTGGCGTGATATAGAAACATTAGTGAGCTTGGACCATTGCGGCCCAGGTTCTCTAAATAAAAGCAAATCAGAATTTCCACATTGTAATCAGCCTTGTGCTATTTCCTGGCATGAAGCTGATTACGTGGAAAAAAATGGCCCAGGAAGATTCCTGTTTTTGGCCACTCGCTGACATTTCCTGGCCCATTACATTTCCTCCCCACTTAAACTTGACATCCTCAAACAAATTCAAAACAAGTTCAACATGAGCAACAGTCATTAAGTCAGTCACTGCTAATAAGTCAGACTGGAGATTGTCATTCCCAAGCTGGTTGATTCTGAAACTCTGGTGTCTTCTTCTTCACACAAACACCATTTGTTGACTGGCATTGACGTAGGAACTAGAGGTTGTCTCTGCATCTGAATGGAAAGTGAGGTGTTGCCTTCCTCAATGGTACCTAGTAGTGCAGGGGTTGTAAGAAGATTTAATCGGGACTTTGTAAGTCTAATCCTGAATTTTCAACAGGCTCCAGATTTGGTGGATCTGTTCTTCCAGCCAATAACTGGTCTGCATGTCTCCCCCAGGTAATGTCATCTCTGGTCTGGACAGAGACGGAAACACAAAACGCTGGAAAATCTCAGCAGGTCTGACAGCACCTGCAGAGGGAGGACACAGCCAACGTTTCAGGTTGAATGGCTGGAGGCAGGTCCAGTCTGCACAAGGACCGTGACAGTAACCATTCTCATCTGTGGAGTAGCTCTGAGCCAAAACCCCTTGCCCTTGGTGACAAAGCCTATCCCTCAACTTGCTTTCTCACTGTCCCACTTGTTGCTGTTGTTGCACAATTTCCTTAGTTTTTGGAGGATTTAAAGGATCAAATGCAGAATGCCTTTTTATCATGAGTAAAGCAGGAGAGGTCTTGGTCACGAACGACTAGTATCCTGGTTGACCAGCAAGAATTTGTGAAAGTGTTGGATAAGTGAACCTTGTCCCTTGGTTGATTTCAAAGTGTGTTTCATGTTCGAATGAGGAGTCCATTAGTAGCTGGTTGATACAGTGCGGAAGTGATATGTTGAAGACCATTCTCTTGGAGGAAATTGAGGCCCATTGTTGCTTCCCAGCTATTCAGAAAATCCAAAACGATGGAATGGCTGGCACCACTGTCACACAGCGCCGTAGACCCCGGTTTGATTCCGGCCTTGGATGACTGTCTGAGTGGAGATTGCACATTCTCCCCGTGTCTGTGTGGGTTTCTTTCTGGTGCTCTGGTTAGCTGGGTTGGCTATGCTAAATCATCCCTTAGTGTCCCAAGATGTGTAGGTTAGGGAAATTAGTGGGGTAAATGCATGGGGTTCAGGGACAGGGCAGTTGGTGGGTCTGGATAAGATGCTCTGTTGGACAGTAGATGCAGACTCGATGGACTGAATGGCCTCTTTCTGTACTGTGGGGATTCTATGATTCTACAACAAAATACTTCTCTTACCTTCTCAATTGTCTTCTCAGATGAGGTAGATCTCATCACAGTGACCTCTGGCCATTTGGTGTGAGCAACAATCGTTACTAACAACAAATGTCCTTTCAAAGGTCCTGCAAAATCCACATGCACATATTGCCAAGCCTCTTCAGGCCATTGCCTTGTAGTGGTTCTCAGCTTGGCAGGTTTGCACAAGAAAAACATGTTCTAGTTTTTCCCTCGATTTCCAAATCAAGTCCAGGGCATCAGAAATAACTTCTTGCTATTTCCTTCACGTGTACAATTCTGCAGTGACCTTTATGTAGTTTCTCTCACACCCCATTTCCACAATGGTGGCAGAATAATCAGTCTGAGCCCCCATAGAAAACTTCCTGACTGTGCTGACAGCTCCTGCTTTGAGTGGAGCAGAGCTTTAGTGAAAGAACAGCAGCTGTTGAAACAAGTGTAAATAGAATAGAGCCAGTCAAAGTGGAAAAAAATGATAGCAGCTATATAAAACTCGGGATCTTGAATGGTAAGAAGGCAGAAGGTAAATTACTCATCCTGTGTGAAGAGGAGAGGGTGTTCAGGAGATTATGGATTGGTTCAGGCTTTCATGGATGGAGAATGAAAGGGGAGGAGATGGGAAAATATGTTTTGTGGTGGTGGCATATCATTGGAGGTGACGGAAATGGTAGAGGATGATCCGTTCTATATGGGGACTGGTGAAGTGGAAGGTAAAGAGAAAGGGAGCCCTATGATGGTTCTGAGAGGGAAGGGAAGCGGTGAGAGTAGAAATGCACAAAATGGAAGAAAATGATCAAGAGTCCTCGTCAAACATGGTGGGGTTTGGAGGAAGGGTCAGCAGTGAGGAATCCTCTGATGAGGGATAAGGAAGACATATTGAAAGTGCTAGTATGGAAGGTTACATTGTCAGACCAGATTCAGTGGAGACAGAGAAACTGGGAGAATGGGATGGAGCCCCTGCTGGAACTGGGGTGTGAAGAACTGTAGACAAGATAGTTGGGAAAAGTCAGTGGGCTAACAAAGAATATTAATTGATAGCCCATCCCTAGAAATGGATTTACAGAAGTCAAGTAAAGGAAGGAAAAAGCCAGAGATGGACCATATGAGGGCAAGAGAAAATGGAAATTAGAAGCAAAGTAAATTCAATTTCCAGTTCAGGGCAAGAGCAGGGAGTGACACTGATGTAGTTATCAATGTACTGGGAATAGAAATGAGTAGGACTTAAACAAAAATGTTCCACATATTCAACAAAATACAAGCAAAGCTTGGAAAGATGAAGGTTCCTGTAACAGCACCTTTTGTTTGGAAGAAATGAATAGAGTTAAAAGAGAAGTTACTCAACATGAAAACAAGTTCAGTCAGGCAGAGTGGGGGAGGCTTGGTGATGATTGTTGGGGGCTGATTGGACCTCTGTTCCTTAAGAAACAGAGGGCCCTCAGACCATCTAGCTGTGAGAGGGAGGTGTAAAGAAATGAAAAGGCAATGGTCCGGGCCAAGGAAGTAGAAACTGTGGAAGGGATGAAAGGCATTGATAACGTGGGAAGAGATTGGACAAGAGTGGAGGTGTGAAGAAAGCAGTTCAGTGGGCAGATGAAGGCTGAAACAATAGGCTTATCAGGATAGTCCTGTTTGTGGATCTTGGGAAGGAGCTCAAAGTAGACCGTTAGTGATTGGGGCCAGGAGGATGGAAGCTGTAGTAGAAAGCTCTCCAGGAGGTATGAGGTCAGTGACAGTGTTTAAAATGAAGGTTTAATGTTTGGTGGTAAAGTCATGATCCAAGGGAATGTACAAGCAAGTATTAGAGAGGTGACTTCAGCATTAATGATGGAGACATCTAAATCAACTAAAGACTCAGCAGTTTCAAATATAGACAAACATTTTAACACCAGGCAAATAGAACAGAAAGTGCTGGAAACACTCAGCAGTTCAAGCAGCGTCCATGGAAAGAAAAGATGAATTGTAAACAACTTTTGGAGCCTTTAATTTAGCAACACTTCTCAAGGTGCCACACGGGAGGGAAAGCAAACAAAATTTGTCACTGAGCTCACAAAGATAGGGAGGGGATGAAGGACTTTGAAAACAGGAAGGAGAATTTTAAAATTGTGGTTTTGCTTTATGGGGAAATAGCGTAGGCCTGCAGGGGTGTTAGGAGAACCAAACTTGGCGTGAGTTAAGACACAGGCAGCAGAATTTTGGCTGAACTCAAGTTTACAAAGATAGGAGGCTGACTGGAAGTGCATTAGAATAGTCAAATCTGTAAGCAACACAGATATGAAAGAAACAGGAGTAGAGTTGCGCAAGTTTATAGAGGTGCAATCGGTGATCTTTGTGATGGCATGGATATATGATTGGAATCTCACCTTGGTGTCAATTATGATACCAAGATTGTAAAGTGTCTGAATAGTTGCCAGGGACAGGAAGGCATCAGTGTTTATGCTGGAGGCTAACGGCAATGGCTTTTATCCTCCCAAGATTCAGTGTTACATTTGCATCATATCCTTGTGAATATGTGGGCGGCACGATAGCACAGTGGTTAGCACTGCTGCCTCACAGGGACCTGAATTCAATTCTGGCCTCGGGTAACTGTCTGTGTGGAGTCTGCACATTTTCCCTGTGTCTGCATGGGTTTCCTCCCATAGTCCAAAGTTGGGTGAATTAAGTTGATTGGCTATGGTAAATTGCCCCTTAGTGTCAGGGGGACTAGGAGGATAAATACATAGGGCAATGGGAATAGGGCCTGGGTAGGATTGTAGTTGGTACAGACTCAATGGGCTGAATGGCCTCCTTAAGAACATAAGAACATAAGAAATAGGAGCAGGAGTAGGCCATCTAGCCCTTCGAGCCTGCCCCGCCATTCAATAAGATCATGGCTGCTCTGTCGTGGCTCAGTTCCACATTCCCGCCCTCTCCCCATAACCCTTAATCCCCTCTCTTATCAAAAACCCATCAACCCACGTCTTAAAAATATTTAGCGAGGCAGCCTCCACCACCTCAACGGGCAGAGAATTCCAGAGATTCACCACCTTTTGAGTGAAGAAATTCTTCCTCAACTCCGTTCTCCGTTCCTTCTGCACTATAGGGATTCTATGTGAAGACAATGGACATTTTACTTTCTAAAAGCGCAGCATATGGACAATTTACCTTAACAAAATGAACTCCAGAGGGAGTCAGGTGACATTTTTTGTGGTTTTTGTACAAGGACTAACTCGCGTGTGGATGTTCCTAGAAAATCATTCAAATGTAAATGAACCACAGAGATGGGTGTGAAAGAAATCTAATAATAAGGTATGAATTGCATTTTTCATTGTGTGACAGTAGTTTATGCATCAGATTATTTGTGTGAGCATTGCTGCTGTGGTCACATGACCAAAACTGAGATGTATATTCCTTTGAATGCTCCGGTTTCCTCCCACAGTCCAAGAGTCACATGACCAAAACTGAAATGTATTTTCCTTTGGTGCTCTGGTTTTCTCCCACAGCCCAAAGATGTGCAGGTTACATTGGCTAGCCATGCTAAATTGCTCCTTATTGTCAGGAGGATTGGTAGGGTAAATATGTGGGGTTATGAGGATAGAGCCTGGGTGGGATTGTTGTCAGTGCAGGCGCGATGGGCCAAATGGTCTCCTTTTGCACGGCAGAATTATATGATTCTGTGTAGAAATTTGACACTGTTTTTGAATGTCACTAAATCCTTTGCTTCTATTGAAAGCTTATTTCATAAGCCTGGCTATTCTGTAAGTATAACCGATAAATGTAAAATTAAGGATGAGACAATTACTTTTGAGGATCCAAACTCATCTGGGCAATTACATTTTTGATAAGTTGGACTATTAGCAACCACTGAAGAAATGACTTGATGTGGATTTGGCCAGATAGTGGTGAAAAACCATCTGGTCACTGTGTGCAGTGACATCAGAAATCAGGTGAAGATTAGCTGTTTTCTCTGAAAAATGCTTAGTTTCCTTAGGAACATGAAATAAAGAAATCTTCATAAATGGTTTAAGATATTGCTGCATATATCAACCATTATTACCACATGTTTTCTACATTCATAGATTATAATAATGGTGTGTTATCTCTTCTATTTAAAAAGCACTATGTTTGTGATGTTTGTTACAATTACATTTTGGGTATTGAAAAATAAATGTTCTTTTGTTTTTTTTTATTTAATCTTACAAGGAAGTCTGCTCTGTGCCTTATCTTAAATTCACAGCACTCAAGGCGTTACAACACTTCTTAAAAAATACATCTTGCTATGGTCAGATGAGAGGTGTGTAAGTGGAAGAATTTTTTTTTTAAATCATGTTATCTTCTTTTTGTAAGCAGATATTTTCATAGTTGCCGAGTTGTCTGCAATAGAAGCCCTTTCATTGCTGTTTAAATGGTTTAAATGGAGTTTTGTTTTATTTTGTTCTGGACTTCATGCAATGTCCGGGATTTTATGACCTTTTGCATTGTTAGGGGGAAGAATGGTCAGGTGACAGGAGTTGTTTTATTTTTAGTTTTGGATTCCTGGCTGCTGTTTTAGTTTAGAAAGTGTTTGGGCATCAGACTAAAAAGCAATGCTTCTCTCTCTATCTCCCTTGTATTGTGCATTCCGCTGGCTAGCTGGAAGCAGGTTTTCTTGCCTTTCTGAGGGAAAATTCTGCTGTTAGTGGTTTGCTAACTTGTAACTAGAGTCTTTCTCTCTCTCCCCTTGGTGTTTTGGGAAGCTGTTCTGACTTTAAGCTTGGCTGTGTGTGGGTCAGGAAAGCTGCCAAATCCAGCCAGAGGACTAAGGTCCAGCATCACATCAGAATTTGTATTTTCTGTGCTAAACCTATGTCAGGTGTGTGTTTACAGGGAAGTTTGTTTAGTTGGAGCATTTCATAGAATTGTTAAGGTTTATACAATATCATGGTTGTTTCTTTCCTTGTTTGCAATTGGTGAAATTTATTGCTATATGTTAACTGTATTCTTAAATAAACTTGCTTGATGAAAGCTCCCTTATGAGTCATTTGAAGTGAAACATATGCTTACCCTAGCCAAGTTCAAATTGCAAAACTTATGATCCAGGCAAACTTCATAAAACATTTTGGAGTTTCTGACCTGAATTATAACAGGTGGGGAAAAGGGGAAAATTATGCCACAGCTCTTCCCCTGCCCATAAAACTAGTTGGTGGAAATTTATGCTTATCCATAATACCGGATGTCGGACAAGCAATTAAACCATCAGGAGATAATGGAGGGATTGAGAGACAAGTTGTGAGATAGAGCTAGGTGTTGTCAGAGTACAAACAGTGCCAAGGATCTGGGTAATTCCGGCCCTGGGTAACTGCCTGTGTAAAGTTTGCACATTCTCCCCATGATGTGGGTTTCCTCCCACAATCCAAAGATATGCAGGTTAAGTTGATTGGCTGTGCTAAACTGACCCTTAATGTCAGCAGGACTAGCAGGGTAAATACATGAGATTACGGCTTGGGTGAGATTGTTGTCAGTGCAGACTCGATGGACCAGATGGATCCTTCTGCATTCTAGGGATTCTATGATTCTATAATTAACATATCAAGGACACTTTGGATATAAAACATTCCCAAATTGATGAATTTAATTCAAAAGGCCTAAAACGACTCTCTGTCTGTAATGGTAACTCTAGTTCAGATTGAGTAGGCATTCTGATCAGACTGCAAAATGCCAAAATCAATTCATTCTTACTTATGTGTATATCCACTTGTTCCCAGTGCTATGCAGTGCATAGTCTATCAGAAGGAAGGATTTCACAATATACTAGTCACATACATATATCACAGAAATCATGGCATAGAAATCATAGGCAAAATGCATGCATCTGATTGGATTTATAGTCAATAAACCCACCTTGGTCAGTCATTTCTGCAATGACATAAATGAAACATCAGAGTACATTCTCCCTGTCCCAAAAACTTTGCTCAATTGAGGTTGTGGTCTCCACCAACATTGATCAGCTCTGGTATTTCGTTTCCTTTGCAGGTCTTTGCAGTTTGTTCATTTTTTTTACCCCCAAGTCCACTTTTCTCTGCAGGTTATTTTATTCTTCTCATTTGAGATAGCATTAATTTGATAACATTTCTTGCACATTCTGGCTCTTCCTCTGTTGAAATTTACACCCATTTGTCATGTGATTAATTTCTGATAGGACTATCCACCAGTATTTGTTCCTCTCCCCTTTATGGAGTTAGTAATGCAATACTGTTGGATTAATTTTTAATTACTCTCATTCCACATCTTTATCTGCTCAAAGTTCCCCTCACTTTTGAAATGCAATGAATGTTGTGAAGTTGCTCTATTTGTGCAATGATCCAAACTAAAGTTGTCAAAGGAAGTTATGTCTTGTCAATTCAAGTCTAAATTTAAAGTTTATTTATTATTGTCACAAAGTAGGCTTACATTAACACTGCAATGACGTTACTGTGACAATCCTCTTGTCACCACACTCTGGCACCTGTTCGGATATACTGAGGGGTAATTTAACATGGCCATTGCACCTAACCAGCATGTCTTTCAGACTGTGGGAGGAAACCAGAGCACCTAGAGGAAACTTGTTCCCAGTGCTATGCAGTACATAATCTATCAGAAGGAAGGATTTCACAATACACTAGTCACATACATATATCGCAGAAATTATGGCATAGAAATCATAGGTAAAATGCATGCATCTGATTGGATTTATAGTCAATAAACCCACCCAAGTTTCCTCTAGGTGCTCTGGTTTCTTCCCACAGTCTGAAAGACATGCTGGTTAGGTGCAATGGCCATGTTAAATTACCCCTCAGTGTACCCGAACAGGTGCCAGAGTGTGGTGACAGTGCAGACATGGGGAGAACATGCAAACTCCACACAGACTGGGACCAAGCAGAGAATTGAATCCAGGTCCCTGCGCTGTGAGGCAGCAGTGCTAACCATGGTGCCACCATGCTGCCCTGCTAATAATGCAATAAATGTGAATTATTAAAAATCCACTTCTTTGGCACTGAAAATTAAACATTACTGGCTCTGACAAAGTGTCATCCTAACTTGAAATGTTGGTTTCTCTTTCCACTGATGCTATCAGATCTGCTGAGCTTTTCCAGCATTTTCTGTTTTTGTTTCAGACCCCAGCATCCACAATATTTTGTCTGTAACTGTGACAACTGTTGGATCTCAGTCTTTTAATCATTGGAGGTTTTTAAAATTTTAAACAATTTTACATTTTCCCCTTCAATCTCTTTTTCTCTCTTCTTTGATCCATTCTGTCTTTCCAATTTTATGTTTTTCTCTCTATATTTGATGGGATATCATAATTTATCCTTCCCTCTCAGTCCTTGCAATGTCAATTTCACAATCCTTCATTCCAATAGGATCAGGAGGTGCACAGTTTTTTGTCCAGTTCACTCAGGTCCTGGATGCCCAGTTTCACATTGTTTTCACTTCCCACTTTTGCAACTCACCACACAAAACAAAAAACTTTAAAACCTAAACATTCACGGGTAAGCCTAATTAATGTTGATAGATGCCCTGCCATTGTATAAATTGACATATTGTTTTCTGCCTTAAGAGTTGAAAAGAGGTGGTCACACTTCTTAATCAACTGTACTGCTCCCAAAAGCTGGTCACAGTTATTTAACTATTATTTAGGCTGTTTTTCTACCTCTTTTTGAGAAAATGGAAAGTTTTTTTCAGTAAATGATGCATAAATTGCTGAAATATATGAATCTTTTCTGGGGAAGGGCTGATCTGTTCAAAAGGGATGGGTTACATCTGAACTGGAGGGGAACTAACATCCTAGCGGGGAAATGTGCTTGTGCCACTCGGGAGGGTTCAAACTAGTTTGGCAGGGAGGTGGGATCCAAAGCAGGAGGCAGAAAAGAAGTGTGAGGACAGCACAGAAGTTAAACAGAGCACATTAAGTAGTAAAGGCAGAGTCAGTAATCCTAGTACCAGACAGATCAGGCAAAAGCAAGACAGACAGCAAGGGAAATCCAGATTAAACTGCACTTATTTCAATGCAAGAGGCCTGAAGGGCAAGGCAGATGAACTCAGGGCATGGGTGGGTATGTGGGACTGGGCTATTATAGCAATTACTGAAATATGGCTAAGGGAAGGACAGGACTGGCAGCTCAATGTTCCAGTGTACAGACGCTCTAGGAAAGATAGAACAGGAGGTAAGAGAGGAGGGGGAATTGCACTTTTGATTAGGGAAAGCATCATGGCTGTACTGAGAGGGGATATATCCGAGGGTTCAGCCACTGCGTCTATATGGGTAGAACTGAGAAATAAGAAGGGAAAAATCACTTTGATAGGGTTGTATTATAGGCCCCTAGATAGTCAGCGGGAAATTGAGGAGCAAATATGTCAGGAGATTACAGATAGCTCCAAGAAAAACAGGGTGGTAACAGCTGAGATTTTAACTTTCCCAACATTGACTGGGACAGCCATAGTATTAAGACGGTTGGATGGAGAGAAATTTGTTAAGTGTATTCAAGCGGAATTTCTCATTCAATATGTGGAGGGCCTGACTAGAGAGGGGGCAAAACTTGACCTCCTCTTGGGAAATAAGGAAGGGCAGGTGACAGAAGTGTTAGTGAGGGATCACTCTGAGACCAGTGACCATAATTCTACTGGTTTTAAGATAGCTATGGAGAATGATAGTTCTGGCCCAAAAGTTAAAATTCTAAATTGGGGCAGAGCCAATTTTGATGGTATCAGGCAGGAACTTTCAAAGTTAATTGGGGGAGTCTGTGAGAAGGCAAAGAGACATCTGGTAAGTGGCACACTTTCAGAAGCGTGTTAATCAGGATTCAGGGTAAGAATATGTCTCTTACAGTGAAGGCCAAGGCTGGCGGAAGTAAGGAATCCTGGATGACTCGGGATATTGAGCCCCTGGTCAAGAAGAAGAAAGAGGCACATGACCTGCATAGGTAGCTGGGATCAAGTGAATCGCTTGAAGAGTATAGCGGGTGTAGGAGTAGAGTTAAGAGAAAAATCAGGAGGGCAAAAAGGGGACACGAGATTGTTTTGGCAGATAAAGCTAGGGCAAAAGAGTAACAAGGGAGAGAGTAGGGCCCCTTAAGGATCAACAAGGTCATGTGCAGATTCACAAGAGATGGATGAAATCCTAAATGAATATTTCTCATGAGTTACTGTTGAGAAAAACATGGATGTTAGGAAATTTGAAATAAATAGTGATGTCTTGAGGAGTGTACATATTACAGAGAAGGTGGTGCTGGAAGTCTAAAAGCGCTTTAAGGTAGATAAATTGCTGCGACCTGATGAAGTGTATCCCAGAATGTTGTGGGAGGTTAGGGAGGAAATTGTGGGTCCCCTAGCTGAGATATTTGATTCATCGATAGTCACGGGTGAGGTGTCTGAAGATTGGAGAGTGGCAAATATTATGCCTTTGTTTAAAAAAGTCTGCAGGGAAAAGTGTGGGAATTACAGACCAATGAGCCTCGCATCTGTGGTGGGTAAATTGTTGGAAGGTATTTTGAGAGAAAATATCTACAGGCATTTAGAGACGCAAGGATTGGTTAGGGACAGTCAGAATGGCTTTGTGAGTCATCTCACAAATTTGATTGAGTTTTTTGAAGGGGTAGATGAGGGCAATAGCAATTGATGTTGTCTACATGGACTTTAGCAAGGCCTTTGACAAGGTACCGCATGGTAGGTTGTTGCATAAAGTTAAATTTCACAGGATCCAGGATAAGGTATCTAAATGGATGCAAAATTGGCTTCTTGACAGAAGCCAGAGGGTGGTTGTAGAGAGTTGTTTTTCAAACTGGAGGCCTGTGACCAGCGGTGTGCTGCAGGGATCAGTGCTGGGTTCACTGTTATTTGTCATTTATATTAATGATTTGGTTGAGAATATAGGAGACATGGTTACAAAGTTTGCAGATGACACTAAGATTGGTGGCATAATGGACAGTGAAGAAAGTTGATCTGCAGGGAGTGAGCCGGATCTGGTGGCAGTTCCACAGCTACCTTTCTTGAGGCAAAAGTCAAGAGATCTTGCAGGTTCCGCACTTTGGCTGACTTCAAGAGGGGGTGGATAAGTACCAGCAGAGGACAGACCAAGCCCAGGTGTAGAAAGGGATAGAAGGGCAACAAGGAGCTGCAGCATAGTGTCAGGCAACTCAGATTGCTGGAAACCAGGAGCTAGTACAATGCTGAGCAATAACTCACAACCAAATATACTGCACATCCAGTTATTACATGCAAATGTCAGAAAGGCAATATCAGAGAGGGCAGTCAGTCACTGACCAATGTCAACTTTTGCAGCAAGATCTACAACCCCATGATGGTAAAGAAATTCAAAGCCACAAGTGTTGGATTGCCTCCCATTCCATTAGATTGTAGAATTTGGTTACCTTTGATTCAAACAGCCTCACCATCGATTTCCCCTGTACCATATAGGCTTTCATTGCTTGTGGATGGGAAACATGACCCATCTTTGATCCACCTTTAATCCACGGCCAATTTAATTCCCAACTTTCATCCTGCCATCAGGAAAATGACATTTGACTTTCTGTATTATTAAATGTCTTTGTCCAATTCTTTTCCCACTCCCATAAGTTCAATTTGATTCCATTCATAGCTGCAAACATCTATAGCACATTTGTGCTAGAAATGATTAAGCATTCCATCCTATTTACAGTTCGACTCTAGAAACCTATAATTATCACTTGTTAAAGCTGTCAACAAGAAAGCAGCAGTAAATTTCAAAGGGCACATTCACAAGGATGAAATTGAACTATGACCTGGTAAGCGACCAATGCTTATACATTCATTAAAAAGTTAACTCAGTAATTCCAATTAATAGCATTGCAACACAAGTAGAAAATATTCAAATCATGCTGGCATACAAATCAACTCTGAAATAGAAGGTAATTTTAAATAGGATAGGATTTAAGCATAAATGGAGATGTTTTACTCCATCGAACTTCAGTAAAGAGAAACTTAGACAGAAACGGAACTGGAAACAATTAAATGAAGTGACTGTATGTGTGGAAATATGCTAATGGTCTGGCTCGGGGAAAATAACCACAATCTTCACAGGCTTAGGCTTGCCGTGGGGACTGCAGGAGGTAATGATCAACCCCCAGAACACTCTTGCAGGTAATAATCGGCAGAAAATAATAGGGACATCAAAAATCAGTTTTTACAGTATATTAATTATTAAAAAAAACCATCTGATAGTTAAGGGCAGCTGAATTACCTTGGCCTGGATTTTCATGCTTCCACACATATCTGAATGGAGTTAGGCAAGACTTACAAATGATGGGTCAGACTTAAATTCAGGATTCTTACTCCCAAGTTTAAGGGCTGAGATAAGGGTCCATGTAATGAAACCATACACAGAAATCCTGCACTTGCCTATTCAAGTGAGGGCGTGGGCATTTTAGACTCTCATCTACTGCCATAGCTTTTGGTAGGGGACACCCATCTCAGAGGTGTTGTAAACCATAGAGGGAACCTGTCCAGAGTCAGGAACTTTTTGATAGGTAAATGCAAGAGGAGTTGACAGCTTCATGTGTTATAACATGATGATTTATGATAAGTTAAATATGTTTTAATCATATTTGATGATAGGGTTTCTTTTTGAAAAGGTAAATGATCATTAACTTGACCAGCATTGTGGGTTTGTTCACAGATATTAGAACATCAATGGATACAGTGCTCTTTGCTGTCAAAAGTATTGATGGGCATGGGAGAACAGTGGTTAGCACAGCTGCCTCGCAGTGCCAGGTTCCTGGCTTGGGTCACTGTCTGTGTGGAGTCTGCATGTTCTTCCCTTGTTTGCATGGGTGTCCTCTGGGTACTTTGCTCTCTCCCCACATCCAAAAGATGTGCTGGTTTAAGTGCATTCACCATGCTAAGTTCTCCCTCAGTGTACTCAAACAGATGCCAGAGTGTGGTGACTAGGGGATCCTCACAGTAACTTCATTGCAGTGTTAATGTAACCCTACTTGTGACACTAATTAATAAACTTCAAACTTTTCAATCTGTCAATTTTCCCTCTGTGATTTAATCCTTTCATTGACTGATGAGTTAACCTTTTGAAATCAATGAACA
The DNA here is from genome assembly GCF_965287045.1 of Carcharhinus amblyrhynchos. Taxonomy (NCBI): domain Eukaryota; kingdom Metazoa; phylum Chordata; class Chondrichthyes; order Carcharhiniformes; family Carcharhinidae; genus Carcharhinus; species Carcharhinus amblyrhynchos. The sequence continues at coordinate 39,236,164 of NC_137328.1, read as the reverse complement.
GACAGATGGCTGACTTACTTGATTGACAGTCCAGACATACTTTGAGCCTTTGAAATAGATGGAAGATTTCTTTACATCAGACATTTTAATATGTTTGGCTCTGGTGGTTTTGGTGATCTAACTGTACAGTGGAAACTTACTATCAATGTTTGACTGAGCTCCAAACCACACTTATGCATTGAACTCAGCAGTGATTGTTGACATAACTGTCAAGGGGCCTGTGAATTTTGTCTTGATTGGAAGTTTTATGAATAGTTAATAAGATTATGTTTTTGAATTGTTTTTAAATGACTCTTCCTTTACTTTAATGGTTCTATGAGCACTTAAGAGTGGAATTTGAATTGTGGTGTGTTTGATTGATAGTTTTCTGAGTACTGAAGAGAATTAATATACTTTTGAAGTAATATTTGAATGGCTATTTATTTATTTAAGTTTCACAAGCATCTCAAAGACTTTCCTGTCTATTATAAATCTCATGAGTTCATTCCATAGTTTATACTAGATGAGTAGGAAAGGGAGTATGGAGGGCACATGTGAGCAATGCGTGGACATGAAGGTTATGAGAAATAGCATGGGGGATATAAGGGGTTATTGGGGTGGGTAGGGGCAGGAGGGATCAGGGTAAGAGTTAAAGTTCCTAACACTCATGTACTGAGTTGGACTGATGTGCCAGTAAATTGAGGTGGTCCTTTTAAACAGCCTGGCTCAGCATCCATCCACATCAGGCCTGCTTCTGAGGTGATGGCCCCAACTCTAGCCAGTTTTTGCCAACCCGCGATGAAAATAGTAAGGATGAGCAGGAAGCAGAATCACAATTTTGGTAAATGGGCCCACTTGTGATTCCCAACTCAATGGTGGAAACCCCAGTCTAAGAGCTGGTTGCCATGCGAAGGGTGGCGATTGCATACAGGGGCATAGCAGATGTCAACGGTGGAAATATGGGGAGACGAACAATTGGAGGCTGGAAGTCACATAATGAAATGACCAGGCATATACTAATCAGAGTTGGAAACCCAAGGGTCAAGCCAGTACTATTACGATTATGGTCTTATTGAAAAGTTCTCAGGATTATGCCTTGACTAAAATTGGTAAACAAATGCCATCAAAGGTATTAGAAACTAAATATATGTCTCTTAAACAACAGCCAAAGTTAAGGTTCATACTCTGAATTTCAAATTTTATAGGGTAGTAATTACTGATGTTATTGATAAATACTTAACATGCCTGTGTGGAATTTCCATCTCTGCTGTTTTACTGGAGGCTTTAACTTTTTTAATTCAAGTTTTGATGAAAGCAGGAGAGGAATGTTATCGGAATGTAACAGCTCATCTGCCAATGTTGGCAACAGTAACTTCTGCTCCTTTTATTTAAAATGTAAAAACCACATGTTAACTCTCTCTAAACCAAACTAACCTCAGTTTTCAACAGGAGTAAATATTCATCCACTGAAGTCAATGAAAAGTTCACAACCCTCAACTTACCAGTGATAGCCATCGCCTTTCTTTCCCTACTTCCCTCCGATTTCAATCACATGGGGTGCCATTTACTGGGCCTGTTACACACAGTTGCAAATCCTGTCATGGCTGTTAATTCCAATGAGTAAAGTCCCAACCTATTTAACCTTTCCTCATTTGACAATCCCTCCATAACGGGGATTATCCGAGTGAACCTTCTCTGAACTGCCTCCAATGGTCTCACCAGTACCTTGTACAGTTGCAGCAAGACTCCCCTACTCTTATATTCCAATTCCACTTGAAATAAGGGCCAAGATTCCATTAGCCTTCCTGATTACCTTCTGCACGTGTGCTAGCTTTCTGTGTTTCATGCAGAAGTACGCACTAGTCCCTTTGTGTTACAGCTTTCTGCAGTTTTTCTCCATTTAAATAACACTCTATTCTTTTGTTCTCCCTCTCATAAGAGCATAAGACATAGGAGCAGAATTAGGCCACTTGGCCCATCAAGTCTGCTCTGCCATTTAATCATGGCTGATATTTTTCTCATCCTCATTCTCCTGCCTTTTCCCCATAACTCCTGATCCCCTTATTAATCAAGACCCTATTTATCGCTATCTTAAATACACTCAATGACCTGGCCTCCACAGCCTTCTGCAACAAAGAGTTCCACAGGTTCACCACTTTCTGGCTGAAGAAATTGCTCCTCATCTCTGTTTTGACAGGATCGTCTCTTTAGCCTGAGGTAGTGCCCTCAGGTTCTAGTTTTTCCTACTAGTGGAAACATCCTCTCCACATCAACTCTATCCAGGCCTAAGTCTCAATAAGATCCCCCCTCGTTCTTCTAAACTCCAGCGAGTACAGACCCAGAATCCTCAAACGTTCCTCATACAACAAGCTCCAGGGATCATTCTTGTGAACCTCCTCTGGACCCTTTCCAAGGCCAGCACATTGTTCCTTAGATATGGGGCCCAAAACTGCTCTCAATACTTCAAATGGGGTCTGACCAGAGCCTTATAAAGTCTCGAAGTACATCTCTACTCTTGTATTCTCGTCCTCTCAACATGAATGCTAATGTTGCATTTGCCTTCCTAACTGCTGGCTGAACCTACACGTTAACCTTAAGAGAATCTTGAACAATGACTACAGACTCCCTTTATGTTTCTGATTTCCTAACAATTGTTCCATTTAGAAAATAGTCTAATCATTTGGCCTCCATTCCTCCTTTTAAAGTGTATAACCTCACACTTTTCCACATTGTATTCCATCTGCCATTTCTTTGTCCACTCTCCTAACCTGTCCCAGTCCTTCTGCAGCACCCCCCCCCCGCTTCCTCAATACTACCTGTCCCTCTACATATCTTTGTATCATCTGCAAACTTAGCTACAGTGCCTTCAGTTCCTTCTTTCAAATCATTAATATTTATTGTGAAAAGTTGTGGTTCCAGCACTGACCCCTGAGGCACACCACTAGTCACTAGTCCTGAAAAAGACCCCTTTATCCCATTCTCTGCCTTCTGCCAGTCAGCCAATTCTCTATCCATGCCAGGATCTTACTCTTAACACTATGGACACTTATTTAACAGTCTCCTATGCAGCACCTTGTCAAAGGCCTTCTGGAAATCTAAATAAATCACATCCACTCATTTGCCTTTCTCTAACTTCCTTGTTAGCTCTTCAAAGAACTCTAACAGACTTGTCAGAGATGGCCACCCCTTGACAAAGCCGTGCACTACCTTCCTTTGCCAAGAGGAGGATTCGTGGCGAGGATCTGGGGTTCACTGAATCATGCCTGAGTCCTATCACAGTGATTGAAACATTCTCACTGAGAGGGCCTAACCGTCTGGTGGGCCTGAAGGCCCAGTGAGAACAGTTGTGTTCTCATGGGGAGAAACATCATGCCACTGGGAGGTGGGTAAAAGATCCTGAGGCGTTAAAGAGATGAGCAACACTAACATTTAATTTAGTGACATTTCAAAAATTGACAGAGACCATCTCCCCCAACTACTAGTGCCCAACTTCACTCATGCCCTGACAATTCCTTAATCTTCTGTACCCTCCCACTACATCTAGGTGTGTCCCCAGGGTGCACATCTGAGGTGTATGCGGCTTGTTACCTTCCATGCTTCGTTGACTGAGATGCCTTTGGAGGGCATCCTCTGGAGGGCCAAGACCTTGAGTGCCCCGGCCTACTTTCAGGTGGCACTGACAATGTTGTGTTACCCTGTTCTGCCTGCCGTGCTTGAGTTGGGCCGGTCTCAGGAAAGGGGGATTCAGGTTGGTTGGGCTCTTCCAGGTTTCCTAGCTGGAAGGCCCCATGGTGTTCTCCAGTGAATCCTCTTCCCACCAGGTACTCGTGGGCCCCTGGGTTACTCCATGGGTTGGAGGGACAGTTGGAGTGAGCTCCAGAAGCTTCACTGTCACGATGCGTTGCCAGTCATGGAGGCCCACCATTGTCAGTCAGCAGCATGGTCCTCAGGGACTAAGCCATGCTTCAGACATCTCCCACCATGCATCTGACTACGGACGCCACACTTGCAGTGTTGGACTGAGAGCCATGCATCGCTGGCACCATATCCTGTGACTGAAAACTTTGCAACTCCTCCGTTCTGCCTTGCAGGATTGTCGCTGATAATCCCTCCCGGTATTCCCAGCTCTGCCTTTTCAGCTCAAACTGAGGGACAAACGTATCCAGAAGCAGGCGCCAGGCTGGGATCCAGCAGACCTCTGACTGTCTAATTCCAGGAGCAATTCAGCCTCCACATGATGGGTATCAGAAGCAGTGTGTTACTCACTAGAAAGAAGCCTAACTAAGATCAGCTACCTACTGAGGTGTGTGTCTCTGCGCTGGCAGACAGTGAGGGTGATAGCCATGACACATCCGCTTTCTCCTCTGACATCTCCTCTGAGTTTTTGGGACCCTGCGGGTGGATTGGCCAGGCTGATTGGGTGAATTCCCCGCAAGGAGAAGAACGTACTATCAGTTCATGGTCAGGGCAAAGGTCTGGGACACAGTACTCCAGCGTGCAGAGGCTCCTCGATTCAGTCTCACAGTCCCAGCTCACTCTCAGCACAGGCCCGGCTCCCTCTCAGCACAGGCCCGGCTCCCTCTCAGCACAGGCCTACCTCATTCTCAGCACAGACCCGCCTCCCTCTCAGCACAGGCCTACCTCATTCTCAGCACAGACCCACCTCACTCAGCAGAGACTCCCCTCACTCGCTGCACAATCCGCCTCACCCTCAGCACAGAGCGACCTTACCCTCAGCACTGATCCACCTCACTCTCAGTGCAGGCCCACCTTACTCTCTGCAAAGATCCACCCTGTTCTCAGCACAGACCCACTCCTTCTCCCCCCTTGCGAGTTTCAGGACCCTCTCCTCAAATGGAGTCAGGATCTTCAGCTTCAGCGGCCTACCATCTCTGTTCACTCACTCGTGGCAGTTGTGAGGAAGCATATCCTGCAGGTGCACAAACAGGGATGATGTTAGCTGGCTGCCTGGAGGGTCGGATGTTGATGAAACCTAGCATTTGTGAGCAGGCAGGTGCTGTGATCAGAGAGTCCAAGGGGGTGTAAGCAAGCTTGTGGCTGCTGGGGTCCTGTAAATGACAGCATGTGAGACCGAGGTGACATGCTGTGGAATGTCATAGAGTTATAGAGGTTTACAGCATGGAAACAGGCCCTTCGGCCCAACTTGTCCATGCCGCCTTTTTTTAAAACCCTAATCCCAATTGCCTGTACTTGACCCATATCCCTCCATACCCATCATATCCATGTAACCATCTAAATGCCTTTTAAAAGATAAAATTGTACCCGCCTCTACTACTACTTCTGGTACTTGTTCCAGACACTCACACCCTCTATGTGAAACAATTGCCCCTCTGGACACTTTTGTATCTTTTCCATCTCACCTTAAACCTATGCCCTCTAGTTTTTGACTCCCCTACCTTTGCAAAGAGATATAGACTATCTACCTTGTCTATGCCCCTCATTGTTTTATAGACCTCTATAAGGTCACCCCTCAGCCTCCTACGCTCCAGAGAAAAAAGTCCCAATCTATTCAGTCTCTCCTTGTAACTTAATCCATCAAGTCCATGTAGCATCCTAGTAAATCTTTACTGCGCTCTTTCTATTTTAATAATATCCTCTCTCATAGGGTGACCAGAATTGCATATAATATTCCAACTGTGGCCTTACCAATGTCTTGTACAACTTCAACAAGATGTCCCAACTCCTGTATTCAATGTTCTGACCGATGAAACCAAGCACGCCAAATGCATTCTTCACCATTCTGTCCACCTGTGGCTCCACTTTCAATGGACTATGAATATGTACCCTAGACCTCTTTGTTCTATAACTCTCCTCAACGCCCTATCATTAACTGAGTAAGTCCTGCCCTGGTTTAATCTACCAAAATGCATCACTCCACATTTGTCTAAATTAAACTCCATCTGCCATTTGTCAGCCCGCTGGCCCAATTGATCAAGATCCCGTTGCAATCGGAGATAACTTTCTTCACTGTCCACTATGCCACCAATCTTGATGTCATCTGAAAACTTACTAACCATACCCCCTATATTCTTATCCAAATCATTAACATAAATGACAAATAACAGTGGGCCCAGCACTGATTCCTGTGGCACACTGCTGGCCACAATCCTCCAGTTTGAAAAACAATTATCTACAATCACCCTCTGTCAAGAAGCCAATTTTGTATCCATTTAGATAGCTCACCCTGGATCCCGTGAAATTTAATTTTATGCAACAACCTACCACGCGGTACCTTGTCAAAGGCCTTGCTAAAGTCCATGTAGACAACATCAACTGTACTGCCCTCACCTATCTTCTTGGTTACTCCTTCAAAAAACTCAGTTAAATTTGTGAGACATGATTTTCCACTCAAAAAGCCTTGCTGACTGTCCCGAATCAGTCCTTGTGTCTCTAAATGCCTGTGGATCCTGTATCTCAAAATACCTTCCAACAATTTACCCACCACAGATGTGAGGCTCACTGGCCTGTAGTTCCCAGCCTTTTCCCCGCAACCCTTTTCAAACAAAGACATAGCATTTGCCACTCTACAATCTTCAGGCACCTCACCTGTGACTATCGATGATTCAAATATCTTGGCTATGGGACCCATAATTTCCTCCCTAGCCTCCCACAACATTCTGGGATACACTTCATCAGGTCCTAGGGATTTATCTACCATAGTGATGACAATCAATGTGGAAAACTGGGAGGATACAGGGAGCACTTATTCTGGCAGAAAAGAATAGTTAATTCATCTTCATAGAAATCATAGAATCCTACAGTGCAGATAGAGGCCCATCGGCTCATCACGTCTGCACCGACCACAATCTCATCCAGGCCCTACCTCCATATCCCTACATATTCTACCCGCTAATCCCTCAAACCTCAGGACACTAAGGGGCAAATTTAGCATGGCCAATCAACCTAACCTGCACATCTTTGGACTGTGGGAGGAAACCAGAGCACCCGGAGGAAACCCATGCAGACACGAGGAGAACGTGCAAATTCCACACAGACAGTGACCCAAGCCAGGAATCGAACCCAGGTCCCTGGAGCTGTGAAGCAGCAGTGCTAACCACTATGCTACTGTGCCGCCCAGTTTTTTGTGGAAGGTACTGGCACTCACCAAAGCTGCCACCGTCTCCTAGGAGTTTGTGATCTTGCTGGAGGGCCTCCTGCCAACCTGAGGGTGGGTTGTTGCCCTACTCTCTTGCATGGCATCCACAATTCTGGTTAGGGCCCCCCCTCCGTGAAGTATGGAGATGGATTCCTTATTGCCATCTTCCTTGCTTGAATGAGAACAAGCGCTATGGACCTGTTTAAATGCACTTGATTAAAGTGCTTCGATTACCCCCAGGGCAGGAAAATCAGACATTTCTTGCCAAAGGAGCAGCATTTTTCATGTGGGGGTAATTTTTTTTCCAAGTACCTAAATATTGTGGTCCGGATCATGCTACTGAGAAGGCGGGATTCGCACCAGTTTTCGCACCAAGAGTAACACTTTGACAAAAATTTGACAAAATCCCAAATTTGTTTCCTTTTTCTATTTTGGTTCTTGTTTGCAAGTCTGACCATTCCTTACAGCTAGAAAATAATCATACACCATGGCCTTCTTACATGGAAATGTTTCCTTAATACTCACCTCTCAAGAGTGGCACAGTAGCACAAGGGCAGCACAATGGTTAGCACTGCTACTTCACAGTGTCAGGGATCCGGGTTCAATTCCCAGCTTGGGTCACTGTCAATGGGGAGTTTCCCTGTGTTTGCGTTGGTTCCCTCCAGGTGCTCTGGTTTCCTTCCATTGTCTGAAAGATGTGCTGGGGTTAGATGCATTGACTTGAATGGGCGCTGGACTGTGGCAACTAGGGGAATTTCACAGTAACTTCATTGCAGTATTAATGTCAGCCTTACTTGTGGCTAGTAAATAGAACTTTAAGCTTTAACTCTTAATTTGGTTTACAATGCTGCGCGTGCAAAATAATTTGGAATTTCCATCGTGCAGAATATGAAGTGAAGTAACTTTACAAACACATAATTCACATGAATAGAAAATAGTGTCTATACAATGTGAGAAAGAAAGAGGGTTGAAACTTAACTCCCAAAAGTTGGGCAAACAATAATCATACCAGAAGTTAAAATGCAGGAAGCGAAAGCATCCACTTCTGGTTTCAATGAAGATAAAGGGTGGGAAATCAATCTACTCATCGAATCATAGAATCCCTACATTGCAGAAAGAGGCCATTTGGCTCATCAAGTCTGCATCAACAACAATCCCACCCAGGCCCTACCCCTTTAACTCCATTTATTTATCCTGCTAATCCCCCAGACACTAATGGCCCTATTTTACCATTTTGATTCTCAGTGCTGGGCAGATTTGAAACTAGGAATGTTTCGGATCCGATTTTTAGATCCGTTCTCAGGCGCCCCCACGCACACTCTGTCTGCAAAAATATCAGTGAGTCCAAATTGTGCTGCATAATCCTGTGGGTGGGGCTTAATGTGCCTGAAACCTTGCAGCTTCGATTGGTGCCTCCAATTGCGCATGTGCGGAAAAAATGGTGATAGAATGCTGAGAGCGTTCCATCACCACACCACCCCGAATCAATAATGGCCACAAATTCAAGGTCACACTAGCCATGGGCTAGCTGCAATGGCCACTAAATCCCGCGAGAGGCCAAAAATGGGATTTGTACCAGTGGGATTTCTGGACACAATATTCCCAGCCCCCCACCAATGACAAAATCAGGTTCATGCCCAGGAATGGCACAAGCCTGATTAGCATAATTATAATATCTTTTAATCTCATTAACAGGCTTAACACTTCCATTTCTGCCCTTAACATATCATCCAACCTAGCTGGCATGGTGTCAAACTGGCACAAATCACTACTGGTTTTCAAAAACAAAAACACATTGTGATGACCATACCAGGGGCACAGAGGCAAGTATAGCTTCTGGTAATGAGAGAATGCCTGGACAGTGACCTTGGCACTGTCTCCTGGCACTGCCCCCTGGCAGGGGGGAAATTCCCCAATGCATGTGGGGGGGTGGTGTGGATGGTTGCCCCGATACTCATAGGGATGGAGATTGACTCCAATGCTTGACAGAGGGGGAATCCTGTATGCCTGTGTGGGGGTGGGCATTTATTTCTTGCACATATTGGGAGAGCCTTTAAAGAGGGGGCCACAATCTCTGTGGAGATAGCCTTTACCGGATCTATCAGGAATCACTCACTCCCACCCGCCAGAGTGACAGCTCAAACCAGAAAATCTGGAGAGAAAATCGGCCATACATCTGGAGAGCTACACTCTGGTTTGCAATCTGAACCTAGCACTCTGCCAAATTTTGCAAAAATTCTGCCCAATGTGTCCCCTAACCTGCCCCTCCTTCCCTGGACCTTCTTTGGACATCTTCCTACAATCATGACCCCTCCAGCAGGACAACCATTGGGCCAAACCTCCATAATGTGGACCACTCTCATCTCGTACATCTACCAGTACAACCATCTGTTGTTGTAGGCCTTGGCCTTGTGATGTGGGCTTTTGGCCCCAAAGGCTTCAGCCTGTCAATCAAGTGGACAGGAAACCTACTATAAGACAGCTACTTCAAGCAGCTTAGCAGTTAAATTCTGCAGACATACTTCACCTCACAATTGTCATCCCCAACAACCCTCTCCCTGTCTCCCCCCAGGACAAACCTTGCTTCAGGCTAAAATTCAGGCCTCAATGTTGCAAAACATAAAAAAGGCAAAACATGCAAAGTGAAATTTGTAATATCTTCAATTACAGAAGAAATACAAAACTAAACAGAATAATTACATTTAGAAATAGGACAAAAATATGAGTTGAAGGCTGAAATGATTATGCAAATACCTCCATGTCTCTATATGTTATTAACACTGCAGTCGATAAGTGCTGGAAGGCATCTTCTATTACTATTGTTTTTAAACCCTATTTTATCACTACTCAAACACATTGGGTGGAATTTTATAGCCGTTCACACCAGCGGGATTTTCTGGTCCCACTGCAGTGAACAAGAGACTTGGCTGAGCACCAAATTCTCCATCCTCGCTCGCAGCAGTGACTGAGTGTTAACGACCGGAAAATTCCGGCCATTATAAAAGTGCGGCTCGAATTGTTGAGTTTAAATTTTTTTCCCTGGATTTTGTTTTTAATCTCACATGGTATTGTTTGCTACAAGCACGCAGACGTACATATCATCATAACATCTGTTTGCAGTGCCTTTCCCTGCCAGCTAGACAGATAATAAACAGAATTGAGCATGGAACAGGGGAATATCTTACGTGCTTGTTTACAGAAGACAGGTAAAGTGTATTCACTCTCCATAAAGCAAACCCATCGAGACAGCAGGCCAGATATCAATCTTGGTGATGCTGTTTGTCTTTCTTATTACCAGACATCAAAGAATTCATGCATTAGTGAACTCTATTGCTTGAGTATTTGTGCAAGACCTAAGACTGACCCCACAATTTGCTGGGATAATAACACCAAGTTTAATGCGCACACTGTTATGAGTGTGTAAACTAGCAGCTGTTAGTTGGAAGGATGCTGTGAGTTGTGAATTGCTATAAATTGTTGGACAATTTCTGGTGCTCTGCTCATTATTATTGCAAAAAATGGCAGTTCTGCAAATTCCCTGTGTTAAGAAATGTTTGTATTTTTACATTAATTATGAATTAAACTTGCCACAGTATGTTAGATTTGGTACTTAATGCATAAAGCCCTTTTAATGTCAAGGGTTATGTTTATGCACTGCAGTCGTCTCCCTCAGGTCTAGAGAAAGAACACTCGAGGCTACAGAGTTTCAGTCTAAAACGTGGGGAGTTTTTTTTTGAGATTTTGAAGACATAGGCTGGAATTCCCCGGCCATTCGCAATGACGGAATTCTCCGGTCCTGCTGGCAGCGCACTCCTGCCTGTGGATTTCCCGCTGTTATAGGGTGACGTCAATGGGAATTCCCCTTGATGGGAAACAAGCAACTGGGAGGTCGGAGAGTCTCGCCCATAATTTTTTCTTTAAGTCTTATTATTTACTCTCTTTTGAACTAATCTCTCTTTCTCTATAAATAGTCTTTTTTTTATACCTAATTTGACTTGAATTCCCCATCCATCTCCATTACCTTCCCAATCATTAAATTTCATTGGTTAAGAAGATAGGCTGTTGGGACCATCGTTCACCATGATTCAAGGATGTTGGCCGGGATTTTCCCACCCCGTCCACCACTGGAATTTTAGCCAGCGGGTTGCAAAGAATGTGAAACGCCTTGACGGTTGGGCAGGGATTTCTGGCTTTTAGACCTGCATGGCCGGAGAATTCAGCCTGTCCTCTTATCATCACCATCCCGTTATCAGCTCTCACATCCAACCACCTGCAGCGTAAACATTTTTCTGAGGGGACAGTCTGAGTAATACAGCAAGCATTAACATAGAGTCATACAACGCAGAAAGGACCCATCGAGTCTGCACCGACAATAACTGCCACTAAAGGCACCCTAATCCTATTTTCCTGCACTTGTCCCATATCTTTGAATGTTATGATTGTTCATGGCATATCCCAGTCCAGCAAAATGTGGGTCAACGTGATGAACACGCGTTGGTCAGAAAAATAGTTTCAAAATTGCTCCAGCTCCATCAGCGTAACACTGCTGGAACCAGATCACCAACAACCTGTCCAGGTCCCCCCACATTGAAACCAAAGCTAAGAAAGCCCACCAATGCCTCTACTTTCTCAGAAGACTAAGGAAATTTGGCACGTCAGCTACAACTTTCACCAACTTTTACAGATGTGCCATAGAAAGCATTCTTTTTGGTTGTATCACAGCTTGCTATGGCTCGAACTCTGCCCAAGAAACTACAAGAAACTATAGACGTACAGAGGGACCTGGGAGTGCAGGTTCACAAATCCATGAAGGTTGCGTCACAAGTGGAGAACGTTATTAGGAAGGCTTATGGGATGTTAGCCTTTATAGGAAGGGGCTTAGAGTATAAAAGCTGCCGTCTAATGCTTCAGTTATACAGAACGTTGGTTAGACCGCATTTGGAGTACTGCGTCCAGTTCTGGTCACCTTACTACTGGAAGGACGTGGAGTCTCTGGAAAGGGTGCAGAGGAGGTTTACCAGGATGTTGCCTGGCATGGGGGGACTGGGTTACGAGGAGAGATTGAAGAGACTGGGGCTATTCTCCTTGGAAAGACGGAGAATGAGAGGGGACATGATAGAGGTATATAAGATACTGAAGGGAATAGATAGAGTTAATAGTGAGAGACTGCTCCCTAGACTGGGTACGAACACGAGAGGTCATCACTTAAGGGTGAGGGGGGGAGGTATAATTTGGAGGTAAGAAGAAGGTTCTTTACGCAGAGAGTTGTGGGGGTCTGGAATGCGCTACCGAGTAGGGTGGTGGAGGCAGGAACGTTGGACTCGTTTAAGATGCAGTTAGATAGGCACATGAGTGAAACGAGAATGGAGGGATATGGTAGGGGCTATTAAATTAGGGTTAAACCTCGGGAGACACCGGAAGGGCAGGCTGTATGATTAATATTTTTTGTCTTTATTCCACAGGTGGAGGTCCACCTCGTGTCAAGCGAGGGGCATGTACACGGCGGGTCGTGCGTGGGCTGCTCTTGGAAGTCCAGGAGTGGCCTAGTACTTCATGTCGGTGTGTGTGCTTGATCCTGGACCGATAGACGGGCGCCACAACAGCTCGGTGACTAGCACTGCTAGCTGTGCAGATACATGGATTTGGGCCTGTGTCTGTGGGAGTTTGCGCATTCTCCCTGTGGTTGCGTGGGTTTCCTCCGGGCGCTCCGGTTTCCTCCCACACCCCAAAGATGTGCTCTTAGGCTAATCGGTTTCTACCAAATTGACACTATTTCTTCCCTGAATCTGACTGAGTAGGGTCCCATTCGTAGACATGCAGGGTAGAATAGGTGTAGGGTGATGCGGCGGCGCGGGCTCGTTGGGCCAAAGGGCCTGTTTCCCGTGCTGGGTTGTTCTTTGTTCTTTGTTCTTTGTTCTTTGTTCTAAAAGGTCCTAAATGTAGCCCAATCCATCACACAAACCAGTCTCCCATCCATTGACTCTGTCTACATTTCCCGCTGCCTTGTCAAAGCATGGGGTCCATAATTAAGGACCCCATGCACCCTGGACATTCTCCCTTCCACCTTCTTCTGTCGGGAAAAAGATACAAAAGTCTGAGGTGAGGTACCAACTGACTCAAGAACAGCGTCATCCCTGCTGCCATCAGACTTTTGAATGGACTTACCTTGCATTGTTGATCTTTCTCTACATCTTAGCTATGACTATAATAATACATTCTGCACTATAGAGATTCCTTCTCTATGAACAGTATGCTCTGTCTGTGTAGCACGCAAGAAACAATACTTTTCACTGTATACTAATACTTGTGACAATAATAAATCAAATCAAATCATAGTGAAAACTCTGTGCGCACACAAAAACAGGGTTTCCACCATACTAACAGCATCAGACCCAAGGAAGTTCCGAGCCCTGATAGGATAAATCTCCACAGGAATTCTCCCATAGTTCCTATATAATTCCCAGAGTAAATCCCCAGATGGAAGGTGCGAACATCACTGGGCAGCTTCTTCAGGGCTATTCTTTCCAGGCTACAGCAGGTAGGTGAAAGTGAAGATTAAGGTGAAGTTCCATCTGCAATGTTCCACATCACTTGTTGCGAGCAGGATGGGAGGAGTACACAGTGTTATGGATCCCACTACTCCCCAGGCTGCACCATTCATTTAAAAACTTAATTCACTCATTAAAATGGCCAATTATTTACCTTCACTGCTGTCAGCTCCAGACTTTAACCAGGATTCTTTCAATATAATCAGAATGATTGATTTATTATGAAAAAAGTTCTTTTTTAAAACAAGTTGCAGGAATTAGTTAACACACAATTGTCCTCTAGAAGTAGAACTATATATCTCTTTTAAAAATATCTCAACACAGAAATGCAAACTATAGACAACCACACAGGGTTTCTGCAGAGATTGGCTTTGAAGGGTAGGCTTTATAGCATAAAGAATGAGATGGCAGGGTTCCAATGCTGTCAGTCTGGAGTTTCCTTGTGTGAAGCTGGGCTACCGGTAGATGTTTTGAAGTTCTCACCAATGAAGCCTTGGCATGGAGGAGAATATATAGAGCGGGATCAATTTTTCTCATCTCAGCTTTTCAGGTTTGTGAATGCAGACAGGTTATACTCAAATGAGAATTCTCTGACAGCAAGTTGATAACCACACACAGAATTTCAGGCAAGGCAAGAGAGAACATAGGAACATAAGAACATAAGAAATAGGAGCAGGAGTAGGCCATCTAGCCCTTTGAGCCTGCCCTGCCATTCAATAAGATCATGGCTGATCTGTCGTGGCTCAGTTCCACATTCCCGCCCTCTCCCCATAACTCTTAATCCCCTCACTTATCAAAAACCCATCAACCCGTGTCTTAAAAATATTTAGCAAGGCAGCCTCCACCACCTCAACGGGCAGAGAATTCCAGAGATTCACCACCCTTTGAGTGAAGAAGTTCCTCCTCAACTCCGTTCTAAAGCTTACCCCCCTTTATCTTGAGGCTGTGCTCCCTAGTCCTACTGTCCTTTCTGAGCGGGAAGAGTCTCTCCACCTCTATCTTATCCATCCCATTCATCATCTTATATGTCTCAATGAGATCTCCCCTCATTCTTCTAAACTCTAACGAGTACAAGCCTAGTTTATTCAGCCTCTCCTCATAGCTCAACCCCCTCAACTCCGGTATCAGCCTAGTAAACCTCCTCTGCACTCCCTCCAAGGCCAAAATATCCTTGCGTAAGTACGGCGACCAAAACTGCACACAGTACTCCAGCTGCGGCCTCACCAATGCCCTACACAGCCACAGCAAGACCTCCCTACTTTTATATTCAATCCCCCTCGCGATGAAGGCCAGCATCCCACTTGCCTTCCTGACCACCTGCTGCACCTGCAGGCTGGGTTTTTGCGACTCATGCACAAGGACCCCGAGGTCCCTCTGCGCCATCGTCTGCTGCAGTTTTTCGCCACGAAAGTAATAGTCCTTCCTACCATTATTCCTACCAAAGTGGACCACCTCGCACTTGCCAACATTAAATTCCATTTGCCATTTCCTGGCCCATTCGCCCAGCCTATCTAGATTTTTTTGCAGACTCTCCACACCCTCCGCGCAATTTGCCGTTCCACCAATCTTGGTGTCATCAGCAAATTTCGACACCATACACTCGGTTCCCTCCTCCAGATCATCTATATAAATGGTAAATAGCTGAGGCCCCAGCACCGACCCCTGGGGCACTCCACTAGTCACCATCCGCCAATCCGAATAGCACCCATTGACCCCCACTCTCTGCCTCCTATTTGACAACCAATCCTCTATCCACACTAACACCCTACCCCCAACTCCATGCCCCCTTACCTTCTGCAATAACCTCTTATGAGGCACCTTATCAAACGTGAGTTAGACTCGCCTTCTTTCTCAGCTTTTTTCCCAAAACATTATAGGTCTAAAAATTGAATCTGCCTCTGTTATATGAGTTCCAGTAAATGACAAGCCATTGCCAATTTGTTCCCCGTTAATTAAAGTGATTGCAGTTCAATACAAGTTCAATACAAGCGCTTCCCTCTCAAGAACCATGATATCAGGTGGTTTCTTAGAAAAGCCATGCTTATTGACAACCCAAGGTTAACTGATGACCTTCTTTTAAAAAACACAAGTGTCAAAATAATACTGTGACTGTCCATATTTTAAAAGAAAAACATAGCATTGAAAGATGTGACTCAGTGTACATACGAAAAGTGTTATAAGCTGCAAGACCATGGCCTGAACAGTTACTCAATTAACCTTTTACTCCAATTATAGCACAAACCTAAGTGCCATGTGACATTTTTGAGTGAAGTTACATTGTGAGACCCCTGCCTATGCTTGAGAGTTTGATGGTTTCCTGTGAAAACCAGCACCATTGCTTGTTCCAACAGCTGCGGCTCTTCACTTAAACTGTTCCTGTATAATCTGGTACTACCAGAATGAAAAAAGTGTTGATATAATATGAATAAAGTCTGTCTAAGATTCAGTATATCACAATGAGATGGAAACATTGTTGGTAAGCTTTCCCAGGGAGGTTGAAATTTTTATAAAGCTTTCAGCATTCTAAAAGTTGAATTCATTTACAATTTACGCCTTTATGTAATTAATCAAAATAGCATCTGCAATTTATCACTGATAGTCGGTTTAGCTCAGTTGGCGGGACAGCTAGTTAGTGATGCAGAGGAGCACCAACAGCGCAGGTTCAATTCCTGTACTGGCTGAGTTTATGCAAGAAGGCCTGCTTTCTCAATCTTGCCCCTCACCTGAGTTGAGATGATCCTCAGAGTAAATTACTAACAGTCTTTGAGGGGGAGAGCTGACTGGTGGTGATTCAACCATAGTCATCTGGCACTATGGTGACTTTACCTTATTAAGTAAATTACTAACAGTCTTTGAGGGGGAGAGCTGACTGGTGGTGATTCAACCATAGTCATCTATGACTACGATTGAATCACCACCAGTCATCTATGACTATGGTTGAATCACCACCAGTCAGCTCTCCCCCTCAAAGACTGTTAGTAATTTACTCTGAGGATACCTCAACTCAGATGAGGGGCAAGATTGAGAAAGCAGGCCTTCATGCATAAACTCAGCCAGTACAGGAATTGAACCTGCGCTGTTGGTGCTCCTCTGCATCACTAACTAGCTGTCCCGCCAACTGAGCTAAACCAACTATCAGTAATAAACCCAACCTGGCTTGAGAGTGATTAGGTTTAGGAAACCCAGAAACAGTAGTATCACATAACACTCTCTTAACACTGGAAGAAGTATAAATTCAATGCCATCGAGACTGCTTTGTAATTCAGAACCCAAGGATCTTTTAAATTGCTTGGCGTCAGTTTCAAAGTGTAGAGAGTGTGGTATGGAGCTATGGGGATTGTGGTTGTGGGGAGGTCATCTCCTCCTTTTTCTAAACATGCTGAGAGTAAAATTGAACTGCAGCAGGTAAATCGATCAAAGGAATGAAAATTGATCAGGGTGTGTAACCAGTGTTTCATATATTCACTGGTTGGGCCCTCTCATCAGGCTTGTGCACAGCTCTCTCTGAGGAAGTCCTATTCTAATTCCAACAGGTCAGGCACCAGGCAACATGAACATGGTTGTACCTGGTTGGTACCTAAACTGCAACTGTAGATCTAAGACAAACACCTGCCTCAGATAGGCACTTGTAACTACATAAAAATTAAGAGCTTCTGTTTGGATGATACTAGGTGAGGAGATTTTGCTACATTATAAAGTGACCTCACTAAGCCAGAGACCTACTATCCTCCTATTCCCCACAGAACCAGAGATCACACACACTCCCTCTCCAATGGCTGGATTTCATTCCATTTCTCTTCTTTCCCTCATCTTGTTGAGAGTGCTTCTCACTCCCTTCCTTGCTTCATTAATGTCTCAGGTTTCCTTTGTCCCAAGTCAACAGAGACTTCCGGTTGAATCCTCCTCTTTGAGTAAGGAGACATGAGTTGGGCTCCTGTCTGAAATTGTATGCCAAACTTCTGATCTTATTCATCCAGAATGTTTGTCTCCTGGAGTCAGGGGTGGGGTTCTGTCTTTCAATGTGGACGCAAGGTGGGAACAAAGGCAACCAGATTCCTAGGTTGTAAGTTTATAAAGCCCAGCTCTCTACATGGTTAGACTCTCTAGCCCTCACCCCTTGCCCCCAACACCCCACCCCCCACCCACCACCATGTGCCCTCTCATATCTCTTTTGCATCCTCCTTACTCCCTTCATACCCTGTCATATCCCTTCCATGCTTGCATATCCCCTCCATACCCCCATCTCCTATGCCTCTCCATGCTCTTTCATGCCCATTTAGTTTGTATACACTATGCTTAGAATCATGAGCCATATAAGACTACTTGGAAGTATTTTTTTAATTTCCTGTGCAGCATTACAGTCAGCCATCCAAACTCTTGTTTGAAAAAGTTCGCCTCTTTAGGAGGCGATCAGTCAAACACAATCAATCAATCAATCAATCAAACACACAGCCATTGAAATTCCCTCAGAATAAATACTTTCTTATCGCAAGTTCTCATTAGTATGTCAAAATAAATAAACAGCTATTCAAAAATCTCTTGAAAATATTTAATCTTATTATATGCTCATAAAACGGTCAATCAACCAAAGCATACTTTTCCTCTCCTATCAATCAAAGCTGAAAAACAAGCTCCCACCAATCTCGATCCATTAGTGGTTCTTGGAGCTCAGTATGCATTTATAATGAGAGTACATTACACAGCCAAATAAAGAGACACCACAGAGCTCAATAAAGTAAACTATTTGAAGATCCCTAATTAAACGTTCAGAAATCAACTCCAATTTTTTTTCAAAAGTTAAATGAAGTTTCAATTAGAGAAGTCTGAAAAGAGTTCTGGACTTTCAATCATTGTAATATCATAACCACAGAGCCTAGACCACCAATTTAAATCACATTTTAATATTTTTGAATGTAGAAGAGGACTTTATTCAATGGATAAAGTGCTTTAAATAATGTCAACATTTGAACAGTCCTGGTCAAGTTAATGATGACAAAGCCCTATGATTAATCACTGCATTGAAAACATGTTTAACTCATCATACACCATTGCATGATTTTTTAAAATTGGCACGACTTTTAAATTTCAAAAGGTTCCTGCCTCCACAACAGGTTGCCTTTGAAGTTCACAAATTAATGCACCTGACTTGCCTCGCTTTGTACTGTCCAGATCATAGCGCTGTGGAAATACAGATAGAAGCCTGTTCATTAAAGACAGACTCGTGTACATCACAGTTTAGTATCTGATTATTTCATTTGTTCTTATTTTTCAAGACTGCTTCACCAACATGGTTTATAATATTTCATGCCATTCCAGCTAAGGACAGTAGTAATGTTAAGCTTCTCGAAAAAAAAATTGTTTGCTCTGTCCTATTTTTTTCTTGACCTCATCCTTTTGACTTCTCTCTCCCCTCTTCACCATTGTCAACAATCTCATTCACCTCCTCAATTTCTGTTCCATTCACTTTCTCATTCACATTTCTTTTCATTTTTCCTCCTTTACTCTTGATTTATCTCTCTTCCATTTATTTCTGCAGCGCCAGCATTCTATATCCTGCAGGGTTCCGACAGTCATCTGAGAAAGTTATGGACTTGTGGACTGGAGAGGTGCAGAGATCAGGAAGGCCCCCCTCAGTGAAGAAGTAAGGAAAGATAGCGACATTAATTAAAATAGTACGTAGAGATATTTCATATACATCTCATTTCAAGATACTTGTTCATTATGTTAACACAGATAAAGACAATAGCTCATTTTACCAAACCTTAAAATCCTTTATCTATCCATTGTTATTGGAAAGATGTTCACCCAAGACAAATTAAAGAGCAAAATTTAGATACTAATCTCATTTCTGTCTCTTGTCTTTAGCTTTATGATCTGAACCTTGTGCTCAGCACTATGTGATTCTGAACCACAATTTTATTCTGAGCAAAGTAAGAGTGAATAGGTATTTGGGTGTTTTCAGTCAGACACCTGAAGGTTGACAACTGCTGTGGTCCTGTTTCAGCGAGCTAAAGTTTAAAGTTGAAGTTACAAGTAGGCTTACATTAACACTGCATTGAAGTTACTGTGAAAATCCCCTAGTCGCCTCAATCTGACGCTTGTTCAGGTACATTGAGGGAGAATTTAGCATGGCCAATGCACCTAACTAGCACATTGTTCAGATTGTGAGAGGAAACCGGAGTACCCAGAGGAAACCCATGCAGACATGGGAAGAACATGCAAACTCCACATAGATAGTGACCCAAGCCAGGAATTGAACCTGCTCTCTGGCACTGTGAGGTAGCAGTGCTGTATAAAATAAATGGGCTCATTTTGCAAACTGTGGCTAAACTGCAATTTAAGCACCTGACACGTACCACATAGAACCTCAGCCCTCAAACCTCTTCTTCTGTTTTATATCACCCCACACATTTTATCTTGCCCTGTAATGTGTTTGTAGCAAAACATGAAAGCCACCTGGCTGATTTCCCTAAGCGCCAACCGTAAAAGTGAATGAGCCGCAGACAATTGCCGCCAATTGCCTCCTTAATGTGCCTCCACCACATGAACAGAATTATAGAATCCTTAACTGCAAAAAAAAGGCCATCCAGCCCATCGATTCAATATCAACTTGAAACAGCATCCCACCTAGGCCCAGCTCCTAGCCCTAACCTTGTAACCCCACGCATTTACCATGGCTAATACACCTAATCTACACATCTTTCAACTGTGGGAGGAAATCGGAGCATTGGACGAAATATATGCAAACGTGAGGAGAGCAGGTAAACTCCACACAGATAGTGACCCGAAGCCAGAATCAAACCCAGGTCTCTGGCATTGTGAGGCAGCAGTGCAAACCACTGTGCCACCCTGCCACTCATTACCACAACCATCTCAAGGGGTGATCAGGAATGGGAAATAAATGTTGGCTTTGTTATTAATGCCCACATCCCATCAGCAAAAAAAAAGTTTACAATTTGCACTGCGACACCAATGCTTCTTTAGCAGCACCTTCCAAAACTGTGAAAATCATACACGAGTAGCAGGAACATGCAAACACCAACATTTCCCTTGTAGCCACATCCAAACTAAAGAAAAAGAGAGACTGCATTTATGTAACACTTCCCAGCAGACATCTCAAAGCACTTTAGTCAATGAAGTATTTTTGAAGTGTAGTCACATTGTAATGTAGCATCCACAGCAGCCAAGATATGTACAGTAAACTCCTATAAGCAGCACTATGATAACAACTAGATACTTTTTTTAATAATGTCAATTGATGGATAAATATTAGTCAGGACACATACAGTGCAGAAGGAGGACGTTCAGCCCATCGAGTCTGCACCGAACACAATCCCACCCAGGCCCTACCCCCATATCCCTACATATGTACTCGCTAATCCCTCTAAGCTACGCATCTCAGGACTCTAAGCGGCAATTTTTAGCATGGCCAATCAACCCAACCCGTGCATCTTTGGACCGTGGGAGGAAACCAGAGCACCCGGAGGAAACCCATGCAGACACAAGGAGAATGTGCAAACCCCATGCAGACAGTGACCCAAGCCAGGAATCGAACCCAGGTCTCTGAAGCTGTGAAGCAGCAGCACTAACCACTATGCTACCGTGCCGCTGGTGACACGAGGGATAACTCCCCTACTCTTCTTCAAAATAGTGTCATGGGATCTTTTACATTCAACCAAGGAGGCAGATGGGGCCTTAGCTTAATATCTCATGAGCCAGACAGCACCTTCAACTCTACAGCACTCCCTCGCTGCTGTACTGGAGTGGGAGGCTTCATTTTTGTGTTCTAGCCCAGGAATGGGGGTTAAACTTGATGATAATGAGGTGAGAATTCCACTCACTGAGCCACAGCTCACACTCCTGGGGCTAACTTGGAAATATATCAGCATTCCTTTGAGGACCGCAGCAGTTCAAGAACATCCACCACTTTCTTCAGGTGCTGGCAGTGACTTCCGTTTTCCATGAATTAATAAACACTCAGGTTTTTCTTATTTCGACAGGACCCTGAATTTCTATGTTTCTCCTCATGTAAGATTGCAGAAATAGTAACAAAGAATTGGTTTTAGTCATCCACATCACATCTCCAGGGTACCACTCATCTCCCACTGTGGGAAATATCCATAGCCGTTCCAACCACAGGTGATTTACAAAACTTGCTTTCAAAGGTAATCCATACAATGACTCGAACAGATATTCCCACCATCACACAATCGCCTCTTATTGTTGAGCCCAGCACATGTTCATATTTCAATTAGCCTAGATTCTCAGACATGATCTCACCATCCTTGCTGCAACCGATCAAAGAATTGCACTCAGACATTCCACTTTACTGCATGTGTCAGCAATGATCCACCTGGACAGAATTGCACTGCAATAATTAACTTTTCTTCAGTTTCTTACAATATCAACAATAAAAAAAACTTGCAGATATGACTAAGGTTAAATATTCCTCCCAATTCTAACCCTCAACTGTACATGTGACTGTAATAACTGAATAATGTGGTAGGATTTAAGAAAGACATAATCGTAGAAACCCCATGGTGCAGAAGGATGTCATTCAGCCCAGGAGGTTTGTACTGATTCTTCAACAGAGCCCAGGCCCATGTCTCATCTTATCCCCATAAAACTTTGTATTTATCCCACTAACCTACACATCTTGGGACACAATAAGAGGCAATTTAGTATGGCCAACCCGCACATCTTTGGACTGTGGGAGGAAACTGGAGCACCCGGAGGAAACCCACGCAGACACAGGGAGAATGTGCATCTCTCTACAGACACAGGGACAATGTGCAAAGTCACCCAAGGCTGGAATTGATCACAGGTCCCTGGTGCTATGAGACAGCGATGCAAACCACTGTGCTCCCATGGTCTTGGTTAAACATTCCTGAAGATTTTACAGGAGTCACTTTTCGGAATATTTGAAGTAGACTTTTTAGAAAGAAAAGACTATAGGCAGTAAGTGCTTCTGAAGGAGTGACACCAACACAACACACATATCAGCCATCCTTAACTTAATTGCTGCCCACCCCCCTCCAGAGGGGAAAAAGCCTCAAGGCAGTTAACCTGCCTCTATTGTGTTGGGAGACTGGAGTTCACCTGAAACATCTCTTTTATTCTGGTTAACAAAGATCTTAAAAAAACTTAATTGGTTCCCTGCCTCATGGACCAAGAAGACAACATGATGATCAGTGACAGAGGGAAGATAAAGAGTGTGGGACCATTGATCAATGTGGAATTGAGGTTGTAGTTATTGGCACTGAATTCAAATCAGTTCTTCAGCAGAATCAGCCTAAGCAGAATGGAGCTGCCTAAACTAATGCCTTCATCCTCACCTCACAGGTCCTCTTTGGCATCACCCTGCTCCTCAGCTTCATGGCCAATAGGCAGTGGAAATCCTCTCATGATGGCAAGCCAGTGCAGCATATAGCTTGCCACCCTGAATCTTGTGGCTACTCCATTGAATACTGCAGGGCTTCATCTTAGCTACTCAGCCAGTTAGCAGGCCAATGGTTTGCTCTTTCACCTTACATTTAGTTGATTGGTTCTCATTGTATGCACACATGTTGTAGGTTGTGAATCGGAATCATGAGACAATGGATTGACTTTTTGCCCAATACCCACCCTGTGGTCTGTTATCTTGCCTCAAATGCTGCTTACAGAGCAGGCTATCACAGAACAAATGCATCATGGTTGCCGCCATGATACCAGACATTGACCTGCAAGATCCATTGCCTATGGCTACACACCAGCTGGACGTTGAAGGTTTGTTTTAGTTTATGTATTAGTGTCACAAGTAGGCTTACATGAAGTCACTGTGAAAATCTCCCGGTCGCTGCATTCTGGTACCTGTTCGGGTACATTGAAGGAGAATTTGCCAATGCCATGCACCTAACCAGTATGTCTTTCAGAGGAAACTGGAACACCCGGAGGAAATCCATGCAGACAAGAGGAGAACAGGCAGACTCTGCACAGACAGTGACCAAATTCTGGAATTGAACCCAGATCCCTGGTACTGTGAGACAGCAGTGCTAGGGGCGATACAGTGGCACAGTGGTTGGCACTGCTGCCTCACAGCATCAGGGACCTGAGTTTGATTATAGGCTTGAGTCACTGTCTGTACAGAGCCTGCATGTTCTCCCCGTATCTGCGTAGGTTTCCTCCTGGTGCTCTGGTTTCCTTCCACCGTCTGAAAGACATGCTGGTTAGGTGCATTGGCCATGCTAAATTCTCCCTCAGTTTGCCCAAACAGGCACCGGAGTGTGGCTGCTAGGGGATTTTCACAGTAACTTCATTGCAGAATTAATGTAAGCTTACATGTGACACTGATAAATAAACTAATAAACGAAACTAACTAAATTAACCAATGGAATTTAATGTTGGCAAGTGTGAGGTGGTCCACTTTGGTAGGAAGAATGGTAGGAAGGACTATTACTTACGTGGCGAAAAACTGCAGCAGGCGACGGTGCAGAGGGACCTCGGGGTCCTTGTGCATGAGTCGCAAAAACCCAGCTTGCAGGTGCAGCAGGTGGTCAGGAAGGCGAACGGGATGCTGGACTTCATAGCGAGGGGGATTGAATATAAAAGTAGGGAGGTCTTGCTGCAGCTGTATAGGGCATTGGTGAGGCCGCAGCTGGAGTACTGTGTGCAGTTTTGGGCGCCGCACCTGCGCAAGGATATTTTGGCCCTGGAGGGAGTGCAGAGGAGGTTTACTAGGCTGATACCGGAGTTGAGGGGATTGAGCTATGAGGAGAGGCTGAATAAACTAGGCTTGTACTCGTTAGAGTTTAGAAGAATGAGGGGAGATCTCATTGAGACATATAAGATGATGAATGGGATGGATAGGATAGAGGTGGAGAGACTCTTCCCGCTCAAAAAAGACAGTAGGACTAGGGGGCACAGCCTCAAGATAAGGGGGAGGCGGTTTAGAACGGAGTTGAGGAGGAACTTCTTCACTCAAAGGGTGGTGAATCTCTGGAATTCTCTGCCCGTTGAAGTGGTGGAGGCTGCCTCGCTAAATATTTTTAAGAAGCGGGTTGATGGGTTCTTGATAAGAGAGGGGATTAAGGGTTATGGGGAGAGGGCGGGAAAGTGGAACTGAGCCACAACAGATCAGCCATGATCTTATTGAATGGCGGGGCAGGCTCGAAGGGCTAGATGGCCTACTCCTGCTCCTATTTCTTATGTTCTTATGTTCTTATGTGCCACTGACTCTTGTGTATAAAAGCTCATCCGCACAGTCACCTTCAGAGCCACTTGCACTGCTCTGGGGCTGCAGTCCTGGAGGCAACCATTAGTAGATTTAAGTGTGGACCTATTTACAGACATCTCATACATTAGACTGAACTTTCTGACACTCCAGGGGTTGAATATCAGGTGGGTGAGATGTAAATTTTGGCATTTGACAGTATTTTTTTGTGCCAGTCACCTCCCCAGCACCGCCCACCCTGTCAGTATTTTATCTGAGGAAGAAGAGATGTAAGGCTGCCTGCTTTTTTTAAAAAATGTTTCACTCCCTCCTTAAAGTTACAAAGTCAATGCACAGAATGGGCCAGATCAACCCAAATCCATTCCTTGCTTATTCCAAAATCAAAATCTAAGTATATCTAATTCATGGTCCTCACAAGAGAGCCATACAAGATCCAAGCTGACAAGATGAGGCATTGCACCCCATCCTGGGCTGGACCTAACGCTTGATCCTAGCCAAAAAGCCAAGAAGCACCTTAAACATTGGCCTAGTCAAGGCCCCTAAATGACCAATTAATGGCCACATCCTCCTGCCTCTGCCACTGGGACTATTTCTATGGTGTGGGAAGTCGATGCCAAGTGTTCAGGTCTTCCTGTAAAATGTGGTGGCCTTATGATCAAGTCAGAAGCAGGGTGCCTCCTCTCTGGGCACATTATAGAGTCCCCGCAAGGTTCTTTATCTTCACCCCACCCCACATTTCGTTTCCCCCCATCCTTGCCTGCACACCACTCTCTCCATGGTCTGCCTGCCCTTGTTCTGGGCTCCAGTCTCCTCTTCCCCATGAGGATTTGCTACAAGCCCAGCAATTGTCACCACGGGTAGTGCTACTGGGACAAGCAAGTTGACAACCATTTAATTGGACAGCAGTGACCATTCTTCTCAGGTGGGGGGGAGGCAGGTAGCGGTAGAAGTCCGGTTTCAAGCCAACTAGAGGTTCTGTTAAACGGTTGTGTGGCAAGCCAGCCAAGTGCCTGTGGGCTTGGCCCCAACTTTTCCACTGGAAAGGGGGTAGGGGACTGGATGGGAACCTCTACCCTTTCAATCAACTCATTTAATGACTTTCATTCAGTTTCAGGTCAGAGAATTGCCCCCTGAATGCCCTGGGTGAACATAGCCTCTTCTGAAGTGAGACATGGAAACATAGAAACAGTACAGCACAGTACAGGCTCTTCAGTCCTCAATGTTGTGCCAAGCTATGTCCAAACCCAAGATCAAGCTATCCAACTCCCTATCATTCTGGTGTGCTCCATGTGCCTATCCAGTAACTGCTTGAAAGTTCATAAAGTGTCTAATTCCACTACCACAGCAGGCAGTGTATTCCACACTCCAACCACTCTCTGAGTGAAGAATCTACCTCGGACATCCCTCCTATATTTCCCACCACCAACCTTATAGTTATGCCCCCTCGTAACAGCTACAGCCACCTGAGGAAATAGTCTCTGCACGTCCACTCTATCAATCCCCCTCATAATCTTATAAACCTCTATTAAATCGCCTCTCATCCTCTGTTCCAAAGATAAAAGCCCCAGCTCCCTCAACCTTTCCTCATAAGACCTACCCTCCAAACCTGGCAGCATCCTAGTAAATCTTCTCTGCACTCTCTCCAATGCTTCCGTATCCTTCTTATAATGAGGTGAACAAAACTGTACACAAGATCTTCCCACCTCCTCCCTCCTATTAATGCTCCCATATCTGGGAACAAATGATTTGTGCCAAAGCCTTGACATCAGCTAAAAGTACTTTAGGATCTGCCATAGAATCTTGCAATTCCCTCCTTAACAGCACTATATCACAGGGACTGCAGGGGTTCGAGAAGGCAACTCTTCACCATCTTCTCAAGGGCAATTAGGGATGAGCATTAGAAATGCTGGCCTAGCCAGCAACACTTACATCCCATTAAACATTTTTTAAAAAACACTCCTTGTAGCCTTTGGAAATATGAAGCAATTATCGATAGAACCAAACTTGTGTAAAATTGGAGCAACAGCCACAAGAACTGACACAACTAACACATAAATGTGATATTTCTTTTAAATTGAGTTCATAATGATAGGTGTGCTTGTCTTTCCTGTTGTTTAACCACAAGCTTAAATAAGGTTGCCAGCTGTGCAATGGTTGCTTGATTATGTTGTTAAAGATACATCACAGAATCGCTACACCTCAGAAAGAGACCATCCGGCCTGTCGATTCTGCACTGACTCTCCGAAAGTGCATTCTACCCAGCCCCCCCAACCCCACCCCAATCCCTGCAATCCCACACATTTACTATGGCTAAACCATCTAACCCACACAGTCTTGGACATTAAGGGGCAATTTAGCATGAGTAATCCACAACCTGCACACCTTTGGATAGTGTGGGAGGAAACCGGAGCACCTGGAGGAAACCCACGCAGACATGGGGAGAATGCGCAAACTCCACACAGACAGTGACCCAAGGCTGGATCTGAACCTGGGTCTTCAGCAAGGCAACAGTATGAACCATTGTGCCACCGTGCCACCTACATGCTGGTGGGCCGTTTTTTGTTTAAGGACTGAGAACATGTAGCTCTTGGGGTTAAAGGGATCATGGGATGTGGAGCAAGGATCGATGATCAGCCATGATCAAAATGAATGGCAGAGCAAGCTCGAAGGGCCAAATGACCTACTCCTACTTCGAGTTTCAATGTTTCTATAAAAAGAGGCAGCCCTTAAGGGATTTTTTTTTAGTTGAATTGTTGACTTGTTTTTAGTTTGCTTAAAATACAGTTAGAATACTGGGTGGTGAGCCAGGAAGCAGAGATCTGCAATGCTGCATCCTGTGAATAAACCTACTAAGAAGGAAAGGATTTGTGTCTTATTTCATTTATTGCTCATTTCTAATTGCTCTTGAGAGGGCAGTTGAGAGTCAACCACTTTGCTGTGGATCTGGAGCCACATGTAGGCCAGACCGTGGAAGGATGGCAGATTTCCTTCCCTAAAGGACATTAGTGGACTAGATGGATTTTTCTGACAATCGACAATAGTTTCATGATCATCAGTAGATTCTTAATTCCAGATTTTTTTATTGAATTCAAATGCCACCATCTGCTGTGGCGGGGAACCCCGGTCCCCAGAACATTAGCTGGGATTCTGGATTAATAGTCTAGCGATAATACCACTAGGCATCAGCTCCCCTAAAATTGGGTTTTAATGACAATAGACAATGATTTTATGATAATCATTAGACTTTTAATTCCAGAATTCTAATGAATTCAAGTTTCACCATCTGCTGTGGAAGGATTTGAATGTGGATCCCCAGAGCATTCCCATGGGTCTCTGGATTGCTAGTCTAGCGACAGTTTATCCTTCACAATCTGGCTTGGATTGATTTAGTAAGGTGGAGCCTTGCATTCCAAACTGACAGTGCTTATGTCAAATTGGTGTTCCATGCAGATTGACGTCATGACCTGGCAGTTCCATATACAACCAGTGGACTTCCATTGCACTTTCTAACTCCTGCGCCCAGATGGGGTCTGGTGCCCTGGTGTGTCTCCGAACCACAATGCAATCTTTCAGCTTTAAGAGAACTCTGGGTGCACAAGAAAAACAAACACTACTATGCCCAATTTCCCACCCAAAATATCATCCCACTGGCCATTCAGACAGATCTGAGTGTTTATATAACATCCTGAACATCTCTGCAGCAAATGTCAAAAGACGAGCAGGTTAACTGGATTGGCCATGCCAAAATGCCCCTGAGTGTTCCAAGATGTGGAGGTTATGGGGATTAGTGCAGTAAATACATGGGGTTATGGGGATAGCGTGTGGGTAAGATAAAAAGGTGGGTTGTTGCAGACTTAACAGGCTGAATGGCCTCCCACTGCACTGTAGGGATTCTAAGAGCACACAAACACATAAACAACAGTTTGGTTTAGGATAGCTATAATCTACATTTAAAAATATGATCCCATCAGCCATTGACAATAATGCTATTACATGATAGGTTTTGGAACAGGATTTTCTTAATTTCAGGCAATAAGTCGGAATTGTGTGGGCATTGGAACTGTGTCAGCTGTCTGGTGCGACCACCGGGTAGGTTTTGGCATGAACAAATGAGTTTCCCACTCTGTACATTGCAGGAATACATACTAACCAGTTGCAGAAAAAAAAGAAACTTGATGCTCATTTACAATTCAATTTTGTGAATTTAGTGCAAAAAGTGAGTTCAATGTGTATATTTTGCAGCTGGTTTTGGGAATTTGATTCTCAGAGGCTATTTCCCCGGGTTGAAATGGTCGCTACGAGAGGACACAGATTTAAGGTGCGGGGAGGCAAGTACAGAAGTGATGTTAGGGGTAAGTTTTTCACTCAGAGGGTGGTGAGTGAATGGAATCGGCTGCCATCAGTGGTGGTGGAAGCGAACTCGCTGGGGTCTTTTAAAAGGCTTCTGGATGAGTATATGGGATTTAGTGGGATTGGGGGTTATAGATAGATCTATGGATTTGTAGGTGTTGATGTGATTGGTGCAACTCATGGGCCGAAGGGCCTGTTTGTGCTGTAGTGTTCTATTTTCTATGTTCTATTCACATTGGAATGGAATTAAATATTCTTAGACCTTAGTTTGAAAATTTACAATGATTAAGGTGGGTTAGTGGAAGAACCAGAATGCTACACCATAACTTAATCATTTCATCTTAAATATAAATATCACACCTATATATGGGCTATTTATAGTCTTGCACCTGTGCTCACTTCCTGTCACATTTCCTGTTCACATTTTCTGTTATCATAATCTACCATCAGGCTTGTTGGCTACACTGGCTCATGATCTCCTTTCTACTCAATTGAACATCTTTGAAATACATTTCTAAAGCCCTTATTCCTTTCAAAAAAAATCTCCTTCTGCACCCCACACCCCAGTCAGAGCCCTTTCTTTGCGATCTGCCCAACCCAAAACTTTGCCATGGACACTCCAATCTTCATCCTGCCCTCCAGCCCTTCCTCAACCCAACTTCCCACATACTGTTGTTAATAAAGTTCATAACCACATCACTCTTCCTCTTTTAAAATACCTTCTTAAATCATTCCACTCTGGCACTTTTCTCCATCATTAAACATCAATGGAAAAGCCATCTCCTTGCCTTAAATCGCCTTCATAATCTCTTCAACCTTGTCACTTTAGATCTTTTCATTATCTTTACCTGTAAAGTGCCTTGAGACATTCTTCTATGACTAAAGGCTTTTGGTGATGTACATGCTGTTAGGCATAGACAATCAGTTCTGGGGGGCGATTGGCTTCATTTCAAATATGGGTATTCACCTCTGGTTCCATACATTGTCCCTGGCAAATCTTCCTTACTTTTGAAATCTTCTGATGAAGTGTTTGCAAACTAAACCCCATATTTTACAAAGAAATGGCCATTGTATAAATTGACAGTGGCCCCAATTTTAGCCTAAAATATCCAATAGGAATAGGATGGGTTCAGGGCAGAAGACTAAAATTAGGGGCTGATATGAGGATCTGGTCTTGTTGTTGCAGTGTTCATACTGAGCTGGTTTGGCTAAAGTTGAGGATGATGCACCTTTTAAGGATGTTTAAAAACTCATTTATGGGATGTGAATGTTACTGGCTGGGCCATCTCTAATTGCCCTCCTCTACTTGCCCTTGAGAAGGTGGTGATGAGCTGCCTTCTTGAAACACTGCAGACCATATGGTGTAGGTACACCCACAGTGCTGTTAGGGAGGGACTTTGCCCAATGACTGTGAAGGAATGGCAATATTTTTCCAAGTCAGGATTGTGTGGCTTGGAGAGGGACTTTCAGGTAATGTTTCTCCCATGTGTCTGCTGCCCTTGTCCTTCTAGATAATAGCGGTCATGAGTTTGGAAGGTTCTGTCTCAGGAGCCTTGTTGAGTTTCTTGTAGATGGTACACATTGCTGCCACTGTGCGTCACTGGTAGAGGAAGTTAATGGTTGTGGTGCTTTGTTCTGGACGGTTTCTTGAGTGTGGCACCTCATCCAGGCAATGGAAAGTATCCCATCATTCTCCTGACTTGTGCCTTGTAGATGGTGGGACTGGCTTTGGAGAGTCAGGAGGTTAGTTACCCACCTCAAGGTTCCTAGTCTTTGACTTGTTCTTGTAACCACAGTATTTATATGGCTGATCAATGTTAAGCCCCGGGATAGTGATAGTGGGGGATTCAGCGATCACAATGCCATTGAATGTGATGGGTTGATGATTCACTTCTCTTTTATTAGAGATGGTCATTGTCTAGCACTTGTGTGACACATATGTAACTTGCCACTTGTCAGCCCAAGTCTGGATATTGTCCAGTTCTTGCTGCATTTGGACATGGACTGCTCTGGTATCTGAGAAGTCACAAATATTGCTGAACATTATGCAATCATCTGGGTGCAGTTATCAGTGAACATCCTCGCTTCTGATCTTCTTCTTAAATCATTCCACTCCGGCGCTTTTTTCCACCATTAAACATCTACAGAAAAGCAGGATTCTCTAATCTCGCCTGCAGCCAGGATTCTCCAATCTCGCCTGTGGCCAAGATTCTCCAACCTCACCCGCAGCTGGGACTCTCCTGTCCCGCTGCAGCTGGGATTCTCCTGTCCCATTGCAGTGAATGGAGGTTTGGCTGACCGTCAAATTCTCCTTTTTTGCTAGCAACGACGGCAGGGCGTGAATAGCTGGAGAACTCCAGCCCTAATGTGTGAAATAAGGTCATTGATGAAGCGACTGAAGATGGTTAGGCCTAGGACACTCCCTTGAGGAATTCCTCACAGAAAGCCAATAGTATCACTGGTCTTTGGTGTGTGCTTTAAATTGAGAAACTTTCAGCAAATGGGGTGACTGTGCCTCAAGCTCAGCTAATTCAGTGCTGCATCACAATGTGGAGTATGAATGTATCACACAACAGGAAACAATGAGATTTGGAAACCAGGAGCAGTAGATAAAGCAACTGGCAAAATAAGCAGAGTAAGACCAGTAAAGCAGCTGTGTTGGCACACAAACCAGCAAAGACTGTCTGACATAATTGTTGTCAGGAAAATCAATTTATGTCCAAGACTCGCCGGTAGTAAATGTTGAAGGCTGAAGACAAATTTAGGATGATCTTTTGGCCTAAACATGGTGGCGTGCCTTGGTGCAGGAATTTGTTTCAGGTTTCAGATGCCAGTGGGTTTAATCCCAATTGTTATTGCATCCTCAGTCTATTGAACAGATAAGTGCTACTCCACCACGAATTCCAATTATTTTAATTTTAAAACTCTGCATTCCATTTCCTGACATCCTGCTATGTTTCACATGCTATTCCCCAATTTTCATTGCAAATTAACGATCAGTAATGAAAGGAAAAAATGTTTTCAGTTTGCTATATAACATGGTTTATTCATTTTCAAACATAGACAATGCTCAGCTCTGCAAACACAGAATGGCTCCACATATAACATTAAACCTACAGATATATTGCAGTGTTGGAAAAAATCTTAGCATCACTCACTGCAGTCAAAAGATGATTGATAATAAATAGGTGTAAAGATAAACACGTTCAAAAAATATATATTAGTGTATGGTTATTATGCCGACAAACATTAATAGCATTATAATATCAAGCACGCCCCCAACTTTACAGCATAATATTGAACAGCAATTTTTAAAATGTATCATAAATTATTGTGTGATATAAAATTTAGACTGGACTTGAAGAAAGGGATTATTCTTTTTGCCAGATGCTTGCAAAATGTTCTCAATGAGTCAGCACTGTGAGGCTGATTGTGTGACTGGCCACAGTTGCCCTGGAAACAGGTGAACCTCCCAACGAACACTGCACCAAGCTAGTATTTCCTTTCTACATACAAAGCTGCATGAAGTGTTAGACAACAATAACTACAATTTCATTAACCTACCATCTTTGACAAAATCACTCAAAGTTCACAGGAAAGGATAAAAATTTGACTCTGAACTGGGCACAAGGAGATATAACGAGAGGGCAGAGTTAGATTTCACGTAGCATCTTAAGCAGGATTCAAAGGTTTGGAAACACAGAAGTTCAGGAAGTGAATTACAGAACTCAGAGGTGGGCTTTTAAAGGCATGACTGTCAACAGTACAGTGATTACAGTAGGGAGTGTGTGTATGAAGCCAGAAGTGAAAGGATGCAAAGAACTCAGAGGATTGTGTGTTTGGTGGAGGTTACAGAGACAGAGAAAGGCAAGGGCCTGATGTGATTGTAAACAGGAATGGAAGTCTGAAAATCCATTTGCAGCTAAACCAGAAACCAAAGTAGATCAGCACACACAGGTGTGATGGGTGAAGTAGACTTGTGAGTTAGGATACGCGTAGCAGAGATTTCATGCGTTCAAGTGTATGAAGGATGCAAGGAGGAAGGCTAACCAAGAGAACATTGGGTCTAGAAGATATAAAGGGTTTTAGCTGCAGATTAGCTCAGGCATGTCAGGAGATGGACAATGTTAGGGAGTTTAAGTAAGCTGACTCAATGATGGCATGGATCCACGGTCAGAGGATCTTTACAAAGTCAAAACGATCACTAAAGTTGTAAATGCTCCGGTTCAGGTTCAGACACTTGTCAGGGAATTGGGATGAAGTCGATGGCTGGGAAATGGGATTTATAGTGGAGACTGAAGAGAATGGCTTCAGTCTTCTGAATATTCAGGTGGAGTTCATTCATGTTCATCCGGGGCTAGATGTTGGAGAGGCAGAGTGACAAATCAGAGAGGTGATGGTGAGGTAGAGTTGGGTGACATCAGTGAACTTAGGGATCATGATTTTTGGTTTCCAAATGATCTTGCCACAAAGCAGCACATTGATGAACTGGGAGAGAGTCATTAATAAGACATTGGTGGACTCCAGAGGGAGGAATGCAGGAGTACGAAGAGTGGCAATTGCAGATGACTCTCTGACTATGACTGATTAGACAAGAATGGAATCCAGTGAATGATATCTCACCCAACTGGAGGTGGAGGTGTAGTCTACCATGTCAAAGACTGGAGACAGGTTAAAGAAGGATGCAGAGGGATAGTTTGCCATGGTCAGAGTTACATAGAAAATCATTTGTGACTTTGATAAAGGTTATTTCAGTACGATAGCAGGGGCACACCAGATTAGAGGCATTCAGACATGGAGTTATGAGAAAAGACAGGCGTAGACATGGAAGGCATTTAAAATGTGACTGGTGGTCTGGCCAGTATTAGCATCTACCGAATACTTTATCCAACTTAAACTGCATGATTTACTGTGATTCTTCTTAAATGTTACCATTTATTATTGTAAAAAAACAATAGTATCAAACTACATGACAATAACAATAAAAATTGCTGATCTTTGTTTTATGTTCAATATTAGATTGTCCCTATTCTTGCTAAGATATTGGGCAGGATTTGCTTAAATGTTGTACAAGTTCATAAATAGAAAAAGATAACCAACCTTCTATAAAATCCATCCAATTTTAATGTTATTGTAGTTAATGGACTAATAACAAGAAATAAAGTGGGTAGTTGAATAACTACTTTCATCCCTCTGAATAATAACATGATATCCTAAGTTTTTATTTCTTGCAGCCAGTGAACTATCTATTCTGCTCTTTGTCCTCTGACTCCACATGCTCTGGTGGTAGTTATTAATCTATTTCATGATACTTTACTGAACATCATTGGGAAATGCAGATATATTACATTCACTACATTGCCCTTGTTTACTCTTTCTGCCACCTCCTCAAAGAATTCAATGGTGTTGGTCAAGCAAGATTTTGCTTTTTTAAATTCATGCAGACCAATCCTGGTTTTTTGATTTTTTTTATTTTCTTATTCAATATTTAAAATCACAGAATCATAGGATCATAGCACCCTACAGTGTACAAGGAGGCCATTTGACCCATTGAGTCTGCGCTGACCACAATCCCACACAGGTCCTATCCCCATATCCCCATGCATTTACCCTAGCTAGTCCCCCTGACACTAAGGGGCAATTTAGTATGTCCAATCCACCTAACCAACACATCTTTGGAGTGTGGGAGGAAACCAGAGCACCCAGAGGAAACCCACAAAGACATGGGGAGAATGTGCAAACTCCACACAAACAGCGAACCAAGCCAAGAATCAAAGCGGGGTCCCTTGCACTGTGAGGCAGCAGTGCTAATTACTGTGCCATCATCCCATCCTAGAGATCTAATTTTCTTTCCTGCCAACAAAATTACACTGGTTGATCTGTAATACCCTAGGCAGGTTCTATTTCACTTCTTAATGCATTATATCAGTATATAATGATATAACAAACATTGCAACAGGCAAGCTGTCCCACCTCTTCATATAATAAGCATGCAATAATTTATCCATCAATAAATTAAAGTGTAGCTGACACTTCTCTTTAATCTGAAGTATCCTGAGAAGAGGCGATAAATTGGGGGAAGGGGCAAAGATCAATGAGTTCACCACCTATTCAGAGCATCTATTATTTTTCTTCTTCTGCTCTGTATTACTTTATCTGTATTATGTAATCCCTGCTGAATCTTCTACAAGTATATAAAAAGGAGAAATTGCTAAACGAAGCATTTAGAACCATAGAACCATAAAACACTACAGCACAGAAACAGGCCTTTTGGCTCCTCTTGTCTGTGCCGAACCATTTTTCTGCCTAGTCCCACTGACCTGCACCTGGACCATATCCTTCCACACCCCTCTCATCCATGAATCTGTCCAAGCTTTTCTTAAATGTTAAAAGTGAGCCCACATTTACCACTTTATCCGGCAGCTCATTCCACACTCCCACCGCTCTCTGTGTGAAGAACAACACCCCCCCCATATTCCCTTTAAACTTTTCCCCCTTCACCCTTAACCCATGCCCTCTAGTTTTTTTCTCCCCTAGCCTCAGTGGAAACAGCCTGCTTGCATTCATTCTATCTATACCCATCATAATTTTATACACCTCTATCAAATCTCCCCTCATTCTTCTACGCTCCAGGGAATAAAGTCCTAACCTATTCAACCTTTCTCTGTAACTCAGTTTCTCAAGTCTCGGCAACATCCTTGTAAACCTTCTCTGCACTCTTTCAACTTTATTAATATCCTTCCTGTAATTAGGTGACCAAAACTGCACACAATACTCTAAATTCGGCCTCACCAATGTCTTATACAACCTCACCATAACATTCCAACTCTTATACTCAATACTTTGATTTATAAAGGCCAATATTCCAAAAGCACTCTTTACAACCCTATCTACCTGTGACGCCACTTTTAGGGAATTATGTATCTATATTCCCAGATCACTCTGTTCTACTGCACTCTTCAGTGTCCTACCATTTACATTGTGTGTTCTACCTTGGTTTGTCCTTCCAAAGTGCAATACCTCACACTTGTCTGCATTAAACTCCATCTGCCATCTTTCAGCCCATTTTTCTAGCTGGTCCAAATCCCTCTGCAAGCTTTGAAAACCTTCCTCACTGTCCACTACATCTCCAATCTTTGTCTCATTAGCAAATTTGCTGATCCAATTTACCACATTATCATCCAGATCATTGATATAGATGACAAACAACAATGGACCAGCACTGATCCCTGTGGCACACCACTAATCACAGGCCTCCACTCAGAGAAGCAATCCTCCACTACCACTCACTGGCTTCTTCCACTGAGCCAATGTCTAATCCAATTTACTACCTCTTCATGTATACCTAGCAACTGAACCTTGCTGACTAATCTCCCATGCAGGACTTTGTCAAAGGCCTTACTGAAGTCCATGTAGACAACATCCACTGCCTTCCCTTCATCCGCTTTCCTGGTAACCTCCTCGAAAAACTCTAATAGATTGGTTAAACATGACCGAGGATGCACAAAGCCATGTTGCCTCTCCCTATTAATTCCCTGTCCATCCAAGTATTTGATCCTATTTCTTAGTACTCCTTCCAACAATTTACCTACTACTGACATCAAACTTACCAGCCTACAATTTCCCGGATTACTTTTTGAGTCTTTTTTAAACAACGGAACAACATGAGCTATCCTCCAATCGTCTGGCACCTCACCCATGGACACTGATATTTTAAATATATCTGTCAGGGCCCCTGCAATTTCAACACTAGACTCCTTCAAGGTTCAAGGGAAGACCCTGTTTGGTCCTGGGGATTTATCTACTCTGATTTGCCTCAAGACAGCAAACACCTCCTCCCTTTTAATCTGTATAGGTTCCATGACCTCCCTACCTGTTTGCCTTATTTCCATAGACTCCATGCTAGTTTCCTTAGTAAATACGGATGCAAAAAACCCACTTAATATCTCCCCCATTTCTTTTGGTTTCATACAAAGCTAATCTTCAAGAGGACCAATTTTATCCTTTACTGTCCTTTTGCTCTTAATATACCTGTAATATTTGTCAACTTACACTTGAAAGCCAGGAAGATGAAACTGGGAAATTCATCATGAGAAACAAGAAAATACCAGAGACTTTGAACAAGTATTTTGTATCTGTCTTCAAAGTAGATGGCACAGACAGCATCCCAGGAATAGTTGAAAACCAAGAGGCAAAAGAGAAGGAGCACCTTAAAATAATTATGATCACTAGAGAAAAAGTACTCAGAAATCTAATAGAACTACTGGTTAACAAATTCCCTGGACCTGATGGCCTGCATCCTTGAGTTTTGAAGGAAATGGCTGCAAAATAACAAATGCATTGGTTGCAATCTTCTAAAGTTCCTGAGGTCTAGAAATGCACCAATGGTTTGGAAAAGTAACATTACTATTCTAGAAAGAAGTGAAATACAAACAGGAAACCATAGGCCAGTTGGTCTAAAATTAGTCTAACTATAGGCAGTTAGTATGTCAAAAAACATATATTAATAAATGGTTATTATGCTGATAAACATTAATAGCATTATAATACCAAGCTTGTGCCCAACTTTACAGCATAATATTGAACAGCAATTTTTAAAATGTATCATAAAGTATTGTGTGATATAAAATTTAAACTGGACTTGAAGAAAGGGATTATTCTTTTTGCCAGATGCTTGCAAAATATTCTCAATGAGTCAGCACTGTGAGGCTGATTGTGTGACTGGCCACAGTTGCCCTGGAAACAGGTGAACCTCCCAATGAACACTGCACCAAGCTAGTATTTCCTTTCTACATACAAAGCTGCATGAAGTGTTAGACAACAATAACTACAATTTCATTAACCTACCATCTTTGACAAAATCACTCAAAGTTCACAGGAGAGGATAAAAATTTTGACTCTGAACCAGACACAAGGAGATATAACGAGGGGACAGAGTTAGATTTTAAGTAGCATCTTAAGCAGGATCCAAAGGTTTGGAAACGCAGAAGTTTAGGAAGTGAATTACAAAACTCAGAGGTAGGCTTTTAAAGGCATGACTGTCAACAGTACAGTGATTACTGTAGGGAGTGTGTGTATGAAGCCAGAAGTGAAAGGATGCAGAGAATTCAGAGGATTGTGTGGTTGCTGGAGGTTACAGGGACAGGGAAAGGCAAGGGCCTGGTGTGATTGGACACAGGGATGGAAGTCTGAAAATCCATTTGCAGCTAAACCAGAAACCAAAGTAGATCAGCACACACAGGTGTGATGGGTGAAGTAGACTTGCGAGTTAGGACACACGTGGCAGAGATTTCATGAGTTCAAGTGTATGAAGGATGCCAGGAGGAAGGCTAACCAAGAGAACATTGGATCTAGAAGATAACAAAGGATTTCAGCTGCAGATGTTAGGAAGTGTAAGTAGGCTGACTGAATGATGGCACAGATCCATGGTCAGAGGATTTTTGCAATGTCAAAATCATCACAAAAGTTGTAAATGCTCCAGTTCAGGTTCAGATAGTTGTCAGAGAATTGGGATGAAGTCGATGGCTGGGAAATGGGATTTATAATGGAGGCTGAAGAGAATGGCTTCAGTCTTCTGAATATTCAAGTGGAGTTCATTCCTCTTCATCCAGGGCTAGATGTTGGAGAGGCAGTGTGACAAATCAGAGTTGGGTGACATCAGTGAACTTAGGGATCATGATTTTTGGTTTCCAAATTATCTTGCCACAAAGCAGCACATTGATGAACTGGGAGAGAGTCATTAATAAGACATTGGTGGACTCCAGAGGGAGGAATGCAAGAGTACGAAGAGCGGCAATTGCAGATGACTCTCTGACTATAACTGATTAAATAAGAATGGAATCCAGTGAATGATATCTCACCCAACTGGAGGTGGAGGTGTAGTCTACCATGTCAAAGACTGGAGACAGGTTAAAGAAGGATGAAGAGGGGTAGTTTGCCATGGTCAGAGTTACATAGAAAATCATTTGTGACTTTGATAAAGGTTATTTCAGTACAATGGCAGGAGCAGAACCAGATTAGAGGCATTCAAACATGGAGTTATGAGAAAAGACGGGTGTAGACATGGAACCCATTTAGAATGTGACTGGTGGTCTGGCCAGTATTATCATCTACAGAATACTTTGTCCAACTTAAACTGCATGATTTACCGTGATTCTTCTTAAATGTTACCATTTATTATTGTAAAAAACAATAGTATCAAACTACATGTCAATAACAATAAAAATTGCTGATCTTTGTTTTATGATCAATATTAGATTGCCCCTATTCTTGCTAAGATATTGGGCAGGATTTGCTTAAATGTTGTACAAGTTCACAAGTAGAAGAAGATAACCAACCTTCTATAAAACCCGTCCAATTTTAATGTTATTGTGGTTAATGGACCAAAACAAGAAATAAAGTCAGTAGGTAAATAACTACTCTCATCCCTCTGAACAACAAAATGATATCCTAAGTTTTTATTTCTTGCAGCCAGCGAACTAGCTATTCTGCTATTTGTCCCCTGACTCCAAATGCTCTGGTGGTAGTTATTAATCTATTTCATGATACTTTATTGAAAGTTGTTGGGAAATCTAGATATATTACATTCACTACATTGCCCTTGCCTACTCTTTCTGCCACTCCCTCATTCTCTGATGTTAGTTAAGTAAGATTTTGCTTTTTTAAATTCATGCAGACCAATCCTGGTTTTTTGATTTTTTTTAATTTTCTTATTCCGTATTTGAAATCACAGAATCATAGGATCATAGCACCCTACAGTGTACAAGGAGGCCATTTGGCCCATTGAGTCTGCACTGACCACAATTCCACACAGTCCCTATCCCCATAACTTCATGCATTTACCCTAGCTCATCCCCCTAATACTAAGGGCCAATCCAGCTAACCCACACATCTTTGGAGTGTGGGAGGAAACCGGAGCACACAGAGGAAACCCACAAAGACATGGGGAGAATGTGCATACTCCACACAAACAGCGACCCAAGTCAGGAATCGAAGCCGAGTCCCTTGCACTGTGAGGCAGCAGTGCTAACTACTGTGCCATCATGCCATCCTAGAGATCTAATTTTCTTTCCCGCCAGCAAAATTATACTGGTTGATCTATAATACCCTGGGCATGTTCTATCTCACTTCTTAATGCATTATATCGGTACATAATGATATAACAAACATTGCAACAAGCAAGTTGCCCCACCTCTTCATATAATAAGCATGCAACAATTCATTCATCAATAAATTAAAGTGTAGCAGATGCTTCTCTTTGATTTGAAGTATCTTGAGAAGAGGACATAAATTGGGGGAAGGGGCAAAGATCAATGAGTTTACCACCTATTCAGAGCATCTGTTATTTTCCTCCTTCTGCTCTGTATTACTTTATCCGTATTACGTAATCCCTGCTGAACCTTCTACAAGTATATAAAAAGGAAGAGTTGCTAAAGAAAGCATTTGTCACCAGGAAAATGAGGCTGGGAAATTCATTATGAGAAACAAGAAAGTACCAGAGACTTTGAACAAGTATTTTGTATCTGTCTTCACAGTAGATGACACAGACAGCATCCCAGGAATAGTTGAAAACCAAGAGGCAAAGGAGAAGGAGCAGCTTAAAATAATTACAATCACTAGAGAAAAAGTACTCAGGAAACTAATGGAACTAATGGTTAACAAGTTCCCTGGAGCTGATGGCCTGCATCCTTGA
Organism: Carcharhinus amblyrhynchos; assembly: GCF_965287045.1. NCBI lineage: Eukaryota > Metazoa > Chordata > Chondrichthyes > Carcharhiniformes > Carcharhinidae > Carcharhinus > Carcharhinus amblyrhynchos. The sequence goes on along the minus strand of NC_137328.1, from coordinate 39,195,269 downwards.
TTCTTGAAGGATATGGCTGCAAAATAACAAATGCATTGGTTGCAATCTTCGAAAGTGCAGCTGGAGAGGTACGTGCTGACTTTCTCACTGAATCAAACATTCTGATCATTTATTAGAAGATTCCATCCATTGAATATACTCAAGGCTAAGTTAAACAGATTTTTGATCAACGAGGGAGTCGAGGGTTGTGGGAGCAGACAGGAAAGTGGAGTTCAGATCACAACTACAGATCGTATTATCGAATGGTGGAACAGGTCAAAAGGGCTGAAGGCCTACTCTTGCTCCTTTCCTAATGACCTGATTAAATCTCATTGATGGATTCTGTACAAAGACATTTCTGTCCAACCAAGAAAATAATGATTTCTGTTCACTGGTCACAAGATTGTTTTCACATCTCACAACACGAAAAGTTGCCCAGATTTTGGAACAACTGATGAACTGTGATATCCACTTCCTGTAGATGCAGTACATTCGGTGATCATTTTTAATCAAAGAATGAATCTACTTCCTTATGTCCTTTTGCACACCCTAAAAACGCTTGTGTTGTTAGGTTCTAATCTCTATTGAAATCTAAAAACAAAGCAAGAAGTCCCAACCAGTCATTCTCATTGCAATCTTTATTGAAGAGTTACACTTTGGTCTTCGCACTGACTGGTGGCATGAATACTATTTGCGCTTATTTGCATCTTATGAATGTTCATTAAAACAGCTGCCTGCCGGAATCCCCTCAGACTTTCCAATCTTGCATCACCCCAGAGGAAATTACATTGGACTGAAACGCAATTGATAGACTGACATGCTCAAGGTTTCACAAGTGTCCTTGAGGTGAGTGCAACAAAACCTTTCTGTCATAGTACTGCACTGATGCGCTGTTCACCACTCTGCCAGGGTAGGCCAGTTTTTGTCCTCCATTTGCATGCTGAGCTAGTCTTCATGGACAAAACCATGCTGCTGGACCCATGGATCTTCCTGTGACAATGTCTCAGTTCAGTACTGTGCCTGGGATTGGGGAGTATAGGGGTCTCCTTCTCCCTGATGCCACACACCAGTCTATCTGGACAGCACTTTGCAGTGGGACTCATGCAATCACCACAACAAAGGTCCGAAGTCCAACCAGGGTGGCATGCAAAGATAGGGTGGAGAGGTGTGGTGGCCTGATGAAGACAAGGGTGGGGGGCGGGGAATGTGGAAGGAGGGCTGTGCAGCAGGGGGCAGGGGAGAGAGTGGGAGCTCACAATGGCAGGCAGAGGGGCAGGAAGTGAAAAATATGAATAATGGAAGGAAGAGGGAAGACAAAGGGGAGAGAAGTTGGACCTCAACAAGGCTGCATGTAAAGATCGCAAACAAGGAGGTCAAAGAGATACGACATCATTTACTGGAAGGGGATGCACAAAACCTCCAGATGTTGGGGGTAGAGGTCCAAGTGGGCCATGGGCACCAAGTGAGCAATTGCCTTGGGAGAAAGGTGATTGAATCACTTCTCCTTGAGACTACTAATTTGTTCCCTCTGGATTGCTGACATCCTGCACGATCCTGTGAAGACAGATGGGTTGGAGAGAGTGATAGGAGCGTGCTGGACTACTATTTAAATGTAGTGCCAGGACCTTTGGACCAGCCAGCTGACGATGGGTGGACAAAGCAACTGCCAACCCGCCAGGAGAGTCAGATGGGAACTCTCATCTGTGCATAATTAGTGAGGTTCCAAGCACAGAATGTGGTGCAGAATCCTGCCAGTCTGGCCAGCAGGAAAGGCACCACCAGCCACATCTCAAACCTGGAGAATTATCCCCTTAACGTCTTGACCCTGAGACCTGGCAATAATGTCACAATAAGGGTCATGACCTCACAAGGTAATCAAGGTCAGTGAATGTAACACCTACCCACCAGAACATCAACTCCCTTGCTGGATGAAAGGATAGTTTATGTGCCACCTCACCCTGCGGATTAAGACGTGGATCTTGATGGGGCAGTGTACAGGAGGGCACTGAATAAGTATATACACCAAGAAGCTGGATGCATTGGCTTCCAGTTCACCTCCCGCAATGGTTACAGCCTTTGTGTGAACAGGTGACCTACTCCACTGGCTACCCCATTAGGACATGACAACATTGTGACAGATTCAGAAACAACATTCTATTGTACTTCCAGGCAATTTAAGTTCAAAAGAATTTAAATAACACAATCTTGCAGCTTCATTATTGCTTGACAAGAGCGAACATCAAAATTGCTGAGCAAATTTGCAATCCAGACATCTGGATAGAAGTTTTCCAATGCATGCAGGGAAGGCACTTGCAGCATTATTATTACAGAGGGTACATGGCACAGAAACAAGCCATTCAGCCCAATCACATTGTTCCCAAAGAAATCCACATGCACACAGAAAATGGCCCATGATGCAGCACACATATGAAATATAGCACTAGTTTGCTGACTTAAATTTGCACCATGTATCTGCTACAAACTAAATTATTTTGTGGTTATACAGCAGCAATGCAGAAAACCCAGTGTGGTTATAAAATCAAACCTGTGACTTGTGACAAGATGGGCCTCTGTGTGATTGGGGTTTGTTTGTAGCCATCGTTGACACCTACTGGTCATGAGAGGAAAGGCACGGCCCAGCTGGTGAGTGTATTGGGCAAGTCGGGAGAGACAAAACAGAAAAGATTGAATGCTGCACATTTGGGTGAGAACAGAAGATTCCAATCTTATAAATAGGGGCCCCTAGGGTCTAGGGGATAACCACGACATCTTAATGGAAAGGACTCACATGCATTTGTTATGTTGTTCTGGGCTTGCTGAGGGAGTGCACTAGCAAAGAGGAATTAGACAATAATATGCCAGCGCTGGTGCGCAGGATATCAAAAGGAAGGGCAGACAACCAGGTCAGGCAGGGCAATGGTAGCTAGGGGTGTGTTGGCAACTGGCTGAGGCTGCCTCTGGGGACTTCAAAGGACTGGGGAAGGAAGCGGAGAGGCCCAGATGGAAGGGCAGTGGTGGCAGGGATCAGGGGAGCTGGTCAGATTGGAATTAAGGTTTTAATGAGTGAGGAGGAATCTGCAGCCAGCAACAGCCCACGTACATAGCTCAGAGGAGCATTCCAGCTTCTCCCACCACATTCAGGTAAGCATACTTTAAACATTTACCTTCTTGGCAGCAGCCTACATTTGTTTGCTACCTGTAGACCTGGTTTTCCTAAATTTAACCAATGTTAGCTGCTTGAAGGAAACCGAATAATACAGCCACAAGGCCCCGTTTTCGCAAATGCAGAGGAACTTTGCTTCAGGCATACAGGTGCCTGTTGTGCAGCGGGAAAATGTTGGAAAATCGGGCGTGATGTGAGTAGCGGGAATGGTGCCTGTTTCTGTGCCCATGCCTATTTGACCAAGAAAGAAAAAGTCACGATCGGGACCCCTGTCCAAAGCGGGCGAAACATCAATTTGCAATTTTTTTGCATTCATCACAATATAATTAGTGAGCTTCACTCCCAATCGTCCCAGCTCATCTGTCTTTACCACCTCGCTCACTGCAGCCGGTCAGGAAAATACCTCAAGTATAAAAGTCACATTCAGGTGCTAGAGCAATGAAAGTGAGCAAGGAGGTAAGTTTCTGCTTTCAAAGGGCTCGGCACTGCTCAGGGTTGGGGGGGGTTGTTTCATGGTGGCCATGTTGCGGTTCCAGTGAGGGGAACTGCGATTGTGTGTGGGCTGGGGGACGGGGAGCTGCTGTTTTTCATAGAGTCTGTGGGGGTACGGGGAGTGCGTGATGCCAGGGGTCTGTGGGGGGGTATGGGGAGTGTGTGTTACTGGGGAGCTGTGGGGGAGAATGGGGAGTGTGTGTTTCTGGCCTGGTGGTGAACAGAGATCTTTAACCTCTCCATCTGTCTCTCCCCTTTCTCAATTTCATGCCCCCACGCAACCGCCCCCCCCACCACTTTCAGGGTAATGAGATGGTTTTTGTGATGCAACCGATCAATCTTGCTGTTCTTTTGGTTGTTGCTGGAGCTGAGGAGGAGGAGCTGGAGGCCACACTGTGGGCAGAGGAGGCCCAGGCCTTACCACTCACAGGAGGAGAGGAATACGGTCGCCAAAGGCAGGATGTGGGCACTGTTCGCCCTGGAGGTGGGAGGGGTTTAGAAGAAGGAGGGAGTGGAGATCCCGGCAGTTCCGCACACGTGTGTCCTTTGAGCGACTGTCACATGCCGCCAATGGCTCTGGCTCCAAAAGGAGACACTGTAACATCTGTGCCATTTGTTGCAGGACCTGGCACCTCGGGGCATGAGAGATCACCCACTCCCAGTGGCTGTGAAAGTAGTGGCCCCCTTAAACATTTACACCAACGGGTCCTTCCACACCGTCAGTGGAGATCTTTGCAGCGTTTCCCAATCAATTATCTACAAGTGTGTGAAGGAGATCAGGGAAGCCCTGTATGCCCAGACTGGCCAGTATATTAAATTTGACCTGGACCAGGCCCAGCAGGAAGCCTGGGCTGCAGGATTTGCAGCTACCACAGGGGTGCCAAATGTGCAGGGGGCTATCGACTGCACCCATATCGCCCTCAAGGTCCCGCTGAAGGACCCAGGAAGATTCATGAACAGAAATGGCTTCCATTCAATAAATGTGCAGTTGGTGTGAGACCATCAGCTGAACATCATGCACGCCTGCACCAGACACTCCGACAGCGTATATATTGAGGAGTTCCAATGTCCCAGAGATCTTTGTGGAGGAGCCCAGGGTGCAGGCGTGACTCGTGGGGGACATGGCGTACCTGCTTCAGAATTGGCTGATGCCGCCTGTGTGGAGGCCTGAGAGTGAGGCGGAGACCGGATTTAACGAGACCCGTGTTTCCGCCCATTCAATAGTGGAGCAGTGTATAAGGCTGCTCAGAATGCAGTCCCAGTGGCTGGACTGCTCTGGCAGGGCCCTCCAATATAGCCCCCTGATATCGTCACGCATTACGGTGGTGTGCTGTGCCTGACACAACCTGGCACAACAGCGAGGAGGCATTTTGGAGGAGGGTGTGGATGTGGAGGCCGACCCAGCCAGAAGTCGCTGGAGAGGAGGCTGCCCAGCGGGAGGAGGGAGAGGAGGAGGACGACAATGAGCAACATCACCCAGGCACCGGAGGGCTGGAGGCAGCAAGGATCAGGCATGCGAGAGCACAGCTTGAAACCAGTAAAAGCTATGAACCGTCCCTCAAAACAGACTCACAGTGAGAGCCCTGGAAGCATTTAAGAATTTATTGGATGTTGTGGGGGCAGGAACTGGCTTACTCAATGACCCACATATCGTACAACTCTCAGTAATGTGGAAGGTGATCCTCCCATCCCAACCTGTAACTTTTCTGGTGGGTCGGGCTGGGCGATGTACGTCATCGGCCTTGTTCTGGGATTTGCGCACGCACCGAGAATGCATGTGAATCTCCCAGAACAGTCAGAGACCAGACCACACTGAAAACCGAAGACAGGTAATTCATTTGAATTTTTTTTTAATGTAGCTTAACTATGTCATTAGCAGGAACTTGCTGGTCCCGATTGAATCTCCCACTCTGCCAGGAGTACTTCATTCCTGTGGGGTTTAGAGTAGATCCCTATGTTCGGGGAACTAGCAAGAGACCCCACTGGAATGAAAGAGGGACCCCCCCCCACCCCCCCAGGGGGTTGGCAGCAGGGGGATGGTGCCCCCTGGACATGGGCACCCTGGCAGAGCCAGTCTGTGCCCCCGGCACTGCCCAAGGGGCAAAGTACCCATACCCAGAAGACATCTTGGCACTGCCCACTGGGCATCAGGCACAGCCAAGGGGCAATGGGTGGGGGGGTTCCGCTGACACTCTGCATGGGATCGGCCTGGAATGGAGGGAGGCCAGTGATCGGGCGGGCTGTGGGAAGGGGTGAGTCTGCAGTGGGGGAGGGCTTGCCTCCCGGGTGTGTCAGCGGGGGCGGGGTCTGCTGGAGGAGGGGCTGAGATCCCAGGGGTGGGTCAGCAGAGAGGGGGGACTGCCAGGGTGAGGGGGGTGGTGGTGGGGGTTCACCGCTGCTGGGTGCGGGAGGCTGGACATCAGGATGCGGGGGGGGGGTCAGGGTTGGTCCGGGAATTGTTGCGGGGGCCACGATTGGGCCATGGCAGGGGCTGGAGAGGCAACACTGCGGTGGTCCCAGGCTGGCCAGCAAATGGGGAGTCTGACAGGTCGGGGCCACTGCACATGCGCAGAGTTCCAGAACTGTCAAACTCCAGCGTGAATAGGCCCTGTCCCACTGGGTTTTTAATGAGATTCACAATTGTGATCTCTGCATTGCACAGAGTGTGGAAATTCAAGTGTGAAGTTGAACTGAGAAAACAGTGGTGATCTAGAACAGTTTTCCCACCAATTCGGCCCTTTTTGAAGTATCGCCCCCATGATTTCAGTAGCGGGTGAAATATAATCATAACACAACAATGGAAGTTACAGTCTCTCCAGTACTGATACATATCTTCCCTCTCCACCAGAGATTTCACATGTACAACAGCAGGCAGTGGATCTGCCGGACAATGAAGCCTCAGAAGAGGTGACTTATTCCATGGACTCAGTGAAACAAGATTCATGCTTATCATATGTCAACACATACTCACATTTTAGGATTTCACCTGGTGACTCAGAGTTCACAAGTGAGCAAGAGCAGACACTGGAGGCAGGGACTGGTGCGGAGTGTCTGTCTCAGTTAGTGCAAGCTCTACACAGCTGAGCATAGATATTACACCACAGGGGCCATCGATGAAAAGGATCATCATTGCAAGGCAGCTGTGACACACTGACAGGCCTTCCGCACACACGGCCTTTGACTGCAGAGGGAATGGAGAGGATCGACGTTGCAGGCATCAAGGGAATGTCTTTTTCCATGGGTAGACAACTCTGTGGAACAGCAATCAAATAAATCTGTAGAGACCTTAGACCAAATGTGTGTAGACAGAGAATGTGAACATATCTGGCTCTTTCAATAGGAAAACAGACACCTTGGACTGAATTTTCTAAGTCTCTGGATGACAGAAACATACTGAGCGGCCTCCAAAATACTGGTGCTGGGCTGCACTATTCCTGACACTCACACTGTTCACTAGGATGGGGAATGGCGAGGCAGAAATCCTGCTCTTCTCCATACTTAGGCCAATTAAAGCTTTTTAAAAGTTCATTAACAGATTGTCAAAGTTGAATGTTGACATGTTGAAACAAGCGCATGGGTTACCCACATCTTCAAGAACAGACCAGCTGAAGGGAGATGGGTATAGAGTGGGAGCTGGTCGTAGCTGCCCCAGGCGTCACTCCAGCCCCATTAGGGGGCCAGTTGAGCAAAGGCAGACTCAGCCTTTGAAAAGGAGGTGCCCTTGGCACTGGGCAGATGGTGAGCAGAGTGGGCACTTGGCACAGAGGCTTTGCACACGGTCGGTGTTACGTATTTATGTTGATTTCAGAGAAGCAGCACTGAGGCTGTGCTGAGCACTGTATAATGATAAATGCAGGACATCAGCAGAAGTGAAGTTACTGATCACCAGCGCAGGTAACTGTGCAGAATAGAGAAGCAGCCTGTACTGAACCCACTTCATTAATAAAGCTCCTTCAGTTTGCTAGTCTTTGTACCTCCTAGTATCAATCCTGCAGACACAACACAGAAACTGGTGGTGAGGGTAGATAAATTATATGAGGGTCATAGTGGAATTCTGAGAATTAAAGAGCTAGCAAAGAGCTATATCTGGTGGCCAGCATTTGTTGGCAGTCTCTAATTACACTTGAACTGAGTGGCTGGCTGAGCCATTTCACGGGGCCATTAGAATCATAGAATTCCTACAATGCAGAAGGCAGCCATTTGGCCTGTCCACTCTGCACCAACTCAATCCCACTCAGGCCCTATCCTCATAACCCCATGCATTTACCCTAGCTAGCTCCCTGACACTAAGGGGCAATTTAGCATGGCTAATCCACTTAACCCGCACATCTTTGGACTGTGGAGGACACCCACAAAGACACAGGGAGAAAGTGCAAACTCCATACGGACAGTGACCCAAGCCGGGAATCGAACCCGAGTCCCTGGCACTACGAGGCAGTGGTGCTAATCACTGTGCCACCGTGCATCGAGTCAACCACATTGCTAGGGGTCTGGAGTTACATGTAGGCCAGATCAGGTCAGGACAGCATATTACCTTTCCTAAAGGGCATTAGAGAACCAGATGTATTTTTACTACAATTGACAATGGTTTAATTTGATTTTTCATTCCAGATTTTTATTGAATTCAAATTTCACTATCCATTTGGGAATTGAACCCGGGTGCCCAGAGCATTATCCTCAGTCTTTGGATTACTAGTCAATGACAATATTATAATGCTACTTCTTCTCCCATCCAGAGCAAAGTTGCTCGCTTGATTGACATCCAATCCAGCATCTTAAGATTTCACTTCCTTCATCACCGATGCATAGTGGCAGCAATATGGACCATCTACAAGATGCACTGCAGCAACTCACCGGGGCTACTTCGATTCCAAGTACTTGATCTCCACCACTTAGAAGGAACTCCCTTTCTAACAGCACTGTGGGTGTGCCTACACGACATAGATTGCAGTGGTCAAGAAGGAGGTTCACCACTATTTTCTCAAGGGCAATTAGGGATGGGAAATAAAGCTGAACTAGTCAACCTCACCCATGTCACATAAAAGAATAAATTTAAAAAAATGCTGCCCTGTCTCCTGATGGTCAATTGTGCTCCTGCAGATGGAGCACTTGGTGATGGAGCCGAAACAGGCTCCAATATTGAGACATCAGCATTCAGAGTTGCATTCAGAAGAAGGTATGATGGCTGATATTTTCAATAATTATAACAAGTCTGTTGAATCCAAACACACGCCCTTTACTGTTAAAATTCCCCCCAATAATTGGAGTCAATTTAAAACACCATCCACCTGGGACATTAACTCAACTAAAGTGGTTTAAAAAGACACTAGGTAAAACATATGCCAACTTTTCTTGCCATATTTTTGATAATTAGAAAATAACTCTGGAGGCTGGTTGCCAAAACTGGCAGCCCACCTTGCAAGCACCCTCAGTCCTGATCTAAAAAAATTACAAATAGAAGGATTGTGCCCCTCCTTCCCCCCACCCCATGGACGCAGGAGTCACCCACAGATATGCCCTCGGCACCCCATGGATATGGAACCACTCATCCCACAGACATAGGACCCCCCCACCAACTCCATCAGGGAACCCTTCCCCAGGGAACTTCCCCAAATCTAAATCCCCCCAACAGAAGTGAAACCAGGCAGCCTCTCTGGCACTGCCCCTTGTCAGTGCCCAGTCGAGGGGGCAGTGTCAAGGAATCGCCTTGGCATGACTCTTGTTCCCCTGGGAGCTGCACTTAGCTGTGCACTCCTGGCAATTCTATTCCCCAGTTCCCCATTTTACAAAACCTGTTTTCAATCCCACCGATGTGACATCACATTGGCAGGAGGATTTTCTTACACCAGGGGATGATGCAGTGAGGAAGCCTAATGACATTTAAATATATGATGATAAGGTTTCCAACCCTTCATGGCAAAAACCCCAACACGTCATTGGTAAGGGGGGGGGGGGGGGCAGGGGGGGTGGTGCAGGGACTATCTCAACAGAAAATCCATTGGGCATAATTGCTATTTTGGGACTCCTGTTATATTCTACGCTCCTTCCACTTTCCTGCTCACTAAAAACTGAAGTGGAAAATCTCCCCTACTGTATACATACAAGACACCTTCCTGTGGTGAACCCTTACTGGTGGAGGCGTGGATTCCTGATAGTGACTCCCTGACACAACTCCTAATGTGAAAGAACTCTGGCTAGAGGCAATCTTGTTCCAGATCCTGATCAGTTTCTGATGAAAGACTGGCAGATCCTGAAAGGAAAGACAGAGATGCCCTGGGTCAGTTATCTCCCAAATATGAAACATTTCAGTGGGAAGATAAGTGTTAGCCTCTTGTATACTCTTTCCTTTGACACATGATTGAAATGTTCTTAATGATTCTTCATGCTCTCTTCAGATGTAACTGTACAATTTTCAAACCACTACAGCTGTTGCTGCCTGGATACCCTGGGCAAAAACCACCTATCCCAGCACTGAGTTATCATTGGGTGAAGTAGCAGACCAATGGGACTTCAGTAGGTGGGGCTAATCTGGAGCTGACATCATCGAGCAGCTCTGAAAATACAGAACAGAAAAGAAAGACATTTGGAAGTATTTGCATTGCCAAATTCAGGATCTACAATATTAAATGAATTGAGGTCCAAGTTCACCGACTCAATGGATTTTGTCTTTGCAGATTCAATATACCTTAAATTTGTATAAATCAGTTAGTGTGTTCCTGATTTACCTTCATTATTTAATTTTACAAAAGCACATGAGACCTTAATTTCCTTTGTGCACTATTTTTAGTTGATTAGTTATCTCGTTTCCTTTATAGCTCAGTCTATTTTAATCCAAGTCATTCAAAAAAATTTTAATGATTACATTGAAATAGTGGCAGACAAAAATTTACCATGAGTACACATATTTATCATGAGTGCACTAAAACAGCACAAGTTAAAGTCTGTGGAGATTTTAACCTCTGCACTAAAGGCATCTTATACATTCTTCTGAGCATTGTGCAGCATTAGGCACGCACATCCAATGGGTAACGGAAATCAAAGAATTGTTACTTTCAATATAGAGATAAGAGCCTCCAAACTGCAGTGTTTGTTTATGGAAGTTTCAGTAGGTCACGCATTGTATGGGCAAATGCATCGTAAAACTCTCCTTATGTCATCCTTAACCTGCAGCCCTATCTATAACAACTACCTGTTCTCCACCAGTATAATACTGATTTTACATGCCAATCATCCTTGCTGTTCCACAAATGCGTGAGACAGTTTCATCCAATTGCCTCAAGAGAATTCTGTATGAGCAATTGGAGTGAAATGGATTGAGCAGATGGAGTTTAATCTAGATAAATACAAGGTGATGTATTTTGGAAGATCAAATTCAGGTGCAAGTTATACAGTAAATGGCAGAATCCTTGACATACAGAGGGATGTGGATGTACAGATACACAGATCCTTGAAAGTGACAACACTAGTAGATAAGGTGTTGAAGAAGGCAGTGAGTATAAAAATTGGCAAGTTATGTTACAGCTGTATAAAACTTTAATTAGGCCGCATTTGAAATAATGTTCTGGTCACCACACTATCAGAAGGATGTGGGTGCTTTGGAGAAAGTGTAAAAATGATTTACCGGGATATTGCCTGGTCTGGAGGGTTTTAGATATGAGAAAAAATTGGATAAGCTCGGATTGTTTTCACTGGAAAGATGAGGCTGAGGGGGGATCCAATAGAAGTCTACAAAATTATGAGTGGCATAGAGAGAATGGATAGTCAGAGACTTTTTCCCAGGGTGGAAGGGTCAATTGCAAGAGGACACAGGTTTAAGGTGAGAGGTCGTAAATTGAGGGGAAAGCGTTTCACACAGAGGGTAGTGGGTGCCTGGAATGCACTGCCAGTGGAGGTGATGAAAATAGGCATGATAGCAACATTCAAGGTGTATCTTGATAGACACATGAACACAAGGCGAACAGAGGGATAGAAACCACATATCAGTGCAGACTTGGTTGGCCAAAAGGCCTGTTCTTGTGCTGTATTGTTCATTGTTCTTTGAGCCTGTGCAAAAGATCAATGAATTTTAAATGTGAGTGAGTTACCTTTCCCCAAAAACCACTCATATTTGTCATTTTCAGCAGTTTTCCACACAAGCTCTAGATTCAATGTGCCCAGGTTCTGCCCACAAGACTGCTCCTGGGTTGAAACTGCAAGAACCTGAATTGAAATTGTAAGACTCTGTCATTTTGGAAAGTCTTGATGAATTTTATTCATTTTCTTTGGGATAAAGACACAGTAGACACATGTTAAAGCTTTTACTTTTAAAGATATGTGATTTTTAAGAAACTGACGTTGAAATTATGAAACTTTGTGTAGTCTTTTTGGTTCATTACCTACAAGTGGGCTGGCCACCTTTTCTTGGTTATAAATCCATTTTTGGTTGTATTAATAAAAATGTACTGCATAATTCTTAAATACATCAAGCAATATTTCTTAATGGAAAAGTAAGTAATGATGTTCCAATCTGCTGCCCATATTGCACTTGCTTGTGGGAAACAGGTCTGTGATCATAACTGCAGTGGAAACATAAGCTGTAGTCATAACCAGCACAGTTTCAACCACATTTTGGTCACAATTTCCCAATGATACCCAAAGTCTTTACTTCTATTAATAAAGTGAAATTTTGCAAATGTGTTTGCTTTGAGTTGCCAATATGTCATCATTAATCCCAAAAGGCCAAGAAGAATAAGCTTGAAATCCGCTGAGCTTGAAAAATGGGAGCGTTTGATCAGAAGAATCTGATGACCTGTGCAGCATAACAAATTGTTGGCTTCATGTTCCACATCACCTGCCTTTGGCTCAAGCTGTCTGGCAGGCCAAGGTCATATTACCGCCCTGGTGTTGGCTTTCTTGTATTCCGCGGTGTGAATGGAAACGCACACCAAACCACGCAGTTTGTTGAACACACACATGTCGCCTCAGAATTATGTGCAACAGGTACTAATATTGGATTCTGAATCCAGGGGCAGACAGCAAGGGAAAAACAGTGATCTCCCACCTCCCACGCAAACCCACAGTGCAGGTCCGCAAGCACTAACACGTTTAAATAGACACTGGCTGCACATGGATGCAAATATTCCTCCTTGAAGTGTTTTCTTTTAAATGTGAGTAATTAAAGATGAAAGGAAAGGAACAGCTCTTTGTAAGCAGAATATGATCAAATCCGTTCCAGTATTTCTCTGCATCCCAGTCAATTGCTTTTGAATTCTGTTCAGGTAACGTGCAATTTTGTTTTCAGTTTGTGGAATGCCAGCAGTCGTTTTTAATCCGTGGTTTATATTTATGTGAACTGGTTTGCATCTTGCTTGAACTTGGCAGGCGCTAATGGATTAATCAGCAAAAAAAAATGCTTGTTTCCTTTCAATTTGAACTGATCACATGGTCCCAACTGTCATTTCACTGGTTGTGCTGCTGCTGCTCCTGCTTCTGATTCACTGCTGCTGACTAGTGTCCAGTGCAAGCTCTCTCCTCTCGTGACTGAACATTTTTTTTTATTGAAAATTCTCTTGAAGAGAAGCTGAGATGCGAAGGTAGAGATACCATTATTTGAAGCATTGTGATCGTCTCAATGTTTGTACACAGCTGAATATGTTATGACTGTGAACATTTATTTCAGTTTAAGTCAGACTGCGAGTGGCAAACTGCTTCCTCTTCTAGCATCCGAATTTTCTGCTGTCTAATCTTGTGTGGTGCTAGCGAATTTTCATAGTGAAATGAGGACTTTTCTGTTTCTCGATATGTCTCTCAGGGAGAATGATGTGGTTTCTAGTCAAAATATCCCTGATTCATCCTAGCATTACGCGTATGCAACCACGGCTACCCAAATAAGCTGCAACTGGGTTAAAGAGCTGAGAATATCAGTTATAAACAACCTCATGAAACAATAAACTGCAAGGGTAGTTACATCTTAGTTACATCCAATTAGTTTTACTTTGGATGGTTTTTGATGACAGGTATTAAAGATGGCTGCTAGGTGGGTTTCATATTGAAGATGTCCAGTGTGTTTGTGAGGGCACCTTAAAGATAAAAAGGAAAAAGATGGGGGATGTGGATAAACTATCCGAGGGCATTTATACTTGCTTTAGCTACCATAGTCATCCACAATTCTAATAACAGTAAAAATGAGCAGCATCTAGTGCTCTGTTTAAACTGCTTTCCATGCAACCACTGATAGTGGGACAAAAATACAACCAATCAACAAACATAGTTTTAATTTTATTTATTAGTGTCACCAGTAGGCTTACATTAACACTGCAATGAAGTTACTGTGAAAATCCCTTAGTCGCCACACTCTGTTTGGGTACACTGAGGGAGACTTTAACATGGTCAATGCATCTCACCAGCACACCTTTGCAGTATGGGAGGAAACCCGGAGGAAATCCATGCGGACACAGGGAGAACATGCAGACTGCGCACAGACAGTCACCCGAGGCTAGGAATCGAACCCGGATCCCCGGCAGTGTGCGGCACCAGTGTTAACCACTGTGCCGCCCACAGTGGCATTCTCAGGATGCTCTGGCATCCACCTTTAGCCATTTCTCAGGGACTTTGACCACTATGAATAACAAACGACATTAAAGAGGATGTTGGCCCTTGCCGTATCTTTATGAGGAGCAATATTGGGCATGGAATTAGCAGAAAGGCTGCGTCAGAGTTTGTTGACATGCTGTTGGATTGTGAGCAGGCAACCGTCCGAAAGCAAAAAAAAAGTGAATACTGGAAATCTGAAATAAAAACTGAAAATGCGAGTTCAAGCAGCATCTGTAGAGAGAGAGCCTGAGGGAGAATACCTGAGATTTTCTGCCTGATCTGCATTTTCTAATTTTATTTCAGATTTTGGGCTTTTTTTTTGCTTTGGTGTTGGTAGTGGTCTAGTTGGCAAGTCATGCAGTCATTATAGCCACCCTAGGCACTTTCACTCTGAAGTAGGTCTAAGACACTCTCTAAGTAAAGACAGCAGCAAGATTGTTATTTAAGACTTCATAATGCAAATTAATGTATTTTGGCATGTGCCTCATTGTCGTACTGTTGGTTGTCATGACAATATTTCACAAAGAAGATAGCCAGTTTAACTCAATAGCCCTTCATCAATTTTCTATAGCTGTGGAAGAAGCCTATCTTTGATTGCCATAGGAAGTCAGTTTCCTTGGTTACCAGGTGCTGCATTCAGTACTCTGCATTCATATTGAAATACTTTCTCCCTGTACAGTAAATATGCTCAAATCAGTGTTTAATGATAAACCTTGTAAAATGTGCTTACTGCACATCCCCCCTTGGAAAGTCCATTTTCCTAGGTTCAAGGATCAGGAGAAAGGTCAGAGTTTGATTTTAATTGGCATCTCTCCTTTTACATTGTTCTGGAATTTTGTAAGGCTTCTTGTGTGTGTGTGTGTGTGTGTGTGTGTGTGTGTGTATGCACGCAGGGATGAAGATGGGTTTTGACTAAAGGTCATTTGGACTTGAAAGATCAGCTCTTTTCTATCCAGCCAGACCTGCTAAGATTTTCCAGCATTTTCTCTTTTGGTTTCAGATTCCAGCATCTGAAGTAGTTTGCTTTTATTTTATGAAGGTGGGATGAATGGACCTGGCCCTATACTTTTTTTATTCATTCATGGGATGTGGGCAACACTGGCTGGGCCGTCAGTTATTGCCCACCTCCTAGGACATTTAAGAGTCAACCACGTTGCTGTGGATCTGAAGTCACATGTAGGACAGGCCAGGTCAAGAAGACAGATTTGCTTTCCCAAAGGACATTAGTGAACTAGGTGGGTTTTTACAACAATTGACAGTGGTTTCATGAGACTTTAATTCTAAATTTGCATTGAATTCAAATTTCACCATCTGCCATGGCAGGATTCTGAGTGCCCAGAGCATTATCCTGGGTCTCTGGATCACCACTGATAATACCACTATGCCACCACCTCCCCACAAAACATCTAGAGAAGGCATAAGCCCAACAATACCATGAGGTAAATTGGCAGGACCATTTCTGGCCTCCTTTCTGAAAGACCATTCACTGAGCACAGAAATTCTGAGACATCCAAAGAACCATAACAATGTGGCCTGCCTTCAGATCATTACCAAGCAGGCCAGGAACAAGCCAAAGAAAGGAAAGGTAAGTGGTTATTTTTTAGTTTAGTATTTTTGGAGACGACTGGGATCTTCTGACTGCCAATGGAGATCTTGTGCCAATCCTGGATGGCCAATACTGTATTTCCTCTCTTCCTGCAGGCCTTAGACCTTAAACTGTGGTAAGGCCACACCAGGGCCCTTAGACAGGAAATCTCAGCTCTCCGGTTCAGCACAGGATGCAGGCAAAAGGAAAATCTACTCTCAGATCACTTGCTCATAGTATTGAATTCAGAAACTATTGAATGCACTGCTCACACAGAAAACAGTAAGCTTTTGCAGCGTTGCTGTTAACCCAATCAAAACTGAGTAGGGAGCTGGTCAAGTAGTTTTGTACAGAAATCTGGGTGACAGGACAGATGGAATGATTTACCAAAAAAAATTGTCATTGTGTCCAGTACAGGAAATAGAATGCCAAAGCTTTGTGTTCCAAAGCAGAGCTGTCACAGGTAACCCCATGCACAGTGATAGGTGCTGTGGGTAAGCCAAAGCCCACTGGTTCTTGCTGTGCTTCATGTCAATAACATTGGTTGCTCGACCAACGTTACAGAATCACTGGCAGTACTTTTAATACCCATCCTGTGCCGTGCTTACCTATGTAATTATAGTTCCCTGCACTTCAAAATGAAGCACTTTATATCCATTGACCTTTCTATCTCCTCTTTTGAATAATATCTGTAGAGGTACAGGCATTGCACTAGTGTTTGCAGCACTACTTCATAGTTTATGAAACAAGTGAAAGACGAAAGTTATTGATCAGTTAAAACATCACTTTGTGAGGCTATCCAGTGACTGCATCGATCATTGATGGCTGTCTGGTATAAAACTGAACCTGCAGACCTGCAAGACCATTCTTAGACACTACTGGGGTGCCTCAGAGTCACTGGGCTTAAGAAGGGTATTCAGTCATGTGCCAGGATTTTCTGGTACCAGTCATGGCTTGTTGTTCCTGATCATTGTCTAGTTACCTATTCTAGAAAGAGAGTTGACAATGAGATTTGACTTGTCTGTATTGCTAGCTGTAGTCAAATACCCTGCCAGCACTCAGGCCTAGATTTACTGACTGCTTTTAAAGGAACAAAACAGACACAGCAAAGTCAAATATGGTCATTCTAGGTTACACATTATATTAGTTTTCAGTTCTCAGGGCACCAAATTGATACTGTTTTTAATCTTACGGCCTATATAAATAGGCCTATTGCGGGCCCCTCATCAGATGTTGAGGTGCTGAAGGACAGGTGACTAATACTCACATTGCAGAGCAGCCAAACCAATACCCCTTAAAGGACCTTCTGTCACCACAAATGTATATTAAAAAAATTAACCTGAATATGGAAGCAGAAGACACAGGAGTGCTTCTCCAAGCTTCATGTTAAAACTGCAGGGTACTGTCAATCTCTGCTTGCCTTGTCCTGATCCCATCACATCTCCCTCCAGACTTACTTCTTTCTCTGGTGCTCATATCCATGACAGCTGATGATTACCTTCTCCTAGCAAACTGATTCTTGAGGTGCAACTGTTGCCTCGCACAAGCCCCTCATGCTTTGGTGACACAAATGGATCAATGTTGTCTGTTTCTCGCCATTTTGGCACAGCAGTTCCTATCAGCTGCTGAAAGCCTGGCATGAACCAATTTCTGGGTAACTATCTAGGCTGGTACGTTGAATGGGCACTGGGTGAGGGGCTGATATTATCAATTTAACATTACCCAAGTATAAGTCATTGGTTTTAGGAGAAACTGGAGAAGTAAATATCAAAATTAAATTATTCATGAATTAACAAATGTAAAATAGTTACGTTCAAAATACATCACTGCTGGAATTTTCCTCTCCGGAGCCAGATCATTGGGTGTGGTTCGTGCTACCAGGTGAGGTGGGATTGCCATTCCAAATTGTTGACTTTTCATCTCATTATATATGTATGAATGAACAGTGCATGGGAGGGTGGATTCATCTACCCTCCCATTACTTCATCAGGTCATAATTCCGAGTGCTATTTTTAACTGCACCCACACACTCAATCACTCCCTGCCGTCCAGGACATGTTATGACAAGCGCCAGAATTGCAACCAGCAGAGACAAATCATGTTGCCCAAGTTCAGCGACTTGGCACTGGCGAAATTCCAGCAGGCAATTGGGGATATGGTGGGGGGAGATTCTTTACCCCCATGATGGGAGTTGGAGATCCACGAACCTTAGTATTGAGGCTTGGGGGAAGGACTCCAGGGCGATCAGTCTCTGCAGCCCTCAGGAGAGGACCGCTACCCAGTGGCTATAAAGGATGAATGATCTCATCTGCTTTGTCAGGGTATATCAACCTTCTCCTCATTCTCAACTCTCAGGGTACAACTCCCCATGTCCCCCCATGGCAGGCAAGGGGGGGTAGAATTCTGTGGGAGCCCAAAAGTTGGTGTTATGCTGGCATGAATTTCCCACAGAGTCCTCAGATGTAAATGAAGGCCTGACTGGGTTCTCCCCACAGGCCCAGTTCTCCGTGACACACATGTTGGTTCAGAACATGTCTGGAACAGCATGGCGTGCAAAAGTCGGGACTTACCTGAACAATGCTTGGGGCTGCCTCTGGAGTTCAAGGTGGAGGCCATTAGTAATGTTGGACCCCAGAACACCACAGCAATGAGTTGGGGGGCGGCGGGGGGGGGGGGGAGCGGAATCATCTAAAGGTGGATCTTCCAGATTCAGTGTCATCAAGTAGCTCCACCTTCCAGTCTCGGAGTGTTCCTGGAGATTCATTGTCTTTTTCAGGAGGTCCATCTTTTTTCTTCAATGGTGGGTCAGTGATGTTGGACACCTTTTCAGTATGGCACCCAGATACATTGGCGGGATGTCCCACCACAGAATATGGTGCTAAACCTCAGGTGCATAATTAATGACAGCAGGGCCGGAAGATTTGGTTTGGTTTCCCGTCACAATATATATCAATGAATGAGGGAACTAAATGTAATGGCCAGGATTCTTCCCCAAAAATTCTAGGTCTCCAATTTGCATGAAAATGGGAGTACTCCTGTCCATTTTTTTAAGCGTGATTTTCAGAATGAATCTCTGACACTCTGAGCACTGCAGAGTGCCCTAGCGGGATTTCCTCTGAAAATTAGGGAGTGGGGCCTATTCCCACCCAAGAGACCAGCAGTATTGCACTGAGCAGGCCACTGCACGTGCGCCATTCTGTCAGAGCAGAGATAAGTGCATGTGCAGTAACCCCGCATTGCCAGCCTCTCAATTGTTGACCAGCCTGATCGCTGGCCAGCCCTGCAACCCCCTATCACTGCCCTTGCTAACACCCCATACCCCGATTGCTGGTCTTCCAGACCTCACCAGACCAACTCCTATGGCCCACCCACATTAGCCAGCTCCGATCTCCCCAATCCCTCACCTCCACCTGGATGGCCAGCCCCGATCACTATCCCCCCTCCTTCTGCTTGTGATGCCTGTGCAGAGTGGCAGTGGGAACCCCCCACCCCCAATGATCGTCCACCCAATAGGCCCCACCCCAATCAGCCCCACCCCTTGGCACTGCCCAATGCCCAGTGGGCAGTGCCAAGGGGGGAATTGCCAGTTTTCTCCTTGGGCACTGCCCAAGGGCACTCTCTTATCCTGACCTCCTGGGGAACCTCAATGACCTCTGTTCCCTCCAGCCCGTTAGTGGGGAGCAGAAGTAAACTCCACTGGAGTAAATCACTCCCGAGGGGTGGGGGGAGTGGGAGACAGCAGCAGCCCAGAGTCTTCAGTCCCAGATCGCTAGTCACATGGAAATGAAGATTTCCTATTGTAATCAGCTCTGCGCTGATTTCCGGCATGGAGCTGATGACACTGGAAATCTTCAGCTGGGAGACATGCAGAGGCCTGGGCTTCCAGTGGGAAGCCTGTGAAATGAGGTCCGCTGAAGACTGCCAGCCCACTGCCCTGCTCTAGCAGCACAGCAGGCAAGGAGAATCACCCCCAGTATCCCCAAATTGCAGACGATACAAAGCTGGGTGGAGGGTGAGCTGTAAGGAGGATGCAGAGATGCTTCAGTGTGATTTGGACAAGCTACGTGAGTGGGCAAATGCATGGCAGATGCAACATAATATGGATAAATGTGAGATTATTCACTTTGGTAGCAAAACAGCAAGACAGATTATTATTTGAGTGGCTATAAATGAAGAATAAAGCTAAGTATACATGGAGAGGTAGTAAATTGGATTAGATATTGGCTCAATGGAAGAAGACAATAAGAAGTCTCACAACACCAGGTTAAGGTCCAACCAGTTTATTTGATAGTAAACCCACAAGCTTTTGGAAACGCTGTTCCTTCGTCGGGTGTGTGGAAACTTCTGATTAGACCTTTCTCCACACGTTTCCAAAAGCTTGTGGGTTTACTAACAAATAAACTGGTTGGACTTTAACGTATTGTGAGACTTCTTACTGTGTTTATTCCAGTCCAATGCCGGCATCTCCACATCAATGGACGAAGCCAGCGAGTGGCAGTGGAGGATTGCTTCTCTGAGTGGAGGCCTGTGACTAGTGGTGTCAGGGATTAGTGCTGGGTCCACTATTGTTTGTCATCTACATCAACGATCTGGAAAAAATGTGGTAAATTGGATGAGCAAATTTGCTGATGATACAAAGATTGGAGGTGTAGTGGACAGTGAGGAAGGTTTTCAAATCTTACAGAGGGATTCAGACCAGCTAGAGAAATGGGCTGAAAAATGGCAGATGGAGTTTAATGCAGACAAGTGTGAGGTATTGCACTTTGGAAGGACAAACCAAGGTAGAACATACAAGGTAAATGGTAGGACACTGAAGAGTGCAGTAGAACAGAGTGATCTGGGAATACAGATATGTAATTCCCTAAAAGTAGTGTCACAGGTAGATAGGGTCGTAAGGAGTGCTTTTGGTACATTGGCCATAATAAATCAAAGGATTGAGTATAAGAGTTGGAATGTTATGGTGAGGTTGTATAAGATGTTGGTGAGGCCAAATTTAGAGTATTGTGTGCAGTTTTGGTCACCTAATTACAGGAAGGATATTAATAAAGTTGAAAGAGTGCAGAGAAGGTTTACAAGGATGTTGCCGGAACTTGAGAAACTGAGTTACAGAGAAAGGTTGAATAGGTTAGGACTTTATTCCCTGGAGCGTAGAAAAATGAGGGGAGATTTGATAGAGGTGTATAAAATTATGATGGGTATAGATAGAGTGAATGCAAGCAGGCTTTTTCCACTGAGGCTAGGGGATAAAAAAACTAGAGGACATGGGTTAAGGATGAAGGTGGAAAAGTTTAAGGGGAATATTCGGGGGGGGGGGTGCTTCTTCACACACAGAGTGGTGGGAGTGTGGAATGAGCTACCAGATGAAGCGGTGAATGCGGGCTCACTTTTAACATTTAAGAAAAACTTGGGTGGGTACATGGACGAGAGGGGTGTGGAGGGATATGGTCCAGGTGCAGGTCAGTGGGACTAGGCAGAAAAATGGTTCGGCACAGCCAAGAAGGGCTAAAAGGCCTGTTTCTGTGATATAATGTTCTATGGTTCTAAGGAATGTGCAATGAGATCTAGGTGTCCTCACACAACAGTCACTGAAGGTAAGCATGTAGATACAGTATGTTGTAAAGAAACCAAATAACATGATGGCCTTCATAGTGAGAGTATTCAAGTACAGAAGCAGGGATGTCTTGTTATAATTATACAGGGCCTTGGGGTGGCCCTACCTGGAATATTGTGTTTTGGTCTCTTTACCTGAGGAAGAATGTTTTTGCCTTAGAGGGAATGCAGCAAAGGTTTACCAGACTGATTCCTAGGTTGGCAGGACTGACATATGAGGAGAGGTTGAGTTGTTCATTGGCTGGAGGTTAGAAGAATGAAGGAGAATCTCATAGGAACCTATAAAATTCTAACAGGATGAGACAGGGTAGATGCAAAAGGATGTTTCCGATGGTGCAGGTGTCCAGAACCAGGGATCATTGTCTAAGTAAACATTTTAGGATTGGGATATTTTTTCACCCAGGGAGTGCTAAGCCTGTAGCATTCCCTACCACAGAAAGTAGTTGAGGCTAAAACATTGGATATAGCTCTTGGGACGAAGGGAAAGGATATTGGGGATGGCGGGATCAGGCTGTTGAGTTGGATGATTAGTCATGATCATAATGAATGGTGGAACAGGCTCGAAGGGCTGAATATCCTACCCCTGCTCGTATTTTCTATATTTCGATGTTTATATGACTTAGTTCCAAATGAGAGAATTCTGCCCACACTCCCAGAAGGCTATAGGCATTCACTGTGCTACAGTCTATAGGAATCTCACACATTACCAACACCAAGGACATCATGACTAATGCTCTTTCATACACTTTAACATCTTCATCTCTTGTCATATCCTGTGTAATTCATATCTTCAAACCTTACAAAGGTCCATGCAGCACACACAAAATATAGGCAAGCTTATAATCTGCTCTGGCATCCATCCTTCTCACAGTCTGCCCATCTGTCTTCACGCAGGACAAGATCAATCAAAATAACAGGGAGACATCCCAGAGTGAAGGGGGAATGTGGGAGCTCATGCCATTCACCTTCTTTGAGGAGCAGGAGACAGGGACTGTTCCAGTGCTGAAGGCGAGATATGCATCTCCCAACACCCAGTGAGGCCCCATCCGCTACTCTTCACCCACCCCTGACACTGTGAGTGCTATTTAATGTAGATGACTATCCAGCCAGTCGCTAATTATCTCTTCTCTCTGTTACACTCACCAGCAAGAAAATGAGGAGGCACACCACCAGTCAGCAAATCAGCTCCCAGGTGACCTTGGATGAGGCTCCTGAGGATCCATCAGCTGTAGAGACATCAGTGCATTCCCCTGCACTCTGCATTAACTCAGAAATACACACACCTCGGTGGGAGCTAGTTTTAGAGAGGCTTTGGGGTCACCATCTGGTCAGCCGGTGGAGGCAATGACAGCCAGGATCATCAACACTGAGAGGACTGCTGAAGACCAGGCTCCTGCTGACTAATGCCGAGCCTCTGGAACCAGCCTTCAGAGAACTGTTGAAGCTCCAAAGACAGGCATGGGAACAGCAAGCAAGGCTATCAGCAAATTAGAACAGAGGATGGAGGAGTCTGTCCCCATTCTGTCTGATGCCGTGGTAATGACATGCAGTGCATCAAGGTCACCATTGGAATGGTGGCGATTCTTGTATAAACATTGATCCAGCAGTTTGTGCTAGATATACACTCGGACCTGCACACCATTGCCATCACCATGAGTGGGATCCATCAAGGCAGCACAGTGGTTAGCTCTGCTGCCTCACAATTCCAGGGCTCCTGGGTTCAATTCTGGGCTTAGATTATTGTCTGTGTGGACTTTGCACATTCCCCCTGTGTCTGCATGAGTTTCCTCCGGGTGCTCTGGTTTCTTTGCATACTAAAGATGTGCGGGTTAGGTTGATTGGTCATGCTAAATTGCCCCTTAGTGTCCCTGGATGTGAATGTTAGAGGAATTAGCAGAGGAAATGTGTGGGGTTTTGGGGATAGGTGAGATTGTTCTCAGCACTGATTCAATGGGCCAAATGGCTTCCTTCTGCACTGTAGGGTTTCTATGATTCTTCTATGCAAAAGGAGGATGGGTTACCTGACCCACCATGAAAATTAGGAGAGGAAAATTGCAGCCCTTTCTTATTCCAATGGGAAAATATTTTTAGGCCACACTCCAGATTTTCTGGTGCTGACTGCCATGCTGCCCACCAGCAGTGGGTTTGGAAAATCCCACCCGTTATATGGAGTATCGCTTCAAAGTAGAGGGTTTGTGAGCAGAATTTTAAGTTACACTCGGACCAGACCTTCATTGAAAGACAGGGGATTTTTATTGTCATTCAAAATATTGCAGTGAGAAAGAGACAATTAACATGCCACAGCACAGACAACTGCTTTATGTACAATGCATTTATTTTTCTCAGATTACAATGATGCAATATTTTGAATGTGCTCTCAGTGAATGGTACTGTTATGCTCTTTGAATCATCACTTGCACACCTCACAGAGCAATTATTATACCAACCCTGCAATGCCTGTTCAGGCCACAACGACGGTGCAAATGAGACTGAATATTCAAACAACAGTCAGATTTCAAATGGGTTCCAACTTGTATAAAAACTTGGTTTGGGAGATGGGCTAAAGGGGAGTAAAGAGGGCACAGACAGCAAAAAGGAATTAGTCTGTTTTATGTCAGCATCGAGAAAAATGGTATACAATCATACTGGGTGCAAAATTAATAAAAAATTTTCTCTGTTGTTATCTAAAGTATTTTGTGTGACTAAGTATATATGTACTTTGGACTATTTGGACTATTATTTAAATGGTGAATGGACTATTATTTAAACGGTGAATGGACTATTATTTAAATGGTGTAAAATTACAACATGCTACTGTGCCGAGGGACCTGGGGGTCCTTGTGCATGAGTCAAGTTTTTGCAGCAGGTGATCAAGAAGGCAAATGGAATGTTGGCCTTTATCACGAGGGCGATCGAATATAAAAGCAGGGAGATCTTGCTGCAATTGTACAGGGCACTGGTGAGGCCGCAACTAGAGTACTGTGCGCAGTTTGGTCCCCTTATTTGTAAAAGGATATATTGGCCTTGGAGGGAGTGCAAAGAAGGTTCACCAGGTTGATACCAGAGATGAGGGTGTTAGCTAATGAGAAGAGATTGAGTAGATTGAGCCTGTACTCGTTGGAGTTTAGAAGGCTGAGGGGGGATCTTATAGAGACACATAAGATAATGAAGCGGCTAGACAGGGTAGAGACAGAGAGATTCTTCCCACTTAGAAAGGAAACAAGGACTAGAGGGCACAGCCTCAAAATAAGTGGGAGTCAATTTAGAACAGAGTTGAGGAGGAACTTCTTCTCTCAGAGGGTAGTGAATCTTTGGAATTCTCTGCCCATTGAAGCAGTGGAGGCTACTTCATTAAATGTGTTTAAGTCACTGGTAGATAGAGATAGAATACTGATCAATAAGGAATTAAGGGTTATGGGGAGCAGAGCGGTAAGTGGAACTGAACCACTATCAGATCAGCCATGATCTTATTGAATGGCGGGGCAGGCTTAAGGAGCTAGATGGCCTACTCCTGCTCCTATTTCTTATATTCTTACGTACAACAGTATGCAAAGACCTCTCAGTCAGGGTCTGCTTAATCTTTGGGAGGATAAATTTAACTTTGGGGTAATGTTGTGAAAAGGGTAATAAGATTGGTTGGTTCTGCCTGTTATATAGCTTCCTTCCCATCGACCTTAGTGAAAGAGAACTTCATGTGTGTTGTGTAATGGGCAGTCACAGCATTTTAATCCAGCCCAAAGTTAAAACTAACTCCCATGTTTCTGTGCAAAGCTAAACAAAACCATCAAAGTCAAAACTATTGAACACAAATATGATTTAAAAAAGCCTAAAGTATGGCCTTTTAAAAATTTTAGATATTTAAAAAAAAATCTGACAACAGAACTTTATTAAGGACCCATTCACCGAATGGTATTTTGCAGGTTGGGGGAACCATTGGTGAAACATGCTGCCGCATGTTCCCCTGGAAAGGCCATCTGATGCTTTAAAAGAGCTCTGAACAGTTACACCCTAAAGCAAAATGAACTAGGTTTGGCTTCAGTCTATTGAGCAGATTGAGTAGATAGCCCAACTAACGACACCTAGTCCAATTGTATCATATAATACAAGCAATCTGCCCCAGCTCCTGCTCCTAGATCCATAGAATCTCTACAATGCAAAAGGAGGCCATTTAGCCCATCAAGTATGCGCCACTTCTCTTAAAGAACATTTTACCTGGGCCTAAACTCCACTTCACCCTCATAATCCTGTACATTTACCATGGCTAAACCACCTAACCTACACATCTTGGCACACTAAGGGCCCGATTTTACCTTCACAGTGCACTCATTTTTGGGGTCAAAAACTTGTAAGGTTGGGCGTGGGACAAGTAGCACGATCCACACCTGCCTCCGCGCCAATCCCCCTTTTACCAAGGCCTGAAAATGGCCATGATTGGAACTGCATTGGAAATGGGCATGTGCATGCATTTAAGTTGACTTAATGGGCTGTATGCTCAACTTTACTGGCACTTTCCCCTTTACCACCATGTTTGCCATCCAGAATCAGTGCAAAACAGACATGCTCCATATAAGTCTGACTCGGGCACTCAATCAGTGAGGGTTAGTGAGGAGGTAAGTGCCTAGCATCCGATGGCTCTCTGCTTGAGATAGGTGGTGGGCCTGAAGGCTTTCTGCTTGAGATTGGTGGATCTGCTGCCACTCTGCCTGTGATCAGAGGGGGAAAGGGGGTCTACTGCCACTCTGCCTGAGATCAGTGGTGGGGGGAGGGGGATCCACTCCACTCTGCCCAAAATCAGTGGAGGAAAGGGGGGTCTGTTGCCACTCTGCCTGAGATCAGTGGGGGAGAGGGGCCTGTAATCGGTCTGGGTGATGGAGGGGGTGGGGGGAATAAAGGGGTCAGTAATGTTGCAGGGGGTGGGGAGGCAATGTTTGTGGGGCCAGGGGGAGGCATTCTCCAGCCCAGGAGGGATGTGGCAGTGGAGCAGCATTCTATTTTTTTTTCTGCGCGTGCGATATTGATGGCACTGATCAGAGCTGCAGGGTTTTGGGCAAGTTAAGCCCCACCCAAAGGCTTGTGCAGTGTGATTTGGACTCACTGATATTTTGGCAGGCAGAGTGTGTACAGGGGCGCCTCAGAATGGGTCTAAAAGTTGGATCTGAAACACTCCCAGTGTCAAGTCCGCCCAGCACTTAGAATCAAAATGGTAAGATAAGGCCCTAAGGGACAATTTAGCGTGACCAAACCACCTATTCTGCACATCTTTGGACTGTGGGAAGAAACTAGAGTGCCCGGAGGAAATCCATGCAGACACAGGGAGGAAGTACAATCATAGGAGGTCGGAATTGAACCTGGGTCCCTGGTGCTATGAGGCAACAGTGCTAATCATTGTGCCACCATGATACCATGCTGCTGCTCCTATTCATTCTCCTAACAGTGTTTCTGGAATTTCCAAAATATTATCCTCCCTTGGTTTTTGCTCATAGCTACTTCTGCTGCTACATGGACTGTTCTGCAAGGTACCTCAATGGAAAAATATCTTAATAAAAATAGATGAATAGGGATGGGAAGAATTATATGTGGAGCATAAACACTGCTGTAGACCAGTTGGTAGACTCAGTGTGATTCTATGCATAATTGGGAGGAGGAGAGGGTTTGACATGTTGTCACCTACCTCTTGTGACCAAAATGGTTCTCAGCTGTTGGTCAGAATTCAATAAAGGTTTGAGGTTCCTGACGGCAGATCCTGTGAGGAATCCAGCGAAATTGTTGGACCCTACAGACAGTGGGTTTCCTCCCCTATTTGCATGGATACAGGCTGAAAGTTATTGATTCTCTGCCGTTTGGTCAGAAATAATCTGGTTTCTTCAACTAACGGAGTGGAACTAAAAGATAACAATTTTAGGACCAACCGTTAGATGCACGGGGCAGCACAATGGCACAGTAGTTTGCACTACTGCCTCACAGTTCCAGGGACTCGGGTTCAATTCTGACCTCAGGTGACTGTGTGTATGGAGTTTGCACATTCTCCCCATCTCTGCGTGGGTTTCCTCTGGGTGCTCCGGTTTCCTCCCACAGTCCAAAGATATGCGGGTTAGATTGATTGGCCATACTAAATTGACCCTAGTGTCAGGGGATTAGCAGGGTAAATGTGTGGGTCACAGGAATAGGGCCTAATTAGGATTGTGATTGATGCAGACTCAATGGGCCAAATGGCCTCCTTCTGCACTAAAGGGATTCTGTGCAAATTATTACTAATGAGAATACATGCTTTAGAATTGGAGACAAATTCAGGTATAATTATGGAGATTCAATGCACGCAAGTGAAACGTAAGTAGGGATCTCTTGTAGAAAGGAGTTTTGGTATGTACATTTTCAGGCAAATTGCTAAGCTGCATTGATATCCTTTGTTTCTTAGCTAAATTACACTGTCATAATATTTGCATTCCATAGTACTTACAATATTAAAGTTGCTAAAAGTAATTCACAGTTAAACTGTTTTCAATGACCAAAATTGATACTATGTACTTTAAAATTACATGTGAGAACCAAATGTAACTTATTTTATCAGCAGCCTGGGACCCTTGGATAGATACTTGCCTTCAAAATAATTTTCAAGGCCTTTACAGTCTGGCCCAACAGCTAAATTAGATTTCTCTTTCATGACGACTACTTCAGTTGTGCTTTTTGATATTTCGGCATTAAGATGTGTTTTTGGCCATCGTTTTCACATCTTTGGATCTCAACCTGGAAAGTTCAACTAAATTTAGCAACTGCATTTTCTTTGCTAAGCCTAACTGACCTTCAAATATTGGTAGTATTGTTGGCATTTTAGAAAATGAGCCCTGGGGTGGCACAGTGGCACAGTGCTGCCTTACAGTGCCAGGGAGCCAGGTTCAATTCCAGCCTCAGTTGGAGTTTGCACGTTCTCACTGCGTCTGCATGGGATTCCTCCGGGTGCTTCCAGTTTCCTCCCACACTCCAAAGCTGTGCGGGTTAGGTTGATTGAATGTGCTAAATTGCCCCTTAGTGTCAGGCGGACTAGCAGGCTAAATATATGGGGTTACAGGGATAGGGCATGGGATTGTTGAAGATGTAGGCTCAATGGACCAAATGGCCTGCTTCTGCATTGTAGAGATTCTATGATATTCTCAAGTGCAGTTTATAGAATAGATGACCAAGCCTGTATTGAACATGGACATTTTTGTTCTTTAGCTTGTACATTGAACATCAGCAGTAAGTTATTTCCCACTCATTTGAGTAGACAAGCATTTGTATTGAGATTTGTTGAAGCCTTAACTTAAATAATGGCCACTGTTAACTGACAAAGTACGATAACTTATCAACATTAATTAATGGCATTGGATGGCAAAAATTGAATGTACAGGGAGACGTCAAATGTGCATCTCAGTATGACCCGAATAATTACTGGGGCAGTATTTGGGAGTAGGGGAGAAGAGTTTTATTCAAGAATGTTGGGTTTTTCCTCTGCCTTTTGTCTCTTATGGGTTCCCTGCCCAAAATCTACCCCTGTCTTGGCTCTCTGTCAGGTAGGGAACACTCTGGAGGAGATCACAGCCCCAGGAACCTGTTGTTGGAATAGTGTTAGTGAGTGGAATTGTCAGATCATGGGGAGTTGAATCCACAATCCCAAAGGAGGGGAAGATGATGTTCTGATATCAGGAACCTTTGGAAAC
The DNA here is from genome assembly GCF_965287045.1 of Carcharhinus amblyrhynchos. Lineage (NCBI taxonomy): Eukaryota > Metazoa > Chordata > Chondrichthyes > Carcharhiniformes > Carcharhinidae > Carcharhinus > Carcharhinus amblyrhynchos. Next base: position 39,166,174 of record NC_137328.1, on the reverse strand, counting down.
AGGAGTCAGGGCCAGGAATAAGGTAGGCTTGGTAGGGTAGACGAAAGTACTCGTGCGAATAAAGGTATTCACTTTCCCAACACATCACTATTCACCTTTCTTTAGTTGTTGGGTTTTCCAAGGTCTGGGAAAACTGACCAGTCAGGATTATCCATTCCAAATAGGTTAGATATGAGATTTGCAAATTCATTATAATATTTAAGTAGGTAACTCCTGGGAGCAGATTAGTTGACTGCCCCATTTTTTCACCTTAAACCCAGAGGGCAGGGGAGTTTGGGAGTTGAGACAGGGATTTGATGGGAATGATGGAGCAGACTGGGATTAAGTTTGAGATTCTTTTGTTGTTAAAATGACCCCTTACAGGTGCAATTCTAGTGTCCAGCTATCCTTTTCAGTGAGAAACCCTGGCACCTGCCCAGCTCTGGGAGGTGAGGTTGCCCAGAGCCTATTCAATGGCTGGTACTTTACCACCCAGAATCAGGGCTGACGCGGATCGCAGAATGGAATTCTCCACTGGCCTCCATTTGGTGGGATTTTACGTGCCTCACCCCAGCGAGGCCAGTCTCCATGGCTCCTGTCTAAGGATCTAATCACCACTCTTTTGATGTCCTGGCCTGCGGGCTCTCCCCACCCCAATCCCATACCCCACCCACAATGGCATCCATTTAGCCATTTTTACCCATCAGAACGCAAGCCTCTTCTGCTTTGTAGGCACACTGACCTCCAATCCTCTACTGAAATCAAACTGAGCCAGGGGTCTCCCTGGGGTAAACGCTGCAACGTGAGAGACCCTCTGCAGCCCTGATCAATAATACCTTTTCTTTTCATGATCAGAAACTGAGCTCAGATACAATGAAGCTGATGAATGTAGTGGGTAATGGCAGTACAAATTATTATTTACCCAAAGGTCTGGACAGATTAGGAAATGTTTTGAAATACAGCTATGCTAGATTAACCAGGTTTATGCTTCTGGCAATGTACCTTATTGCGTATTATATCTAACAAGCCTAACCACGGCTAAGGGTAGAGGTGGAGCCGTCTCAACAGCCAACCCCACAGGATAACACTGAAACCACCATAGATAGAACTTTGCAGCCAGTGAGAATACAGAAAAGATATTTAATTAAATGCCTGAGTCACTCGGGTCCCTAATAAACTTTGTCCACATGTGCATGATGCAATAGCCTAACACACCATTCCAAAGATGTCCTGTGCTTCATTCGATAGCCCAACTTGCAACTAATTTGTTGTGAACCAACATAAATTAACTCCAAAAGATATTCAAATAAAATACCAACTTTATTTTTTGTGTTGTGTTTCGTGTTTCGCACACTGAGAGCTCCTTTTAATGACAATTATCAAAATTGGCTCAGCAATTTCTGACTAGTAATCATAAATTTAAAACAAAGTTTTAGTGACATAATCAGCCTCACGCCAGGGGACGGTGGAAGGCTAATTTTAATATTCAGTGGCTGATTCAAATCTGTTTAGCCAGCTCAGGATACTACTGTCCAGGCTCACCGCGGTTTCTGACCTCGCTGGTGGAGGTCCGCACCATGACGAATCACAGTGTTTCCAATGATGGGGACCAAACGTGATGGCCTTGCTGGTGGGGCCAGAGGCCATTGAGGCTCCCGGGAGGTTGAGGACTTTGCCCCTTTGGGCATTGCTCCCCACTCACCTGACAAAGGAACAGCGTTCCGAGAGCTAGTGGCGTTTACTACCAAATAAACCTGTTGGACTTTAACCTGGTGTTGTGAGACTTCTTACTGTGTTTACCCCAGTCCAACGCTGGCATCTCCACGGGCAGTGCCCAGGAGGTTAAACCTGAGGGGGTGGGACCTCATGGGGGGCACAGATGGCGTTGGGGAAGATGTAGAATTGGTGAGGGGGAGGTGTAACTCAGCATCATGGGGTGGGGGCTAGTGGTGGGGCCAACCATTAGAGGTTGGGGCTATCCATTAGAGGGCAGCGCTGGCCATTGGAACTCAGGGACGGCCATCGGGAGGCTGGTGATCGGGTGGGGAGGTTGGAGCTGGCGAGTGGGGGTTTGAGGCTGGCAATTGGGAGGCCAGCGATCATAGGGTTTGGGGGGGGGGCGGTGGTGAGGAGAGAATGTCGATTGATCTCCCAGTATGCTGGGAGATAGGCACATGCCCAGTGGCTCCCTGAGCACTCCGTTGCCAGCCTCTCCAGTGGGTTTAGGCTCTGTCTCCACCTTACTGGTGTGAATGGCCTGACAGCCTCTGTATTCCTCAGAGAACTGTAAATTCATTAAACTCAGCTCACCCAAAAAACAGGAGGCTAAGCCTCTTGTTTTTCCACCCATTGGTCATGTTGAATTTTTGGGGGAAATCATTCCCCTGATCTTTGGTGTGGCTGTAGAGGGAGGGGTCAGAGGATCACTTTGCAAGCTTGCTCCAGGGCCTGGCTAAGTTGGCCATTAATGGTCCCAGACAGTGGGCTGTCTGCCCCTCCTCCAAGACTATGTTCACATCTGTGTGTCCCTGGAGAGGGGACAAGCAGTGTCTGCCCATACACCAGAGCCCAACCTTACTGGTAGGCTGTGGCCCCAGAAATAACATTTTAGTTTAATTTTTAAGTTTCCTTTGAAAGTTTTTTTTTGTTACAGTACCCCTTTAGTTTATATTTGTTCACTTGTTTTACAAAAGGACATACACAGGAAACCAAGAATAGGACACAGTGGATATTCAGAGGGGAATGATCTGGTCTATTCCTCCTCCACTACCCCCACCTAAGAAGATAGGCAACACCAGCTTTTCTAACCTCACAGAGTAGGCAGGGCACTGGAGAGGTGCCTGTCACCATTGAGTGCTTGCTGGCTCTTTGGCATGGTAGCACAGTGGTTAGCACTGCTGCCTCACATGCACCAGGGACACAGGTTCAATTCCTGCCTTGGTTCACTGTCTGTGTTGAGTCTGTGCATTCTCCCCAAGTCTGCGTCGGTTTCCTCCGGGTGCCGCAGTTTCCTCCAACACTCTGATAGATATGCTGGCTAGGTGCATTGGCCATACTAAATTCTCACTCAGTGTACCTGAACAGGCACCAGAGTGTGGCGACTAGGGGATTTTCAAGCAACTTCATTACAGTGTTAATATACGCCTACTTGTGACACTAATAAGTAAACTTTACATTTGATGATCTCCCAAGTGGCCTGATTCTGTGTCGTATATCTAATGTAAAACCCCAGAAACTCTGGCTGAATCAATGCTGTGAGTGTACCATAAGCTCTGAGATTGCTGCCTGCAGGTTATTTTTGGACCACAGCTTTGAAATGTTTTTACTGTATCGGCTGGATGAAGCCTCCCAGAATTGCAAGGTACATCCAGTGTAGCAAGAAACCTTTTTCCATGAACCAATCTTCATTTCTCAAAATGCACGCAAATTTTGTGTGATAATATAAAATGTGTATAATATTTCAGTATTGTACAGTTGCTATGGGCGTGGGTGTGTAATATATCTAGATTTCTAACTTCATGAACAGTATTCTGGGAGAGCACGTGATTAAATATTAGGCTTTTTTAAGGGCGTTCGCAAGATTTAAAACCTTAAATAAACGGTGGTTAAGATATTAAGATATTAATCATCGAAGTTGTTGCCTGAGAAATTGAAAATGCTTAGCGATTTAGAAATCTGCCGTCATCACTGATAAAGAACTCAGTTTAGAAACTCCCTCGAGGTTGACAAAGCTCTGGTGGTGAATGCTGGATAGCAAACCGGTACAGAAGCATGACTCTAACCTTCAGCGAGAGGAATCCGTTCAAGAAGCCCGTCCAGGCGGCGCCGGGAGCGGCTAGCGAGGCTGCCTGAGCCCGGGGGATCCACATCATCGGTGTCGCGGCGTTGGAAGCAGCAATACCGGGAAAACATTTCCCCCCCCTCGGTTTTTAAACAGAATGCGACTGACTACAGGCCTTCGCTCAACTAAAAGACGCCGAAGGGTCGATAGAAGCTTTGTCAAGTTAGACGAGGCTGATTTGGCGAATAGTAATGTTCCTGTCGTGTTATTCTGTAAAGATATGTACTGATTGAATCAACAGAGGCTCATCAGTAGTGTTGCTCTTCTGTTCACTAACCCTCATTGCGTATTTTGTTCTAGCCTTGACTCACTAAAGTGCGAACAATTTGCCGACTGAATGAGTAAAGTTAAAGTTTATTTATTAGTGTTACAATTAGGTTTACATTAACACCGCAATGAAATTACTGTGAAAATCCCCTAGTCGCTACATTCCGGCACCTGTTCGGGTACACTGAGGGAAAATTTAGCATGGTCAAGGCACTTAACCGGCAGGTCTTTCGGACTGTGGCAGAAACCGGAGCACTCGGAGGGAACCCATGTTCTCCCCATATTTGTATGAGTTTCCTCAGGGTGTTCCAGATATGCAAAAAGACACTCCTGCTTCTCTCAGCCCAATACAATGAAGAGTAACCCAGCTGTGAGATCCCTTTGGTCCACAGTGCATGCTCCGCTTATCATTGTACATTATAGGATTCTGTCTTGCAGTTTCAATTTTAACCCAGCTGTTGGACTTTGTCTGGCGGTAATCCCGGGAAAATATCAGCCAAACCACAATGATGTCAATAATGGGGCCATGGCCTATCATTGTTGGGGGGCTCTGTCACACTATTTTCATCATGTGGGAGGCTTCCAGATTGGCTCACATATCCGGTTTGTCAAGAGTGATGCATTGTTTCATCATGGAAGTGGCTATTGAATGTGAGTCAACTGCAGAACATAGGTTCTCCTCAATGTAACAACTAAGGTGACTGAACTCAAAACAATATCACAACAGGCCCAAATACATTTGTCTCTGTTCCATTGAGTCTACAAAAAAAAGTGGAACATTGTACAACCACAGCACGGTGGCACAGTGGTTAGAGCTGCTGCCTCACAGCACCAGGGACTGAGGTTCAATTCCAGCCTCAGGTGACTGTCTGTGTGGAGTTTGCGCATTCACCCTGTGACAGAGTGGGTTTCCTCCGGATGCTCTGGCTTCCTCCTACACTCCAAAGATGTGTGGGTTAGCCATGCTAAATTGCCCCTTAGTGTTAGGGGATTTGCAGGGTAAATATGTGGGGTTTGGGGGGAAGGGCCTGGGTGGGATTGTTGCCAGTGCCAGCTTGATGGGCCTAATGCTCTCCTTCTGCACTGTAGGGATCCTATGATTCTAACTATAAAAGACTTCTAAAGTGATCTTGTAATAAATATTCAAACATTATGGTTTGCTAGTCTTTTACTAGAGAGCAATTCAGAGAAAATAGGAAGTGTGCCTCAATTTTTTTAATATAGTATAAAGGTATGGTGTGACATGGGAACACTATGATGGACAAGCAAGCTGTGGAAGGTTTCTGTCTAAGGAGGGATTAGGTGATGAACATACCTTTGAAGTATTTGTGTTACCTGTGGAGTTATTTATTTTTTCAATACACTAACATGAATATCCACTTTTAACTATTTTATAATTGTGGTAGTAAAATCAAAATCACAATGAACATAACTCTAGATACAAATTATTGACATGGTTTCAATATAGTGATTTTCAGAACATCATATCCCATTTTTTATCTCTCTGTCTCTCTCGCTTCATCAGAGTTTTTGCGCCCCTTTTGAGTTTTTGCTTTTTGTGCTGACAGATGGGTCCTTTGTCTTCAGCTCCAAGCCCTGGTGGTCATGTGGTTGGACCCGACCAATGAAAAAAATCTAAACCACGCATGTACGGCCCTTTCCCAGCCAGCACATGCACAGGAGGCCTGAGGTTTGTCAGGTCTTGGAGATGCCAACCACAGTGCTGAAGATGAAGGTTAATTTAGTGACATAAATCTTCAATCCTTTTGAATCTTGTGCCACTGTACACTGATTACAAACCACTGATTTAATGGATTCTGTTGACCCTATCCATAAATTCACTCCAGATATTGACTACTCTTGTCAGGAAGCATTTCTTCATGCAGGCAGCCCTGAACTTACCTTTTCTCAGTTTGTACCTATATCCTGTTGCCAGTGTAGTTAAGGTTTAACTTGAAACAGTGCTTAATATTAACTTTCTCTATTCTATTTAGTACCTATTCTATAGACCACTATGAGCCGCCTTCCATCGCAACCCTCCTCCCCTCCCCATTTTGTTTACCCCATTCCAAAGATGAAGAATTCGAGTTTTCCTCACTTTTCCTCATTTTGATACAATGGTTTTTGTTTTTCCCCATTCTCTGCCCTGGTATCAAGGGCTCAAATGTTTCCAGGCAACTTGTATTTTTCAGGGAAGCAGTCAGAGTTGGACCGATTGTTATCAATATTTTCATTTGCAGGTTACATTAGAGGGATTTCTTTTCCTCTGACTCACAACAAGTGGGTATTCAGGGAGGGGCCATCGGAAATATGTTTCCCTCCTATTCTTCATATTCCCATGATATGGTTTGTCTCTTTTGTATATCTCATTAATATTTGTCACATCTGGAAAATACTTCAGTAAAGTTCATTAACATTTGGATCAAATGTGCACTGTTATTAAAGGATGCATAGGTGTGCATAGGTATAGAATCCCGACCATGCAGGAGGAAGCCATTCACCCCATTGAGTCTGCACTGACTCTCTGACAGGGCATCTTACCCAGGCCCTCTCCCTCACCTATCCTCATTATCCCACACATTCACTATGGTTAATCCATCTAACCTACGCATCTTTGGAGTGTGCCACACAAAGGAAACCCATACAGACGGGGACAAATGTGCAAATTCCACACAGCCATCCAAGGGTGGAATTGAACCCAGGACCCTAGCACTGTGATGCAGAAGTGCTAATTACTGTGCCACTGTGCTGTCCAAATATACAATACTATAAGATACTTAAGTAACAGAGGTTAAAAATGATTGGTGTCCAAGAAAATTATTTTCCTGGTACTATATTGAGTTAATGTTTATTCTGGCATTAAAGTCTTACTTTTATGGCTAACATAGATGCTAACTTTAATGAATGTCCAACAAAAGCCTTGGCCTAATATTGCATTATTTAAGTTCTGACAACTAAACATTTTTTCTATCACTTATGTTGAGCTCCTTCACTGATTGAACTAGTCATTCAGGAAGCAACTGGCATCATCATTTGTGGAACAGTTCATTCTCAACAAGGGGTGCAAAGCAATTTCAGCAATTACATTAAAGGACTTTCTTATTATAACAACTGAACAATTTCTGAATAAAAGATCAGTTATATTACCAAATTTAATAAGCATGCAAGTAGAGATGTTGGAAAAAAAAAGTGTATGCAGTAACTCTAAAGCAAATCCCCTCAAAAGTATTGATGGCACAGTGGTTAGTTCTGCTGCCTCACAGCATCAGGGACCCAGGTCTGTATTACTGGCTTGGGACACTGTGTAAAGCCTGCAAGTTGTCTCTACGTCTGCATGGGTTTCCTCTGGATGTTCCAGTTTCCTCCCACAGACTGAAAGGTGTGCTGATTTGGTGCATTGGCCGTACTAAATTCACCTTCAGTGTATCCAGTTACCGGGGTCTGGTGACTAGGGGATTTTTACAGTAACTTCTTTGCAGTGTTAATGTAGCCTACTTGTGACACTAATAAATAAACTTTAAAAGTTATTAGCTTTACTGTTTACATTAGAAATGCAAATAATGATTTAATTTTTTTCAATATTATCTATTATGTTCATTAGAAAAACACAATTCAACATTTTTCATAGAATCATAGAACCCTACAGTGCAGAAAGAGGCCCTTCAACCCATCAAGTCTGCACCGATCACAATCCCACCCAGGCCCTATCCCCATATCCCTACATATTTTACCCACTAATCCGTCTAACCCATGCATCTCAGGACACTAAGGGGAAATTTTAGCATGATCAATCAACCGAAGCTGCACATCTTTGGATTGTGGGAGAAAACTGGAGCACCCACAGGAAACCCACACAGACACAAGGAGAATGTGCAAACTCCACACAGACAGTGACCCGAGCCAGGAATCCAACCCAGGTCCCTGGAGCTGTGAAGCAGCAGTGCTAACCATTGTGCTACCATGCTGCCTGTAGACATTATTGCCTTACAGATAAAAATGGCAATCTACTGTGCTGTAGACCTATGAATGACTTGAGCAGTTTTACCCTCTGTGCTCAGAGTACATTAACAAATTAAATGCCTTTCATCAAATCCAACTCAAACCAAACTTTTTCAAGAAATTAATTTTTACTTGCTCATAAATGGGTGATGCTGGAAAGTCTGCTGTTAAAACCCACATTTTGTTGCCCTGTATAGGTCAAAGTGAGCTTCCTGCTTGAGTTACAATACTTTTTGTAATGATAACCCTTTGACAATGGTGTAAGGTAGGATAATGGCTCATTGTCACCACATCCATCTTTTTCCTATTCTTCTTAAAGATTGGCTAAAACTAGGTGGCTTGCTTAGTTCACAGGATATAAGCAGACAAATGCAAGAAGGAATAAACAAGCCCTATTAGTGAACCAGATTTTATGATAATCTGGCAAACTTCATAGATTTATTTTCTGTTGCAGGTGAACAGATCTGCTGAATTTAATTTTAAAAGTTGTCCTGGTCAGATTTGAACTCATGACCTGTCTGTTACTAGCTCAGTACAATACCATGCTTATCTTGCTCAGAGTCAATCTTCCATACCAAATGATAATGTCGCCCTAAGCTAACACGTGAAGAAACAGAAGTGACTGTCTCACAAATAAACATGGATCTTTCATGTAATGCATATTTAGTGATGTTGGGCTGTAATTTGGATTCAAAATTCTAGATTGAAGCACAGCAGATGTCAAACTGAAGAGAACATGCTTTATCACAGTAAATATAATTTAAGATTTCCAGCAATTTTGTTGTTTTTTTGGTCTATGAAGATTTCACAATGCTTTATATAACCCAGACAGATTGCCTACTGTTCAAACACATGCCCAGACATGTGAGTGTCTCATGAAAGATTATTCTCAGAATTTTCTCAGCCTTTATCATAAACATATTCAGGAAGGTAGCCAAGAACATCTAATTGTTTACTTCAAAAAATTGAACACAGAAATATAATTAACATTCTATGGCCAACAAGGAAAATCTAACCAGTTGTACCAGGAATTATTGCAGCCCTCAGAGAGAAACACTGTTTAACATAGCATATGGATTATTGCAGCACTTGATGTTTTCACTGACATGCAGAGCAACAGGTATTGGGCAAATTAGCTCCAAAGCTACAATTCAAGCATTGGACTCAGACAATATATCATAAATTGTAAAAAAAACTCAAGTGATTCATGAATATTTGCAGAACTCATATTATCATAGAATCATAGAAACCCTACAATACAGAAACAGGCCATTCGACCCATCGAGTGCACCATCCACAATCCCACCCAGGCCCACCCCCAAATCCCCACATATTTTACCCACTAATCCCTCTAACTTACGCATCTCAGGACACTGAGAGGCAATTTTAGCATGGCCAATCAACCTAACCCGCACATCTTTGGACTGTGGGAGGAAACCGGAGCACCCGGAGGAAACCCACACAGACACGAGGATACTATGCAGTGAATAGCTGGTATGAAAAATATCTGCTTTTCTACTTGTCAAGTGATGGGCATATTACATAGTTTAGGTGAAAAATGTTAAGGTTCATTGTGATACCAAAAGGAAATCAGCATTACAAGGGTGTAGTGGTGTTGTTACTGGATGAGTAATCCAGAGACCCAGGGTAATGCTCTGGGGAGCCAGGTTTGAATCCCCCCATGGCAGATGATGGAATCTGAATACAATAAAAATCTGTAATTAAAAGTCTAATGATGACTGCGGCACAATTGTTGTAAGAACCTACCTAGTTCACGAATTTGCTTCAAGAAAGGCAATCGTCCTCACTTGGTCTATGACTCTAGACTCAGCAACTGCCCTCTGAAATGGCACAGCAAGTCACTAAGTTCAAGAACAATTAGCAAATGCTGGTCTTGCCAGTGATGCCTGCATCCTGTAAATGAATTTTTAAAGCATTACATGATAGATTCTGCAGCAAAATGAGATTGTTTTAATCAGTTAATCTTCAACAGTATGTACTGGTATGTAAACTAGTGAGTTTATATTACACATAGAATTATGCTTAGTGAAATCATTGAAGAGTTCAGATGATATTCTAAAATGTCAATATTGACTAGGTTTGTGACCTTCATTTGACCTCCAAAGTTTGTATGATTAAAGTTCTGGAATCACTCCAATTCAGCTGTTTGTTTTTACATATGTTTCCTCTCTTCTGCCGTCACTATAGGTTTATACTAGGCTGTAATTCCAAGGCAGGAGATGCCCATCAGTACTTCACTCATATGGCCTTTCTTCCTGGCTAAACCCAGTCTAACACAGGGGCATCACAGCCCCTGAAATTTGAATCTGCTTTTGTCCACTGCTCTCACAGTCACACTTGCCAGCAAAGCAATCAGAAGCGGAAACTCTGATTTTTTTTATCTCTCTCTCTTTACCCCAGGTTGCCAGGGCAAAATAGCAGCATCATTGCTGCCAGCCTGATGGAGACCAGCTAACTTCACACATTCCATGAATTGCTTGTAATCATTAACTCAGTTGTACTCTGTCCATTCAACAGTTAAGCGATTAGGGGTTATTCTTGTTACATAATAATCTTTACAGTAAATTGAGTGCTTTTTATATGATCCTTTTGTTTTACTGTCTGTGATAAGGTCAGCATGTAATTGATGTGGGGTAACTTCATAGTTAATGGATTGAAAACTGTGATATAATCATTGCTGACCTGTCAAAAAATAATTAGTAGTAGATTATTGGGAAGATCAACATCAGCATTAAATATTTGAGCTAGTTGACATTACCAGACTTCAATGGTAGTAAATGCTTTGCATGTATGAGAGATTAGGTTTGATCCCAAGTAGTTCCATGGAAATGGGGAAGCAAATTTAAAACAAACTCAATGTTTAGCTTTGATCACTGGTAGTGCATTAGGAGGTTTTGTACTCAGGTACTCTCTCAGAGATATCTTTTTTATTCATTCATGGGACATGGGCATTACTGGCTGGCCAACATTTATTGCCCATGCCCTTGTTTAGAGAGAAGTTGAGAGTCAACTACATTGCTGTGGCTCTGGGATCACATATAGGCCAGACAAGGTAAGGACAGCAGATTTCCTTCCCCTAAAGAACATTAGTGAACCAGGTGGGTTTTTCCTGACAATGGCTTCATGGTCATCAGTAGATTCCAGATTTTTTAAATTGAATTCAAGTTCCACAGTTAGTCATGTGGGATTCGAACGCAGGTCCCCAGAACATTACTGGAGTTTCTGGATTAATAGTCAAGCGATAATACCATTATGCTATCATATTACTGAGGGAGTAGCGCACTGTCGGAAGTGCTATCACTTGGATAACATGTTTTCCTTCTGTGATGGATGTGAAAGATCCCATGGCAAAATTGAAAGAGGAATTTTCCTGCTATGTGGTTAAACTGGTATCCCTCAATTATGACAGCAGGTTATCTGGTCAATATCTCATTGTTATTTGAGGGACCTTGTTTATGCAAACTGATACATTTCAAAAAGGGCTTCATTGACTGTTAAGCACTTTGAACTGTCCTGCAAAGTGTCATGGGAATATAAATTCTTGCTTTCTTTATTGAAATTAATTGGTGATGCTGTTATTCCTACTACTCCAGAGGTGGCGCTGTGGCCCTTTCCATTTGTTTTGTCAGCTTTTCTTGCTTCTGTCTCCTACCTCAATCCTCAATGAATTAAAAATCTTTCATCCATCCCGTTGTTTTTGTCTACTTAGCTCTGTACCCATTTTTTTCCTCTGTCCGATTAATTGAAACCAATACCATGGAAATTTTACTAATATAACATATTCTAATCATCTCCAAGGAGCTCTGTCAACATGAAACAGCACTTTATTACAATTTCTTAAAGGATCTACACATCAACATGGGTTCTGTACAATGCGCATCAGTCTGAACTATAGTAGTTGCTGGTCTCTCCTGTTTTCTATAAATTCTCAGTAAAACTGATTCAAAATTATAAGCATATTTTAGTGATAACTTTCAAATTCTGCAACTATAATAATTCAAAAGCAAGTAGTCTAAACCTGCAAAGCCACAAGTTGTAAAAAAAAATGAGATGCGATTTTTTATAGCTACTCTTAATAAATTGAAATATTGCAAGCATGTTCCATTTTTACACTTACCATTATCCAGCACTGCAAAGATGTTCACTTGTTCATGTATTGTCAGACTGTGGTGGCTGTTGATGAGTATGCCTTTGTTTGAAATACTTTGCCCTATCTTGTATTGATCTGCTCACAGTTGTAATGTTATCAAGTTCAGCATAACGCTTAAATCTTATATTGCAGTAGTTCCTACTTCTAAGTAATGGAGCTGAATGGATAAGAAAGCTGTTAAGCAAGCGATAAAAAAATGTCTTATCTGTTCATGGGATGTGGACATTGCTGCTAAGTCCAGTATCTATTGGCCACTCCAAATTGCTTTTAAGAAAATGGTGATGAGCTGTTGCCTTGAATCCATAGAGTACATGTGGTGTAGATGTCCCCCACAGTGCTGTTAGGGAGGGGTTTTAGAATTTTGGTTCTACAGGAGTGAGAGAATGATGATTTAGTTCCAAGCTAACCTTTGCGCCCCTGAAGAGACCCCCATAACAGGTTCACATTTGGGTGAACATATTGTTAGCTTCATTGACATGCCACAAAAATTTAATAAAGGGGGAAAATACAGCAACAGATGTGCATAATTTTATTAAAATGTATTTAAATATATTAAAATCAGGTTCTTGCTCATTATGGATGTGAACTGGATTTCATTGGCGGTGAAGGGTGGCAGAAATTGGAGATTGGGATCACACCAGCGAGATTCCTGACTCTTCGGTTTCACCAGATCTTGAGCCACCACCACTGATTTCGCAGATGGAGAGTGTGGGTTCAAGATCACCCCCATAGTCTTTTGATAATAGTGATGCAATTGATATGAATGTAGTTTTTGTGTTCAATGGGAATGTTTAAAATTCAACTCCATGCCACAGGTAGTCAGTATGGCAGAAATACAGCTCAGGTGCTTGGAGAGCAAGATAGCTATTGATTTTAGTTATGTAGTGTTTACTAAAATGGAGCTAACGGACCTTTGTTTACAAAAATTGTCCCCTGGGGTTTCTAATAAACATGATGTGGAGATGCCGGTGTTGGTCTGGGGTAAACACAGTAAGAAGTCTCACAAGACCAGATTAAAGTCCAACAAGATTATTTGGTAGCAAAAGCCACTAGCTTTCGGAGCGCTCTCTCCCCTTTGTCAGGTGAGTGCTACCAAATAAACCTGTTGGACTTTAACCTGGTGTTGTGAGACTTCTTACTGTTTCTGAATAAAGGAATGGAATGTGGATTTAGGTGCTAAACTCACCACAGGGAGGGAATGATAGGGAGAGTCTAGAACTAGGGGGCACAGGTTGAAAATAGGAAATCTCCCATTTAAGGTGTGGTTAATGGAAGGAGCTCGGTCTGAAGCAGAGAAAACAGATTTCAGTTCTGGCTAGGGTTTGTTTGAAGACAAAGGTTTTCTACAAGCAGCTCTCACTCCACAAAATCTCTTTGAAAGCTTCAAAGCCTCTGTGCTCATTATAGCAAGTATATTTATGATTCCTAACTATAATTTAAGTGGCTTTTGAGTCTGTAGGAGAAATGTTGTTTATTTGGAACTGAAACAGTAATAAGTTGAAAACTGAAGTTTTTTTATTTTCATTTTTAAATATTGTTCAATGGTTAAAAGTTAAGCTGCTCCATTTGTTAGAGTCATAGTTAAGCTGTGCTATTAAATAAAATTAGTTTTGCTATAAGCAATCCCTAATTTGTCAACAGTATTACTGCTGGAGTGAAGCAACCTACCCTCACATTTACGACAAAGTAGAAACATTGTTGGGTTCCAATATGGCTTCCTGATGTATACTTGGGCTGTGATCCACTGCCCTGACAAAAACTGGGGGCTCTTGTCAGGTTTAAAAAGTACAATTCCTTGTTCGACTTGGGTTATTGAACACAGTGGGTGTGAGGAATTGGCGCATTCTTTCAGGTGTTGCATTTGGTTAATTAAAATGGAGAATGCCTTGTGAAAATGTCTCCTTCAATGAGATTTCCTGGGTATAAAAGAGGTCACTCAGGGATGGTTTACAAAGGCTGGTTAAAACAAAGCTTTTGGTATAGGTGACCAAGCTGCAGTTGACTGTAGCTGAAGGGATGGGGAGGCAGAGATAATTTCAGTGATAGCTCTGCACTTAAGGTTGCCAGAGACACAGTTTGAAGAATTGGAATTGGCTAAAGTTCAATTACAAATGAAATAATTATAACTAGAAACAAAATTGTTTCTTGCAACAAGAAACAGATTTGAAACTGTTACAATGGACTAAAGAAATGAAACAGCTTGAATTAGAAGCATAGGAAAGAAAGGGCGGCAAGAGAGACTGAGAGACAATGGGTAACGGATAAAAGAAAAGTGAGAGGATTTGAACTTCAGAAACTCAAACTGCAAAGAGATTTAAAATGGTGGCGGCGAAGGCAGACGTCAAGGAGAATAATGAGCAGGAATTAACTTCTCTTCATCAAAGACCTTGTTGGGATATGTTTAAATGTAATCATGGATTGTCAAGGTTTGATGAGAAGGATGTAAAAGCCTTTTCCAGTTCATCTGAAAAAGTAGATACACAATTGCAATGGCCACAGACCATGCAGATATTGTTGATTCAAATAAAGATGGTAGGTAGGGTTAGTGAAGTGTTAGTGTCTCTGTCAAAGGAGGTATCTAGGGATTATGATGAGATGAAAAAGGCCATCTTGAGTGCATATGAATTAGTGTTTGAAGGCTACAGGCAGTAATTTAGAAATCTAAGGAAAGAGCCAGGGCATAGTGAATTTGAAAGAATCAAACAAACTTTGATAAGTGGATAAGACCATTAAAAATAGACCAAACATATGACACTCTTAGGGAAATGGTTATCTTGGAAGAATTTAAAAATTCACTTCCTGAAGTAGTGAGAATTCCAATGAAGAACAAAGGGTTAAAACTGTGAGACTGGCAGCAGAAATGGCAAATCATTTTGAATTTGTTCATAAATCAAGGTTTGGGTCTTGACCTCAATTTCAGTCTGTAAGGGATAGAAACTGGGGAAGCAAAGTCGTCAGCTGGTCAAGGCAAAAGAGGTCCCATTGGAGATAGTAAGGATAATATGTCTCAGGTTGAAAAGCAAATATTTGAGGGTGGAAGGGAGATAATGCATTTTAAATGTTTTCATTCTTGTTGCTACTGGCAGTCAATGTGCCTGGCATGAATGCAGCTCAGATGCTGGACAAGTAGGATAATTACTCCTTTTAGCCATGTAGTGTTTACTAAGATAGAACTAATGGATTTTTGTTTACAAAAAAGGTCTTCTGGGGCTTCTGATTGAAAGAATGGAATGTGGGTTTAGGTAGGCAGGGTGAGGTGAGAGTGTACTTAATGGGAGGAACTAGGTCTGTAGCAGAAAAACAGCTTTTCAGTTCTGGCTGGGATTCATTTGAAGACTGAGATTTTCTACAAACTGCTCTCTTCACCAAATTTCTCTGAAAGCTTCAAGGCCACCTATACTCATTATAACAAGTATATTTGTGGTTGCTAACTGTAATTAAAGTGGCTTTTGAGTTTGCAGAATGAATGGTGCTTATTTGGAGCTGTAACAGTGATAAGTCAGAAATTGAAGTTGTTTTCATTTTTAAGTATTGTTCAAAGGTTTACAGTTAAGCTGTTTCATTTGTTAGAATTATAGTTAAGTTGTGTTATTGAATAAAGTTTATTTTTCCATAAAAGATCCCTATGTTATCAGTGGAATTACTCTTGTAGTGAAGCATCCCACCCTCACATTTATGCCAAAATAGAAAAAAATTGTTGGGGTCTAGTCTGGCTTCCTATTGAAAATCCAGTGATCTGGTCCAGCACCCTAACAGTCTCCAGATCAGTAGTTACAGTTAAAAATATTAAGTGAGAAAGATTAGAGTAGATCAAATTGCAATGGAAAGAAAAAACATTTCTAGTGTTGAAATAATAAAAAAGAAAATGGTGAAATAGAAAGGCAAGCAAGCAGATACTTAGAATTTAAAAATTTGATTTAAAATTATACCTTAGCTTTTCTCTGCTTTAGAATTAATATGGCTGTAACAAAACAGGTCTTCCCATTTAAATAGCTTTATCCCTGCTGTAAAGTTTCAGCATTACAGTGCATGAACTAAAAATTTAAGAAGCAGACTACGTCCAGAACACAATAATTGCTCCAGATTTTTGTGTTAGGATTCCAGTCTGATAGTACTCTATCACAAATCACAAGATTATAACATATTTTCCTTGCAGTGTCAGAATAAAATATTTATAACTCAACAAGGGAAACTGATGTTGCAACATTTGTCAGACACAAATGATTTTGTCAACTATCCAATTTTCCCAGGAACAAAAGGATAATTCATCTAATAATTTTCCCCCTTCAAAGTATTCTTTGCATACAAAAATTCAGATAATTACACTTGCCCATGCATGCAACAAAATGCAGAATGTCAATCACCCATCTAGCTAATCTCCACAGAAAGCCACTACTTTCCTCTATCCAAATCCTCCCACTCCTACCAAAACCCCTTTTGCTACTTTTAATTGTGCTTTGAATGAGAGGAGATATTGCATTATCTCCTTTGTATTGAGGGAAATGTTTTACATAATAATTGGGTCCTGAAAGGAGACTAATATGTTGGTTAATCACAATTCATTAGTACTTGAATAATACTTATCTTCAATAGCTGTACTTAAGTAATAACATTGCAATAAAATCAGTTGATAAAGACAGATAGTGCCCATTTTGGTGATGTCTCTTTCCTTTTCTAACGATCAGACTATTGATAAAGAATTTGAAGAGAAATCTAAAACACTCACACAATAAATCTGCATATCCAGTTCAATGCTAGATTTTGTGTGACTATTTTTAAAAAGATTTTTGCAGTGTAGCATGTCAGTTGACATCAGTGGACTATATAAAGTAGAATTTACCATCACCTGGGTATGATATATTTAAATATATATATTGACATTTCTGATATTCCTTCAGTTTTGGACTGAACAGATCACATGCTTAAAAGCTTTTGAAGTAAAATGTTAAATGGTTCAGTATAATGGGTTAACCTGCCAGGAATACAATGCATATTGTAACAGCAGAGTAAGATTGGGCTCATTGTAAAAGCTGTTTCTCATTTTACTCTCTTCTCCATTTCCAAAAACTTAACTAAAGCTGTGGCAGTTCCATTAGTTGACACAAGAAGCTGAAACATTATTGCTGAAGCGTAAATCCTTTTTAAATACCTCTTAGTATTTTGAAGTTAGTTTAAGTGTTGTGTCTGAATTTTATTTTACATCTGATAGGTGAAAATATTGGCTTCATCCAGCAATTTATGAAGGAAGGCTTCATTACTTTTTATCTAAAATGTACTATAGTGTTGCTGGAGCTACATTACAGGAATGAGGGAAAGCAAATGCCATCAGTGTGTTACTATTGCAGTTTTTTTTTCAAATCTAGTGTTAATCCAACAAGGTTGCAATGTTCATACAGTGTACACAAGTCCTTCATTGTCTAGTATTTCTCCAAAATGTAGGTAAAATGGTAAGTAGTATGAAGATATTTGGAATCAGCTTAGGTACTACAAGCAAATGTCAAATTCAATAGCGTATCTCTACTAACAGTAAACTACTGATAAAATCTAGTGGCATTACAAGAACAAAGCCTGTAAAGCAATAAGGCTACTTAAGTAACTGACTAGCATGTAATATTTCTTCAAATTAAAATATATGGTGACCTTATTAATTTTAATCCTGCAATTCACCATGGGGGGAATTTAAAAGAATGTGTGAATGCTGTTATAGAAATAAATGAAGTGTTTCATTTGATTGTGGCTACACTATTTTTCCAGCAATGTGACTCATATGTAGTCCATTAAAGCATGTTATTTCATCTGCAGGAATTAGGTGATGCTGGGACATGGGAATAATCTTCCCTGTGTAATGAACTCTTTCTCACTTTCTATGACTGAAGCATTTTACAACTTAACTTCAGCTTTCAATGACAAAAATATAACTTCACTTCTCTCAGAGCACTGGAATAAAGCAGACCGGAATGAATGTAGGTCATGTAAACCTCAGTAATGTTTCTTCCATAGGCACCTACGGCCTATACCACTAGTTCACGTTCTTTTTTTTTATCCGTTATGGAATATGGGTGTTGTTGGCTAGACCAACATTTATTGCCCATTCATAATTGTCCATGAGAAGGTGGTGGTGAATTGCCTTCTTGAACTGTTTGAGTTCCTGTGGTGTAGATAGTGCTATTAGAGCGGAAGCTCTGGAATTTTGACAAAATGACAGTGAAGGAATGGCAACAGATTTCCATGGTGGGCTGGGGTGGGCACAGTAGGAAGTCTCACAACACCAGGTTAAAGTCCAAAGGTTTATTTGGAATCACAAGCTTTCAGAGTGCTGCTCCTTCATCAAGTGAGTCACTCACTTGATGAAGGAGCAAACTCTGAAAGATTGTGATTCCAAATAAACCTGATACATTTCCAAGTCAGGATGCTGAGCAACTTGGAGGGGAACTTGCAAGTGGTGGTGTTCCCATGTATCTACTTCTCATCTTCTGGATGGTAGCAGTCACGGGTTTAGAAGATGCTGTCTAAGAAGGCTTGGTGAATTTCTGCATTCCTCATGTAGGTGGTACATACTGCTGCCACTGTTCATTGGTAGAGAGAATGAATGTTTGTGAAAGAGATGTCAGTCAACACAGCTGCTTTGTTCTAGATGGTGTCAAGCCTCTTGACTATTATTGGAGCTTCACTCATCCAGGCAAATGGAGAGTATTCAATCACACTCCTGACTTGTGCATTGGAGCTGATGGGCAGGTTCTGGGGAGTCAGGAGGTGAGATACTCACCGCAGGATTGCTAGCCTCTGGCCTGGTCTTGTTAATGATGCATTATGTAAGTAATAGTGAAAAAAGATAATGTTTAAGTTACTCAGAGTCCTGGTTGAAATAGGAATATTATTTTACATCTTTCAGTGCTTTCCTGATGCTGCCTTATAACCAGTCCCAAAAAGATGGCCAAGAGCTATTTTTTCTCTCAAACCATATTGAACAACCTGACCTTTGAACCATGCCTTTTGAAATATAAGTATTTGGAGGACACACAATTTGCATGAAGGTAAATCGCATCTTCAAGACAAGATTTATACTATATTTCAAATGTATTATTTACCCACAACAACCCAGAAGGTTTCATATCCACCTTGGTTAGATTAGGGAAAGACAGAAAAAGAAGTGCAAGGATCAACTCAACTGATTCTTGCACAATACAGTCATTACAGTAAATGTATTTGTCCTAAAGGGCAAGATGAATCTGTTGTGTGAACCAGATGGCAGCCTGTTCCAATTAATGGGTGAATGCAGATATAGCTTTTTCATTCTGTTTAGAATTAAGTTCCCTTTTGCTTTCACTATAATGTACCAAAATATTATATTATTTGACAATAACCTTTAAAGCTTAATTGCTGTTTTGGCATTTCAGAAGACAAACAAAAAAAAATTAAAATATTAATTTATACCACAAAAACCACATCACTGTTCTTTTGCATCTTTCTCTAGCTTGCCTTTGAACATTCAGTCTTGAGAACTGCTGCAAATTACTTTTGTTTCAGTAAGAAACCACATTTGTATAGTGGCTTAAAGTGGAAAAATGCAAGGATACTTGGCATATGGATGGGTGGGGAAAAGAAAAATCAGTAAAAGAAATAAAGGAACATTGCTGAGCTGTAGTACAAAATCTAAGACTGGTGGCAAAAGGCTTTGCCAAAAAGATGGATTTACGGAAGATTTTTGAAAGAAACAGAGGGTTTCAAGCAAGAAGTTTTGAGGCAGCTGGCCAATTGGTGGAGAGCAATGAAAAACCATAGAGGGTGGGACAACTGTGAGATTGGAGGAAGTTGCTGAGTTTGGATGGAATGAGGATTTAGAGGGAGTTTGCAGCTGTCATCAGAGTAACAAGGTCCATATTTGGATACTGTGAAAGTCTCAAACGATTAATAAAAGTTAACAGTAATCACACTACAATTTTGTGTTCAGTACTATTCCAAAGTGATTATTTCCTGTGGTCATCTAAACAGTGTTAATATATAATTTTCTCCTTCATGTTCTGTTTTGTTACAATAAAGATAAATGTGTTGGCAATGCTATAAAATTATTGTTTTTCCATCAGTCAAATCTAAATGTTAATACGTATATTAATCATACTCTCAGTATATTAATAGGATTATTCCATGTCGGTGAAAGGTTAGATGTGTGCTGCAAGTAAGGACATCCATTATTGAACAGGCGGCTCTTTAACCTCACACATAAATAAAATCTTTTGTTTGGCAAATCTACCAGGATTTTACTAAGCATCTCTCAGAACCAATACATCCCTAAAACTAAGCAGTAACTCATGAGCTTTTAAGTCAGTGACTTTGCATTTATGCATTGTGTTTATTATCCTGATAAGGCACCAAGATCTGCAGTGGGCTTTACTTTTGGTGGTCCCATTGTGTTATTCTTGTCAGTATTTAGAGGAACGTTCAGTTTTGTGATGAGCTGGTCGTACAAGGCCTGTAATGGGGCAGTGCATAGATTGACTTTATTAAAAGAAAAATCCCATATTTAAAACCATCAAAAGTGTCCTGAATATACTTAAAAAGTAGCAAATTATTCCATAATCTCTGCTTCCTGTTGTCTATTATAATTTGTCTTTGGTTCCTGAAACAATCCTAAGGGTTAAATATGGGAGTATTGTCTTTACTGTTTAATTCCAACATGAAGAAAGAAACTACAAAAATGATACACCATCAGTGACAAATTAAGGATGGAATTTAATTTGAAGAAAAGATGTACAAAGCTGTGAAGATTAGTAGCAGGCCAGGACATTAAAGTCATTTTGTAAACCAGCAAAGAATTTAAAAAAGAGGGAAATGAGAAAATTGAGAGTAAACTAGCAAGAAATATAGATCTACCAGAAGTATATGAAAAGGAAGAGAGTGGCCCTGGGGCAGCACAGTGGCAAAGCGGTTAGCACTGTCGCCTCACAGTGCCAGGGATCTGGGTTTGATTCCCAGGTTGTGTCACTGTCTGAGCTAAGTCTGCACTTTCTCATTATATCTGCGTGGATTTCCTCCGGGTGCTCCAGTTACCTCTCACAAAGAAAGACGTGCTGGTTAGGTGCATTGGCCATGCAAAATTCTCCCCCATTATAGCCAAACAGATATCGGAGTGTGGCGGCTAGGGGAATTTCATAGTAACTTCATTGCAGTGTTAAGCCTACTTGTGGCACTAATAAATAAATTTATTAAATATTGGACCCTTAAAAATGAGACTTAGAATTAATGATGGGAAACAAGGAAATGGCAGAGACCATGAACAAGTATCATGTAATTATCTCCACATTAGAAGACGCAAATACACCCCAAGAGTAGTAGAAAAGGGCAAAGAAGGGGAGGAACTTCAAACAACTTCTACTGCTTGATGTTAATTAGAACATTTTTGCTCAGCATAGTTTTGGTTGTCGTTCAACTCGCGAATATGAGTAATTTTACCAGCTGAGTGCAGCAAATGGTTGGAACTATGAATGCGACATACACAAATTATATTATCTTTTTTTTCTACATGGTGCAAAAGATTAGAGCTGTGAATATAAACACAGTACATGCATTTCCAGAGGCAGACATTCACCATTTCATTTAGGCATTTTTTTACCTTAGACACTAGGCTTTTGACTGGTTTATGAACGGTGACAGCCCAATGTTGCAATATTCTGCTTTACGCGCCCCCCCCCCCCCCGCACTATTTGTGAAATAGCTTCACAAATGTACAAGATTGACCGTTGCTGTTAGTGTTAAAAATAGTTGGGGCGGTAGAGAGAGGATAAGATCACTTAGATAAAGCCAAACCCCTTTAGTGATTACGGGGGAATTATAGCAGAGGCTGCCGAGTCCAGAACAAAGCCAGTTTCAATCTGACTAATTTTCCGTTAGACATTGAAATGAGTTGGGGAAATTCCCCCAACGTTGCCCGCCGTGTTTGGTTCACTCTGATACTGCCGACCGAAAAAACGCCATCACACAAATAAAAGCAAAGCCAGATAATGTTTTCTCAAATGTGATCAAAGGGCGAATTAATATTATAGGAAACAGCGACTTAAAAATAAATGAAATGTTACTTTCAATTTTTCTGACATCATGCGATATTGTGAGTCTGTATGTTAGCTTTAGTCAAAAACTGACGGATATAGAAAGAGAATCACAATCACATAGCTCTGGAGACCATTCTGTCCATCGGTCTTGAACTGGCTCTTGTGATATTGATTCCACTAACCGTTGGCCCTCATCTGCCTCACTGCTGCTATTTTAAGCACAGGCACAAATGCCGCCCCCCTCCTCCAGCCCCCTTCAATGCTGTGCCTCTGAAAAGCTCATTTCAATAATGTGTAAATCCCACACCGCTTAAAAACATGAATTCGGCCCGTGTGTGAGGAAGAATGAAACTTCTTCAATCAAATCTGGAATTAAATCATGAATCATTTCACATTTTAGAGATTACGAATCACAACCTAGAGATTGACGGCAGGCGAGAGGTGTGGGGTGAAATGAGTGAAAATGGGTTGTCTCGAAAGATTTTACATTGAGAAAATGACATATCACAATTGTATTGTGCTAAAACTTTTTTTACTCAATCCCTATCCGAGATAGTGAGAGTTCTGTGGTCAACATTGATATTAAAATACGATATTATCACCAGAAGTCCAATCAATGCAGAATTGAGAACAGCGTGCATAGTGAAAAGCTTTCTCCCAGGGTGGAAAAGTCAATTACTAGAGAGCATAGGTTTAAGGTGCGAGGGGCAGAGGTTGAAGGAGATGTACGAGGCAGGTTTTTCACATAGAGGGTGTTGAGAGCCTGGAACTCGCTACCGGTTGAAATAGTGGAAGCAGATACCATAGTGACATTTAAGGGACGGCTTGACAAATACATGAATAGGATGGGAATAGAGGGATATGGCCCTGGAAGGGCAGTCGGGCAACATGGTTGTGCAGGCTTGGAGGGCCCAAAGGCCTGTTTAAGTGTTTAAGTGTTGTAATTTTCTTTGTTCTTTGTTAGTAAATTTAGATGTAGATCCAGCAAACAAAACGGTCTCAGAATACACTATAATTTCTGTAAGAGAATTTGGAAGTATCAATCTCTTCAAAAATGATTTGTTACACATTGAGAAGTACAGCAATGAATATAATCTCACCACAAAGTTACTATTAGGTCTGTACAGAAATGAGCTCATCCGAATTCTACATGCATTATGTTGAAAAGGGGTTATCTCTGATCTCTGTCATTCTATATGCTTTTTTGTAAAATATTGATGAAAATTTTACACAGCAATAACATACCTCCCAGACAGGAAAGCTTTTTTCCCCAAAACATCTTCAAGCCTACTGGGACAAGATCATTTAGATAGCAATTATGAAATATTTTACAAGAGGATTTGGAACATAGGAATTAGGAGCAGAAGTAGACAAATCCAGCCTTTCAGCCTGCTCCTGTATTCAATGCACAGCACAGTGGTTAGCACTGCAGCCTCACAGCACCAGGGTCCCAGGTCCAATTCTGATCTCGGGTCACTGTGTGCAATTTGCACATTCTCCCCATGCGTCTGCGTGGGATTCCTCCAGGCCATCCAATTTCCTCCCACACAGCCCAAAGATGTGCTGTTGATTGGCTATTCTAAATGGACCCTACCTAGTGTCAGAGGGATTAGCAGTATAAATGTGTGGGGTTATAAAAATAGGGCCTTGGTGGGATTGAGGTCAGTACATACTTGATGGGCTGAATGGCCTCCTTCTGTAGGGATGCTACAATTCAATTAAATCACGACTGATCTCAATTCCACTTTTGTACCTGTTCCCCATATCCCCAATTATCAAAAATATATCTATCTCCTTGAAGCCATCAACAATTTAGAATGGCATGGTGGCATGGTGCCAGGCACCCAGGTTTAATTCAGCGTCAGGTCACTATGTGGAATTTGCTCTTTCTCCACATGTTTGTGTGTGTTTCCTCCAAGTCCTCTTGTTTCCTCCCACAATCCAAAGATCTGCACATTAGATTGATTGGCCATGCTAAAGTGACCCTAGGGAGATTAGCAGGGTAAATGACAGTTGCAGGAATAGGGCCTGGTCGGTACAGACTCGATGCCCTCTTTCTGTACTGTCGGGATTCTATAATTCCAACTCCACCATTACGGGGCAATGAATCCCACATATTTACCACCCTCTGTGAGAAGTAGTTCCTCCTCATCTCAGTTTCAAATCTACCCCCACTCAACCCATATTGGTGGCCTCTTGTTATGGAAGAGGTCTAAGTTTTGGTTTGTGTTTACTTTATCCCTTTTAAAATTTTATATACCTCAATCAAAACCCACTCCTTTTAAGATATTTATTAGTGTCACAAGTAGGTTTACATTAACGCTGCAATGAAGTTACTGTGAAAATCCCCTAATTTGAGGGAGAATTTAGCATGGCCAATGCACCTAACCCAGCAGGCTTTTTGGAGGAAACCCACGCAGACACAGAGAGAATGTGCAAACTCTGCATAGAAAGTGACCCAACCCAGCTTCCTGGCTCTATGAGGCAGTAGTGCTAACCACTGTGCCACTTTTAAACTCCGGCGAGTATAAACTCAAACTGCCTCCTCATACCAGAAATTCATATTAGACTGCAACGGTCACATTTATCAGAAGAGAATACAGAATTGGTATTGTAGGTCTACGAGTTTAGATGATTCAGGGGTGATCTGATCAAAGTTTACAAAAGAAATAGATGAGGTAGATTAGGTTTCTGGTGTTTGGAAAGTCCCAGGCTAGGAAGCAAAATAAAAAAATAGACCTTTGAAGCGAGAAATTAGGAAGCAATTTCTTCAAGCAAAGGATAACAATTTGGAACTCTGATGCATAAAGGATGCTCGACCAACAGTTATTTTTAAAAATGACTTTGATAGGTTTTTGTCAGCTGAAGTTATCAAAGGGATATAGGACAAAGGCCAGTATGTAGACCGAAGTTGCCCAGGAACCATGATCAGTGAATGGCCGAACAGGCAGGAGGAGCTAAATGGCCTATCTCTGTGCTAATGTCCCTACTACCATGTAAATGTGCGTTTGAGATGGAACAGATGGAGAGCCAGGAATATTATCATGAAAACGCCTTTAACAGCCCATGCTTTATTGAAACACTGTGCAAACACTCAGGAAGGGGGAAGAGACGGAGCAAGCTTTACAGATATCAAAATAACATTTTGAAATTGCGACTAACCACAATGTTGTGTGTGCAGTTACAGCTGGAAGCTGCTTCAAACTGATAGTCCGACCGGCGGACTGACACACCCTTTCGATATTCGCCATCGTTTTTTTTATATTAAAATTGTCAGTAAGTGTTTGTTTTAAACAAACATATACATGCACTGTCGCATCGCTCTGTTGGTAATCATGAATAAATCCCGGACCCGCCCAGCAGGTGATTGTTGACGGGGTTCTCAAGATCAGGAGTTGCATTTTCTTTAAGCTTGCACTCACATTCTCAGAAGATATTCGGTCAGGATTTCAGAGGTGCAACGAAATATACGCGGGATTTAAGCCTTCCATCTTGTTGAGCTTGAGGGAGTCATTTTGAAGAGGAAGTATCGGGTCAAAAGGAATGTCCGGCTAAGTTCAATCTTCCAGCATTTTTTTTCCAATATGATTTCACGGGATCATTAAAAAGATATATAGAATGCGTGGGAACCCGGTGGCTAAGTGCGTGTACTCTTGAACTGATTCCTGATGGATCGCCTCCTACCATTAAACCTACAAAAAAAAGTTTCGTTTTTAAACTGTATTAATTTTTAAAATCTTAAACTGTACGGGAGCAGTCAAAGTACAATAAAATCAGCCGGTAAAATGTGGCTGATCACCCCCGGACTTTCTCACGCTCTATTTTAAAATAGTTAAATCGCTGCGTTTTTGTTTTACTAATAGGAAGAGAAATTACTGCAGATTATTATAAAGAACGGAAAAATAGCCTCTGCATAAAATGTCCTTCTATTTTGTATCTTTGAATAAAATTATCAAAATGCAAGCGTTGCAGTGACAGTGGGTAGAGGTGAAGGAGAGTACTGCTTGGAGTCCCTTTGCCTATTGGCTGACTCTGGGTCCATTTCCTGCTGTGTGAGTTGACACAGTAAGAAACCGTCACTGCCTCAGCCTGAGATATAAATGTTACTGTATTCAGGCGGGCAGAATGGGTTGTTCTTTTAAAAAAAATTGTCGATTTTCTATCCAAAATGCCCAATTCAGTCATTTTTTTTTAAATTAAAAGTGGGTTTCGGAATAGAAATAGACCAGGATCTGTGAAAGTGTTATACCAACCTACCCTTTGGTTACAACTTTAATGCTAAACGGGTGGAAAATAAATGACTGTTAGCCGCGTTTGATTGGAGCAATCAGGTGGAGCTGACCAGAAAGTTACCCCTTTTACTAGGGTTGGGGAATAGGTTGGGTGCTTTAATGTGCAGCCAGAAATTTGGGAACAAATCAGGAACGACCCCCAAACTCAGGGTGTAAAATAAATCGTCTTTTCTCAAGAAACATCTCCGATGTAATATTAGCAACGCTTAATTTCGGTTCGTCCTATGTTAATTTGTAAAACACGAGTAATGGTAATCAAAGGAGAATATTATTTCTTTCTGAAATCGCTGTTAAGGCAATCACAAAAAAGTCATTCTTTTCCAGATTTCTTCTAAATAAACTTCCGAATTTGAATTCGATAACAAGTTATGACAGCTGCGGGGACTTTCGAAATGAAAGTCTCGCTGCTCATGGAGACCTTACTTTTCATAAAATCCCCTCAGTACAGAACGAGGCCACTGGCCCATCGAGTCTGTACCGACCACAATCGCAACCAGGCCCTATTCCCGTAATCCCACACATTTACCCTGCTAATCCCCCTGACATCAGGGTCAATTTAACATGGCCAATTAACCTAACCCGCACACCTTTGGACTGTGGAAGGAAACCCACACAGACACGGGGAGAATGTGCAAACTCCACACAGATAGGGACCCAAGGCCAGAAATGAACCTGGGACCCCGACGCTGTGAGGCAGCAGTGCTAACCGCTAACCCTGCTGGATTGGGTGTGAGATAAGGGTGTGTGTCCACGGACATCAGTAAAGTCAATGTTTGGTGCTGTTTCCAAAGCATGAATTTGATCTAAAAGAGGCCAAAGCCTGAATTGGGGAACTTTCCAAATTTAATACATGTCAGCACAGCAGAAAATCAGGAGCAGAAATGAAAGTGGAGCCTAATGAAGCAGGATAAATTTGGAGTGTATCAGTCAGTAATATTAATTGGAATATCAAGAAAGCTCAAAAGACTGTGGAGGGAAACAGAGTTAATGTCACCAGTCCATGACCTTTCATCAGAATCTGCCATGACTTGCTTGAGTGTTTCCAGCACTTTGTTATTTTTTATTTCAGGTTTCCAGTATTCTGCTTTCGAAATCAGTTGGAGCTAAAGTACGACTCACACTTAATTGGACTTGGAAAGAGAGAAAAAAAATCCAGCGACGGAGGTTGGATGAGAAAACGACTGGATGGAAAAAAAACTCAGTAGGTCTGGCATTAGTGAGGGGAAAGAAGTGGAGTTCTGATGAAAGGTCACTGATCCGTTTCTCTCGCCACAGACACTGGCGGACCTGCCGAGTATTTCCAGCATTTTCTGATTCATTCAGATTTCAGTATTTTGCTTTTGAAGTATTCCGAGGTGATCTTTTTCACCCTAAAATTAACTGGCCTCAAGTCAGGCTGAATTACACATTTGCACACCAGAAACATTCAGTCAGAATTCACCTAATTATTTCTTTCAGTCAAGAACCTTCTGATAAAGATTATTTTATTTTAGTCGTAGGTTTTGTTTTTTTTCTAAAGAGATAACGCCCGTCAAATGCCGAACACCCAGACATTCCAGTCCATTCTGAGCTCGGAATGTGAATTAGCCAGTTGAGGGTGTATATATCATCCTGGTTATTTACTCAGTAAATTAAAAGTCTCTGTGCATTGTGCAATGCACTCACGTGCTCCATGTACCTGTAACTTTTGGCAATAATACAAATCGTGATAGTCGCTGCGTCCCTTGGTGCTTCACGAGCACGGTGATCTTTGTCAAATAAAAGCTTACTTTCAGCAGCACACCCCCCTTCAACTTACATAACGATAACTACAACTCAGAAATCCAAATCCATTTGAATAGCATTGTTTAACATATATTCCTTGGGCTGCCCGCGCTGGGAGCTAGTGACATATTCACTCGAGGGCACATGGTAGCATGTTCAGCCTTATACATGTATGTCAAGTCCCATGAAGACCAAGGATATTTCAGCATTTTTTAAATCAGAAACTATCCGAATAAAATCAACTTAAAATTATATATTTTAATTATTTAATTTCTTAAATTATTTAATCCACGTTTTTCTAAATATGTTGCAGGATACAATTGCAATCAAAATAATTCCGCGTATTTTATAGCAGCGAATCTATCAATTTATGTAAAAGTCTAACGTGCATCTGTCAGAAAACTGAACGGAGTGAGACTTTTTCCCATGTATTAATAAATGCATTAATAAAATCTGCCAGTGTTAGGAATTTATCAAAGACAAGAGGTATAAATGCTGTCTTTCACCAAAGGAGAGAGTGTTATGGCAATAAAGAGACACACATAAACAATGGAGGAAGTGGTCTAAACTAAATAGATTTATACCTGGTAGCACATTAACAAGACATTTCCAAAACAAACGTTTGCATACGCCTGTAAACTGCTCAGAATAGGTAATCCCTCTGATATAAATGACCTTTATCAGATACTGCTGATACCAACTAAGCTCGTTACTCGATGCAGTAGCAGTCCTATGACATTTAAGATACTCTCTTTCAGAAAAACATTAATGAGGAAATGAGTCAAACATCATAATAGCGCCAGAAGTATTATGTGAATCGGGGAGAGAGAGAGAGTGCAACACAATCAGAAACAAAGGCACAGAAAACATTTAAGAAGCCTTGAGCATAGAAAAGGTTACAGGAAGGAAGGGCCAACAAAAATACACCACAAAATATCAACCTATGATTTGACAAAATAATACAAGCAAAATGCTACCGGTGCTGGATATTTGCAATAAAACAGAAAATGCTGGATAAACTCAACAGGTCTGGCAGCATCCGTGAAGAGAAATTGAGTTAACGTTTATAGTCCATGTAGCCCTTTCACGGGACTATATAATGACATGTTTGTCATTTGGCACAACTCACACAAATAGTTCATGTAAAATCTTGTGTGGTGCTGTAGAGGGGGAAATCAAAATCAGTGTCGGCAGGTAATCCGGGGTTAGGCAGGGGAATGGAGGCAGGAGAAGGGGACAGTGGAAGAGCATTGGAGAAAGTAAAGGAAGGGAGATGGGAGGAGAGCGATAGAGAGAGGAATATGATGTGAAGGAAATGAGAGGGGAGAGAATCTGGGTGAGGTCGTGAGCTAGGATTGCTACAGACCGAGGAAACATATTTCAGGAGCGGGAGGGGGTGTGTGTATGTTTGGGGAAGGAGGGGGGTGGCGAGCTAATGTGGCAACACAACGGGGAATTTGGTAAAATGCAGAGGGAATAGTGAGAGTGACGGACGGAGATAGAGCTTTGTATTTAACGGAGAGAATCCTCCAGTGCGAGAAGGTAACCTCAGTTGGAAAAGGACATTGGCAATATGATACATTTGCCATTAAGGACCCTTTTTATTCTGAGATTGAAGAAGTTATTGTATTTTTAAAGTTGTTTGAGTTTTTTTTAATTTTTCAAAACAATTTTTCAAACAGCAAAGTAATTCCGAAATTTCAAATTTGAAACAAAAAACATTTTTTAAAATTTCCTACTTGGGAGCAGCAACTCTCCAACTGGGGCCTGGAGATAAAATATTCTGGTATTGCTGATCTGGATATTTAAGGGTAATTACAGGTTAATCTGGACATATTTCCCCATTGGACCAAGGTGGTTCAGGAAACTTCCATGCACATTCAAAAAGCTGTATGTTTTTGTAACAAATAGAACAAAAGTTGAATATAGGGAAGGCACAAACAGGCTTGTTTTCTCTCTCCTGGAAGTTTGAAAAAGTCAAACTGCACACTGATAGTTGCAAACTTCCCCTCAGGAAAATGATAGCAATGCTCCACTCACAATGAGTGGCTCTGTGGTACAGTGGTTGTTAGCACTGCTACCTCACAGCACCAGGGACCTGGGTTCAATTCCAGCCTCAGGTCACTGTTTGTGTGGAGTTTGCATATTCTCCCTGTGTCTGCATGGGTTTCCTCTGGGTGTTCTAGTTTCCTCCCACAGTCCAAAGATGTGTAGGTTAGGTTGATTGGCATGTTAAATTGACCCTAGTATCAGGGGATTGGCAGGGCAAGTATGTGGGGTTACGAGAATAGGGCATAGGTGGGATTGTGGTCAGTGCAGATTTGATGGGCTGAATGGCCTCCTTCTGTACTGTAGGGATTCTATGATTCTGCGATTCCAGCTGGTAAGACCTGAGAATGAAAATAAAGATACACAACTTTTCATATGTCACACAAAATAATACAGGTTCAAATATATGTACCAGCATACATTAACAAAAATCCAAAATGGACATATGGCAGTCTAATTTCAACACAGTTAAGTATGAGGTTTTACATTTTGGAAAGCAGATGAACTCAATCATGCCTTACTTGGAAAATAAGAACTTGGGAAGGGGCCATCAATATAAGCTGGCCATTAAGAAATCAAATAGAGAATTCAGAGGAAATGTCTCTGCCTAGAGATCTTGAGAACGTTGAACTTGCTACCACAGGGAAAGACTGAATTGAAAAGTATAGATGTAAGGGGAAACTAGATAAATAGACGAAAGAGAAGGGAAAAGAGGATTATGCTGTTAGAATTAGATGAGGAAAAGTCAGAGGGTGTTCAATTGGAGCATAAGTGCTGGCTTGGGTCAGTTGGGCCTCAAGGCCTGTTTCTGTGCTGTATTTTTATATAATTCTGTTTCAGGGATTTAACATATCTCAAGGCTCAAATAATCTTAGAATTTTTGAAGCTATTTGAACTGCCCATGTGTTATTTCTTGACAATGCACTCTAGTATGTGTCATATCCTTCCTGTAACACATCCCAACTTCAGTGTTAAATCCCACAATTAATGTACATCTCTTCTCAAGATTATATTTTTGCTCCCCAGCTTCACGTGATCTATTCTGTTATATCTAAACAAATTCTCTCGGGTCATCTTGGGTCAGTTGGTCACACTTCCACTCTGGAATCAGAGGATATGTCCCAAATTCCTTCCCAAGCATTTTCTCTTATGTGTCAATGCTATGCCTCTTGACAATCTTTTGCATCATATGAAATAAGGTAATAGCTTTTCATTCCTATTCACCAATTTGAAAATGTTGCCCTCCTCTACAAGCCCCTTCATAGGAGTGCAGTTCCACATCTGTGAAGTCTCCTACAGCTGTAGATGTGCTTATCCTCTTCATCTCCCACTTCAGGCCCATTCTTGATGGCAGATGTGTGCACCACTTTTGCTCTCTTGCTTTTTCCCATTTCCCAAAGTTTTGGCAACATGCTCCAGAGAAGCATATGCTTATGCTGAAGAGGATGCCATGAGCTCTCAATTCTGCAGCTACAATGGGGCTATTAAAGAACCTCCTAGTTATACAGGGGGGCACAGAATCACAGCCAAAATCTTCCTGCCCAACACCATTGGCTGAGTCCACAAAGGTGACACGGGGTATTTTTCAACATGAAATTTCACTTGTGAAAATTTCACATTGTGTTGGTTTTACTTTATTCATGCATGCCTCACCATTATTTGTTGAGACTAGCTCAGTCAGAGCGAAAGGTACAGGCATGCCTCATAATTAGCACACATTGTGAGTTACACAGGAATTAGGGAAATTTTCTTTATTGCAGAAGAATCATTGGGGGAAATTTTCAGCCTGCATTTGTCATTAGAGAGAACGGTGATGCAGGCCGGAGAAATCTGGAGAGAATCAAAAAATGTGACTCTCTTTGGAGAGATCACGTTTACAATTTCCCCATTCCTTGTCAGTGACATCATGAGGGTCACACCCATAAAGGACGAGAACCTCATTTAAATGTATTTTAATAAATTTTAACATCTTTAAACACCCTCCCCACCATATATTGTCCCCTAACCGTATTTTCAAACCTTGCTAATGCAATGTCACCCAGATGCAAAACTGTCATGGGGGAGGGTCGAAAGGTGAGTGTATCCCCTGAGAGAGAGGGACATGTCTGGGCACTGACCCCAACATAGAATGGACTGCTAGGTTGATGTGTGTAGTTGGGAGGAGAGAGGGAAATGCCAGCGATGACAGTTGGTGAAGGGAGGGGGAGGGAGAGAGAGGATGAGATTCCAGTGATGACTGTTTGATTGTTGATTGATTAGTGGGGAGGGGTGGCGGGGGAATGCCTCCGTTGATCATTGGAGGAAGCCCCTGAGACTTGTGTGGTGGGGTGGTGGAAGGTAACCACATTGCCCTTTCCTAACTCAGTAGAGCCAGGTTTGCTGCCATGTTTAGGCCCCACCCTCAAAATTATGGTGTGAAACCCAGCCATCTTTTTTTTTGACAAAGTGTAATAAGATCTGGAAAGCAAATCTGCCTGTGAAACACAGCAGTTTTCTGTCAGATCCTGACACATTGTCATTTTTTGATAAGTTTCCACTCAATGGGCAAGATTTTACAACCTCACTTGGTCAAGATTGGAAATTCCCACCCGAGATCAATGGAGATTTCCATTGGCGGACCCTCGCCTGCTGTGATTCTGTGGCAGGTGAGGTGGTAGAGTTCCGGCCAATATGTTTCTTTGTTCACTCCATGTAGAATGTTCACCTGAGCGTCAATGTTGTACTTGCCACTCTGTGGGTGAATTTCCATGTATAGAAATCTCCCTCCTTCATATTATAAAGGACATTTTCACACTCAGTGGGAATAATTGAAAAGTTGTTGGTGAACTCAATGCCCCTGCAAGGACTCTGCCAGCCAACATGCTGAGATAGACAATCACATGGACAGTATTGACATTGTCTTTTACGCCCCTTATTTTCTTATCTTAACTGACTGTTCCCACTACGTGTCCCATCACACCCAGGATGCCAGGCTGTTCCCATACCATTGCTACGTACCCCTAATGACACCCCCTGACATCCCTTAAATCTCTCTTCCCTCCCTAAGCACTGACACCTTTGGCAGTCTTGAGCAAGCTAGCATCCTTCTGCCCCCTTTCCTTGTGTCATAGAGCTAAACAAGGAAAATCACTAACTTAACACACAACTGTACAAAGCCAACTGGTGCACGCCATCTTTAAACAAATGTGGATTTGTGCCATGATGTTCCCAGGCACCTTTGAATTTAGCCTGATGGTAAGACCTAATGTTAAAGAGTTTATGCCAGTGAGTACTTGGAACACAAATATATTACAAATATGAAGCAGCCACAAACTGGTGTGAGATTCAACACATGCCACTGACTTTATCTCTGCATCTCCACCCACCATTAGGAATTTGAGATTTTGCACCCCTCCTAATTAAGTCATCCTGTACAGCACATTTGCCATTCTTGCAGATTTCATTAAATTCCATTCTTTGTCTTCATTCTGTTTTAGTTCAACTCAGAAATTCCAAAGCATGCTATGGAGCGGGCCTGGAACGTATGTTTTGCATCTTGAATTTGGCTAGGATAAGAACGAAATGTTTCACCAGGTATGATTCAAGTGACCCACTAGGGAAATTTTATCAAACAAAGTTTATTTAAAAATATAGTTAACATGTATAGTAAGATTATTAGCAAGAACTTACATTAATTACAAACAAGAAACAAACAATCAAGATAATATAAAACCCTTAATAAAGATATCCACAATGTTGCAATCAAAACAATCCCACAGACAGAAGATCCTTTTTACAGGTTTAACAGAGCACAGACTAATGCTCACATGATACTGGAAATTCAGCCCTTTGGTTGAAGTGTGCAGTTCTCTGAATTCACTCTGAACAGGTTGAAGACAAGACAACTTCCCAAAACACCAGAGAGACTTTGGTCCAGCCCCTAATAACAGCAGATTTTCACCCTTCAGGAAAACAAGATCTTTTTTCAGCTGATCAATAGAATTTTCAAAACAACAGGGAGAGAGGGAAAACACTTCCTTTTAGCTTGCTGACCAGCAGTGGATGGTCAATGCGAACAATGAGTTACAAAATCCTTCATTTGTTCTGATATGGGAACAAGTAGAAACAATTCAGCTCCTCAGCAGAGTGGAAACCATCCTTTTCACTGTGTCTCCTTGCACTGTCTTCTGCAAACACATTACAAACAGATTGGTTTGAAAAGCAGAGGGTTGGGAGTGTGGAGAGCAAATTCCAAATGGCAGGATGCTCAAAATAAAAAATGCTTCACTCAAACACAATTGAGACTGATAAACTATTTGTCTTTAGCAATTTCAAACTACATTTCCCAGAAAAGCATTACTGCACCCTCTGTACCCATATAAAAATTTACTTTTTAATTGCTACTGTTCTTTAGTCTCTGCTATCTCAATTGTTTCCCCAACATATGTGACATCTTCATTCCCTTAAGTAGTCTAGAGGCCCAGACCAATGGTCAGAGGACACAGGTTCAAATACCACCATAGAAACTAGTTTAATTTAAATTTAATTAATTACATCTGGAATTGATAGCTCATCTCAGTAATGGTGAGTATGAAACTGTCATTGATTGTTTTAAAACCTACCTGGTTCATTCATGTCCTGTAGAGAAGGAAATCTGCCATCCTTACCTGACCTAGTCAACATGTGATTCCAAATCCACAGCAATGTTGTTGACATTTAGCTGCCCGTTGAAGTGGCCAATTAAGTCACTCAGTTCAAGGGCAATTAAGAACGGGCAACACATTGCCTGATATGTCCAGATTCCCCCACCTCATTTGTTGCACAGCCAGTTTAGCTATCTATCACCAGAGCTGGCTCCAACAAATCAGGGACTGTTAGGTCTCACTCTGCTCTTGAATAATCACTCTCTACTGCAACTATTGCCTTAAAAGCCTTCCCTCTGTCCCTCCACCCTCACTTCTAACAAATGCAAGAAGTTCATTGTCATCTTTGTCATCAAGGTGAAACCTTATCTTTTGTTGTGTTCAGCTGCCTCTGCTGCTTCCTATTGACCACGAGGCTAATCCTCATCCCCAAAGTCCCTTTACCTTGCTCTGAATCCAATCTACTCATTTTTTTTCTTTCATCTCCCTTATGTCATCGCTGCACTCAACTCAAAAGACCCATCTTCTACCACATTGACCCCATAAGCTAATACTGCTAATCATCTAATTTCCCCTTCTTCACCCAAAGCGAGCTGATATTTGAAATGTCT
Source organism: Carcharhinus amblyrhynchos (assembly GCF_965287045.1). Taxonomy (NCBI): domain Eukaryota; kingdom Metazoa; phylum Chordata; class Chondrichthyes; order Carcharhiniformes; family Carcharhinidae; genus Carcharhinus; species Carcharhinus amblyrhynchos. The sequence goes on along the minus strand of NC_137328.1, from coordinate 39,130,533 downwards.
CTCTCTCAAACACTGCTCTCTCCCTTTTAAAACCACCATTATCAAGCATCCCAAATAAAACCTTTGGTCTCTCTGCCTTTGGAAGTTCCAGCCCTTTCTCAAATCCACCCTTCCTCTACAAAGTTTTTGAATTTGTTATGACATTCCAAATTCCTTTCTGACTTTCCTGCAACTTACTTTGTGAATCTTCCCAATTATGTGTCTACCCTGATACTGCAGTGAAACAGCCCAAACCTAAAATATTTTTAAAACATCCTCCATAGCTGTGAATATGATGTGTTAACCCCAGTCATCCTCCTTGATCTCTGCATTGTTGACAAATTATCTTCGTCCCAGTGACTCATCTCCATTATCCAACTCAGCAGGACTACAGTCTCTTTATTCAACCAGGACCCATCCAATCATAGCAGGATCCACAGCAGTAATTTCCTTTCAGACTACTGCCCGGTTACCTCCAGAGAATCCCCTGTAGACTGTCTCGTGTTTTCTTTCATTTTGTCATTTACAGGCTGGTCACTTGCAACTTTGCCTGCAGTTAAGGGACCAACATCCATTTGCATGCTGCTGAAACCCAATTCTACCTCACCACTGCCTATTTTGGTCTTCCATTTCCTATATGTTTTTTAGATTGTTGATCCAACACCCTGACTTAATTCTCTAGCTTGATACTGGTAAGACTGAAGTCACCGCCTGTGACTGTACCACAAACTCCATAGCCTTGGCATTGACTCCATCACCCTCTGCAGCCATTGTCACAGACTGGACTCTTCAACCAAGCCTCTGGTCTCTCCTCCGACTATCTCCTACTTTCCCTCGGCATCCATTTTTTTCCTTGTGCCTCTGTGAAGCATCTTTGGGTGTTGTATTTTCCAATGTTAAAGGTGATTTATCAATGTAAATTGCTGTTGTATGCTAGAAGGGATATTTATGTATTATGGTTCTTTGCAATTTTTGTGTGATCATGTGCTAATGAAGAAAAAGGATACAGTAACCCAGCACTATACTAGTACATACTCCACATGCAGGTACATTGAAAATAGATACAGTTGAATGCATTTCATTCCAAAACAGAGTTTTGCTTAAAAAATTGAAAGTTAACTTATGAGCATGCTTTCACTTTTGACTTGTACAGTGAAAGCAAGATATGGTAAACAGTCTATATTTCGAAGGTAGCCTGTGAGGTATAGATTACAACAATAGTTCACAGGATCTACAGTATGTGGATCTCTAATGTAGCTAACCTGGACGTTAGTCCCATTTTACTTAATGAGTATTGATGGTAAGGTATCACAACTTGCTGTTAATGATACTTATTTGGTGCCAGAAATGACTATAAGTAAACCAACAGTTTACTGGCACAAATGAACAATACATAGGAAACTATTTCTTCCATCCTTCATCATATGGTGGCTGATTTGACTCTTGAATTGACTGATTTATTTAGTTCATTTCTCAGAACTGATACCCTGATATGCTGTGCAACATTTTCCTGCTTCAGATTAAATTTGGTTAGCATACTGCTCTTCCTCTTAGTCTCATACACAGGCTTCCTAGCACAGTGCTCAAAGTGAACAAGGTAATAAAATATGCTTAAGTCTCTATGTTTAATTAGAAATGACTTGCATGAATGGATGGTTAACTCTGCTGCCTCACAATGCCAGGGACCCGAGTTCAATTCTGGTGGCAATCCTGGGTGACTGTCAATGTAGAATTTATACATTCTCCCCATGTCTGCATAGGTTTCCTTCAGGTGCTCCAGTTTCCTCCCACAGTTCAAAGATGTTAGGTGGATTGACCATTCTAAATTGTCCCTTAGTATCCAAAGATGTGTAGGTCAGAGAGATTAGTGTGATAAATGCAAGTGTTTACAGGGATAGGGCAGGGGATGGGCCTGGATAAAATGCAGAGTCAGTGCAGATTTGATGGGCCAAATGGCCTCCTTCTGTACTGTAGGGATTGTATGATGTGTCTGTACAAATATTACAATATTCACCTCCTTTAAAAGTAAGTATTAACATTTAGCCAGTTTTATTGGTGAGCTGCATTTCTCCATCAAATAGTTAGGCGTACTGTGGTAATCCTGCCAAGTGAGATTGCACTCATCTGGTTTCATTCTTACCTATCTAAATAAAGCTATGGAACTCACCTGCAATGGCTTCCCTTCCAGCTCCCACATTGTTATTTCTGGTATTCCCCAGAGATCTATCTTTGGTCCCTCCTGTTTTTCACTTATATGCATCCCCAACAATGACCTCATCTAAAAGCACAGACTATTTTCCACTTGCATGCAGATGACATCTAATTGTACCTAACCTCGACCTCTCTTGACCCCCTCCACTGTTACTAAACTTTCAAAATGCCTATCAGATATCCAATATTGGATGAGGAAAAATTTCCTTCAAATAAATATTGGGAAGACTGAAGCTGCTGTCTTCAATGCTCCATTCCCTAATCACTGACTCTATCCACCTCCTTGACAACTGCCTGCAGCTGAACTAGATTGCTCACAATATTGATGTCATACTTGACCGTGAAACCAAACTCATTTGCTCTCCATCATTAGGACTTCCTATTTGTACCTTTGTAATGTTGCCTGACTCCATTCACGTGTCAGGTCTTCTGTTGAAATCCTCTTTTTACCTCTAATTTGACTATTACTATGCTTCTTGAATTGACCTCCCAATTTTTACCCTCTGTAAATTTGAGATCACACAAAATTCTGCTGTTCATGTTCCAACTCACCCATGCCACATTCATTCATTACCACACTCGTTGTTGCTTATTTTGGCTCCCAATTAAGAAAGTCTTCAATTTCTATAATTTCAAATCCTTCCATGGCTTCATCATCCCCCATCTCTGTAAATCTCTTCCATTCCCATCATCCTCCATGATAATTCCACTTATCTATTTCTGGCCTCATGAAAAGTCCAGGATTTAAATTGGTCTAAGATTTGTGGACATACTTCTAGCTGTCTCCTCGGCCCAAAGCTCTCACTAAAATTACTATTTCTCTATCTCTCTTTCTTCATTCAGAATCTACTGAAATCAGTAAGAATCCACTGATGAGCATTGTCGATTGTCAGAAAACCCCATTTGGTTCACTAATGTTCTTTAGGGAAGGAAATCTGCCATCCTTACCCAGTCTGGCCTACATGTGACTCCAGGGCCACAGCAATGTGGTTGACTCTCAATTGCCCTCGGGCAAGGGATGGGCAATAAATGTTGTGATGTGGAGATGTCGGCGTTGGACTGGGGTAAACACAGTAAGAAGTCTAAATTTATTTGCTATCAAATAACCTGTTGGACTTTAACCTGGTGTTGTGAGACTTCTTATAATAAATATTGGCCAGCCAGTGACAGCCATGTCTCATGAATGAATAAAAATAAATTCAGATGCAGGCCAGTTTGACAAAGCTTTTTGGTCATCTGGCCTAATATTTGTGTCAAATGTTGTTTTATAATGTTCCAGTGAAGTGCCTTAGGATATTTTATTATATTGAAGGTACCAGATAAATTTAAAGTGGGTATTGTTGTTGCTAAATTTGTACTTTGTTAAGTCTGATAATCTTATCTGCTGACGGATGCTGGCTAATCAATGCCAGCCAGTCATTTTCCCACATCCTTAGCAGTAACAAAAAGGTTTCAGTTACCAATATTCTCAACCAAGCCAACTGTGAAGCTGTACTAGCTGTCAGAATGTGTATCCACTAGTTTACTGGCTGAGGGCGCACCATCTTTCTTGGTGACATGCATGAGAAACAAAGTAGCTTTTTTGACCCAGAAGATGAAATTCAGGACCAGGGCACTAAAGGAAGAATTTTTGAGAATTTCAATATTCAAATCAAAAATTGAAAGGGCATGAATACTTTGATCTGTTGAGACTTAAGGCAATGTTTTCCTCTATGGGTACAATTAAATTGAAATTGCAGAAGTGAACTGCCATTGTTTTATAATTATAGTTCTGTAAATGAAGGTTATCTTAAACTTACCCTCAAAAAAACTAATTTAATTCTAAGGCAGATTTATTGGTTCTCACTCCACTGCACGGAATTTTCACAGTAACTTCATTGCAGCGTTAATGTCAGCCCGCTTGTGACACTAACAATTAAAAAAAAAGACGTGAATACAGATATTTCAGTGCAGTGTGGGGAGCGTGCTGTACTGTCAGCACTGCTGTCACAGGTGGGATGCTAAAGCCCTGCAGTTGTCGGCTGGATGTAAAAGATCCAAAGGTACCTTCTGAGTAAAAAGCTCCCCTTGACCGACGTTTATACTTTAACCAACACCACCAAAAACGTATTATCTGGTCGCTAACCTAACTTACCTGTGGGACCCTACAGTGTTCAAATATGTTGCCGTGTTTGTCTATACTACAGTATTTGCAGTGATAAAGGCAAAGTATTGCCGATGCTTGCATCTGAAACTAAAAGAGAAAATGCTGGAACATCTCAGCAGATCTGACAGCGTCTGCAGAGATTTTCCAGCATCTTCAGTATTTGCAGTGCGCTTGTTCTTATTCATTTTTCAAGAACTATATAAATGTAAATTATTTCTTCCGCTAAACATATACCCATCGTAAGTGGTTCATAAAAAGTGGCTGATCTGAGTAGGCGTTTCTTCCAATTGTATTCTATGCAAACAGCTGCAGCAAATTTACTGCAACATTAAACATTTAGTATTCGCTGCATAACAATACTTGATGAAAGGTTACAAAATGTTTTTAGATGATGATCAAGATGTAAAGAATTTTAGATACTAAATAATATCCTCACCAATATGCGTGTTACATTTTCGTAACCGTGTATATCATGGGGATAACATAAGCCATGCTGAATCATAATTGATCAGTGGTTTTAACATATTGAACGCTGATGTCAGTTTCACGACCACGTTCCTGTTTCAAGTTTCGTTGCAAATGAAGTAAATTACTCATTCAACTCATATTGGAAATATGAGATATAAACTGCCGTCGAAATCACCAAAGTGCTTTACAACACCGATAGGGTAGGCACTCTAGTGCTAATCTGAACAAAAAAAAATGAACATAACAGATAACAGCAAAATATTGAGATGCCGGAATCTCAAACGAAAACAAAAAAATGCTGAAAAATCTCAGCAGGTCTGACAATATCTGCGGAGAGAGAACTGAGCTCACGCTTCGAGTCTGTATGACTCTGGCTCACAGCTCTGAGGAAGGGTCATTCAGACTCGAAACGTTATCTCTGTTCTCTCTCTACAGTCCTTATCAGATCTGCTGAGATTATCCCGCTTATTCTGTTTTTGTGTGTGATGAAAATGATGTGTATATAATTAGAGGTTAGTAAATACATTTGTAATGATTTGATTTCGGTATTTATCACAGATTCGGCACAGAAGATTCCACTCAGCCTATATTGCCAGTGCTAGTTATTTCAAAGAGGTGCCTAATTTATATCCTAATATCCTTCCTGCAAATGTTTCCTTTAAAAGTATTTTTCCGATTTATTTGTGACAGTTCCTATTAAATCTGCTTCCGCCGCATAGCAGATCACAACAATCCCTGTAATAAACCAACCCCTTGGTTTATCGCTTAGCTCCTTCCCCCTTGATTTTCCAACTCCTTTCCCCTTGGTTCTTTCGAGTTGAATTGAATTAAACAATTTGGAAAAGAAATATTCATCCCACGGTCCCCACATAAGGCGACGAAAGAAATCCTTAGTTTCCCAATGTTGTTAAGCTTAGCCGAGGAAATGCACCACGTCTCCGGCATTTTATTTGATAAGGTTATATACAATTCGATGGTGTAGTGTGTGTAGAGTTCAAAATTATAATATCAGATATAGACCCTGCGATGCCTCATGTCAGGGATTCAGCCTAACTACTTCATAATGCAACACTGTCGAATGTAAATGTGCTCGCTATATTTTCGAAATAAATATTTAAGAACAGGATATGCATAAAACCAAGGCAGAACATTTCAAATTTGACTTAAATTAATGAATGTAAGATATTGTAATTCTGTACTAAAAGCATTAATTACTGAGTTTATTTTTATGTCTATTTTGTGTTTCTGACAATTCCTTCCAATTCATTGCAATAGTTTATTGCACCCCAGATGCATTTATTTGGGTAAGCATGTTTCTTCCCAGTATTTAAACAATCTCATCTTATGTACTATTTCTTAAATCAGCTCGAAGCACCAGATGGTCATGTATTTCACTTAAGCGAGTTTGGGGTTTAAAGAAACTCACAGCAAGGTCTCAGACAAGGAAAAGAGAGCCCACCCACAAACAACGCTCAAAGCAGGTTTGTTGTAGAAGTCCGACGGTGTCGCAGAAAGAGAAAGCAAAGAGGGAAAGGACTACAGATTCACAATATTCACTTCTTTCACACCTGGACAGACACGCTTCCCAATCGTTAATTTACATTAAAGTATAAAACATCAAATATTACGTTTCATTACTTAAAATGTTTATATTATACGCGTGTCCTTTTGGGAGGGGTCTTTTGATTCAATGAACTCTAAATCATTTAGTTATTAACTGCAAGCACTCAACGTACACGCCCTAGGCGTCCCATTGTAATCGCTCGAAAATAATTGAGTGGATAGTAATATACAGCAGCCAAAACCTTGAAATTAGAAACTACTTTACCGAAAATTCTTGGTTCTTTGACTTCAGGCTGCTCAGATACAGGTGATACGCATGTACGAATTCGGAGCAGGAGTGGGACATGCGGCCCCTCTAGCCTGCTCCACGATTCAATAAAATCATGGGTGATCTGAATTTAACCTCAGCCCACATTCCCTCCTATCCCTCATTACCCTTCACTCCCTTGCTTATCAAGTACCTATCCAGCCCTGCCTTAAAATATTCAAAGACTCTGCTTCCATTGCCTTTTGAAGGAGAGGGTTCTAAAGACTGGCCACCCTCTGAGAGAAAACAAACCTCTAGCCTCTGTCTTCAACTGGGGACCCCTTAATTCGAAACAGTGACCCTTAGTTCTAGAGTCTCCCAGTAGAGGAAATATTCTTTCCACATCCATCGTACTAAGACTGCTCAAGAACTTGCATGTTTCATTCAAGTCGCCTCTTACTGGGCTAACACCAGTGACTACAAGCCTAGCTTGTCTAACATAAGACAACCCGACCACTCCAATGTTTTACTATGCTTTGCAAATCCCCACAAGCATTAACAAATTAAAAACAAAGATGGGCAAAATCATACTGAAAGCCCAAAAGCTATGTGTATGTGGGTGAGAAAAAACGCGAATTGTTCGCCTAGACTGTTTAGATGGTATTCTTTCTATTTCTGCACAGACCTGTCAAATGGCACTATTTTGTTCTCATAATCTCACCGTGAATATCCCAGAATTAACTTTAACTTTAAATAATTCCATTCTGTGTCTGCTTGTGCAAACTTGTACTAGAACAGTAGTGTTAATGCGACAAATGTGATTCCAATTCCCAGCCAATGTTCTTGGGACTTTGTCGACTGTGTGGGTTATTCAAAGTCGTTTCAACAATCTTACTAGAGATCAACTCAATCAAATGGATAAAGAAAGTCTTAGAACGTCCTGAATTCGGGTAACGTGTGGAATTGAATTGAAATAGGATCTGTGCAGATCTCGTAAAAGGAGGTAAATGTTAAAACAACCAAGGGAATAGAACTACTGGCATTCGCGAAATGCAACTTTATGGTTAGGCCATGTTTTCATTCTGTCTGTTTATTATTATCATTGACATTACTGAGAAAACAAAATCCGAATCACAAATCTCATAAAACAAATTAATTTTTATGGTGCAGTGTCTATAAAGGCATATTGTATTTATTGATTTATGCTTAACTGTCACATACTAATACATGACGAATGGCTGGTGTCATTCTAGAAACATAAAGTGTACCAGCATTTCCTCTCAGTTTGAATATGTTTCTTTCCAGCTCTCCAACAACTTACTAAATGGGACGGGGTAGAAATCCATAAAACAAACCCCTCTGAAATACAGAGGGAATCTGAACATGAGTAATATTTATTAAAGTGCTCGGCTGGATATTGTGCAAACTCAGGGCAAAGCAACAGGGCCGAACAGCCGCCTCCTTGGCAAAATGTCTCATTTAAGAGAGCTTCTTAACTTTCAACTAATTTCTATTTATTTCTATTATGCAAATCACACATGATGACCTTCAATGAAGAAAAGCTTTTCAGATCATCTTGTCTATCCACATTAGGCAAGTGTTGATTTATTTTGTTTCCTCAAACGACAACTTTTAAAATGTCTTCTTCAAGCCTATCATTTCCTCCATGCTGGTGCAAAGTTATTTCACAGCGTTTGGCCTGTGACAGCTGAGAACTTGTCTGCACTATTCTTTAAAGTTTCCTCCCAACTGATGCAGTCACGTTGCCAATTATTAATCAGCCCTTCTACAGCCTTCAAATACTAAGAGAAAAAAAAGCTCGTTTTTATTCATACAACTGCTTCTTCTTTGCAGAATGTATCTTCATATCAATGTAAATTAAAAGTATCTATGTCTGTGCTTAAAGTATGTAGAGGGAAGTTGCGAAAGAAAAAACGAATTTGCTTGGAATAATACGTTCCACATTTGCCACAAATATGGCTGGTTAAGGAGCTCAGCTTCAAATTATTACATTTGGCAGATTGCACTGTTCAGTTGTCAATGAACACATTACAGTGAAAATTGAGATGTAGCAATAGAGGTTCTCGTCCTTAATACTACATCATTTAAAATATTGCCAGAAAGGGGAGCCATTTTGAAAAGAAAAAGAACATGATTTGGGTGCTGGAAGAATGCAAACAGTATAAAGGGAATAGTGTCGGGCAAGTAAAATACCAAACAGCATTGCTCACCTCATTGGATATCTATTCTCTTTGAACATTAAAGGGCAGATATAATTTTCATCTTCCAGTCAGGTCCCCGAAGTAATTAATATTAGGAAAAAAATCATCTTCATTGAATAAAAATGTATCAGTTCAGTAGAAAATCTGATATTGTGTTGAGGGCGGGGGGCGGGGGCTCACTTTGGATTGTGGAGTGGTGGTGAGTGGTGATCGTTATTTGAAAGGAAACAACACCTTTATTTATATACAACTACGGGGCGAAACTATAACTGATTTAAGGGGTGTTCAGCCCTGTAGACAGCAAGGAAAGCAATGAATAAAAGTGAAACCCCCCACAGAGGGTGGGTTTGGAAACCCGGAATAAAGAAATGAGCAGAATATCCGCATATACAAGTCCGTGGAACGAGTACCTCATCAGAGGAATACATTCTTAGTGGCAACCAAGCTGAGAAGGTACAATTTTCACTCATATTACGACTGTGGACCAATAATGTCAATGATTCATTGTTTCGGTATCAATTCACCGTTATTCTGAACCGGGGATATATTAATGTTTTTATTTCAACCATTGCTTTTTAAAAACAGAAACAAAATACACTGCACGTGGTGGTTGCCGATTATCGCGAGTTTTACAAAATGAATTAATTAATATTCTTCCCGGAATAAAACAGACCAACACAGACAGTGCGATAAATATATGATCTCAGTGAACTTACAGTAATGGGTATTGATATTTTTGTTGAAATCTGTCAGGAAAGTTTGCATCGGCAGCGGTTGCATGTCAGTATTTGTTTTGATTGTTGCACCAAAATTATTGCATCAGGTTTGCATCATCCAATATTTTGAAAGGGCGCAATTAAAATTTATAGTTGTGCACAGAGACTTGGTAAAATCTGCACAGTATTGCTATTAAAACGAAATAATGTGCGTTCTCCTTCTTCTCATCTACTAGATGAGTTCCAAGTGATAAACCGACTGGCACCCTTTTCCATATTGGCACTTCCAGTGAAGGTTTATGTTTTTCAATGCGGCAGAATTTAGTATGATGGGTCTAAACCTTTTTAAAATTTATTTGCATTATAATTATCTTTCCGGTTCCCTGTGTTTTCCGGTTATTGAGAAAAAAAGTGATACTGACATTTATTGAGCGCTTTACGGTACCTCTAGACGTCAAAACGTGCTTCACAGCCACTGAACAGTATAGTCGCTGCTGAACTGGATGAAACTTACTTAAGAGAGTAACAATGGAAGCAAGTGTGAACAGTTCAGAAACTGAACTACATGACTACTTCTTTAGGGAGGGGGACGGGCTCAGAACTTCCAAATGAATGCAGGGTCATCACTCCAGAGTGCGAAACTTGCAGGAAAAAAAACTATTGACAACCCCAACCTGACCTCGCCACTGTCTCTAATTATAAACACTGTATCATTTGAAAGCAAGAAATCAAGTTAAATTATCCGCATGCATGCAGTTAAATCAGCAAACATTCTCGTGCAAAAATTAAAATAACAAATAAAACAGACACATGCCCTTTCGGTGGCTGCAGTAGCGGATTCCTCTCCTGCCCCCTCTCGCACTCCCCCTCCCGGCTGCCGTTCCCCTGCAGAGAGGGTGCAGACAGAAGAATAGTCTGGGATTGTCTATCTGTGAATCCTGGGTGGGGGGAGGGGGGCAGCTGTTCTGTGTGCTGAATTTACCATTCCACAGCGCTGTCACTGTCCTCCCGCCCTCCCCGGCACCCACATGCCCTTGCCCGGTTCTGTGGGAGCGTGCTACGCAGGCGCGCGGCCACAGTTTCTGCGCAGGCGCGCAGGACTGGGCGGGCCTTCGCTGACGCCGACGGCCGCAGCACAGTGACGTCAGGCCTCACCAGTCAAACGCACAGGCGCAGCAAGGACATGTCTGAACATATCGTAGCGGAACGTCTTGTCAGTCAGCGCCCCTAGCCGGGGGCCCCCCACTGTCTTCAATGCGCAGAGAGACCCAGCCAGCCAGCTACCCGCCACTCATCCAACCCCACTCTAAACCCAGAGGATGGTCTACTGACGTCACTCCACTTCAACTATTCAAATACTCTCAACCCAAAGGAACCTGTCCACTGAGGGCGATAACAGGTTGGAGGCTTGAGAGGAGTAACCAGTTGCAATTCATTCTTGTTGCTGTTATTCTCTAAACAGTGCAGAAGGAAAACAAATTAAGCAAACTCCATGGCAAATAACGACGAACTTGCAAATGCAGCAGCCCAAGGGAACATTGGCAAGGTAACTCAGTTGTTAAGGAATGGAGCAGACCCCAATGGTGTCAATAGTTTTGGCAGGACTCCTATACAGGTACATCTTTTCAATTTAATGTGCGTAATATTGCGTTTCCCTGATTGCATTAAGACATGTCTGTATGATTTACGCAACTTGATTATTAATCTTTGCATGGCTAAACAATTGCCAATCCTCTTGAGCGTTTATTTGTGTCAGCACTTTCCTCAATCTCATTCTGGGTTTTTTTGGAGGTGGGAATATAATTTTGCGGCAAGAGAATATTCCAATTTTAAAACAGCTGGCTGTTTTAAATACCGGAAATCATTTAAACAGATCCACACTTTAATCGACGGATACAAAATGTTTAAAAAATCGGTACAAAGAAAATACTAACTGTAAAATTATTCAGTTATTTGTAATAGATTACAAAAGAAACGTTACTCTGGCGCCATTTTAACGCCTACATTACAAGGAAACTTTAAATATCGGTCGATTTAGGTGGAGTATGTTTTTAATGAAGTATGTATTCATTTTATTAACCCCAATAGCGGAAAAAACTAACGAAATTGATGTTTATCCAAAATGCACTCAAAAAGACTGCTGCTGATCTGAAACTAAACAAGGAAATACGAAACATTCAGAAGGTCGCAGTTAAGTTAACGATTCTGATGCAAACCAAAGAGAAAAAAATTAATCTTCCAGCCTTGACCAAGGATCCGTACTGATTTAATCTGATGTGGCATAATTCGTAATGAATTGCTTTAGCAGTAGCCTCTGGATATTGAACAATTAATCATTGAGATTGTACATTTTAAGATTGACTGGGAGAAGACTTGAACCCAAACTAAGCGACATAAAAACGCGCCTTAAAAATATACAGCAACCCAAAGAGCATTATGGCGAGGTATTAGAAAATTGAATGCGCAGCCAGAAAGAGAGGTTAGGAAATGTAACAAAGGTTTGGGCGTGGTAAAATGTTTTTCTGCATTTTAAAAATCATAAACTACAATTTTAATTCTTATTGTATATAGGTTAACTAAATAAATGTCTAAAAGTGTGACTTTTTTTTACTGTTATCTATCAACGTCTAAAGTATTTGCTATATTTGTGATGTGGAGATGCTGGCTTCGACTGAGATGGGCACAGTAGGAAGTGTCACGTGGTGTTGGGAGACTTCTTACTATTACATTTGTAGTAGTTTTATTTGCAGTCTTCAGATTTAAAAGCATCTAATTGTATTTTCTAATATTTTATTTTGTAATGTGTTGTCTAACCCCGGATTTTCTTTTTCATTCGGAAGTTATGATTTGTTGGCGATTTCCCCCCCTTTCAATTTGACGTATGTCTATCCCATTTAAACTGGGATAGACATTATCGAAATTATTATAAGTTTTAACTTCCGTTGCGCTGTTAGCTATCTGAGGCAAGACTTTGCTGTAAATGTTACGGGTTTTTAATGTACCGTTGTTTGTTTTTTTTTAATATTAGGAATGGAACCATTTTGTAACAATAAATTTCAGAAGTAACAAATTCGGGAAGTTGCGCATTCAATTATTCGAACATTTAGAGCAATAAATGGAATAGAATGAAGAAAACAAGAAATTTGCTAACAGATTTAAGTACACGCCTGCATTTAGCCACCTAGTCCATTGAGATAATTGGCGAATATTAAAAAGTTGTTTGAAAAAAGCCATTGGGGTGTAAGGAAGGGGACGAATACAAATTTAGATGTGGCAAATTCAGCTTCATGAGCACTGGGTCTTAATTATTTAGTCGCAATTTAAAGGTAAATATCCTTCTCTCTTTTAATCTCTCTCTCTCTCTCCTATTTCAGGTGATGAAGATGGGCTGCCCGTCAATCTGTCAGCTTCTGCTGCAACGTGGTGCAGATCCCAACCGGCAAGATAAGTATCGAATCGCATTAATTCACGATGTAGCCAGGGAAGGTTTCTTGGACACGCTGAAAATCCTGGTAGAAGTTGGGATGGCTGACACCAATCTCCGGGACAATAACAACTGTCGACCCATCGATCTGGCAGAGCAAAACGGCCACTGGGATGTGGTGAACTATCTAGGTAACTTAAATCAAGGCGATTGACTGACTGTCTTTTTCTTGGGAGACATGCTGCCTTTCTTTTCGTTTCTGATTTTGAAAGGTGTTTTGGAGGACTTTTTTTTTAAAGTTCGACATTGCTGTAAAATGTACAGATTTCAAATAAAAGTACTGTAAATACAACAAAAATGTTTTAAGAAATAGTATATAAAAACTCAAATGAAATACGTGCCGTAACATCTTTTGGCATTTAATTTATAGACAAATCGCTACATTTACAGTAATGACATATGATTATAGCCTATGATTTCTAGAAAAGAAAGTTCCCCCATATGGCTCAACCAAATTTTGGCCACTTTTCCGCACATCTCTTTCTGCCATCCCATTTCCTAATGTTTCTTTTTGATTACCTTTAAAGCGCGTTTTAATTATTTTTATTTGAGCTGACATATTTTCTAGTGTCCCTGATGACTGCATTAACTCGTCTATAGGACCGTTCGCCCGTTCCAAGTTTTTATAATTTTCATTATCGAAACAATGTATTTCTATAATTTCCCTGCAGTCTTTCAACAGCTCAGCTAATATTCAAAGAATTGCCTGATTCATTCCATACTTAATGACATCTTTAGAGGTAATTGAGAATTGGAAGGGTTTAGGTAAATTAATTCTATATACCATGTACGTTCCGCAGAGGGTTCTGGAGTACAATGTTATTTTTTTCACATGAGGGGTGGGGAGCGGGGGCAAACTCGAATAGTATCACCTTTATTCGGATATCCCTCCAGCATAAGTTCATAAGATATAGGAGCAGAATTAGGTCATTCGGCCCATCGAGTGTGCTCCACCATTCGATCATGGCTGATATGCTTCTCATCCCCATTTTCCTGCCTTCTCCCCATAATCTTTCAACCCAGCAATAAAGTTTAACTCCATTTAATATATGTGCCTCTTCACCCATTAGAATTGAAAGTCAATTGACTCTGGCCCAAACAGTGGGCCACCAGGTTTATTCACTGTAATTTTTTCAATCAGATCAACTCACTACTAATCGTCCCCATCTCTGCACGGCGTTCCCGAAACTTCACATGGATGCGCTCGTTTTTAAAATATATTTAACGTCTTGTGACAAGATATCTGTGTAACAAACATTCGACTGATGCATTTACAATTGCGAAATCCATTTCGTCTTTGAATCCTAATTTATGTTGTTTTGCATTTCCTCCAAAAGAAAGAGCAAATAATTACCCTTAACTCCCAGTTCTAGGGTATTTATTTTAAAATTTAGAAGCGGTTTTAATGTGTGATCCAATCCGGTTACATGTCCTAAGGCAATAATGGGCTCCGCTTTCTTCTATCGTGACATGTTAAAGTTAAGTATGATTCATGGAGTAAACATTTCACAGATCTACGCCCTCAATGACTATTGGGTACAGAATGAAAAATGCCACGTATCCCTTGTCACTTTTAAAAAGCTTAGATGAAATTCTGTTGTACCCTATTAGGGTGCTGCACTTGAGAAATGTCTTATAGATGAAAAATATATAATTTAGACCATTATTTATTTATTTTTATGCAATTGCAATACCTCTTTGTATGTGCCACTGGTATATAAAAATGCACCCGATTCCGCATGCATTCTGCCATAAACTGTAGATTTCCACCGTTGATATATCTTAATGCCTGTATGACACAACTGCAAATACTGGAAACGAAATTAAAACAGGAAGCTCTGGAGGTACAGGCATTAAGAGAAAATGTAACATATGTCATTTAGAGAAAAGACGGGTTCTGTAATTACTAATGAATCTCATTATGCTGGGTGAGTTATGAAAGTGTTTTTGTACTGTCGACAGTGACTGAGCTTTCAATTTCTCACTTCTTTATGCGTTGTGACTTTACCTTACATTAAGTGTTTGTGTACACTGTAATAATGAATTTTGCCTTGTTAGTCCTCAGGTTTGAACTGGAGTGTCCCTTAATTTTTACAGCAGAACAGAATCAAACTTTTCTTCAACAAAAACTTTTATGTAAATAAAACCTTCCCATGTTTTGCACCTTCTAGTTCCTCCTTTTATCCTGCACTTAATGTTCCTCATATCTTTAGTTTTGTAAATTGAAGTTTCCCATCTCCTGTTTAACTGAAACCCTTCCAAAATTCTTACCAAATATCAACAGTCCACAAGTTAATGATATCTCTGCAAATATCCTTCGTCTTAGTGCATTGTTGGGACCATCTGATATCCCAAGCATGGAATATTTGTAGAATTTCGGTTTGAAATGAATATTATCTTCCAAAATATATTATAGCCAATATTACTGAAAAACTGCAGCGTTGTATTTGCAGAAACCGACAGAGCAAATGGTATTTGTGTTTGGTTTTGAAATACTGTGAAACATTACATTTGAGTTAAAGGATTCATGTGTGTTCTCTAAATGTTTTTAATATATTTTCAAAACTTTAGTGCACCATCTGAATTCTTCACTCAGAAATGATGGACATTATTATATTATGTAAATCAAATAACCGCACGTGAATCCGTTGCATTTGGATTAAACCAAGTTTTTATTTATCTTTTAATTTTATTTTTATTTGACTTTAGATGTGAGGAAGCGCTTTTCAATCAATGGTCTAGGTTTCCAATTGTAATCCTGATATAAATCAATTAAAACGAATGGGCTACTCTCGGTGTGGTGATCAATCTCGGCCAACGACTCGAAATCTTATTGATGCCGTAACGAGTAACTAACACAAAAGTAAATACAAATGCAAAGGGGAAAGAAATCGGGTCAATAGTTTATTTAAAGGTGTCCACCTTTTAAAGAAATGAAATCAGCGAATCTCTGTGAATAGAACGGATTTTTTAAAAAGTCCGACTGACCTGCAGTTTCAATCGCACTTAATCTTGTAATACAATTAGTAAACATTAGTTATAAACCGCTGTTAATTTTACGAAGTCCTCGTCTTTAATATGTGTTGTGAATAGTTTTGCCAATCCTGCCCTTTGGCACGTTTTTAAAGTGACGCTTGTGCAATGCTGAACAAACGTTCCTGTATTTAACGTGTCTTAACGCCCCTCTCGAAAGCAACATCTCTTCATGATGAAAGTTACAGTTTCCGCGTCTTGTCTCTGCCGCTGTGTCAACCGCGATTATTCGCGGGATTGACGCTCCCGATTTCGGAAGGAAATTGACACCTCTTGCTGTCAGATGACAACAGTGTTCAGTAGCAGTTGGTTATTTACTCACCCACACTGTGAAATGCATTTCAGTCGAGCCACACTCTGAAATTGAGTCAACTGCTGAGCGACACACACACACACACACACACACACACAGTTATAACGGGATGTCCAGACTGATGCCAATTTCACTGCCACGACACCGCATATCTGTTAACAATTTCCAAACTACCAGCGAGTCAACTAGATTCGGAAGGCTTAAAACGAACTGATCAAGCTCGCCTTTAATTTTTAAAACATGGAAAGGTTTCTGATCATTCTGATGGTGGCGGGGGGTGGGGGGGGACTGATTAACTTAACTCGCTGTGTGACAATGAACAATTAATCCTATTTCTGTCTTCAGCTCGGCTGCGATTCCTTGCACAACTTGTGACAAGTTTTAATTCAGCAAAATCGGAATTCACAATTATTAATTTCGTTGCACTTAACTCGATACTAATTTTACACACTGTTTCATTTCTTGTGGCGGGGGATTTACTGTTACTGTTTATGACAGTAGTTGTGTTTTCGAATCACCCCACAGCGAATTCCAGTACTGTCCCCATTCAATGTTTTGATCCGACACAACTCGTGTTAACGGTTCAGACGGACGGCTTTCCATGGGAACTGCCAGACTTGCCGAGTATTTCCAACATTTTCTGTCTTTATTTGGCATTTCCCGCATTCCTCGGCTTTCTTCTTTCCGTTGCTGTTAACCTGTTCATTGACACGGGTGTAAACGAATTAGATTGAGTATCTAAACAAAAACAAATTGAAATTCTAGCATTAATCTAAACTGTAATAAATTTATTAAAAGAACAAGGCATTTATTCATCAAACAGCAGCAACAGCCTCCCATCCGTTGACTCAGTCGACACTTCTCGCAGCCTCAGAAAAGCAGTTAGCAATAATCAAAGACACCACCCACCCGAGACATTCTCTCTTTCACTTTCCTCCGTCGGAAACACCATACATAAGTCTGAGGACACTTTCCGACTAACTCAAGAACAGCTTCTTTCTTGCTGCCATCAGACTTTTAAGTGACTTACCTCTCATTGAAGCAATCTTTCTCTACACACTTACATTCTGTGCCCTCTCTCCTTCTCTATGAACAGTATGCTTTGGCTATATAGTATGCAAGAACCAGTACTTCTTCACTGTATACTAATATATGGGACAATAATAAATCAAATCAACAACAGGCAGCATGGTGGCACAGGGGTGGCAGGGTGGCACAGTGGTTAGCATTGCTGCCTCACAGTGCCAGGGATCCTGGTTCAATTGCTGGCTTGAGTCTGTGCAGAATTTGCACGTTCTCCCCATGTCTGTGTGGGTTTCCTTCGGGTGCTTTGGTTTCCTCTCACAGTCCAAAAGACATGATGGTTAGTTGCATTGGCCATGCTAAATTCTCCCTTAGTGTACCCAGACAGGCACCAGAATGTGGTGACAAGGGGATTTTCTCAGTAATTTAATTGCAGTGTTAATGTAAGCCTACTTGTGACATAAATAAATAAATTTTAAAAATTTAATCAAAGTAAGCCAGAAAATAATTAAAGTACTCAGCAGGTCAAGCAGGGTTTGTGGTGAAACTTAATGTTTCAGATTCATGAGTTTTCTGAGATATAACCCAAGTAATATTTGTTTGCAAAAAGCTCCAATTGTTTTAAAACTAAACCTTTCATCTTGCTCTGTAACAGTACTGCCGTAAACCATTGTTTCTTAACTGTCTTCCTGCATCATGGAACATGTTTTCTCTCTGTCCATCTATCTATGCATCTTCCCTTCCCATCAGCACTTCCCTCCAGTGCCAGTGGACTCACTATGAGAGCTGTGTTCATAGTTTCATTGAATCATTGAATCCCTACAGTGCAGAAGGAGTTCATTCAATCCATTGTGGCTGCACTGATTCAGAATCTTACACATACCTACCCGCACTTGAATATTGTAACCCTAATCTACTTTATCTATGCAACTTGGCACAGTAAGGGGCAATTTAGCATGGCAAATCCACCTAACCTGGATATCTTTGGACTGTGGGAGGAAACCGGGGTACTTGAAGGAAATCCATGCAGACACGTGGAGAACATGCAAATCCACTTAGACTATCACCCAAGGTTGGAATTGAACATGCATGTCTGGAGCCATGAGACAGCAATGCTAACCACTGTGTCATTATGTTGCCCGTCCTTTCCTTATTACTTGATGGCATGGTCTCTTGGAGCACTAATCCACTGCACTATTTACAAAGTTTTTTTTTACAAACAGTAAAATGGGCATCATCACTGGTTTAAGGTTCATCTGATTCTCTATGGCAATCCTTAGAATAGCCATCCAAAAGGAGATAAGGAGAAAATTGCATGCGAGGAAAAAGCTTGTCTTTTTCCAATGGCTGACATTTCTGAACACTACCAGTGCTTATGTAAAATATATCATTCCCATGACTTAATCCTGAGGGATTGGGTAATAAATACTGGCCTAGCCAGTGACACCCACATCCCATAAATGAATTTTTAAAACTCAACACCTTCAGTGTACTGGCTGTTAGGTATCCACATATACTGCTCAAATAACTGCTTACGTGCTAAATCAGGGCAGTTCTGGTTTAACACCTCCAGGTTCAAACTGTTAAGACTAAGATAAATCCAGATTTTCAATCATGCATCCACTGCAGCTCTGATGAAAGATTATGGACCTGAAAAGTCAGATGCTGCCAAACCTGCTGAGTACTGCCAGCATTTTATTTCAAACAGAGATGCCTTATTCACGCTGCAATGGTTTAGGGCTTGCTTTGACACTTTGGTCAAAGTAAGACCCCCAAATGTATTTAAAAAAAACACTCTGCTAATACTGAAGGAAGAAAAAATTGGAAATTCCCATCCAACACCTGAAGACAATGAAAATGAGTTTCAAGAGACTAACAATCCACATACCTTTTGAATGCAGTGATATTAGCCAGGACAAAGAAATCATTCAGCTCCTATCTGAATTCCAGGGAAGCCCCTGTAAGACAACAGACATACTTCTATCTAGAAATTATAAACATATTGATTTATTGTTGATTTTGCCTTACTCATCAAATGTGAAAGTTGTAGCTGATACTTAGCTGAAATGATGTCAAGATGTGGCGGTATCTTCAACCACACATGCACATGTAATGGTCCATTGTTCATCCTGGCTCAGTACTTTGTCTCCATTGATGTAAATGCTGAAAATGTAGCTTTGCATAAGTAGGTTGATCCAAATTGGAGCAATATTCAGTGCCGTGGAAGAAGCAGTGCTGAATTCATCAGAAGGTTCAGACCAAATTATCTCTCGAGTGGGTTTTCACTGAACTTGGCTCTGTTGAAGCTGTTTGATGAAATGTCAATAAGCTCTGCTAATAGCTTTTCTGGATCAAAGGGCAGCTTTAATATTTCTCTCATGGCTTTTTTAGGCTACAAGTGTATGGCAAATTTCTCCACCATGAGAAACAAGTACTAAATTTATTGTGCCAATTAAAAGGGCTTGACAATCTGTGGTTTGATTGCATCAAAATCTTTTAAGAGTTCAAATATATTTGTAGATCCCTCAGTCAATAACTTCCCAGTTTTCCTTTGAATACCTCAATTCTTTCATGCTGAGTGAAAAAAAGAGTTAATCCAATTTGTATAGATTTAGTTGACATGCTCATTTCACAGCCTGGATGAATGCAACACCAACAACACTATAGAAGGTTGACACCATCCAAGACAAAGCAGCCCATTAAATTGGTGGCCCATTCACAAAAATTCACTCCCTCTACAAGTGAACAGTGGCACCAGTGTGTACCACCTTTAAGATGTACTGTAGAAATACATCTCGGCTCCTTAGGCACAATCACCCTGACCCATGACCACTACCATCTGGAAGGACAAAGATAGCAGTAACCTGGGAACACCACCAGCTGGAGGTTCCCCTCCAAGTCACTCACCACCCTGACTTGAAAATATATCACCGTTCCTTCAGTGCCACTGGGTCAAATTCCTGGACTACCCTCCCTAACAGCACTATGGATATATCCACACCACATGAACTGCTGTGTTTCAAGAAGGCAGCTCACCACCATGTTTTCAAGGGATGAGCAATAAATATAGGCCAAGCCAGCAATAAACACATCCCATAAATTAATTTTAAAAAATGTCTATAGGGATAAGAGTTTAGCCAATTCCACAACATCCTTCTGTATCTTTGAAAGTAAGATATTTTAACAGATAAGTATGTACTTCTTCTCAGAGATGAACCGTACAGGTGAGCATCCTGTATCAAGATAGTCTTTTCACCTCTGTATACATGAGCATGGAATTGTTCTCTCTGTCATGATGAAAATAATGGAACTGTCCAGAAATCATGAGTTCCACTCTTAAGTAGAGCACTTTCCATTCTCATCGGGTGGGAATGAGGACACTTTCGCATAAGTATGTTTAATGGAGACAGCTGGCCAGTTAAATCAGCAACTGCTTCCACTTGACTCCACTGGGACTTTAGTAGTCTAGGAGTGTGAAACCTGAAGTCTGCAAAGTAGATTTGATAAGAGCAGGTCTGAACCTGGTGTATTCCTTTTGATAATCAGGGGACCCCTTAGGAGAGGTAGCACACTCTTGTGAAATTTTTATTCACAGCCTCAGAGGTGGTATAAAACAAATTCCACTGTCTTCCCTTAAACCAATGGAGTGGGAGAGTGGGGTCCTTGGTCTCACAAGAGAATTGTTTTTGCCTCAACTGATGCATGCACCCAGGTGCCAGAGGACCTTTGTGCTGGAGAAGAGCGCATAGTACCTTATGCAAAGAAACAACTAAGATAGAAGTAGCACCCTTGCACAGAGGCTATCGAAGCCAGCTACTGTGAACAGCTGAAGGCCAGAGAGAGAATAGAAAGTCAAGGGGAAGCAGCCATTACTCACACACCAGAAAGGAGAAGGAGAGGCAGGACAAGCGGGTACTACTCTGTGGGAAGGATGTACATCTTCCTGAAAGTGAAGTTTTTTTAAAAGTTTATTTATTAGTCACAAGTAGAACCAGTGCCAAAGGTGAGTGAAGCTAGGCTATGAGGGGCTGATTGACAACTGTCACATGATTCAGCAGCAACTCAAGCCACAATCCATCAACCCCCTTGCCCTGCCAGTGGCTGTGAAAATAACCGACACTCTCAACTTCTCTGCCTCAGGATTTTTCCAGAGGTCATCAGGAGCTTGGCAAATATATCCCAGGCAGTAGCATGCTGCTGTATTAAGACTGTAACTAATTCCCTGTTTACTCATGTGTAGGGGGTCACATTCATTTCCCTATAGATTTGGAGATGCAGAGAGTCTTTGCCCACTGAGCAGGCTTCCCTCAAGTTATTGATTGCACCCATGTTGCCATAAAGGTCCCAGTTCCACATGTGGACACCTTTGTCAACTGGAACTCGTTCCGCTACATCAATGTATAGGTGACTTGTGTCCACAAGGTCTTCCATCATGAGTGTGCAATGTACTCTGGCATCTGCCATGATTTATTCATATTAACTTTTTAGCTATTTCTGCACCCACCCAAATCTGTGTGATTTGTTTCTGAGGAACAATGGTTACCCTTTAAGAACTTGAATAAATACCCCCTTTAGGAGCCCACACACTGAGACAGCGACAACTACAACAGCAGCCATGTCATCACCAGCGGTACCATGGAGAGGGAATTTTAAAGATATCCTTCAGATGCCTCGATCACTGATACGCCCCAGCAAGCATATCAAGAATAGTAGCGATGTGCTGCGTGTAATACAACCTTGCACAAGAGGCCTTGCAAATCGATGATGATGACGCCATGGGCAGAGCTCTAACCTCTGAGGTGGAAGAAGGTGAGAACAGGAGTACACTTGTCCTTTGGAAGATTCCAAGTGAACCTGGAAGACCCTGATGAACCTCCTCTGAACCCCATCTAGTGAAATCACATCCTTCCTATAGTGAGGTGACCAGAACTGCACAAAGTACTCCAGCTGAGGACTAACCAACATTTTGTATAGCTCCAACATTACCTCCTTGCTCTTATACTCTATGCCACAACTGATGAAAGCAAGTGTCTCATATGCCTTTTTAACTACCCTATTCACCTGCCCTGCTACCTTCAAAGTTCTGTGAATAAGTACCCCAAGATCCATCTGTTCCTTTGAGCTTTCGAGCCATTCATTAATTACTCCCTCATCTTGTTACTTCTTACAAAGTACATTATGTTGCACTTATTAGAGTTAAATACCACCTTCTACTATTCTGCCCATCTGACCAACCCATCTATATCCTCCTGTAATCTATGACCTTCTTCTTCACTATTAACTACACTTCCAATCTTGCTTTGTTATCTGCAAACTTGCTTATCATTCCCCCAGCATTATTATCTATATCATTTATTTGTATAACAAACAATAAAGATCCCAGTATTGAACCTTGTGGTACACCACCAGATACCACCTCTAGTCACTCAAACAGCCTCCTACTATTACCCTGTGTCCTATTACTAACCCAGTCTCGGATCCATTCCTCCAAGTTTCCCTGAATTCCATGAGCTTCAACCTTTTACTTTAATGTGAGTCAGAAAAAATGTAAATTAAATATGAATTAACAGAAAAATGGTGTTTCACTCAAAAAGATGAATTCCACTTTGAACAGCTGATTCTAAAAGATACACCTCACAAAATTACAAAAACTCACATCATTCTTCACACATATGTGGCACCATGTGCAATCTCTCAGTTTTTCCAACTTGACCTCTGGTACATAGGATCTCTCACTTCTTCCACTCAGTGCATTAGGCACCTCAGCCACATTCATAGCCAGCCCTATTCCATCTAAGATCCCTGGATATCGTTAATACTGACAAGGCACAGTTCAACATATCCTTTCTCACTCGGGTCATGGCAGTCCTGATGGTATAGCTTTCCAGAATTCCCTGTCATCTGACCGAACAACAATACCTGGTTCACGGATCTGGTCACCTCTGATACAAACACTCAGTTCTTTAGCATGTCTTAGCTACACACACTGTAAAGTTAAGTCCCTTTTCCTTCATATATACATTGCTTCTCTTATTGCCAAAGAGAAAAATGACTTCTTTATAAACATTTTGTTACTTACTCCTAAACACATCAGCAGTCCTACAACTGTGTCCTAGCTCCACTGAGCTTGGTTAAAATGATGTGATGTCTTTGAAATGTGTCTATTATGCATTTGGCAGCATTGAATGCTGTGTGTCTTATTTCTTCGACTTTATTTTGAAAAAGTATACTGGCATCCTACTGCAACACTAAACGACTCTGTCTCCATATTTTAACTTCCTTCCCATTCGTACTGCTTGCAGATCAAGGGTTATCAGGTCACATTAACTCGTATTTCATATTATTCAACAAAATTATAACTGATCCTTTTACAATGAATATAAATGTTCAAAACTCAATTTTAAATATTTTAACAACCAACTACAGATTCCCAAGACATTTTAAAGTCATTGTACATTTTTCTCACTGTTACAGCTTCCAGGTCAAAAACCATCACGTCATTGCTTCTGGGTCAAAGTTCTTCACAGTAACTGCTAACATCCAAAGAAACAGGAAGCCACAAATTTTCCTGTCCGTTGAATAGGAAAGCACCTTGCCATTTATATTAACCCTCAAGTCAGAGTGTGATGATACTGTGCTATTGATATATTTTATGTCTTAACATTCAGTTTTGTTTTACAAGCAGTTGTGTGAAAAACATGCAATTCAGATAATGGTGAAGCAAGACTCATTTTAGCCATGTTGTGTTTCTTTAAGAGAAGGCTAATGGACAGTTGTTTATAAATGGAGATTTGCCCTGGAGCTTTTTGCTTGAAGAAATGGAAGATGTGTTTAGGTATGCATGGTCATGTGACAATCGAGTTAATAGGAGGAACTAGGAATGTAGCAAGGATTTTAGTTATGTTTCAGTTAAGCATTCAGTTGCTGGTGGGAGTGGTTTAAAGATAGACGTCAGCGAGCTGCTCTGAAAATAAAAGCCTTTCTAAGGCTTTAAGACTGGAAACCTAAATTGGAGCAAGAATGTCTGTGATTTGTAACTATATTTAAAATGTTTTTTAAGTCTACAGGAAGAATGAAGCCTAATTGGAACTGAAATAGTGATATGTAAGAAGTTAGACGTTCAAAGATTGTTCAGTGGTTAAGAGTAAAACTGCTTTATTTGGTTAGATTTATGCTTAAGCCGTTATGAATAAAACTTATTTTGATTTTAAAAATCCCTAATTTTTGAGTGGGATCATTCCTGGAATGAAGTATCCTTCCCTCACATTTATGCCAAAATAGAAAAATTGTTAGTGTCTAGTCTGGCTTCCTAATATATTTTGGGGTCTTGGTTTGGGATCCCAACAAAAGTTATGTGGAAGACCATGGTATCACTTTCTTGTACTGTATTCACTCAGGCTAAAAACATTTGAGGAGAGATTCACATGGGATCCCAAATATACAGTCCTGCCACAGACCAATAACTACCCTTTTCTACTCTTCGAAAACCTTGTGGTACATGCACTCTTTCCATTGGCAGCACTCCTCTCTGTCCCTAATGAGTAACTAATGCCAAGCTTGGATTTTATGAGCTTATCAGTTGTAGAGGGAAAGGTCGACTAAAAGAATTAAGGAGTCAGATAGTTTGTAGCTCCTGAATAAATAGGAGTTATATTAAGAAGTGTTGTGATGCAGATATAGCACATTGCTTTGAAACTGTTGGTAATACGGTTATAGAAAAATGGTGTTTTACATTATAGCACCACACACTTAAAGTATTGCCAGATATATTGTGTAAGCAAATGGGTATGTTATTGAAGTTAACAGTGGAGTTGATAAGCTGCTGAATTTTCTTTGCTAAAATCCTTTTTGAGTGCAAATGGCTGTTATTTGATGTACCTTTCAATGTGGTTCTAAGGCATACAAAGCAGTAAGGTGCCTTGGTTTAATCCCCAGCCTGTGTAGTGTTAGATTTGAGCTGCAGTATAAGACCATAAGATGTAGCAGCAGAAGTAGGCCATTCAGCCCATCGAGTCTGCTTTACAATTCAACAAGATCATGACTGATCTGATATAATCTTCAACTCCACTTAGCCGCCTAACCCTTAGAACCATAGATTCCCCTATTGATTAAAAGTCTGTCTATCTCAGTCTTGAACATACTTAATGACCCAGTCTCTATATCCTTCTGCAGTCTAGAATTCAACAGATTTATTACCCTCCAGCACTGAAGGAGGCCATTGGGCCTATCGAGTCTGTACCAACCACAATCCCACCAGGCCTAATCCTGCAACCGCATGCATTTACCCTGTTAATCCCCCTGATACAGGGGTCAATTTAGTATGGCCAATCAAAGTAACCTGCACATCTTTGGACTGTGGGAGGAAACCAGAACACCCGGAGAAAACCCACACAGACATGGGGAGAACGTGCAAAATCCACACACACACACACACACACACACACACACACACACACACACACACACACACACAGACAGACCTGAGGCTGGAATTGAACCTTGGACCCTGGCGCTGTGAGGGATCAGTGCTAACCACTGTGGCGCCATACTGCCCCAAGTGTCAGCCTTGATTTTTTTTATGCTCAAGCCCTGGGGTGGGACTTCAGTTGAGAAGCTTGTGACTCATAAACAAGAATGCTACCAACTAAGATAAGACAATCCAACTGAGGGACTCCTGAAATTTTCCCATGAACCCATGGTGGGAGGAAGGGGTCAGATGGTGGTGTCCCATTCGAGAAACACCATTTGGGAAGCATGGTTTAGATTACTTGGAGTACTGTGTATAATTCTCATCACCCTGTTATGAAAATAATAAAAAGATACTGAAGAATGTTTGTAACAGATTCACATGGAAGATGTTGGAATTGAGAGGATATACTTATGAGGAATAGTGGAACAAGCTGGAGCTCTTTTCTGTCAAAAGAAAAAGCATAAGAGTGATGTCTAAGGATCTTGAAGAAAATGGAAAAGTTTGATAAGGTTATTGGGGAAGAAATGGGGTATGATTTCTGCTTCGAGCTCAAACAGCAATTGAGCTATATTTCTGGAGTGAAGTTATGGTTTAAGCTTTCACCGATTTGCATAATCACAAATGTACAAACGTCCATGAAGTAGCTCAAATGGGCAGGTATCATTTTTTATTTATGTTTCTTTGCATGATAAAAAACTCAATTTTGTATTGAAGAATGGTAATCCAGGGCTGTTTTATTAAAATAGCTGAAAGCACGTTCACCACATACCAACTGTGAGTGACCAGATATTAAGTCACTGAAAATAACTGAACCATATGTTATTTTAATTCGGGTAACCTAATCACTCATTATAGAACAGAAGGAGACCATTCAACCTTTCAAGTTCCTGTTGGCTGTCTGTAGACCTATTCAGTGTATTTCCCCCATTCCATCGTTTGTAGCCCTGCAGCTTTATTCTCTCAAGCACCCATCCAACTTCCTTTTGAAATTATCGATCATCTCCATTTCCACCACCAACAAAGTCAATGAAGCAGGAGGTTCACATGTAAAGTCCTGTTGAACTGAATACCTGTGCTGCATGTTGCATGTAACTAGGTTTATCAAAGGGGTGTTTTATGTGGTAAGAATGCCTCCAGATATGGTCCCATAGTTCCCCCATGTAATAGAGGCAATCAGACGAGGAAGCCTCCACAGAACACAATTTTCCATAGTACTTTAGATGTGGAAACCTGGAAATCTTCTTCATCATGGTCCTGTTTCCGAATTAAGTTGTCCCTATAAATGACCAATTAAGTGTCTAGCAAGCAAGGATCAAACAGCAAATAACAGAAAAACAAGCAAGTCTACAGATGCTAATTAAAGCAGAAAGACACAGTGGCCATCAGCATTTGTAACAATAAAGGGTAGCCTTATTCTGGGTGTGTCCCGCAGTTCCTGTTTTTAACATAACTGAAAATAGGCGTATGCAAGATGACACTCATCAATCCACAAATGCAGCTGCACTGAAATGTTCAGAGCAGCATGCAGTCAGCAAAAAAAAAGTTTTTTGACATACATAAAGCAGTATTTCATAAGCACCAACACAAGTTGCCACATTCGTGCAAAAAGCAGCACACAGAAGCACCAACACAAGTTGCTATACGTGCATATGTGTGTAAGGAAACTTACAATATTCATATATAATTCCAAACTAAATCAGAATTTGTTTAATTAAATGCTGCATGGTAAGTATGATGCTGCAAAGGCTATAGGCTCTGATAATATTCAGGCAATTTCTGACTACTTGTGCTCCAGAACTAGCCACGGCCTTAACTAAGCTGTTCCAGTGCAGCTACAACACTAGCACATACCACACAATGTGAAACATGGCACAGGCATGTCCTGTATACAAAAAGCAGGACAAGTCCAACCAACCAGCCAATTACAGTCCTGCCCCATCTGTCTACTCTCGATCATCAACGAAATTATAGAAGTCATTGACAGTGCTAACAAGTGGCAGTTACTCAGCAATAATCAGCTCACTGGCACTCAGTTCAGGTTCCTCCTGGATCACTCAGCTCCTGATTTTGTTACAACCTTGGTTCAAATATGGACAAAAGAGCTGAACTCAAGAAGCGAGGTGAGGCTAACTGACTTCCCTTGACATCAAGGCAGCATTTGGCTGAGTGTGCTATCAAGAAACCATTGCAAAACTGGAGTGTATGGGAATCGGGGGGAAAACTCTCCACTGGTTGGAACTTTCACACCACACATGCATTAGGCAATGATCATCTCCAGCAAGAGAGAATCTAATCATCTTCCCTTGACATTCGATGGCATTATTGTCACTGAATACCACTCTGTGGATGACCAGGGGTTTTACTATTGACCAGAAACTGAATTAGCAATATAAGAACTGTGGCTACAAGAGCAGGTTAGAGGCTGGGAATACTGCAGTGAGTAATTCACCTCTGCCTGCCCAAAGCCTGTCCAAAATCTATAAGACACAAGTCAGGAGTGTGATGAAATACTGTCCATTTGCCTGGATGAGTGCAGCTCCAGCAATATTCAAGAAACTGGAAACCATCCAGGAAAAAGCAGACCACCTCATTGGCACCCCTCCAACACCTTAAACATTCAGTCCCTCCACCACCAAAGCACAGTGGCAACAGTATGCAGAATCCAAACAATGCAATGAAGCAATTCACCAAGGCTCCTTCAACAGTATCTTCCAAAGCTGCAACCTCTATCACCTCAAAGAACAAGAGCAGCAAATGCATGGTAATACCATCACATGCAAGTTCCCTCCTTGCCATATACCATCCTGATGTGGAATCATATCATTGTCCCTTCATTATTGCAGGATCAAAACACTGGAGCTCTCTTTCAAACAGCCTTGTGGGTATATCTACATCGACTGCACTGGTTCAAGAAGGCAGCTCGCCACTACCTTCTCAAGGACAATTCGAGACGGGCAGTAAATGGAGGTCCAGCCATGACACTCAATGTGAAAGAATATAATTACAGTACTATAATTAAAAGTTGACTAACATAATCAACTGGTCCTTTTACGTGGTCAAAATGTTATACTAGGAGCAAGCCTATGCATGCTGCAAATAAGATTCCATAGTCAAAAATGTATGAAAGACAAAATGGTTCTTTTGCCATCTGGGGTTTTATGTATGGCTAATTCTACTTTTAAATCTTTCTATTTGTCCATAAATGCGTCAAAACTTCAAACTAGAAATTTTCCAAAACTATTCTCGGTTCAGGACAGTAATACTCTGCCCTAACATCACGCAAACAGAAATAATTTCCTTGCTCAATGTATGAGGTGATGTGTTGTACAGTACAGATTAGATCCCATTCAAAACCTGTCTTTAATGGACTAACATTATTATTTTAAAAAGTTAGCGCCATAGTTAGATATTATCATGTTGTTTTGTAGACTTAAACTGGAGGCACTTTTTTTGTCATAAGCACTTTCTGTCAAGACAAACTCTTTTCCTATACTTAACTCATACTTTGAAAATGTCTCAAAGTTACTGAAAAACTGTGTTTCCTTTTGTGCTACTGTTTCTGTTTAATGGTGGTGCAATTCTTGATAATTGTCATCAAAAGGCTTGTACAAATGATATGTTCTACCAGAAAGAATTCCAGCTACTATAGTAAGTAGCTTACTCATCTTAAAGTTTGTTTTTGTCTTTTAAAATTAACACATGCTGAGAGTGTACTTGACCACAAACTTCTACAAATGCAACAAGGCGAGTTAAGGATTAGTATATTTTAATAAATTGGATATTGAACAACACCTTTCAAGGTTTTTCCTGCAAAATACTGTGTACAATCTTAGTTTGTGAATCTTTTCGTACAACTATTTTGGTCGAGAAATGTGTGTAAGCTGTGGATTACATAAATGAAAGTGCTGCATAATATACAGAACATTCTGAGATAGGACTTATAAACAAACTTGCACCAAACAATAGTGGCTACAACTGGCCAATATTACATTTATGGTACAGATTGGATCATAGCACTCACGTAAAAATAGATGTTTACTCTGCTCAGTTCTCAGATTGGCAATCACGACCACTTGGCTATGAAACAGAATTATTCATTCAGTAACTGGGACTAATGATCCAGAACCTGTCCAGATTGCATGTCCCAAAATCCAGTTGCTTGAAACTGGGATTGTCCAAAAACTAGATTTTTTGAAAATATTCCATTTAGATACTCAGTTACTTGAAATTCTGACTGATTGACCAAATATTGGGACAATTTGCCTAGGTGCTGGCTCGTGGTGGCTAAGTTATTTGCTTCATTGCTTTGTTTACAGTGGTGTGCTGGTTTAGTTCCCACGCTCTGAGTTGCCCCCTAATAAAAACAACTCATTATTTATTATTTTACAAACTTTATGTATACATCATTATTTATTACTTTTCAAAATTTATTTAATGTATCCCTTATTCATTGAATTTGACTGAGGGTAGGCTACCTCGTTTTATTGTTTAAAATCTAGGAAATCCAAAATGCAGCAAAGTCTCAGTCCTGAGGGTGGTGAATTTTGGTTATGGGACTTGTGGTTGAAATTCCATTCTGATAAATTTAAATTAAATTAAATAATTAAATCTTCAATGAATGGCTACTATCAGTAATGGTGACATTGAAACAAACAGATTGTTAGGTTCTCTAATGCCCTGGTCTGGCTGACAAGCGACTCCAGGCCCACAGTAATGTGATTGACTTTTAACCTCTCTGAAATGGCCCAGCAAGTCACTCAAAATTCTACACAGATGTATGATAACAATAAACCAGATGAACTTCCAGCATCAACCTAGGCACAGAAAAAGACAAAGGCTCGCCACGTCCAGTGAATTCTGCAAGGACCTCCACATCAATATCACATTAGCAGACTTGCATCAACATTGAAGGAACTGTCCCACAGACTGGTTAAACAATAGCCTGATATAGTCATATGCACTGAATCATGCCCTACAGCCAATGTTCCACAGTCTTTCATCACCATGTTTGGGTAAATCCTGCTCCACCAGCAAGGTAAATGGAGGCAACTCAATAGTATAAAGTTGGAAGGATGGGGGAGGGGGGGATGCTGGGATGTAGCCCTGGAAGACCTCAGCATTGACTCCGTACCCTATGAAGTTGGTTAGAACATGTCAAATATGATGATTGCCACCAACCTCCCTCTGTCAACTGATGAATCAGTGCTGTTCCATGTTGAAAGAAGCATTGAGGTGCATTGAATGTATTCTGGATGGGGGAGCCTCAATCTCCATTATTGACAGTAATTTGGTAGCTTACCAACTGGCCACGTTCTGAAGGACATGATTGTCAATCTGGGCTTGCATCAGATGCTGAGAGTATCAACATGACGGAAACACTTTCTTGGCCTTATAATAACCAATCAACCTGCAGCAAAAATGCCTATTCATGACAGTATTAGTACAAGTGGTCACCACACAATCTTTGTGAAGACTTCTTTGGTTATAATGAATATAATCCTAACCGACTTAGTCTCTCCTCACATGACAGACCTTTCATCATAGGAATCAGCCTGATAAACCTTTGCTGTACTCCCTCTATAGCAAGGACATCCTTCCTTAGATAAAGACAACAAAACCTCACACAGTACTCCAGGTGTATAGGGCTTAACCAATGCCCTATACAATTGCAGCAAAACATCCCTATTCTTATACTCAAACCCTCTCACTATGAAGGCCAATATACAATTTGCCTTCTTTACTGCCTGCTGTAAATGCCTGCTTACTTTCAGTGACTGGTGCACCAGGACACCAAAGTCTTGGTGAGTATCCACTTCTTTCAAATTACACCCAGTCAGGTGTATAATAATCTGTCTTCCTACTTTTGCTACCAGCATTTATCCACATTACATATGCCCATGCACTTAGCCTGTCCAAATCATGCTGAAGCATCTCTGCATCCTCCTCACAGCTCAGCCACCCACCCAACTTTGTATCAGCTGCAAATTTGGGGATAATACATTCAGTTCCCTCTTCCAAATCATTAATATATAATATGAACAGTTCTGGTTCCAGCACAGATCCCTGAAGAACCCCATTAGTCACTGACTGCCAATCAGAAAAAGACTCATTTATGCCAACTCTCTGCTTCCTAACTACTAACCAGCTTTTTGTCCCTCTCAAGACATTACCTGCAATCCCATGTGCTTTAATTTTACATAGTATGTTATGTGACACATTGTCGAAAGCCTTCTGAAAGTCTAAATAAACCACATCCATTGGTTCTCCTTGATCAACTCTACTAGTTACATCCTCAAAGAATTCCAATAGATTCATCAAGCATGATTTCCCTATTGTAAATCCATACTGATTTTGTCTGATTATACCACTGCCTTCCAAATGCTGAGTTATGAAATCATTGATAATGGACTGTAGCAACTTCCCCTGTACCAACGTCTATAGCTCACTGGTCCATAGTTCACTGTTTTCTCTCTACCTCCCTTTTTGAACAGTGGGCTTATGTCAGCTACCCTCTAATCTGTAGAAACCAAACCAGAGTCTAAAGAACTTTGGAAAATAACAACCAATGGAGTTTAGAAGAGTGAGAGGGGATCTCCCAGAAACTTATAAAATTCTAACAGGATTAGACAGGATAGATTCAGAAAGAATGTTTCCAATGGTAGGGGAGTCCAGAACTAGGGATCATATTTTGAGGATAAGGGGTAAATCTTTTAGAACTGAAAGTGCTTCACCCAGAGGGTGCTGAACGTATGGAATTCACTTCCTCAGAAAGTAGAGGCCAAAGCGTTGTTTGATTTCAAGAAGAAATAAGATATAGCTCTTGGAGCTAAAGGGATCAAGAGATACAGGGGGAAGGGAGGATCAGGATATTGAATTTGATGATCAGTCATGATCGAATTGAAGGCTGGAGCCAGCTAAAAAGGCCGAATGGCATCCTCCTGCCTCTACTTTCTGTGGCTGCAATTCTCCCAAAAACTCTGAACAAGCGGGAAACTGTTCTAGATCCCCATTAACATTCGTTGGTTACTATCACTGAATTTTACAACATCGACACCCTGGGGTCACCATTGACCAAAAATGTGACAGGACCAGGTACATTAATATTGTAGTTAGAATAGGAGGTCAGAGGCTAGGAATTTTGTGGTGAGCAACTCATTTTCTGACCCCCTAGCCTGTCCACCATCTAAAAGGCACCTGTCAGGGGTATGATGGAACACTCTCCACTTGCCTGGTGGACTGTCCAACAATATATCATCCAGAACAAAAGACTGTTTGGTCAACATTCCATCCACAACCTTAAACATGTACTCCCTCTTTTACTGCTGCAGCATGGTGACATTGTGCACAACCTACAGAATGCACCTCAGCAACTTGCTGAGTTCCTTCAACGGCACCTTCCAAATCCTCTACCACCTAGAACAACAAGGATGGCCAATATACAAGAACACCACCATGTACACACTCCCCTCCAACTCACATACCATCCTGACTTTGAAATATATCGTTGTTCCCTCATCATTCCTGAATCAAAATCCTGGAACTTCCTAATGTACAGCACAGTGGGAGTCAAGACAACACACAAACTGTTGCCGTTCCAAAAGGGCAATTAGGGATGGATAATAAATGCTGACTTTACCAGTGACAGAAACATAAACAAAATAAGCATTGGAAAGTTGTAGTTTTGAAATAATACAAGATATATTTTGTACACTTTTTAATCATAGGATTCACTCTATACTGTCAAAAGAAAACAGGATTTGCATTTAAATAGTACTTTTCACAGCCTTCATGTTTCACAAAGTGCTATACAGTCAATGAAGTACTTTTTGCTTTGAAGTGACGCAATGTTGGACAGAATTTTCCCAAAAAGATTGGAGTTTCCTTAGTGACTGGAAATGCATGTCGGCAGCAGGCAGAGTCAATTGATGGCACCTCCACACTCCATCCTGATTTTACAGGTGGCAACCCATGAATGAGCTGCCACTGCAGTTGGAGTCCTGAGCAGGATAGGTACGCTGCCTCCTGGTCCAGGGGTTGGCAGCTTGGCAGGGCATAAGGAGACCCACGGCTAATGTAGGGTTTCCACAGCCTAAACCAGGTAGGCCGCAGGAACCTTAAAAAGCTTCAAGAGGGAAAGCCCTCTGAACTGATTGCTGGGGTCACAAGGGCTACAGCTTCTGTCCAAATAATAAAAAACCTCCTCTCTGGGCTGCTGCGAGGAGATCACCATTTATTAGCATTCAGACACCTGAAATATAAATATTCTACTCACCTCCATGTGGCAGGAAGCCTGTGAGAATCTGTGTCCCAGCATCGGTAAATGGTGGGACATGGTCGAGGAGCTGATGTACTATGTCGCTGCACTCCCCATCCCCACCCATCTTTTGCCATTTGACCACTTGCCCCCGCACTGTGATCTCACAGCATACAGGCCAGTAAACACTCCCTGCTGCCTCGGAAAAGCAGCCAGCATAATCAAGAAAGTATGCACCCTGGACATAGTCTCTTCCACACTTTCCATTGGGAAAAAGATACAAAAGTCTGAGATCACATACCAACCGATTCAAGAACAGCTTCTTCCCTGCTGCCATCAGACTTTTGGATGGACCTCCATATATTAAGCTGATTTTTCTCTACACTCTAGCTATGATTGTAACACTTGGGGGGAATTTTCCAATCCTGCCCACCATGGGAAACGCAGCAGCCCAGAGAGAGGGGTATGGACCATGGATGGTATTTTCCGGTTTTGGGCCAAGCGCAGCCAGAAATTCTGCACCCTCTCCTTTCCCTCTCCCCTATGTGCTCTGTGAATGTATGTTTTGACTGTATAATGCGCAAGAAATAATACTTTTCACTGTATACCAACACATGTGCCAATAATAAATCAAATCAAATCAAAATTCGGCCCATCAAGGCTGCACCA
This sequence comes from Carcharhinus amblyrhynchos, assembly GCF_965287045.1. Classification (NCBI taxonomy): domain Eukaryota; kingdom Metazoa; phylum Chordata; class Chondrichthyes; order Carcharhiniformes; family Carcharhinidae; genus Carcharhinus; species Carcharhinus amblyrhynchos. Next base: position 39,095,735 of record NC_137328.1, on the reverse strand, counting down.
TTATTTGATAAGATCATGGCTGATCTGATTGTGGGTTTTACTCCACGTTCCTACCCGCCCCCATAGTCGTTGACTCCTTTGTCAATCAAAAATGTGTCTAACACAATCTTGAATGTATCAATTGACCTAGCTCCACTGCTGTCTGAGGAAGACTAATCATAGTCAAATTATCATTTCAAGTTGCATTTCTTTCTGCTCCTGCACAATTACTCTGGTATTCCTCAAGGATTCATTCTTGGCATCCTCTATTTCTCCTCTCCACACTGCCCTTTGATGACCAATCTGTAAATGCAGCATTAGTTTCCACATGTACACTGACAACACTCAGCACTATCTCATCTCTTGACTCTTCTACTGTTGCTAAATTACCAGGTTGCCTATTCAACATTCTGTCCTGTGTTCACTGATACATGTGAGCATCCCCGATTTAATCACCACCAATGGTCTTGCCTTCTGTTGTTTAGGCCCTAAACTCTGGAATTCTCTCCCTAAACCTCCCCACACTTTACTGTGTTTTCTCCTTTGATACCTTTAAGATTAAGGGTGGCACGGTGGTACAAAGGGCAGCTCAGTGGTTAGCACTACTGCCGCAAACACCAAGAACCCAGGTTCGATTCCAGCCTCGGGTCACTGTCTGTGCGGAGTTTGCACATTCTTCCCATGCACACATGGGTTTTTTCCGGGCGCTCCGGTTTCCTCCCACAGTCCAAAGATGTGCAGGTTAGGCTGATTGGCCATGCTCAATTGCTCCTCAGTGTCCAGGAAGTTAGTGGGATAAATACATGGGGATATAGCCTGGGTGGAGTTGTTGTTGACACAAGCTCGATGAGCTGAATGGTCTCTTTCTGCACTGCAGGGATTCTATGATATCCCACAAAACTTATTACTTTGACAAGCCTTTGGTCATTTGATCTATCTCCTATTATGTCTTGGTGTCATATCTTACACTCCAATGCCTGTTTGGGTCCAGAGAGGGAGATTTAGCATGGCCAATGCACCTGACCAGCATATCTTTCAGACTGTGGGAGGAAACCAGAGCATCCGGAGGAAACCCATGCAGACACAGGGAGAACACACAGATTCCACACAGCCAGTGACCCGAGACTGGAATCGAACCTGGGTCTTTTGCGCTGTGAGGCAGCAATGCTAACCACTGTGCCACCCTATGTAACAAATAGCAGATAAATAATGTTGGTGAAAAGTATGACTTGGTTGCAATTTCTAAAATGCACATTCTCTTCAAGTACCATGCCTTAAGATGGTTTTAATGACCATGAACCTCCATATTAATCTTCCTCTGGAGAAATGGGTTATCTGCATTGTTTGTACATTCACCCAGTTTGTGACAGCCTTTATAAAGATCATTCTTGGTCTCCCGTAATCTCTTTTACCATTGATCTTTCCTATCAAAATCTGACTCTCTCAGTCGTGATTTGTAACCACAGGCCCAAGAAATTCCAACCTCCTGTTCCTCATCTCAGTCAACAGAGTGCTTTTGGTCTCAGATTTTATTAGCATCTCTTCATCGGTTTTGTGACCTATCCAATAAATCATTATTATTTGCCTCAAATACTACAACTCTGCAACTACAATTCTCTGCATTGCTTCACTGATTCTCCAACATTTGCTTCTGTACATCAAAATGCACCATTCTAGGATTCTCAACTTTATTTTCATGGCTAATTTTGAATTAATCTTGCGGTGGGTGGTTTAAAATGTTATCCATCACATCCTTTCAAGTCTGTTGGAATTGCACTTTTTGAAATTCCAAATTCTTATTTCTTAGTTGCACTTTCCAGCTGATGTTGCCTTTGAACTGGGAGGCAGTGGCATAGTGGTAGTGTCACTGGACTAGTAACTCAGAAACCCAGCCTAATGCTTTGGGGACCTAGGTTCAAATCCCAACACGGCAGATGGTGAAAATTTGAATCCAATAAAAATCTGGAATTTAAAGTCTTCTGATGACCATGAATCAACCGTCAGGAAAAACCTATCTGGTTCACTAATGTCCTTTAAGGAAGGAAATCTGCCACCCTTACCCAGACTGGCCTACATGTGATTGCAGACCCATGGTTGATCCTGAAATGCCCTCTGGAATGGCCTAGCAAACCATTCTGTTCAAGAGCAATTAGGGATGGGCAATAAATACTGGCCCAGTCAGCAACACCCATGTCCCCCGAATGAATAAAAAAAAATTGTCAACCTGTGTGACCATTGCATTCTTCACTGTGATTGTGCATTCTGGTATGATTTTCTTTTCTATGAGCAGCGTGGTAGCATAGTGGTTAGCATTGCTGCCTCACAGCACCAGGGACCCGGGTTTGATTCCTGGCTTGGGTCACTATCTGTGCAGAGTCTGCACATTCTCCCTGAGTCTGCGTGTGTTTCCTCCCACAGTCTGAAAGATGTGCTGGTTAGATACATTGGCCGTGCTAAATTCTTCCTCAGTGTACCTGAACAAGCACCAGAGTGTGGCAACTCGGGGATTTTACAGTAACTTTATTGCAGTATTAATGTAAGCGTATTTATGACACTAATAAATAAATTTACACTTAAACTTTTTGGGCTTCACTAGATCTTTTGATTCCTGACAATTTGTGTTCAGCCCTTTCTTCTCGCTTTCGTTAGCTACTCTGTCTAAAATCTTTTGCAGTTTCTTTTAATCTTATATTACAAAAGCTGTAACCTCCAATTCATAATCCAGAAAGGTCTTCTATCTCCCTAAGAGTATTTTCACTATACAAATTGAACTTATCTAAGGAGCAAATGCACCACTATCTGACCTATCTTTTAATCTTCACAAAATCACTTAGATTGTTCTCGACTTTTATGGCTGCAGTTTGTTCCCAATAAAGATTTAATTTCACCTAAAGATTGTGACCATTAGGGTGAAGAGATTATAACATGCTCAGTTTTTCATGGCTCTCTTTATTAAATGCTTTAATATAATCAATAAAACATAAGTACATCTTTTTTCATCTTTTTGGCTCTTTCTGACAAAATGTGGACCAAACAGATGGCATTTCTCCTCCCTCTATCTTCTATAAAACCACAGTGAAGGGCTGAAATTTCTGGCTATATCTTGCTCTTGGTCTGATTCATCGATACTCGAAGAAGGATCTTAGTAGTGTGGCTCACCAGATTGATAGTGCAAATTCACATTCAATTGCCCTGGGCTATTTTGGAAGCACAATAAATAAAAATAAATAGTAAGAAGCTGCATGGGCAATCATCAACTGGAGAATTTGGCATTTTGAGTGTTAATCCCCATAGAAAGTCCACACTGCATTATTATGTATATACTCCACCCCAGCCGAACCCCATACCCGGCCCCCCCGCGCAATCCCCAGCCTGCCCATTTATTTCTCCTACCCACCTCACTTCATTCACAATTTTTTATTTTATCTTGGGTTATTTTTCAAAAGCCTTGTTATGCGTATATTTGAATCATTATTAGCTTTCCAAAAATCTGCATTCTTTTTCTGCCGTATGTGCTGACAAAAGACAACAGTTTTTATTTTTACTCACAGACATACAGAGAATGAATACTGATGACATGCATGCAACTGGCATGGGGCGGCACGGTAGCACAGTGGTTAGCACAGCTGCTTCACAGCTCCAGGGACTGGGTTCGATTCCCAGCTTGAGTCACTATCTGTGTGGAGTTTGCACATTCTCCTCGTGTCTGCATGAGTTTCATTTGGGTGTTCCGGTTTCTTTCCACGGTTCAAAGATGTGCGGGTTAGGTTGATTGGCCATGCTAAAATTGCCCCTTAGTGCTCTGAGGTATGTAGGTTGGAGGGATAGGGGGTTAGGGCCTGGGTGGGATTGTGGTCAGTGCAGATTCAATTGGCCAAATGGCATTTTTCTGCACTGTAGGGTTTCTGTGATTTCTGTGAACCATTTTCCAACATCCTTTTCTCCAATTTTCACCAGATGTTTGAATATTTCTCTCCCTTGCCCAAATTTTATGCACCTTCAAAAGATACGAAATGAGTCTTGAAAAGTTTTTGGGAAATATTTTCAAAAATAAGGTAGTTTATTTATTAGTGTCACAATCAGGCTTACATTAACACTGCAATGAAGCTATGTGAAAATCTCCCAGTGGTCACATTCTGACACCTTGTTCGGAACACTGAGAGAGAATTTACATGGCCAATGCACCGAACCAGTATATCTTTCAGACTGTGGGAGAGAACGGGAGCGCCTGGAGGAAATCCACAAAGACAAGCGGAGAATATGCAGACTCCACACAGATAGTAACCCAAGCCGGGAATTGAACCCATGTCTCTGGCTCTGTGAGGCAGTTGTACGAACCACTATGCCACCCTGACAGAAGCTGAAGGCTGGTGCTCTACTCAAAAACAATGTAACCTCTGTTTCAAGTAGGTGTGTCCCACATGCATTCATGATAAAGTATTTTGTAATTTAGTCCACATTCACACGTGCCCAGTTTAGCTGCTCGTCCTGACCAGAAACTGACTCATGACTAAGCTGCTGTCTGACCAGAATGCCGTATAGTTTGATCAGAACTTCCTCTACTTACATTCCACTGTTTGTCTGTCATTCGATAGTCCGACAAAAGAAAGAAACCGTGGAAGCTGGGAATTGGAAATAGAAACAGAAAATGTGGCAAACGCTCAGCAGGTCAGGCAGCTTCTGTGGACAGACGAGCAAAGTTAACATTTCAAATCAAGTGAATTTCATCAAAACTGCAAACATTTAGAGATGTAGGGAGTTGTCAAGGAACTTCAGAGGCAGTTAATGGAGGTAGAGAGGGAAACACAAAAGGAAAGGTATGAGAAAAGGTGGAAGGCAACAGATATTAATTGACAAAAGGGATGGAGGTGCAGTGCAAGGGTGGGTGGTCGGCACTGAGCGATTGCAGCACACAGAGCATCTTTCACAGAGAGCATTCTTCACAGAGAGCATCTTTCACACAAAGCATCATTCACAGAGGCATCTTTTAGAGACAGCATCTTCCACAGAGCAATTTTCATAGAGTATCATACACAGAGAGTATCTTTTAAAGAGAGCATCTTTCACAGAGAGAATTTATCACAGATAGCATTTTTGACAGAAAGCATCATTGGCGAATGAAGGCACAGTGGTTAGCGCTGCTGCTGCACAGAACCAGGGACCCGGCTTGTTTCCCAGCTTGGGTCACTGTATGTGTAGAGTTTGCACATTCTCCCCATCTCTGCAGTGTTTCCATCTGGGTGCTCCAGTTTCCTCCCACCGTCTGAAAGACGTGCTGGTTAGGGGCATTGAACCGAACGTGCATTGGAGTGAAACAACTAGAGGAAATTAACAGTAATTTAGTTGCAGTGTCAATACAAGCCTTACTTGTGACTAATAAATATACTTTACTTTGACTTTACTTTCATGGCGAGCATCTTTCACAAACAGCATCTTTCACAAAAAGGATCTCTCACACAGAACATCTTTCACAGAGAGCAACTTTCACAGAGAGCATCTTTGACAGAGAGCATTTTTCACAGGGAGCATTTTTCACACAGAACATCTTTCACAGAGACAATTTATCACAGAGAGCATTTTGGCAGAAAGCATCATTGGCGAATTAAGGCACACTGGTTAGCACTGCTGCTGCACAGCATCAGGGACGCGGGCTTCTTTCCCGGCTTGGGTCACTATATATGTGGACTTTGCACATTCTCCTCAACTCTGCATTGTTTTCATCTGGGTGTTCTGGTTTTCTCCCACCATCTGAAAGACGTGCTGGTTAGGGGCATTGACCCGAACAGGCATTGGAGTGAAACAACTAGAGAAATTTAACAGTAATTTAATTGCAGTGTCAATACAAGTCTTACTTATGACTAATAAGCATACTTTACTTTGACTTTACTTTCATTGAAAGCAACTTTTGTAGAAAATAATTTTCAAAGAGAGCATCATTCACAGAGAGCATGTTACACAGAGAGCATGTTCATGGAGAGCATTTTTCACAGGGAGCATCTTTTGCAGAGAGCATCTTTCATGGAGAGCATCTTTCGCAGTGAGCAGCATTCGCAGTGAGCATCTTTCACACACAGCATCTTTCACACATAGTATTTTTCACACACAGCATCTTTCACAACGTTTTTTCATAGACAGCATCTTTCACAGACAGCATCTTTCGTGCAAAGCATCTTGCACACAGAGCATCTTTCACAGTGAGCATCTTTCACAGAGGGTATCATTCACACAGAGCATCTTTCACACAGAGCATCGTTTACACAGAGCATTTTTCACATAGAGCATCTTCCAGCGAAAGTATCTTTCACAGAGAGCCTCTTTCACGGAGACCATCTTTCACAGAGAGCATCTTTCAGAGAGGATCTTTCACAGAGAGCATCTTTCACAGACAGCCTCTTTCACACAGAGCATCTTTCACACAGAGCATCTTTCACACAGAGCATCTTTCACAGACAGCGTCTTTCACAAACAGCATCTATCACAGAGAGCATCTTTCACAGAGGACATCTCTTACAGAGAGCATCTTTCACAGAAAGAAATTATCACAGAGAGCATTTTGACAAAAAGCATGATTGGCAAATGATGGCACACTGGTTAGCACTGCTGCTGCACAATGTCAGGGAACCAAGCTTCTTTCCTGGCTTGGGTCAGTATATGTGTGGACTTTGCACATTCTCCTCAATTCAGCATTGTTTTCATCCGGGTGCTCTGGTTTCCTCCCACCAAATGAAAGATGTTCTGGTTAGGGGCATTGAACCGAACAGGCATTGGAGGGAAACAACTCGAGGAATTTAACAGTAATTTAGTGACTGTTAATCAGTGTCAATATAAGCCTTAGTTATGACTAATAAATACACTTTGACTTTATTTTCATTGAGAGCATCTTTCGCAGAAAAAATTTTACACAGAGAGCATCTTTCAAAGAGAGCAGCTTTCACACACAGTATCTTTTACACAGAGCATCTTCCACACAAAGCATTTTTCACAGCGAGCAACTTTCACACAGGGCATCTTATACAGAGAGCATCTTTCACAGAAAGTATCTTTCATAGGGAGCAGCATTCATAGCGAGCACATTTCACACAGAGCATCTTTCACAGAGTACATCGCAGGCAGAGAGCATCATGCACAGACAGCATCTTTGATAGCATGGTGGCACAGTGGTGAGCACTGCTGCTGCAAGTGCTAGGGACCTGGTTTACTTCCTGCCGTGGGTCACTGCCTCTGTGGATTTAACATGTTCTCCCTGAGTCTCCCTGGGTTTCATCCAGGTGCTCCAGTTCCTTCACACAAATTGAAAAACATGCGGGTTAGGTGCATTTACCCAAACAGGTGCCAACAAGGAAAATTTCACTGTAAGTAAATTGGAGTATTAATGTAAGCCTAACTTCTGACTGAATTATTTACTCTACTTTTATTTTAATTTGACAGAGAGCAACTTTCAAAGAGAACACCTATCACAGAGAGCATCCTTCACACAAAGCATCATTCACAGAGAGCAACTTTCACAGAGAGCATCGTTCACAGACAGTTTCTTTCACAGAGAGCATCTTTCACACGGATCATCTTTCAGAGTTTCTTTCACAGAGAGCATATTTCACATACAGCATCTTTCACACCGAACATCTTTCATCACAGAGAGCATCTTTCACAGAGAGCAGCATTCACAGAGAGCATCTTTCACAGAGAGCATCTTTCACAGTGAGCATCTTTCACAGTGAGCATCTTTCACAGAGAGCATCTTTCATAGTGAGCATCTTTCACAGTGAGCATCTTTCACAGAGAGCATCTTTCATAGTGAGCATCTTTCACAGTGAGCATCTTTCACAGCGACCACCTATCACAGTGAGCATCTTTCCCAGACAGCATGTTTCACAGTGAACATCTTTGAGGGAGTTTTTTTCACAAAGAGCATCTTTCACAGAGAGCATCATTCACAGAGAGCATCTTTCACACAGAGCATTTTTTACAGACAGTTTCTTTCACAGAGAGCGTCTTTCATAGAGAGCATCTTTCACAGAGAGCATCTTTCACAGAGAGCATCTTTCACAGAGATCATCTTTCACACAGAGCATTTTTAACAGACAGTTTCTTTCACAGACAGCGTCTTTCACAGAGAGTTTCTTTCAAAGAGAGCTTCTTTCACAGAGAGCTTCTTTCACAGAGATCATCTTTCACAGAGAGCATCTTTCACAGAGAGCATCTTTCATAGTGAGCATCTTTCACAGTGAGCATCTTTCACAGGGACCATCTATAACAGTGAGCATCTTTCACAGTGAGCATCTTCAGAGGGAGTTTTTTTCACAGACAGCATCTTTCACAGAGAGCATCATTCACAGAGAGCATCATTCAAAGAGATCATCTTTCACACGGAGCATCTTTCACAGACAGTTTCTTTCACAGAGAGCTTCTTTCACAGAGAGCTTCTTTCACAGAGAGCATCTTTCACAGAGACCATCTTTCACAGAGAACATCTTTCACAGTGAGCATCTTTAACAGTGCGCATCTTTCACAGTGAGCATCTTTCACAGAGAGCATCTTTCACAGTGAGCATCTTTCACAGAGAGCATCTTTCATAGTGAGCATCTTTCACAGTGAGCATCTTTCACAGGGACCATCTATAACAGTGAGCATCTTTCACAGTGAGCATCTTCAGAGGGAGTTTTTTTCACAGAGAGCATCTTTCACAGAGAGCATCATTCACAGAGAGCATCATTCAAAGAGATCATCTTTAACACGGAGCATCTTTCACAGAGAGCTTCTTTCACAGAGAGCTTCTTTCACAGAGAGCATCTTTCACAGAGACCATCTTTCACAGAGAACATCTTTCACAGTGAGCATCTTTAACAGTGCGCATCTTTCACAGTGAGCATCTTTCACAGAGAGCATCTTTCACAGTGAGCATCTTTCACAGAGAGCATCTTTCACCGAGAGCATCTTTCACTGAGAGCATCTTTCACGGAGAGCATCTTTCATCGTGAGCATCTTTCACAGTGAGCATCTTTCACAGCGACCATCTATCACAGTGAGCATCTTTCACAGAGAGCATCATTCACAGTGAGCATCTTTCAGAGGGAGTTTTTTTCACAGAGAGCATCTTTCACAGAGAGCATCATTCACAGAGAGCATCTTTCATAGAGAGCATTTTACACAGACAGTTTCTTTCACAGAGAGCGTCTTCCACAGAGAGCATCTTTCACAGAGAGCTTCTTTCACAGAGAGCATCTTTGACAGAGAGCTTCTTTCACAGAGATCATCTTTCACAGTGAGCATCTTTCACAGTGAGCATCTTTCACCGAGAGCATCTTTCATAGTGAGCATCTTTCACAGTGAGCATCTTTCACAGTGACCATCTATCACAGTGAGCATCTTTCACAGACAGCATCTTTCACAGTGAGCATCATTCACAGAGAACATCTTTCACAGTGAGCATCTTTCACACGGAGCATCTTTCACAGACAGTTTCTTTCACAGAGAGCATCTTTCACAGAGAGCATCATTCACAGTGAGCATATTTAACAGTGCGCATCTTTCACAGTGAGCTTCTTTCACAGAGAAAATCTTTCACAGTGAGCATCTTTCGTACAGAGCATCTTTCACAGAGAGCATCTTTCACAGCGACCATCTTTCACAGAGAGAATCTTTCACAGTGAGCATGTTTGACAGAGAGTTTCTATCACAGAGAACATCTTTCACAGAGAGCATCTTTCACAGAGAGCTTCTTTCACAGAGAGTTTCTTTCACGGAGAGCATCTTTCACATTGAGCATGTTTCGCACAGAGCATCTTTCACAGTAAGTTCCTTTCACAGAGAGCATCTCTCACAGAGAGCATCTTTCACAGAGAGCATCTTTCACTGACAGTTTCTTTCACAGACAGCATCTTTCACAGAGAGCATCTTTCACACGGATCATCTTTCAATCAGAGTTTCTTTCACAGAGAGCATCTTTCACAGAAAGCATCTTTCACAGAGAGCATCTTTCACAGATAGCATCTTTCACAGAGAGCATCTTTCACAGTGAGCATATTTCACAGAGACCATCTTTGACAGTGCGCATCTATCGTACAGAGCATCTTTCAAAGAGAGTTTCTTTCACAGCGAGCATCTTTCACACAGAGCATCTTTCACAGTGAGCATGTCTTGCAAGGAGCATCTTTCACAGAGAGTTTCTTTCACAGATAGCATATTTCACACAGAGCATCTTTCACACAGAGCATCTTTCACACAGAGATTCTTTCACAGAGAACATCATTCACTGAAAGCATCTTTCACAGTGAGCACGTATCACAGAGAGCATCTTTCACAGAGAGATTCTTTCACAGAGAGCATCTTTCACGGTGACCATCTTTCACAGAGAGCATCTTTCACACAGAGCATCTTTCACATCGAGCATCTTTCACAGTGAGCATCTTTCACAGAGAGCATCGTTCACAGAGAGCATCTTTCACAGAGTATCTTTCAGAAAGCATCTTTCACAGAGAGCATATTTCACAGAGAGCATCATCCACTGAGAGATTCTTTCACAGACAGTATCTTTCACAGTGAGCATCTCTCACAGAGAGCATCTTTCACAGAGAGCATCTTTCACACAGAGTTTCTTTCACAGAGAACATCAGTCACTGAAAGCATCTTTCACAGTGAGCATGTTTCACAGAGAGCATCTTTCACAGAGAGACTCTTTCACAGAGAGCATCTTTCACAGTGACCATCTTTCACAGTGAGCATCGTTCACACAGAGCATCTTCCACATAGAGCATCTTTCACACTGAGCATCTTTCACAGAGAGCATCGTTCACAGAGAGCATCTTTCACAGACAGTATCTTTCACAGAGAGCATCTTTCACAGAGAGCATCTTTCACAGTGAGCATCTTTCACAGAAAGCATCTTTCACATAGAGTTTCCTTCACAGAGAGTTTTTTCACAGTGAGCGTGTTTCGCACAGAGCATCTTTCACAGAAAGTTTCTTTCACAGAGAGCATCTTTCACAGAGAGCATCTGTCACAGAGAGCATCTTTCACAGAGAGCATCTGTCACAAAGACCATCTTTCACAGTGAGCATCTATCGGACAGAGCATCTTTCAAAGAGAGTTTCTTTCACAGCAAGCATCTTTCACACAGAGCATCTTTCACAGAGAGCATCTTTCACAGTGAGCATCTTTCACAGTGAGCATCTTTCACACAGAGCTTCTTTCACAGAGAGTTTCTTTCACAGAGAGCTTCTTTCACAGAGAGTTTCTTTCACAGAGAGCACCTTTCACAGAAAGCATCTTTCACAGTGAGCACCTTTCACAGACAGCATCTTGCACACAGAGCATCTTTCACATAGAGGATCATTCACAGAGAGAATCTTTTACAGAGAGCATCGTTCACAGAGAGCATCTTTCACAGAGAGCATCTTTCACAGACAGCATCTTTCACACGGATCATCTTTCAATCAGAGTTTCTTTCACAGAGAGCATCTTTCACATAGAGCATTTTTCACACAGAGCATCTTTCATCACAGAGAGCATCTTTCACAGAGAGAAGCATTCACAGAGAGCATCTTTCACACAGACCATCTTTCACAGAGAGCTTCTTTCACAGAGAGCATCTTTCACAGAGAGCTTGTTTCACAGAGAGCATCTTTCACATAGAGCATCTTTCACAGTGAGCATCTTTCACAGTGAGCATCTTTCACAGAGAGCATCTTTCACAGAGAGCATCTTTCACAGAGAGCATCTTTCATCGTGAGCATCTTTCACAGTGAGCATCTTTCACAGCGACCATCGATCACAGTGAGCATCTTTCACAGACAGCACCTTTCACAGTGAGAATCTTCCAGAGGGAGTTTTTTTCACAGAGAGCATCTTTCACAGAGAGCATCTTTCATCACAGAGAGCATCTTTCACAGAGAGCTTCTTTCACAGAGAGCATCTTTCACAGAGAGCATCATTCACAGAGAGCATCTTTCACAGTGAGCATCTTTCACATAGAGATTCTTTCACACAGAACATCATTCACTGAAAGCATCTTTCACAGTGAGCATGCTTCACAGAGAGCATCTTTCAAAGAGAGATTCTTTCACAGAAAGCATCTTTCACAGTGACCATCTTTCACAGACAGCATCTTTCACACAGAGCATCTTTCTCAGAGATCATTTTTCACAGTGAGCATCTTTCACAGAGAGCATCATTCACAGAGTGCATGTTTCACAGAGAGCATCTTTCACAGAGAGCATAGTTCACAGAGAGCATCTTTCACAGAGGGATTCTTTCACAGACAGCATCTTTCACACAGAGCTTCTTTCACAGAGAGCATCTTTCACAGAGAGCATCATTCACAGAGAGCATCTTTCACAGTGAGCATGTTTTGCACAGAGGATCTTTCAAAGAGAGCTTCTTTCACACTGAGCATTCTTCACCATGAGCATCTTTCACAGAGAGCATCTTTAACACAGAGCATCTTTCACAGAGACCATCTTTCACAGTGAGTATCTTTCACAGAGAGTTTCTTTCACAGAGACCATCTTTCACAGAGAGCATCTTTCACAGTGAGCATCTTTCACAGAAAGCATCTTTCACAGAGAGCATCCTTCACATCGAGTATCTTTCACAGAGAGCATCTTTCACACAGAGCATCTTTCGCAGACAGTTTCTTTCACAGAGAGCATCTTTCACAGAGAACTTCTTTCACAGAGAGGATCTTTCACAGACAGCATCTTTCACAAAGAGCATCTATCACAGAGAGCATCTTTCACAGAGAACATCTTTCACACTGAGCATCTTTCACAGTGTGTATCTTTCACAGTGAGCATCTTTCGTTCAGAGCATCTTTCACAGAGAGTTTTTTTCACAGAGGGCATCTTTCACAGAGAGCATCATTCACAGTGAGCATCTTTCGTTCAGAGCATCTTTCACAGAGAACTTCTTTCACAGAGAGGATCTTTCACAGAGAACATCTTTCACAGAGAGCTTCTTTCACAGAGAGCATCTTTCACAGAACGCATCTTTCACAGAGAGCATCTTTCGTACACAGCATCTTTTACGGAGAGTTTCTTTTACAGAGAGCATCGTTCACAGAGAGCATCCTTCACATCGAGCATCTTTCACAGAGAGCATCTTTCACACAGAGCATCTTACACAGACAGTTTCTTTCACAGAGAGCATCTTTCACAAAGAACTTCTTTCACAGAGAGGATCTTCCCCAGAGAGTATCTTTCACAAAAAGCATCTTTCACAGAGAGCATCTTTCACAGAGAAAATCTTTCACAGTGAGCATCTTTCACAGAGAGTTTCTTTCACAGAAAGCACCATTCACAGTGAGCATCTTTCACAGTGTGTATCTTTCACAGTGAGCATCTTTCGTTCAGAGCATCTTTCACAGAGAGTTTCTTTCACCCAGGGCATCTTTCACATAGAGCACCATTCACAGTGAGCATCTTTCGTTCAGAGCATCTTTCACAGAGAGGATCTTTCACAGAGAGGATCTTTCACAGAGAACATCTTTCACAGAGAGCATCTTCCACAGAGACCATCTTTCACAGAACGCATCTTTCACAGAGAGCATCTTTCGTACAGAGCATCTTTCACAGAGAGTTTCTTTCACAGAGAGCATCGTTCACAGAGAGCATCCTTCACATCGAGCATCTTTCACAGAGAGCATCATTCACACAGAGCATCTTACACAGACAGTTTCTTTCACAGAGAGCATCTTTCACAAAGAACTTCTTTCACAGAGAGGATCTTCCCCAGAGAGCATCTTTCACAAAAAGCATCTTTCACAGAGAACATCTTTCACAGTGAGCATCTTTCACAGAGAGTTTCTTTCACAGAAAGCACCATTCACAGTGAGCATCTTTCACAGTGTGTATCTTTCACAGTGAGCATCTTTCGTTCAGAGCATCTTTCACAGAGAGTTTCTTTCACCCAGGGCATCTTTCACATAGAGCACCATTCACAGTGAGCATCTTTCGTTCAGAGCATCTTTCACAGAGAGGATCTTTCACAGAGAGGATCTTTCACAGAGAGCATCTTTCACAGAGAACATCTTTCACAGAGAGCATCTTCCACAGAGACCATCTTTCACAGAACGCATCTTTCACAGAGAGCATCTTTCGTACAGAGCATCTTTCACAGAGAGTTTCTTTCACAGAGAGCACCATTCACAGTGAGCATCTTTCACATTGAGGATCTTTCACAGTGAACATCTTTCGTTCAGAGCATCTTTTACAGAGAGCATCATTCACACAGAGCATCTTTCACAGAGAGCATCTTTCACAGAGAGCATCTTTCGCAGTGAGCATCATTCACAGCGAGCATCTTTCACAGTGAGCATCTTTCGTACAGAGTATCTTTCACAGAGAACATCTTTCGTAAAGAGTATCTTTCAAAGATGGTTTCTTTCACAGAGAGCATCTTTCACACGGAGCATCTTTCACAGAGAGCATCTTTTGCACACAGCATCTTTCAGAGAGACGATCTTTCACAGAGAGCATCTTTCACAGAGAGTTTCTTTCACAGATATCGTCTTTCACAGAGAGCATCTTTCACAGTGAGCATCTTTCACAGACAGCATCTTGCACACAGAGCATCTTTCATATAGAGCATCATTCACAGTGAGAATCTTTTACAGAGAGCGTCGTTCACAGAGAGCATCTTTCACAGAGAGCATCATTCACAGAGAGCATCTTTCACAGACAGTTTCTTCCACAAAGAGCATCTTTCACAGAAAGCTTCTTTCACAGAGAGGATCTTTCACAGGGAGGATCTTTTACAGAGAGCATCGTTCACAGTGAGCATCTTTCACAGAGAGCATCTTTCACAGAGAGCATCATTCACAGAGAGCATATTTCACAGAGAGATTCTTTCACAGACAGCATCTTTCACACAGAGTTTCTTTCACAGAGAGCATCTTTCACAGAGAGCATCATTCACAAAGAGCATCTTTCACAGTGAGCATGTTTCGCACAGAGCACATTTCACAGAGAGCTTCTTTCACAGTGAGCATTCTTCACAGTGAGCATCTTTCACAGAGAGCATCTTCACCACAGAGCATCTTTCACAGAGGCCATCTTTCACAGTGAGTATCTTTCACAGAGAGTTTCTCTCACAGAGACCATCTTTCACAGAACGCATCTTTCACAGAGAGCATCTTTCGTACAGAGCATCTTTCACAGAGAGTTTCTTTCACAGAGAGCATCGTTCACAGAGAGCATCCTTCACATCGAACATCTTTCACAGAGAGCATCTTTCACACAGAGCATCTTTCACACAGAGCATCTTTCACAGTTTCCTTCACAGAGAGCATCTTTCACAGAGAACTTCTTTCACAGACAGGATCTTTCACAGAGAGCATCTTTCACAGAGAACATCTTTCACAGTGAGCATCTTTCCCAGAGAGTTTCTTTCACATCAAGAACCATTCACAGTGAGCATCTTTCACAGTGAGTATCTTTCACAGTGAGCATCTTTCATTCAGAGCACTTTCACAGAGAGTTTCTTTCACAGGGCATCTTTCATAGTGACCATCTTTCACAGAGAGCATCTTTCACAGAGAGCATCTTTCACAGTGAGCATCTTTCACAGAGAAGATCTGTCACAGAGAGTTTCTTTCACAGACTGCTGCCTTAACAGTGAGCATCGTTTACACTGAGCATCGTTCACAGTGAGCATCTTTGACACAGAACATCTTTCACAGAGAGCATCTTTCATAGTGACCATCTTTCATTGAGAGCATCTTTCACAGTGAGCATCTTTCACATTCAGCATCTTCCACAGTGAGCATCTTTCACAGAGAGTTTTTTTCACAGAGAGCATCTTTCACAGTGAGAAACTTTCAGAGACGGAATCTTTCACAGAAAGTATCGTTCACAGAGAGCATCTTTCACAGTGAGCATCATTCACAGAGAGCATCTTTCACAGAGAGCATCTTTCACAGTGAGAAAGTTTCAGAGACGGAATCTTTCACAGAAAGCATCGTTCACAGAGAGCATCTTTCACAGCGAGCATCTTTCACAGAGAGCATCTTTCACAGACAGCATCTTTCACACGGAGCATCTTTCACACTGAGTTTCTTTCACAGAGAGCATCATTCACAGAAAGCATCTTTCACAGTGATCATGTTTCACAGAGAGCATCGTTCACAGAGAGATTCATTCACAGAGAGTATGTTTCACTGTGACCATCTTTCACAGAGAGCAGCTTTCACACAGAGCATCTTTCACACAGAGCATCTTTCACAGTGAGCATCTTTCACAGAGAGCATCGATCACAGAGAGCATCTTTCACACAGAGCATCTTTCAGAGAGCATCGTTCACAGAGAGCATATTTCACAGACAGCATCATTCACTGAGAGATTCTTTCACAGACAGTATCTTTCACAGAGAGTTTCTTTCACAGAGGGCATATTTCACAGTGAGCATCTTTCACAGAAAGCATCATTCACACAGAGCATCTTTCACACAGAGCATCTTTCACGGAGAGCATCCTTTACGTAGATTTTCCTGCACTCTGAGCATTTCTCTCAGTGAGCATTTTTCGCACAGAGCATCTTTCACAGAGCGTTTCTATCGCAGAGAGCATCTTTCACAGAGAGCATCTTTCACAGAGACCATCTTTCAAAGTGAGCATCTTTTGTACAGAGCATCTTTCAAAGACAGTTTCTTTCACAGAGAGCATCTTTCACACAGAGCATCTTTCAGAGAGAGTTTCTTTCACAGAGAGCATCTTTCACAGTGACCATCATTCACAGAGTGCATCTTGCACACAGAGCATCTTTCACATAGAGCATCTTCCACAGTGTGAAACTTTCACACAGAGCATCGTTCACAGAGAGCATCTTTCACAGAGAGCATCATTCACAGAGTGCATGTTTCACAGAGAGCATCTTTCACAGAGAGCATAGTTCACGGAGAGCATCTTTCACAGAGAGTTTCCTTCACAGACAGCATCTTTCACACAGAGTTTCTTTCACAGTGAGCATCTTTCACAGAGACCATCTTTCACAGAAAGCATCTTTCACAGAGAGCATCTTTCATACAGAGCATCTTTCACAGAGAGTTTCTTTCACAGAGAGCATCCTTCACATCGAGCATCTTTCACGGAGAGCATCTTTCACACAGAGGAACTTTCACAGACAGTTTCTTTCACAGCGAGCATCTTTCACAGAGAGCATCTTTCACAGTGAGCATCTTTCACAGTGAGCATCTTTCACAGAGAGCATCTTTCACAGTGAGCATCTTTCATAGAGAGCATCTTTCACAGCGAGCATCTTTCACAGTGAGCATCTTTCACAGTGAGCATCTTTCACAGAGAGCATCTTTCACAGTGAGCAGCTTTCACAGTGAGCATCTTTCACAGACAGCATCTTTCATAGTGAGCATCTTTCACAGTGAGCATCTTTCACAGCGACCATCTATCACACTGAGCATCTTTCACAGACAGCGTCTTTCACAGTGAGCATCTTACAGAGATAGTTTTTTTCACAGACAGCATCTTTCAGAGAGAGCATCTTTCACAGATAGCATCATTCACACAGAGCATCTTTCACACAGAGCATCTTTCACAGACAGTTTATTTCACAGAGAGCATCTTTCAAAGACAGCTTCTTTCACAGAGAACATCTTTCACAGCGAGCATCTTTCACAGTGTGCATCTTTCACAGTGAGCATCTTTCACAGAGAACATCTTTCACAGAAAGCATCCTTCACAGAGAGGATCTTTCACAGAGACCATCGTTCACAGAGAGTATCTTTCACAGACAGCATCTTTCACAGGGAGCATCTTTCACAGACAGCATCATTCACAGACAGCATCTTTCATAGAGAGCATGTTTCGCACAGAGCATCTGTCACAGAGAGTTTCTTTCGCAGAGAGCATCTTTCACAGAGAGCACCTTTCACAGTGAGCATCTTTCAAAGAGAGTTTCGTTCACAGAGAGCATATTTCACACAGACCATCTGCCACAGAGAGCATCTTTCACAGTGAGCATTCTTCACAGTCAGCATCTTTCACAGAGAGTTTCTTTCACAGACAGCTTCTTTCACAGTGAGCATCTTTCATACAGAGCATCTTTCACACATAGCATCTTTCACACAGCATCTTTTACAGAGACCATCTTTCACAACGAGTATCTTTCACAGAGAGCTCCTTTCACAGAGACCATCTTTCACAGACAGCAGCTTTCATACAGAGCATCTTTCACACAGAGCATCTTTCACAGAGAGCATCTTTCACACAGAGGATCTTTCACAGACAGTTTCTTTCACAGAGAGCATCATTCACAGAGAACTTCTTTCACACAGAGTTTCTTTCACAGAGAGCATCTATTACAGAGAGCATCTTTCACAGTGAGCATCTTTCACAGGGAGCACCTTTCACAGAGAGCATTTTTCACAGTAAGCATCTTTCACAGAAAGCATCTTTCAGAGAGAGCATCTTTCACAGTGAGCATCTTTCACAGAGACGATCTTTCACAGTGAGCATCTTTCGTGCAGAGCATCTTTCACAGTGAGCATCATTCGTACAGACCATGTTTCAAACAGAGTTCCTTTCACAGAGAGCATCTTTCACAGTGAGCATCTTTCACAGAGAACATCTTTCACAGTGAGCCTCTTTCAGAGTGAGCATCTTTCATACAGACCATCTTTCACAGAGAGTTTATTTCACAGAGAGATTCATTCACAGAGAGTTGCTTTCACGGAGTGCTTCGTTCACAAAGAGTGTCCTTCACACAGAGCATCTTTCTCAGAGGGCATCTTTCACAGAGAGCATCTTTCACAGAGAGCATCTTTTACGGACAACATCTTTCACAGTGAGCATCTTTCACAGTGAGCATCTTTCACAGTGAGCATCTTTCGTACAGAGCATCTTTCACAGAGAGTTTCTTTCACAGAGAGCATCTTTCACAGAGAGCATCTTTCACAGTGAGCATCTTTCACAGGGAGCACCTTTCACAGAGAGCATTTTTCACAGTAAGCATCTTTCACAGAAAGCATCTTTCAGAGAGAGCATCTTTCACAGTGAGCATCTTTCACAGAGACGATCTTTCACAGTGAGCATCTTTCGTACAGAGCATCTTTCACAGTGAGCATCATTCGTACAGACCATGTTTCAAAGAGAGTTTCTTTCACAGAGAGCATCTTTCACAGTGAGCATCTTTCACAGTGAGCATCTTTCAGAAAGAGTTTTTTTTCACAGAGAGCATCTTTCACAGAGAGTTTCTTTCACAGAGAGCACCTTTCACAGTGAGCATCTTTCACAGTGAGTATCTTTCACAGAGAACATCTTTCGTAAAGAGTATCTTTCAAAGATGGTTTCTTTCACAGAGAGCATCTTTCACACGGAGCATCTTTCACAGAGAGCATCTTTTGCACACAGCATCTTTCAGAGAGACAATCTTTCACAGAGAGCATCTTTCACAGAGAGTTTCTTTCACAGATATCGTTTTTCACAGAGAGCATCTTTCACAGTGAGCATCTTTCACAGACAGCATCTTGCACACAGAGCATCTTTCATATAGAGCATCATTCACAGTGAGAATCTTTTACAGAGAGCGTCGTTCACAGAGAGCATCTTTCACAGAGAGCATCATTCACAGAGAGCATCTTTCACAGACAGTTTCTTCCACAAAGAGCATCTTTCACAGAAAGCTTCTTTCACAGAGAGGATCTTTCACAGGGAGGATCTTTTACAGAGAGCATCGTTCACAGTGAGCATCTTTCACAGAGAGCATCTTTCACAGAGAGCATCATTCACAGAGAGCATATTTCACAGAGAGATTCTTTCACAGACAGCATCTTTCACACAGAGTTTCTTTCACAGAGAGCATCTTTCACAGAGAGCATCATTCACAAAGAGCATCTTTCACAGTGAGCATGTTTCGCACAGAGCACATTTCACAGAGAGCTTCTTTCACAGTGAGCATTCTTCACAGTGAGCATCTTTCACAGAGAGCATCTTCACTACAGAGCATCTTTCACAGAGGCCATCTTTCACAGTGAGTATCTTTCACAGAGAGTTTCTCTCACAGAGACCATCTTTCACAGAACGCATCTTTCACAGAGAGCATCTTTCGTACAGAGCATCTTTCACAGAGAGTTTCTTTCACAGAGAGCATCGTTCACAGAGAGCATCCTTCACATCGAACATCTTTCACAGAGAGCATCTTTCACACAGAGCATCTTTCACACAGAGCATCTTTCACAGTTTCCTTCACAGAGAGCATCTTTCACAGAGAACTTCTTTCACAGACAGGATCTTTCACAGAGAGCATCTTTCACAGAGAACATCTTTCACAGTGAGCATCTTTCCCAGAGAGTTTCTTTCACATCAAGAACCATTCACAGTGAGCATCTTTCACAGTGAGTATCTTTCACAGTGAGCATCTTTCATTCAGAGCACTTTCACAGAGAGTTTCTTTCACAGGGCATCTTTCATAGTGACCATCTTTCACAGAAAGCATCTTTCACAGAGAGCATCTTTCACAGTGAGCATCTTTCACAGTGAGCATCTTTCACAGAGAAGATCTGTCACAGAGAGTTTCTTTCACAGACTGCTGCCTTAACAGTGAGCATCGTTTACACTGAGCATCGTTCACAATGAGCATCTTTGACACAGAACATCTTTCACAGAGAGCATCTTTCATAGTGACCATCTTTCATTGAGAGCATCTTTCACAGTGAGCATCTTTCACATTCAGCATCTTCCACAGTGAGCATCTTTCACAGAGAGTTTTTTTCACAGAGAGCATCTTTCACAGTGAGAAACTTTCAGAGACGGAATCTTTCACAGAAAGTATCGTTCACAGAGAGCATCTTTCACAGTGAGCATCATTCACAGAGAGCATCTTTCACAGAGAGCATCTTTCACAGTGAGAAAGTTTCAGAGACGGAATCTTTCACAGAAAGCATCGTTCACAGAGAGCATCTTTCACAGAGAGCATCTTTCACAGAGAGCATCTTTCCCAGTGAGCACCTTTCACAGTGAGCATCTTTCACAGAGTGCACCTTTCACAGTGAGCATTTTTCACAGACAGCATCTTTCTGAGAGAGCATCTTTCACAGTGAGCATCGATCAGAGATGATCGTTCACAGTGAGCATCTTTCGTACACAGCATCTTTCACAGAGCGCATCTTTCACAATGAGCAACTTTCACTGACAGCATCTTTCAGAGAGAGCATCTTTCACAGTGAGCATCGTTCAGAGACGATCTTTCACAGTGAGCATCTTTCGTACACAGCATCTTTCACAGTGAGCATCATTCATACAGACCATGTTTCAAAGAGAGGTTCATTCACAGAGAGCATCTTTCACAGAGAGCATCTTTCACAGTGAGCTTCTTTCACAGTCAGCAGGTTTCGTACAGACCATCTTTCACAGGGAGTTTCATTCACAGAGAGCATCTTTCACATTGAACATCTTTCACAGAGAGCATCCTCACAGTGAGCATCTTTCACAGAGCGCACCTTTCACAGTGAGCATCTTTCACAGACAGCATCTTTCTGAGAGAGCATCTTTCACAGTGAGCATCGTTCAGAGACGATCTTTCACAGTGAGCATCTTTCATACACAGCATCTTTCACAGAGCGCATGTTTCACAATGAGCAACTTTCACTGACAGCATCTTTCAGAGAGAGCATCTTTCACAGTGCGCATCGTTCAGAGACGATCTTTCACAGTGAGCATCTTTCGCACACAGCAACTTTCACAGTGAGCATCATTCATACAGACCATGTTTCAAAGAGAGTTTCATTCACAGACAGCATCTTTCACAGAAAGCATCTTTCACAGTGAGCTTCTTTCACAGTCAGCATGTTTCGCACAGAGCATCTTTCACTGGGAGTTTCATTTACAGAGAGCGTCTTTCACATTGAACATCTTTCACAGAGAGCATCTTCACAGTGAGCATCTTTCACAGAGAACATCTTTCACAGAGAGCATCTTTCACAGAGTGTCTTTCACACAGAGCATCTTTCTCAGAGAGCGTCTTTCACAGACAGCATCTTTCACAGAGAGCATCTTTCACAGAGAACAGCTTTCACAGTGACCACCTTTCACAGAGCATTTTCACAGTGAGCATCTTTCAAAGAGAGCATCGTTCACTGCGAGCAAATTTCACAGAGAGCATCATTGACAGAGAGCATCTTTCACAATGAGCATCTTTCACAGAGATCATCTTTCAGAGAGAGCATCTTTCACACTGAGGATCTTTCACAGACAGTATCTTTCACACAGAGCATCTTTCACAGAGAACATCTTTCACACAGAGCATCTTTCACGGAGAATTTCTTTCACAGAGAACATCGTTCACAGTGACCATCTTTCACAGAGAGCATCTTTCACAGAGAGCATCTTTCACAGTGAGCATCTTTCACAGCGAGCATCTTTCACAGGGAGCATCTTTCACCGAGAGTTTCTTTCGCACAGACCATCTTTCACAGAGAGCATCGTTCACAGAGAGTGTCTTTCACACAGAGCATCTTTCTCAGAGAGCATCTTTCACACAGAGCATCTTTCACAGAAAGCACCTTTCACAGAGAGCATTTTTCACAGTGAGCATCCTTCACAGACAGCATCTTTCAGAGAGAGCTTCTTTCACGGAGAGCATCTTTCACACAGAGCATCTTCGACAGAGAGCATCTTTCACAGTGAGCTTCTTTCACAGTCAGCACATTTCACACAGAGCATCTTTCACAGAGAGTTTCTTTCATAGAGAGTATCTTTCACAGTGAGGATCTTTCACAGACAGCAGCTTTCACAGAGAGCATCTTTCACACAGAATTTCTCTCACAGAGAACATCTTTCACAGTGACCATCTTTCACAGTGAGCATCTTTCACAGCGAGCATCTTTCACAGCGAGCATCTTTCACAGAGAGCATCTTTCACAGAGAGTTTCTTTCGCAGAGACCATCTTTCACAGAGAGCATCATTCACAGAGAGCATCATTCACAGAGAGCATCTTTGATCGTGAGCATCTTTCAGAGAGCATCTTTCCCAGGGAGCTTCTTTCACAGTGAGCATCTTTCACAGTGAGCATCTTTCACAGAGAGCAGCTTTCACAGTGAGCATCTTTCACAGAGAGCACCTTTCACAGACAACATCTTTCACAGTGAGGATCTTTCACAGACAGCATCTTTTACAGAGAGCATCTTTCACAGAGAACATCTTTCACACAGAGCATCTTTCACAGAGAATTTCCTTCACAGAGAACATCTTTCACAGTGACCATCTTACACAGACAGCATCTTTCACATGAGCATATTTCACAGTGAGCATCTTTCACAGAGAGCATCTTTCACAGAGAGTTTCTTTCACAGAGACCATCTTTCACAGAGAGCATCATTCACAGAGAGCATCATTCACAGAGAGCATCTTTCACAGAGAGCATCTTTCACAGAGAGCAGCTTTCACAGAGAGCACCTTTCACAGAGAGCACCTTTCACAGTGAGCATCTTTCACAGACAGCATCTTTCACAGTGAGCATCTTTCACAGTGACGATTGTTAACAGAGACGATCTTTCACAGTGAGCATCTTTCGTACTGACCATGTTTCAAAGAGAGTTTCTTTCACAGAGAGCATCTTCCACACAGAGCATCTTTCACAGAGAATTTCTTTCACAGAGAACATCTTTCACAGTGACCATCTTACACAGAGAGCATCTTTCACAGTGAGCATATTTCACAGTAAGCATCTTTCACAGAGATCATATTTCACAGTGAGCTTCTTTCACAGTCCGCATGTTTCGCACAGAGCATCTTTCACTGAGAGTTTCATTCACACAGAGCATCTTTCACACTGAACATCACTCACAGAGAGCATCTTTCACAGTGAGCATCTTTCGCAGAGAACATCTTTCACAAAGAGTTTCATTCACAGAGAGCATCATACACAGTCAGCATCTTTCACAGTGAGCGTCTTTCACAGCGAGCATCTTTCACAGCGAGCATCTTTCACAGAGAGCATCTTTCACAGAGAGCATCGTTCACAGAGAGCATCTTTGACAGAGAGCATCTTTCACAGTGAGCATCTTTCACAGAGAGCATTGTTCACAGAGAGCATCTTTCACAGAGAGCATCTTTCACAGAGAGCATCTTTCACAGTGAGCATCTTTCACAGAGAGCATCGTTCACAGAGAGCATCTTGGACAGAGAGCATCTTTCACAATGAGCATCTTTCACAGACAGCATCTTTCACAGTGAGCATCTTTCACAGAGTGCATCTCTCACAGAGATTTACTTCCACAGAGAGCATCTTTCACAGAGTGCATCTTTCACAGAGTACATCTTTCACAGAGTGCATCTTTCACAGTGAGCGTCTTTCACAATGAGCATCTTTCACAGAGAGCATCGTTCACAGAGAGTGTCTTACACAAAGAGCATCTTTCTCAGGGAACATCTTTCACACAGAGCACCTGTCACAGACAGCATCTTTCACAGTGAGCATCTTCCACAGAGGGCACCTTTCACAGAGAGCATCTTTCACACAGAGCATCTTTCACAGAGACGATCGTTCACAGTGAGCATCTTTCGTACAGAGCATCTTGTTTCAAAGAGAGTTTCTTTCACAGAGAGCATCTTTCACACAGAGCATCTTTCACAAAAAGCATCTTTCATACAGAGCATCTTTCACAGAAAGCATCTTTCACAGTGAGCATCTTTCACAGAGCGTTTCGTTCACAGAGAGCATCTTCCACGGGCAACATCTTTCACAGTGAGCATCTTGCACAGTGAGCATCTTTCACAGTGAGCATCTATCGCAGAGAATTTCTTTTACAGACAGCATCTTTCACAGAGAGTTTCTTTCGCAGAGAGCATCTTTCACAGTGAGCATCTTTCAGAGAGCATCTTTCACAGACAGCATCTTTCACAATGAGCATCTTTCACAGAGAAAATCATTCACAGAGAGCATCTTTCACAGAGAGTTTCTTTCACAGCGAGCATCTTTCACAGCATCTTTCACAGTGAGCATCTTTCACAGAGAACATCATTCACAGTGACCATCTTTCACAGTGAGCAACTTTCACAGTGAGCCTCTTTCACAGAGAGCATCTTTCACAGTGAGCATCTTTCACAGAGAGCATCGTTCACGGGGAGTGTCTTTCACACAGAGCATGTTTCTCAGAGAGCATCTTTCACACAGAGCATCTTTCACACAGAGCATCTTTCATAGTGAGCATCTTTCACAGAGAGCGTCTTTCACAGTGAGCATCTTTCGTATAGAGCATCTTTCACAGAGAACATCTTTCACAGAGAGCATCTTTCACAGAGAGCATCTTCCACAATGAGCCTCTTTCACAGAGAGCATCTTTCACAGTGAGCATCTTTCACAGAGAGCATCGTTCACGGGGAGTGTCTTTCACACAGAGCATGTTTCTCAGAGAGCATCTTTCACACAGAGCATCTTTCACACAGAGCATCTTTCACACAGAGCATCTTTCATAGTGAGCATCTTTCAAAGAAAGCGTCTTTCACAGTGAGCATCTTTCGTATAGAGCATCTTTCACAGAGAACATCTTTCACTGACAGCATATTTCACAGAGAGCATCTTTCACAGAGAACATCTTTCACAGAGAATTTCTTTCACAGAGAACATCGTTCACAGTGACCATCTTTCACAGAGAGCATCGTTCACAATGAGCATCTTTCACAGAGAGCATTGTTCACAGAGAGCATCTTTCTCAGAGAGCAACTTTCACAGGGAGCATCTTTCACAGTGAGCATCTTTCACAGAGAATCTCTTTCACACAGAGCATCTTTCTCAGAGAGCATCTTTCACACAGAGCATCTTTCACAGAGAGCATGATTCACAGAGAGTTTCTTTCACAGAGAGCATCTTTCATAGAGAGCATCTTTCACAGTGCGCATCTTTCACAGTGAGCATCATTCGTACAGACCATGTTTCAAAGAGACGTTCATTCACAGAGAGCATCTTTCACACAGAGCATCTTTCACACACAGCATCATTCATCGTGAGATTCTTTCACAGTCAGCATGTTTCGCACAGACCAACTTTCACAGAGAGTTTCATTCACAGAGAGCATCTTTCACATTGAACATCTTTCACAGAGAGCATCTTCACAGTGAGCATCTTTCACAGAGAGCATCTTTCACAGAGAGCATCTTCACAGTGAGCATCTTTCACAGAGAACATCTTTCACAGAGAGCATCTTTCACAGACAGCATCTTTCACAGACAGCTTCTTTCACAGAGAGCATCTTTCACAGAGAGCATCTTTCACATAGAACATCTTTCACAGAGAGCATGTTTCACAGAGAATTTCTTTCACAGAGAACAGCTTTCACAGTGACCATCATTCACAGAGAGCATTTTCACAGTGAGCATCTTTCACAGCGAGCATCTTTCACAGGGAGCATCTTTCACAGAGAGTTTCGTTCGCAGAGAACATCTTTCACAGAGAGCATCCTTCTCAGAGAGCATCTTTCACACAGACCATATTTCACAGAGAGCACATTTCAGAGAGCATTTTTCACAGTGAGCATCTTTCACAAACAGCATCTTTCAGAGAGAGCATCTTTCACAGTGAGCATCTTTCACAGAGACGATCTTTCACAGTGAGCATCTTTCGTACAGAGCATCTTTCATAGTGAGCATCATTCGTACAGACCATGTTTCAAAGAGAGTTTCTTTCACGGAGAGCATCTTTCACACAGAGCTACTTTCACAAAGAACATCTTTCACAGTGAGCATCTTTCACAGTCAGCATGTTTAACACAGAGCATCTTTCACAGAGAGTTTCTTTCACAGAGAGCATCTTTCACAGAGAGCATCTTTCACAGTGAGGATCTTTCACAGACAGCATCTTTCACAGAGAGCATCTTTCACGGAGAACATATTTCGCACAGAGCATCTTTCACAGAGAATTTCTTTCATAGAGAACATCTCTCACAGTGACCATCGTTCACATAGAGCATCTTTCACAGTGAGCATCTTTCACAGAGAGCATCTTTCACAGTGGGCATCTTTCACAGAGAGCATTGTTCACAGAGAGCATCTTTCACAGAGAGCATCTTTCACAGTGAGCATCTTTCACAGAGAGCATCGTTCACAGAGAATCTCTTTCCCACAGAGCATCTTTCTCAGAGAGCATCTTTCACACAGAGCATCTTTCACAGAGAGCATCATTCACAGAGAGTTTCTTTCACAGAGAGCATCTTTCATAGAGAGCATCATTCACAGTGCGCGTCTTTCACAGTGAGCATCTTTCACAGTAGACATCTTTCGTACAGAGCATCTTTCACAGAGAGTTTCTTTCACAGAGAGCATCTTTCACAGAGAGCATCTTTCACAGTGAGCATCTTTCACAGACAGCATATTTCACAGAGAGCATCTTTCACAGTGAGCATCTTTCACAGAGAGCATCGTTCACAGAGAGCATCTTTCACACAGAGTTTCTTTCACAGAGAGCATGTGACACAAAGAGCATCTTTCACAGACAGCATCTTTCACAGTGAGCATCTTTCACGGTGAGCATCTTTCACAGAGCGAACCTTTCACAGTGAGCATCTTTCACAGACAGCATCTTTGAGAGATCATCTTTCACAGTGAGCAGCGTTCAGAGACGATCTTTCACAGTGAGCATCTTTCGTACACAGCATCTTTCACAGTGAGCATCTTTCACAGTGAGCATCTTTCACAGAGAGCATCTTTCACAGTGAGCATCTTTCACAGAGAGCACCTTTCATAGAGAGCATCTTTCACAGTGATCATCTTTCACATACAGCATTTTTCAGAGAGAGCATCTTTCAAAGTGAGCATCGTTCACCGTCAGCATGTTTCGCACATAGCGTCTTTAACAGAGAGTTTCATTCACAGAGAGCATCTTTAACATTGAACACCTTTCACAGAGAGCATCTGTCACAGTGAGCATCTTTCACAGAGAACATCTTTCACAGAGGGCATCTTTCACAGAGAGCATCTTTCACAGAGAATTTCTTTCACAGAGAACAACTTTCACAGTGACCATCTTTCACAAAGAGCATCTTTCACAGTGAGCATCTTTCACAGAGAGCATCGTTCACAGAGAAATTCTTTCACAGAGAGCATCTTTCACAGTGAGCATCTTTCACAGAGAGCATTTTTCACAGAGAGCATCTTTGACAGAGAGCATCTTTCACAGTGAGCATCTTTCACAGAGAGCATCTTTCACAGTGAGCATCTTTCACAGTGAGCATCTTTCGTATAGAGCATATTTCACAGAGAGTTTGTTTCACAGAGAACATCTTTCACTGACAGCATATTTCACAGAGAGCATCTTTCACAGAGAACATCTTTCACAGAGAATTTCTTTCACAGAGAACATCATTCACAGTGACCAACTTTCACAGAGAGCATCTTTCACAGTGAGCATCTTTCACAGAGAGCATCATTCACAATGAGCATCTTTCACAGAGAGCATTGTTCACAGAGAGCATCTTTCTCAGAGAGCATCTTTCTCAGAGAGCATCTTTCACAGAGAGCATCTTTCACAGTGAGCATCTTTCACAGAGAGCATCGTTCACAGAGAATCTCTTTCACACAGAGCATCTTTCTCAGAGAGCAGCTTTCACACAGAGCATCTTTCACAGAGAGCATCATTCACAGAGAGTTTCTTTCACAGAGAGCATCTTTCATAGAGAACATCTTTCACAGAGAATTTCTTTCACAGAGAACATCGTTCACAGTGACCAACTTTCACAGAGAGCATCTTTCACAGTGAGCATCTTTCACAGAGAGCATTGTTCACAGAGAGCATCTTTCTCAGAGAGCATCTTTCACAGAGAGCATCATTCACAGAGAGTTTCTTTCACAGAGAGCATCTTTCATAGAGAATCTCTTTCACACAGAGCATCTTTCTCAGAGAGCATCTTTCACACAGAGCATCTTTCACAGAGAGCATCATTCACAGAGAGTTTCTTTCACAGAGAGCATCTTTCATCGAGAGCATCTTTCACAGTGCGCATCTTTCACAGTGAGTATCTTTCACAGTGAGCATCTTTCGTACAGAGCATCTTTCACAGAGAGTTTCTTTCACAGAGAGCATCTTTCACAGAGAGCATCTTTCACAGTGAGCATCTTTCACAGACAGCATATTTCACAGAGAGCATCTTTCACAGTGAGCATCTTTCACAGAGAGCATCGTTCACAGAGAGCATCTTTCACACAGAGTTTCTTTCACAGAGAGCATGTGACACAAAAAGCATCTTTCACAGACAGCATCTTTCACAGTGAGCATCTTTCACAGAGCGAACCTTTCACAGTGAGTATCTTTCACAGACAGCATCTTTGAGAGAGATCATCTTTCACAGTGAGCATCTTTCACAGAGAGCATCTTTCACAGTGAGCATTTTTCACAGAGAGCACCTTTCATAGAGAGCATCTTTCACAGTGAGCATCTTTCACATACAGCATTTTTCAGAGAGAGAATCTTTCAAAGTGAGCATCGTTCACCGTCAGCATGTTTCGCACATTGCATCTTTAACAGAGAGTTTCATTCACAGAGAGCATCTTTCACATTGAACACCTTTCACAGAGAGCATCTTTCACAGTGAGCATCTTTCACAGAGAACATCTATCACAGAGAGCATCTTTCACAGACAGCATCTTTCACAGTGAGCATCTTTCACAGAGAGCATCTTTCACAGAGAGCATCTTTCACAGAGAATTTCTTTCACAGAGAGCAACTTTCACAGTGACCATCTTTCATAAAGAGCATCTTTCACAGTGAGCATCTTTCACAGAGAGCATCGTTCACAGAGAATTTCTTTCACAGAGAGCATCTTTCACAGTGAGCATCTTTCACAGAGAGCATCGTTCACAGAGAGCATCTTTGACAGAGAGCATCTTTCACAGTGAGCATCTTTCACAGAGAGCATCTTTCACAGAGAGCATCTTTCACAGTGAGCATCTTTAACAGAGAGCACCTTTCATAGAGAGCATCTTTCACAGTGAGCATCTTTCACATGCAGCATTTTTCAGAGAGAGCATCTTTCAAAGTGAGCATCGTTCACAGTCAGCATGTTTCGCACATAGCATCTTTAACAGAGAGTTTCATTCACAGAGAGCATCTTTCACAGTGAGCATCTTTCACAGAGAGCATCGTTCACAGAGAGCATCTTTGACAGAGAGCATCTTTCACAGTGAGCATCTTTCACAGAGAGCATCTTTCACAGAGAGCATCTTTCACAGTGAGCATCTTTAACAGAGAGCACCTTTCATAGAGAGCATCTTTCACAGTGAGCATCTTTCACATGCAGCATTTTTCAGAGAGAGCATCTTTCAAAGTGAGCATCGTTCACAGTCAGCATGTTTCGCACATAGCATCTTTAACAGAGAGTTTCATTCACAGAGAGCATCTTTCACATTGAACACCTTTCACAGAGAGCATCTTTCACAGTGAGAATCTTTCACAGAGAACATCTTTCACAGGGAGCATCTTTCACAGAGAGCATCTGTCACAGACAGCATCTTTCACAGAGTGCATCTTTCACAGTGAGCGTCTTTCACAATGAGCATCTTTCACAGAGAGCATCGTTCACAGAGAGTGTCGTACACAAAGAGCATCTTTCTCATGGAGCATCTTTCACACACAGCAGCTGTCACACACAGCATCTTTCACAGTGAGCATCTTCCACAGAGGGCACCTTTCACAGAGAGCATCTTTCACACAGAGCATCTTTCACAGAGACGATCGTTCACAGTGAGCATCTTTCGTACAGAGCATCTTGTTTCAAAGAGAGTTTCTTTCACAGAGAGCATCTTTCACACAGAGCATCTTTCACAGAAAGCATCTTTCACAGTGAGCATCTTTCACAGAGCGTTTCGTTCACAGAGAGCATCTTTCACAGTGAGCATATTGCACAGTGAGCATCTTTCACAGTGAGCATCTATTGCAGGGAATTTCTTTTACAGAGAGCATCTTTCACAGTGAGCATATTTCACAGCGAGCATCTTTCACAAACAGCATCTTTCACAGAGAGCATCTTTCACAGAGAGTTTCTTTCGCAGAGAGCATCTTTCACAGTGAGCATCTTTCACAGAGAGCATCTTTCACAGAGCATCTTTCACAGAGAGCATCTTTCACAGAGAGCATCTTTCACAGTGAGCATCTTTCACAGAGAGCATCGTTCAGAGAGAGCATCTTTCACACAGAGTTTCTTTCACAGAGAGCATGTGACACAAAGAGCATCTTTCACAGACAGCATCTTTCACAGAGCGCACCTTTCACAGTGAGCATCTTTCACAGACAGCATCTTTCAGAGAGATCATCTTTCACAGTGAGCAGTGTTCAGAGACGATCTTTCACAGTGAGCATCTCTCGTACACAGCATCTTTCATAGTGAGCATCATTCGTACAGACCATGTTTCAAAGAGAGGTTCATTCACAGAGAGCATCTTTCACACAGAGCATCTTTCACACAGAGCATCTTTCACAGTGAGATTCTTTCACAGTCAGCATGTTTCGCACAGACCAACTTTCACAGAGAGTTTCATTCACAGAGAGCATCTTTCACAGTGAACATCTTTCACAGAGAGCATCTTCACAGTGAGCATCTTTCACAGAGAACATCTTTCACAGAGAGCATCTTTCACAGAGAGCATCTTTCACACAGACCATCTTTCACAGAGAGCATCTTTCACAGAGAGCATCTTTCACAGACAGCATCTTTCGCAGAGAGCATCTTTCACATAGAACATCTTTCACAGAGAGCATGTTTCACAGAGAATTTCTTTCACAGAGAACAGCTTTCACAGTGACCATCATTCACAGACAGCATTTTCACACTGAGCTTCTTTCACAGAGAGCATCGTTCACAGTGAGCATCTTTCACAGAGATCATCATTCACAGTGAGCATCTTTCACAGAGAACATCTTTCACAGAGAGCATCTGTCACAGAGAATTTCTTTCACAGAGAACATCGTTCACAGTGACCATCTTTCACAGAGAGCATCTTTCACAGCGAGCATCTTTCACAGGGAGCATCTTTCACAGAGAGCATCTTTCACACAGAGTTTCTTTCACGGAGAGCATGTGACACAAAGAGCATCTTCCACAGACAGCATCTTTCACAGTGAGCATCTTTCACAGTGAGCATCTTTCACAGAGCGAACCTTTCACAGTGAGCATCTTTCACAGACAGCATCTTTGAGAGAGATCATCTTTCACAGTGAGCAGCGTTCAGAGACGATCTTTCACAGTGAGCATCTTTCGTACACAGCATCTTTCACAGTGAGCATCTTTCACAGAGAGCATCGTTCACAGAGAATCTCTTCCACGCAGAGCATCTTTCACAGAGAGCATGATTCACAGAGAGTTTCTTTCACAGAGAGCATCTTTCATAGAGAGCATCTTTCACAGTGAGCATCTTTCACATACAGCATTTTTCAGAGAGAGCATCTTTCAAAGTGAGCATCGTTCACCGTCAGCATGTTTCACACATAGCATCTTTAACAGAGAGTTTCATTCACAGAGAGCATCTTTCACATTGAACACCTTTCACAGAGAGCATCTGTCACAGTGAGCATCTTTCACAGAGAACATCTATCACAGAGAGCATCTTTCACAGAGAACATCTTTCACAGAGAGCATCTTTCACAGAGAATTTCTTTCACAGAGAACAACTTTCACAGTGACCATCTTTCACAGAGAGCATCTTTCACAGTGAGCATCTTTCACAGAGAGCATCGTTCACAGAGAGCATCTTTGACAGAGAGCATCTTTCACAGTGAGCATCTTTCACAGAGAGCATCGTTCACAGTGAGCATCTTTCACAGTGAGCATCTTTCAAAGAGAGTTTCTTTCACAGAGAGCATCTTTCACAGAGAGCATCTTTCACAGTGAGCATCTTTCACAGACAGCATATTTCACAGAGAGCATCTTTCACAGTGAGCATCTTTCACAGAGAGCATCGTTCACAGAGAGCATCTTTCACACAGACTTTCTTTCACAGAGAGCATGTGACACAAAGAGCATCTTCCACAGACAGCATCTTTCACAGTGAGCATCTTTCACAGAGAGCATCGTTCACAGTGAGCATCTTTCGTACAGAGCATCTTTCACAGAGTTTCTTTCACAGAGAGCATCTTTCACAGAGAGCATCTTTCACAGTGAGCATCTTTCACAGACAGCATATTTCACAGAGAGCATCTTTCACAGTGAGCATCTATCACAGAGAGCATCGTTCACAGAGAGCATCTTTCACACAGAGTTTCTTTCACAGAGAGCATGTGACACAAAGAGCATCTTCCACAGACAGCATCTTTCACAGTGAGCATCTTTCACAGTGAGCATCTTTCACAGAGCGAACCTTTCACAGTGAGCATCTTTCACAGACAGCATCTTTGAGAGAGATCATCTTTCACAGTGAGCAGCGTTCAGAGACGATCTTTCACAGTGAGCATCTTTCGTACACAGCATCTTTCACAGTGAGCATCTTTCACAGAGAACATCTTTCACAGTGAGCATCTTTAACAGTGCGCATCTTTCACAGTGAGCATCTTTCACAGAGAGCATCTTTCACAGTGAGCATCTTTCACATACAGCATTTTTCAGAGAGAGCATCTTTCACAGTGAGCATCTTTCACAGTGAGCATGTTTCGCACATAGCATCTTTAACAGAGAGTTTCATTCACAGAGAGCATCTTTCACATTGAACACCTTTCACAGAGAGCATCTGCCACAGTGAGCATCTTTCACAGAGAACATCTATCACAGAGAGCATCTTTCACAGAGAATTTCATTCACAGAGAAAAACTTTCACAGTGACCATCTTTCACAAAGAGCATCTTTCACAGTGAGCATCTTTCACAGAGAGCATCGTTCACAGAGAGCATCTTTGACAGAGAGCATCTTTCACAGTGAGCATCTTTCACAGACAGCATCTTTCACAGTGAGCATCTTTAACAGAGAGCACCTTTCATAGAGAGCATCTTTCACAGTGAGCATCTTTCACATACAGCATTTTTCAGAGAGAGCATCTTTCAAAGTGAGCATCGTTCATAGTCAGCATGTTTCGCACATAGCATCTTTAACACAGAGTTTCATTCACAGAGAGCATCTTTCACAGTGAGCATCTTTCACAGACAGCATCTTTCACAGAGAGCATCGTTCACAGAGAGCATCTTTGACAGAGAGCATCTTTCACAGTGAGCATCTTTCACAGAGATTTTCTTTCTGAGAGAGCATCTTTCACAGAGTGCATCTTTCACAGAGTACATCATTCACAGAGTGCATCTTTCACAGTGAGCGTCTTTCACAATGAGCATCTTTCACAGAGAGCATCATTCACAGAGAGTGTCTTACACAAAGAGCATCTTTCTCAGGGAGCATCTTTCACACAGAGCACCTGTCACAGACAGCATCTTTCACAGTGAGCATCTTTCACAGACAGCATATTTCACAGAGAGCATCTTTCACAGAGCATCTTTCACAGAGAATTTCTTTCACAGAACACCTTTCACAGTGACCATCTTTCACAGAGAACATCTTTCACACTGAGCATCTTTCACAGAGAGCATCGTTCACAGAGAGCATGTTTCACTCAGAGTTTCTTTCACAGAGAGCATGTGACACAGAGAGTATCTTCACAGTGAGTGCCTTTCACAGTGAGCATCTTTCACAGTGAGCATCTTTCGCACAGAGCATCTTTCACAGAGAATTTCTTTCACAGAGACCATCTTTCACAGAGAGCATCTTTCACAGCGAGCATCTTTCACAGAGAGCATCTTTCGCACAGAGCATCTTTCAAAGAGGGATTCTTTCACAGAGAGCATCTTTCACAGAGAGCATCTTTCACAGAGAGCATCTTTCATGGAGAGCATCTTTCACAGAGAGCTTCTTTCACAGTGAGCATCTTTCACAGAGAGCATCGTTCACAGAGAATCTCTTTCACACAGAGCATCTTTCACAGAGAGCATCATTCACAGAGTTTCTTTCACAGAAGCATCTTTCATAGAGAGCATCTTTCACAGTGCGCGTCTTTCACAGTGAGCATCTTTCACAGTGAGCATCTTTCGTACAGAGCATCTTTCACAGAGAGTTTCTTTCACAGAGAGCATCTTTCACAGTGAGCATCTTTCACAGACAGCATATTTCACAGAGAGCATCTTTCACAGAGAATTTCTTTCACAGAACACCTTTCACAGTGACCATCTTTCACAGAGAACATCTTTCACACTGAGCATCTTTCACAGAGAGCATCGTTCACAGAGAACATCTTTCACTCAGAGTTTCTTTCACAGAGAGCATGTGACACAGAGAGCATCTTCACAGTGAGCGCCTTTCACAGTGAGCATCTTTCACAGTGAGCATCTTTCGTACAGAGCATCTTTCACAGAGAATTTCTTTCACAGAGACCATCTTTCACAGAGAGCATCTTTCACAGCGAGCATCTTTCACAGAGAGCATCTTTCGCACAGAGCATCTTTCAAAGAGGGATTCTTTCACAGAGAGCATCTTTCACAGAGAGCATCTTTCACAGAGAGCATCTTTCATGGAGAGCATCTTTCACAGAGAGCTTCTTTCACAGTGAGCATCTTTCACAGAGAGCATCTTTCACAGTGAGCATCTTTCACAGAGAGCATCATTCACAGAGTTTCTTTCACAGAAGCATCTTTCATAGAGAGCATCTTTCACAGTGCGCGTCTTTCACAGTGAGCATCTTTCACAGTGAGCATCTTTCGTACAGAGCATCTTTCACAGAGAGTTTCTTTCACAGAGAGCATCTTTCACAGAGAGCATCTTTCACAGTGAGCATCTTTCACAGACATAATATTTCACAGAGAGCATCTTCCACAGAGCATCTTTCACAGAGAATTTTTTCACAGAACACCTTTCACAGTGACCATCTTTCACAGAGAACATCTTTCACACTGAGCAACTTTCACAGAGAGCATCGTTCACAGAGAGTATCTTTCACTCAGAGTTTCTTTCACAGAGAGCATGTGACACAGAGAGCATCTTCACAGTGAGCGCCTTTCACGGTGAGCATCTTTCACAGTGAGCATCTTTCGTACAGAGCATCTTTCACAGAGAATTTCTTTCACAGAGAGCATCTTTCACAGAGAGCATCTTTCACAGCGAGCATCTTTCACAGAGAGCATCTTTCGCACAGAGCATCTTTCAAAGAGGGATTCTTTCACAGAGAGCATCTTTCACAGAGATTCTCTTTCACAAAGAGCATCTTTCACAGAGAGCTTCTTTCACAGTGAGCATCTTTCACAGACAGCATGTTTCGCACAGAACATCTTTCAAAGAGAGGCTCTTTCACAGAGACCATCTTTCACAGAGAGCATCTTTCACGGAGAGCATCTTTCATGGAGAGCATCTTTCACAGAGAGTTTCTTTCACAGAGAGCATCTTTCATAGAGAGCATCTTTCACAGTGCGCGCCTTTCACAGTGAGCATCTTTCACAGTGAGCATCTTTCGTACAGAGCATCTTTCACAGAGAGTTTCTTTCACAGAGAGCATCTTTCACAGTGAGCATCTTTCACAGACAGCATATTTCACAGAGAGCATCTTTCACAGAGAATTTCTTTCACAGAACACCTTTCACAGTGACCATCTTTCACAGAGAACATCTTTCACACTGAGCATCTTTCACAGAGAGCATCGTTCACAGAGAACATCTTTCACTCAGAGTTTCTTTCACAGAGAGCATGTGACACAGAGAGCATCTTCACAGTGAGCGCCTTTCACAGTGAGCATCTTTCACAGTGAGCATCTTTCGTACAGAGCATCTTTCACAGAGAATTTCTTTCACAGAGACCATCTTTCACAGAGAGCATCTTTCACAGCGAGCATCTTTCACAGAGAGCATCTTTCGCACAGAGCATCTTTCAAAGAGGGATTCTTTCACAGAGAGCATCTTTCACAGAGAGCATCTTTCACAGAGAGCATCTTTCATGGAGAGCATCTTTCACAGAGAGCTTCTTTCACAGTGAGCATCTTTCACAGAGAGCATCTTTCACAGTGAGCATCTTTCACAGAGAGCATCATTCACAGAGTTTCTTTCACAGAAGCATCTTTCATAGAGAGCATCTTTCACAGTGCGCGTCTTTCACAGTGAGCATCTTTCACAGTGAGCATCTTTCGTACAGAGCATCTTTCACAGAGAGTTTCTTTCACAGAGAGCATCTTTCACAGAGAGCATCTTTCACAGTGAGCATCTTTCACAGACATAATATTTCACAGAGAGCATCTTCCACAGAGCATCTTTCACAGAGAATTTTTTCACAGAACACCTTTCACAGTGACCATCTTTCACAGAGAACATCTTTCACACTGAGCAACTTTCACAGAGAGCATCGTTCACAGAGAGTATCTTTCACTCAGAGTTTCTTTCACAGAGAGCATGTGACACAGAGAGCATCTTCACAGTGAGCGCCTTTCACGGTGAGCATCTTTCACAGTGAGCATCTTTCGTACAGAGCATCTTTCACAGAGAATTTCTTTCACAGAGAGCATCTTTCACAGAGAGCATCTTTCACAGCGAGCATCTTTCACAGAGAGCATCTTTCGCACAGAGCATCTTTCAAAGAGGGATTCTTTCACAGAGAGCATCTTTCACAGAGATTCTCTTTCACAAAGAGCATCTTTCACAGAGAGCTTCTTTCACAGTGAGCATCTTTCACAGACAGCATGTTTCGCACAGAACATCTTTCAAAGAGAGGCTCTTTCACAGAGACCATCTTTCACAGAGAGCATCTTTCACGGAGAGCATCTTTCATGGAGAGCATCTTTCACAGAGAGTTTCTTTCACAGAGAGCATCTTTCACAGACAGCATCTTTCACGGAGAGCATCTTTCACGGAGAGCATCTTTCACAGAGAGCATCTATCACAGAGAATTTCTTTCACAGACAACATGTTTCACAGTGACCATCTTTCACAGAGAACATCTTTCACAGTGAGCATCTTTCACAGAGAGCATCTTTCACAGAGAGTTTCTTTCACAGAGAGCATCTTTCACAGTGAGCATCTTTCACAGAGAGTTTCTTTCACAGAGAGCATCTTTCACAGAGAGCATCTTTCATAGCGAGCATCTTTCACAGACAGCATCTTTCACGGAGAGCATCTTTCACAGAGAACATCTTTCACAGAGAGCATCTATCACAGAGAGCATCTTTCACAGAGAGCATTGTTCACAGAGAGCATTTTTCACAGAGAGCATCTTTCACAGAGAGTTTCTTTCACAGAGAGCATCTTTCACAGTGAGCATCGTTCACAAAGAATGACTTTCAGACAGAGCATCTTTCTCAGAGAGCATCTTTCACACAGAGCATCTTTCACAGACAGCATCTTTCACAGAGACTTTCTTTCACAGAGAGCATCTTTCGTTCAGAGCATCTTTCACAGAGAGTTTCTTTCACAGACAGCATATTTCACAGAGAGCATCTTTCGCAGAGAGCATCTTTCACAGATAATTTCTTTCACAGAACACCTTTCACAGTGACCATCTTTCACAGAGAACATCTTTCACAGAGAGTTTCTTTCACAGAGAGCATCTTTCACAGTGAGCATCGTTCACAAAGAATGACTTTCAGACAGAGCATCTTTCTCAGAGAGCATCTTTCACACAGAGCATCTTTCACAGACAGCATCTTTCACAGAGACTTTCTTTCACAGAGAGCATCTTTCGTTCAGAGCATCTTTCACAGAGAGTTTCTTTCACAGACAGCATATTTCACAGAGAGCATCTTTCGCAGAGAGCATCTTTCACAGATAATTTCTTTCACAGAACACCTTTCACAGTGACCATCTTTCACAGAGAACATCTTTCACAGAGTATCTTTTGCAGACAGCATCTTTCGCACAGAGCATCTTTCGCAGACAGCATCTTTCGCAGGCAGCATTTTTCGCACAGAGCATCTTTCGCACAGAGCATCTTTCACATGGAGCATCTTCCGCACAGAGCATCTTTCACAGACAGCATCTTTTGCAGACAGCATCTTTCGCACAGAGTATTTTTCGCACAGAGCATCTTTCGCACAGAGCATCTTTTGCGGACAGCATCTTTCGCGGACAGCTTCTTTCGCAGACAGCATCTTTCGCACAGAGTATTTTTCGCACGGAGCATCTTTCGCACAGAGCATCTTTCGCGGACAGCATCTGTCGCGGACAGCATCTTTCACACACAGCATCTTTCGCACAGAGTATTTTTTGCACAGAGCATCTTTCGCACAGAGCATCTTTCGCAGACAGCATCTTTCGCAGACAGCATCTTTCGCACAGAGTATTTTTCGCACGGAGCATCTTTCGCACAGAGCATTTTTCGCAGACAGCATCTTTCGCACAGAGCATCTTTCGCAGACAGCATCTTTCACAGAGAGCATCTTTCACAGAGAGCATCTTTCACAGAGAGCATCTTTCACAGACAGCATCTTTCACAGGAAGCATCTTTCGCACAGAGCATCTTTCGCAGACAGCGTCTTTCGCGTAGAGCATATTTCGCAGACAGCATTGTTCGCACAGAGCATCTTTCGCACGGAGCATCTTTCGCACAGAGCATCTTTCACAGAGAGCAGCTTTCGCACAGAGCATCTTTCACAGACAGCATCTTTCACAGACAGCATCTTTCGCATAGAGCATCTTTCACAGACAGCATCTTTCGCAGACAGCATCTTTCACACAGAGCATCTTTCGCAGACAGCATCTTTCGCAGACAGCATCTTTCACACAGAGCATATTTCGCATACAGCATCTTTCGCAGGAAGCATCTTTCGCACAGAGCATCTATCACAGAGAGCATCTTTCGCAGGCAGCATCTTTCGGAGACAGCATCTTTCGGAGACAGCATCTTTCGCACAGAGCATCTTTCGCATACAGCATCTTTCGCAGGAAGCAACTTTCACACAGAGCATCTTTCGCGGACAGCATCTTTCGCGGACAGCATCTTTCGCAGACAGCATCTTTCGCACAGAGTATTTTTCGCACAGAGCATCTTTCGCACAGAGCATCTTTCGCAGACAGCATCTTTCGCAGACAGCATCTTTCGCACAGAGTATTTTTCGCACGGAGCATCTTTCGCACAGAGCATCTTTCGCGGACAGCATCTTTCGCACAGAGCATCTTTCACAAACAGCATCTTTCACAGGAAGCATCTTTCGCACAGAGCATCTTTCACAGACAGCGTCTTTCGCGTAGAGCATATTTCGCAGACAGCATCGTTAGCACAGAGCATCTTTCGCACGGAGCATCTTTCGCACAGAGCATCTTTCACAGAGAGCAGCTTTCGCACAGAGCATCTTTCACAGACAGCATCTTTCACAGACAGCATCTTTCGCATAGAGCATCTTTCGGAGACAGCATCTTTCGCAGACAGCATCTTTCACACAGAGCATCTTTCGCATACAGCATCTTTCGCAGGAAGCATCTTTCGCACAGAGCATCTTTCACAGAGAGCATCTTTCGCAGACAGCATCTTTCACACAGAGCATCTTTCGCAGACAGCATCTTTCGCAGACAGCATCTTTCACACAGAGCATATTTCGGAGACAGCATCTTTCGCAGACAGCAAGTTTCACAGAGAGCATCTTTCGCAGGCAGCATCTTTCGCAGACAGCATCTTTCGCAGACAGCATCTTTCACAGAGAGCATCTTTCGCACAGAGCGCCTTTCGCAGACAGCATCTTTCACACAGAGCATTTTTCGCAGACAGCATCTTTCGCAGACAGCATCTTTCGCGGGCAGCATCTTTCACAGGAAGCATCTTTCGCACAGAGCATCTTTCGCAGACAGCGTCTTTCGCAGACAACGTCTTTCGCAGATAGCATCTTTCGCAGACAGCATCTTTCGCAGGAAGCATCTTTCGCAGACAGCATCTTTCGCACAGAGCATCTTTCGCACAGAGCATCTTTTGCGGACAGCATCTTTCGCAAACAGTATATTTTGCAGACAGCATCTTTCACACACAGCATCTTTCGCAGAGAGCATCTTTCGCTGACGGCATCTTTCGCACAGAGCATCTTTCGCACGGAGCATCTTTCGCACAGAGCATCTTTCACAGACAGCATCTTTCACAGTGAGCATCTTTCACAGAGATCGTCGTTCACAGAGAGTGTCTCACACAGAGCATCTTTCTCAGAGAGCATCTTACACACAGAGCATCTTTCACAGAGAGCATCTTTCACAGTGAGCATCTTTCACAGAGAGCGTCGTTCACAGAGAGCCTCACACAGAGCATCTTTCTCAGAGAGCATCTTACACACAGAGCATCTTTCACAGAGAGCATCTTTCACAGTGAGCATCTTTCACAGAGAGTTTCTTTCACAGAGAGCATCTTACACAGAGAGCATCTTTCACAGTGAGCGTCTTTCACAGCGAGCATCTTTCACAGCGAGTATCTTTCACTCAGAGCATCTTTCACAGAGAACATCTTTCACAGAGAGTTTCTTTCACAGAGACCATCCTGCACAGAGAGCATCTTTCACAAGCGAGCATCTTTCACAGACAGCATCTTTCGCAGACAGCATCTTTCGCACAGAGCATCTTTCGCAGACAGCATCTTTTGCAGACAGCATCTTTCACAGAGAGCATCTTTCGCAGACAGCATCTTTCACAGAGAGCATGATTCGCACAGAGCATCTTTCACAGACAGCATCTTTCGCAGACCGCACCTTTCGCACAGAGCGTCTTTCGCAAACAGGATCTTTCACACAGTGCATCTTTCGCAGACAGCATCTTTCACAGACAGCATCTTTCGCAGACAGCATCTTTCGCAGACAGCATCTTTCGTGGACAGCATCTTTCACAGACAGCATCTTTCACAGGAAGCATCTTTCGCACAGAGCATCTTTCGCAGACATCATCTTTCGCAGACCGCATCTTTCACAGACAGCATCTTTCGTGGACAGCATCTTTCACAGACAGCATCTTTCGCACAGAGAATCTTTTGCACAGAGAATCTTTCGCACAGAGCATCTGTCGCACACAGCATCTTTCGCGGACAGCATCTTTCGCAGACAGTGTCTTTTGCAGACAGCATCTTTCACAGACAGCATCTTTCACAGAGAGCATCTTGCGCAGAGAGCACGTTCCGCAGGAAGTGTCTTTCGCAGAGAGCATCTTTCGCAGAGAGCATCTTTCGCAGATAGCATCTTTCGCGGACAGCATCTTTCGCACAGAGCATCTTTCGCGGACAGCATCTTTCGCAGACAGCATCTTTCGCAGACAGCATCTTACGCAGACAGCATCTTCCGCACAGAGCAGCTTTCCCACGGAGCATCTTTCACACAGAGCATTTTACGCGGACAGCATCTTTCGCAGACAACATCTTTAGCTCAGAGCATCTTTCGCACAGAGCATCTTTCGCAGACAGCATCTTTCGCAGACAGCATCTTTCGCACAGAGCATCTTTCGCAGACAGCATCTTTCGAACAGAGCATCTTTCGCACAGAGCATCTTTCACAGAGTGTGTCTTTCGCAGACAGCATATTTAGCGGACAGCATCTTCCGCAGACAGCATCTTTCATAGACAGCATCTTTCGCAGAAAGCATCTTTCGCGGACAGCATCTTTCGCGGACAGCATATTTCGCTGACAGCATCTTTCGCAGACAGCAGCTTTCGCGGACAGCAGCTTTCGCGGACAGCATCTTTCGCAGACAACATCTTTAGCACAGAGCATCTTTCGCACGGAGTATCTTCCGCACAGAGCAGCTTTCCCACGGAGCATCTTTCACACAGAGCATCTTTCACAGACAGCATCTTTCGCAGACAGCATCTTTCGCAGACAGCATCTTTCGCAGACAGCATCTTTCGCAGACAGCATCTTTCACACAGAGCATCTTTCGCACAGAGCATCTTTCGCAGACAGCATCTTTCGCACAGAGCATCTTTCGCACAGAGCATCATTCGCACAGAGCATCTTTCGCACGGAGCATCTTTCGCACAGAGCATCTTTCGCTGACAGCATCTTTCGCACAGAGCATCTTTCACAGACAGCATCTTCCGCACAGAACAGCTTTCGCACGGAGCATCTTTCACACAGAGCATCTTTCGCAGACAGCATCCTGCATGGACAGCATCTTTCGCAGACAGCATCTTTTGCAGGCAGCTCTTTCGCAGACAGCAGCTTTCGCGGACAGCATCTTTCGCAGACAACATCTTTAGCACAGAGCATCTTTCACACGGAGCATCTTTCGCACAGAGTATCTTTCGCACGGAGTATCTTCCGCACAGAGCAGCTTTCCCACGGAGCATCTTTCACACAGAGCATCTTTGGCAGACAGCATCTTTCACAGACAGCATCTTTCGCAGACAGCATCTTTCGCAGACAGCATCATTCGCAGACAGCATCTTTCGCAGACAGCATCTTTCGCACAGAGCATCTTTCGCACAGAGCATCTTTCGCACGGAGCATCTTTCGCACAGAGCATCTTTCGCACAGAGCATCTTTCACTGACAGCATCTTTCGCACAGAGCATCTTTCGCAGACAGCATCTTCCGCACAGAGCAGCTTTCGCACGGAGCATCTTTCACACAGAACATCTTTCGCAGACAGCATCCGGCACGGACAGCATCTTTCGCAGACAGCATCTTTCGCAGACAGCATCTTTCGCGGACAGCATCGTTCGCAGACAGCATCTTTCACAGTCAGCATCTTTCGCAGACAGCATCTTTCGCAGTCAGCATCTTTCGCAGACAGCATCTTTCGCACAGAGCATCTTTCGCACAGAGCATCATTCGCACAGAGCATCTTTCGCACGGAGCATCTTTCGCACAGAGCATCATTCGCACAGAGCATCTTTCGCACGGAGCATCTTTTGCACAGAGCATCTTTCGCACAGAGCATCTTTCACTGACAGCATCTTTCGCACAGAGCATCTTTCGCAGACAGCATCTTCCGCACAGAGCAGCTTTCGCACGGAGCATCTTTCACACAGAACATCTTTCGCAGACAGCATCCTGCACGGACAGCATCTTTCGCAGACAGCATCTTTCGCAGACAGCATCTTTCGCGGACAGCATCGTTCGCAGACAGCATCTTTCACAGTCAGCATCTTTCGCAGACAGCATCTTTCGCAGTCAGCATCTTTCGCAGACAGCATCTTTCGCACAGAGCATCTTTCGCACAGAGCGTCTTTTGTACGGAGCATC
This sequence comes from Carcharhinus amblyrhynchos, assembly GCF_965287045.1. NCBI lineage: Eukaryota > Metazoa > Chordata > Chondrichthyes > Carcharhiniformes > Carcharhinidae > Carcharhinus > Carcharhinus amblyrhynchos. The sequence goes on along the minus strand of NC_137328.1, from coordinate 39,051,688 downwards.
TTTCGCGGACAGCATCTTTCTCAGACAGCATCTTTCGCAGACAGCATCTTTCGCAGACAGCATCTTTCGCGGACAGCATCTTTCGCGGACAGCATCTTTCGCAGACAGCATCTTTCGCGGACAGCATCGTTCGCAGACAGCATCTTTCACAGTCAGCATCTTTCGCAGACAGCATCTTTCGCAGTCAGCATCTTTCGCAGACAGCATCTTTCGCACAGAGCATCTTTCGCACAGAGCATCATTTGCACGGAGCATATTTCGCACAGAGCATCTTTCACGGACAGCATCTTTCGCAGACAGCATCTTTTGCACAGAGCATCTTTCGCACGGAGCATCTTTCGCACAGAACATCTTTCACAGAGAGTGTTTTTCGCAGACAGCATATTTAGCGGACAGCATCTTTCGCAGACAGCATCTTTCGCAGACAGCATCTTTCGCAGACAGCATCTTTCGCAGGCAGCATCTTTCGCGGACAGCATCTTTCGCAGACAGCATCTTTCGCAGACAGCATCTTTCGCGGACAGCATCTTTCGCGGACAGCATCTTTCGCGGACAGCAACTTTCGCGGACAGCATCTTTCGCAGACAGCATCTTTCGCGGACAGCATCTTTCGCAGACAGTGTCTTTTGCAGACAGCATCTTTCACAGACAGCATCTTTCACAGAGAGCATCTTGCGCAGAGAGCACGTTCCGCAGGAAGTGTCTTTCGCAGAGAGCATCTTTCGCAGACAGCATCTTTCGCGGACAGCATCTTTCGCACAGAGCATCTTTCGCGGACAGCATCTTTCGCAGACAGCATCTTTCGCAGACAGCATCTGACGCAGACAGCATCTTCCGCACAGAGCAGCTTTCCCACGGAGCATCTTTCACACAGAGCATTTTACGCAGACAGCATCTTTCGCAGACAACATCTTTAGCTCAGAGCATCTTTCGCACAGAGCATCTTTCGCAGACAGCATCTTTCGCAGTCAGCATCTTTCGCAGTCAGCATCTTTCGCAGACAGCATCTTTCGCACAGAGCATCTTTCGCAGACAGCATCTTTCGAACAGAGCATCTTTCGCAGACAGCATCTTTCGCACAGAGCATCTTTCGCACAGAGCATCATTCGCACGGAGCATCTTTCGCACGGAGCATCTTTCGCACAGAGCATCTTTCGCTGACAGCATCTTTCGCACAGAGCATCTTTCGCAGACAGCATCTTCCGCACAGAACAGCTTTCGCACGGAGCATCTTTCACACAGAGCATCTTTCGCAGACAGCATCCTGCACGGACAGCATCTTTCGCAGACAGCATCTTTCGCAGACAGCTCTTTCGCAGACAGCAGCTTTCGCGGACAGCATCTTTCGCAGACAACATCTTTAGCACAGAGCATCTTTCACACGGAGCATCTTTCGCACAGAGTATCTTTCGCACGGAGTATCTTCCGCACAGAGCAGCTTTCCCACGGAGCATCTTTCACACAGAGCATCTTTCGCAGACAGCATCTTTCACAGACAGCATCTTTCGCAGACAGCATCTTTCGCAGACAGCATCATTCGCAGACAGCATCTTTCGCAGACAGCATCTTTCGCACAGAGCATCTTTCGCACAGAGCATCATTCGCACATAGCATCTTTCGCACGGAGCATCTTTCGCACAGAGCATCTTTCGCACAGAGCATCTTTCACTGACAGCATCTTACGCACAGAGCATCTTTCGCAGACAGCATCTTCCGCACAGAGCAGCTTTCGCACGGAGCATCTTTCACACAGAACATCTTTCGCAGACAGCATCTTTCTCAGACAGCATCTTTCGCAGACAGCATCTTTCGCAGACAGCATCTTTCGCGGACAGCATCTTTCGCAGACAGCATCTTTCGCAGACAGCATCTTTCGCGGACAGCATCTTTCGCGGACAGCATCGTTCGCAGACAGCATCTTTCACAGTCAGCATCTTTCGCAGACAGCATCTTTCGCAGTCAGCATCTTTCGCAGACAGCACCTTTCACACAGAGCATCTTTCGCACAGAGCATCTTTTGCACAGAGCATCTTTCGCACAGAGCATCTTTCACTGACAGCATCTTTCGCACAGAGCATCTTTCGCAGACAGCATCTTCCGCACAGAGCAGCTTTCGCACGGAGCATCTTTCACACAGAACATCTTTCGCAGACAGCATCCTGCACGGACAGCATCTTTCGCAGACAGCATCTTTCGCAGACAGCATCTTTCGCGGACAGCATCGTTCGCAGACAGCATCTTTCGCAGACAGCATCTTTCGCAGTCAGCATCTTTCGCAGACAGCATCTTTCGCACAGAGCATCTTTCGCACAGAGCGTCTTTTGTACGGAGCATCTTTCGCGGACAGCATCTTTCTCAGACAGCATCTTTCTCAGACAGCATCTTTCGCAGACAGCATCTTTCGCAGACAGCATCTTTCGCGGACAGCATCTTTCGCAGACAGCATCTTTCGCGGATAGCATCTTTCGCGGACAGCATCGTTCGCAGACAGCATCTTTCACAGTCAGCATCTTTCGCAGACAGCATCTTTCGCAGTCAGCATCTTTCGCAGACAGCACCTTTCACACAGAGCATCTTTCGCACAGAGCATCTTTTGCACAGAGCATCTTTCGCACAGAGCATCTTTCACGGACAGCATCTTTCGCAGACAGCATCTTTTGCACAGAGCATCTTTCGCACGGAGCATCTTTCGCACAGAACATCTTTCACAGAGAGTGTCTTTCGCAGACAGCATATTTAGCGGACAGCATCTTTCGCAGACAGCATCTTTCGCAGACAGCATCTTTCGCGGACAGCATCTTTCGCGGACAGCAACTTTCGCGGACAGCATCTTTCGCGGACAGCATCTTTCGCAGACAACATCTTTAGCACAGAGCATCTTTCGCACGGAGCATCATTCGCACGGAGTATCTTCCGCACAGAGCAGCTTTCCCACGGAGCATCTTTCACACAGAGCATCTTCCGCAGACAGCATCTTTCACAGACAGCATCTTTCGCAGACAGCATCTTTCGCAGACAGCATCTTTCGCACAGAGCATCTTTCGCAGACAGCATCTTTCGCAGACAGCATCTTTCGCAGACAGCATCTTTCGCAGACAGCATCTTTCGCACAGAGCATCTTTCGCTGACAGCATTTTTCGCAGACAGTACCTTTCACACAGAGCATCTTTCGCAGACAGCATCCTGCACGGACAGCATCTTTCGCAGACAGCATCTTTCGCAGACAGCATCTTTCGCACAGAGCATCTTTCGCAGACAGCATCTTTCGCGGACAGCATCTTTCGCGGACAGCATCTTTCGCGGACAGCATCTTTCGCAGACAGCATCTTTCGCAGTCAGCATCTTTCGCAGACAGCATCTTTCGCACAGAGCATCTTTCGCACAGAGCATCTTTCGCACAGAGCATCTTTCGCACAGAGCATCTTTCGCACAGAGCATCTTTCGCAGACAGCATCTTTCGCACAGAGCATCTTTCGCACGGAGCATCTTTCGCACAGAGCATCTTTCGCAGACAGCATCTTTCGAACAGAGCATCTTTCGCATGGAGCATCTTTCGCACAGAGCATCTTTCACAGAGAGTGTCTATCGCAGACAGCATTTTTAGCGGACAGCATCTTTCGCAGACAGCATCTTTCGCAGACAGCATCTTTTGCAGACAGCATCTTTTGCAGGAAGCATCTTTCGCAGACACATCTTTCGCACAGAGAATCTTTCGCACAGAGCATCTGTCGCACAGAGCATCTTTCGCGGACAGCATCTTTCGCAGACAGTGTCTTTTGCAGACAGCATCTTTCACACACAGCATCTTTCACAGCGAGCATATTGCGCAGAGAGCACGGTCCGCAGGAAGCATCTTTCGCAGAGAGCATCTTTGGCAGACAGCATCTTTCGCGGACAGCATCTTTCGCACAGAGCATCTTTCACACAGAGCATCTTTCGTGGACAGCATCTTTAGCACAGAGCATCTTTCATACGGAGCATCTTTCGCACAGAGCACCTTTTGCGGACAGCATTTTTTGCAGACTGCATCTTTCGCAGACAGAGTCTTTCGCACAGAGCAACTTTCACACAAAGCATCTTTCGCAGACAGCATTTTTCGTGGACAGCATCTTTTGCAGACAGCATCTTTCGCAGACAGCACCTTTCGCACGGAGTATCTTTCGCACGGAGCATCTTTCGCACAGAGCATCTTTCGCGGACAGCATCTTTCGCAGACAGCATCTTACGCAGACAGCATCTTTCGCACAGAGCATCTTTCGCACAGAGCATCTTTCGCGGACAGCATCTTTCGCAGACAGCATCTTACGCAGACAGCATCTTTCGCACAGAGCATCTTTCGCAGACAGCATCTTTCGCAGACAGCATCTTTCGCAGACAGCATCTTTCGCAGACAGCATCTTTCGCAGTCAGCATCTTTCGCAGACAGCATCTTTCACACAGAGCATCTTTCACACGGAGCATCATTCGCAGAGAGCATCTTTCGCGGACAGCATCTTTCGCGGACAGCATCTTTCGCACAGAGCATCTTTCGCACGGAGCATCTTTCGCACAGAGCATCTTTCGCACAGAGCATCTTTCGCAGACAGCATCTTTCGAGCAGAGCATCTTTCGCATGGAGCATCTTTCGCACAGAGCATCTTTCACAGAGAGTATCATTCGCAGACAGCATCTTTAGCGCACAGCATCTTTCGCAGACAGCATCTTTCGCAGACAGCAACTTTCGCAGACAGCATCTTTCGCGGACAGCGTCTTTCGCAGACAGCATCTTTCACACAGAGCATCTTTCACAGACAGCATCTTTCGCAGACAGCATCATTCGCACAGAGCATATTTCGCAGACAGCATCTTTCGCAGACAGCATCATTCGCAGACAGCATCTTTCGCACTGAGTATCCTTCGCAGACAGCATCTTTCACGGACAGCATCTTTCGCAGACAGCATCTTTCGCGGACAGCATCTCTCGCAGACAGCATCTTTCGCAGACAGCATCTTTCACGGACAGCATCTCTCGCAGACAGCATCTTTCACAGACAGCATCTTTCGCAGACAGCATCTTTCGCACAGAGCATCTTTCACAGACAGCATCTTTCGCAGACAGCATCATTCGCACAGAGCATATTTCGCAGACAGCATCTTTCGCAGACAGCATCATTCGCAGACAGCATCATTCGCAGACAGCATCTTTCGCACTGAGTATCCTTCGCAGACAGCATCTTTCACGGACAGCCTCTTTCGCAGACAGCATCTTTCGCGTACAGCATCTCTCGCAGACAGCATCTTTCGCAGACAGCATCTTTCGCAGACAGCATCTTTCGCAGACAGCATCTTTCGCAGTCAGCATCTTTCGCGGACAGCGTCTTTCGCAGACAGCATCTTTCACACAGAGCATCTTTTGCAGACAGCATCTTTCACAGAGCAGAGCATCTTTCACAGACAGCATCTTTCGCACAGAGCATCTTTCGCAGACAGCATCTTTCGCAGTCAGCATCTTTCGCAGACAGCATCTTTCGCACAGAGCATCTTTCGCAGATAGCATCTTTCGCACGGAGCATCTTTCGCAGGCAGCATCTTTCGCGGACAGCATCTTTTGCAGACAGCATCTTTCGCAGACAGCATCTTTCGCACAGAGCATCTTTTGCAGACAGCATCTTTCACAGAGCAGAGCATCTTTCACAGACAGCATCTTTCGCAGACAGCATCTTTCACAGAGCAGAGCATCTTTCACAGACAGCATCTTTCGCAGACAGCATCTTTCACAGAGCAGAGCATCTTTCACAGACAGCAACTTTCGCAGACAGCATCTTTCGGAGACAGCATCTTTCGCAGACAGCATCTTTCGCGGACAGCATCTTTCATACAGAGCCTCTTTCGCAGACAGCATCTTTCACAGAGAGCATCTTTTGCACAGAGCATCTTTTGCAGACAGCATCTTTCGCAGACAGCATCTTTCGCAGACAGCATCTTTCGCAGTCAGCATCTTTCGCGGACAGCATCTTTCGCAGACAGCATCTTTTGCACAGAGCATCTGTCGCAGACAGCATCTTTCGAACTGAGCATCTTTTGCATGGAGCATCTTTCGCACAGAGCATCTTCACAGAAAGTACCTTTCGCAGACAGCATCTTTAGCGCACAGCATCTTTCGCAGACAGCATCTTTCGTGGACAGCATCTTTCGCAGACAGCATCTTTCGCGGACAGCATCTTTCGCAGACAGCATCTTTCGCGGACAGCATATTTTGCAGACAGCATCTTTGACAGAGCAGAGCATCTTTCACAGACAGCATCTTTCGCACAGAGCATCTTTCACAGACAGCATCTTTCGCAGACAGCATCATTCGCACAAAGCATATTTCGCAGACAGCATCTTTCGCAGTGAGCATCTTTCACAGAGAGTTTCTTTCAGAGAGCATCTTACACAGAGAGCATCTTTCACAGTGAGCGTCTTTCACAGTGAGCATCTTCCACAGTGAGCATCTTTCACAGCGAGCATCTTTCACAGAGTTTCTTTCACAGAGAGCATTGTTCACAGCGAGCATCTTTCACAGTGAGCATCTTTCACAGAGAGTTTCTTTCACAGTGAGCATCTTTCACAGAGAGCATCTTTCACAGTGAGCATCTTTCACAGACAGCATCTTTCACAGTGAGCATCTTTCACAGTGAGCATCGTTCACACAAATGATCTTCCACATTGAGCATCTTTCATACAGAGCATCTTTCACAGTGGGCATCATTCGTACAGACCAGGTTTGAAACAGAGATCCTTTCACAGAGAGCATTTTTCACACAGAGCATCTTTCACAGAGAGTATCTATCACAGTGAGCTTCTTTCACAGTCAGCATGTTTCGCACAGAGCATCTTTCACAGAGAGTTTCATTCACACAGAGCATCTTTCACACTGAAAATCTTTCACAGAGAGCATCTTTCACGGTGAGCATCTTTCACAGAGAACATCTTTCACAGAGAGTTTCTTTCGCAGAGAGCATCTTTCACAGAGCATCTTTCACAGAGAGCATCTTACACAGTGAGCGTCTTTCACAGTGAGCGTCTTTCACAGAGAGCATCTTTCGTACAGAGCATTTTTCAGAGAGAGTTTCTTTCACAGAGAGCATCTTTCACAGACAGCATCTTTCACAGTGAGCATCTTTCACAGTGAGCATCTTTCACAGAGAACATCTTTCACACAGAGTTTATTTCACATAGAGCATCTTTCACACAGAGCATCTTTCACAGTGAGCATCTTTCACAGACAGCATCTTTCACAGAGAGCATCTTTCACAGACAACATCGTTCACAGAGAGCATCTTTCACGGACAATTTCTTTCACAAAGAACATCTTTCACAGTGACTATCTTTCACAGAGAGCATCTTTCACAGTGAGCATCGTTCACAGAGAGCATCTTTCACAGAGAACATCTTTCACAGAGAGCATCTTACACAATGAGCGTCTTTCACAGAGAGCATCTTTCACAGTGAGCATCTTTCACAGACAGCATCGTTCACAGAGAGTCTCTTTCACACAGAGCATCGTTCTCAGAGAGCATCTTTCACACAGAGCATCTTTCACAGAGAGCATCTTTCACAGTGAGCATCTCTCACAGAGAGTTTCTATCACAGAGAGCATCTTTCACAGAGAGCATCTTTCTCAGAGAGCATTTTTCACAGCGAGCGTCTTTCACATTGAGCATCTTTCACAGTGAGCATCTTTCGTACAGAGCATCTTTCACACAGAGTTTCTTTCACACAGAGCATCTTTCACAGACAATATATTTCACAGAGAGCATCTTTCACAGAAAACATCTTTCACAGAGAATTTCTTTCACAGAGAACATCTTTCACAGTGACCATCTTCCACAGACAGCATCTTTCACAGAGAGCATCTTTCACAGAGAGCATCTTTCACAGTGAGCATCTTTCACAGAGAGCATGTTTCACAGAGTGTATTTTTCACAGTGAGCATCTTTCACAGACAGCATCTTTCAGAGAGCATCTTTCACAGTGAGCATCTTTCACAGAGACGATCTTTCACATTGAGCATCTTTGGTACAGAGCATCTTTCACAGTGAGCATCATTCGTACAGACCATGTTTCAAAGAGAGTTTCTTTCACAGAGAGCATCTTTCACAGTGAGCATCTTTCACAGAGAACATCTTTCACAGAGAGTTTCTTTCACAGAGAGCATCTTTCACAGTGAGCATCTTTCACAGAGAGCATCTTTCACAGTGAGCATCTTTCACAGAGAACATCTTTCACAGAGAATTTCTTTCACAGAAAGTTTCTTTCACAGAGAGCATCTTTCACAGTGAGCATCTTTCACAGACAGCATCTTTCACAGAGAGCATCTTTCACAGTGAGCATCTTTCACAGAGAACATCTTTCACAGAGAATTTCTTTCACAGAGAGTTTCTTTCACAGAGAGCATATTTCACAGTGAGCATCTTTCACAGACAGCATCCTTCACAGAGAGCATCTTTCACGGAGAATTTCTTTCACAAAGAACATATTTCACAGTGACTATCTTTCACAGAGAGCATCTTTCAAAGTGAGCATCGTTCACAGAGAGCATCGTTCACAGAGAGCATCTTTCACAGAGAGCATCTTTCACAGAGAGCATCTTTCAGAGAGCATCTTTCACAATGAGCATCTTTCACAGACAGCATCTTTCACAGTGAGCATCTTTCCCAGAGAGCATCGTTCACAGATAGTCTCTTTCACACAGAGCATCTTTCTCAGAGAGCATCTTTCACACAAAGCATCTTTCACAGAGAGCATCTTTCACAGTGAGCATCTTTCACAGAGAGTTTCTTTCACAGAGAGCATCTTAGACAGAGAGCATCATTCACAGTGAGCGTCTTTCACAGGGAGCATCTTTCACAGTGAGCATCTTTCATACAGACCATCTTTCACAGAGAGTTTCTTTCACAGAGAGCATCTTTCACAGAGAGCATCTTTCTCAGTGAGCATCTATCACAGAGGATTTCTTTTACAGAGAGCATCTTTCACAGTGAACATCTTTCACGGAGAGCGTCTTTCGCACATAGCATCTTTCAAAGAGAGATTCTTTCACAGAGAGAATCTTTCACAGAGTGCATCTTTCATGGAGAGCATCTTTCACAGAGAATTTCTTTTGCAGAGAGCATCTTTCACAAAGAGCATCTTTCACAGTCAGAATGCTTCGCACAGAGCATCTTTCGAAGAGAGATTCTCTCACAGAGAGCATCTTTCACAGAGAGCATCTTTCATGGAGAGTATCTTTCACAGAGAGCATCTTTCACAGAGAGCATCTTTCACAGAGAGCATCTTTCACAGCGAGCATCTTTCACAGAGAGCATCTTTCACAGAGAGCATCTTTCACAGAGAATTTCTTTCACAGAGAACGTCTTTCACAGTGACTATCTTTCACAGAGAGCATCTTTCACAGAGAATTTCTTTCACAGTGACCATCTTTCACAGAGATCATCTTTCACACATCGTTCACAGAGAGCATCTTTCACAGAGAGCATCTTTCACAGAGAGCATCCTTCACACAGAGCATCTTTCACAGACAGCATCTTTCACAGTGAGCATCTTTCACAGAGAGCATCTTTCACACAGAGCATCTTTCATAGTGAGCTTCTTTCACAGTCAGCATGTTTCGCACAGAGCATCTTTCACAGAGAGTTTCATTCACAGAGAGCATCTTTCACATTGAACACCTTTCACAGTGAGCATCTTCCACAGTGAGCATCTTTCACAGAGAGCACCTTTCACAGAGAGCATTTTTCACAGTGAGCATCTTTCACAGACAGCATCTTTCAGAGAGCATCTTTCACCGTGAGCATCTTTCACAGAGACGATCTTTCACAGTGAGCATCTTTGGTACAGAGCATCTTTCACAGTGAGCATCATTCGTACAGACCATGTTTCAAAGAGAGTTTCTTTCACACAGAGCATCTTTCACAGTGAGCATCTTTCACAGAGAACATCTTTCACAGAGAGTTTCTTTCACAGAGAGCATCTTTCACAGTGAGCATCTTTCACAGACAGCATCTTTCACAGAGCGCATCTTTCACAAAGACCATCCTTCACAGAGAGCATCGTTCACGGAGAATTTCTTTCACTAAGAACATATTTCACAGTGACTATCTTTCACAGAGAGCATCTTTCACAGTGAGCATCGTTCACAGAGAGCATCGTTCACAGAGAGCATCTTTCAGAGAGAGCATCTTTCAGAGAGCATCTTTCACAATGAGCATCTTTCCCAGAGAGCATCGTTCACAGATAGTCTCTTTCACACAGAGCATCTTTCTCAGAGAGCATCTTTCACACAAAGCATCTTTCACAGAGAGCATCTTTCACAGTGAGCATCTTTCACAGAGAGTTTCTTTCACAGAGAGCATCTTACAAAGAGAGCATCTTTCACAGTGAGCGTCTTTCACAGTGAGCATCTTTCACAGTGAACATCTTTCACAGTGAGCATCTTTCGTACAGACCATCTTTCACAGAGTTTCTTTCACAGAGAGCATCTTTCACAGAGAGCATCTTTCTCAGTGAGCATCTATCACAGAGGATTTCTTTTACAGAGAGCATCTTTCACAGTGAACATCTTTCACAGAGAGCATCTTTCGCACATAGCATCTTTCAAAGAGAGATTCTTTCACAGAGAGAATCTTTCACAGATTGCATCTTTCATGGAGAGCATCTTTCACAGAGAATTTCTTTTACAGAGAGCATCTTTCACAAAGAGCATCTTTCACAGTCAGAATGTTTCGCACAGAGCATCTTTCAAAGAGAGATTCTTTCACAGAGAGCATCTTTCACGGAGAGCATCTTTCACGGAGAGCATCTTTCACGGAGAGCATCTTTCATGGAGAGTATCTTTCACAGAGAGCATCTTTCACAGAGAGCATCTTTCACAGAGAGCATCTTTCACAGCGAGCATCTTTCACAGACAGCATCTTTCACAGAGAGCATCTTTCACAGAGAATTTCTTTCACAGAGAACGTCTTTCACAGTGACTATCTTTCACAGAGAGCATCTTTCACAGAGAATTTCTTTCACAGTGACCATCTTTCACAGAGATCATCTTTCACAGATCGTTCACAGAGAGCATCTTACACAGAGAGCATCTTTCACAGAGAGCATCCTTCACACAGAGCATCTTTCACAGACAGCATCTTTCACAGAGAGCATCTTTCACACAGAGCATCTTTCATAGTGAGCTTCTTTCAAAGTCAGCATGTTTCGCACAGAGCATCTTTCACAGAGAGTTTCATTCACAGAGAGCATCTTTCACACTGAACACCTTTCACAGTGAGCATCTTCCACAGTGAGCATCTTTCACAGAGAGCACCTTTCACAGAGAGCATTTTTCACAGTGAGCATCTTTCACAGACAGCATCTTTCAGAGAGCATCTTTCACAGTGAGCATCTTTCACAGAGACGATCTTTCACAGTGAGCATCTTTGGTACAGAGCATCTTACACAGTGAGCATCATTCGTACAGACCATGTTTCAAAGAGAGTTTCTTTCACAGAGAGCATCTTTCACAGTGAGCATCCTTCACACAGAGCATCTTTCACAGACAGCATCTTTCACAGTGAGCATCTTTCACAGAGAGCATCTTTCACAGTGAGCATCTTTCACAGAGACGATCTTTCACAGTGAGCATCTTTGGTACAGAGCATCTTTCACAGTGAGCATCATTCGTACAGACCATGTTTCAAAGAGAGTTTCTTTCACAGAGAGCATCTTTCACAGTGAGCATCTTTCACAGAGAACATCTTTCACAGAGAGTTTCTTCCACAGAGAGCATCTTTCACAGTGAGCATCTTTCACAGACAGCATCTTTCACAGAGAGCATCTTTCACAGAGACCATCCTGCACAGAGAGCATCTTTCACGGAGAATTTCTTTCACTAAGAACATATTTCACAGTGACTATCTTTCACAGAGAGCATCTTTCACAGTGAGCATCGTTCACAGAGAGCATCGTTCACAGAGAGCAACTTTCAGAGAGAGCATCTTTCAGAGAGCATCTTTCACAATGAGCATCTTTCACAGACAGCATCTTTCACAGTGAGCATCTTTCCCAGAGAGCATCGTTCACAGATAGTCTCTTTCACACAGAGCATCTTTCTCAGAGAGCATCTTACACACAAAGCATCTTTCACAGAGAGCATCTTTCACAGTGAGCATCTTTCACAGAGAGTTTCTTTCACAGAGAGCATCTTACACAGAGAGCATCTTTCACAGTGAGCGTCTTTCACAGTGAGCGTCTTTCACAGTGAGCATCTTTCACAGTGAGCATCTTTCGTACAGACCATCTTTCACAGAGAGTTTCTCTCACAGAGAGCATCTTTCACAGTGAGCATCTTTCACAGACAGCATCTTTCACAGAGAGCATCTTTCACAGAGACCATCCTTCACAGAGAGCATCTTTCACGGAGAATTTCTTTCACTAAGAACATATTTCACAGTGACTATCTTTCACAGAGAGCATCTTTCACAGTGAGCATCGTTCACAGAGAGCATCGTTCACAGAGAGCAACTTTCAGAGAGAGCATCTTTCAGAGAGCATCTTTCACAATGAGCATCTTTCACAGACAGCATCTTTCACAGTGAGCATCTTTCCCAGAGAGCATCGTTCACAGATAGTCTCTTTCACACAGAGCATCTTTCTCAGAGAGCATCTTACACACAAAGCATCTTTCACAGAGAGCATCTTTCACAGTGAGCATCTTTCACAGAGAGTTTCTTTCACAGAGAGCATCTTACACAGAGAGCATCTTTCACAGTGAGCGTCTTTCACAGTGAGCATCTTTCACAGTGAGCATCTTTCGTACAGACCATCTTTCACAGAGAGTTTCTCTCACAGAGAGCATCTTTCACAGAGAGCATCTTTCTCAGTGAGCATCTATCACAGAGGATTTCTTTTACAGAGAGCATCTTTCACAGTGAACATCTTTCACAGAGAGCATCTTTCGCACATAGCATCTTTCAAAGAGAGATTCTTTCACAGAGAGAATCTTTCACAGAGTGCATCTTTCATGGAGAGCATCTTTCACAGAGAATTTCTTTTGCAGAGAGCATCTTTCACAAAGAGCATCTTTCACAGTCAGAATGTTTCGCACAGAGCATCTTTCGAAGAGAGATTCTCTCACAGAGAGCATCTTTCACAGAGAGCATCTTTCATGGAGAGTATCTTTCACAGAGAGCATCTTTCACAGAGCATCTTTCACAGCGAGCATCTTTCACAGACAGCATCTTTCACAGAGAGCATCTTTCACAGAGAATTTCTTTCACAGAGAACGTCTTTCACAGTGACTATCTTTCACAGAGAGCATCTTTCACAGAGAATTTCTTTCACAGTGACCATCTTTCACAGAGATCATCTTTCACACATCGTTCACAGAGAGCATCTTTCACAGAGAGCATCTTTCACAGAGAGCATCCTTCACACAGAGCATCTTTCACAGACAGCATCTTTCACAGTGAGCATCTTTCACAGAGAGCATCTTTCACACAGAGCATCTTTCATAGTGAGCTTCTTTCACAGTCAGCATGTTTCGCACAGAGCATCTTTCACAGAGAGTTTCATTCACAGAGAGCATCTTTCACATTGAACACCTTTCACAGTGAGCATCTTCCACAGTGAGCATCTTTCACAGAGAGCACCTTCCACAGAGAGCATTTTTCACAGTGAGCATCTTTCACAGACAGCATCTTTCAGAGAGCATCTTTCACCGTGAGCATCTTTCACAGAGACGATCTTTCACAGCGAGCATCTTTGGTACAGAGCATCTTTCACAGTGAGCATCATTCGTACAGACCATGTTTCAAAGAGAGTTTCTTTCACACAGAGCATCTTTCACAGTGAGCATCTTTCACAGAGAACATCTTTCACAGAGAGTTTCTTTCACGGAGAGCATCTTTCACAGTGAGCATCTTTAACAGACAGCATCTTTCACAGAGAGCATCTTTCACAAAGACCATCCTTCACAGAGAGCATCGTTCACGGAGAATTTCTTTCACTAAGAACATATTTCACAGTGACTATCTTTCACAGAGAGCATCTTTCACAGTGAGCATCGTTCACAGAGAGCATCGTTCACAGAGAGCATCTTTCAGAGAGAGCATCTTTCAGAGAGCATCTTTCACAATGAGCATCTTTCACAGACAGCATCTTTCACAATGACCATCTTTCCCAGAGAGCATCGTTCACAGATAGTCTCTTTCACACAGAGCATCTTTCTCAGAGAGGATCTTTCACACAAAGCATCTTTCACAGAGAGCATCTTTCACAGTGAGCATCTTTCACAGAGAGTTTCTTTCACAGAGAGCATCTTACAAAGAGAGCATCTTTCACAGTGAGCGTCTTTCACAGTGAGCATCTTTCACAGTGAACATCTTTCACAGTGAGCATCTTTCGTACAGACCATCTTTCACAGAGTTTCTTTCACAGAGAGCATCTTTCACAGAGAGCATCTTTCTCAGTGAGCATCTATCACAGAGGATTTCTTTTACAGAGAGCATCTTTCACAGTGAACATCTTTCACAGAGAGCATCTTTCGCACATAGCATCTTTCAAAGAGAGATTCTTTCACAGAGAGAATCTTTCACAGAGTGCATCTTTCATGGAGAGCATCTTTCACAGAGAATTTCTTTTACAGAGAGCATCTTTCACAAAGAGCATCTTTCACAGTCAGAATGTTTCGCACAGAGCATCTTTCAAAGAGAGATTCTTTCACAGAGAGCATCTTTCACGGAGAGCATCTTTCACAGAGAGCATCTTTCACAGAGAGCATCTTTCACAGCGAGCATCTTTCACAGAGAGCATCTTTCACAGCGAGCATCTTTCACAGACAGCATCTTTCACAGAGAATTTCTTTCACAGAGAACGTCTTTCACAGTGACTATCTTTCACAGAGAGCATCTTTCACAGAGAATTTCTTTCACAGTGACCATCTTTCACAGAGATCATCTTTCACAGATCGTTCACAGAGAGCATCTTTCACAGAGAGCATCTTTCACAGAGAGCATCCTTCACACAGAGCATCTTTCACAGACAGCATCTTTCACAGAGAGCATCTTTCACACAGAGCATCTTTCATAGTGAGCTTCTTTCAAAGTCAGCATGTTTCGCACAGAGCATCTTTCACAGAGAGTTTCATTCACAGAGAGCATCTTTCACACTGAACACCTTTCACAGTGAGCATCTTCCACAGTGAGCATCTTTCACAGAGAGCACCTTTCACAGAGAGCATTTTTCACAGTGAGCATCTTTCACAGACAGCATCTTTCAGAGAGCATCTTTCACAGTGAGCATCTTTCACAGAGACGATCTTTCACAGTGAGCATCTTTGGTACAGAGCATCTTTCACAGTGAGCATCATTCGTACAGACCATGTTTCAAAGAGAGTTTCTTTCACAGAGAGCATCTTTCACAGTGAGCATCCTTCACACAGAGCATCTTTCACAGACAGCATCTTTCACAGTGAGCATCTTTCACAGACAGCATCTTTCACAGTGAGCATCTTTCACAGAGACGATCTTTCACAGTGAGCATCTTTGGTACAGAGCATCTTTCACAGTGAGCATCATTCGTACAGACCATGTTTCAAAGAGAGTTTCTTTCACAGAGAGCATCTTTCACAGTGAGCATCTTTCACAGAGAACATCTTTCACAGAGAGTTTCTTCCACAGAGAGCATCTTTCACAGTGAGCATCTTTCACAGACAGCATCTTTCACAGAGAGCATCTTTCACAGAGACCATCCTGCACAGAGAGCATCTTTCACGGAGAATTTCTTTCACTAAGAACATATTTCACAGTGACTATCTTTCACAGAGAGCATCTTTCACAGTGAGCATCGTTCACAGAGAGCATCGTTCACAGAGAGCAACTTTCAGAGAGAGCATCTTTCAGAGAGCATCTTTCACAATGAGCATCTTTCACAGACAGCATCTTTCACAGTGAGCATCTTTCCCAGAGAGCATCGTTCACAGATAGTCTCTTTCACACAGAGCATCTTTCTCAGAGAGCATCTTACACACAAAGCATCTTTCACAGAGAGCATCTTTCACAGTGAGCATCTTTCACAGAGAGTTTCTTTCACAGAGAGCATCTTACACAGAGAGCATCTTTCACAGTGAGCGTCTTTCACAGTGAGCGTCTTTCACAGTGAGCATCTTTCACAGTGAGCATCTTTCGTACAGACCATCTTTCACAGAGAGTTTCTCTCACAGAGAGCATCTTTCACAGTGAGCATCTTTCACAGACAGCATCTTTCACAGAGAGCATCTTTCACAGAGACCATCCTTCACAGAGAGCATCTTTCACGGAGAATTTCTTTCACTAAGAACATATTTCACAGTGACTATCTTTCACAGAGAGCATCTTTCACAGTGAGCATCGTTCACAGAGAGCATCGTTCACAGAGAGCAACTTTCAGAGAGAGCATCTTTCAGAGAGCATCTTTCACAATGAGCATCTTTCACAGACAGCATCTTTCACAGTGAGCATCTTTCCCAGAGAGCATCGTTCACAGATAGTCTCTTTCACACAGAGCATCTTTCTCAGAGAGCATCTTACACACAAAGCATCTTTCACAGAGAGCATCTTTCACAGTGAGCATCTTTCACAGAGAGTTTCTTTCACAGAGAGCATCTTACACAGAGAGCATCTTTCACAGTGAGCGTCTTTCACAGTGAGCGTCTTTCACAGTGAGCATCTTTCACAGTGAGCATCTTTCGTACAGACCATCTTTCACAGAGAGTTTCTCTCACAGAGAGCATCTTTCACAGAGAGCATCTTTCTCAGTGAGCATCTATCACAGAGGATTTCTTTCACAGAGAGCATCTTTCACAGTGAACATCTTTCACAGAGAGCATCTTTCGCACATAGCATCTTTCAAAGAGAGATTCTTTCACAGAGAGAATCTTTCACAGAGTGCATCTTTCATGGAGAGCATCTTTCACAGAGAATTTCTTTTACAGAGAGCATCTTTCACAAAGAGCATCTTTCACAGTCAGAATGTTTCGCACAGAGCATCTTTCAAAGAGAGATTCTTTCACAGAGAGCATCTTTCACGGAGAGCATCTTTCACGGAGAGCATCTTTCACAGAGAGATTCTTTCACAGAGAGCATCTTTCACGGAGAGCATCTTTCACGGAGAGCATCTTTCACAGCGAGCATCTTTCACAGACAGCATCTTTCACAGAGAGCATCTTTCACAGAGAATTTCTTTCACAGAGAACGTCTTTCACAGTGACTATCTTTCACAGAGAGCATCTTTCACAGAGAATTTCTTTCACAGTGACCATCTTTCACAGAGATCATCTTTCACAGATCGTTCACAGAGAGCATCTTTCACAGAGAGCATCTTTCACAGAGAGCATCCTTCACACAGAGCATCTTTCACAGACAGCATCTTTCACAGAGAGCATCTTTCACACAGAGCATCTTTCACACAGAGCATCTTTCATAGTGAGCTTCTTTCAAAGTCAGCATGTTTCGCACAGAGCATCTTTCACAGAGAGTTTCATTCACAGAGAGCATCTTTCACATTGAACACCTTTCACAGTGAGCATCTTCCACAGTGAGCATCTTTCACAGAGAGCACCTTTCACAGAGAGCATTTTTCACAGTGAGCATCTTTCACAGACAGCATCTTTCAGAGAGCATCTTTCACAGTGAGCATCTTTCACAGAGACGATCTTTCACAGTGAGCATCTTTGGTACAGAGCATCTTTCACAGTGAGCATCATTCGTACAGACCATGTTTCAAAGAGAGTTTCTTTCACAGAGAGCATCTTTCACAGTGAGCATCTTTCACAGAGAACATCTTTCACAGAGAGTTTCTTCCACAGAGAGCATCTTTCACAGTGAGCATCTTTCACAGACAGCATCTTTCACAGAGAGCATCTTTCACAGAGACCATCCTTCACAGAGAGCATCTTTCACGGAGAATTTCTTTCACTAAGAACATATTTCACAGTGACTATCTTTCACAGAGAGCATCTTTCACAGTGAGCATCGTTCACAGAGAGCATCGTTCACAGAGAGCAACTTTCACAGATAGTCTCTTTCACACAGAGCATCTTTCTCAGAGAGCATCTTTCACAGAGAGCATCTTTCACAGTGAGCATCTTTCACAGAGAGTTTCTTTCACAGAGAGCATCTTACACAGAGAGCATCTTTCACAGTGAGCGTCTTTCACAGTGAGCGTCTTTCACAGTGAGCATCTTTCACAGTGAGCATCTTTCGTACAGACCATCTTTCACAGAGAGTTTCTTCCACAGAGAGCATCTTTCACAGTGAGCATCTTTCACAGACAGCATCTTTCACAGAGAGCATCTTTCACAGAGACCATCCTGCACAGAGAGCATCTTTCACGGAGAATTTCTTTCACTAAGAACATATTTCACAGTGACTATCTTTCACAGAGAGCATCTTTCACAGTGAGCATCGTTCACAGAGAGCATCGTTCACAGAGAGCAACTTTCAGAGAGAGCATCTTTCAGAGAGCATCTTTCACAATGAGCATCTTTCACAGACAGCATCTTTCACAGTGAGCATCTTTCCCAGAGAGCATCGTTCACAGATAGTCTCTTTCACACAGAGCATCTTTCTCAGAGAGCATCTTACACACAAAGCATCTTTCACAGAGAGCATCTTTCACAGTGAGCATCTTTCACAGAGAGTTTCTTTCACAGAGAGCATCTTACACAGAGAGCATCTTTCACAGTGAGCGTCTTTCACAGTGAGCGTCTTTCACAGTGAGCATCTTTCACAGTGAGCATCTTTCGTACAGACCATCTTTCACAGACAGTTTCTCTCACAGAGAGCATCTTTCACAGAGAGCATCTTTCTCAGTGAGCATCTATCACAGAGGATTTCTTTTACAGAGAGCATCTTTCACAGTGAACATCTTTCACAGACAGCATCTTTCACAAAGAGCATCTTTCACAGTCAGAATGTTTCGCACAGAGCATCTTTCAAAGAGAGATTCTTTCACAGAGAGCATCTTTCACGGAGAGCATCTTTCACGGAGAGCATCTTTCACGGAGAGCATCTTTCACAGAGAGATTCTTTCACAGAGAGCATCTTTCACGGAGAGCATCTGTCACGGAGAGCATCTTTCACGGAGAGCATCTTTCACAGCGAGCATCTTTCACAGACAGCATCTTTCACAGAGAGCATCTTTCACAGAGAATTTCTTTCACAGAGAACGTCTTTCACAGTGACTATCTTTCACAGAGAGCATCTTTCACACAGAATTTCTTTCGCAGTGACCATCTTTCACAGAGATCATCTTTCACAGATCGTTCACAGAGAGCATCTTTCACAGAGAGCATCTTTCACAGAGAGCATCCTTCACACAGAGCATCTTTCACAGACAGCATCTTTCACAGAGAGCATCTTTCACACAGAGCATCTTTCACACAGAGCATCTTTCATAGTGAGCTTCTTTCAAAGTCAGCATGTTTCGCACAGAGCATCTTTCACAGAGAGTTTCATTCACAGAGAGCATCTTTCACATTGAACACCTTTCACAGTGAGCATCTTCCACAGTGAGCATCTTTCACAGAGAGCACCTTTCACAGAGAGCATTTTTCACAGTGAGCATCTTTCACAGACAGCATCTTTCAGAGAGCATCTTTCACAGTGAGCATCTTTCACAGAGACGATCTTTCACAGTGAGCATCTTTGGTACAGAGCATCTTTCACAGTGAGCATCATTCGTACAGACCATGTTTCAAAGAGAGTTTCTTTCACAGAGAGCATCTTTCACAGTGAGCATCTTTCACAGAGAACATCTTTCACAGAGAGTTTCTTCCACAGAGAGCATCTTTCACAGTGAGCATCTTTCACAGACAGCATCTTTCACAGAGAGCATCTTTCACAGAGACCATCCTTCACAGAGAGCATCTTTCACGGAGAATTTCTTTCACTAAGAACATATTTCACAGTGACTATCTTTCACAGAGAGCATCTTTCACAGTGAGCATCGTTCACAGAGAGCATCGTTCACAGAGAGCAACTTTCACAGAGAGCATCTTTCAGAGAGCATCTTTCACAATGAGCATCTTTCACAGACAGCATCTTTCACAGTGAGCATCTTTCCCAGAGAGCATCGTTCACAGATAGTCTCTTTCACACAGAGCATCTTTCTCAGAGAGCATCTTACACACAAAGCATCTTTCACAGAGAGCATCTTTCACAGTGAGCATCTTTCACAGAGATTTTCTTTCACAGAGAGCATCGTACACAGAGAGCATCTTTCACAGTGAGCGTCTTTCACAGTGAGTGTCTTTCACAGTGAGCATCTTTCACAGTGAGCATCTTTCGTACAGACCATCTTTCACAGAGAGTTTCTCTCACAGAGAGCATCTTTCACAGAGAGCATCTTTCTCAGTGAGCATCTATCACAGAGGATTTCTTTTACAGAGAGCATCTTTCACAGTGAACATCTTTCACAGAGAGCATCTTTCGCACATAGCATCTTTCAAAGAGAGATTCTTTCACAGAGAGAATCTTTCACAGAGTGCATCTTTCATGGAGAGCATCTTTCACAGAGAATTTCTTTTACAGAGAGCATCTTTCACAAAGAGCATCTTTCACAGTCAGAATGTTTCGCACAGAGCATCTTTCAAAGAGAGATTCTTTCACAGAGAGCATCTTTCACAGAGAGCATCTTTCAAAGAGAGATTCTTTCACGGAGAGCATCTTTCATAGCGAGCTTCTTTCACAGATAGCATCTTTCACAGACAGCATCTTTCACAGAGAGCATCTTTCACAGAGAATTTCTTTCACAGAGAGTTTCTTTCACAGAGAGCATCTTTCACAGTGAGCATCTTTCACAGACAGCATCGTTCACAGAGAGCATCTTTCACAGAGAATTTCTTTCACAGAGAACGTCTTTCACAGTGACTATCTTTCACAGAGAGCATCTTTCACAGAGAATTTCTTTCACAGTGACCATCTTTCACAGAGATCATCTTTCACAGATCGTTCACAGAGAGCATCTTTCACAGAGAGCATCTTTCACAGTGAGCATCCTTCACACAGAGCATCTTTCACAGACAGCATCTTTCACAGTGAGCATCTTTCACAGAGAGCATCTTTCACACAGAGCATCTTTCACACAGAGCATCTTTCATAGTGAGCTTCTTTCACAGTCAGCATGTTTCGCACAGAGCATCTTTCACAGAGAGTTTCATTCACAGAGAGCATCTTTCACACTGAACACCTTTCACAGTGAGCATCTTCCACAGTGAGCATCTTTCACAGAGAGCACCTTTCACAGAGAGCATTTTTCACAGTGAGCATCTTTCACAGACAGCATCTTTCAGAGAGCATCTTTCACAGTGAGCATCTTTCACAGAGACGATCTTTCACAGTGAGCATCTTTGGTACAGAGCATCTTTCACAGTGAGCATCATTCGTACAGACCATGTTTCAAAGAGAGTTTCTTTCACAGAGAGCATCTTTCACAGTGAGCATCCTTCACACAGAGCATCTTTCACAGACAGCATCTTTCACAGTGAGCATCTTTCACAGAGAGCATCTTTCACACAGAGCATCTTTCACACAGAGCATCTTTCATAGTGAGCTTCTTTCACAGTCAGCATGTTTCGCACAGAGCATCTTTCACAGAGAGTTTCATTCACAGAGAGCATCTTTCACACTGAACACCTTTCACAGTGAGCATCTTCCACAGTGAGCATCTTTCACAGAGAGCATGTTTCACAGAGAGCATTTTTCACAGTGAGCATCTTTCACAGACAGCATCTTTCAGAGAGCATCTTTCACAGTGAGCATCTTTCACAGAGACGATCTTTCACAGTGAGCATCTTTGGTACAGAGCATCTTTCACAGTGAGCATCATTCGTACAGACCATGTTTCAAAGAGAGTTTCTTTCACAGAGAGCATCTTTCACAGTGAGCATCCTTCACACAGAGCATCTTTCACAGACAGCATCTTTCACAGTGAGCATCTTTCACAGAGAGCATCTTTCACACAGAGCATCTTTCACACAGAGCATCTTTCATAGTGAGCTTCTTTCACAGTCAGCATGTTTCGCACAGAGCATCTTTCACAGAGAGTTTCATTCACAGAGAGCATCTTTCACACTGAACACCTTTCACAGTGAGCATCTTCCACAGTGAGCATCTTTCACAGAGAGCATGTTTCACAGAGAGCATTTTTCACAGTGAGCATCTTTCACAGACAGCATCTTTCAGAGAGCATCTTTCACAGTGAGCATCTTTCACAGAGACGATCTTTCACAGTGAGCATCTTTGGTACAGAGCATCTTTCACAGTGAGCATCATTCGTACAGACCATGTTTCAAAGAGAGTTTCTTTCACAGAGAGCATCTTTCACAGTGAGCATCTTTCACAGAGAACATCTTTCACAGAGAGTTTCTTTCACAGAGAGCATCTTTCACAGTGAGCATCTTTCACAGACAGCATCTTTCACAGAGAGCATCTTTCACAGTGAGCATCTTTCACAGAGAACATCTTTCACAGAGAGTTTCTTTCACAGAGAGCAACTTTCACAGTGAGCATCTTTCACAGACAGCATCTTTCACAGAGAGCATCTTTCACAGAGACCATCCTTCACAGAGAGCATCTTTCACGGAGAATTTCTTTCACAAAGAACATATTTCACAGTGACTATCTTTCACAGAGAGCATCTTTCACAGTGAGCATCGTTCACAGAGAGCATCGTTCACAGAGAGCAGCGTTCACAGAGAGCATCTTTCACAATGAGCATCTTTCACAGACAGCATCTTTCGCAGTGAGCATCTTTCCCAGAGAGCATCGTTCACAGATAGTCTCTTTCACACAGAGCATCTTTCTCAGAGAGCATCTTTCACACAAAGCATCTTTCACAGAGAGCATCTTTCACAGTGAGCATCTTTCATAGAGCATCTTTCACAGAGAGCATCTTTCACAGTGAGCGTCTTTCACAGTGAGCATCTTTCACAGTGAGCATCTTTCACAGTGAGCATCTTTCATACAGCATCTTTCACAGAGAGTTTCTTTCACGGAGAGCATCTTTCACAGAGAGCATCTTTCACAGTGAGCATCTTTCACAGAGAACATCTTTCACAGAGAGTTTCTTTCACAGAGAGCATCTTTCACAGTGAGCATCTTTCACAGACAGCATCTTTCACAGAGAGCATCTTTCACAGTGAGCATCTTTCACAGAGAACATCTTTCACAGAGAGTTTCTTTCACAGAGAGCATCTTTCACAGTGAGCATCTTTCACAGACAGCATCTTTCACAGAGAGCATCTTTCACAGAGACCATCCTTCACAGAGAGCATCTTTCACGGAGAATTTCTTTCACAAAGAACATATTTCACAGTGACTATCTTTCACAGAGAGCATCTTTCACAGTGAGCATCGTTCACAGAGAGCATCGTTCACAGAGAGCATCGTTCACAGAGAGCATCTTTCACAATGAGCATCTTTCACAGACAGCATCTTTCACAGTGAGCATCTTTCCCAGAGAGCATCGTTCACAGATAGTCTCTTTCACACAGAGCATCTTTCTCAGAGAGCATCTTTCACACAAAGCATCTTTCACAGAGAGCATCTTTCACAGTGAGCATCTTTCACAGTGAGCATCTTTCACAGTGAGCATCTTTCATAGAGCATCTTTCACAGAGAGCATCTTTCACAGTGAGCGTCTTTCACAGTGAGCATCTTTCACAGGGAGCATCTTGCACAGTGAGCATCTTTCACAAACAGCATATTTCACAGAGAGCATCTTTCACAGTGAGCGTCTTTCACAGTGAGCATCTTTCACAGTGAGCATCTTTCATAGAGCATCTTTCACAGAGAGTTTCTTTCACGGAGAGCATCTTTCACAGAGAGCATCTTGCACAGTGAGCATCTTTCACAAACAGCATATTTCACAGAGAGCATCTTTCACAGAGAACATCTTTCACAGAGAGCATCTTTCACAATGAGCATCTTTCACAGAAAGCATCTTTCACAGTGAGCATCTTTCACAGAGAGCATCGTTCACAGAGACTGTCTTTTACACAGAGCATCTTTCTCAGAGAGCATCTTCCAAACAGAGCATCTTTCACACAGAGCACCTTTCACAGTGAGCATCTTTCACAGTGAGCATCTTTCACAGAGAGCACCTTTCACAGAGAGCATTTTTCACAGTGAGCATCTTTCACAGACAGCATCTTTCAGATAGAGCATCTTTCACAGTGAGCATCTTTCGTACAGAGCATCTTTCACAGTGAGCATCATTCGTACAGACCATGTTTCAAAGGGAATTTCTTTCACAGTGAGCGTCTTTCACAGTGAGCGTCTTTCACAGTGAGCGTCTTTCACAGTGAACATCTTTCACAGTGAGCATCTTTCGTACAGACCATCTTTCACAGAGAGTTTCTTTCACAGAGAGCATCTTTCACAGAGAGCATCTTTCTCAGTGAGCATCTATCACACAGGATTTCTTTTACAGAGAGCATCTTTCACAGTGAACATCTTCCACGGAGAGCATCTTTCACACATAGCATCTTTCAAAGAGAGATTCTTTCACAGAGAGAATCTTTCACAGAGTGCATCTTTCATGGAGAGCATCTTTCACAGAGAATTTCTTTTACAGAGAGCATCTTTCACAATGAGCATCTTTCACAGTCAGAATGATTCGCACAGAGCATCTTTCAAAGAGAGATTCTTTCACAGAGAGCATCTTTCACAGAGAGCATCTTTCACGGAGAGCATCTTTCATGGAGAGTATCTTTCACAGAGAGCATCTTTCACAGAGAGTATCTTTCACAGAGAGCATCTTTCACAGCGAGCATCTTTCACAGCGAGCATCTTTCACAGAGAGCATCTTTCACAGAGAATTTCTTTCACAGAGAACGTCTTTCACAGTGACTATCTTTCACAGAGAGCATCTTTCACAGAGAATTTCTTTCACAGTGACCATCTTTCACAGAGATCATCTTTCACAGATCGTTCACAGAGAGCATCTTTCACAGAGAGCATCTTTCACAGTGAGCATCCTTCACACAGAGCATCTTTCACAGACAGCATCTTTCACAGTGAGCATCTTTCACAGAGAGCATCTTTCACACAGAGCATCTTTCACACAGAGCATCTTTCATAGTGAGCTTCTTTCACAGTCAGCATGTTTCGCACAGAGCATCTTTCACAGAGAGTTTCATTCACAGAGAGCATCTTTCACACTGAACACCTTTCACAGTGAGCATCTTCCACAGTGAGCATCTTTCACAGAGAGCACCTTTCACAGAGAGCATTTTTCACAGTGAGCATCTTTCACAGACAGCATCTTTCAGAGAGCATCTTTCACAGTGAGCATCTTTCACAGAGACGATCTTTCACAGTGAGCATCTTTGGTACAGAGCATCTTTCACAGTGAGCATCATTCGTACAGACCATGTTTCAAAGAGAGTTTCTTTCACAGAGAGCATCTTTCACAGTGAGCATCTTTCACAGAGAACATCTTTCACAGAGAGTTTCTTTCACAGAGAGCATCTTTCACAGTGAGCATCTTTCACAGACAGCATCTTTCACAGAGAGCATCTTTCACAGAGACCATCCTTCACAGAGAGCATCTTTCACGGAGAATTTCTTTCACAAAGAACATATTTCACAGTGACTATCTTTCACAGAGAGCATCTTTCACAGTGAGCATCGTTCACAGAGAGCATCGTTCACAGAGAGCATCTTTCAGAGAGAGCATCTTTCAGAGAGCATCTTTCACAATGAGCATCTTTCACAGACAGCATCTTTCACAGTGAGCATCTTTCCCAGAGAGCATCGTTCACAGATAGTCTCTTTCACACAGAGCATCTTTCTCAGAGAGCATCTTACACACAAAGCATCTTTCACAGAGAGCATCTTTCACAGTGAGCATCTTTCACAGAGAGTTTCTTTCACAGAGAGCATCTTACACAGAGAGCATCTTTCACAGTGAGCGTCTTTCACAGTGAGCGTCTTTCACAGTGAGCATCTTTCACAGTGAGCATCTTTCGTACAGACCATCTTTCACAGAGAGTTTCTCTCACAGAGAGCATCTTTCACAGAGAGCATCTTTCTCAGTGAGCATCTATCACAGAGGATTTCTTTTACAGAGAGCATCTTTCACAGTGAACATCTTTCACAGAGAGCATCTTTCGCACAGAGCATCTTTCAAAGAGAGATTCTTTCACAGAGAGAATCTTTCACAGAGTGCATCTTTCATGGAAAGCATCTTTCACAGAGAATTTCTTTTACAGAGAGCATCTTTCACAAAGAACATCTTTCACAGTCAGAATGTTTCGCACAGAGCATCTTTCAAAGAGAGATTGTTTCAGAGAGCATCTTTCACGGAGAGCATCTTTCATGGAGAGTATCGTTCACAGAGAGCATCTTTCACAGAGAGCATCTTTCACAGAGAGCATCTTTCACAGCGAGCATCTTTCACAGACAGCATCTTTCACAGAGTGCATCTTTCACAGAGAATTTCTTTCACAGTGACCATCTTTCACAGAGATCATCTTTCACAGATCGTTCACAGAGAGCATCTTTCACAGAGAGCATCTTTCACAGAGAGCATCCTTCACACAGAGCATCTTTCACAGACAGCATCTTTCACAGTGAGCATCTTTCACAGAGAGCATCTTTCACACAGAGCATCTTTCACACAGAGCATCTTTCATAGTGAGCTTCTTTCACAGTCAGCATGTTTCGCACAGAGCATCTTTCACAGAGAGTTTCATTCACAGAGAGCATCTTTCACATTGAACACCTTTCACAGTGAGCATCTTCCACAGTGAGCATCTTTCACAGAGAACATCTTTCACAGAGAGTTTCTTTCACAGAGAGCATCTTTCACAGACAACATCTTTCACAGAGAGCATCTTTCACCGAGAACATCTTTCACAGAGAGCATCTTTCAGGGAGAATTTCTTTCACAAAGAACATCTTTCACAGTGACTATCTTTCACAGAGAGCATCTTACACAGAGAGCATCATTCACAGTGAGCGTCTTTCACAGTGAGCATCTTTCACAGTGAACATCTTTCACAGTGAGCATCTTTCGTACAGAGCATCTTTCACAGAGAGTTTCTTTCACAGAGAGCATCTTTCACAGTGAGCATCTATCAAAGAGAATTTCTTTTACAGAGAGCATCATTCACAGCGAGCATCATTCACAGAGAGCATCTTTCGCACAGAGCATCTTTCACAGTGAGCATCTTTCACAGAGAGCATCTTTCACAGAGAGCATCTTTCACGGAGAGCATCTTTCATGGAGAGCATCTTTCACAGAGAGTTTCTTTTACAGAGAGCATCCTTCACAGAGAGCATCTTTCACAGTCAGCATGTTTCGCACAGGGCATCTTTCATGGAGAGCATCTTTCACAGAGAGCATCTTTCACAGAGAGCAGCTTTCACGGAGAGCATCTTTCACAGAGAGCATCTTTCACAGAGAGCATCTTTCACAGAGAGCAGCTTTCATGGAGAGCATCTTTCACAGAGTTTCTTTCACAGAGAGCATCTTTCACAGTGAGCATCTTTCACAGCGAGCATCTTTCACAGACAGTATCTTTCACTGAGAGCATCTTTCACAGAGAACATCTTTCACAGTGACCATCTTTCACAGAGATCATCTTTCACAGTGAGCATCTTTCACAGAGAGCATCGATCACAGAGAATTTCTTTCACACAGAGCATCTTGCTCAGAGAGCATCGTTCACACAGAGCATCTTTCACACAGAGCATCTTTCACAATAAGCATCTTTCACAGAGAGTTTCTTACACAGAGTGCATCTTTCACAGAGAGCATCTTTCACAGTGAGCATCTTTCACAGTGAGCATCTTTCATAGAGCATCTTTCACAGAGAGCATCTTTCACAGTGAGTGTCTTTCACAGTGAGCATCTTTCACAGTGAGCATCTTTCACAGTGAGCATCTTTCATAGAGCATCTTTCACAGAGAGTTTCTTTCACGGAGAGCATCTTTCACAGAGAGCATCTTGCACAGTGAGCATCTTTCACAGAGAGCATCTTTCACAGAGAACATCGTTCACAGAGAATTTCTTTCACAGAGAACATCTTTCACAGTGACCTTCTTTCACAGAGAGCATCTTTCACAATGAGCATCTTTCACAGAAAGCATCTTTCACAGTGAGCATCTTTCACAGTGAGCATCTTTCATAGAGCATCTTTCACAGAGAGCATCTTTCACAGTGAGCGTCTTTCACAGTGAGCATCTTTCATAGAGCATCTTTCACAGAGAGTTTCTTTCACGGAGAGCATCTTTCACAGAGAGCATCTTGCACAGTGAGCATCTTTCACAAACAGCATATTTCACAGAGAGCATCTTTCACAGAGAACATCTTTCACAGAGAATTTATTTCACAGAGAACATCTTTCACAGTGACCATCTTTCACAGAGAGCATCTTTCACAGCGAGCATCTTTCACAGAGAGCATCGTTCACAGAGACTGTCTTTTACACAGAGCATCTTTCTCAGAGAGCATCTTCCAAACAGAGCATCTTTCACACAGAGCACCTTTCACAGTGAGCATCTTTCACAGTGAGCATCTTTCACAGAGAGCACCTTTCACAGAGAGCATTTTTCACAGTGAGCATCTTTCACAGACAGCATCTTTCAGAGAGAGCATCTTTCACAGTGAGCATCTTTCACAGAGACGATCTTTCACAGTGAGCATCTTTCGTACAGAGCATCTTTCACAGTGAGCATCATTCGTACAGACCATGTTTCAAAGGGAGTTTCTTTCACAGTGAGCATCTTTCACAGAGAGCATCTTTCGCACAGAGCATCTTTCGCAGACAGCATCTTTCACACAGAGCATCTTTCGCAGACAGCATCTTTCACGGACAGCATGTTTCACAGGAAGCATCTTTCTCACAGAGCATCTTTCGCACACAGCATCTTTCGCAGACAGCATCTTTCGCAGGAAGCATCTTTTGCAGACAGCATCTTTCGCACAGCGCATCTTTCGCGGACAGCATCTTTAACAGACAACATCTTTCACAGGAACCATCTTTCGCACAGAGCATCTTTCGCAGACAGCATCTTTCGCGGACAGCATCTTTAACAGACAACATCTTTCACAGGAAGCATCTTTCGCACAGAGCATCTTTCGCAGACAGCGTCTTTCGCAGACAACATCTTTCGCACAGCGCATCTTTCGCAGACAGCATCTTTAACAGACAACATCTTTCACAGGAAGCATCTTTCGCACAGAGCATCTTTCGCAGACAGCATCTTTCGCATAGAGCATCTTTCGCACAGAGCATCTTTCGCAGACAGCGTCTTTCGCAGACAACATCTTTCGCACAGCGCATCTTTCGCAGACAGCATCTTTAACAGACAACATCTTTCACAGGAAGCATCTTTCGCACAGAGCATCTTTCGCAGACAGCATCTTTCGCACAGAGCATCTTTCGCACAGAGCATCTTTCGCAGACAGCATCTTTCGCAGACAGCATCTTTCGCGGACAGCATCTTTCGCGGACAGCATCTTTCGCAGACAGTATCTTTTGCAGACTGCATCTTTCGCGCAGAGCATCTTTTGCAGACAGCATCTTTCCCGAACAGCATCTTTCGTGGACAGCATCTTTCACAGACAGCATCTTTCGCACGGAGCATCTTTCACAGACAGCATCTTTCGCAGAGCATCTTTCACAGACAGCATCTTTCGCGGACAGCATCTTTTGCGGACTGCATCTTTCGCGGACAGCATCTTTCGCAAACAGTATCTTTCGCAGACAGCACCTTTTGCACAAAGCATCTTTCGCGCAGAGCATCTTTCGCAGACAGCATCTTTCGTGGACAGCATCTTTCGCAGACAGCGTCTTTCGCACAGAGCATCTTTCACAGACAGCATCTTTTGCGGACAGCATCTTTCGTGGACAGCATCTTTCGCAGACAGCGTCTTTCGCACAGAGCATCTTTCACAGACAGCATCTTTTGCAGACAGCATCTTTCGCAGACAGCACCTTTTGCACAAAGCATATTTCGCGCAGAGCATCTTTCGCGGACAGCATCTTTCGCGGACAGCATCTTTCGCAGAGAGTATCTTTCACACAGATCACCTTTCACACAGAGTATCTTTCACACAGAGCGATTTTCACACACAGCGTTTTTCACACATGGCATTTTTCACTCACAGCGTCTTTCATAGGGAGCATCTTTCACGGGGAGCATCTTTCGCAGGGAACAGACATTGCCCCATCCCAGAACATTACTGACCCCCTTATCCCCCACCCACCCGATCCACCCTCCCCCCCACCAATCTCAAACAGAGTGCCATCGGATGCTTGGCACTTACCTCCTCACTAGCTGGAGTGCCCGAATCGGACGTTTGTAGAACATGTTTGTTTCACGCTGAATCTGGATGGGTGAACGCAGTGGTAAAGGGGGAACTGCCAGTGAGGTTGAACATACAGGCCATTAAATCAATTTAAATGGCCGTTGCGTGCATTCCAGGTGTGGTCCTGATCATAGCCATTTTCAGGCCTTGGTAAAGGGGGAGCCAGCACGGAGGTGGGTACGTAGCGCGCTATTCGCCTCGTGCCTGACTTTATCCATTTTCTGGGCCTGAAAACTGTCGCAACTTGATGGTAAAATCTGGCCCTCAGTGTCAGTCTTTATGTTCCCTGCAAGCTTACTTTCAATATTGCATTTTCCTCTTCTTAATCAATCCCTTGGTCCTTCTTTGCTGAATACCAAACTGCTCCCAATCCTCAAACCTATTATTTTTCTCAGCAAATCTGTAAGCTTCTTCCTTAGTTCGGATACTCTCTACAATTTCCTTTGTAAACCACAGATTGGCCCTCTTACCCATTTTGCTTTAGTGCCAGTCAGGAATAAACAGTTGCTGCAGTTCCCCCATGGATTCCTTGAATGTTTGCCATTGCCTCTCCACTGTCATCCATTTAAGTGACTCTCCCAAATTTATCAAGGCCAACTCATACCTCATATCCTCAAAGTTTCCTTTATTAAGATTCAGCACCCAGTCTCCGAATCAGCTACTTCACTCCCCACCGTGATAAAAAATTCTATCATGTTGTGGTCACTCATCCCCAAGGAGTCTCGTACAGCTAGATTGGCAATGATTCCCTTCTTATTACACAGTCTAAGATGGCTTGCTCTTCAGTTGGTTCCTCCACATGTGAGTCAAGAAAACCATCCTGTATACACTGCAGGAATCCTTCCTCTACAGCATTGTGGCTGATTTGATTTGCCCAGTCTATGTGCAGATTAAAATCAATCATGATCACCAATATTCCCTTATCACATGCAAGACTAATTTTGCATTTAATGTGATTTCCAACATCACCACTGCAGTTTGGGGGTCTATATATGACAGCCAATAATGTTTTTTGCCCCTTGCTATGTCTCAGCTCTACCTATACAGATTCCACGTTGTCAGAGCTAATATCTTTTTTCACCATTGTGTTAGTTTCTTCTAACCAACAGTGCCACTCCACCACATTTTCTTTTATGCCTGTCCTTTGTAAATATTAAATACCCTGGGACATTCAATTCCCATCTCTGGTCACCCTGCAGCCATATCTCCATAATCCCAATTATATTGCACCTGTTTATATCTATGTGATTAGTTCATCCACTTTATTGCAAATGCTCCATGCATTAAGGGACAGAGTCTTTAAGCTGGTCTTGTTAACATTGTTTGCTTTGATCCCAGTATTTTTTTCTGTAGGTCTGATTGACCTTGGTTTCTCTATCACATATCTTATTCCCTTTTCTACCTTTTGGTTTTGTCCTTACTCCCTACTTCTCTGGCTCCTTACTTAGGTTCCCATCCCCCCCGGCACATTAGTTTAAAACCTCCTCAACCACTGTGGCAAACAGTCCCCCTAGGGCACCAGTCCCAGTCCTGCCCAGGTGTAACCCACCCAATGTGTACAGGTCCCATCTCCTCAGAACCAGTCCCAAAATCCCAAGAATCTGAAACCCCTCACTCTGACACCATCTCTTCAGCCATGTATTTACCCGATATATCCTGTCATTTCTACTCTGACCAGCACATGGCACCAGTCGTAATCCTGAGATCATGACCTTTGAGGTCTGATTTTTTTTAACTTTCCTCCTAGCTCCTTCTGCTTTTAGGATCTCATTCCTTTTTTTTAACCTATGTCATTTGTACCATTTATATCTTTCACAGAGAGAATCTTCACAGAAAGCATCTTTCGCAAAGAACATCGTTTACAGAGTGCATCTGTCACAGAGTGCAAAGTTTGGAAATTGGGGCTAAAGGACTTCTTTGCTGAGTAGGGCCAGGTGATTAGTGTAAAATTCAGTATAAATAAAAAGTATTAAAAATGAAATAATATTTGCATGTTAGCCAACACTTAACAGTAACTGCCTGTGAGTGGCAGGGAATTGTAAGTGGAGGAATAATTAAAGGATAATTTATTCTAAGTGGAGGCAGCAAATTCAGTGGTTGTAATTTAGGTGTGGTGTAAAAAAATTGTACAAATGTGGTGCAGAGTGGTTGGCACAGATTCCACTGTAAACAGAAAGTAAACATTGCAAATGTTAGAAAGGTTGGAATTTGGTGTGGAGGCTTGATGTTTTTTGCCTCCAATGTTGTGTGCTTCATGTCACCTTGGGGCAGTAACTGTTTCAAATTTAATCTCATACTTTCATGCTTAATGCAAGTAAGTGTGGAGTGTGCTGAAGTCAGCGGTTTTACACAGCCTGCAGCAGCGAGAGAGTGAGGTGGCCGGGCTTGCAGAGCAAAATGAATAGCGCCAAGGAAGCAAAAGCAGGCCACCACTAACACATTCACGTTTCACACAGGGGGACCTACCCATTGCCCTAGCTGTCCTGCCTGATGTTCTCTGGGAGTTGTCAACCACGTGTTTAGGAAAGGGCTGGTTATGCCAATAAGTTGCTGCAAAGGAGAATGCAAACAGGCCAATGTGAGCCCAGCTGGCGTGAAAGGTTTATATAACCGACTTCTGAGTAGAGGGAATGTGGCACTGCTGAAGAAGAAGAAAAAACAATAGCTGATTGCAGGTGCAGGAAATAGGCAAATACAAGGGCGTGGCAATTGTTTTTTTGCTTGTGGTAACTATTGACCCGATCTGGCCATACAATGCACAGGGTTGTTTAGAGGGAACCACACCAGGACCTATGTCTTATGATCAAGATAGCCTTGAGCGAGCTGAGGAGCTTCAGCAGCAATATGCCATTTTAGTGAAGAGTGTACCTGTGCAAGTCAGGTTGGATGCATGCTGCTGTCAGTTTCAGGTCAGTATTTACAATATAGGAAGATACTAAATTAGAAATCCCAAGGAAACTAATATTGAATCAGAGGCTGTTAATCACCAAAACTAACATGAGCAAACAATGAAGAAAATAATGATAGTTAGAGTGAAAAATCCTCAGGACGAGATGGTTTCCATCCCTGTGTTTTAAAGGAAGTGAGAATATTGCAATTTCTAAATGTAATCATCCAAAGTTCTGTTGATTCGGGAACTAATTTGATTTTGATTTATTATTCTCACATGTATTTACAGTGAAAAATATTGTTTCTTGTGCACAATACAGACAAAGCATAATATTCATAGAAAAGGAGAGAGTGCAGAATGTAGTATTAGTCGTAGCTAGGGTGTAGAGAAAATTCACCTTGATGCAAGGTAGATCCATTCAAAAGTCTGACAGCAGCAGGGAAGAACTGTTCTTGAGTCGACTGGTACGTGATCTCAGACTTTATTTTTTTTTCTGATGGAGGAAGGTGGAAGAGAGAATGTCCAGGGTGCGTGGTGTCTTCGATTATGCTAGCTGCTTTTCAAAGGCAGTGGGAAGTATAGACAATGTCAATGGATGGGAGGCTGGTTTGTGTAATGGACCAAACTTTGTTAATAAGCCTTTGTCATTTTTGCAGCCTTGGCAAAGCAGAAGCCATACCAAGTTTTGGTACAACAAGAAAGAATGCTTTCTATTCTGTTCTATTCTATGCTGTTCCTTCAGATTGGAAAATCATTCATGTTACAAGGAAATTGAGAGAAAAATCCAGGGTATTATAAACCAGTTAGTCTTATAAGCATTATGACGAAATTACTGAAGTCTGTAATTAAGGACAGAATGACTGAAAACATTTAAAATTTCCAGCTGATCTGAGAGAGATTTGTAACACGAGAGGTTGTGACTGATAACCTGATTGCTTTTTGAATAGGGGATGAAAGCAGTGGACAGGAAAATGTCTATGAATGTTATTTATGAGGACTCGCCAAGGGTATTTGATAAAGTCCCTCATGAGAGACAGTTGGCTAAAGTTAAAGCACATGGAATTGAAGGCAAATTATTGGCCTGATTAGAAAGGTTAGTGAGTGACAGGAGACAGAATGGGGATGATGGACATGTGTGTTGGTTGACAAGATGTCATTGGTGATGTTATGCATGGATATGTGTTGGAGCCTCAACTATTCACTGTGCTTGGAAGGAAGGTCATTATGAAGCTGACTGGGCCTAGGACACTACCCTGAGGAATTCCTGCAGTGATGTCCGTGAGCTGAGATGATTGGCCTCCAACCACCACAACCAACCTACTTTGTGCCAGGTAAGACTCCAATCAGCAGGTGGTTCCCCCCTGATTTCCACTGACTCCAGTTTTGTTAGGGGTCCTTGATGCTGCTTTTGCTAAATGCTACCTTGAAGTCAACAGCAGGCACTCTCATTTCACCTCAGGTTCAGCAATTTTGTTCATGTTTCGTGGTTAAAGGAGGGGCAGGACTGGCAGCTAAATGTTCCAGGGTATAAGTGTTTTAGGCGTGATAGAGGAGGGTTGAAAAGAGGAGGGGGAGTGGCACTCTTAGTTAGGGATCAGATCACAGCGGTGCAA
Source organism: Carcharhinus amblyrhynchos (assembly GCF_965287045.1). NCBI lineage: Eukaryota > Metazoa > Chordata > Chondrichthyes > Carcharhiniformes > Carcharhinidae > Carcharhinus > Carcharhinus amblyrhynchos. The sequence continues at coordinate 39,016,825 of NC_137328.1, read as the reverse complement.
AGGGAGGATAACATGGAGGGGTTGGAAATTGAGTCTTTGGGGGTGGAGTTGAGGAATAGGAAGGGGGCCATTACTATGCTAGGAGTGTACTATAGGCCGCCCAATAGCCCTCGGGCAGTGGAAGAGGGTATATGTAGGGACATTTTGGATAAGTGTAGGAAGAATAGGGTTGTTGTAGTGGGAGATTTTAATCTCCCTGGGGTGGATTGGAAGGTGCCTAGAGCTGGGGGGCCTGACGGGGAGGAATTCATAAGATGTGTATTGGAAGGATCCTTGCAACAGTATGTAGATAGCCCAACTAGAGAGAGGGAAATACTGGATTTAGTTCTGGGAAATGAGCCGGGTCAGGTGATTGAGGTTGCGGTAGGCAAACATGTGGCTAATAGTGACCACAACTCCGTCTACTTTAGGATACGAATGGAAAAAGATGAGAGCCGTCCTAAGGTGAGGGTGCTATATTGGGGGAAGGCTAGATACAGCCGGATTAGGCAGGAGCTTCGGGATACAGACTGGGATAGGCTGTTGGAAGGCAGGACCACGTTAGGCATGTGGGAGTCTTTCAAGGGAAAACTGCAAAAGGTGCAGGAAAGGCATGTACCGGTTAGGAGAAAGGATGGGAAAGGTAGGATTAGGGAACCGTGGATTACTAGAGATATAGAAGACCTGGTTAGGAAGAAACGAGAGGTGTATGTCAGGTCTAAGCAGCTGGGAACGGAGAGAGCGTTGGAGGAATACAGAGAGAGTAGGAGGGATCTCAAACGGGGAGTTAGGAGAGCAAAGAGGGGGCATGAGATGGCTTTGGCAGGTAGGGTTAAGGAGAATCCAAAGGTGTTTTACTTCTATCTTAAGAACAAAAAGGTGGCTAGGGGTAAAATCGGTCCTCTCAGGGACAAACGTGGGGAATTGTGCTTAGAGGCAGAGGGAATGGGGAGATCCTGAATGAATACTTTGCGTCGGTATTCACGAAGGAGAGGGGCTTGGTGTCTAGTACGGTCATTGAGGGAGCGGTAGACCGATTGAAAGATCTATTGATTACGAGGGAAGAAGTGTTAGGGCTCTTAGAGGGCATTAAAACCGATAAATCTCCGGGGCCTGATTGCATTTATCCCAGGCTGCTTAGAGAGGCGAGGGATGAGATTGCTGGGCCTCTGACGCAAATCTTTGTCTCTTCTTTGGACACAGGTGAGGTCCCAGAGGACTGGAGGATAGCGAACGTGGTACCGTTGTTTAAAAAGGGTAGGAGGGATAGCCCGGGTAACTATAGGCCGGTGAGCTTAACGTCAGTGGTAGGTAAGTTGATGGAGAGGATTCTTAGGGATAGGATGTATGCGCGCTTGGAGCGTTGCGATCTGATTAAGGATACACAGCATGGCTTTGTCAGGGGGAAGTCTTGCCTTACGAATCTGGTAGAATTCTTTGAGGAGGTGTCAAAAACGGTTGACGAAGGACGAGCCGTTGATGTTGTCTATATGGATTTCAGTAAGGCGTTTGACAAAGTCCCTCATGGTAGGTTGGTACAGAAGATTAAAGCTCATGGGATATGTGGTCAGGTATCTAGATGGGTAGAGAACTGGCTTGCAAAGAGGAGTCAGAGAGTAGTTGTGGAGGGTTCTTTTTCTAGCTGGAGGTCTGTCACTAGTGGTGTGCCGCAGGGCTCGGTACTGGGACCTCTTCTCTTTGAAGTGTATATAAATGATTTGGAAGAGGGAGTAGGTGGTGTGATCAGCAAATTTGCTGATGACACCAAGATGGCTGGATTGGCGGGCAGTGAGGAGTAGTGTCTGGCAATACAGCAGGATATTGATAGGCTGGTTGGGCAGATAAGTGGCAAATGGAGTTTAATCCGGATAGATGTGAGGTGATGCATTTTGGCCGGAATAATGTAGGGGGAAGTTATATGATAAAGGGTAAGCCCGTAAGGAGTATAGAGTCGCAGTGAGACCTGGGGGTGCAAGTGCACAAGTCTTTGAAGGTGGCAGTGCAAGTGGAGAGTGTGGTGAAGAAAGCCTATGGTATGTTAGCCTTTATAGGAAGGGGTATAGAATATAAGAGCTGGAGTCTAATGTTGCAGTTGTACAGAACGTTGGTTCGGCCGCATTTGGAGTACTGCGTACAGTTCTGGTCACCTTAGTGCCAGAAGGACGTGGAGACTCTGGAGGGAGTGCAGAGGAGGTTTACCAGGATATTGCCTGGTATGGAAGGACTGGGGTATGAGGAAAGATTGAAGAAATTGGGGCTCTTTTCTCTTGAAAGACACCGACTGAGGGGGGATCTAATAGAGGTATATAAGATTATGAAGGGTATAGATAGAGTAAACAGAGGTAAGCTATTTCCTATAATAGAGACACGTAGGACAAGGGGCCATGGACTTAAGGTGAGGGGGGAGCGGTACAACACAGATATTAGAGGGAGGTTTTTCACACAGAGGGTAGTGGGGGTATGGAATGCTCTGCCAAGTAAGGTGGTGGAGGCAAACACGCTAGAGTCCTTTAAGAATAACTTAGACAGGCACATGACTGAGTTGGAGATGGGTGGATATAGGAGAACGTTTTAAATAAGGGTCATTAGCATTGGAGAGTCCCTGGTAATGTAAATGGGTATAGTATGATAATAATGTTTTTTTTCTCTTTCATTCACAGGTTTTAAGTCGGTCCACCTCGTGTCCAACGAGGGGCATACACGCGATGGGTCGTACTGGGGCTGCTCTTGGTTGTTCGAGATTGGCCTAGTGCTTCATGTCGTTAGTGTGTGCCTAAACTGGACCAGATACTGGGCAAGACGACAGTTCAGTGACTATCGCTGATTGCTGTGCAGACACATGGATTTGGGCCGGTGTCTGTGGGAGTTTGCACATTCTCCCCGTGCTTGCGTGGGTTTTCTCCGGGTGCTCCGGTTTCCTCCCACACCCCAAAGATGTGCTGTTAGGCTGATTGGCAGGAATAAATTGTCCCTAAATCAGTTTTCCTCAATCTGGATGGCCATAAAACATTAGATAGGGGTCATGGGTGGAGAGGTGGACTGGTGGTGTTGGGATGGCGGCGCGGGCTCGTTGGGCCGAAGGGCCTGTTTTCCGGGCTGATTTTGTTCTTTGTTCTTTGGACAAAGCTCCTGCCTTCACTGTAGCTTAAGTGACCCTGCCAGAACACAAACTCAGCATTTGTGAGCAGGTTATTGTTAATTTTAAATGCTACTTAATAGCATTATCGATCTCCCCTTCCATCACTTTACTGATGACCAAAAGCTGACTGATGGGATGTTAATTGGCCAAGTTGGTTTTGTCCTGCTTTTTGTGTGCAGGACTGGGCAGTTTTCCAAATTGCTAGGTAGATACCAGTACTGTAGCTGTACTGGAACACCTTGGCTAGGGGTACAGAGAGTTATGGAACATAAGTTTTCAGTACTTAGATAATGGGTAGAAGGCCAAGTAGCCAAATTTGCCAATGAAACTGGGTGAGGGTGGGCTGGGTGAGGGCAGGCTGCGTGAGGGCAGGCTGCGTGAGGGCAGATAGTGTAAGGGTAGATTGCGTGAAGGCACACCATTTGAGGACGGGCAGTATGAGGGCAGATAGCTTGAGGACAGATTGAGTGAATTACGCCTGTTCTCCCACGGCGGGCACCTGGTGGGCAGACTTCCTAGAAAAATTCAGGTGAGTACATCACTTGGGTGGAGCAGGGTTGTATGGCGGAAGGGAGTGTGTATGGGGGGGTTCCATATGAACTTTTATGCACTGGGGCAGCATTTAAAAAGAATGCCCTGATCTTTATAAAATGGAGTTGCTGGCAGGGCAGAATCAATCAGGGGAGAGAGTAGAGCCAATGTTGAGTCCAGAGCCGCTCTGATGAAGGGTCATCTAGACTCAAAACATTGACTCTATTCTCTCCTCCCACAGACACTGTCAGACCTGCTGGAATTTTCCAGCATTTTCTGTTTTTGTTTCAGATTCCAGCATCCACAATATTTTGCTTTTATCTTTGCATTTATATAGCACCTGTCTTGGCACTAGATGTCAATTTGCAGCCAATGAAGTACAATTGAAATGTAGTCATTGTTGTAATTTAGGAAATTTTGGGTCCATCTTGTGATAAGTGTCCAATTAACAGCCCATCTGCAGGGTCAGCACCCAATTAGGGATAATTGATCGGATGAGGAGTCAATGGTAGGAATAAAACAACAAGTTAAAAGGCAGCAACATGTACAGTGGCTACACTGAGACACGTGAGGAAGTTTCCTTCAGCAGGGAATCAGAAGGTGGATGCCAGACATGGAAGAGCTCTCGTTTCACTGCAGCAGAGAGCACACAGTGTGTGGAATGGAACCAGGGTTACAAGCTTCATAGGAATCGAGCAAGTCCCTCACCAGCATAGATACACTCACATTGGTAGGGCCTCAGTCAAAGATAGAATGGGTGGCACAAGGTGAACAGGAGCTGGCGATGGAAGCAGTGACAGCTGGAGGACAGGGCACAGCACCAGCAGCAAGTCAATGAGTGGATGCAGAAACAGTGCAGCAGGCTCTAATGTTACCTTTTTAATCTTGAGCAGTATTGGTTACACTGATGGCTCAGGAGCCCATGGAAACGCTAGCAGGTGCTCACCACTCTTGGTTGGCAGGGAAATGCAGTTGGACACTGAGCACAGAGGGAGGCATGGCTGATGGCAATGGAGATTCCCTTCAAGGTTCCCTCTGCCCTGCAGGTGACCCCTCAGCCTCGCTGATGGAGATGCAAATGCTGACTCCTGCTCCTGTGACAAAGGCTGCCCATACACAGATGCAGGTATGCCAGTCTGTGGCAGGAAGCTCACAGGCACTGCAACCCTATGGACATCTGATTCATCACCACACAGGCGTGAGCAGACTGCCTCTACCTACTCCAGCCACACAGGCAGCATAAGCCGAGAAGAATGTGGAAACACTAACTACACAAAGGAAATCACTTTGGTGCTTTGTCTTGTGTGATTGACCTGTGGATTTTTCTTTAATGAAACCATTAGTGCAGGCTAAATGACGAGGCATATACAGTTTGAGTTCCTCCATTGCATCTATACTAAATGGGGCAGCATGGAAGAGGAATCCATGAATATATTGCATTGGGTGTTGCAGTGGGAGGGGTGGTTGTTTAGGATTAATGTCATCAAAATGAGCTTGTGAGTGCAGCCCCTACCACTGTCACACGGGCCAGGGTGTTTAGAGTGCATCTGCACTCTATAAAGTGATCTACACTCAGTAAAGGGAAAAAAAACTGACCATGCATTGCCCGTTTTTTGGTAATAAACAAAAACTTGGGGGACAATAGTTTCCTGATGCAAAGTCCACAACAACATCTCATCAGGAAGCCCAGCACACGTACTTGGATGAGAGAGATGCAGGTTTCCCTTGCATACAGGTCAACGGCTGTAGGCATCAGTGGAAGCTGTGTGTGGCTCCACCTGTAGATCTTCACCTTCACTCCTCCTCTTCTTTGGAGGACATGAAACAGTCATCAGCCTCTTCTAGTGCTAGTTCCACATCTCTCTGTAACAGCAAGTAGTGCAGAGCACTATACACCACTCCAATAATGAAATCTTTGAAGGGTTGCATTGGATGTCATCTCTGGACTCATCAAGGCTCTGGAAATGTGTTTTAAGTAAGTCAATGGCCTGCTCAGGCCTCTTGAGGTGACTTTGTGAAGCTGGGTGGCATCAGTCATGTCTTCAGCAGATATCCTTCACCATCCAAGAGCCTCCATAAAAGCTGAACAGTTAAGGCACTTGAGACTGTGTCAACATGCAGTCAGGACAGCTATATCCAGAAACTTCGTACACACTTGTGAATCCCTTTTGATAAAAACTTGCCCAGCTTCCTCAATGTTGGCTGGCGATATGCGGTGCCAAGGTTATAATAGTCAAAATACATCCCTCACTGACTGAAAACCTATTTTAAGGTGTAAATTTTTAATGCAATTAGGAAATGAATTGAAGAAATCAAAGTAACATTTTTAAAAAATTATCAATGACTTTCATCTGACCCCAGAAATGAAAGAGACAGATTCAGATAACTTGTTGGGAAAAGAGTTTGCTAAAACAACTGATCTGAATTCTTTGTTCTCTGGGATCAGTGAGATTAACAGATGAGAAGAACCTTTCACCACTTGTTTCGAAAACAATAATAAACCATGGAATAAACTGGGTCGGAAAATGGCAGACAAAGTGGTGATAAAATTGAATGCCAACAATGTAGGTAATGGTTTGATTTTTATTAATGAATACACTGACAGTAACATATTGGAAACAGCAGTGAATGAAATCATAATCATGTAATATAAATTGAGGAGTTGAACCATCTTCTGGTCACCTAAGTTTCAATGCTTTGGCAACATAACTGACCCTTCCTGAGAGACCTGAAAATCAAAGATCAGCATTATTAAAACACACAATTCCCTGAACTGACTGCAAGTAAAAATATCCTTCACTGTAACAATTAGCAATATCAGGAAAAACATGGAACTTTAGCTGAGGCAGGAATTGACAACATCAATTGGCATCTGTAAAAGGTTTGCTTAACTTTAATGGAAGGCAGGTTGAGTGGAGATACGAAACAGGCAGCTAATCCAATTTTCTGCCCTTGTCACTCCCACCCCTACTTGGAATCCCAGAGAGAACGTCAAGCATGTTAGCAACAGACCAGCCACTGAAATTTGGGTTGAGTCAGGGCATGGTAAAGTTCTGACGTTGTTTTTAGCTCTCAAAAATGACTGGAGGTAAACAAAAAAAGGCATTGGGGAACTCTTACCAATGGAAACCTCAATAGGTAGGCAGTTACTTACTACCCTGGAAATGCCAGGAGTTTACAACCTCATGTTTTAACCCTCTCAATTAAGCAGGTAGCACACTGCCTTACAAGACAGTTGAGGTCATTTCTGGCATATGCACATCAGGCCCCAGTGGTAGTGTCGGAATCCAAGTGCAGGGTGTTTTTACCAGGGGGTCTGACTCTGCCACCATAGCATCTCCCAGGCAAAGTGGATCAGTGCCAGTATAGACATGAAAAGCCACCATTTTAAACTTTACCTTATTGCTTTCTTGGGAAAAATGAAGGAGTGAAAATGCTTTGTTTCCTCTGAAATTTAGGTATTCTTACACAGACAAAGCATTGTATACAATGTCTCATAAAACAGCAGAGATGAGCGGCCAGTTGAGTTGTTTTTGACGAAGATAATGCCAAGCTCAAATACAAATTAGCATGAAATCTTTACATGAGCCAGGATAGGGGGCCTTAGTTTAAAATCTATCCTCGGGACAACACCTTGGACAATGGAACGCACAGGCATGTCAGCAGAGATTATGTACACAATTCTGGAATGGGCTTGTGCCCACTAGTAATGGGTACACCAGTTCATATTCTCTCCATCTCAAAAAGATAACAGCCAGGATTTTTAGGTCTGAAAGTGTTAATTGTCTTGAGGCTGAACTTCCCCCTCTCACTTCGGAGAAATTCCCACCTCAGAAATTGGGCCTTGAAAATGTTACATAAATGAAGATTTGAAGAATGATCCTTACTGCCTCAGTCAAACTCAAAACCTGGCTCATTTACGCTTGCAAGAAATGACATTCATACACAGGGGTCTTTCACTGGATAACAAAATGAGTCTGTCCAAGTCTTGCACCTTTACCCGGAAACATGGGACGCCCTATAGTTTCCATTGTTTCCCACCCAGGCAATGACTCAGGCAACCAGAGTCGGCTTGCCACCAATCAGCACCCCTTTTAACCTGCGTGTGAGATATTGTATTTCAATAAGGTCTGAAATCTGCCACCTGCTGCAACCATACCTGTCCCTTGGAACAAGACATGGGTCTCATTACCAATGACTTTGAAGATGAGTGTGATGGTGGACTCGGAGCCAGAGAGATTGCCACATCATTTTGCTGGCCACGATTGAAAAAGATATATCACAGAGATTCTCTATTCATACAGGGCTAACTACATGTCATATTGTCTAGCCAGAGAGAATCAGGTGGAGTGAGCAAGAGGCTTTGTAAAGATAGCAGTCATCCCCGCATAGTGCAGGGTGCACCGATTGCATGCAGGAGCCACCTGACAACCCTTCCCTATCCTGCAGCCAAAAGGAATTCCACTCCCTCAGCATCCAGCTGGTGTATGACCAATGGCAGGAAATCATGGGCGTCAATGCCTGGTATCCTGCCAGCAGTTCTCAGGCATTTCAGCTTCAAAGGCAAAGCAAAAGACAGCTTTTGGACAACAAATGCTGCTATGCATTGACAACATGACTGATGACACTAGTGCATAACCCATGTGACACACCCTCAGCATGGGGTACAATGAAAATCACATTGTCACACAAAATGTGGTGAAGCAGACCACTGACATGCTGAAACAATGCATGTGCTGACAGCATGAAACCCTGCAATCAATGGAAGAGGAGGTGTGGTTGTCACCAACAACTCTCCATTCTGAGGGGACTGTCTTCACCGCCAGCTACCTGCCAAGAAGCCCTGGAGCAGGAGCTTAAAGAAGGGGGAGCAGGCAGAACAGGATATCAGGAAGCAACTTAGATGGTTCCTTTCCAATTGGGCTAATCATGAGGAACTCAGGGCTGCGTTTCCTATTGTTACATTTTCATGAGTTTCTTCGTCACTAAAATGTTGATATCTCTAACGTCTCTGTCACTGGGAAACACAGCCCTAATTCCTCTTTTAGCCACAGACCCACGGTGATAGAGACGTTAGAGATATCAATATTTTAGTGACAAAGAAATCCAGGAGCTTCTCACATCTGTTGGTGGTGAAGATGAAGGAAACAAGTTGGGGTGGGTAGCTACTAAAGACAGCTTGCGGTAGAGAAAAAGAGCCAGGGTCATTTTTGCTTTCCAGGATGATCCTGGAATAGTGAGCATTCATAGCAGATGCAAACAGGATCCAATGGTAGATCTGGCAGCGGATGGCAGTTCATCATATCTGTTTGTGTTTGCTTCCATTGAACTTAAGGGAGTGGAGATGAGGCTGTACCATAGAGAATGGTTGGTGTAAGAGAGAGTGATGTTTTTAAGGGAGACTAAGGCATCAAACATGGAGGTGAGGACGTTTGAGTAGATGAGTAGTTGCAGCTTCATGGTGAACAAGGGGCCAAAGGCCAGTCAGTTAGGATTTTGAGAATACAGTTGTAAGTGAATTGGGGCAATGAATTTTCACAAAAGGGAAGTGCTCAAAGATGGCCTTATCTGAAACTGATATGATGAAAAGATGTTCCCTAATTCTCAAAAAATGTTCAAAAGAATAAACTGGATGCAGTGCTGAGCTAACTGTTGTGGGAAATAGAATCATAGAATCGCTACAGTGCAGAAGGAGGCTGTTCGGCCCATCGAGTCTGCACCGACCATAAACCCACCCAGCTCTATTACGTAACCTCACATATTTGCCTTGCTAATCCCTCGACACAAGGATCAACTTAGCATGGCCAATCAACATATCCCGCACATCTTTGGACTATAGAAGGAAACCAGAGCACCCTGAGGAAACCCATGCAGACACAGGGAGAGTGTGCAAACTCCATACAGACAGTGACCTGAGGCTGGAATTGAACCCAGGTCCCTGGTCCTGTGAGACAGCACTGCTAACCACTGCGCTACCATTCTACATCATTCAACACTTGCATTTAGTGAAGGCTTCATCCGCCTGAAATTTCTCTCCAATGAGTAGTTTTTCACAAGTATCCACTGCTGATCAATCAATTAGCTTTCTACTGCAACAAATCTGGTTTTCATCTCATTTATGTCCTCTTGATGTAGTTTGGAATGGTGACACACTGTTTCTGCTTTTCTAAGGATAACATCTACAATAGATTTTGTGAAAATTTCTTCCATGTTTAACAAAATAGTAAATGTGTTGTTTAAAGTATTTTGACTTCATTAAAAAAAAGAGGGTGGCATGGTTGCACAGTGGTTAGCACCGCTGTCTCACAGTGCCAAGGACCCAGGTCCCATTCTGGCCTTGGATGGCTTGGTGGATTTTGCATGTTCTCCCCATGTCTATGTGGGTTTCCTCTGGTTTCCCTCCCACAGTCCAAAGATATGCAGGTTAGATGGACTGGCCATGCTACAACTGTGCCCCAGGGTGGGATTTTCTGGCCGCACTCACCCCAAAACCAAAAAATCCCACCTGAGGTCAATGGACCGTTGCATGGTTCAGCCCCCGCCCCTCTACAGTTCTCGTGGTGGGTGGGACAGGAAAATTCCCCATTCGTGTCCAAAGGTGTGCAGTTATGTGGACTGGCCATACTAAAATTGCCCTTTGGTATTTTTGGGTAGGTTATGTGGATTAGCCAAGATAGGGCAGGCCTTGGTAAGATGCTTTTTCAGAAACTCGATGGGCCAACCAGCCTCCTTCTGCACTAGGGGGATTCTATGGTTCTATAACAGCCTCAGAGGGAAAATCTCGAATTTTGGAGCAGAATGACCTTTTATTTTGGCGTGTGCTATATCTGACTGGTAAATGCTAAATGCTCACACTTTTTGTTGAGGGGGGGTTAGAATTTGCACCACTTTTGCATGGCCTGCACGGCATTCTTCAATGCTATCAATGAAGAATGCCTTGCCGATCGAGGCTGCATACCGCCTACCCCGAATCGAAATAAGTCTGCCAAGTGCCAACAGACGCAGTGCTATGCAAATTAATTTCTTCCCCATGAGGAAATGTGCAAACAGCATAAAGAAAAATTACGTACCTGTGATAATGCTTATTGTGAGGGAAGCAAGTTTGTAAATGGTTAAAATCTGAGAATATTTAAAATACCTTACCAGGCATAAAAAGGAATTAATGTGACTAAGCTGTCATGTGAGGGGCAACTAGATGAACACATGAATAGGATGGGAATGGAAGGATATGGACTCCAGAAGTGCATATGCTTTTAGTTTAGGCAGGCAGCATGATCGGCGCAGGCTTGGAGGGGCGAAGGGCCTGTTCCTGTGCTGCACTTTTCTTTCTTTGTTCATTCCTTTCAAAACATACGTTGTTCATGGAATGCCTTTTTTCCTGGGGTTATGCAACCACAATGATTTGAAGGATGAACAACGATGATAGCTTTTCAATTTGTTTATAGGATGTGTCATATGGAGCCCCACACAGCCATCCATGGAGGAAGACAGATAAATCGACATTTTAAGCCCTTGGTATTTTCCAATGCGTGGGTAAGATCTTACTGATAGACCTCCCCTGTTATTAGTGTGTACGTGTGCACAAGGACGCAGAGCATTCTCTCAATAGCGTTTTTTTCTACACAAGACAAAAGGAAATATCCAAGAGGAATGTAGGAGACTTAAGCAAGTTTTAAAGTGGACAATTAATTTTTTTTTGCATCGTTCTGATTTTTTGCATCGGGGTAGTTGGTGGTTGTTGCCACCTTTTGGTTCACAAAACTGTGAATTCTGCAAATCCAAAACGAAAATAAAAAATGCTGCAAATATAAAGAGGGGGCAATTTTTCAACTTTGGATTTCTGGTAGGGAGCGTCACCAGTCCATATTGGCCATTCTGCTATGCAAGGCCTGTGATTCATCAACCATTTAGAAAAATGGATTGTATAACATTACCCCATGCACCTGAATTTCTGATCCACAGTCAGATTACAGCACAGACTCAAACCCACAACTTTCTGGACTAGAGCAACAACATTACCAACTTAGCCAATTTGACAATCATGGTACAGTAGCTGTACAGGCTCTGTTTTATGTGTCAGACAAGACCAAGGTTTGGGGCCGTTTGTCTCATAGCTGAGGAACAGTTTGCATGCAGTCACAATACAACAAAGACAAGATACGTCTGCATTGCGACCTGTGAAATTGGTTGTATTTTCAGAACTTACTCTCAAACTCTTGATGTTCTCTGACCAATCCATGGATGCAACCTGTGGAATTGCAGCGAGAATAATACTCAAAGCCTTGTTTGCATTCTCCTTCATTATTTTCAGGACCTTTTCCACAGAGACCTGCAGTTTAAATGTGGGAAGAGAAAGGCAATTAGTTCTCTTTCCTTACTCATTCAGATCCATGGAGGGATTGCGTGTGACGATATTATACACGCCTTGCAAAATCAGTTTCTGATTTCTACATAAAATGCCCAAAGTGAATTGTCCAATTACCTCCCTCCCGAACATTACTTCCTTTTTACATATGTGATCCTTATGTAACACAAGAAAAAACAGACTGCTTGAGGATTGTAAGTGACTAAGATTTAATATTATCACAACACGTGACAAACCGGATTTATTTGGAGTCAGGATATTTCAGGTTTCACACTATTTTGAGACGTTGATGATACTCCACCCATTAGTACTTCCCTTTGATGATGAGGATTTTCAGTGACAGTTGTTATTTGAGGGGCAGTTGAGGACTCTGGGTCTATACCCAATGGAGTTTAGAAAAATGAGGGCGATCTAATTGAAACTTACAGAATACTGAGAGGGTCAGATAGAGCGGGCGTGGAGAGGATGTTTCCACTAGTGGAACAGCATAACCTCAGAATGAAGGGTTGCTCCTTTAAAGCTGAGATGAAGAGGAATTTCTTCAGCCAAAGGGTGGTGAATCTATGGAAGTCATTGCCACAGAGTGCTGTGGAGGCCCAGGTCACTGAGTGTCTTTAAGACAGAGATTGATAGGTTCGTGATCAATAAGGGGAATCAAGGTTTAGGGAAAAAGGCAGGAGAATGGGGATGAGAACATTATCAGCCATGAATCAATGGCAGAGCAGATGCGATGAGCCAAATGGCCTAATTCTGCTTCTGTATCTTACGGTCTCATGATACCTGCTGAGCTGCAAGGCTGTTCTAATATTGGGGATCAGCTTGACTGAGTCAAAGTAACACTTCACCTCTGACTCAGAGACAGCTCAAACCAGATCTGTGAACTTGAACACGTAACTTGGGCAGATACAGACATTATATTTCATTGCCAGAGCTCTGATGAAAGATCATCTAGACTCGAAACATTGGCTCTATTCTCTCTCCATAAATGCTACCAGAACAGTTGAGATTTTCCAGCATTTTCTGTTTTTGTTTCAGATTCCAGCATCCACAGTACTTTGCCATTAAAATGAGGTACCCTGCTCTGGTGATCTAGATGGATCAGGTAAATTCCATCACATTGTTTGAAGAGGAGCAAAGGGTTCTCCCAGTTTCCTAGTCAGCAGTGCTCCCTCAATCAATTTCAATGAATCATATTAAACAGTCATTCATACAGATTTGCTGTCAGAACATTATTTGCTATGAACAATAGCAAATATGAACTATGCACAATAGTGACTGAACCTCAAAAGAAAATTCATTGAGTATGAAGTATCAGGACGAGGATGACATAGGATATAGAACATAGAAAAACTACAGCACAAACTTGCCCTTCAGCCCACAAGTTGCGCCAATGATATCCCTACCTACTAGGCCTATCTATAACCCTCAATCCTATTAAGTCGCATATACTCATCCAGAAGTCTCTTAAAAGATCCTATCGAATTTGCCTCCACCACCACAGATGGCAGCCGATTCCACTCACCCACTACTCTCTGAGTGAAAAACTTATCCCTGATATCTCTTCTGTATTACTCCCCAGCACCTTAAACCTGTGTCCTCTCGTAGCAACCAATCCAGCCCTGGGGAAAAAGCCTCTGAGAATCCACCCGATCCATACCCCTCAACATCTTATACACTTCTGTCAGGTCACCTCTCATCCTTCGTCTCTCTAAGGAGAAAAGACCGAGCTCCCTCAACCTATCCTCATAAGGCATGGCACTCAATCCAGGCAACATCCTTGTAAATCTCCTCTTCACCCTTTCAATAGCTTCCACATCCCTCTGGTAATGAGGCGACCAGAACTGAGCACAGTATTCCAAAAGGGGTCTGACCAGGGTCTTATAAAGCTCCCTCTATTAATCAAGGCCAGTACACCATACGCCTTCTCAACCACATCCTCTACCTGCAAGGCCGATTTAAGAGTCCTACGGACTCGGACCCCAAGGTCCTTCTGATCCTCTACACTGCTAAGAGTCTTACCCTTAATATTATACTCCTTCATCTTATTTGACCTGCCAAAATGGACCACTACACATTTATCCGCTTTGAAGTCCATCTATAATATATGGCACTGAAAGAGGGTGTTTGCTCCAAGCAGTACATTCTGGTCTTTTTATTCCACTCAAGCCTCCTCCTATTTTTTTCTGCATGTACCATTGTAATCATCTGTTCTCTTCTCCCTGATATGCTTGTATAACTTTTCGTTAAATGTATCCGTACTGTTTATTCAACCACTCTCTGTGATCGTGAGATCCACATTTTCACCACTCTACAGGGGGGAGAGGGGAGGTAAAAAGGTTCTGAATTCTCGATTGGATTTCTCGGTGACTATCTTGAAGGCCTCTCATTGTGCTCCTCCACGCCATGGGGATGCGCTCGGGTGAATGCTAGTTGGCCACGGGTGATGGGAGAGGGAGGGGGTGACAAGATTCAAAAGTCATTGGGGAAGAGAATCACAACAGATCCAGTGATGACAAATTCCTCACAAATAGCTGACTGACGTTGCTCGATGACAAGGAGAGGGCGACTCTATGGATGCTGTTTAAATATGGCACATGGAATTTTGACCCCATGGGATAATGGTGAAGCCAGTGACTTCCTGTATGTACTACTTGGAGCAAACACCTTCTTTCAGTGGCCCTCACCTCTGCACATGTAATTGGCTTGCTGCCACTTGACTGCACATGGCCAGCCACCCTGCCTCTGAGCACAAGTGACACCCATTCCAGTCTCATCACCAGGACCCTCAATGTGAGAAAATTCCACCCATTGTGAAGACCATACCCAAAATAGCAAGCTGATTTACTTCAAATTACTGCAGAAATGATACAATGCATAGATCTGATAATAAAAGCTTTTGATAGACAAACAAAATATCTAGGTATTTCTAGAATCTGCAAACAAACAGATTTCCATCTTTCCCTTGTATAAAGAAAGTTTTACCCTTGACTGAGAGTTGCAGCAAGAAATGATTCCTAAAATTATACAAACTGCATAAGTTGTCATAGTTGTTTTATACATAAATGTCAGAATACCTAGTACTTGAATCCCACATATATAACACGGACATATGGGGCAGGATTTTCTGGCCCTTCCTGGTAGTGGAATCGTTTATTGTGCCACAGGTGACACCGTCCCCCCTCCCCTCACAACCATGGAAGGACAGGGGAGCCATGTAAAACTTTCACAGTCATTGTCAATTATGCAAATGAGCAATCTCTTCGAAGCAGTACAAAAAAAGGAAATAAATCGCTACGGCACCGTGCATCTGATACTATCTTTCTACAAATGCTAAGTGCCACACAGGACTATTATCTCTTCTGGTGATTATAGGATTTTCAAACTACCCAGAGTATTTGTGCCAGTCATGGCAATTGCAAGAGTGTGTAGCACAACAGAAAAAATATACACACAAGCTTACTTAATCAGTATGGTGGTCAGTGATTAGAATGTGATTTCCATTCTTGCTCCAAGATATTATCTTGTACAGTACTTCACAGGTCATACTTGACTTACTGAAGCAAAACAGAGCAGACCTAGGCACATCTTGTCTTTTGTATGGCAAATATCCAGATGTTTATTTACTACATCCTCTTTTTTACATCAAATTAAGTTTGAGAGGAAAATGTGTTTATCTTTGAACGTTTTCAAAAATAATCTTCATTATCCATTTCAGGAGAGATCAACTTCTTGTAACGGCAAGGGTTCATTTTCTTATGACAGTGTGGCCAAATTCCACTCCAACTGCATTTTCAAGTCTGCTGATGACATCACTGCCGTGGGTTGAATCTCAAACAATGATGAGAAGGAGTAAAGTTTCGAGGTGTTTAGATCACCAACAACCTGTCCTGGTCCCCCCATGCAGGCGCTATAGTTAAGAAAGCCCACCAACGCCTCTACTTTCTCAGGAAGCTAAGGAAATTTGGCATGTCCTCTGCCATAAAAAGCATCCTTTCTATATGTATCACAGCTCCTGCTCTGCCCAAGACCACAAGAAGCTATAAAGGACTGTGAACATAGCAGTCCATCATGCAAGCCAGCCTCTCATCCGTCTACACTTCCCGCTGCCTTGGAAAAGCCAACATCATCAAGAATCCTGAATACCCTGGACATATTCTCTTCCATGTTCTTCCATTGGGAAATAGAAAGAAAAGTCTGAGATCATTTACCCAGCCGACTCAAGAACAGCTTCTTATCTGCTGCCATCAGACTTTTGAATGGATCTATCTTGTATTAACTTGATCTTTCTCTACACCCTAGTCTGACTGTAACACTACATTCTGCATCCGCTCCTTTCCTTCTTCCTTATGTACTCTATGAACGGTATGCTTTGTTTGTATACTGTGCAAGAAAATACTTTTCACTGTATACCAACACGTGACAATAATAAATCAAACCAAGATTAATATGGTCACATTTTCCAATTCAATTTTCCCCAAGAGGACTAATGAGGCAAGAATAAAATAAATTTCAAAAGATAACTGGAATGAAAAATAGAAAGATGTCTGAAATAAAAATAAAGATATGCGCAAGTGATGAAAGCATGTGAATAGGCTGCTGCCATGAGAAGCACAAATGTTTCCTATACCAATCACTGCCATTAGGCAAGCGATGCATGAAGTATGGATTGGAAATGAGCAACTCAACAAACGCTCCAGTTAAATGGATGCTTCCCATAAGCAGGAAACGGTGTAAGTATTATGTAACAATTCAGTTCTGACAGCAGCAAAACCCGTCCCTGTCAATGTAAGCACCTTAGATATAAATAAAACTGATGTAACTGGATGTATGTAAATGCAGGTCCAAATAGATCAAATCCATCATTCAGTAAGGTCTTAGATGCCGGATTTACAAAAGTATGAGAAAAAAAAGTCCTGGGCTGAGCATTTTTCTGAATGGTGTGTAAAAAATCTTTAATGTAAGCACCTGTGCAAACACATCAAAAGTCAATAAATTCACCCTGCTCTTGCATCCGTTCTAGTGGCCAGCATGAAAGGGGAATTCATCATGGTTTTAGATGTTTTTGCCTGATTTCTCAACTTATACTTTCTTCTGTTCCAGATTTTACCTAAGAAATATTGGTCAGATTACCAGATGAATTTGAAGTGGTTATCAGTAAACAGCCATTGTACACACTCTCGAGCATGTGCCTGAGAGTAATGGTTTCCTTCTGACAATCTAGATGCCGTTTCCTTTCGGTTAAGGGCTTGGCTGGCTCAGACATTTGGGATCTGCATGCTCCCACATAAAAGAAGAGAGATTTCAGTCAGGCTGGTGACTTCAATTGATGGTTGAATCATTGACTTGAAGGGATTGTCTCCCTTGGACGTGGTGGGTAAGCAGTGCCATAGCAAGCAGCAACAGAAAGTCTAAATAAGCTAGCTTTGGAACGGACTCTAACCATTAACTCTCTGTTTCCTCTCCCTACAGATGCTGCCAGGGTTTTTCCAGTATTCTTGTTTCAGATGCCAAAATCTGCTATATTTTACTTATTTTAGCTTGGCAACAGTTTAGTTAGAAAGTGGACCTGTGCCTGAAGAGATAGTAGTAATAACATCTGTATTATTTTTCTCAGAACTTAGCAGTATAGTTCTCACTATGAAAGTTAATGAGAGGAGGGGGGTATTGTCCCAAAAAAATTTGAAGTGTCAAATTTGTGTACAATTTGGAGTAAATCATGCTTTTTTGTCAGTGGGACTTTATAAAGGGATCCCTTACACTCTGTGCACTGCAGAGTCCCTCAGTGTAAATCCCATCGAAAATCAGTGGGTGGGGTTGATCCCCACTAGAGAGGCCAGCAGCATTGCACTGAGCGGGTCACTGCAGATGCATCGATCTGTCGGCGCTGAGATCAGCGCGTGCGCAGTGGTCCCTCACTGCCAGCCTCCTGATCACCACTAGCCCTCCATGGCCCGATTGCTGGCCCCCCGAACATGACCCAGCCCAGCCCCAACCTCCCCCTCTCCCAGCCCTCCTTGATCTTCCCCTCCCCACCACTGACAATCCCAACTCCCCCAACCCCGCAGTGCTGACCTCTCCCCGCAGTGTTGATGCACCCCCCCCCCCCCACAGCCCTTATCCCCCCAACCCCAATGGCCAGCCTCGATCATTGGCCTCCCTCCCTTCCCCACTACAGAATGGCAGTGGGATTTCCCCCCTTACTGATCACAGCCCCTCACCCCGAGGCCGCATCCCCCCAACCATACTGCGCTCCCTTGGCATCACTCGATGCCCAGTGGGCACAGTCAATAATGTCAAGGTGCCCTCTGGGCATTGGCACTTTGTCCCTTGGGCAGTACCAGGGGGCTCAGGCCGGCACTGCCCAGGTGCCAATGCTAAGACAATGTTGAATCACGCCTGGTGGGGGAGTCAGGGTGGGGGAAGAGATGTTAGCGGGCCCGCTAATGGCATGGAGATGATATGTAAGTTAGCGGCTGTATACATTATACAGCTCTGTGCTGATTACTGGTGCGAAGCTGACGGCGCCAGATATCCGGCACTGGGAGGTATACTCGGGCCCGGACACCCTGCACGGATCATGCAAATTGGGTGCCGCTTGAACTCCCGGCCCACTGCACTAAAAAGAATCAGCCACCCCATGTACTTTCTATTCATGTGTTTTATACAAAACAAACCAGTGACCGGTTTGAAATTGTGCCTGTCTTTGATGGAATGCTTTTCAAATCACTTGTCATTAAAAAAAAACACAACGTATTAGCAACTTGTATCTACAAGATTTCTATTTTCTGAACCCGAACACATGAGCACATCTTGAAACCTCCTTCAGCTCTCCAAGATCACTACATTCCTCCAATTCTGGATTCTTGAGCATCATTGATTTTCATCATTCCAACACTGGCACTCCTTTGCTTGCCTGGACTCCAAGCTGGAGAATTCCTTCCCTAAAGCATTCTGTTTCTCTCACTCCTCCTTCAAGGCATTCTTTAAGATCTACACCTTTCACCCAGCTTTGATTCCTTAATTATTTCCATTTGTTTCTCGACTTCAGATTTTGCTCCTGTAAAGTCCCTTGTGCCATTTTACTACGTTAAGGTGCCATATAAACGCAAGTTGCATTTGCAGTAAAATAAGCACTCCGATCATGGAGAATTTGAGGTTTGCTTACAGGACAGACAGGTGGCATCAAATCAGAGAAAAGTACTATTAGAAAATCCCAAATTCTTGACAACAGTGAAGTTCACGCTGTGTTTCTTCAACTGTTGTACTTCAGGATAGGTCAGAGAATGGCAGGGGGCGGGAGGCAGGGAGGGTGCGCACAAAAGAATCAATCAACACATGCTACCTTATTTGCATCCTCCCTTGGCTCAAGAGTGGCATTAGCACAGATTTGGCACCACATTATATGTGGAGAGAACTTAAGGGCTAAAAAGATAAAGAAAAATGGGGGTGGGTGCAGTATAATTTTTTTTAATCATTTGTGGGACATGGGCATCACTGGCTGGCCAGCATTTATTGCCCATCCCCAGACGCCTTTGAACTGAGTGGTTCGCTAGGCCATTTCAGAGGGCAGTTGAGAGTCAACCGCATTGCTGTGGCTCTGGAGTCACGTGTAGTCATGATGTGGGTATGCCGGCGTTGGACTGGCGTAAACACAGTAAAAAGTCTGACAACACCAGGTTTTAGTCCAACCTATTTATTTGATAATATTCTCACAAGCTTTCGAGGGGTTACCCTCTTCGTCAGGTGAATGGAGAGTTCTGGCCTCGGACAGAGCATATAAAGCACAGACAGTTTAGAGATTACTGATTAAAATGCGAATCCTTACACCTAACCTGCTGTTCAAGACCTGAAGTGGCTGATAATGTGAGTGGTAGGAGCACTGATCACAGTTTAAAGAGATGTGTATTGTCTCCAGACAGTACAGTAAGTGAGGTTTTGCAAACCCAGGCAAGTCACGGGGGTTACAGATAGTGCGACATGAACCCAAGATCCCTGTTGAGACCGTCCTCATGTGTGTGGAACTTGGCTATCAGTCTCTGCTCAGCGACTCTGCGCTGTCGTGTGTCGTGAAGGCCGCCTTGGAGAATGCTTACCCGAAGGTCAGAGGCTGAATGCCCGTGACCACTGAAGTGTTCGCCAACAGGAAGGGAACAGTCTTGCCTGGTGACTGTCGAGCGATGTTCATTCATCCGTTGTCGTAGCGTCTGCATGGTCTCCCCAATGTACCATGCTTCGGGACATCCTTTCTTGCAACGTATCAGGTAGACAATGTTGGCCGAGTTGCAAGAGTATTTACCATGTACCTGGTGGATGGTATTCTCACGTGTGATGATGGTGTCCATGTCGATGATCCGGCATGTCTTGCAGAGGTTGCTGTGACAGGGTTGTGTGGTATTGTGGTCACTGTTCTCCTGAAGGCTGGGTAGTTTGCTGCGAACAATGGTCTGTTTGAGGTTGTGTGGTTGTCTGAAAGCAAGAAGTGGGGGTGTGGGGATGGCCCTGGCGAGATGTTCGTCTTCATCAATGATATGTTGAAGACTCCGGAGAAGATGTCGTAGCTTCTCCGCTCCGGGGAAGTACTGGACGACGAAGGGAACTCTGTCCACTGTGTCCCGTGTTTGTCTTCTGAGGAGATCGGTGCGGTTTTTCGCTGTGGCGCATCGAAACTGCCGATCTATGAGTCGAGCACCATATCCTGTTCTTACGAGGGCATCTTTCAGGGTCTGGAGGTGTCTGTCACGATCCTCCTCATCTGAGCAAATCCTGTGTATACGGAGGGCTTGTCCATAGGGAATGGCTTCTTTAACATGTTTAGGGTGGAAACTGGAGAAGTGGAGCATTGTGAGATTGTCTGTGGGCTTGCGGTACAGTGAGGTGCTGAGGTGACCGTCCTTAATGGAGATGCGTGTGTCCAAGAATGCAACTGATTCTGGGGAATAGTCCATGGTGAGTCTGACGGTGGGGTGGAATTTGTTGATATCATCATATAGTTGTTTCAGTGATTGTTCACCATGAGGCCAGAGGAAGAAAATGTCATCGATGTATCTAGTGTACAGCATCGGTTGAAGATTCTGTGCAGTGAAGAAGTCTTGTTCGAACCTGTGCATGAAGATGTTGGCATATTGAGGCGCAAATTTGGTCCCCATGGCTGTTCCATGTGTCTGGATGTCGTCCAGTACTTCCCCGGAGCGGAGAAGCTACGACATCTTCTCCGGAGTCTTCAACATATCATTGATGAAGACGAACATCTCGCCAGGGCCATCCCCACACCCCCACTTCTTGCTTTCAGACAACCACACAACCTCAAACAGACCATTGTTCGCAGCAAACTACCCAGCCTTCAGGAGAACAGTGACCACAATACCACACAACCCTGTCACAGCAACCTCTGCAAGACATGCCGGATCATCGACATGGATACCATCATCACACGTGAGAATACCGTCCACCAGGTACATGGTAAATACTCTTGCAACTCGGCCAACATTGTCTACCTGACACGTTGCAAGAAAGGATGTCCCGAAGCATGGTACATTGGGGAGACCATGCAGACGCTACGACAACGGATGAATGAACATCGCTCGACAGTCACCAGGCAAGACTGTTCCCTTCCTGTTGGCGAACACTTCAGTGGTCACGGGCATTCAGCCTCTGACCTTCGGGTAAGCATTCTCCAAGGCGGCCTTCACGACACACGACAGCGCAGAGTCGCTGAGCAGAGACTGATAGCCAAGTTCCGCACACATGAGGACGGTCTCAACAGGGATCTTGGGTTCATGTCGCACTATCTGTAACCCCCGTGACTTGCCTGGGTTTGCAAAACCTCACTTACTGTACTGTCTGGAGACAATACACATCTCTTTAAACTGTGATCAGTGCTCCTACCACTCACATTATCAGCCACTTCAGGTCTTGAACAGCAGGTTAGGTGTAAGGATTCGCATTTTAATCAGTAATCTCTAAACTGTCTGTGCTTTATATGCTCTGTCTGAGGCCAGAACTCTCCATTCACCTGACGAAGAGGCTGTCCCCTCGAAAGCTAGTGAGAATATTATCAAATAAATAGGTTGGACTAAAACCTGGTGTTGTCAGACTTTTTACTGTGTCACGTGTAGGCCAGACCACTTAAGGACGGCAGATTTCCTTCCCAAAATGACATTAGTGAAGCAGATAGGTTTTTCTGACAATTGACAATAGATTCATGGTCATCAGCAGATTCATAATTCCAGTTATCTTTTTACTGCGTTCAAATTCCAGGCACAGTGGTTAGCACTGCTAATTACAGTGCCAGAGACCTGCATTCAATTCCCGGCTTGGGTCACTGATGTGCAGAGTCTGCATGTTCTACGCAAGTCTGTGTGGGTTTCCACTGGGTGCTTCGGTTTCCTCCTACAGTCTGAAAGTCGTGCTGGTTAGGTGCATTGGCCATGCTAAATTCTCCCTCAGTATACCCGAGCAGCACTGAAGTGTGGCGACAAGGGGATTTTCACACTAACTTCATTGCAGAGTTAATGTAAGCCTACTTATGACACCAATAAATAAAAACTAAAATTTTTTATAAATCCACCATTTTACGTGGCAGGATAAATAAATATTGGCTATCTTTGCAAAGTGCAAGTTGTTGTGGCTGGTAAATAAATATTAACTACTTGTACCATAACTCTCAATTGAATCTGATTCAAGTAACACAGTCTCTCTGTTGGGCATCAAACAACAGGAGGAGCTATTTGCCAAATCTCATTCGCTTTGGGAGCTCTTTTGCATACCAAACGAGTAAAGAAATTCAAATTAACTTAGGGACAAATTAAAAGGGGAGCCCCCCTAAAGGAAGGGGACAGCCCAAACAAAAAACAAAGTCGAAAGGAAATTTAAAACATTAAATCAAAATGTGATTGTTGGGGTCTATAGCGCACCCCAGCCCCTGCGGTGCCCAGCGGGCATGGAGGGCGTCAACTGTGCCCATGGACACCGCATGCTCCCTCTCCAGGGACACCTGGCCACGAACATAGCCACGGTAGAGAGACAGACAGTTGGGATGGACAGCCCCCTCGATCGCCCGCTGCCTGGACCTATTGATGGCGCGTCTCGCCAGGCCCAGGTGCAGGTTCACAAGGAGGTCAGCATCCCGATCCGCCCCTCTCCGCACCAGGTGTCCATAGATCAGGAGCGTGGGACTGAAGTGCAAACAAAACATCAGTAAAAGGTGTTTGAGAAAACCAAAAAGGGTGTGCAACCTATAACATAAAACGTAGACATGGTCCATGAACTCCACAAGGCCACAGAAAGGGCAGTCTCAGGAGCCCGTGTACTAGAAAAACCTACGGTTGTATGACACCGCTGCAATCAGCACCCCCCACCCCAGGTCCCCAAGGTAATTGGGGTTTGACAGTGGAGATCCAAGCAATAGCAACCACTGTGCTGAGTTTCACAAGTGTTGCATCCGATTGAATAGTTGTGTTTTAAGGAATTGCCAAAGAGCAGCTCCAGCTCCAGGCTCAGCTACAGCCACAACTGAAAGACTAAAGTGGGGGAATCACACATGCAAATTAAAAATAAGGAAATGAACAAAATGCAAAGCAAACAGAAAAAATCTTTAAAGAATTCAATAGTGGTATGACGGGCGTGTGAAAATTCTCCGGTGAAATGCTTGAAAGCTAGGTCACGCAAAGGTAGCCAAGCACTGACACAGCCTCAGGCATTACTGGCAAAAATTTCAGAAATAATTCACTATTAGGGTCAAGATCTGGGGTTTTGAGTTGGCACCCCAACAGCAGGGTCCAATAGGGTTCCAGCCTCGCACTGTGTCAGAACAGTCATCCAGCAAGGATTTTCCCCAAATTGGGGGCCAGAGGTCAGGTTCACCCTCCAATTAAGAACTGTGGGTGGGCCCTCAAAGCTTGGAGGGTCAATAGGAACTCAGAAGAAGCAGCAGGCTGCTTTTTCAGGTAGAAGAGGGAGAGGGAGCCTCAAGTGTCCTCTCTCCAAATGTTTAAAATTTTAAATAGAGAATGCCCTTGGTTGTGGAAGAGGAACCCTTCCACAAGGCTGGCCTACAGCTGCAGCAGACAGGAAAGCCCCAAAGCCTAACAGGAAGTGCTAGCCTCAAAGTCTGCTGCTGGGCGACAGCTCCCAGGCAGCTGGCCTAGTCCTTGGTGCCAGGAAGAACCCATGATCCCAACTGGAATTCAGCATCAAAAAATAGTGGCCATTTACTCACCCCTTACTCGGCTACGGTCCGTCTCTGGGAAAATAGGACAGGAGTGAGAGGGTGCCAGTAAACCAACACACCCTGACATTCATTAAAAACCCCACACTTGCTCTTCAGTCTTTAATTATCTGTTTCAGGTACTTCACCTATAGTTTCCTGATCTACACAGAACCTGAGCAGTCAGCTGCCTTGTCGGTGCTGGAAATCAAAATGACACAAAGATATATTTCCACAAGAAGCCTCTGGAAAAACAGCGAGCTTTTCTTTTGCTAGAATTTTAAAATACAATTGTATAAATTGGGCAGAATTTGAAAGCAGCACCCAGCCAAGAGCTGTCGTCATGGAGGAGACCCTAGCATGCAGACAAATCTGGCAGGCCACTGTGAAGTGAGGGTGCAGGGGTGTTGGGTGAGGTGTAGTCATTGTTGAGGGCAGGAGGGCAGAGGAGAATAAGGCTCCCAACCGGTCACTGGGCAAGAATCAGAGTGAGCAAGTGGTGGGTATTGCACCCTTCCACTTTCTCTTCCAATTCTACAGCACAGGCCACATCCCACACCCCTCTAATGGACAGATTAAATTTACGTACTGTGAATTCAGTCAAACTAGAGATATCTTTTCCATTTTTCAAGGCCTAAGTGTACAAGATAATTAAGAAGAATGTGACCAAACAAGCTAAAGCACTAGATTCAACAGCTGACATTGATTTCCATGGCAATTTTCTCATAGAATCAAAAGTAAAAGCTTTAATTTTTTTAAACACCTTCAATCCTAAAGTGAGGGTTGACTTCACTGAATTTGGGTTTTTTGAGAATCACAGTGACGAGCATGCCAAAGTGCTTTTCCAATGCAGGTACCCAGCATTAGGATCAAGTGCTCAAAGATCAGTAACTGTGCAGGTTCAGTATGAAGTAAACGGCTGCACAGTGGTTAGCACTGCTGCCTCGCAACATCAGGAACCTGGATTCGATTCCTGGCTTGAGTCACTGTCTGTGCGAAGGCTGCATTTTATCCCATGTCTGCATGGTTTCCTCCGGGCGCTCCGGTTTCCTCCCACAGTATGAAGACATGTGGGTTAGGTTCTTTAGCCATGCCAAATTCTCCCTCAGTGTACCCGAACAGATGCCGGAATGTGGCAACTAGGGGATTTTCACAGTAACATCATTGCAGTGTTAATGTAAGCCTACTTGTGACACAAATAGATAAACTTTAAACTTTAAGTTAAAGTCTTTCTGGCCTGCTCTAACAGTATACCTTAACTCACATTTTGGAAAGAACACCCTCTATTTGTACTTGGACTAATGTCTACTTTCTGCACTAACTATCTTTACAGCCCCTTCAAATGATTTTAAATCTGTGCTGAATTGTCCTTGTATTGTGGATCTACAGGAGCCAACAGGTGGAATGAAACTCCAATGAAAGCTGTCAGACAACAGAAAGAGGAAACTTGTATCCCATTATTCCAGGCCAGATCCAAAACCAAAGTGAATGGCCATTACATCAACTCCCAGCAATAACAGGTGGTCCACCTTTTACAGGAATGCTGTATGTATTTTTATGATTTGCGTATTTTTACATATGTGAGGGGAGAGTGAGTGCCCTTGACATCATGGTAGAATTTTACTGATTGTGGCATTAAGGAGCCTTGATAAAACTGGAGTCAATGGGATCCAAGGGAAAACTAGTTGAACTTATACCAGGCACACAGGAAGATGGTTGTCATTGTTGGAGGTCAACCATCTCAGTCCCAGGACATCAGTGCAGACTTCCTCAGAGTAGTGTCCTAGGCCCAATCATCTTCAGCCATTTCTTCAATAGCCTATCCTCAATTATAAAGTCAGAAGTGGGTATCTTCACTGAATGTTGCACAATGTTCAGCACCATTTGTAACTCTACAGATATTGAAGCCCTCCAAGTCCAAATGCAGCAAGAACAATACTCAGGCTTGGGCTGACAAGTGGCAAGTAACATTTGTACCACACATTTGTACCAGACAATGGCCATCTCCAACAAGAGAGAATCTAACTGTAGTAATTCAGGTAAACACCAATTTCCCATTGCCAACATCCTTTATTATGCCTCAGAAGTCGTGGAACCCACATGGTGCACCTCTTAACACTTGCAGTGTCCCTCTACCATGATTAAAAACATGGAGCTCGTAAAGAGGCCTGCACAATCCACATGTACATGCACTCAGTGCCTGCCAGACCACTTCCATGGATGTAGGGAGGCTGAGGGTGGGAGTTTTTGGATTTTCCTCACACAGGTCAGCAGATTTCACCAAGTCTGTGATGTCAGTCAAGACCAGGCCACCAGGCGCAACTCCTAGCCAACATCTTCATTTTTGATAGCCCAGGGTGGCCATTATGTAGTTCCATTATTATTGGACTTCAACCTGATGGTGGAACAATTACTCGGGACGGTCAAAGAATGATCCCATCTGCAACACTAAGTTCAGCTTCCTTAATGAGATAGGGTTTCATTTCTTTGGAGAGCGGTTCTTGGAATTCACCATATAGGATCATGTGCCTTATTTTGGATAAGGTTGGATTTTCTGGTTCAGGCTTTAATCCAGCTTAAATTGCTGACATTGGCAAGGTCTCCAAAAATTCAGTCATCACAACCTCTTCCAATGGTGGTAATGGTGGTAAAGGGATCAGGCTTCTGGGCAATGAGAGATTCTCCCAGCCACGCTGAAGCAATATCACTGGGGGACTACACCGGGCTTCAAGTTGTAGTGGTTTTTCACCAGGGCTAATTCCTAACTAACCTTCTCTACAGCTTGGAGAGCATGGATAAATTTCTCCTAACAAAAATGACCACACAGTAACAGGGCAGTATGCAGTTGCACTCACAGAACTGAATCAAAATCCCACAGGGAGGTAAATATGAACCCTGGCCCTGAAGCAAAAAGATCAGAAAAATCCCAGACTTGAATGCATTGAGTTAGCTATTCTTAGCCAGTTTTGGCAGCTTAACTCAGTCAGAAAAGGGAGTAAATTGAAACCTGCCATTCATGATCAATACTTAGTGACCATTCTGGAAAGTCCACACGCATAGATACATAACATTCGGCCTATCCGTGATTGCCTTCATGGTTAAATACCTTGCTAACACTCACTATATGGGGTCACAGATGCACTATGGACATTTGATAAAGTACTGGAGAATAGCAGACTTTAAGGGGAGAAAGTAAAGAAGAAAAATGTGAAATTAGAGAACTGGAATGCTACCCACACACTAAAGGTCTACCAATGCATCATTAGTTTTATCACTTGGTGTCAGAATTGGAAATGATGCCTGTCATGAACTATCACATATAGTGTTACAACACCAGAAACAATCATACACAAATTGGATCATTAATCATCCATTCATTTCCATTTTCAATTCAAAATTGCCTAGGAAAAATAGCTTACAAGGATACAGATGTCAAGCGTTTCCTTTGAAGGAGGCTAGTATCCCAGTTCAGTATACTTAAATATGTTTATAAAAAAAGAAACTCAACCCAGCTGCTTGGTTCTTCTGCTTGTCAGGCCCGCACTGACTGCTCCTTTCATTGTGTCCCAAGTTCAATGTGGGTGGAGTTTCCTCACTGCTTTCTGGGCTAAGTAATGGGTGTTCCACTTTAAAAACACTGAGATTTGGAGGTCACAGCTTTGGGTCACAGTTGGAAATACCAACATCCACCCTGAAAGGGCAGGATGGAGGTTTTAGGTGAAGGGAAATGTATAAAACCAAAGAGCAAATCTAAGGCCATAGGGCAATGTGGTGATTTGGGTAAAGCAGAATGTGACAGGATGTCTTACAGCAATAATGAGCCAGTGAATAAAATCAAATCAGATCTGCTAGAAGTTACTGTGAAAATCCCCTACTTGCCACATTCTGGCGCCTGTTCGGGTACACTGACGGAGAATTTAGCGTGGCCAATGCATCTAACCAGTATGCCTTTTGTACTGTGGGAGAAACCGGAGCATCCAGAGGAAATCCACGCAGATATAGGGAGAACATGCAGATTCCACACAGGCAGTGACCCAAGCTGTGAATCGAACCCGGGTCCCTAGCGTTGTGAGTTAGCAGTGCTAACTACTGTGCCATCGTGATGCCGAGATAATATTACAGATATTATTTGATGTTTGAAAAAGGCAGGCGAAATGGAGAAGTGGTGGGGGGTGGGAGGGGGGAGTTGATGATGTGGACCAGTAGCCCTGATAATAAAGGATGTTGTAAGGTCAATAGCAAGAAATATCTTGGCTTCGAAGTAGAATCAGTAGGGGTGGAGATAAGATACAACAGGGCAAAAAGCATTGGTGCTAGTCAACAGGCCTCTGAAAAAAAGCTATACTGTTGGAGATGATATTAATCAAGAAATAACCAGAACTTGTAATAAAGGTAATGTAATAATCATGAACGATTTTAATCTTTATATAGACTGGACGAATCAAACAGGCAAAAATAATTGGGAGAACAAGTTCATGGAATGTCTTCAAGATAGATTTCTACAACAACACATATGGACCTTGTCATTTCTAAGAGGCTTTCTGTCAGGAACTTCTGCTGGAAAGTGATCAGAATGTGACAGAATTTCACACTGAGCTTGAGAACGGCATGCTTAAGTACAAAACTAGAATATTAAACTTAAGTAAGTGTAATTACATGGATACGAGGGGCAAATTAGCAAAGCCAGATTGAGAAATCAGATTAAAAGGTAAATTGACAAACGTTTAAGAAATGTTTTCATTATTATCAATGAATATAGATGCCATTGAGAAACAAAAAAGTTGACTGAACAAGCGGTTCAGCCAAATTAAAGAGGTTAAGGATAATATTAGATTAAAAGAAAAGGCATGTAACATTGTCAAGAAGACTAACAAACCTCGGGATTGAGAGAGTTTCCGTGGCTGAAACCAATGACCAAAAAGTTGAAAATATATGTATATATTCTTATCAAAGCAAATTACTGTGGATGCTGGAATCTGAAACCAAAAGAGAAAACACTGGAAAATCTCAGCAGGTCTGGCAGCATCTGTAAGGAGAGGGAAGAGTTGATTTTTCAAGTCCAGATGACCTGTTGTCAAACAGTCATCTCAGCTCGAATATATTCTTCATGGGACATGGACATCACTGGCTGAGCCAGCATTTATTGCCCATCTTTAATTCCACTTGAGGAGCCATATAAGAGTCAACCAGTTTGCTGTGGATCTGGAGTCACATGTAGGGCAGGCAGATTTCCTTCCCTAAAGAACATTAGTGAACTAGTTGGGTTTTTATACGACAATGGCTTCATGGCTAACATTAGACTTTTAATTCCAGATTTCCTTTTATTAAAATTAACTTCAAATTTTACCATCTACCTTGTTGGATTTGAACCCAGGTCCCCAGGACATTACACGGGTCTCTGACAATATCACCAAACCACTACTTTCATAATAAGGAAGGAAACAGAATGCAAGTGTAAACTAGCAAGAAATATAAAAATCGATTGGAAGAGCTCCTACAAATATTCAATAAGGAAGAAAGCAGCAAAGTTAGACATGGGTCCCAAATAGCTCAGGCAGGAGAAATTATAATTGGCAATAAGGCACTGGTAGAGACATTAAACAAATATTTTTTATCTGTCTTCAAAGTACAATAAAAACAGTAAAAAGTCTGACAACACCAGGTTTTAGTCCAACCTATTTATTTGATAATATACTCACAAGCTTTCGGGGTTAGCCCCTTCTTCACCTGACGAAGGGGCTAACCCCGAAAGCTTGTGAGTATATTATCAAATAAATAGGTTGGACTAAAACCTGGTGTTGTCAGACTTTTTACTGTGTTTACGCCAGTCCAACGCTGGCATACCCACATCAAAGTACAAGACAGAAGAAACAAATCAGAAAAAGTGAGGAGCCAAGAGTGGGGAACGTCGACTAATCAATATCAGATAAAATGAACTGGAGAAACTAGTGGGATTAATGACCTCTGGGAATCCAAAAGAGATGATTGCAGAGCTAGTGAAAGTATTGTTTATGATCTTCCAGAGTTCCATAGATCCGAGGTGTCACCGTGTGGACTGAAGCATAGCAACGTGACCTAACTATTCAAGGAAGATGAGAGAAAATCTATTAGTTCCTGTGAGAATTTAACTCGCAGTGTAGAAAAGCTGTGGAAAGCAGAAGAACAAGAAACTGCTAACAGAAGGAAAATGGAAGAACAAAATAGTAAGATACGAGTCATTTTCAAGTTAACGGGCTGTTATTATTGGGCAGCTGCAAGAATCAGTGCTGCTCAGCTATTTACAGTCTACATTAATCACTTACAAAGGGATGACTGCAGTGTATCCAGGTTTGCTGACGATACACCGCCAGGTGGGTAAGCGAGTTGTGAGAAGGACACAAAGAACAGGTACCCAACATTGAGGTACATGAAATGGTGCGCAATGGTGTTGGGCACACATCCTGATGTCATCCCGCACTCGCGGGATATTAGACAGTGGGCACAGGCACAGATTGGCAGCATGTGTCGACAGTTAATGTCCCGTATCCCAGGACCTCCGGCACTTACCTTGGGAACAGCCCAGGAACTTAATTCCAGGCAGAGCACAGCAGTACCTCTTCTGGCCACATAAGCGCCGTGCCTGGAGGGGTTGGAGAGCAATGACAAGGTGGGACCTCCTTCCAAGACAGGCTGGAAGTCCCATCCTCTGCCACTTACCATTAAAGAGTCTGCAGAGGGATATAAACAGCTTAACTGAGTGGGAAAGAACAACAACAATTTCACACCATTGAAGTAATAAAACATCTCATGGCACTTCACAGGAGCATAAAGACAAAATATGACACTGAGCCACATTAAGGAGATATTTGATCAGATGGCCAAAAGGCTGGTCAAATAGGTAGGTGTTAAGGAGTGGCTTGAAGGAGTAAAGTATTATAGGGTGTGCATAGAACCAGTAGCTTGGGAATGAAGTTTAGAATTAGGGACTGAAAATAATGGCTTCAACCTTCCCAATATTTAACAGGAGGTCCTTTCTGCTCTTCCAGTACTGGATTTCAGATAAGTATTCTGATAGTTTGATAGTGAAGGAGTTGAGAGAGGTGGTGGTGAATGGAGCTGGGTGTTGTGAGCATACATGTGGAATATGTTGCCAAGGTGCAGCATATGGATGAAAAATTAGAGTGGAGAACTGATTCTTAGGATAAAGGTGTTAGGAGTGAGAAAAGAAGCCATCGCAAATTATACGATAAGATTGATGTAAATGAAACCAGGTGAAAGCAGTGCAAACCAGGTGAAAGCAATCCCACCCAGCTGCAAAGTGGTACTCTCAACCTTGGATAAGGCTGCAGACAGGTCAAGAAGGTGGCAGATGGAATATCCGAACATATGAATTAGGAGCAGGAGTAGGCCACTCAGCTCCTTCAGCCTGCTCTGTCATTCAATAAGATCATGGCTGATCTGACTGTAACCTCAATTCCACATTCCTCACCTACCCCCAATAACCTGTCACCCCATCACTTTCAAGAATTTACCTACCTCAGCCTTAAAAATATTCAAAGATTCTGCTTCCACCACCTCGTGAGAGAGTACCGAGGACTCACAACTTTGAAGAAAAAATGCTCATCTCTGTCCTGAATTGGCAACTCCTAACAGAGACCTCCAGTTCTAAATTCTCCTGTAAGAGGAAACATCCTTTCCACACGCACTCTATCAAGACCACTTCAGGATCCTATATGTTTCAATCAAGTCACCTCTTATTCTTTTAAACTCCAGCAGATACAAGCCTCACCTGTCCAACCTTTCCTCATAAGACAATCTGCCATTCCAAGTATTAGAATCACAGAATTCTTACAGTGCAGAAGGAGGCTATTTGACCCACCGAGTTTCCACTGAACACAATCCTACCCAGGCCCTATTCCCGTAAACCCTCATATTTACTCTGCTAATCTCCTGAAACTAAAGGTCAATTTAACATATTCAATCAACCTGACCCTCACATCTTTGGACTGTGGGAAGAAACTGGAACACCCAGAGGAAACCCACGCAGATACAGGGATAATGCGCAAACTCCACACATACAGTGACCCAAGGCCAGAATTGAACCCAGGTCCTTGGATCTGTGAGGGAGCAGTGCTAACCACTATGCTGCCGTGCCACTCACATTAGTCTAGTAAACCTTCTCTGAACTGCTCAAACACATTTATATGCTTCCTTATATAAAGAGACCAATACAGATTTAAATAAAATGTTTATTTCAGTCACATTAGACTCTATGTTCAATTAATTTAGTATTGCTTCCTTACTTATGTCTTTCTGTTAATGGTGTTCTGGCAAACCCGCATCATCACTATTGATTTATTTAAAACAGGTAAATTGCCAACCATGCTCAGCAAAATGCACACTGATAAGAAAATGGCCAGTTTGAAAGAATGTAAGATTGTAATGATGTTAAAATTTGAGATAACAGCAGAAGCTTGAACTCACCTTTATGTTTACTGGTTAATCACAATCTTGATGTTAATACTGGCTTGTGAAGCCTTCCATTGGATTACAGGAACTCCTTTGTATGTAGCTGTTAGCTTAACTACACCAACAAAACCAAGAAGATCACACTGGCCAATAAGTAGATAGTTTTCTTTATTTCATCCCTGCCTCTTGGAAGCACAGCAGTAAGAGGCAAGGCCACATTTACTGTCAGTTAAACTTAGTTGTTTTCACATAGATTCTGCTATCCCTGACAAGATTTCTTTGCAATTAATTTCAAACTGGAGCAAAAATACTTGAAGTTTAAATTTCTATGTGAGATTGTCTCTCTTTTCAAACTGTGTAAGAGTTGCCACTTGTCTGCTATCGAGCTACTTATTTCCTAACAATTCAAAAGCCTCACATGGTCAACAGAAGTAACCCAAAAAAATTCTTCATAAAAGCACTGAAGCCCAAATGGAAACTGAGCCTCTCCAAAGCACACAGACAAAGCGGCCACAGTAACTGCTCCAGCCAATGAAAGGAACAACTCGTTGCTTTGGCTGGACTTCAAACAGCACTGCCAGTTGCTAGCTAGTGACTGACCCCAAACTGCAATGTATGCAGAACAGCAGCCACTCTACTACAGTGAGCAGCATTTCAACTGAGAGACAGTTCAGAGATAGGTTAAAATCACACAGTAAACATGAAGTACAAAAGAAAAACTTCCCGATAGTTAACATGGTGGTTTCGACATTCTTCTGCACAAGTGATACCCGGTCAGTATTGAATTAGATGGACTCAAATGGGAAGGTTACTTAAGTTCCACTGGCGTTTGACAGAGGAACCAGAGGGAGAAAACAAAAATCAACCAAGGATTCTGACTTCTGGGATGGAATTTGCTTCAGATGGGTATCCAGCTGTCCAGTCAGCCCACCAGCTAGCCTTGCTTATTGGGATCAGGTCAATGGCTGGGGTGTGTGCGCTTCAGGGTAATTCCTGGTGATAGCCCGCCACAGCGTCAGAGAGACTGGTCTGCCCCTGGGCTGGAAGGTAGACAGCTTTCCAGGTGTGGAGCATTGATCCATGGTGTGGGGGCAGGGTGTGTGTGTGACAGTGGCTAGGCTTAGTTTGTGCAGTCAGGAGGAACCACTCAGTATCTACTCCCCTCCCTGCCTCAACCCCCAACCTCCCCGCTTTTCCGCTTTCGCCCCTCTGCCCAACATCCCCGCTTCCTTGCTCTCACACCCTTCCCATTCTCATCCCTCCCCAAGCCCCGCTGCACAAATTTGAAAAGGAACTCAGCTTTTAGGTACTCTTCACTTGAACTGCCTCTAATTGTACATTGCGTCCTTCGCCCAGCTCAGTGTAAAAATGCCAATCAATCAGTCTCCTACTGGTTTGACAGAACACTGATTTCCATGTTAATTATGCTACCTCCTAATTGCTGCTCCGGCTAACACTGCTGCAACCATTCACAATGGGCAGGAGACAATTGTCCACTGTTTTGGGAGCATGGTTGATCGCGAGAAGGGCTAAAAATGTATCTCCTGGCTGCACTAGTGATATCTACTGGAGATTGTGTGCGTGAATGTTGAAAGAGAGATTTGTATTGGCTTGACTGTAATAATGAAGAAGCTCTTTGCTGTTTGCATCCTAAGCTCACATATAAAGGCTGGTCATTTGGTTACAGTGCAGGACCTTCAATCAACATGGGTGGAATTTTAACTCCCAAAAACTGGTGGATTTGCATCGGATGAAAAGGTAAAATTTCAAACCTGAACTGCAAACTGCCTCACACTCATCTACTTCCAGCTTTAACCAAAACGGGATGAAGGTTGGGTGACCAATGACCTTTCTTATCCATTGCTCATGTCAGTTAGGTTCCTCCTGGGCTCGGGAAAGGTGTGATGTGGAAATGCAGTGTTGACGGTAGCCATGAGGTAGGGTACCCTTCATCGTCCAGTACTCCCTCAGAGCGGAGAAGCATTTTCTCTGGAGCCTTCAACATGTCATTGATGAAGACGAACACCTCGTCAAGGCCATCCCCCCACCTCCACTTTTTGCCTTCAAACAACTGCACAACCTCAAACAGACTACTGTCCACAGCAAACTATCCAGCTTTCAGGAGAACAGTAACCACAACATCACACAACCCTGTCACAGCAACCTCTGCAAGACATGCCGGATCATTGACACGGATGCCATCATCTCACATGAGAACACCATCCACCAGGTACACTGTACATACATTTGCAACTCGGCCAACATTGTCTACCTGATGTGATGCAGGAAAGGCTGTCCCGAGGCATTGTACACTGGGGAGACCATGCAGACGCTACGATAACATTATAGGCCGGTTAGTTTAACATCTGTTGTAGGAAAAATGCTGGAATCCGTCATCAAAGAAGAAATAGCGAGGCACCTTGAGAAGAATTGTTTGATAGAGTAGACGCAGCACGGATTCGTTAAGGGGAAATCGTGTCTGACAAATTTATTGGAATTCTACGAGGATGTGTACTCGTTAGAGTTTACATGTGTAGGCTTGTACTCGTTAGAGTTTAGAAGAATGAGGGGAGATCTCATTGAGACGTATAAGATGATGAATGGGATGGATAGGATAGAGGTGGAGAGGCGCTTCCCGCTCAGAAAGGACAGTAGGACTAGGGGGCACAGCCTCAAGATAAAGCGGGGGAGGTTTAGAACGGAGTTGAGGAGGAACTTCTTCACTCAAAGGGTGGTGAATCTCTGGAATTCTCTGCCCGTTGAAGTGGTGGAGGCTGCCTCGCTAAATATTTTTAAGACGCGGGTTGATGGGTTTTTGATAAGCGAGGGGATTAAGGGTTATGGGGAGAGGGCGGGAATGTGGAACTGAGACACGACAGATCAGCCATGATCTTATTGAATGGCGGGGCAGGCTCGAAGGGCTGGATGGCCTACTCCTGCTCCTATTTCTTATGTTCTTATGTGACTAGTGCGGTGAACGGAGGGGAACTGGTGGATGTGGTGTTTCTCGATTTTCAGAAGGCGTTTGATAAGGTGCCGCACAAAAGGTTGCTACAGAAGGTTAGGGGGCATGGAGTTGGGGGTAAGGTGTTAGCATGGATAGAGGATTGGCTGTCTAATAGGAGGCAGAGAGTAGGTATCAATGGGTGCTATTCAGATTGGCAGTTGGTGACTAGTGGAGTGCCCCAGGGATCGGTGCTGGGGCCTCAACTATTTACCATTTATATAGATGATCTGGAGGAGGGAGCTGAGTGTAAGGTGTCGAAATTTGCTGATGACACAAAGATAAGTGGAAAAGCAAATTGTGCGGAGCGTGTGGAAAGTCTGCAGAGGGATCTAGATAGGCTAAGTGAGTGGGCGAGGACCTGGCAGATGGAGTACAATGTTAGCAAGTGTGAGGTTATCCACTTTGGCAGGAATAATAGTGGGAGGGATTACTATTTAAAGGGCGAAAAGCTGCAGCATGCTATGGTGCAGAGGGACCTGGGGGTCCTTGTGCATGAGTCACAAAAACCCAGCCTACAGGTGCAGCAGGTGATCAGGAAGGCAAATGGGATGCTGGCCTTCATAGCGAGGGGGATTGAATATAAAAGCAGGGAGGTCTTGCTGCAACTGTACAGGGCACTGGTGAGGCCGCAGCAGGAGTACTGTGTGCAGGTTTGGTTGCCGTACTTGCGCAAGGATATTTTGGCCTTGGAGGGACTGCAGAGGAAGTTCACTAGGCTGATACCGGAGTTGAGGGGGTTGAACTATGAAGAGAGACTGAATAGACTGGGCTTATACTTGTTGGAGTTTAGAAGGATGAGGGGGGATCTTATAGAGACATATAAGATGATGAAGGGGATGGATAGGGTAGAGCTAGAGAGATTTTTCCCACTCAGAAAGGACAGCAGGACTAGAGGGCACAGCCTCAAGATGGGGGTGGGATGGGGGGTGCAGTTTAGAATGGAGTTGAGGAGGAACTTCTTCACTCAAACGGTGGTGAATCTCTGGAATTCTCTGCCCGTTGAAGTGGTGGAGGCTGCATCGCTAAATATATTTAAGTCATGGGTAGATAGGTTTTTGGTAGACAAGGGGATTAAGGGTTATGGGGAGAAAGCAGGAAAGTGGAACTGAGCCACTTCAGCTCAGCCATGATCTTATTGAATGGCGGGGCAGGCTCAAAGGGCTAGATGGCCTACTCCTGCTCCTATTTCTTATGTTCTTATAATGGATGAATGAACACCGCTTGACAATCACCAGGCATGAGCGTTCTCTTCCTGGTGAGGAACACTTCAGTGGTCACAGGCATTCGGTCTCTGATCTTCGGGTAAGCATTCTCCAAGGCAGCCTTTAAGACACACAACGCAGAGTCGCTAAGCAGAGACTAATAGCCAAGTTCCGCACAGATGAGGACGTCCTCAACCGGGATCTTGGGTTCATGTCACACTATCTGTAATCCCCACGACTTGTCTGGGTTTGCAAAATCTCACTAACTGTCTGGACTGGAGACAATACACATCTTTTTAACCTGTGTTTAACCCTCTCTCCACTCACATTGTCTGTACCTTTAACACTTGATTACCTGTAAAGAGTCGCATTCCAACCATTATTTTGTAAATTGAGTTTGTGTCTTTGAATGCCATGTTTGTGAACAGAACTCCCACTTAGCTGATGAAGGAGCAGTGCTCCAAAAGCTAGTGGCTTTTGCTACCAAATAAACCTGTTGGACTTTGACCTGGTGTTGTGGGACTTCTTACTCAGGAAAGGTGACAGTAAAAAGGAGTGAGGATGAAGGGAGGACTGCTTGTGGATCAGAAGCAGTAGAAGTATTTCCTCCAAGCTCATCTGAAAACACCATACCCACCTTTCCCCCATTCACAACACATTCACCCAAAGACCACAAAATCACCTCCTCCAACTACCTCCTGTGATCTCAGCACTCACTATACCCGCACCCTTCCTTCCGCAATGTCAATCTCTTCCTTCCTGCTTCTCCTTTCTGTTGTCAGCTTCCTACTCTTGAGTTCCTGTCAATCAAGCTGTTGACTGGGCAGCAAACCTGGACAGAGAATTTATAAAAGAGCCCACAGTTTTTAACTACGTTTCCTGGTTCCTCATCTGTAACTCCAACCACCTCCGAATCTGCACATCCTGGGAATGAAGAATCAAAATATTTCAAGAGGATAGTACAGCAGGAAGCAGTCCGGGGGAGTAAAATATAAATAACTCAAATACATCTTTGTCAGCAATCAACGTTTAGTGTCCATGAATTCCTGTTATGTGCAACAGGACAAAATAGACAGCACCCACCTCACTCTGCATAAAATACACTTACAGAAAATAGTACAGCTGTACTGTTAAGAGACTGGGTAAGGAGCCAAACAAAGCTTAAAATAAATCAAACCTGTGTGTACCACCCAGAACTGTAGCTTTAAACTTCCTTATTTTCATAAAGAGAATTAGAATGAAGGAAGCTTTTTGTTACTATTTCCACTTGTTTTTCTTCCCTCACAATCTACTCTCACCCTTTATCTCTGTTTGCACCCAAAGCGATGGTTCAGTATGTAGCTAGCCTATGCAACAGCAATTGGCATTTATTGTTGGAAAAGATCCCAAGACCACAGTCCCACCTAGGCACTATCCCCATTACGGGGTTGGTGCAGACTCGATTAGCCAAATGACCTCCTTCTGTACTGTTGGATTCTACGATTCTATCAAATATTGTTGGTGGACCAACCTATCACAGCCTGTGTATAGCCCTGGTGAGGGATAAACCGGCCCAGAGTTTTGGAGGGATGGGTAAATAAACAGTATTTTCGACTCAATCAACTCAGAGTTGACTTAGTCAAGTCAGTGATTGGGTCATTGTGTGGAGTCTGCATATTCTCCCCCCCACCGGTGTTTGCATGGGTTTCCTTCCAGAGTGTGGTGTCTAGGGGATTTTCACAATAATGTCATTGCAGTGTTAATGTAAGCCTACTTGTAATAAATAAACAAACTTTAAACCTAAGCTGAGAAGTGGGACTGACAGGATTGCTCCGCAGGGAGTCAGCCTGGATTCAGCACGATTCAAAACACATGGCTAGCAGTGCTGCCTTGCAGCGCCAGGGACCCGGGTTCAATTCCAGCCTTGGCTGACTGTCTATATGGAGTCTGCATGTTCTCCCCATGTCTGCGTGAGTTTCCTCCAGGTGCTCTGGTTTCCTCCCACACTTCAAAAATGTGCGGGTTAGGTTTATTGGCCCTTAGAGCCCCCATAAATTGCCCCCCACCTCTCCTTAGTATCAGAAGGAGTAGCAGGACGAATGCGTGGGGTTACAGGAATAGTGCTTGGGTGGGATTGCTGTCAATGCAAGCTCAATGGGCTGAATGGCCTCCTCCTGCACTGTAGAGATTCTATGATTCAATGGATCAAATGGCCCCCTTCTGTACTATAAATGGCTCTGAGACTATGATTCTACGAAAGGACAAACAATGGTCAGTGATTTAAGGCAGTAATTAAATCTCACTGTTCAGATGTTACAGGAGTTGCACAACTGAATTTTAGCCCTGTTATTTACTGCTCACAACTTCTAATCCAGCACTTAATACATCACATTCTTCATGTGAACTGGAAAAGAGTTGTGCCTTCAGGTTTTTTTAATGTATGTGCACATGCTGTTGCAGTGTAAACTGCTGCAGATCATTTCAAATGTTTAAAAGAAAGCTAAGCTATAAAAAGGAGAATGCCTGCACTGGTTTTCCTACCCACTGTTCCGTCAACTTAGGAAAAGCTGTTCTGAGCTGCACAAAGTATGGACCGCTGATCTGCCAAGCCACTGGTGTAATTCATCAAGTACTGCCTCTTCAAGCAAAAGGATCACAGCTCCCAGCCTTCTTGAAGAGGAATGGTGTTTACAATACATCATGTGATGTTGAGTTACATTGTAAAACTCCAAAATAAATAGCTTAGCAGCTCCAGGACACATGCTCATATCTCTCCAGCTACTCTCTCTGCAGCTAAAGCCTGCCTTCCCCAACAAACAAGATCAGCCGGTCACTCTGAATCTAAGCTATCTGCATTAGTAGATGGCTCACGGGCTCAGCTGATATCCGGAAAGCGGAACACTGCCACTTTTATTCCGGGGATGACTAAGCCTTTTTTGGCAAGCAGTCTACAACAGCTGGCTCAGCAAACACTCAGGTACAGTAAGTAGGAAGGATGTGGTATCTTCATGAACAGAGAGTGAGCACAAAAAACTCAGCATCCGGCGCTGATAACCAGGGTCAGTGACAGGAACTAAAGAAACTCCCTCTCCATTTAAAAACACACCTTCGGTCTATAGAACTCGGGTTTCGCTTGAAGTGAACAAAACAACAGTCCCTACAAGCAAAGTTCAGGAATTGAACACATGTTAATTTGTAAGCTACATAATTAAATAGAGCCACCACAACAATTATCTAACAGGTTTTTCATTGGTCAAAGCTTTGTTTTGAGAGACAGCTTCCTGGCATCGTCCACTTTTGTCATTTGTTCTTGGCACTTTCTCTGTGGTTCAGTAGTGGCACACTCACCTCTATCTCTGGGCCAGTAATTTGTGTGATGAAGTCTCAGTCCAGTGCTGCGCTATCAAAGGTTATTTCTGTTTGGATGAGATGATGGACCAAAGGTCCTGCCCTCCCATAACTCTGGGGACAGAGTGGTTAGTACAGCTGTCTCACAGCACCAGGGACTCGGGTTCAATTCTGGCCTCAGGTCACTATCAGTGTGAGTTTATACATTCTCCCTGTGTTTGCATGGGCTTCCTCCAGTTGCTCTGTTTCCTCTCACACTCCAAAGATGTGCAGGTTAGGTTGATTGGCCATGCTAAATTGGCCATACTAAATTGTCCCTTAGTGTCAGGGGACTAGTAGGGTAAAAGTGTGGGGTTACGGGAATAGGGTCTGGGTGGGATTGCTGTCAATGCAGGCCCGATGGGCCAAATGGCCTCCTTCTGCATTGTAGCAATTGTATGATTTTAAATGTGTAAAAAAATGTACTACTGTAAATTAGGTGGCCAAAGGAAAAATAAATCATTTCTGCTATATACTTCTGAATTATGCTGAAATGCAAGGAGAATAATCCCACCCAAACTGCTTGTGAATTTCTTCCAGGATGAAGTATCTGTCTTCTTTTACTTATTCAAAAATTATTTTGATACCTGGGCTATGATAGATGTCACCCTGTCATGAGGAATGGTTGAGGACTCTGTACTTGTTGGGAGTTTAGAAGGATGAGGAGGGACCTTGTTGAAACTTACTGGATACTCTGAGGCCTGAATAGAGTGGACATGGAAAGGATATTTCCACTTGTAGGAAAAACTAGAACCAGAGGGTGCCACATCAGGCTAAAGGGGTGATCCTTTAAAACAAAGATGAAGAGGAATTTCTTTGGCCAGAGAGTGGTGAATCTGTGGAACTCTTTGCTGCAGAAGGCTGTGGAGGCCAGGTGATTGAGTGTCTTGAAGATAGAGATAGATAGGTTTTTGATTAATAAGGGGATCAGGGATTATGGGGAAAAGGCAGGAGAATGGGGATGAGAAAAATATCACATGATTGAATGGCAGAGCAGACTCAATGGGTAGTGTGGCCTAATTCTGCTCCTATGTCTTAAGGCCTTATGCTATGAGTATTCATGTAGATATTGTTACTGTCTGTACTGGGGAGAAATGTGTTCCCATAGTGACCATGTCAATTCTGTGGGGCAGACAGCACGATGGCTGCCTTCATTGTTATTTCTGTCTGCATCCCAGGGAACTGACATAGTCTGCCTAGCGCCATTAGAGGCCACACTACACAAACAGATTTCTCTCCCATTACCTTGGATCCTCCTTTCTCCTATATCCAACTCCTAATTTATCATCTTCCTTCTCTTTTATGTTCCATTGCCTGGGAAAAGCCTGTTGCAATTATCTGCTAACAGTGAGATTCTTAAAGAGTCATACTCTTCCTCTTGAAGACTATTTCTGAAAGAGTCATGGACCTCTGCAATTACAGCTGATGTACAGGTCATCAATCTCCCTGCTATATTATACATTTCACAGTTTTGGAAGCAGTATCAGTTCTTTTTCTCAATCAAAACATGCCCCTACTTGATCACTCACCCGATATTAAGCAGAACATCTAAACCATCACTGACCTCGAAAGATATCTTCATATCAAGGAGCAGGGTTATGCTCAGAAATCTCCAGTGTACATAATGACAGAATTGATACGTAGGCCAGAATTTTACCGCCCTACCCATCGCAGGAATTGGAACAAGCAAGGGGCGGAACATGGAAATGTCCTTTGACCTCAGGCAAGATTTTACGGTTTCAGGACAAGCGATGCTGTAAAATCCCACTCACACATTTCAAGAAAAACTTTGTATTTTTGACAAGTGCTTCAAACGTGGTGTCCACCTTGGGTGCTTGCTAATTTTTCTTTGTTAGCCATTTCATCAGAGGTTCTCCTGATCATTTTCTGTAACATCTCAAAAGACTGCTGGCTGGAGGCCATGAAGAAATGGTGTCAATACGAATGGGGCTTTTGACAAATGAACGATGGGAGATTGGCCGAACAACTAGCAACTCTACTCCACTGCGTTCTTCTCAATTGACTATTTTCCCCTTTCAGCTACACAAAATCTTCCCCTTTACAATAATTTTAGCCATGAAATGTCCAAAGAAATGGTTACCACTCTGGTTCACACCGAGAAGAAAAGAACTGACAATTATTTTATGGATTGTGAATTTGGAGGCGAATGTATCACCATGTACCTGTGCATAAAGTAGCAGACTACCAGCACAAACATCCAATTCCCTCCCCACTTCAGCCAGATATCCAGTTAAAAGCAAAACACCTTTCCTGTGGCTCCATTAGGCACACACCCCACCTCCATCTCAATCTAGAAGCAAAACTGCGGCACACCCATATTACTTCTGGAAATCAAAAGCAATGTTAGGAAGCAGGATCAGGGCTGTATCTTATACTGAGGATCAGAGAAATGTAGCAAAAGAATTTGATTGATGAATTTCTTGACAGGGGCCGTGTAGCTCAGTGAAGTCATTAAGAAAAGTCCAACACAGTTTCTTGTTTATAAGTTAGGGAATGAAGCTGGAAATGTCACTTTGACATTATGGTTAAGTACTGCTAAACTAGTTTGCAGCGTGGAAGTTTGATGGAAATATGAGGGTACGACAATTTCTTTGGGTTGGAAAATCAGTGAAAAGGCTTTATCAATTTAAAATTGCCCTTCTGACAGAGATAATAGAGATTGGCAAAATGCTTTTGCAAGGAGAAACATTATGAATAAGGAATACTTTGCAACAGTATGTATCTGAGTCTGAGGCCATTGTGGGTTTAAGAGTAAAGTGGATAAATATTTGAAGCAGAACGGGGAAAAGGCAGGACAGTGGAATAGTTTTGGATTACTTTAGCATTAACGGACTCCCTGTGTCTTGTAAACTTCCGTGACTTCACAAAATAGTTTCTTCTAATCTCGCTTCCTCATTTCTTCATTTCATTCAAAATGAGCAGGGGAGTGGGATTAACCAAACTGTTCCCCATATGAGCCAGGCACACTTTAGGGGTGAGAAATTGAGCTTGATGCCACCCATTCTGGGTTATTCCGAGTGCCTAAAGTTCCAAAACAACATCTACGGCACGCGCACTTTCAAGGGAATCACATTAGATGCCATATTGGGATAGATGTTAAAGCAATTTTTAAATTCATTCATGAG
The DNA here is from genome assembly GCF_965287045.1 of Carcharhinus amblyrhynchos. NCBI lineage: Eukaryota > Metazoa > Chordata > Chondrichthyes > Carcharhiniformes > Carcharhinidae > Carcharhinus > Carcharhinus amblyrhynchos. The sequence goes on along the minus strand of NC_137328.1, from coordinate 38,973,437 downwards.
ATGCGAGTGTCACTGTTTGGGCCAGCATTGATTGCCCATCCCTAGTTACCCTTGAACTGAGTGGATTGCTAGGCAATTTCAGAGGGGAGTCAACCACTTACTGTGGATCTGGAATCACATGTAGGCCAGTCCAGGTGAGGACGGCAGATTTCCTCCCTGACAGGACGTCAATGAACCAAATGGGTTTTGCAACAATTGACAATGGTTTTGCAGTCATCACCAGACTTCTTAATTCCAGATTTTTATTGAATGCAAATTTCATCATCTGCTCTGGTGAGATTTGAACTTGAGCCCCAGAGCAATGCTTGGGTATCTGGATCACGAGAATAGCTGCCAGTTGTGTGTACAGCTGGCATATTATGGTGCCATTAAGAATGAGGGGAGATCTCATTGAGACATATAAGATGATGAATGGGATGGATAGGATAGAGGTGGAGAGACTCTTCCCGCTCATAAAGGACAGTAGGACTAGGGGGCACAGCCTCAAGATAAAGGGGGGGAGGTTTAGAACGGAGTTGAGGAGGAACTTCTTCACTCAAAGGGTGGTGAATCTCTGGAATTCTCTGCCCGTTGAAGTGGTGGAGGCTGCCTCGCTAAATATTTTTAAGACGCGGGTTGATGGGTTTTTGATAAGCGAGGGGATTAAGGGTTATGGGGAGAGGGCGGGAATGTGGAACTGAGACACGACAGATCAGCCATGATCTTATTGAATGGCGGGACAGGCTCGAAGGGCTAGATGGCCTACGCCTGCTCCTATTTCTTATGTTCTTATGTTCTTATTCCATGTGCAGGAATTTCTGTTGACTTCAAGGCTCCTGTACAAATGTTAACTCCCAGATGTGTCCCTTGAAACACAGCATTCTTGCAGAATGAACAGAGAGCACAAAAAGCAGAACAAAACTGCTGGAAAAATGAGACGGAGGAAAAGGGTGAGAAAGCCATGCCCACAGAGCAATTCTCGAACCAGAACTTGAGCAAGGAACAACGCATGACACATCTGTACTTCAGTAAGGGTATCCTCTCTGTAATCTGGCACCTTCTGCAGCCACAATTGACACCTCAGAGCAGGACTAGGCTGCTTTGTCAATGACCACGAAGGTGACTTTAGTGATGAATCTTTATGTAGCCATCTGTTTCCAGGCTGAAACTGGGAATATTTGCAATAATTTACAGCTTGCCATCCACTGTGGGAGGTCATAGAGGCTCTCTATTCAAAGCGACCTAGCTAGATTCGATTACCTCCTGCCAGGGGCAAGCAGGGGGAGTGAGCATGTAGCTTCACTAGGACTGCAGGCTTCCTGAAGGTGTAATGTACATATACCACATGCACATCATTTTGCCGATGGCACATGTCAATTCTGCCCCATACTGGACTTCACTCCCTCAACATCCAACTGCTGTGTGACCACATACAGCAAAGTATGTAGGTCAATGTCGGGCATCCTGGCAGGAGTCATGATGCCTTCATTTTGAAGTCTCACAACACCAGGTTAAAGTCCAACCAGTTTATTTGATAGTAATCCCACAAGCTTTCGGAAACGCTGTGCCTTCGTCTGGTATGTGGAAGGTTCTCTACGTCTCTGCATCATGGCCTTCATTTTGTGTCAGACCTCTGTGTCTACTGGAATACAGCCACTACAATGAGCCGAAGGAGGGTTATGGGATGCGGAAGACTGCCTACTGATGACATGGCTGATGATTTCAGTGCACAATACAAAAACAGCATGCATACAATGACAGCCACGCTGCCACAGGTAATATGTTAGAGCAGACCATCAGCAAAGCAGCACTTCTTCTAACTGGGCTTCACTGGAGGAGCCCTGCAGTACTTGGCAAATCGTCAAAAATGGTGTTGGTCTGATGCCTAGTAATCATAATAGGACTGCTCTTACCTATAGCTACACGGTGAACCACTCAGCAAGAGCATGAGGAGGGGACCAAAGCAGCCCCTTTCTGGTGGGCTATTCCTGAACAACTCGCCAAAGTGAAATACTAGTAACACATTGTTCAACAACTCCAGCCTTACTTTACCTTTGCCACCAATCATCACTGCATCCACTTGACCATAAAGGAGACATAAAACCAACAAAAAAATAAACATTTCAAACTGGACCAGCATCCACCTTCCACACAAATGTGTATTCCCTTACTGCCTGTCTTTTGTGTGTCTTTACCTGTCCTACTTTTCTATCCAGTGCTCTCTCAGTGGCTGGAGCATGGTTGAAGACCTTGACTTTGAGTGGATGGATTGCAGATGGACAGCCTGGAGCTGCTCTGGACATAGAAAGCCTGGCTTTAGACTGCATTGATTTGACATGAACGGCTGCAATCTGGGCTGGCTGGCTGATGGGCAGCAGTACTGTAGGGAAGATGAATGTTGTCATCCCAAGAGAGGGCAATAGGTTTGTACTCCATAGAGCCAATCCTGCACCCTCAGGGTTCATGTATCAGCAATTCTATTTGGAGATCCGATTACTGGACTGCTGTAACACCACATGAGTCTCTCTGAGGACAAATATCCTTAGACACCGCACCAGCAGGTGTGAGTTTGTATGGCTTTGAGGTAGCTTTGTGTGACTTGAGTCTCAGCTTCCTTTACAGCATTCTTGGTGAAAGTTGCTCGTGCTGCAGTTTTGAAGAATTGGCCACATGATGCTGCATCACGTTTGGGTACAAGATGTGGTAATGGTGTTGGTCACCGCTTCCCCACTAGTGAGGATGACATCCCAAGCTCTGCATCCAGCTCTGTGCCAACTTGGTGCTCTTTGACATTGAGTGCAGAGTCACTGGCAAGGCTTCCAAATCAGCATTCTTCTGTAGCTATTCCATAGTCCCTCAATCTTGAAACAAACGGTAATCTTGAAGAGTTAACTGAAAATATTTACTCCATCAAAGCACTTGGAATTGTTTTTAGGTTACAAAACCTTTCATTATTCAGGTGTGGACGGTACTGGAAACAGCTGTGTCTGAAAGGAGTGGGTGGAGACTTTCCTGAGAACAAATAATAAAAAAACTGGACTTAACTCAATTTCTTATCAGTCTGCATGATGTCACACAAATCAATGTGTGGATTATTTTTAGAACACTGGCTAACATGTGCTCATCAGATTCTTGCCTTCACTTCACAACTCACTCATCAAACCAATTCAAATAAGTAAGTTAACTGTGGTATTAACACAAACAGGAATTTAAAAGAAACATGCAAGACAATAGACTCTGTATTGAGATAACTAACCCTTCAATGTTATCAGTGCCTTGGTTTATTATATTCAGTTGTTAGGTTTGATGTGGAAAAATACTCCCCATTGAAAATAAAGGGATTTGTTCACCATCAGCTGTAGAAGGCAGCACGGTGGCACAGTGGCTAGCATTGTTGCCTCACAGCTCCAGGATGCGGGTTCAATTCCAGCCTTGGCTAACTATCTGTGTGGAGTTTGCTCATTCTGCTCATGTCTACATGAGTTTCCTCCCACAATCCAAAGATGTGTGGGTTAGGAGGATTGGCCATGCTAATTTGCCTCTTAATGTCCCAACTTGTGTAGGTTAGATGGATTAGTCATGGGACATGTGTGGGGTTACGGGGACAGGGCCCAGGTGGGGTGCTCTGTCCAAGGGTTGGTGCAGACTTGGTGGGCCGAATGGCCTCTTTGCACTGTAGGGATTCTATGATATTATCCATGGCAAATTACTATTCCAAGTAGTGTGGTATTATCTTGGAGAGAGCAGTTCATGTGGGTATCACTACCACCAAATTCTACATCGATTTGCTACACTCTACAGACTTCCACAGCATCTAATCTGTATATCTATATACGTATCTGTTCTATCATTGTAACTGAATCAGAATCCTGGAATTCCCCATCCAAGACCATTGTTGGAGCACACTTTTTCCAGGAGGAGGCCTCTCATCACTTTCACTGAGTAACTGTGACTGAGTAATAAATGTAGCCTAGCCAGTGTCACCCAGAGGCAGAGAACTGATATAAAAAAACAAGATCACAATGTTCCCTTTATCTAAATAATCTGCAGAGAAAATTCTAGATTGATGTGAGTGTGCGAAAACAAGGTCATTTTTACTGAACATGTTCCTCTGCACATTTTGGTTAGAAATAGATGGAAATATAAAGTAGCTTCATTGTCACAGCTACTTAGATCACCAGATTACCGGGTGGCACGGTAGTACAGTGGTTAGCACTGCTGCTTCACAACTCCAGGGACCTGGGTTCGATTCTCGGCTTGGATCACTGTCTGTATGGAGTTTACACACTCTCCTCGTGTCTGCGTGGGTTTTTCTCCGGGTGCTCTGCTTTCCTCCCACAGTCCAAAGATGTACGGGTTAGGTTGATTGGCCTTGCTGAAAGTGTCCTGAGGTGCGTAGGTTAGAGGGATTAGTGGGTAAATATGTGGGGATATGGGGGTACAGCCTGGGTGGGATTGTGGTCAGTGCAGACTTGATGGGCTGAATGGCCTCCTCCTGTGCTGTAGGGTTTCTATGAAGGAAGAGAATTTAGCCAATTGTACGAAAACAATGCCGTACAGAAAAACCTGAACTTGGGCAGGCTCAAGTCTCTGTTATATTTGTGGGCCAACATAGAACATAGAACATAGAACATAGAACATAGAACACTACAGCACAAACAGGCCCTTCGGCCCACAAGTTGCGCCGATCACATCTATACCTACCAAGCCATAGAACTATCTGTAACTTCCAATGCCATTAGATCCCATATACTCATTCAGAAGTCTTTTAACAGACCCCAGCGAGTTCGCCTCTACCACCGCCGATGGCAGCCGATTCCACTCACTCATCACCCTCTGAGTGAAAAACTTTCCCCTAACATCTCCTCTGTACTTGCTTCCCAGCACCTTAAACCTGTGTCCTCTCGTAGCGACAATTTCAGCCCTGGGAAATAGCCTCCAAGAATCCACCCTATCTATTCCTATCAACATTTTATAAACCTCTATCAGGTCACCTCTCAACCTTCGTCTCTCCAGGGAGAAGAGACCTAGCTCCCTCAACCTATCTTCATAAGGCATGCCTCCCAATCCAGGCAACATCCTTGTAAATCTCCTCTGCACCCTCTCAATAGCTTCCACATCCTTCCTGTAGTGAGGCAACCTGAACTGCGCACAGTACTCCAAGTGGGGTCTGACAAGGGTCCTATAAAGTTGCAGCATTACCTCCCGACTCCTAAACTCAATCCCTCGATTAATGAAGGCCAGTACACCATATGCCTTCTTGACCACATCTTCCACCCAAGAGGCCGATTTAAGAGTCCTATGGACCCGGACCCCAAGATCCTTCTGGTCTTCAACCCAGCTAAGACTCCTATCCTTGATATTGTACTCCTGCATCCCGTTGCTCCTGCCAAAATGGACCGCTACACTTGGAATTTTTTGGGAAAATATCTGTCACCACCACAAAGCGCAACAAAAACTAGGTAGCTGAAAACCAACAAAATTGTTTATTTGAATAAAGCTATATATGGGGCAGGACGATGAATGCCACCTCACTCCTTAAATCCCCAGGTGCCAACTGAGGAGCTGCCTCTCTCAGGCTTGCCGTCTGCATGCATATTCACCATTCATCTATCTTAAGGAAATTGATTTTACCCAGCAGGTTCTTGTGGGGGAAAATAAATGACCACTTACCCTAAATCACCATTAGGCCTCCTTCCTTCCACCTTGTGTTGGTCATTGACAAGCTTGCTGTTTTCGTTTCTCAACACTACTGGATTACTCTTTTATCTGGCCACAATGCTGGATTAGGTCTTCCGGTCAACAGTAATGGTTGTGCATCACCACTGCCCACGAAGATTTTCCTGACACAATGCTCCTGCCCATTTCTTGGGATCTTCTGATCCCAACTGACGGAAAAATTGGCAGCGCAGTGTTTAACTCCAGCCAGTGGAGGGAGAGGACACTGCCCTCCTTTTTAGGGCACTAGCTGCCACTTTCAGGTAATTTTTTTAAAGGTCCACGCTTTTAATTACAGAGTGTGGATTGGTGAATGGGTTAATGAAGCCGGTAGATGGCTTAGGTGGGTAGTCGAGTAAGTGGAAGGTAGTCAGGTGATTGGAGACATATTTGCATCTGGTCAGGTGTTTAGACCTGGTCAGTGGGGGCAGTCAGGTCAGATGCAGGGCAGGGTAGTCAGATGGGGGACCATTCGAGTCAGGTTGTGGCGGGGGTGAGGGGGGCATTTAGTCAGAATGGAGGTGTTGTAGGGTGGTAGTCTGGTAAGGTTACAGTGCAGTCAGGTGCTCCGGTGTGGGGTGGGGTGCAATAGTCAGATGGGTGTAGTCTAATTAGGGAGTTGTGTTGTGAAGGTTTCCAGCTGTTAGACCCAGTTTTAAACTCCCAGCGGAAATTAAAACTTCTCAAGCAATTGTCACCTACGTCCACATGTCAGAACTCACTCAAGATCTTGACTCACTTTCATTTTATGTCTGGTCTCCAAAGATCTAGAGACCAGAAGGTTTGAGCCATCATATTAGAATGGATTCACAAAACATACTAACCACAACAGTACTTTCTTCCAAAATCTCAGTTTTCACTTGCTTCCCAGACTAGCTGTGTTCTTTGGATAGCAAGTAGCCACTGGTCTCCACTGTCTCCCCCTCCAGTTACACTTACTCTGCACTCCCTCTCCTGGCCTTTTAGCTTTATGCACATATCTGATTTAGTGCCTTACATCCAAACTATAACAGGACCTGTCAAACATCAGGACAGAGTGTATAAGATGTTACAGGTTAAATAAATCATAAACAGTTCATGTGGCAATCATAAATAAGATTTTTTTAAAATCCTGCTCAGCATGTGATGTCATGATGTGGATATGCCGGCGTTGGACTGGGGTAAACACAGTAAAAGGTCTGACAACACCAGGTTTAAGTCCAACCGATTTATTTGATAGTAAACTCACCAGCTTTCGAGGTTTCCCTCTTCGTCAGGTGAATGGAGAGTACTGGCCTCGGACAGAGCATATAAAGCACAGACAGTTTAGAGATTACTGATTAGAATGCGAATCTTTACACCTAACCTGCTGTTCAAGATCTAAAGTGGCTGACAATGTGAGTGGAAGGAGCACTGATCACAGGTTAAAGAGATGTGTATTGTCTCCAGACAGTACAGTAAGTGAGGTTTTGCAAACCCAGGCAAGTCACGGGGGTTACAGATAGTGCGACATGAGCCCAAGATCCCTATTGAGACCGTCCTCATGTGTGCGGAACTTGGCTATCAGTCTCTGCTACCATGTGATGTCAGTGAAAAGTCTGACAACACCAGGTTTTAGTCCAACCTATTTATTTGATAATATACTCACAAGCTTTGAGTACTCAAATATATACTCAAAGCTTGTGAGTATATTATCAAATAAATAGGTTGGACTAAAACCTGGTGTTGTCAGACTTTTTACTGTGTTTACGCCAGTCCAACGCCGGCATACCCACACCATGTGATGTCAACATATATTGTATTCGACAAAAGTCAAGCAGCACTACAACACTGAAGGATGACAGTATCATGCCCAGTATTTCTTCACCATTGTTTCTGCCTTGCCTGAAGTATTAGAATGTTATATACTCCCTTTCTGTAAAAAATGTGGCAATGCTACAACAGGAAGATGAAAGGTAATTCTTAGCAATACAGAACATTAGGTATATTGACCACACTGATAAGGACAATAAGTTGATCACTACCAATAGCCATAGCCTTGTAAGCATAAATGACAATTTTAGATCACATATTAGGGACAATTCAGAGGCACTAGGAGAGAAAATGTCTTGAATTTTAATCACTGGTTAGTATAAGACACTCCTGTACTCCTATCCCAGTGACCAGCAAGTGTAAAAGTATGATTGCAATGGTAAAATTTTGTCATCAATAATCAGTTAGTTTCAGTATTTTTGCTGACAACACCTAATTGGTATAATTACCTGAGCTATTGCTGTAAATATTCATGATGGGAGTTTCTGATCAGTGTAAAGAAACCCAATGCCAATTCCCGCTCCTCTTACCTTATCCAATTAGTGTAAATATCTTTGCTGGCTGTTCCTGGTTAATGCAAACATGCCCACTGAGAATACCTCTCAGTGTAAATACACCCACTGAGAATACCTCTCAGTGTAAATACACCCACTGAGAATACCTCTCAGTGTAAACATACCCACTGAGAATACTTCTCAGTGTAAATACACCCACTGAGAATACCTCTCAGTGTAAATACACCCACTGAGAATACCTCTCAGTGTAAATACACCCACTGAGAATACCTCTCAGTGTAAATATACCCACGGAGAATACCTCTCAGTGTAAATATACCCACGGAGAATACCTCTCAGTGTAAATACACCCACGGAGAATACCTCTCAGTGTAAATACACCCACGGAGAATACCTCTCAGTGTAAATATACCCACGGAGAATACCTCTCAGTGTAAATATACCCACGGAGAATACCTCTCAGTGTAAATACACCCACGGAGAATACCTCTCAGTGTAAACACACCCACTGAGAATACCTCTCAGTGTAAATACACCCACTGAGAATACCTCTCAATGTAAACATACCCACGGAGAATACCTCTCAATGTAAACATACCCACTGGCAGTAACCATTAAGGTAAAAATACTCACCAGCTACAACCATTACTGCAAATATATCTGCCGACAGCACCAAACAGTATAAATATACTAACAGGCACGTTGCCATTCATGTTAATATAGCCACTGAAAAAGCCAACAATGTAAATAATCCTGCTGGCATTTTTCACAAAGACAATGAGAGGCTGAGATTAGTATTGGCTAATTGTGCCAGCAGCAGAACTTAGCGGTAAATGCAGACAAGTGCTTGTTGGGCACAACAGAGCCAACGTTCACAGGACATAAACTAACGAGTGCTGAGATCAATCTGACCAAAGACAAGATAGAAGCAATAGCAGAGACATGTGAGCCACAGAATGCCAGAAAAGTGAGAAGTTCTCTGTGACTTGTGAACTACTGAACAGGGTATATCCCAAGCTTTGCTACTCTGGCTGATCCATTAATCAGAAAGAATGAGCCATTCAGATTTGATGAAGAACAGAAAGCTGTTTTCAAAGTTGCTATATTGAAAGGCAGCTTTACAAGTGCCGGATGCACCAATGAAAGCCATTGCTGATAGGAGTCCAATAGGATGAGGAGGAATGCATTTTAAAGGCCTGAGAATCACTGCCCTTGAGAGTGGATCACTGATGGAAATCTGAGAGGAGATAGTCACAAATGCAGAAGGAGATCTGAGTATTGGTGGGGACACGTGAAGGATTCCATGCATGCTTGTTTGGTATTGAGTTTGAATTAGTGATGGATCACAAGCCATTAGAGATGATTTAATGTCTCAGGTGCAACTACCAGAATTGAAAGATGGGTTTTGGGTCTCCAGCAGTACAAGTACTTCACACTGCTTGAAGGATGAACGTTGCTGACCCACTGTCACAACCCACTTACAGAGGATCAAACACACAGATCCCTACTAGAGAAGGAAGCAGAATTGTTTGTGCAGTTTGTGGCCGTTCTTGCTACACACAGAGAAATGATAACTAGAGAGAGAACTGGTTACATTTTATTTCACGGATCTTTGCAGATTTCAGTCAAATCATAGGCTTTCACAGACTAAATGGCCAGAGGAAAATGAAACAACAAAATCAATCCTTAGAGAAGCAGGTGACGATTGCTCAGACTGAGGGCAAAGATTGTAATGAGGCATTGCTGTCATATATGGCCACTTATGGAGCAACTTCACACACTATGATGGGGAAGAGCCCAGTGAGGCTACTATTTTGAAAGCAAAACACACACCAAGATGCCAGTGCTGAGGGACATCAGTGTGGATCAGGAGGTGGTGCAGCAGCAATGTTCTGTGCAGACCATAGAAGGTAAACTAGAGAGACTGATATGGTGCCAGGTGATGAGGTACAGCTGAGACTTGAGAGACCGAGTAAGATGAATACACCATTTTCCCCCAACCTATACCATGTCATTGTAGAAGGGAAACTTTGTGGCTGTGCTATAGCCAGAAGTACCTCATGATATAATTTCCTTATGTTAAAAGATATGGCGACAAAGACACAGCAGCAGATGAAACAGATTCAGGGTTCAGGTGAAGGTGACATCCAGAAATCAGTAAATGTAACCCGGCGATGCTGATGGCAGGCAGACATCTTGCTATGCAGCAGGAAATGCATCAGTTCCAGAGGAGTCAACGACACTTTTTAATCCTGACTGGATGATCAGAATTTCTGAGACAGCAGCAGATCACAGCACAAGAGGAGACCACAAAAGTGATGTGAAGATTTTGGGTAGTTTAGCGAGAGAACATGAAATTGGAAATAGCAGTTTCAGAGAGGGAAATACCAAACAAAAGATGACCTATTTTGGACAAGATGCACTGAATTTATCTAACATTCATAACTGAAGACATTCAATTACTCAGTGAAGTAGGGAAATGATTTTCAAATTTGTTTGCAAAGATTATTGCGGTATGTTACTCAGAGATGGAGTGTAAGCTACATATACCAAACAGAAGAAATCATGGACATGTTTTTCATCTGGTAAGGAAGGGATATCATGTTGATAACTGGTTGTGTATGTGGACTTGAGTACATACTCCCCAATAACTATCACTCCATTTACTCACCAAGAATCTATCTATCTCTGCCTTAAAAATATTCAAACTCTCTGCTTCCACTGCTTTGTCAGGAAGGATATTCCAAAGACTCACAACCCACAGAGAAAAAAGTTCCACTTCACCTCTGTTTGAAATGGGCAACCCCTTACTCACTGGGTAGTAAGATTTTATTGATCACTGCAAATTTTTTTCTGGCAGTCTTCTGTGTCACGAGACAATGGTTTTGATTACTACATTTGATTACTCAAGGTGGCCTTTGAATTCTGCATGCTGTACAGAAAAAATATCTTTCACTTCCCTGTCTAATTGTGCTGTACAAATTTGGAACATAATGACCAATTATTGTCTGTCTTAGTAAAATAATGAAAATACCACTCCCTTTAAGGCTTAGTGCTAAATCAAACAGATCCAAGCATTCCAGCTTGTCTCCTGAAATGAGTTGAATTAGCTGCTCACAAATAGGGAAGCTGTTGGTGTGTTATAGATGGCCTACAGGGATGGGAAGAAATAAACAGCCAGAATATCCGCTGCCCTCTGTTCTTCAGTCACGTGCTCCTGTGCAGATTTCCGGTAGCAGGATCTACCGTGACTCACTGGAGAGACAAATAACTAAAACTTAATCTCAACATGGTGAAGATTCTGAGTGACCAAGGAAGTGTTAGTGCAAGCAATATCCCTGTAATATTTAGCACCTTCAGTAAAGATGGAGAAATACTTCAAAAATAAATTGCATAAAGTGCTTAGTACCACATTCCAGAGCACTGACATATCTCAAGATGAAAGTAACATTAATGCGATCTTCACTTAATACTTAATTCACTTAATATGTTTCAATTATATAATATGCTGCAGTTTGCATCCTATCTGAAAACAGCACACATTTACAATATTGCTAACCTCTTTTTGGCTGCACTATGTTTTTGATAGCACGAAAGAAAAATATATCTTTTGGTAATACAAATGAGCATGTCGATATACAACTAAAAGACTGAACAGATTCTGCAAAGCCTCCATCAAGCTGAGATTCTGGAAAGTAATCTCAGCTTCAGATTAAGTCACCTCAGTATAAAAATCAGGGGATCTGGAAAACAGATCCAAAAGCAAAACACTGCAGACACTGGAAATCTGAGATAAGCAAAGAGAATGCTGCAAATACACAGTGAGTCTATCCACATCTGTTGTGAGAAAAACGTTAACTTTATTTTTCTCTGCACAGATGCTGCTGGATTTGCTGTATATTTCCTGCATTTTCTGTGTTAATTTTATATAAAAATTGTTTTAAACAATCACAAGAAAAACAGGGTATTCTTGATATAACTCATCCATTATCTTTGCCTCCACCACTGTTAGCAACAAGGTTATTCTTATTCATTTCACTTTCGCTGAACCGCTTACTCCAATTCAGGGACAACGAAGGGAGTTGGAGCCCTTCCCAACAAACACTAGACTTGAGGCAGGATCCACCCAGGACTGGACGCCAATCCATCACACTCACATTCACAAACGCAGACATACCAAGGGGCAATTTATTGTGATAAATCCACCTAAATTATACCACAACAATATATTTTATTCATGTGCTCAGTGATTCGAAAAGAATACATTGTACTCACCGCCTCTTCATGCTCCTTCCAGCAGTCATAGTCGGTTGCCATGGCAATGCTAGCATAGCAAATGCCTGCTTCTTTAGCTAGTACTACCTCAGGAACAGTGGTCATGTTGATAACATCACTGTGCCACTGACGGAACATCAGACTCTCAGCTCGAGAAGAGAAGCGGGGTCCTTCAATCGTAACCATGGTCCCCTTTGCATGGTGTTTAATTCCCAGTTTCTTTACAACATCTAGCAACACCTTAAGTTCAAATGGATAAAAGCAATGAGATAATTAAGGATCATCTTTCACCAATTATGATGATAAAAGGAACATGTTTGAAAATCTAAGTTAAACTCAATGCGAAAGCCTAAATGTAACCAGCAGCAGATACAAAGGCATTTTCCTGAACAAACAGGATTCAATATTTAGCAGGTTTCTGTGTTAACAATATTATACATGCAGAAGGGTGTAGTTAAAGTTATGACAAGCGCAGTGGACCCAAGATGCACTGCTTTTGTCAGAGTAACTCTATGTCCCTTCATTGTGAGGCCATTTGGCGCATTGTGTCTACACCAGCAAGTGAAACTGTTCTACTGCCCACAACATTCAAAATGCTGCATTTTTATATAAGTCAAACCTCAAAAGTGAACTAAGTTCCATCATGGCTGATTACTAGTCCAGTGTTGGAATAATGGCCTTGATCTTCCAATCTGCGGATGTACCCTGGAAGAAGCTATAAGGGACTTGTCGGATGTCCCAATGCAAGGATTCCATGGGAACTGCAATTAGCAAATCCCTCTTCTCTCTGGGATCCACTGAAAAAAGGTCTTAAACTCTGAATTAGAGACAGAAACTTCTTCTGACTTTCTTACCTGGATGAGACCAATGGTCTGTCTCCTTAACGAATAAGATTTATGGATTGCGAAAGAAACGTCGCTGGACGTCGTTCCAGACATCGCTGGATTCCGGGGAAGTGCCGGAAGATTGGAAAACAGCTAATGTTACGCCGTTGTTTAAGAAGGGTGCCAGGCAAAAGGCGGGGAATTATAGGCCGGTTAGTTTAACGTCTGTTGTAGGTAAAATGTTAGAATCCGTCATCAAGGAGGAAATAGCGAGGCATCTTGAGGGGAATTGCTTCATAGAGCAGATGCAGCATGGTTTCATTAAGGGGAAGTCGTGTCTGACAAATTTACTGGAGTTCTATGAGGATGTGTCTAGGGCGGTCGATAGAGGAGAGCCGGTGGATGTGGTCTTTCTTGATTTTCAGAAGGCGTTTGACAAGGTACCTCACAAGAGGTTATTGCAGAAGGTCAGGGGACATGGAGTTGGGGGTAGGGTGTTAGCGTGGATAGAGGACTGGTTGTCAAATAGGAGGCAGAGAGTGGGGGTCAATGGGTGCTATTCGGATTGGCGGTTGGTGACTAGTGGAGTTCCCCAGGGGTCGGTGCTGGGGCCTCAGCTATTTACCATTTATATAGATGATCTGGAGGAGGGAACCGAGTATATGGTGTCGAAATTTGCTGATGACACCAAGATTGGTGGAACGGCAAATTGTGCGGAGGGTGTGGAGAGTCTGCAGAAGGATCTAGATAGGCTGGGCGAATGGGCCAGGAACTGGCAAATGGAATTTAATGTTGGCAAGTGCGAGGTGGTCCACTTTGGTAGGAATAATGGTAGGAAGGATTATTACTTACGTGGAGAAAAACTGCAGCAGGCGACAGTGCAGAGGGACCTCGGGGTCCTTGTGCATGAGTCGCAAAAACCCAGCTTGCAGGTACAGCAGGTGGTCAGGAAGGCAAATGGGATGCTGGCCTTCATAGCGAGGGGGATTGAATATAAAAGTAGGGAGGTCTTGCTGCGGCTGTATAGGGCATTGGTGAGACCGCAGCTGGAGTACTGTGGGCAGTTTTGGGCGCCATACTTACGCAAGGATATTTTGGCCTTGGAGAGAGTGCAGAGGAGGTTTACTAGGCTGATGCCAGAGTTGAGGGGGTTGAGCTATGAGGAGAGGCTGAATAAACTAGGCTTGTACTCGTTAGAGTTTAGAAGAATGAGGGGAGATCTCGTTGAGACGTATAAGATGATGAATGGGATGGATAGGATAGAGGTGGAGAGGCTCTTCCCACTCAGAAAGGACAGTAGGACTAGGGGGCACAGCCTCAAGATAAAGGGGGGGCGGTTTAGAACGGAGTTGAGGAGGAACTTCTTCACTCAAAGGGTGGTGAATCTCTGGAATTCTCTGCCCGTTGAAGTGGTGGAGGCTGCCTCGCTAAATATTTTTAAGATGCGGGTTGATGGGTTTTTGATAAGAGAGGGGATTAAGGGTTAAGGGGAGAGGGCGGGAATGTGGAACTGAGCCACGACAGATCAGCCATGATCTTATTGAATGGCAGGGCAGGCTCGAAGGGCCAGATGGCCTACTCCTGCTCCTATTTCTTATGTTCTTATGAAACAGAGGAATAATAGAGACGGTGTGACGATATTGTGCTATTAATATATGTTTGAGGGGAACTGCTTTAAGAAGCAGTGTTTTGTTACAAGCAGTCGGTTTGTTTCGAAGGAATGCAGCAGATATTAGAAAGCAAGATAATTACTCATTTTAGCTATTTTTTACTAAGTAGAAGGCCTCATGTATTTTTGTTAACTTAAGTTCTCCTGGGTTTTCAGATTGGAGTAATTGACAGTCATGTGACATTAGGTTAATGGGAGGAGCAAGGCTTATAGCAGGAAAAAACTGTTTCATTTTAATTTCGAAAAGGGAGCTGATGCTTGGAGATCTTAAAAAGAGACTCTCTCTCTGAAAGCTACAAAGTTGTTATCCAAGTCAGCGCAAGTACAGTGGAACCCCAATTTCCACCCCCCCATTTAGTGCAAAAATCAGATATGAAGCAATATGACGGATGGATCCTTCTTTTCGCTCCTTCCAGTTCAGTGATTTTAGTGCAACCCCGATTTAGCTCCACTCCAATAACATCCACGCTAACATTTTATGGGCCCAACCATCGTGTTATAATGGGTCTGCACTTCATATCTGTGTTTGCTAACTATTTTTAAGATAATGCAAGGGATAGGGTAGAGGTACAGAGATTCTGCCCGCTTAGAAGGGACAGCAGGACTAGAGGGCACAGCCTTAAGATAAGGGGGGGCGCAGTTTAGATCAGAGTTGAGGAGGAACTTCTTCACTCAAAGGGTGGTGAATCTCTGGAATTCTCTGCCCATTGAAGTGGTGGAGGCTGCCTCGCTGAATATATTTAAGTCACAGGTGGATAGGTTTCTGATAGACAGGGGAATTAAGGGTTATGGGGAGAAAGAGGGAAAGTGGAACTGATCCACTTCAGATCAGCCATGATTTTATTGAATGGCAGGGCAGGCTCGAAGGGCTAGATGGCCTACTCCTGCTCCTATTTCTTATGTTCTTATGTTCTTAAAGTGGGGTTTAAGCCAATAAGAGAAATAATGCTTAATTGGAACGGACATAGAGATAAGTTGTTGTTTCTATTCATGTTTAAAGCTTATTCACCAGTTAAGAGTTAAGCTGTTTCATTTTGTTAAAATTATATTCAAATTGGGTTATGAATAAAACTTGTTTTGATTATAAGATCCCTAGTTTGTCAGTGAAGTGACTCCTGAGTTGAGGCTTCCCTTCCTTACACTTATGCCAAAAACAGAAAAATTGTTGGAGTTTAATCTGACTTCATAATACACCTTAGGGTTCGGGTCCAAAACCCGAACAAAGGATACCAGCTGAATTAGAGTCAAATCAGAGACAGAAGGAACAATTAATAGGGAAGGGAGATCGAGAAAAAGAGAGATGTAACAAAAAAAAGTTTCAATTTTAATAACCACCAACAATTTATTACTTGCAGGAGTGAGACAACATGAATATAAATGTTCCCCTTCTGTCCAGAGGTTGAGTAGCATTGCAGGAATATAAATCTTGTCAGTTAATGTCCTTACACTATTAGTACCAGCCCCAAACTTCTACAGTGAGACACTGATAGATTTTGTTTAATCAAAGATATTAAGGGATGTGGGACAAAGTGGGGGGGGGGGGTGGTGTGATGGGGATATGTGAAGGTCACAACTGAACTCTGTTCTCATTAAACAGTGCAGAACAAACTTGAGGAGCTAAATGGCCGACATGTATGTTAATGTATACAGGCGATGGACATTAGTAAAGAATTGCAACGGAATCTTGATCAATTGAGTCAGTGGGCTGATGAATGGTAGATGGAATTTAATTGAGACAAATGTGAGGTGATGCATTTTAGTAGATTAAACCAGGGCAGGACTTACTCAGTTAATGGTAGGGCACTGGGGAGAGTTACAGAACAAAGAGATCAAGGGGTACCTGTTCATAGCTCCTTGAAAGTGAAGTCACAAGAGGACACAGTGGTGAAGAAGGCATTCGGCATGCTTGGTTTCATCGGTCAGAACATTGAATACAAGAATTGGAATGCCTTGTTGAAGTTCACAAGACATTGGTAAGGCCACACTTGGAATACTGTGTGCAATTCTGCTCACCCTATTATAGAAAGGATATTATTAAACTAGAAAGAGTGCAGAAAAGATTTACTAGGATGCTATTGGGATTTGATGGATTGAGTTATAAGGAAAGGCTGGATAGATTGGGACTTTCATCTCTGGAACATAGGAGGCTGAGGGGTGATCTTCTAGAGGTCTATAAAATAATGAGGGGCATAGATCAGCTAGATAGTTAATATCTTTTCCCAAAGGTAGGGGAGTCTAAAACTAGAGGGCATAGGTGTAAGGTCAGAGGGAAGAGATACAAAAGTGTCCAGAGGGGCAATTATTTCACACAGAGGGTGGTGAGTGTCTGGAACAAGTTGCTAGAGGTAGTAGTAGAGGTGGGTACAATTTTGGCTTTTAAAAAGCATTTAGATAGTTACATGGGTACAGTGGGTATAGAGGGATATAGGCCAAATGCGGGCAATTGAGATTAACTTAGGGGTTTTAAAACAAAGGGGCGGCATGGACAAGTTGGGCCGAAGGGCCTGTTTCCATTCTGTAAACCTTTATGACTCTATTAACTGGAGATGCACTGTGTTCTTGCAAATAAGAACAGACTAAAATCATGTTGGGTTAGGAGGTGCATGTTGAGAATGTGTATCTCTGTAAAACAAATGCTTCTTGAAGTGTGTCAAAGTATTAGCTCTATTTCTATCCTTAATTACCTTGCTTTCTTATATATATCATGTTTGTGAAGTATACAGCAAGCCCCCCCGCCCTGCCCCCCTGCAGATGCACAATGTTGATCTTAGATTCTGTGTTGAAATGAAAATAAAAAATGGTGGAAGTAGTTAAGGTGGGCCAGACTTTTATGTGACTCGGGCAGGCGCGTGCCATTCCCACATGTGCATAAAATTGCACAGGAAGAAATTCAGTGCGTGTCCCAATGTCATCAGGCCTTTTTGGTCTTTTGGTCGGCAGCATGGACACAAGTCACAAGTGTGCCTACTGCCAATCAAGCAGCCAATTAGATTAATTACATAAGAACATAAGAAATAGGAGCAGAAGTAGGCCATCCAGCCCTTCGAGCCTGTCCGGCCATTCAATAAGATCACGGCTGATAATTAAACAGCAATTAACTGGGATTTTGTCTGCCTTCACAGTTGCCGGGTGGTCAATTGGCAAGGCAGCCTTTATGTTTTAGCTGTAATCTCAATCCAGAATGGGATGAAAATCAGAGCTCAAATTAAGTTAACGGATGTGTCTGGGTACTGAGGGCTGTGTACGATTGTGCTGCCCAGACACTCATGGCATCATTTTTCACTTATACATATTTTTGATAAGCTAGCAGCTCCCTCAGACAGCTCAGTGGTGACTGTCTACCTGAGGGAACACATAGGAAGCGCCAGCCTGCATGCTACCTTTTCTTGGCACTTATCCTCTACCTGCCTTTCACAGAACGAGTTTTGCACTGGGTGGCTGTTAATTGGCCAGTCAGCCTAATATCGCATTAATAACTTGATCTTGGGCAGGAGTGGGTTTCACATTCGCTCCCTCCGAAGCAGACACACTGGGCCGTAGGGCTTTTTTCTGCGCTGTATATCTCTATGACTATGGGAAACTATACTTTGAAGTCTCTCTGCAACCTGCAAGCCTGCCTTAACTTTAGACAAGTAGGTTTGCCTATTTTGCTTAGCTAGGAGCTTCTGTGGAAAAAGGATCATTTTATACATCTGTGTTTCAAATCGGTGAGACACCTGTTGGTCCTATTGCATGATTCAGTACTCACCTCTCTAGTTTTCTGACAGAATGGGTCAGCCATTGGAATATGACAAACTCCAACTGGGCTGGCTGAACTGCCTTCATAGAACGTCTGATGCCTCTTTGTTGTTCTGTGATTGAATGAAACAAGATTGTATTATAGGGCTGCACAGAGTGTATTGAGAGCTGGAAATTGAACATAATATTAAGATTATTCACTGAGGAAATATCTTATGAAACAATCCATTTCCATTTTATGTGAAATCTTGTGCACAACAACAAAGGAAATCAGAATACCTTCATTGCCACTCACCCGCTCTCTCACTGAGCCATACAAATTTCCTCTGCAATCGGTTGTTCCACTGTCACTGGAACAGTTCTTTCAGTGATTGGTTAAGCAAAGGTCTTCCTACCCCTTCTGATACTTAAGATTCTATGGCAATGGTTGAAAGAAAAAAGTCAGAAAGGTCTTGCACAGCATTCTTCCCTCAGCCAAAGCTGCTTGGCAAATCTTACTGCGCATAAAATGGCTGCTGCATGATATGTTAAACATTCTGGGATGTTTCTGAAAGACTCAATCATGCATTATTTTAAATTTTTAATTAAGTTCTAAGTTAATGAAATTTTAATTTTTTTAAGAAACATTTCCCTTCAAGTTTTGTAAATAATTTTAAATAATTTAGCTCACCATTTCCATTTAAATGTTTAATTATTAAAGGAGGAAGCAAGCTGTCTATCATGATAGGGAGAGAGCCCCATGACCGTCTTAAAACTAAACCATCATTTGAAATATTTAAATTCATGGTCAGATATTTATAATCCTAAATACTCATCCGTAACTGTGGAACACTATTCATTTCATTGTTCACTCACAATTAACTGACAATCCCTGCTGATGAGAACTAAAAGGATATAATTTATTGTTCCTCATTCAGTATCCTGCAGGTATCCTCTATGCCTGTTCCATCAACAGTGTGTAAAAGGTCATAGCTTAAATATTTATTCATTAGTGTCACAAGCAGGCTTACATTAACACTGCATTGAAGTTACTGTGAAAATCCCTAGTCGCCATACTCCAGCACCTATTCAGGTAAACTGTGGGAGAATTTAGTACAGCCAATGCACATCTTTCGGACTATGGGAGGAAACCGGAGCACCACACGCAGTCATGGGAAGAATGTGCAAACTCCACCCAAGCTGGGAATCAAACCGGGGTCCCTGCCACTGTGAGGCAACAGTGCTAACCACTGTATCACCCTTAATTTGTGCTCTCTATTGGTACCATCTGAAGCACACCCAATGTCCGGGTAGCACAAAATTCTGATGGTTTAGAAATATGCAAACATTTATTCTGTGTCTCAACATCACTGCTCTTCTCCACTGCAAACAGAGGTTATGAAGGCAAATCAATGGTATAACAGTAATTCAACAGTAACTTGGTTACTGATGATCAAATTACAGTTGAGATCAGAATCTGAGATTGAGATGAATTTATAATTAAATTGCTTAGATAGCAATGGACAGCAATTGCTTAGATACACATGGTAGCAACCAGGCTGTTGAATGGAATCAAATTTATGTACTGGTGGCAAGCAAAGTTTTTAGAACATATACAACTTGTCTTTTGAGCTATTTGCCCTGGGACAGTGGTGCTGGTTTCCAAGAGGTTGAATGGTGAGCATCTTTTTGGAGCTGTGTTCTTTGTTCCCCTTACGTCCTCTGCTGCTGGGTAAATCCACCTTATGCTCTGTTAACTGTGTCAACTCTGGCTAAGTGTTAACTCTCTCTTCAGTCAGAAGGCTTAAAGCCAACACCAGGGATGTGAGCATGAAGTCTAAACTGAGAATCCAGGACTGAGGGAATGCTACACAGTCGTGAGGTGTCATGTTTCAGGCAAGACATTAATCCAAGTCTGCCCTCTCAGGTGGGTGCAGCAGAAAGAATTACACTATTTTGCAGAGTACTTCGCAATATTCTGGCCAATATCTTTTCTTCAACCAACGTCATCACCACATTGTTGTTTGTGGAATCTTCTACTTGAATATTGACAACCTCTGTTCTTACTTTAATGGAGCTAAAACCTCACATTTATATCCATCATCATGGCTATTTCCTCAAATTTTAAAATTGGACAATCAGCTTTTAAAATGATTGAAGCCATGGGTGGTTATAACACTGAACCAAAGGAATTTTCTGGTAGTATCAGAGAAGCTTACAACTTGTTATCTCCAAAGAGACACTAATGACCTTGTGGGTTGCAGTGAAAGGAATGATGGAAAGGCCATCTACATTTCCTAATCCAGGCTTGGTCAAAAGAGTCCTCTAGGACCATGCAACCTCCTTACACATTTTTAATGGTTGGACTTTTGAATTTATGGAGCACTACCTATGAGACTAATTCATCTCTGCATGCCTCACTCATCATAGAATCAACACCACTGGTAAGGTGAATTATTCAGCATCAGTTCAGCCTGCCAACCTCTGTGAAGGAATAACCATTTGATTCTGTATTTTGCATTCACATGAAATAATAATTCTTTGTGCTTCTGGCCCTGCAAATTCTTCTTTTGCTGTCCCTCTTTTATTTTATTGTGACACTCCCTTTCCGTGCTTTGAGTGTGCACAAATAAACTAACCCTCGGAGTTCATCCTCTCTCAAATCTGCTGTGGTGTTAATAAAAATTGGATCACACCAAAGCTGAGGGGTTGTGACATACACCACAGATTATAAAATGGGAAATCAAAATCAAAACATATTTCTGTTTACGGACAGGTGGTGAGAGGAGAACAAAGAACAACACAGCACAGTAACAGGCTCATTGGTCCAATAGGCCCGATCCAATACTCAGTTTTTATCTCTCTGTTCACCTCCCATTTCCCGTGTCTATCAAGATGCACTTTGAATGTTGCTCCTGTGCCTGCTTCCACCACCTCAACTGGCAGTGCGTTCCAAGCACCTACTACCCTCTGTGTGAAAAACTTTCTCTGCACATCTCCCCTAAACTTGCCACCTCTCACCTTAAATCTGTGTGCTCTTGTGGGAACCGTTCCATCCTGGGAAAAGGCCTCTGACTATCCAGCCTATCTACACCTCTCATAATTTTGTAGTCTTCTATCAGGTCACCCCCTCAACCTCCATCTTTCTAGTGAGAACAATCTAAGTTTATCCATATTCTCGTACCTAAAACCCTTCAGACCAGGCAACATTCTGATAAACCTTCTTTGCAGCCTCCGCAAAGCATCCATGTCCTTCTGGTAGCGTGGTGACCAGAACTGCATGCAATATTCCAAATGCAGCCTAATTAAAATTTTATACAGCTGTAGCATAATTTGCCATCTTTCATACTCGATGCCCTGGCTGATGAAGGCAAGCATGCTGTATGCTTTCTTGACCACATTAATCCAAATACCTCTCAATTTGGCACATTGCAGCCAAATTCTTTTACAAAATTTGATCCTCTGATCCCCCTTTTCCACCCCACCTGACCTCTGATCATTCCGATCTATCAATTCATCGCCCCCATCAATATCTGGTCTCTTCCCTTCCATGTTTCTCAGATGACCATCAAACCATATGAAATAGGAACACAGGTAGGCTGGTCAACCCCTTGAGCCTGCTCTGCTATTCATTAGGATCAGGGCTGATCCGACATTCCTCACTTCTACTTGTAAAGAATAATGGCGAATCCTAAGGTCATGAAAGATGTTTTATAAATGAAGGTCTTTCTTTTTAATCAGAAATTGCTTGCTTAAATATCACCATCCCTAAACTCAGATAAATATGTACACAGACATGCACCAGTTGGCACAGTCGTACACTTTGATGTCTAAAGTCTTTCATTCTCTGTTTTGATCGTTAGAAATACTCATCATGAGCCATACAGATCACTAATACAACAATAAGATCAAAGAAGCAAACTCTGAACAAAACAAGAACTCTGGAGAGCTTCCAGACCTGAATCTTTGCCAAAGCACCTTCTGCATTTACACTTCAAACTTAAATAAACTCCCCTTTCTATTCATCTGAGTGACCAATCTGTCAGAAGCTGTTGCTCTCTTGCTTCTAAACCATGTCAGTTTATGGCCTGAAAGTCCTGCATTTTGCCGCTGTATGAACATGGTTTATTCCCAAAGCTATTCACAGCTCTTACCTATGACGTATATCCCATCGTCCCATTAGCCTTCTGATTTGACTTGGAGGACACTTTCAAGGCAATTTTCAGGACACTTTTTCAAAACTTTTTTCACGTGATGTGGGTATCATTAGCAAGGTCACCATTTGTCCATCCCGAATTGCCTGTGAAAAGGTGTTGGTGAGCCACCTTCTTGAACACTGCAGATAAAGATGTTCTCATGAGTCTGCTGCCCTTGTCCTTCTAGGGGGTAGAGGTTACATGTTTGGACAGTATTGTTGAATGTGACTTAATGAGTTGCTGCAATGCATCTTGTATATAGTGCTTATGGCTGCAACTTTGCATTGGTGCTGAAGGAAGTGAACATTTAAGTTAGTGGATGGGTTGTTGATCAAGTGGGCTGCTTTATCCCAGACAGCGTTGAGCTTCTTGAGTGTTTTTGCAGTTATACTCATCCAGGAAAATGGGGAGTATTCCATCACACTCCTGATTGGTGCTTTGTAGATGGTGGACAGGCTTGGGGGTTCAGGAGATGAGTCACTTGTTGCAGGATTCCTAGTCTCTGGCCTATTCTTTAACCACAGTATTTATCTGACTGGTTCAGTCCAGTTTTTGGTTAATGGTAAAGTCCAGGATTCTGATAATGGGGGGTTCATGAAATGGTAATACCATTGAATGTTATGGGGGGATGGTTTTATTCTCTCTTATTGGAGACAGTCATTACCTGGCACTTGTGTGATATGAATGTTACTAGCTTCTCATCAGACTAAGTCTGGATATTGTCCAGGTCTTTCTGCAAATGGATATCAACTGCTTCAGTCTCTGAGGCATTGCAACTCATTCTGAACATGGTGCGATCATCAGCGAACATCCCCATTTCTGACCTTATGTTGGACGGCAGATCATTGATTAAGCAGCAGAAGATGGTTGGGCCTGGGACATCATCCTGAGGAACTCTTGCAGCAATACCCTAGTGTTGAGATATTTGGCCGTCAACAACCAAAGCAAAACCATCGTACTTTGTGCTGGGTCTGATGCCAACCAGTGGACAGTTTTCTCCTGACTCCCACTGACTCCAGTTTTGCTCGGGCTCCTTGATGCCACACTCAGTCAAATGCCACCTCGATGTCACTCTCACCTCACTCTGCGAGTTAGTTCTGTTCTTTAGTCCATTTTTGGACCAAGACTGTAGTGAAGTCTGGAACTGAGTGGCTCTGGTGGAAATGACACAGAGCATCAACGATCAGGTTGTTGCTCTGTAAATTCCAGCTGACATCACTTTAACTCAGGATCAAGTGTAGGCTGATGGGATGGTTATTGGCTAGATTGAATTTGCCCTGCTTTCAGTGGACAGGACACACCTAGACAAATTTCCACATTGTCAGGAAGATGCCTGTGTTGTAGACGTATGGAACAGCTTTGCAAAGTGTTTTGCTAGTTTTGGAGCACAGGCTTTCAGAACCACAAATGGAATGGCCTTCGCTGTATCCAATGCTTTTAGTCATTTCTCAGTATCATGTGGTGTGAACCAAATTGCCTGAAGGCTGACGTCTGTGATGCTGGGGAATCGCTAGAGTGGACAGAGTTGGATCATCCACTCCGAACTCTGGCTGAAGATGGTTTCAAATGTTTCAGCTTTGTCTCTGACACTGACGTATGGGGATAGGCATGTTTTTGAAGTCCCCTCCTGTAGTTAGTTGTTTTATTGTCCTTTACGATTCAGAGCTGGAAGTGGCAGGACTGCAGAGCTGTGATCTGGCCAAATGATTGTGGGATTGCTGAGCTTTGTCTACTGTGTGCCGCTTCTGCTATTCATCATGCATGCAGTGCTGTGTTGTTGCTTTACCAGGTTAGACTCCTTTTTGATGTGGCTGATGTTGCTCCTATTTTGCCAGGGTTGGTCCCTGGCTTATGAAAAGGATAGAGTGAGGAATAAGCTCGGCTACAAAATGCCATTGAACACAATTCTGCTGCTGCTGTTGGCCCTCAGTGATTCATGGAGGCCCACTTTTGAGGTGCTAGTGCATTCTGGCTCTATCCCATTTAGCAATGTGAAGATGAAGTCCCATCATCATGTGGCTTCCACAAGGACTGTAAAGCGGCCACTGCTACCAATACTATCATGGATAAATTAATCTTTGACAGAAAGATTTGTGAAGATACTTGTTAGTTCTCTTACGACATGCTGCTGGCTCAGTCTGGTAGGTGTCTTCAGTTGTTTGTGTGGTCTGGTCTATAATGGAAAGACCAAACACACTTAGGTGTCATCCTGAGTGTCTTATCACTTGCCACTTTAATTCCCAGTTCCAACCCCGCTCTGATCTTTCTGCAGTGCTGTCAGGAAGTTCAACACAAGGAAACAGCCAATTATCTTTTAATTAGACACTTTGCAATGCTCTGGTCCCAACATTCGTTTTACCAAACTCAATCTTAAACCTTACTGCAATGCTCGAACAACGTTAGGGGTTGTAGATTTTAAACAAAAAGAAAAAGTTGTGGTTTGCACTTGTAGATTCAAAATAACAACAACGGGTTTATTGAAGGGTTATTAGGTTTATTGTTGCCTGTCCAGAGTGGACATTGAAACTAAGGCAGGAGCCTGTGAAACAGCCCAGTGACAGCATCATCAAATCATGTGACCAACTCTTCCAACAATCATGCAGCCATTTAAATATATAACACCTAGCTGCCACGTTCTTCATGTGGGACCGGCTTTTCATGAGAGTGAAGTGGAAAAACAGGATTTTACTGGAGCTGCCCCCTCTTGGCAAAGAAATCTGCACCTTTTCTTCTCCTGTTGCTTCACTTTGTTCTACACTGCCAGCATTTCACCGTCCCATTTCAGAACTGCCTTACCCCCAATTTATTCAGTGATTCCAGTGTTCTCCGTATCCCTTAAGTGTGATCAGTTTGTATTGTACTATTTTGTATTGCTATCAATTCAGCAATTTACCCACCCCCTCTTTTCTATTTAAACATTCTCTTTCCCCTTTTATGTGTGTGTGGGTTTTTTTCTCTCCATGTTTTTGCTCTGCTCCTTTTAAGGTGCTGTTCCCGTGATTTCTTTGCAGTCCCAATCATAAGTATAACAGTCATTTGTCTGTCTCCACCATAGCTACTGACTGATCTGCTGGGAGTTTCCAGCTTTTGCTCAAGAATTCCTGCAGTTGGAGGTTTTCATTGTTATAAATATAAAGAAGATACATTGCTGCTTCAAGACAACAGATTGACTGCGTGAATTAACTGAGGAAACAAAGCTTTGAACAGTTTAGAACAAACCCGAACACAAGACGAGTCATGGTCACATTATACAGTTTAGAACCATTCTAAAATAAGAATGACTTGCTGAGCATGCAGTTGTCAGGTTAACGTGGGGCATTTTTTTGAAAGTATCCAATTAGTTATTTGCAATTTATTCAGATACAAGCTTGGACTAAAGTGATTAGAAGGCTCTAACGTAAGACATTGGACACAAAATAACGTATTTAGATTCTATTATTAGCTTTATTGTAACATTTATTATAGCTTTACAACAACTCCATTAGTAAGTGTTGCTCCTTTATAATCATTTTAAAGTCTATGATTCACTGACAGTATGTAATCTGGTAAACACCTGGTGTGTACCTGTGAGGAGAGCACACGACAATCATGATTAGCTATAAACACATGTGTCTATCATGTTAGATTAACCTGACAACTGCATGCTCAGCAAGTCATTCTTATTTTAGAATGGTTCTAAACTGTATAATGTGACCATGACTCGTCGTGTGTTCGGGTTTGTTCTAAACTGTTCAAAGCTTTGTTTCCTCAGTTAATTCACGCAGTCAATCTGTTGTCTTGAAGCAGCAATGTATCTTCTTTATATTTATAACAATGAAAACCTCCAACTGCAGGAATTCCATCCATTCCCAGGTCTCACCCAACCATTGAGTATTTCCTGTTTACATAGAAATGGAAAGAGGCAAACAAGGGCGGCACAATGGCACCATGGTTAGCACTGCTGCCTCATAGCACCAGGGGCCCAGGTTCGATTCCTGGCTTGGGTCACTGTTTGTGCGGAGTTTGCACATTCTCCCCATGTCTGCATGACTTTCCTTGGGGTGCTCCGATTTCCTCCCACAATCCAAAGATTTGCGGGTTAGGTGGATTGGCCACAGTAAATCGCCCTTTAGTGTCAGAAGGATTAGTAGATTAGATGCATGGGGTTATGGGGATAGGGCCTGGGTGGGATTGTGGTCGGTGCTGACTCGATGGGCCAAATGGCCTCTTTCTGCACCATAGCATTCTATGATTGAATGATGTTGAAACATACCTGCCAAAATGTCACCAACCCCATTCTCGTCTGCTGCAGCACTATCACCACCTTTAGAGCCAACTCCATACCTTAATCTTCAACACAATCCCATCCATTCCCAGGTCTCACCCAACCATTTGTTTTCTGCCCTCTCTCAACTATCTAGTTTCATTTACTCCTAGACCTCTATCTCCAAACCCAAGAAATTTCTCCACACCTCAGTTCTAAAAGGTTTACCCCTTATCCTCAAACTATGACCCCCAGTTCTAGACACCCCCACCATTTGTGGGAATCTACCCTGTCACCCTATTAGAATTTTATAAGCTTTTATGAGATCCCCTCTCACTCTTCTAAACTCCAGTGAATATAATCTTAACCGACTTAGTCTCTCCTCATATGACAGACCTGCCATCCCAGGAATCAGCCAGGTAAATCTTCACTATACTCCCTCTATAGCAAGGACATCCTTCCTCAGATAAGGATATCAAAACCATGCACAATACTCCAGGTGTGGCCTCACCAATGTCCTATACAATTGCAGCAAAACATCCCTATTCCTATACTCAAATCTTCTCGCTATGAAGGCCAGCATACCATTTGTCTTCTTTACTGCCTGCTGCACCTGCGCACTTACTTTCAGCAACTGATGCATGATGTATCGAAGGTCTCAGTGAGTATCCACTTCTCTCAATTTACACCCATTCAAATAACAATTTGTCTTTCTATTATTGCTACCAAGTAGAGAACCTCACAATTATCCACATTATACTGCTACGCAGATGCCTATAAACTCAGCCTATCCAGATCACGCTGAAGCATCTCTGCATCCTCCTCACAGCTCACTCTCCCACCCAACTTTGTACCATCTGCAAATTTGGAGATTAAGCTGTACATTAAAGCTGTACATTCTGGCAGGATGCACAAGTATAATATAAAAACAGCCAGCTGCTTTAAATAAACTTTTATCAAATGCAAAAGTGAAGGTCTGCTTAAGAGGAAGCATTGTTCTACCATTTATTAGATAGATTACTGGGTCAGAACATATTGGAAACTACCAGCTTTAAGGTTGAATACTGGACATCGATCAGGCAGCTAAGAATTCAAGATTGCTCATTTATTTGCCAACGCTGAACAAACAGAATGGAAAAGGGTAAGGAAAGAAATGTCCCACTCTTGCCTTTTCTTCCTTTGGTAAACAGCAACTGGGTGGCTCACTTGTTTATGCTCCATTAAGTCTTGTAAAATGAAATCATAGCGTCAACAAACATCTGTACCAGTCATTAAAAAAGACCTTCAGCCAGCCATGCTAATGTCAAGGGCGTCAGCTACATGCAATTATTGTCACCTACATGCTTATCTACATGAATAACAAATCATATTTGACAGCTATTCAGTACGCTTAGGGTAGACAGTCAGTTTCAAAGCAGAAGGAGCTGTCAGCCATCCACTGAACAAACTCTAAAATGAGAGCCGACAGTAATGTGTAGATGATGCAAAGCAAATTCTGCTGCTGTAATATTCACTGCAGTTATTTCTGGTTAGTGTTATTGCTTTCAATAGGACGGTCATGCTGAAATGTATCAATCACTATTCTAAAATTTAACTCAATGGTTACTGGCTTCCAAAAACACATCACATATAAAAAAGACATCATGTAAACCATGGCCTCTCACTAATTTTATTGGGGGAGCTGGGTTGGGCAAGGTGGGGGTTAGGGGTGAGAGACTAAGGTGCAGTGAAGGAAAAGATATTCTACGTATGGAAGTAATTTGTGAATTTCGAATACACAATCGGGGTTGGAGCTGGGAAGAGAGATGATAGAATGAAGAAAGTGACAATTACTTTCACTTTTGTATTAAAACAGCTTAAGAGTACAGTATGCAATTTGACAATGAGTGACAATCCAAGGTAAATTAAAAAAGTATGCATTCATAAAATTATTCCATATTCACTTAGTGCTGAGTGCCCACACTCTGCCTTTCTAAAAACAGCCAACATATGTACAGCAGTTTTAATAATAGCATATCGTCCCAAGGCACAATACAGGAGCAATTATCAAACAACATTTTGCACCGAGACACATACAAAGACTCTGGGACCAATGACCAAAACGTTTGTCAAAGAGATGGACTTCAAAGAAGCATTTTAGAGGAGAAGAACAAGTCAGAGTGGCAATTCCAGAACTTAAGCCGAGGCAGCTGAAGATGTAAGAGGCAAATAAGAACAATGAGCAGGAACAGGCCATCTGGCCCCTCGAACCTGCTCTGCCATTCAATAAGATCATGGCTGATCTTTTCATGGACTCAGCTCCACTTACCCGCCCACTTACCATAACCCTTAATTCCTGTACTGTCCAAAAATGTATCTACTCTTGCCTTAGAAACACTCAATGAGGCCTCAAATGTTTCACTGGGCAGGGAATTCCACAGATTCACAGCCCTTTACACAAAAGGTCCTCTTCAAACCTGCTTCCCCTTATTTTGAGGCTATGCCCCCTAGTTTTAGTTTCACCCGCCAGAGGAAACAACTTCCCTACTTCTATCTTATCTATTTCCTTCCTTCTTATGTGGAGAGATGGAAAATCAGACATGAGCAAGAAGACACAATCACTGGAATTCTTTTGCCTTGCCCATTGCGGAATTGGAAAGGGAAAGGGGTAGAGAATGGAAATGTCCATTGACCTCAGGCAGGAATTTTTGGTTTCACTCGAGCGAGGCCATAAAATATCACCCAATGAGTGGGCAGAGACCTGAGAGAGTTTTTGATTTCATTTATTATTGTCACATGTATTGGTATTCAGTGAAAAGTATTGTATCTTGGGTGCCATACAGCCAAAGCATACCATTCATAGAGAAGGAAAGGAGAGGGTGTAAAATGTTCTGTTACAGTCATAGCTAGGGTGTAGAGAAAGATCAACTTAATATAAGGTAGATCCAGGATCAAGAAGGAATAGCAGCAAGGAAGAAGCTATTCTCAAGTTGGTTGGTACACAACCTCGGATTTTGTGTCTTTTTCCCAACAAAAGAAGGTGTAACAGACTATGTCCAGGGTGCCTGGCTCCTTGATCATGCTGGTTGCTTTTCTGAAGCAGTGGGAAGTATAGACAGAGTCAATGGATGGGAGGCTGGTTTGAATGACAGACTGGGCTTTGTTCATTACCCTTTGTAGTTTCTTACGGACTTGCTCAGAACAGGAGCCATACAAAGCTATGATACATCTGATTGGATGCTTTCAATGGTGCATATGTGAAAGTTGGTGAGAATCATAGTGGACATACTGAATTTCCTTAGCCTCCTGAGAAAGTAGAGTTATAAGACTAAAGAAGGTTACAGGTATAACGAGGTTTGAGGCCATGGAGGGACATGGACGCATTGGTGGTCATCTTTCAGGATTCTATAGACTCTGGAACAGTCCCAGCAAATTGGCGGGTAGCTAATGTCTCTCCAATGTTCAAAAAAGGAGGTAGAGAGTAAACAGGCAATTATAGACCAGTAAGCTTATCATCAATAGTGGGGAAAATTCTCAAATCCATTATCAAGGACTTTATAACAGAGCATTTAGAAAACAGTGGCAGGGTCAGACAGAGTCAGCATGCACTTATGAAGTAGAAATCATGCTTGACAAATCTGTTGGAATTCATTGAAGATGTATCTAATAGAGTTATTAAGGGGGAGCCAGTCAATGTAGTATATTTGGACATTCAGGAAGTGCTTGTCAAAGTCCTACATAAGAGATTATCGTGCAAAATTAAAGTGCTTGGGATTGGGGGAAGTGTATTGAGATGGATAGAAAATTGGTTGGCAGAGAGAAAACAAAGAGTAGGAATTAATGGATGCTTTTAACTAGTGAGGTGCCACAAGGGTCGGTGCTGGGAGCCCAGCTATTCATAATATATATTAATGATTTGAATGAGGTAACAAAATGTAACTTCTCAAAGTTTGCAGATGATACCAAGACAGGTGGGAGGGTGAACTGTGACGAGGATGCAGAGATCCTTCCGAATGATCTGGAAAGTTTGGGTGAGTGGGAAATCAATGGCAGATGCAGTATAATTTGAATAAGTGTGAGGTTATTCACTTTGGAAGCAAAAACAAGAAGGCATATTACTACTTGATTGGCTGTAAATTGGGAGGAGGGGACTGTGCAGTGGGACCTGGATATCCTTGTGGACCAGTCACTGAAGGTAAGCATACAGATGCAGCAGGTAGTAAAGATGGCAAATGGTATACTAGCCTTCACTGTAAGAGGTTTCGAGGGCAGGAACTGGGAAGTGATGTTGCAATTATACAGCACCTTCGTGAGGCCATATCTAGAATATTGTGCACAGTTTTGGTCTCCTTTTCTGAGGAAGAATGTTCTTGCTCTTGAGGGAGTGCAGAAAAGGTTTACCAGGGTGGCTACGGGGATGGTGGGACTGATGTATGAGGAGAGATTGACTACGTTAGGATTGTTTTCACTGGAAATCAGACAAATGAGGGGGGAACTTGTAGAGACTTATAGAATTCTAACAGGACTAGACAGGATAGATGCAGGGAGAATATTCTCGATGTTGGGGAAGTCCAGAACCAGGGGTCACAGTCTGAGGATTTGGTGTAGGCTATTTAGGACAGAGGTGAGGAGACATTTCTTTACCCAAAGAGTGGTGAGCCTGTAGAATTCATTACCACAGGAAGTAACTGATGCCAAAACACTGAATGTATTCAAGAGACAGCTAGACTTGGGGCGAATGGAATCAAAGGTTATGGGAAAAAAGCAGGATTTGGCTATTGAGTTGGATAATCAGCCATGATTGTATTGAATAGTGGAGCAGGCTTGAATGGCCAAATGGCTTCCTCTTGCTCCTATCTTCTATATTTCTAAGTAAAGCCAAGGATGTTAACTTATACCTGGTCTAACAAATGGGAAGGTGGTGCAGTTGGAGTTGCAGTTCGTAAATTCAAGCCAGAATGGAAAGTTCTAAAAATGACATTCAACAGTCTTTAAAGCCAAGAGTAAGACAACTGAGGAAAGAGAAGCCACATTTTATCACAGTGAAATATTTTCCGCTGGGAGTTTCAATGTTAAAATGCTGGCAGACCAAGCCTTCTGAGGCTTTAGATATAAAAGGGTTTAATATATTCATCATTACATTATGCGGTGACCATGGTTGGGAAATAAACGTTTCAGGGTAGACAACATTTTGAATTGATAGACAGAATGGTAAAGGAGAAGGGAAGCCCTAATAATAAGAGATGGCAAAAGGACACCTGTAGGAAATGATCTTGCCTCCAAAGATCAGAGAGTAGAATAAATGTGGATGGAGATTAGGAATAATGAAAATGCCGGTAATAGCCATGGGAAACTTTACGAAGCAAATGGGCAAAGACATTCTGATAGATGGGTTTATAGAGTGCTCTCATAACAGTTCCGAGAACACCACATTGTTGAACCAACCAGGACCAAAGCTATTTTTGGTCTAGTATTATGTAACAGGGCTAGGTTAATTGGCACTCTCATAGTAAAAGTGATCATAAAACAATTAAATTCTATTTTAAGTTTGAAGCTGACATGCTCAGGTCCAATACTAGAATCTTAAACAAACAAAGTCAATCACACAGGGGAGGGATGGCAAAGTTTTATTGGGCACATTGACTCAACTGTATAGTGGTAAATGAACAGTGAGAAACATTTTAAGAATTTATACAAAGTGTTCAATAGAAAGACTTTCCGTAAAACAAACTCAGTGAGAAGGATTCATCCATGCCCAACCAGGGAAGTTAAGGACAGTATCGGATTACAAAAAGATTTTAGAATGCTGCAAAAGAAGACTGAGGTTTAGAAAGGTTCAAAAAGCAGAAAATGGCAACCAAACACTGATGAAAGAGAAAAATAGAATAGGAGAGTAAACTTGCCAGGAGTGTAACATTGCTTACAATCTGTTTAAATGGGTATAAAAACGAGAGTGGCAAACAAACACTGATTCCTGAAGGGCAAAGACAAGAGGAATTATCATAGAATTTGAGGAAATAACTAGAGATGTTAAATAAATAGCTTGTATCCGTCTTCACAACAGAAGACACAAATTACACACCAGACATGGAGGGTAATCAATGGGACTAATAAGAGTGAGAAACTGAAAGTAGACAGAGCAAAAAATATTACAGAAACTTAAGGACTAAAAGCCAACAGATCTCCATGGGCTGATGTCCTACATCCCAGGATTCTAAAAGAGGTTGCGGCAGAGATACTGGTTATGATTTTCCAAAATTCTCGAGATTCAAATGGATTGGAAGTTAGGAACTGTGACACCACTCTTCAAGAAGGGAGGGAGAGAGAAAAGTAGAATGAGAGGGGCCAGTCAGTCTGCCATTAGTCATTGGGGAAATGCAGAAATCTACTATAAAAAAGTCTTAATGATGCACTTAAAACATCATGGCATGATCAGAACTCCAACATGGGCTCTACAAAAGGGAAATTTTGCTTTTCAAATTTATTAGAGTTTCATAACAATAGGGTGGATAAAGAGGAGCCAGTAGATGCAGTATGCTTGGATTTCCAAAGGCGTTCAAGCTAATGCAAAAAATTAATACCCAAAATAAGGGTCATGAAATTGGGGATAATCTATTCACATAGATCAAAGACAGGTTAATGAACAGGAAGCAGAGTTCAAGGATTAATGGGGAACTTTCAAGTTGACAGGCTGTGACTAGACAAGTGTAGCAAGGGGTGTCAGCTATTTACAATTTATATGAATGAGTTGGAGGAAGAGAGTGATTAATGTACCTATATTTTGTTAATGAGATAATGTTAGGTGGGAATGCAAGCTGTGAGGAGGATACAAAGATGTTGCAAAGAAATATAGACAGGTTAAGCAGGTGGGCAACAAGATGGCAACGGAGTATAATGTGAGGAATTCTGAGGTTATTCACTTCGGTTTGTAAGGACAGATAAACAGAATATTTTCTTCAAAGGCTTGAAACCTTTAAAGATTTAAGTTTAGAGAGACTTGGGTGTACATGTGTAAGGAACATAACGATAGCATGCAGGTACCACATGGAATTAAGAAGGGAAAGGGCATGTTGGCTTTATTGTATCCTTGCATTCTCTCTCTGCCTCTGTCTCCTTGCTTTTGAAATAGGCAGCACCATTTTCTATTTTGGTTACACCAGCTGCAGCGATCCTGGGCCAGTTTCTCCCAGAACTCCTAAATAAAGCTTTCAGAGTGTCTTTGTAGATGTATCTACCTTTGCCCAACATGGTCTAAAAAGATTTTAGAATGCTGCAAAACAAGACTGTGGTTTAGAAAGGTTTGAAAACCGAAAAATGGCAACCAAACATTGATGAAAGAGAAATCTTTCATTTTCTGAAAGACTCAAGTTTTCCAGTGAACCGAGAGTCAAACAGTCTAACTATATGACCAGCCCAACTCAATTGTGGCTATCTCAGTATCATGTAGATGCTTGGAATATCAGCTCAGGTGAGTGCCTCAGTGTCTGCTCCATTGTCCTGCCATCTGATCTTTAGAAGCTTCCAAAGGCAGCTCATGTGCAAGTGGTTGAGCTTCTTGGAATGATGCTAGTAGACAGTACATGTCTTACATGCGTGGAGCAGAATGGGTAGGACTATTGCCCGCTAGACTTTCAGTTTGGCAGGCAGACTTACTCTCTTTAATTCTCAGACTGCTGATTGAAGTCAGCCAAAGGTTACATTAACTTTGGCAATTGTTGTACGTGTTTTATCACTGATACAGCCGCTTTGAAAGAGAGTGCTGCCGAGATAAAGTAACTTAGTCACTACTGACAGATTCTGGCCATGGACTGAAACCTTGTGTTTGAGGGAGGGCTTTCCTGCAGTAGGCTGGTAAATTACTTCAGTTTTCTTTGTGTTGATCATAAGGCTAAAGTTGTCACATGTACTGGGCAGCAAGTTCATGCCACACTGTGTGATATCTCTGAACCATCAACGCACACACAATCATCAATAAACAGGAAATTGTGTGTGTGTCCTTGGCAACTTTGATCTTTACCCCAGAGTTGTGTCAGATTGAGCAGCTTCCCATCCACACAATATTGGATTTCGAAGCCAGGATCACCAGCATTGTGGACATCAGACAACATGGCAGAGAAAGACAGGAAGAGGGCCAGCTTAATGCCAGTAGTGGCTGGGACTGAATCACGATCCAGGACATGCACAAGCACGCCAACATGGAACCGTTGAGCCATCGTGATGAATTTATCGGTACAGCCAAGTTTCTCCACTACCTCCCAAAGGGTCTCAGATGGGTTATGTCAAAAGGCCTTGGTCAGGTCAACAAACATGGTGTGGAGGTCCATGTTCTGTTCGTGCATTTCTCCTGGAGCTGTTCAACTGAAAACAACATTTCAGCAGTACCTCAAACTTTTCTGAAGCTGCAGACTCCCCAGCAACAGATCCTGGTCAAGATGTTGTATTAAGCGGTTCCGAAGGATGTTTAAAGTTTAAGTTTAAAGCTTACTTATTAGTGTCATAAGTAGGCTTACATTAGCACTGCAATGAAGTTATTGTGAAAAATTCCCTAGTTGCCACACTCCAGCATCTGTTCAGGTACACAGAGAGAATTTAGCAAGGCCAATGCATCTAACCAGCACATCTTTTGGATCATGGGAGAAAACCAGAGCATAGGGAAGAAACCCATGCAGACTCCACAAATACCGTGACCCAAGTCGGGAATTGAACCCAGGTCCCTGGCGCTGTGAGGCATCAGTGCTAACCGCTGTGCCACCGTGCATGGTTGCACTTACCTGAGAGGTTGCAGAGGAGAGGTTCACTAGATGAGATGAGAGGGTTGACCTATATTCTCTGCAGTTTAAAAGAATAAGAGGTGGTCCCACTGAAAAACACAAGATTCTGAAGAGGCTTGACAGGGTAGACACTGAAAGAACATTGGCTAGGGAATCCAGAATACAGTGTCTTGGTATATGGAGATGATCATTAAGGACTCATGAGAAACCTTTCTCACTCAGAGAATTGTGCACCTTTGAAATTTTTTATCCTTGTGGGCTATGGATGCTCTATCATTAAACATATTCAATGCTGGGAAAGACAGATTTTTGGGCTTGGGTTTTCACAGTGTCGACAAGACTCTGCACCATATCCAAAATGGCGGACGGATCTTCAATCCTCAAATCTGAACCTCATATTGGATAGAAACCATTTTTGTCAGCAGGGGAATGGGGTGGCTGGGGGGTCGGGGGTGGGGGGGGTGGCGGGGAGGTGGTTGGTGTGTGTGCAAGTTGAAAGTGAAGTTCAGCCAATAGTTGTACAGCTCGCTCGAAATGGTGTATGGTTTACTCCTGCACCGATCCCTCCGTTTTCAATTACATTATTGGATGTACCAAATCAGTTGGTGTGAGGCAGCTAAAACCACCTCAGCAGTGGCATGTCAGTCCAGGGCTTCAACTGTGCACCCATTTCAACCTCTGTTGGGCTGCCTCACTTAGCTGTTTAAACAGATATACTTGGCTCAGTCACCACAAACTGCACAGACAAACTTCATCACATGGAGTGCAGGTCTCAACAAGTCCAGACACAAACAAGCAGATTCCTTTATCGGAGCATGCCCGGACATGCCAGAAATGAGGCATGTGAGATTGGCAAAGAATGCCGAGAAACAAAGTGAAAGCTGAAGGTCGCAGAAGAACTAATATCCGCTGGAATACTGATTAACACTGACATTTACCTTTAAAAGAGCAATACAATAAATTTTCAGGTTGTTCTCATTTAGCAAGATAGTCAGTCACAGGGCATAGGTTTTTGAGGAAGGGGGTGGTGCTGAAAGAATTTTCATTAAATGTCAGACGCTCTCTTTTTATTCCCCTCCCTCCAGTTGGCTTTGCTGTCAGACTATCGACCAACAGCAGATACTGAAACTCCACCGAACAGATTCTGCTGATAGTCAGCAATGAGACCAGCAGGAGGTTGAGCTGATCCCTGTTGCCAAAGGAACAGGCCATGGTATTAGCCAGCTGATCTCATCCTATTACGCACCGCTCCAAGCAGAGAAAAAAACTGTTTCATTACTTTCAATCATTTTCATTTAAAGTAAACATTCCACAAGCAGCAATCATTCTTGCAGCACTGACCCTCCTTCCAATGGGAACTCAAAGAACAAGGCAGTTTCCGCGTGTCAGGAGTAAGTTACAAATTTATGTTCCCCTGCACACAGTTTGGCTAGCCAGGGACACCAACTGGCCCTGGATTTTCCCAAACCTTCCGCTGGGTTGCAAATTTGTCAGAAAAAACATGGGAAATCATAGGGCACATTCCCTAAGAGTTTCAGTCCAGGTTTCCCATATGGCAACAAAGAAACTGGGTGCAATCTTACCACCCGTTCGTGCCACGTTCCCGCTGCAGCGAGGTCGGAAAATTTGGCGGCAGGCCAAATCTCTGTTCATGACAGTAGGATGGGAAAATCCGACCAGTGTGAATGGTGATAAGATCGCAGCCACAGTTCAAAAGTATTTCATGGGCTTGGCAGTGCCCTGGAAGGTCCTGAGGGTGTGACAGCAGATCTATAAATCCCAATCTTTCTGTCAATTTACAGACTTCACTGGAGGAGGGATGATAATTGAAAAATGCTTGCATTTATATACCTTTCACAACTTTAAGAAGTCTTAAAATGCTTTAAACCAATAAGGTACTTTTTGAAGTGTTGTTAACTGTTGTCATGTAGGAAGTGCTGCAGCCAATTTGCACACAGCAAGCTGATCAAGTGAAAAATATTGGACAGGATAGCAAGGATAACGTTCCTGCTCATCTTCAAAATAGTGAAGAGATCTTTTACTTTCACCTGAGGGGGCAGATGGGGCCTGAGTTTCATACTTCATCTGAAAGACAGTACCTCCCTATCTCCTTCAAGAAGACAACCTACTACCAAAGAAAAGCCAAGCATGTGCCTTAATGACTATCGTCCGGTGACTTGACCCCTATCATTGTAAAGTGCTTCATAAGGCATGAATAAATTCTGCCTTCCAGATCGCCTGGATCCATTACAGTTCGCCTACCACCACACCAGGTCCACAGAAAATGTCACCTCCCTGGCCCTACACTCAACCCTGGAACATCTAGGCAACAAAGACATCTATGTCAGATTCCTATTTATTGACTACAAGTCAGCTTTCAACACCATTATTCCTACGAAACCCATCTCCAAACTCCATGGCCTGGGGCTTGGCTTCTCCCTCTGCGACTAGATCCTAGTGACAGACCACAATCAGTAAGGAATGACAACAATGCCTCCTCCAGGAGATCCCCAACACTGGTGTCCCACAATGCTGTGTCCTTAGCCCCATACTATACTCCTTATACACCTATGACTGTATGGCCAAATTCTCCTCCAACTTGACTTTCAAGTTTGCTGATGACACCACCATAGTGAGTCAGATCTCATACAATGACGAGATGGAGTACAGGAAAAAGATAGAGAATCTGGTGAACTGGTGCGATGACAATAATCTCTCCCTCAATGTCAACACAACAAAGGAGATAGCAGGAAGCATACAGGAGAACACACCACTGTTTACATCAATGGAGAAGTAGTAGAAATAGTCAAGCACTTCAAATTTTTAGGTGTCCAGATCACCAATAACTGGTCCTGGTACACCCCCCACTCCCCCATACCAACACTATCTTTAAGAAAGCACACCAATGTCTCTACCTTCTCAGGAGGCTAAGGAAATTTGACATGTCTGTTAAGACTCTCACCAATGTTTACAAATGCTCCGTAGAAAGCATATTTCTGGTTGTATCACAGCTTGGCATGGCTTCTGCTCTATCCAACACTGTAATAAACTACAAAGATTTGTGAACAAAACCGAGTCCATCACACAAAGCAGCCCGCATCCATTGACACTGTCTATACTTCTCGCTGCCTTGGAAAAGGGTCCCACGCACCCTGGGCATGCTGGGCCCGACTTTATCATCGCATTGCACCTATTTTCGGGCGCACAGACTTGGTAAAGTTGGACTGAGGTGAGTAGCATGATCCATGCCTGCCTCTGTGCTGTTTCCCCCTTTACCAAGGCTCAAAAATGGCCACAATTGGGAGTGCACCCGAAACATTTGCATGC
The DNA here is from genome assembly GCF_965287045.1 of Carcharhinus amblyrhynchos. Classification (NCBI taxonomy): domain Eukaryota; kingdom Metazoa; phylum Chordata; class Chondrichthyes; order Carcharhiniformes; family Carcharhinidae; genus Carcharhinus; species Carcharhinus amblyrhynchos. Next base: position 38,934,433 of record NC_137328.1, on the reverse strand, counting down.
CTTTAAGTTAACTAAATGGGCTGCACGCCCAACATTACAGCACTTCCCTCTTTACCACTGCATTCGCCCATCGAGAATCAGCATGAAATACACATGCTCCATAGAAATCCAATTCGGACGCTCTAATTAGTGAGGAGATAGGTGCCAAGCGCCAATGGCTCTCTGCTCGAGATCGGTGGGGGTGGGGAAGTGGGTCCATTGCCACTCTACCTGAGATCGGTGGAGGGAAAGGGGGGTGGCGGGGGAGGGGGCTCTGCTGCCACTCAGCCTATGATCAGTCGGGGAAGGGTGGTGCAATCTGTCTGGGTGGGGAGGAGGGGTGGGGGCATAAAGGGATCAGTAATGTTGTGGGGGTGGAGCAATGTCTGTGCGGGCCAGACGGAAGTGTTATTTGGCCTGGGAGGGATGTGGGAGGGGAGCAGCATTCTATCAATCTTTTTCTGCGCATGCGCAGTTTGAGGCACCAGTCAGAGCTGTAGGATGTCAGGTACGTTAAGGCCTGCCTACAGGCTTCTGCAGCGCGATTCAGAATCGATGATATTTTTGCAGGCAGAGTGAGAACAGGTCTAAAAGTCAGATCTGAATCATTCCCAATTTCAACTCCACCCAGCATTTAGAATCAAAATGGTAAAATAGGACCCACACTCTTTCACCTTCTTTCATTGGGAAAAACGTACAAAAGTCTGAGGGCATGTACCAATCGACTCAAGAACAGCTTCTTCCCTGCTGCCATCAGATGTCTGAATGGACCTACCTCGCATTAAGTTGATCTTTCTCCCTAGTTGCAATCGTAACACTACATTCTGCACTCTCTCCTTTCCTTCTCTATGAACAGTATGCTTTGTATAGCATACAAGAAACAATACTTTTTATCATGTGACAGTATTAAATCAAATCAAATCTCTGACAGAGCAGCACCCCCTCAATACTGCATTGGAGTGTCAGCCTGGATTTTTGGATGACGATTTCAACAGCAGGTGAGCTGAGGCAATGGTAGATGGGCAACATTGCAAAGGTGAAAATAGGTGGTCAAACTGATGGTGCAGATGTTTGGTCAGAGGTTCATCCAGGGTCAAATATGACACCAAGGTTCCAAACAATCAAGTTCAACTTTTAGGCCGTTGTAAGGAAGACGGATGGAATTGGTAACTAGGGAACAGACTTTGTGGGTGGAATACAAACAATGGCTTAGGTTTCCCAATGTTTATTTGGAGGAAATTGCTTCTCATCCAATGCCGGATGTCAGACAAACAGTCCAATCGAGAGTGGAGGCAGCAGAGGGATCTAACTTAGAAAATTTCCAGATGTGACACATCTTCATTTATATTTCTTCAGGTTTACTTTCGAAAAGAACCAATCTCTCCTTCAATAATCTGTCCAGACATTTTACACGGGGTTCATTGGCAACATTGTTAGCTTTATATCTTACAATGGCCAGCTGTCAGAAGGATTGCCTGAGCTCTTTAATGATTAAGTTACCCAAGCGTTAACTTTCACATTCTAACCCAATTCCCATTTCACACGCTCAGTCTTTCAAAATGGCCGCTTTCCATTTCAAAATCCGAGAAACACGAGATTAAGAAATGCTTCACTGCTTTTGGGAGACTTTCCTTTGAGTCCACAGTGCCTTCAAACTGTTTAAAACATCTGCTGGCTGGCACCCGACAAACCACGATTCCTTTTTCTTTGGTTGTGCAATTCCTTCCTCACTCACAACAGTAAAGAATGGGCTCTTTGTCTTGCAACATTGACCATTTCCAGACCTGACACTGCCCTCTCCTCGCTTTTCCTCAAGAACTATGATTTCCTCTTCTTGCCTCAACTACCAGTGGTACAATTTGAGGTGCACAGATACAATACCTTTGCAAAGGAAGCCATGAACGAAGTCAGCTGACTTTGTTAACGGCTTCTTTTGCAAAGGTATTGTATCTATGCCCTTCAAATTGTTACCACCGCCCCTTCTTCAAAGGACTATCTTCAATCTCTTCATCCTCTCCAGCCGCCATCTCTTTCCTAAACTTCCTTTCCTCTCGCTGCCACTCAACTCCATCTCAACCTCTCCCACAATTCTCCATTCAAACTCACTCAAGTCAATTTTCTGGCTTCCTGCTCCACCCACAGGAAGGTACACAAAAAGCAGAAAAGGGTGACAAAGCAGACAGCGCTCCAAAAAGGGATATGATAAGAAACCTGCAAGGACTATTCAAAATCAACACGATTGACTTTTGCAATTACATTCGGGAGAATTAGGTGGGTCAGAAGCAATACCAGTCCCTTTAAAACGAACAAGTGAATGTTAATGGAGATAAAGAAATGCCAGACAGACTGAATAATTACTTTCTATCAGGATTTATAGTTGAGTACGAGGTCAGCATGCCAGACATCCCAGGGAGGCTATAATTAAATCAAAATTAATATAAATCTTTCCATAACTGTTACTTTGCTTGTGACATTAAAGAATGATGGATTCCCAGAACCAGGCGGTTTTGGAAACTATTCTGTTTGACTACTGGAAGATCGTGCATATCACAGAGGGAAACCACAAGTCCCCTGATTTGACCGCACCTGGAGTACTGCGAGCAGTTTTGGGCACTAGACTTTTACAAAAATATCTCGGCCTTGGAGAAAATGCAAGTCAGATTTACTGGAATTATATCTGGACTCCCAATGGTTAACATTCAAGGATTTAACAAACTAGGGTTATATATTCTCTGGAATTTAGATGGCTACGGGGTAATTTGATTTAAGCCTCTAACATATTGAGGGGAGCAGTTAGGATAGGTTGAAATAAAGAATTTCTGCTAGTCGGGAGTTTAGGGCACAGAGTAAAAACTGGACTCTGGCCTTTCAGGCATGAAATTAGGGAACATGTCTTCAGACAGAAGGATTTCAGAAATTTCAAACTCTCTTCCAAGGACAACTATAGCTACACCACCTTTTTAATTGAGATTGATAGATTTTTGTTTGCCAAGGATATTGAGGGATTTGGGGTAAGGGAGGATGTATGAAGTTAGATCAAACATCAGACACAATCTCATTGAATGGTAGCAATACAATTTCAAGGGCTTAAATAGTCTATTCCTGTCATTAATTTCCCCTTTGTGGTCAATCTCCATATTAACGCCATCATTTGATTCTGATTATACATTTTCCAATGCTGCTCCCACATATCCTGAAATAACATCTTCTCCTGTCATCACACTGTCTTCTTGGGAATATCCCAAAGTTCCACCCTTGGCCTTTCCAATTTCTGATTTACATGCTGCCTCTCATTGACATCTGTTACAGATGGGACACTCTCTACAGCTGGAGTGTCAAAATGCATTTCTTCTTATTGCTGTCACACTTGGTTCCATAACCATCACTGTGCTGGCAGACAATATATCATTAATATGCGGGTTTCAAACACATTTTTTGATTTGAAATTAAACGTTCCTCCAAATTACGCGGTCAAGCCTAAAGCTATCCTGTTTCATTCCCCCCCAAAGCCGAGTGTGCCTTGGCTTTGGCACAACTGTTTTCACAGCTGTGTGCACAGGTTGAGCCTTATGGCGCACAGCCTCGGTGACTTTGCGCTAAGCTTCCTGCTACATGTTGCATCCAGACTGTTCTGGCCACAACGTACACTTCTGTCCTTACCCTACACTGGCACCACTACCAAAGCTCTGACACACATTTGTTAGCTCCAGACTCAGCATCAGCAACCTCTATTCTTATTAACTTCCAAATATCTGCATTCCACCTCTTTCAACTTATACCTTACTCGAGTCCCTGGACTCTATGCTTCACTTCTCATCAACTTCCTCCAGTCCCACATTCAAACTCATGGGGGAGGGGTTTGGGTTGGAACACCTACATCATGGCCAAATATGGATCACAACCCTGCAGTGTGTAGGAAATAGTGACCCGGCTGCAATTTCAGTCAAATTGGCCAATTAATAGCCACTGGCAGACTAATAATTTAGCTGTGAACAGCAAGCAGGCTCTCGAAGTTATCCAGCCCTCCAACACAGTAATTCATAGTTCAGGAAAAACATAAAGAGAGAGTGACTCTATCTTGAGGCGTCCTCTCTTCAGCTCATCAAACTTTAAAATCAGACAATGGCCCCAGCAGCCAGGCCACAATGGCGAATGGGTTATTTCCACAGGACAGCCTGTGGCCTCAGCGGTGGTCAGGTAGGTGAGGGGAGTATCAAAGCTTGGTTAGGCCCTGTGGTTTACTCCGTCTGCTGTCAGAAGGCCATATCAGGGCAACTGGCCTAGTATCTCATGTTGGTGGGAAGAAGGGTTTTGTAAGCCAAATTGAAAATTTCAGTCTGCTCATAACAGTAGGCCTTTATTTGCCTTTAGACAATCTAAATAGCTACTGCTATTTTTTGCTTCCGCCCACTTCCATGCTTGCCCATATTCTCCAGTTTTCCATTCTGTTTTCTACCATTCCACCATCAGCGTCTGCCAGGAGTTTGCACATTCTCCCCACGTCCACAGGGGTTTCCTCCCACAATTCAAAGATGTACAGGTTAGATCGAATTGCCATGCTAAATTGCCTCTTAGCATCGGGGGGATTAGCAGGGTAAACACATGGAGTCACAGGGATAGGGCCAGGGTGGGATTGTTGTTGGAGCAGACTCAATGGGTTGAATGGCCTCCTTGTGCACTGTAGGGATTCTATGATTCTTCTATGACTCTATGAAATACAGTAAAAAGTCTGACAACACCAGGTTTCAGTCCAACCGATTTATTATGAAATACCTCATAAAGCCCTTTCACATCACTCTCTTTCCCCAATTTTAGAAAGCCGGTTTGACTTTGTCTTCAGTCATCTGCCCTCACCAGAGTGTTCAGTTCTCCTCTGCCCTGACTTGGGTCATGTGCTAGGTTCAAAACACAATCTAAATTTTTTTTTAGTTCCATTCGCGGAATATGGGCATCGCTGGCTGGCCAGCATTTATTACCCATCTCAGCTGTCCAAAAGAGGTTGAGAGTCAATCATATTCTTGTGGCAATGTGACTAAATAGAAGATTGGAAGAAAGGCATGATAGAATAGCAAAATTAAAAACTGAATATGCAATGTTATAATGATGACTTGAGGTGCTGGGTTGCAATCAGTACAGTAATGGCGAACACCTCTGAATACCCACTTCAATACACTTCCCATTTTTGCAGATGATTTCCAGTTTCACTGCTTCTCTGGAATTAAGCAAAAAAAAAATTGTTGGTGAATAGTTTTTTTTAAAGAGGAAGTAAAGCCTGTGGGGAGAAGTATTATCTGTGACAATACTTCTCACAGATTTTTTTTTTGAAAAAGTATTTGTAAAGATGGATAATTATTTTAAAATAAAGGCTACTGACACAATATATTGGCTTTTTTCCAACCAGGGCAGGGCAGGTAATATCGTAGTTTGGGCAAGGTTTGAGCATCTGAGGCTTTTTTCCCGATGATGCCGGATTGTGTGGAGGAAGAGATTAACAGAACTGCAGCAAACAAACATACATCGCAATTTCCATTTCAAGTCTCAACTAAACGGATGTCTCATGAGTTTTGTGCCAGTTAAAACCCTGACCACAGCACATGATTCAGCTCCCCACTGTTCCAAGTCCACTGCAATAGAAACTAGATTTAAAAGTTGGATCACATCTTTCATTTCAGTGGGTGGATGTAGTGGGGTGGTGGTAGAAATTGATCAATGGCAATAAAGCAATAGGGGTTTTCAGCAAATTAGTAGTTGCTGCAATTTTTCACCGCGCCCAGTCTTTGTCACACTGATGTTCACGGAATGATGGTTCAAACTCATTTTTGGAGGCACGGTGGCACAGTGGTTAGCACTGCTGTCTCACAGAGCCAGGGACCCATATTCGATTCCCAGCTTGGGTGACTGTGTGGAATCTGCACATTTTCACCATGTCTGCATGGGTTTCTTCCAGTTTCCTCCCACAGTCCAAAAGACGTGCTGGTTAAGTGCACTGAGTATGCTAAAGTCAAGTCTCACTGTTGCTATTATTTGGCTTGATGTGAAGTATTTTGTCAATATTTTCTCCAAGGTAGCAGAAAATAAAAAGTAATGCAGTGTGAAATAGATGGCTGATTCACGGTAAGCCTGCTTTATGCTGCTGGTGCAGGCCAATTTTGCCCTAGTCAATTTAAAACTGTCCATTTAATGCAACAACCCTTTGGGGACAATGAACACATTTCTGAACGTCTAAAACACTGCCTGGCAGCAACTTTTTCCTTGCTCACACAATGGACTACTACATCAAGAAAATTCAATACATTCTCCAATATCTATTTTTACATCCAACATTAAACGTTGATGTTCATACTATATATAACAGATGCACATTTTTAAAGAATTTCTCTCCACATTTAAAGGAGTTCGAACAATTGTTTTTGAATAGACAAGTTTCAGGATAACTGATTTATTTTCAAAGTAATTTTTTTTATTCATTTGTGGGACATAGGCATCGCTGGCTCACCAGCATTTATTGCCTATCCCTAGTTGCTCTTGTTCAGAGGGAGGGCTGTTGAGAGTCAACCACATTGCCGTGGCTATGGAGTCACACGTAGGCCAGACCAGGTAAGAACAGCAGATCCCCTCCCCTAAAGGACATTAGCAAACCAGATGGGTTTTTCTGACAATTGACAATGGTTTCATGGTAATCATTCCAGATATTTTTTGCATTGAATTCAAATTCCACCATCTGCTGTGACGGGATTCGAACCTGGGTCCCCATAACATTCGCTGAGTTTCTGGATGAATAGTCTAGCGATAATAACACTAGCTATCACCTCCCCACAATTTATTGTAAGTTCTATCTCAACTCATGGATGTCTAACTACAAATGGGACTGACAGCTCAAAGATAAACCAGGAGAATGATTTTATTGCTTGTAAAATGTAGCAAAACTCTCAATTAAAACAAAATATTTTTGCAAAGCTGCACATTGTCAGCATGAAAAGTTGGCAATGTCCAGTCGCTGCATCTGGAAACACAGCCATGCTGCTAACGCAGAGAACTCAGTTTCGAGTGAAGGTTAAAGTTCAGTCCTGTCCGAATACACATTTCTCTTCGACCAGCGAACATTTTTAGTGAGATCCAGCACCTCACCACACCACTACTCCTGAATGTGAAGTTAACAAGCAAACCATTTCCCATCCCTGCACTCCATTCTTTGATAAATACTTCTCAAGTCCTCACGTGTGTTGGTTAAATGGAATAACTCTGATCTATGAAGGCTGTGCAACTTCCAACTATATTAACACAGGAGTCGCAGCAACATGACATTTGAGTCTGAAAACTGAGAGTAAAGGAGGTGCATTGCAATGAAAGCTGCATTGTTCTGAAGACATTTTAACACATATTAAAATGAAGAGGTTGACAGCGTTTGCAGAAATGGTGCTAGATGCATTTGCACATAAATGAAGTGACCAGCTGATTTGCAACAGGTAAGTGCAAAAAACTGTGATTGCTAGAATCGGAAACCAAAACAGAAAAATACTGGAAAATCACAGCACCTCTGATAGCATCAATGGAGAGAGAATTGCATTAATGTTTCAAGTCTGGATGACCCTTCAACAGAGCTCTGACGAAGGGTCATCCAGACGCGAAATGTTGGCTCTACTCTCTCTCCACAGATGCTGTCAGACCTGCTGAGATTATCCAGCATTTTGCTGATTTGCAATAGCTTCTGGCTTCCTGGGTGTGCTGTTCACAATGAAGAAGAATGCTGTAGTGCTAGGCACCAGCAGCTGGTGCAAGGTTGCTGGGTGTCTGCTTATGCAGCGGGCAATTTTCCTATCTGACAGGGAACAGTGCCGGGCACATGTGCCAGAATTTCCGTTTTCGCCGCAGTCTCCTCTTCAACACCACTCAAGACTCCAATCACATTATAAGGCAACAGCCTGATTTACATCATAATTAAGGCAGACTCCCAGCTCCCAGCAGTTTGTATTTAAAATTCCCAGTGTTCAAAATACTCCCAGTGTATGTGCGGACCCAAGTTGCCTCCAGCCTTTACAACTGATACCACGCTTCAACTTATGAATCATCATCAAACTATCTACTCTTAAATGTGGGTCCCACAACTTCATCTTTGCAACACAGAGACCTGTCAGAAGATAGACCCCTGGTCATTAATTCCATAATAGTGTCAGAATGCCAGCAAAGCTATTGCTGCAGGAAAGGAACGCATATGAATCGAAAACAAAAATGCTGGATAACCTCAGCAGCTCTGTGGAGAGACAATAGAGTCCCAACATCCCAACACATTTTTGCATTGTATTGGTTTTCAAATCTGACCTCTGAAGAACAAGGTCATCAATCCAAGAGTGGCTTTATCATCCTCTTGATCGGAAAACTATGCGAGGTCTGCAAAATGCAAGCTGTGAACCAAATTATGTGGCATTGTGATGTCAGGATTCTCACCAGCACAGCAGCAAGAGCACTTGAAGATTACCCAATTCAACAAACTTCCTATTCAGCTGCGCCTGACGTGTGATAATGTGCCGTGAACACAGCTGAGTGTCAGAATGGGGCTGCACTTTTCTTTTTTCTGGTGAATTCTAAGAATCAACTGTGGCTGGAGATACTGCCAAGCGCAGTGGGTTATTATGGGCAGTGATTCATTCTAAGAGTAAAATCCAGTCGAAAGTCAGTAAGTAGGCAGCTTACTGCAAAAAAAACCTTGCATGCGACAGCAGTTGTGAGAGTGCACACCACACATCTGCTTACTCCCCATTCACTGGAATGAGGCACCATGGCATCACTCCAGGCATCACAAAGATATGAGGTCACTTGGGAATACAAATAAAACTGATTTTATAATTGAAGGCAAATTCCATACAACTAAAGCAAAATGAGCTGTGCAGGAGGAGGGAGTTTCACTTGATCTTCTATCCAGAGTCAGCAACCACTTTCAACGAATGTTCAATTAGTGCGTGCTGTTATAACTGACCAGCAATATGCCCAGACACTTGAATAAACAGATCTATCCAATATCGTCCATGTTTTCTATAAAAACTATAGCCTGGAAATAACAGTTGGCAACAAACATTTAATACGTTTATATGAAATTCTCCTGTCTGCTGCTAATGTGGGCATTAAATTATTTACAGTAAATGGTTTAACACTTCCTAAAGTGGGGAATGGAGGAACGTTATCAAAACATTAAGTGTTCCTTTGCTAGTACCAGCAAAACATTATGGGAATAATGGATATAAAAGGCATCACAGTGTCCAATCAGCCAGCTCAACAGGCTGAACAGCCTACTCCTGTTTCTATGTTCCTAAAAGGGTACCTACCATTTAAAAATGAGCAAAAGGACACTTAGTAATGAGGGCTATCAAGAGTGTAACTGTACCTGATAGACAAAGAAGCTGCAGGTGTGACAATCGGTGTAACTGTGAAGAATTTCAATGAATTTCACTCCAATTATTCTAGCCTTAAGTTAGACATGTGTGAAACGATACAGCACCTACAGAAAAGGGAGGGCAAAAGAGAGGAAAAAAGAGAAAAAAAGCAGACAAAACGCCACCACATTACAAAAGGTGCTGCATGCAATCCAAGATGGAACAGAGTTTCATCTGGGTTAAACAGTGCTGTTCGGTGAGAGTGCAATGAAATATCCTTTCAAAACAAGTTGTTGAATTTGCAGTACTGGTTTAAACCACTCATTCTTTATTATCACACTATGCACTAGATCTTGTCCTGTTCAAGCATGCACCTACTTTAAAAATCAATCTTAACTGCACTATTTATCCACATGACTTCATTATGTAGCTACTCACGCAGAGTAACATTTGCTGACATAATTGGCATTCTTTTGATACAACAGGTTTCAGCCTGATTTTGTTTTCAACGCTATGTCTCTCTCACAAATTACTGCAAAGCCTTTGCAGGAGCAATGCATTTCGGGTGACAAATTTTTGATTTCTGCGTTTAACTGTGTATGAGTGGTCACCAGAAGCTGCTGTGGGATTTCCACAGAAATAAGGATAAGTGCTGTCTGCCTCAAAGATAACGTCCATTTTGGCTCAATAGGAGCGTAAACGTCTAGGCAACTGAAAGTGAAACCAGTCCAGCTGACTTTATTTTCCTGCAAAATAAAATTGCAACCTGCAGCTGATGTGATAAGGTGGGAGAACAACGAAGAGAGAGGCGGCTGTGTATAGATAAGACAGGGCTTAGAGTTTACAAGCCCTTATTTTCTTAGCAGCAAAGTAGTCATCTCTGTCACTCATTGTCCTGCAGCAAGATAAGAACATAAATTTTCTGTTATTTGTTTAAGACGTTCTGTGCAGGACATATTACCACCTCTCCCCCGTCCTCCGACCAAGGAAAAAGAACAGAACAACATGTGCAAATGATAGCTGCTTATCATCTGAAACCAGCCAAGGGAATGACCCTAACCAGCAAGGCCACAGTTGCTACTGGCAACAACCATTGATTTTCGTCCCTTATCAAACCAAACCCAAAGGATAAGGAATGCAATACTCCCAGTGTGTAAAGCATGAGAGTCGCGTGCTCTCTTCCTTCTTACTTAGTACAAATGAAAACTTGGGGGAAGGCACTTAGCCTTTAACGTGCAGTCATAACCAAAAAACTTATTGTGTCACTCATCTTAACACCAATCTGAGGCTAACAAGATACTTGATACAATGATACTATGACCAAGAAGATACTATGGTCTTGAAGACTGGTTGTTCTGCACCCACAAATGCATTGTGTCCGAAGACGTCACGATTCATTTTCAAACTGTGTAGTCTTCTAGGAAAATGCTCTTTCAGTATGTGCTCACAGCAGATAGGAAAGACACAGTTTCATCTCAGCACCATTTGCTCCATAAATTAAGAGAACAAAGTCATCAACTGTATGGACGTTGCTAACATTTAGAACTGCCATTAGTGGTACAACTGCACATCTACAGTTAATGGAGCTTGATCAAAGCAAGAATGCTTACACCTGGTCCTTGCCACTTGTATTGCACAGATGACACAGATTCACTTCCAAATAATGTATTTTTTTATTTTCCATCCCTAGACATCAAGAGAAAAGAAAACAAAGTGGTATCATTGTGTGACTGATGATTTTTCGAATCATGACATGACTGGGGCAAAAGTGAATAATGATACTTTTCACCGGTTAATGATTCTGTCATTCAGAAAAAACATTCTGACAGATATACACCTAACTCTGCTGAGCTTATCTCTGAGGAATTTTGGCAAACTCTCAGCTCCAAGGAATATATTTTGTCTGATGAGATAGAGCACTGTACCATCTACAATGGATTAAATGATTTGTTTGTTGGTCACATTTTATGAATTTTAACCATATTTCCAGAGTAAAGGTTTTAAAACATAAAAAACTGAGCCTGCTATGCCATGCAATACGATCGTGGGTGATCTTGGGCTTCAGTTTCACCTTCCTGCCTGCTCCTAAATCCATTATTTCCTGAGACACCAAAAACGGTCTTATATATTCAATAATGGTGCATCCACAACTCTGGATGGTAGAGAATTCCAAAGATTCACAACCCTTTGAGTGAAAAAAAATTCTCCTCGTCTCAGTCCTAAATAATCCACCCTTTATTGAGTAACTGTGGCCCCGATTTTACCAGCACATCTGCCCCGAAATTGGGGTGGGCGAAGTTCACAGGACAGCATTCTCCGTTGCCTCAGCTGCGATCTTATGAGGCTCAGGCAGCCGCGCTGGTAGAATCAGGGTGCGTATCTAAGTTTTCCAGCCATGGAGTCAACATGCCATTTGCTTTCATAATTGCTCACTTATTTATTTCCTTGTACAAATCTCTCATAACATCAACACTTACAAATTCTACTCTTTTGAAAAAATATTCTGCTTCCTCTGTGACAAAGTGAGTAATCTCATACTTCCCCACAGTTATATTCCACTGTCGTTTTGTTGTCCATTCAGTTAACCTGCCCATATGCTTTTGCAAATTCTTTTGAGTCCTCCTCACAGCTTGCAACACTACTCAGCTTTCTTTGTCAGCAAACTTAAACACATTACTCTCTGTCTCTTTGTTTAAGTCATTGATACATATTGGGATTAGCTAAGATCTTAGCACTGATTCTTGAAGCAGTCCACTAGTCCAGCTTGCCAACTTTCCAAATAGCTGACATCAGGCCAACTGGCCTGTAGTTTTTGTTAGAATCCGTGATCAAGGAGAAAATAGCAAGGCATCTTGAGGAGAATTGTTTGGTAGAGCAGACGCAGCACGGTTTCGTTAAGGGGAAGTTGTGTCTGACGAATTTATTGGAGTTCTACGAGGATGTGTCTAGGGCGGTGGATAGAGGAGAGCCGGTGGATGTGGTCTTCCTTGATTTTCAGAAGGCATTTGACAAGGTGCCTCACAAGAGGTTATTGCAGAAGGTCAAGGGGCATGGAGTTGGGGGTAGGGTGTTAGCGTGGATAGAGGATTGGCTGTCAAATAGGAGGCAGAGAGTGGGGGTCAATGGGTGCTATGCAGATTGGCGGTTGGTGACTAGTGGAGTGCCCCAGGGGTCAGTGCTGGGGCCTCAGCTATTCACCATTTATATAGATGATCTGGAGGAGGGAACCGAGTGTATGGTGTCGAAATTTGCTGATGACACCAAGATTGGTGGAACGGCAAATTGTGCGGAGGGTGTGGAGAGTCTGCAGAAGGATCTAGATAGGCTGGGCGAATGGGCCAGGAACTGGCAAATGGAATTTAATGTTGGCAAATGTGAGGTTGTCCATTTTAGTAGGAATAATGGTAGGAAGAACTATTACTTACGTGGCGAAAAACTGCAGCATGCGACAGTGCAGAGGGACCTCGGGGTCCTTGTGCATGAGTCGCAAAAACCCAGCTTGCAGGTACAGCAGGTGGTCAGGAAGGCGAATGGGATGCTGGCCTTCATCGCGAGGGGGATTGAATATAAAAGTAGGGAGGTCTTGCTGCGGCTGTATAGGGCATTGGTGAGGCCGCAGCTGGAGTACTGTGTGCAGTTTCGGTCGCCGCACTTACGCAAGCATATTTTGGCCTTGGAGGGAGTGCAGAGGAGGTTTACTAGGCTGATTCTGGAATTGAGGGGGTTGAACGATGAGGAGAGGCTGAATAAACTAGGCTTGTACTCGTTAGAGTTTAGAAGAATGAGGGGAGATCTCATTGAGACGTATAAGATGTTGAATGGGATGGATAGGACAGAGGTGGAGAGGCTCTTCCCGCTCAGAAAGGACAGTAGGACTAGAGGGCACAGCCTCAGGATAAAGGGGGGGCGGTTTAGAACGGAGTTGAGGAGGAACTTCTTCACTCAAAGGGTGGTGAGTCTCTGGAATTCTCTGCCCGTTGAAGTGGTGGAGGCTACCTCGCTCAATATTTTTAAGACGCGGGCTGATAGGTTTTTGATAAGAGAGGGGATTAAGGGTTATGGGGAGAGGGCGGGAATGTGGAACTGAGCCACGACAGATCAGCCATGATCTTATTGAATGGCGGGGCAGGCTCGAGGGACTAGATGGCCTACTCCTGCTCCTATTTCTTATGTTCTTATGTTTTCTCTCTCCATCATGTCAGTGGGACCCAAACCTCTTCCCACCTTTAGGAAGTTTGTGTGGGCTATTTCTCCAAAAGACAATTCAAATTTGCAGTCCCATTGTCTCAGCTTTTGTTCAATCTGCACCCAGTCTACAATATTCTGACCTGTTAGCTTTTAAAAATCCCACAATAACACAATTCTTTTCCCAACTGGGAGTCTGCAATGGAACACCAACACTGAAGAAAGGAGAGAGAGAGAGAGAACAGGGAACTATAGGCTGGTTAGCCTGGTATCAGTTGTTAGGAAAGTGTTGGGAGTCTATTATCAAGGAAGTCTTAACATTGGAAAGCAAAATATGATGAGAACACTAAAGTGTGCTTGGCAAATTTATTTAGTGATTTTGAGGATGTAACTAGTAGGGTAGATACAGGGAACCTGTGGGTTGAGTACACTTAGATTTCCAAAAGATGGAGGTAAGAATAATATTTAATACGGTTAAAGGGTTGTTTAACAATAAAAAAGTTGAGATAAATGGGATATTTTCAAATTGGCAATCTGACACGCCAGTCTCCAATGCCAATCATTGGGTCTTCCTGCCTCCAGTCCCACCTCCGACAAGATTCAAGAATGTTCATCCCTCATTTATATTGGCACAAGTTCATTTGCTGACCAAACAGTACACGACATCCAATCCCGACAATGTCCTTGTGAAACATTTACACATGGACACTTGCCAGTTGGATCAATGGCATGCAAACATATATGGCAAGTTGAAGAATGACTGCCCCTTTACTAAACCACTCAATTATAGCATTTCATTAACAACAACCCAATCCTCTTCCTGTTAAATATGACTATAGTGCACAATAGTATTTACTTCGCTGAGGCACTGATTATAAGAGTTGGCAAATCTCCTAAATGCAGCTATATAAAATCTTGGTTAGGCCGCATTTGGAGTATTGCGTGCAATTCTGTTCGCCGCATTACCAGAACGACGTGGAACCTTTGGAGAGTGTGCAAAGAAGGTTTACCAGGATGTTGCCTGGCCTTGAGGGCATAGGTTATGAAGAGAGGTTGAATACACTAGGATTCTTTACACTGGAATGACAGAGGCTAAGGGGAGACATGATAGAGGTCTACAAAATTATGAGAGACATAAATAAAGTAGATAGTCAGAGGCTTTTTCCCAGGGTGGAAGTGTTAATTATATGGGGCACAGGTTCAAAGTGAGAAGGGGAAAGTTTAAGGGAGATGTCCAGAGGAGGTTTTTCCACACAGTGTAGTGGGTAGCTGGAATGTGCTGCCAGAGGAGGTGGTGGAAGCAGGCACATTAGCAACATTTAAGAGGCATCTGGACGGGTACATGATAGGGAGGGGATAGAGGGATACAGACTGAGTGAGGGCAGAAGGTTTTTTTTAAGTTTAATCAGGGCATCATGATCGACATGGGCTTGGAGGGCAAAGGACCAGTTTCATGCTGTACTTTTCTATGTTCTTCTTCTTTATTATTAAATATTACTATAGTGCAATCAACAATTAATTTAATTACATTTAACAGTTATGCTTTCAAGACTAAAATATCCAAAAGTGTAACTTGTATTTACAGAGTTTCTTGAATATTGAAAAATTCCCTGTTTGCCTTAACTTTTGACGCTCTCCAAATTTTCCCATCCGACCCGCAATGAAGACTGCCACTGGCGGAATTGGAAAATCCTGGCCTTTGTTTGATAGAATGCAAAATTTCCTGTTTGCACACTTTGGGCATTTATAATACAAACTGCAGCAAAGAGCTTTAATTACTGAATTTATCATTTCTGATTTTAAGTTTACAATCACACTTCACAAATATTCCCATCTTCAATGATGGCCGATCCCACCATATCAGTGCAAAGATAAGGCTAAAGCATTAGCAATAACCTTCATCCAGAAGTGCTGGGTGGTTGATGTACTGTGGCCTCCTCTGGGAGTCCCCAGCATCACTGGTGCAAGTCTTCAGCCAATTTGATTCACTCCACGTGAAATAGTTGAAGGCAAAGTCTATGGACCCTGACAACATTCCAGCAATGGTACTGAAGACTTGTGCCAGATCTGCTCCCACTCACAGAAATTGGGCCTCTCCAATTATTAACTTACACTTTAGATTGCTCTGTGTCCTTTTCTACTGCTAACCTAAATCTTTCGATACAAGGATCTCTCTTTCCTCAATGTTCCCTTCTTGATACTTGACCCATTTCACACCTACCTCACTCCTCAGAACCAGATTCAGCACTGGCTTCTGTCTCGTTGGACCAGAAACATACTGATCAAAAAAATTCTCCTGAACACAATTCAGAAAATGTTCCCCTATTCTGCCCTTTGCAGCATTTATTACCTTAATATCAACTGGGATTATCACTATTTTATAGTATAGTAGTTTCCCTGCCTTCTATATCTATTCTACTAAATAATGGTCTATACAATATACACAGCAACGCAATGGGACCTTTATTGCTTATTCTGCTCTCGATCCGTCTAGGACATCCCCCTGCTCTCTCTCTCCAGCATTGTAATATTCCCCTTTATCAATACTGCCATTCCTCTCCATTTTTTTGTCCCACTTCCTATTTTAGCAGAGCTCTTTTGATCCAGGAATATTTAATAACTAGAACTGCCCTTTTTTAAGCCAAGTCCGTTATCACCACAACATCATACTCCCATGTGGTTATCTGCCCCTGCAGTTCACTAACCTTATTTATTGTGATTTGTGCATTTCGATTTAATGTAGACAATATTGCATCTTCTCTTACATTGACTACCCCGAATACCATATTATTTCTTACTTCAATGCTATCTGTCCCTCCCAATCCTTCACGTATGTTGTTTCTCTTTTCTAGTGCTATATCCTGGTTTCATTAACTGCTCCTCAAAACTATTAGCTAACTGGCCTGAAAAAACATTGCTCCTGATCTTGCCGAGAAGCAACCTTGTGTAAAATCCCACCTCCCCAGAACTAATCCCGTTGTCCCAGTCTTAAATCCTCCCTCTTGCATCACTTTTCCAGCCACACATTATCTGTTCTGCCTCCCTGTTTCTATACACAATAGTATGTGGCGAGGCTGGTTAAGCTTATAAGGCTTGATGGCAAGTGTGTGGTTCAGATTAACACTAACTGTCCAAGTTTGGTTCTCATTTTGGCCTAGGTGGGCTTGACACCCACTTCCTCTCTTTGCCCCGAGAGTGGAAAGCAATGGCAAAACAACACTGACAGAAGCTGTCAAGAAATGCTCCAGATGAAACATCAGCAGACAATAAACCAAAAAACTGCCTTTGGGCAGAGAATACATAAAGGAACTTTAGTCATAGGGGTCACAGAGGTTTACAGCATGGAAACAGGCTCTTCGGCCCAACTTGTCCATGCCGCCCAGTTTTTACCACTGAGTTGGTCCCAATTGCCCGCATTTAGCCCATATCGTTCTATACCTATTTTACCCACGTAACTGTCCAAATGCTTTTTAAAAAGCAAAATTTTATCCTCCTCTATTACTACCTCTAGCAACTCATTCCAGACACTCACCATCTTCTGCGTGAAAAAATTGCTCCTCCGGATCCTTTTGTATCTCTCCCCTCTCACCTTAAACTTATGCCCTCTAGTTTTAGACTCTCCTACCTTTGGGAAAAGGTGTTGACTATCTAGCTGATCTATGCCCTTAATTATTTTATAGACCTCTGTAAGATCACCCTTAAGCCTCCTACACTCCAGAGAAAAAAGGCCCAGTCTATCCAGCTTCTCCTTATAACTCAATCCATCAAGTCCCGGTAGCATCCTAATAAATCTTTTCTGTACTCTTTCTAGTTTAATAATACCCGTTCTAATAATAGGGTGACCAGAACTGTGCACAATATTCCAGGTGTGGCCTTACTAATGTCTTTTACAACTTCAACAAGACGTCCCAACTCTTGTATTCAATGGTCTGACCAATGAACTCAAGCATTCCAAATGTCTTCTTCATCACCATGCTGACCTATGACTCCACTTTCAAAGGGTTGTGATCTGTACTCCTAGATCTCTTTTTTCTATAACTCTCCCCAATGTCTTACCATTTACTAAATAGATCCTGCCCCGATTCGATCTACCAAAATGCATCACCTCACATTTATCTAAACTAAACACCATCTACCATTCTGCGGCCAACTGGCCCAATTGATCAAGATCCCATTGCAATCCTAGATAATCTTTCTCACTGTCCTCTATGTCACCAATCTTGATGTCATCAGCAAACCTATGAACCATGCCTCCTAAATTCTCATCCAAATCATTAATATAAATAACAGTGGACCCAGTGCTGATCGCTGAGGCACACCCCTTGCCTACAGTTTGAAAAACAACCCACAGTAACCACCCTCTGTTTTCTGTCATCAAGATGTGGAGATGCTGGCATTGGACTGGGGTAAACACAGTAAGAAGTTTCACAACACCAGGTTAAAGTCCAACAGGTTTATTTGGTGGTAAAAGCCACTAGCTCCTTCGTCAGGTGAGCGGGAGTTCTATTCACAAACAGGGCATATAAAGACGTAAACTCAATTTACAAAATAATGGTTGGAATGCGAGTCTTTACAAGTAACCAAGTCTTAAAGGTACAGACAATGTGAGTGGAGAGAGCTTTAAGCATAGGTTAAAGAGATGTGTATTGTCTCCAGCCAGGACAGTTAGTGAGATTTTGCAATTCCAGGCAAGCCGTGGGAATTACAGATAGTGTGACGTGAACCCAAAAACCCGTTTAAGGCCATCCTTGTATGTGTAGAACTTGGCTATCAGTCTCTGCTCAGCGACTCTACGCTGTCGTCTGTTGTGAAGGCCGCCTTGGAGAACGCTTGCCCTGCACATATGAGGTAGACAACGTTGGCCGAGTTGCAAGTGTATGTACCGTGTACCTGGTACACAGTACCAGGAAAGGATGTTCTGAGGCATGGTACATTGGGGACTCCATGCAGATGCTACGACAATGAATCATCAGGCAAGTGTTCTCTTCTTGATGGGGAACACTTCAGCAGTCATGGGCATTCAGCTTCTGATCTTCAGATAAGCGTTCTCTGACATTTTACTACAATAAAGATATTACATGAATGCAAGCTTTTGTTGCTTAAACTAAGTTAGCTGGAAGAGTAAATAAATGGAAGTAAGTATAGTTTGACAGAGGTTTTTGTACAGCTGTAACTCCACGTTGTCTGCTGTTGCTTCCCTTTTTGCATGCAGAGACATCAGTTTTACTCCTGGGCTTCACACGCAAGGTCACATTGCTCAAGAAGCCAAATCAAAGCTTTGCATCCAACGCTGGGTAGTACACCTGTCTTTTGAGAAGCCGGTTTTTCATCAATGTGCAGTTTCACCTTTTTACTGTGGATCAAACTATCATCACAATAAGGAAAACATTTGGCAACGAAAACAAAAGGCTTCCATTGAAGAGTGAAGTGACAACCCCAAGACAGTTACACAGACATGGACGGAAAACAAAGAAAGGAGACTTTGGATCAAGTTGTACTTTTGTTTTGCTGACTACTAGAGCAAGAACACAATAGAAACCACGATGCTCGCTGAAACTCCAAACCGACTGCACAGTCAAGACCCTGGAACTCTATGCTAAAATCCATTTGGCAAGAGTCTCCTCGACAACATGTCCCATATACCAACAGTGCTAGAGTGAAAAATTCAATGAGATCCCCTTACAATAGACCCCAAACCATTTCTGTGGCTTCTCTGGCTTTCTAAAAGCATTTCTCCCAGACATCTCAAGCAAGATTTCCAACCACGCTCACTGCAAGACCGGAAACTCCCGCCTGAGGTCAGTGGACCTTTGGGTGGTCCATGTCCTGCCCACTATGATTCCCATGGCAGACGGGAAAATTCCATTGCATAGTACATGGGAATGACAATAGAGTAACACTACACATCATGCCCCATCATAGTGGCCTAAGTAATTCTGGCTTCTACTCATGGCTGTAGAAGTTAACATGGAAGCTGGCAGATAGTGATCTTGGCATAGCAGGAACTTCAAAGGCAAATATCCTAATTGATGTAATTTTGCTTCATTAGTGGAGGCAGCCAGGTGGAAAGCTGTAGGTAGTGTAAATCGATGTTTATGTTGCCACTAGTGTTGAAATCCTGCAGGGGAATTCCCAAACATAAAAACTATAAACACTGCTGTCTCAGGAAAATTCTTTCAGGATCAGGGCTAGGTCAGCTAGATGGGGAGAAAGCCCATCTATCAACTCTTACCTTGGGCTACAGTGAAAAATGAGCATAAAACACTTAATGAAATACAAATGAAAAACAGGGACATAGTGCAAAAGGAGGATAAGAAAGAGAGAAGAATGGAGACAGATACACTTCAAGAGAAAAACAGGAACAGGAAAAAGTTGACTCTTCCAGTAGTGAATTATGTTGACTGAAGACAGTTAATTTCACAGTATGAGAAAGTAGGAGGTTGGAAGATTGAATATATATGAATTTGAGAAGGATGGCTAATCAACACGGCCATAATGGAGCTGGTGAGATGTCAATAACATGCACGATGGTTGTTCTAGCCTTCTAAAGAGTCAGCTTGCTCCACACTAGGGATTCTTTAAAGCTAGAAGTATTTTCATGCAATGTTACACTCTCAGAATTTGAATTTTTACTGTTGTTACATTACAAAAGAACCACAATATACTATCAATTTATTTCAGATGGTTTGCACTGAGATGACTGCATCAATCCAAATAAGAGACAATCCAAATAAGTTTGTTGTTTTGTGCGGTAGCAATGTCTGGCTGCATTTTAATAGAATGGTTTGTCTATTAATGACATTTGGAATTTAGCTGGACTATAGGAACCTGGTTGACCTCCACATTTCCATATTTCTGTTTGTATATTGGTGGATGTCCCATGCAGTGTTCCCCCAAAGCACTGCCCAAGCATAGCTGCACAAGAGCCTCAAAGGTACCACACACGCTTTGATCCACTTTCAAAACCACAAAAAATTAAATTTTAGCATGTTGAATAAGCACAACACAAAGCCTCGTTTCTGGGAGGCTCACCTAGCCTCCACTCTCCCTGATAAATCTGGAAATGTCAAATCCAAGTGGGTTCGTAGACATCATCCCATTAATAATTCAGCTGGTGCAACCCCTGGGGTAGCATTTTGGCGTGGTATTATAGAATAACAAGAAACTTGCCAGATATAAGGTCAATGGTCTGTGACCTTGCATTTCATTGAAGCTTTAAATATTTTATGGCTCGCTCCACCAAGCCATTCGAGGCTGGATGACACAGGGTAGACCAAACGTGGCGTCTGCCATTAGACTTTACAAATTGGTGGAACTCTGCAGCTGTAAATGCAGTGCCATTGTCTGACACTAAGACATCAGAAATGCCATGACTGGCAATGATCTGCCACAATCTGTCAATAGTGGCTGTGGCCACAGCAGATTTCATTAGCTGGAAATCTAGCCATGTTAAATTTGCATCAACCAGGATGAGAAACCATGTATCCCATGGCCAGTCCAGCGAAGTCTGTATGCAATCGCGACCACGGCCAATCGAGCCAGTCCCACGGATGCGTATCTGCTGATGGCAATGCCTGCTGCGTTTGTCTGTTCAGGCACTGGTTAACCATTCCTTCAATCTCTCTGTTGATGCCAGACCACCAGACATAGCTGTAGGCCGGTGCTTGCACCCTATTTTGTCTGAGGTGTGCATCATGCGAGTCCTGCAGTAAAAGACTGCACCCCTGGGTTGCACTATAACATGGACTCCCTACAATAACATGCCATCCTCATATACTCAGTCCTACACTGCAAGTAGGAACTTATTCACTCCAACTCATCATGGTGCCAATTTTGCAGCACCACCTCTTTACTTTGGAGAATAATGGATCCTTGTCAGTCCAAGACTTTATATGGGCAGCAGAAATGGGCAATGTCTCCAGAAGGTGCAAGACCAAAACTATTTCTTGTGGCGCAGGTGAAGGTGGTACAGTCTGTGGTAGAGGGAAGCGGCTGAGTATATTCGTGTTCAATATTTGCATCCCTGGTCTATGATGGAAGGAAAAGCTGTATACAGCTAACCTGGCCCATTTCTGTACCCTCGCAGAGGCAACTGGAGACACTGGCTTGTCCTCTCAAAACAATCCTAATGGAGACTTGTGATCAGATACAATGATGACATGTCTTCTATATATACACTGATGAAATATCTTCACCGCATAGATTACCACCAGACTCTTTATGTCAATTTGAGACTATTTCTTCTCAGCCTCAGATAAGGTTCTTGACGCAAAGGTAATTGGCTTCTCTATTCCATTTGATATCTTGTGGGAAAGGACTGCTCCCACTGCATATGGTGATGCACCGCAAGTCACACTAACGGTTTGGTTGGGTCAAAATGTACAGGCAGTGCTGAGGACTTCAGGGTGTGCTTTAGCAAATGCCTCTCCCCATATCCATCACTGATGCTTCTTCAGAAACTAGTGTAATGGGCCAGAGTCGTGAACACATTCTGGAGTAATCTCCCTAAATAGTTTACCATCCCTAGAAACGTCATGTTCCTAGGCTGTGGTACTTCTTTAACCTTGTCCTCCAGGAGATGTAAGCCTTTATCATTTGGGGCGGTCTGGTGGCACAGCAGTTAGCATTACTGCCTCAGTGCCAGGGATCCGGGTTCAATTCCGGCCTTGGGCCACTATCTGTATGGAGTTTGCACATTCTCCCCGTGTCTGTGTGGATTTCCTTCAGGTGTTCCAGTTTCCTCCCACAGTCCAAAGGTGTGCAGGTTAGGTTGATTGTCCATGATAAATTATCCATTAGTGTCAGGAGGACAAGCAGGTAAATAAGTGGGGTTATGGGAATAGGGCCTGGATGGGATTCTGGTCAATTTTATCTGTTTCCTTGCAACGCAGACGGCATCTGTGCCTGTTTCTTCTTAGCTTCCACTGTCACCTTCCTGCCTCTCTAACTGCGCACTATGATCTTCTGATGACGAACATAGTCTTTCTGTGTCGCCAGTGTAATAACTGGAGGCAACTCGGTGTGGGTCCAACAACAAAGGGTTTAACTTAATAATACAAATACAAGTTAAGAGTCTTACAAAAAATTCTCTCACAGGTTTACTCTCTTCTCCTCCTCCCAGGATGCGTGCTATTGCTCTTGATTGGCCCGGCTCCCACGTGGCCCCTCCATAGGGTCCAGCCCATCACATGGCCCACCAAGGATCGTCCCACAAAGGAATCAAACAGAAAGCCCACTTAACTCTTGATTGAGAGGAGCAAATTTTCACCAATTCTAAGTACAAGGTGTTAAAAGCATGTGGAAATTCCCATTCTTATAAGCACTAGGCTGGATAGTTTCTTTGTCTGAACAAAGACATTCCTATAAAATGTAATGAATCTGCTGCAGATTTTTTTTATGGCTTGTATTTGGGTGTTGAGCTTACTATAAGTTGCCAATGTCTGCACTTCATTTTTTTCTACCTTACTGCAAATGAGCACACATGTTTATGCAGTTTGTTAAGCTCTGTTGTGGTTTAACATGTCAATCATAAGCAATGTCATGTCAGGAAACTGTCCGTTCCAATAAGCAGATTACCGGAAAAAAAGGTAATTATTAATCCTTGGTTCACCCAACTCTGCAAAAAGCAGATTGCACAGAATCACAGCTTGTGAATGGTAGGGAGCAAGGTCCATTCATAGGAGTTACTATGGAACTGTAGAAAGAAAATCATTCCACAAAAATTTGTAATAATGATCGGCATCACAGGAAAGTCATGGGTGATTCATGCTTCCATCCGTACCATACAACCTTTATATGTTAAGTTGCAGCATTTACTTTTGTAAATATGAATTTGACAGATTTCATCCTGTCATTGTTATAAATTTGCGTGGTAAAACTGTAATTCATTACCCTGCTTTCTCTTATCAGATAATATCACTCACTTTCTTAAACCTCGCTTTTAAAACATCCTCGAGTTTCTAAAATGTCACCTTGTTTTGTTGGATTCTGAATATTCTTTCTCTTCTAAAAATACTGTAATTGTTTTAACTTATAAATTTCCATACTTTTGCAGGCTATTTTTAGCTGTCTGTGACAAAGCCAAAAATATCAATGGGAGACGCCGTGACTGAGATGCTGAGACTCTGAGATGTAGAGACGCAGAGACTCCTCAATCTCTTGCAAAATCTACAAAACTACAGCCCAAACAACAAAAGGTGTCTAACATTTTGCACTGTAACCTATCCAGAGTTTTGAGTGATACGGGACAAGGGGTCACTTGTGGGGACAACTGTGAAACTATTAAAAGAAAAGTATTGGACAAATCCAAAACTGTGATTTGCGTCTCTTGTTAAACATGTATAACGTGTGCTGCAATCTCTTTCATGAATGGGACAACTGAGGGAGAGATAAATTGGGAGGTAATAGAAGGTCTAGGACTGTGGGCAAAAAGGAAAAGTTTGACAGAGAGTGGAAGGTTAATGTTTGGGACCGTGTTGCATCATACCTATTATGTCAGAAAAAACAAATATTTGTTTTAGAAAGCCATGGGGCAGTGTCTTTTTCCAGAGACTCAAGCACAAAAATTTAGACTCATACATCAGCGTAGTACTGTGGGAGTGCTGCAGTGTTGTAAAACTGTCTTTCAGATGAGATGTCAGACTGAGGCCCTATCTTCCATTTCAGGTGGTCACAAAAGATCTCATGCACTATTTCATAGAAGCATATTCACAGAATCCCAACAGTGCAAAATGAGGCCATTTGGCCCATGGAGTCAGCACCAACTCTCTGTCAGAGCATCCCACCCAGGCCCTATTCCTCCATAACCCCATGCAATTACCCTGCTAATCCCCCTAATCTACACATTGTTGAACACCAAGGGGCAATTTAGCATGGCCAATCCACGTGACCTGCACACCATTGGAGTGTGGGAGGAAACCATAGCACTCAGAGAAAACATGTGCAGACACCAGGAGAATGTGCAAACGCCACACAATCGCCCAAGGCCAGGCTTGAACCCAGTTTGCTGGTCTCAGCCTCCGGGGTGGGAATACGCCCCACCTCCTGAAATCTAATGACACTCACACTGGTGGCCCCTGAGTGCACAGAGTTGAGAGATTCTAATCTGAACTCCCACTGAAAAAAAACCAGTGTGAATTACTCATTTTCCTGCAAATTTGACACTTAGAATTTTTTTGGGAGAATTACCCCATAGGGCAGGATTTTCCAGTAACGCTCGCCCCAAAACCTGAAAATCCCTTCTGAGGTCAATGGACCTTTGTATGGTCCACCTCCGCCCACTAGGATTCCTGTGGTGGGTGGGATGGGAAAACTACCCCCATAAACTTACATTGATTTCCCCTTTATTTGTGCTTTCCTCATTTTCCTTCAATGGTTTCTATATTACTTGCGTCAATGACTTCATGAGGCAGCAAATTCCACATTTTACCCACTCTCTGGCTAAAGAAGATTCTTCTGAATTGTTGTTTACATTTATTAGTGATCGGCTTAAATGTGTGGCCCCTAATTTTTGTTGGCCATTCAAAACTGGAATATAGAATGTGTCACTGCGTACATTGAGGGTAACTTCACCAGAGGGATTTTATCTAAATCCTACACTAATGTTTACATAAAAAGGACAGCCTTAACTGCCTTGACCTCACAGGACATGTTCTGCTGGACTACTTAGGTTGTAAAACATTCAAAAATACAACAGAAGACTGCAAAGCTTTCCTGCTAAAGTTACTCAAAACTTTTGAGTAACTTTAGCAAAAAGCAAATCAAATGGAGACATCCAAGTATGACAAACACAGAGTGCTACTACCATTCCTTCTAATATGACAGACTAAGATGTGGCAATTCTGGATGGGGTGGCATGGTAGCACTGCTGCTTCACAGCTCCAGGGACCTGGGTTCAATTCCCAACTTGGGTCTCTATCTGTGTGGAGTTTGCACATTCTCCTCGTGTCTGTGTGGGTTTCCTCCGGATGCCCCAGATTCCTCCTGCAGTCCAAAGATGTGCGGGTTAGGTTGATTGGCCACGCTAAAAAATTGCCCTTCAGTGTCCTGAGTTGCGTAGGTTAGAGGGATTAGTGGGTAAATGCGTAGGGATATGGGGTTAGGGCCTGGGTGGGATTGTGGTCAGTGCAGACTCAATGGGCCAGATCCAGTCTTTCTGCACAGCAGGGATTCTATGATTCTATGATTTCTATCATAAGCCATCAACATAGGCATGCCAAAGCTCCCGCAGAAATAAAAACAATATCTCTTCAATTATAAAAATAGCAGTCTACACATCAGAGTACGGACGCTGTTTGCTGTTACCGAATGTTGCAGTATGGGCTCTTTAGATGTATGAATGAGGAGAGCTTGAGACTTGTATGCTTAAACAGAAACACTTCACAGGTAGTTTTTAACTACTTATAGCTTCTACTTACTATCATGCGTGGTGCTGTTCAGACTACTTACTTAGAGTTCTGTCTTAGACCGTTCACTCAGAATCTCTTACCACGTCACTCTCTGCATCATACCATGGGCAGTGTTATTGTCTAGTCCCATGTTACCGAACACCTTTATATTACAATGGCACACTGTCACATAGCACAATATCTTACTTTCTTCTCTAAAGAAAACTCTCCACCCTTCTCACAGAGTTTATAATACAATCTTTGCTTGCTACTCAATCTCAAGTTTCTGACTTTATAACTTCAGATGGTCCTAAGGCTTGGCAGAATTGCCACATCTTAATCTGTCATTTTTGGAGGAATGGTAGTAGTACTCTGTGTTTCTCATATTTGGATATCTCCATTTGATTTGCTTTTTGCGCTCCTTCAAGTTGTGCTTCCTTTTATTAACAACTCTCTGGTCTTTTTTTGGACACTGTGTATTTGTCCCGTTTCTCTCGAGTAGTATGTGCACTCCTTTCATTCCAAGAATGAACTCAAATTTTCTTTTCCTGTGGTGTCCATCATGTTTACACTGAACACATGCACAGCAAATGGAACCTTCATTTCCAACTATTTCACAATTTCAACCAAACATGTATTTGCTGTTTTGTTTTCAAGTCATTGTGCCATCTTATGAATCTTTTGATTCAATCCAACCTTGTCTTCTTCTGGCGCCTTCAGTGTTGGATTTACATTTTCCAATCTCATTTCCGTCCTTTCTTGATCTGCTTCCTGCAGAACTCTGTCCTTGTCCTTTGCTTTAGTTTCGTTGTCGGACATGTCTGTCGCCTGCCAAGTCGAAACTTGTTTCAGTTCTGTAAATGTGCTACTCATAGCTTCATCATAGCTTCATTAAGAGCAGCACGGTGGCACAGTGGTTAATACTGCTGCCTGACAGTGCCAGGGATCTGGGTTCACTTCCGGCCTCAGATCACCGTCTATGGAGTTTGCACATGCTCCACGTGTCTGCATGGGTTTTCTCCAGGTACTCCGGTTTCCTCCCACAGTCCAAAGATGTGCCGGTTAGGTTGATTGGCCTTGCTAAATTGCTCCTTAATGTCAGGGAGATTAGCAGGATAAATACGTAGGGTTATGGGGTATGGCCTGGCTGGGACTGTTGTCGGTACAGACTTGATTGGCCAAATGACCTCCATCTACACTATAGGGATTCTATGATTATCTACTCAGAGCTCAGAAAGTTCTACGGCTTTTCTTTCAATGCCTCCTCTTTGTCATTCAACTGCTTCTTCAGTTCTTCAGCTTCTTGTAGCTTTCGTTTCCTCCTAGAATATGGAGCATTGCTGAGTCTTCTCTGCCAACTAGTTTGTCAGTTTATTCAGGGTAATGTTAAACTCATTTTACTTTGTAATTGCTCAGAGGAATAAACTTTAATCTGAGAAAGTCACGTAACACGTGGAAGTATTTTAGAAGGTTTTCCTTTTCATTGTGAAGTTCGCTTGTTTCACCTTGAGCTTTCCTGTCATTCAGTTGCACCTCTTTACATCTCATCTGCTATGCTTCCACTCTGCTGTTTAAGACAATACTAATTTCTTCATGTTGTTGAATGGTTATGCATTCCTATTGCATTCAATCTTGAAGGGCAATCAACTGATCTTTCAGCTGTTTATTCTCCCACTGCCCTCCCTCTGGGGTCTTTTGTTGTCTCCCGCAATGTTGCCCTCTCTCTCTGGGGTCACCTGTCTCCCGCGATGTTGTCCTCTCTCTCTGGGGTCACTTGTCTCCCGCGATGTTGTCCTCTCTCTGTGGTCTCTTGTTACGATTGGCAGAGTTGCCCTCTTTCTGCGATCTTTTGTAACATGTTCTGCATAGCCATTTGTGTAACCCTGTGTTTATCCCTTGAAATGTGTTGCCACTTCAAGACGGTAACTTTTCTTTACTTCAGGTTGTCAGCAGCTTGTTGGGTTCCTTTGCTTGCAAGTTTCCCATGCTTTTTTGGATCTTGACAGTCATGGGCCTCTTCTCTTATAGGTTCTCTAAACTGCTAAACATTTTTCTGATTAAGAGAAAATTCAGCCAATGCTGCCTTTAAACTCTGCAGGTTTTTATTAAAATTCAGGAGCATCAGCATGGTAGCACAGTGATTAGCACTGCTGCTTCACAGCTCCAGGGACCTGGGTTCGATTCCTGACTCAGGTCACTGTCTGTGTGGAGTTTGCACATTCTCCTCATGTCTGCATGGGTTTCCTCCGGGTGCTCTGGTTTCCTCCCACAGTCCAAAGATGTGGGGGTTAGGTTGATTGGCCATGCTAAGAAGTTGCCCTTAAGTGTCCTGGGATGCGTAGGTTAGAGGGGTTAGTGGGTATAATATGTAGGGGTACGGGGGTTAGAGCCTGGGTGGGACTCGATGGGCCAAAAGGCCTCTTTCTGCACGGAACGGTTCTATGATTCTATGATCAGCGAGTGCATTTCCCTGTAAATTTGCAAGCTATCGCTTTCTTGTGTTTCAATTTTTCTGTGCTTTTCAATCTCTTTTTCTAACTTATAGCTACACCCTTCTATTGGCGTGGATTGCCTTAACTCTGCAGACTGTTCTCATTTTTTCTTACTGTGCATGGCTGGTATCTGCCTGCCTTTTTTGCACAGCTTTTTTTAAAACTTTTTTTTTTATTCGCAATTCTCTTTCAGCTGCCCTCTGCATGCTGAGCCTTGGGACTGCCACTTATTCTAAAACGTAAGTATTCCTTTGTTTCTTACCCATCCTGTGATCGCTCACTCTAGCGTTTTGCCATTTTTTTTCTTAGGTGTATGTCTCTCTACTTAGGCTTCATTTTTTGTAATCCTCGGAATGCCTGGAGTTCTTGCATTTGAGATGCCACTTTTGTTACCACTATTGACCACTACCGCTAATCACCATGATACCACTGCCGTTGGTCATCACCACCATCACTGCTGCACATTATGTCACAGTATGAATGCTGTTTGCTGCCACCATATGTTGTATTATGGGTTCTTTAGAAGTCTAGAGAAGGAGAGCTTGAGGCTGTATATTTAAACATGAACTCTTTATTTGTTGTCTTTAACTATTTACAATTCCCAGGTTACTGTCATGCATGGTGCTGTTCACCATGTAGATAGGCTGCTTACTAACAAAGTTCAGTTCTAAACTGTTCTCTCAGAATTCCTTACCATGTTACTGTGTACATCATACCATGGGTCGTGTTACTGTCCAGTCCCATGTTAACCCTTACTTTGCCGAGCACCTTCCTATTACAATGCAATGCAGGCACATAACACAAGACAAAACCATGAAACTGGTAGTCTACCTTGGCCAGCACATGACCAAAACTAAATTCAGCAACATTTGTTTGCATTAAACTTGGAAAATCTAGGTTAAGGCCCAAATACATATACAAAAAACAACAACACAGCCTAGGAAACAGGCCCTTCGGCCCAACGAGCCCACGCCACCATTTTAACATTATGAGTCCCCCCTCCACCCATGACCCTTGTCTGTGCTTATGGCATTCTACATTGAGGGAAGACTAATTTAGGGACAATTTGTTACACCAATCAGCCTAACAGCACATCTTTGGGGTGTGGGAGGAAACCAGAGCACCTGAAGAAAACCCACGCAAGCATGGGGAGAATGCGCAAACTCCTGCAGACACTGGCCCAAGTCCATGTGTCTGCACAGCAAACAGTGATAGTCACTGAGCTGTCGCGTGGCCCAGCATCTGGTCCAGTTTATCCTACATCGTAGGATAAAACTAAGGCAGCAAGAATGAATAGGAATGAAGACAAAGCAACAATTAAAGAACTGCACAGTTTTGAGATCCTGGGAATAAATGGACTGAGTTGGGTGGGGAGGACTGTATGATGTGTTATACATTACCTTAATGCAGGCAAATTCTGTGTACAAGAGGTAAAGTTGGATTCAGAAAATTGTTTTAAATGATGTCCTTCGTGCAAAATCAATTTGCCGAACTCCAAGTTCAGCGAGCCTAAACAAAGATCAAACCTTAATGCCCGACAATAATACGGAGGTTTAAAGATGTCAACAGACTTGCCTGGTACATGGATAAATAGTAAATGAAAATCAATACAAGGTGGTTTATTTTGGCAGAGAAATAAAGAGGCTATGAAAGATAAGTAACTAAATAGGATACGAGAGCAAAGAGATCAAGAATGACAGATACACAAATTACTAAAATAATCAATGCGTGTTGATAATACTATAAAGAGTGTACACAAGCACGGGGTCTGGAAGAATTGAGGTAATGCTGAATTTATGCAGAACCTTGGTTAGACCAAGCTTGGAGTGCGGTTCACAATGTTGGGCCTGGATTTTCTGTTTTCCTGGTTGTTTACTCTGAATTAACCAAAGCAACACAAAGTGCAACTTTCAGCACAAGTTGCATTCAGCACAATGAGCTTCTGCAGTGTTTTGCATTTGCGTTTATTTTAAGAATTGCATGATACCTCAACTCCATCCACAAATCTAGCCACACCCACTATCAAATTAATCACCACTGACTCCCACTAATTGTGCTTGCTGCAAGCCTTAAAACTGAAGCTGATTTTAGACACAAAGACACTAACAAGCACATCATAAAAGATTTTAAATATCTTTTTCTTTGAATTACGAAGATACTGATGTCTGTATTCTCACATAATTGCAGCTGGCTCTGGACTCACACATTATTCAGCAGTTCCCTTTACAAAGTACTCAGGAGGAGGGAACCCCAATGTTTAGCTCAATTTTGCAGCCTCTCTCATGTGGCGGAGTCTTAAATGTACCCCAAAGATCTGAGGGTCCTCCACTTCAATGTTACATAGGAATAATATGGGCAGTATGGTGGCACAGTGGTTTCCACTGCTGCCCCACAGTGCCAGAAACTCAAGTTCTATTCTGTGTGTGTTTCCTCCTGGTGCTCCAGTTTCCTCTCACAGCCCAAAGATGTGCAGATTAGGTAGCTTGAGCATGTTAAATTGCCCCTTGGTATCCAAAGATATGTAGATTAGAGGGATTAGTGGGGTAAATGTTAGGGGTTACGGTGTAAATGTATGATATTACGGGTAAAGGGCAGGATATGTGCCTGGGTGAGATGCTCTGTTGGAGAGTCAGTGCAGACTTGATGGGCTGACTAGTCTCCTTCTGCACTGTGAGGGTTCAATGATTCTATAAGCTGCTTCCTGACTCTGCAAAATCCACAAGGTTTCAGGCGGGTAAAATCCAGGCACCAGTACTCAGGTGGCTGGCCTGCTAAATTTTGGCTCAATTGAAGGCAAGTTACGGAAACGTGCACTGCATTGTTATTCACCCAGGACCACAATAACTATCTAGCAGAAATCTGGGAGATTAAATTATGTTCCTCCAGTTACAGCCTCTTGTGAAAGCATACAATTTGAAATGCTCAAAAATTGGCAGCCCTGCCTCCGCCATCCAGGCCCAATTGCTGGAAAACCTCCCTCTGCCTCTCCAGCTTTCTCTCTCCTCGTTTAAGGTGCTCCTTAAAACAAACTTCTGCGACTGTCCTCTGTCCCAATATGTCCTTACATGGGTGAGTGTCAAATGCTGTTTGACAATGCTCCTCTGAAGCACTGTTTTACTGCAGTCTAGGTACTAAGTTCCAAAAGGCTTGGAAACGGATTGGGGCCTGGGGCTGAATTT
The DNA here is from genome assembly GCF_965287045.1 of Carcharhinus amblyrhynchos. NCBI lineage: Eukaryota > Metazoa > Chordata > Chondrichthyes > Carcharhiniformes > Carcharhinidae > Carcharhinus > Carcharhinus amblyrhynchos. The sequence goes on along the minus strand of NC_137328.1, from coordinate 38,902,844 downwards.
TCCAGCCCTTCCCATCAGCAGGATCATTCAGTCCCATTGATGGCAACCTCCCCGCAGTTGGTTCCCAAGCAGGCAAACAACGCAAAAAACGCTGTGGACATCAGCAGGACTGGAAAGTCCCAACGCCAGCCAATGGGGAGCCACCTCTGCTGCTGGAAACTTCAGCCCCTGGATTTGCATGATCAGAGGCTGGCAATGGTGATTCTCTGAACTCTTATAAAGGCAGAAGCCTCCGCCTACCCTTTATATTCCACTGGGAAGCAAAGGCCTCTATCTGCACCTGGCCTAGTGATAGAATGGGACAGAATTGGCAACCAGTCTGCCCAGCGTAAGGTACATGTGGGTCCTACCCAAAAGTCCAAGCCCTTTCTCCCCAACCCAACCATAGGCTGGACACAGTATGGCGCATTTTGCAACCTCTTGAGAGGAAGCAGGAAACCATGATGTTCCTTTAAGGTGTCAACACATGCTATTAGAATGATAATTATGGAACTCCATTCCTGGCATTGGGAAGTCTACTAGGGGCAGTGGTGGGGTTCCTGACAGGAGTCAAGTGGTTACACAGCTCTGTTCCTAAAGATAGAGTTTGTATTTACATAGCACCTTTCACAATCTCAGAGTACTGCAAAGCGCGACACAGCCAACGATGTACCTTGTGAAAAGCAGCCTTTGTTGAGTTAGGAAATAGGGCAGCCAGATTTCAGAAATGACCAACAGCAAGGAGATAAGGACAAGGTATTCCCTTTTTACTGGTACTCACTGATGGCAGGACAAATATGGAAAATTTCCATTACTTCTTCAGAACATTATCACAAAATCCTCACATCGATCCAAAAGGACACACAGGGCACCACTCTCTGAAATAAAAGGTGGCTCCATTGACAGGGCAGCCTTCCCTCTGTACGTCATTGGAGTGTCAGCCAATATTGAATCGTAGAATCCCTATAGTGCAGAAGGAGGCCATTCAGCCCATCAAGCCTGCATCAACAACAATCCACCCAGGCCCTATCCCCATAACCCCACGTATTTAACCTGCTAAACCGCGCACCCCCGACATAAGGAGCAATTTAGCATGGCCAATCACCCTAACCCACACATCTTTGAACTGTGGGAGGAAACCGGAGCACCTGGGGGAAACCCACACAGACACAAGGAGAACATACAAACTCCACAACTGAGGCCAGAATTGAATACACATCCCTGGTGCTGAGGTGGCGGGGCTAACCAGTCTGCCACCGTGCCGCCCTAATGCTCAAGTCTCTGGAACACAGAATAAAATTTGGTCCTGCCCTGGGGTGAGCTCAGATGCAATGCCGAAAATTACCGCGGCTGTTTTTGTGAGCAAATACCAGCAAACGGGAACAAGTAGAAACAATGTCGAAAATTTTGCAACACACCAAACAAACACAGGAGCTAACTCAAACAAATAACAATCAGCTCATATGAGTCATTGAATAGTTGAGGTAATCCATGGGTCATGTGTTCTGCACCTGAGCTGTTTCGAGGTTGATGTGTTCCTTTATTAGGTGTGCACTGTGAATGACCGTGAACAGAGCCAACCACAGCGTCATTTTCTGATGGCACAGGATGCATTTGAGACATGATGCAATCTCGATCTGGAAACTTCAAAACAAGCTTCTGATGATAGTCTGACCCTGTGAAGACTGCAGTAACATTGCAGCAGCATTATTTAAAACCAGGGACAGTGTGGGCAGCCCAGTCGCTAGGGGCTACCACGAGTTGTGTTACTGACTACAGAATAAAGCCTCTGCTCCCAGCTCGGTTGTGCAATTACATCAGCTGCAAACCTGAGGCCAGGCGAGGCAGAAGGCAGTAAAAGAAAAACGATTCCCCTTCAGTTTGGCAGAATTATTCACGGGTCATGGCTTTTACTGGGGCCATTTGGATGCTGGGGCTGCAAGACTCAGCTCTGTGTTCATAACACGGCCAAACAGGTTGATTATCAACCAGCAAATACATGCAGCACACCTATGACTGGTCATAAGTGTAGGAGAGCCTCGCAGTCAGTTAGGCTTGATACAGTGTGCACACCTCATGCTACATATGGCTTCTTGCTTCAGGTGAGCAAGTGTTCCAGGAAAAATAAGCAGCAGAAAGAAACATAAGCACATCCTTTAAATACCTTGTGCATCACCAGATGCAGGAAGCCCAAGACGATTCAGCTCTGTAACACCCACACCCAACGCCAAGACTGCTGTTAAACGGCGTCTGCCTGGACACAAGTCTTCCGCAGAGTAGGCTGACCACCATTTTGGGTAGTTTCGTGTGACTATCATGCCTCAAGAGGTGTGCAGTGCAGGCAGACTGACAGCAGTCAGCATCTAACGTTGATGTGACTCCAGCAGAGCCATTTTCAACCTCAACACTCCAACATACCTTACCCTCAATCTAAATATTCATTCAGCAGCAGAAAGGACCCCCCACTTGTGCTGCGTAATGAACCACTTGCAGGTTATGGGGAGGCAGTGGCGTAGTGGTATTGTCATTGGGCTAGTAATCCAGAAACCCGAGGTAATGCTCCGGGCACCCAGGTTCAAATCCTGCCACGGCAGATGGTGAAATTTGGATTGAATAAAAACCCTCAAATTAAAAGTCTAATGATGACCATGAAACCATTGTCAATTGTTGTAAAAGCCCATCTGGTTCACCTCCTTTAGGGAAGGAAATCTGCCATCCTTACCCGGTCTGGCCTACATGTGACTCCAAAGCCACAGCAATAAGGTTCACTCCTAAATTCCCTGGGGAATGGGCAATGACTGCTGACCCAGCCAGTGACACCCACATCCCATGAGCGAAATAAAAAAAAAGTCGCTGACTGATTTCTGTTGGGTCTTACCAGGTTAATAAAGTGTCAGTTTTACTACTAGTGAAAACTGCTAACGGTTATGGGGAGCAACTTGAATGTCTTGGTTCTGATTGCAAGGTTCAGCTCAGGCCATTTGTTCCCAGTCAAGGATGTTGTCGTTTCTACCACCTCTCGGCCTGCAGTACGATAGTGAGAATGAACGGAGACAACACGGAGAGGGACAAGCTGCTCAAGGAGGAGGAAGAGGAGAGGGGGAAGAAGAAGGGCTCTCAGTCGGAGGTTGCACTCACCCAGAGCCTTCAGAGTGCAATTCTCCCTACCGAATCTTAACAGGGAACATTTCACCCCAATTCTCTCGGGTGGAGATCACTGAAATCTGCTACATTTTGCAGCCACACAGTGGGTTGGGGTAGCACTACCAGTGGCTGTTAAAGTGACCGTGTCTCTGAACTTCTTCATCGCAGGTTCTTGCCCAGTTCAAGCAGGGATAGCTCCAACAACTCATAGTTCAACATCCATTGTTATGCAAGGGAGCTGACTGACGTCCTGTTGCAAAGAGAGAGACACTGCCTCCAGTCCGTCCTGAGGGAAGCTTGTACGTACGTAGCTCTGCCATGGTGTAGGGTTTCACTGACAGCACGCACATCATTGTGTTGGCATTGCATCAAAATGCATTGGAATATCTCAAATGGAAAGGGTTCCTCTTGAGATGGGTTCACCATTCTCGGCATCACCCTCATAAATCACGTCCAATGTGATCACATGCTGAAAGAGGATGAGTCATGTTTTCATACTTGCATTAGAAGCTGTTCAGAAAACATTCACTCAGTTGATTCCTGGGATGACGGGCTTGTCTTATGAGGGTAGGTGGAGCAGATTGGCCTTATCACAGCCACAAAACTCAGGAGACTGCCGCAACATAGGGCTGCTGCTAAGTCAGTCAAGGGAAGTTATTTCCACACCAAAGTTAGTGGTCAAAGCTGAACCTCATCTCCCACCTCCCCCACCAGCACCCACCACCACACCTCCCCGCCCCGCCCTTTCTTCACCCCGCACCCAGGAAACTCCCAGTGAAAGTTCCATTCCACTACCAACAATTTATTTTCTGGAGAAGCACAAGCTAAATGGATTTGACTGTTCAGTTAACAACTGGGTTTAATCACAGTGAATCCCAGTCTCTCCCGTCTATAAACTCAGCAGTAAAGCAACACATTATATCATTATTTCAAGCTGAAAGTCTTGAGATTCATGCAGTTTATTGGCCCTGAACAGGTCAACAGGTTAAATGGCTTTTCAACTTTTGCAACTTTCAGGAAATGGGGTTTCCAATTTAGCATTGGAGTAAAGCCATCTACGTTCATGACATGGGACTCATCCTCTCTGCGAATTTGCCAAAACTCAAATGTCGGGTTTATTTTAGGAAGTCAGCCAACTACATTCATCTCCAAGTGACAATGTGTAACTGGACGTCACAATCTTGCAACATTTCAGCTGAGAGAGGAAGTAACAGTGAAAGCCAGAAGTTAATAACTGAACAAACAACTCTAATGTGTAAAACATATTTGTACAGAACATGACCTTATACAGACCATGATAATGTAAATGCCCCAACAGTCAAATCCATAAATCTCTTTCCTAACTGTTTATAAATGAATGATCTCAAAGTAAAAGCCAACTTGGCAATAAAGTTACGTTGCCATTTTGATTATTATCATAACCAAAGCTACACACTATTCATGTAATTATAAACAAGTAACCAGCTTGTGGCAAATTTATAATAAAAATCACCATATTCTCAAGGCAACACAGTGACTAGGCTGCTGCCAGGGATGCAGGTTCGATTCCCGGCTTGATCACTGTCCATGTGGAGTTTGTACATTCTCCCCGTGTCTGTGGGGGTTTCCTCCGAGTGCTCCAGTTTCCTCCCACGCTCCAAAGATGTACGGGTTAGGCGGATTGGCATTTCTAAATTGTCCCTTAGCATCAGGGGGACTAGTAGGGTAAATGTGTGGGGTTATGGGGATGGGGCCTGAATGGAATTGTGATAGGTGCAGATTCAATGGATGCATGATTTCCTTCTGCACTGTTGGGATTCTATGATTATTAGGAATAGGCATTAAACAGGGGATTTACATAATAACTTCACAGCAGTGTTAATATAAGACTTCTTGTGTCACCAATAAATAAACTTTAAACACAGTGACATCCATATACCAGGAAGGATTAAAAAAACTCAAAGTGATACATTTCTTCCTTGAATGTGTTTCCTATTTCCAAAAACAGATCAGATATACCTTTATTAACATCGCTCAGCACCTTAACATTGAGCCTTTCCGATAATGCGTTCAGTTAATGTCATTTGGATGAGATCACAAACTAGGATTCAATTATTTTGTTCCAACCCAAAGACATAATTACCTTTCATCTCTTTTTGTCCTTAATACAGGAGGTGTAGGACCATGCAGGAGCAGCTAGAATGTTCCTCATTTTGAATTTTTTTTAAAAAACAAAGGCGTTTTTAACCTTTCATGGTTTTTTTTTTGCTCTTGTCTTTTAGTTGAACAAAAGCACCAGTGAAAGGAATGCATGAAGCCACTGATCAGGAAATGAGTCACTTTGCAGTAGACCTGAAATCTGAGTCTGGTGAGAGCCAGACTGTTCAGCAGGGATGTTAGGAAGCATTTCTTGCCACAAAGAGTATTGGAAATCTGGAACTCTCCACCAACAAACCACTGAGGCCAGGCCAACTGCAAATTCCAAGACTGAGGCTGATCAATTTTGGTTAGGCATAAGTATCACAGCGGATGAGAATTAAGATATCATAGAATCCTGACGATGCAGACGGAGGCCATTTGGCCCATGAGTCTTTACTGACCACAATGCTATCCAGGCTCGATCCCTGCAACTGCACGTATTTAACCTGCTAACGTCCCTGACACTAGGATCAATTTAGTATGGCCAATCAACCTAACTCACACATCTTTGGACTGTGGGAGGAAACCAGCGCAGACACGAGGAGAATATCTGTATGGAGTTTGCACAGTCACCTCAGGCTGGAATTGAACCCGGCTCCCTGGTACTGTGAGGCAGCAATGCCACTGCGCTGCCCCCCATGAACTGAACAGCCACAAACTGAGTGAATGTTGGAACAGACTTGTGAGGCTGAATGATCTCCTATATTCCTTCCCATGTAGTCTGCATGCTTATTTTATATTACCTTATTTCTAAAGATGATGACCTAAATCTTGCAAGGAAGAGTAATTAACATCAGATTGCCACTCCACGCGTACTTTTCTTTACCATAGCAGAGCTCTGTATTTTCTGGCCAGGGCATCCAATCCTGGCTTCTTCATAGCCTTGGGTCATCAGGGGAAGGCCCTCCCTCCCATCCCAATCTTTCCAACACTAGCTGGTAAATAAAGATGTTAAACGTGTCAAAGCTTCTTTGAAAAGATGTCAAGAGCGGATAAGTGATCGAGTGAGCAAGGGGGTACAGTTGGGTAAGGCATGTAGTTAAGGGGGTAGCACATGTGGTGGTAGAGTGGCAGGTGGGGGGGGGGGGGGTGGTGCGGTGTAGTCGTGTCAGGTCAAGTCAGAGACTAGTCAGGTTGGGTAGAGAATCAGTGTGAGTGATTGGGGTGTCATCTATACAGAAACCAGGAGTTAGGCTCTGTCTAACATTTCCTGGTCAATCAACCAAACCTTTAAAGTGTCAAGAACATATACTATAAGCACTTGATACCTCGTGCAAATCAACACCGAGCCATTGACAAAAGAGTTCATAGAAAATAATTTATTATAACATCATAAAACTATCACTCAGACAGCATTTTCCCTTCTCTCCAGCTGTATCAACAGAGGTAATTATTTCAGGAGAATCTGAACTCTCAGCCAGATCTCATTATGTGTGGCGATGTCATGAGTTGATATGGAGGATATGCGAGGCCATGGTGGTGGGTGGAAGCATGAGTTGGCATGTAGGGGGGGCATGGGGCTGTTGTGGTACAACTTTATGTGAGTGTTACGTCTTCTGTATATATCATTTGAGGAAAAATGATGCAATGTATAATTTGATTCAGACTTTATCTCAATTTGTTCTAAGCTACCAATTCAGGCCTGTGTACAAGTTCTCCAATTGTATGATATTGTTACTAACATTTCAATCATAAATGAACCAACATATTTTTATGTGAACCAAACCCTTGGTGGTTCCTGGATGTTTATTAACTAAGTAAGCACAAAGAGAAGAAAAACACAGGAAGCGTGGGTGTGGTCTTTTGAGATTACATTTCAAAAGATTGCTGAATCCAGGGGATGGTGTTTGACCCCTCTGAGGGGCCATGAACCAGTATCATGAAGAAGCTGGCCACAAAAATTCCAAGGTGGGGGTGGGGACGCGGGGCCGCCAGGAGTGGTCTAACCCCACAACGGATTTGGCCAGGTATTGATGTGCCAAGAATAGGGGCAGCAATTCTGAAATTGGATCCCACCCACCATTTTCAAATGGCTCCAGCATCCTTATGACTCTGCAAAAATCCCTTACCTCCACTCATTGTTCACCAGACCTTATTGAATATAGAGCCCGTAGCCAAAGTTGAAGTGGGATGAGATTATTTTAGGACCTTAATTTACATTTATTTATGACACTCTTGCTTAAACCAAGCCACTGGCTAAAGCACCCAAGAAAACTGTGGTGTTCAAACTGACATTGAGCAATAAAAGAGCTATAAGTGTGGTACTGAATTTCAATTAATTCTATCCAATTGTCTGTATACAGGGACACAGCACTCACACTTCTGAAAGGGTGTAATTACAATGTGACAAGTTTAATTCGATTATAAATACGAACACAAGAATTTTATAAAGGACTATATCAAAATAAGGACTGGATTTATAATTAAACTGAATGGAACTAAAATGAGGATTGAATTACATCGGAGTTGGCTGGTCTACGATCTTCTGCTTTTTGCCCTCTGCCTCCTGCCTTCAGTTCAGGGTGATGCTGGGACATAATGCCCCATGTGCAATGCCACATGAGACGGCCTGGTGCTTTATATTAAATTATTCCAGCGTCCTTATGACTCTGCAAAAGCTAAAATTAAAAATTAAGTAGAAATGGTTGAGAGCTTCAAGGTGTCCAGATCACCAACACCTATCCTGGTCCTCCCAGCCAACATTATAGTTAAGGAAGCCCACCAACGCCTCTACTTTCTCAGAAGACTAAGGAAATTTGGTATGTTCCCTACGGCTCTCACCAACTTTTACAGATACATTCCTTCTGGTTGTACAACAGCTTGGTATGGCTCCTGCTCTCTGCCCAAGACTGCAAAAAGCTACAAAGGGTCGTGAGCAAAGCACAGTCTATCACAAAAAACCAGCCTCCCACCCACTGACACTGTCTACACTTTCCACTGCCTCAGAAAGGCAGCCGGCATAATTAAGGACACCATGCACACCAGACATATACTCTTCCACCTTCTTCCATCGGGAAAAAGATACAAAAGTCTGAGGACATGTATCAACCAACTCAAAAACAGCTTCTTCTATGCTGCCATCAGACTTTTGAATGGACCTACCTTGCATCAAATTGATCTTTCTCTACACCCTAGCTATAACTGTAACACTACATTCTGTACTCGCTCCTTTGCTTCTCAAAGAGCAGTATGCTGTGTCTGTATATTGCACAAGAAATAATATTTTTTACTGTATACCAATGCATGTGGCAATAATAAGTCAAATCAAAAATATTTGCAGAGCAAACACATTTCCTCATATTTCACCACACCTTGAACCAACATTCCTTTTGTCATTTAATCACTCCTGCCTTCCATCCAATTAGACCTTCCCTTCTGTTCTCCCCCACCACCTTTCCCTGCCTCAGCACTTGCTTAAAATTTGTTACATGTGTAATAATTTACAATTCTAATAAAACAGCAACTTGTTTGTCCTTCCACAGGTGCACCTGACATGGCTGTTCTATTTATTGTGTAGTACTAATGCGGTTTGTTATGACCGATCATTGGTAGCACACACAATATGTCCATGCTGGAGTGAATGGGAATATTAATTGAAGTAGTTTTCTAATAGATGTGTTGGATTTATCTTCCTCAGTGCAGCTGGAGGGGACCTGGCAGCTCTTCAGCTTGGATTTATTATCAGCATCCTCTTCAGCACTTCACTCACCCTCCAATTCCAGCTGTTTCATGCTGATTCCTCCTCGGAACTTTGTACCATTGAGCACATTACTATTATCTATCACTCTGGATATTTTTATGGGACTGGACGAGAGGACATCACCCGATCTGTTCAACCAGCAAAATCATTGTTTTGGTGTGCCTTTGGTTGTTTAGTTTACCTCTGTCATACTTCATGCATTTCAAACTGGTACCCATGTTCAAAAGGACATCTCCGCTCTCCAGGAGACATTCTCCTCATCCTCACATCATGGGTCAGCCAGGGCAAGCTATTGACTGTCAATGGCTATATGGATGGTGAATGCTTCCACAGAACCTGTCTCTTACCTGCCTGATGTAAACCCTGATGGTCATGTGAAACACACGTGTTTCCCCTTCCTATTCATAAATCCCTCTGCTCTCCAGAAAGAAGCCTATGAGGTCACCTGGATTTCATCAGTCTTGCTGACCCAATCACCATGAAAACGTCAACAATCACTCCCTACTTCCGGGCCTTCCTTTGGAAAACTGGTCAACTAATTTGTTTTGCAACAGAAACAGTTGGTGAAACATAGGGCAGGGTTTGGGTTACACTATGTTCAAACCCTTAACAAGGCCCACATGCTGCAGCAGGCGAGCTTGGCAAAATAAATTCTAGGTAGCACACTCCCTCTGAATGCATTCAGAGCAACAACTTTTCCAAATGTCCCACCCTGCCCCCATGATGCCATCATACACTCGTGTAGTCAAGCAGAAAATGACCCCCTTCGTGATATCACTTGGAAACATTTTGCTTTTCATAAGCACATCTCCTGAAAATCTGAATTCAAATGAAGCAAGTAGTGGAAATCAGAAGAGCCGATTGACCAATTATCCAATGGCGACCAAAAATAGGCAAGAAAATTGCAAAATAAACCAGCACCGTTAAAGAAAATTCATACTGATGAGATCCTGTCCTGCAAACAAGTGTTTTTCTTCCAAACTACAAATGTTGGAGTTCCCCAGCCACTTCACTGAAGCAGGTAGTGCATATTCATGAATTAATTCACATTAGCATATCACACTTGGTTTAAAATGGTTTACAGAAGTAAAGCTACTTCCGAAATGTGTCCGGATTCTGAACACAACCGCCAGCTAGATGGAGTCTGCAAAACGCATTTGGATATCCTACTTTCAGAGTTCCTCATCCAGTTTCAGTCAAAGCCGCGACTAAACAAATCTAAATGCCTTTAGTGTATAGATTTCCAGTAAATTAGTGAAGGTATAGCAAATTTATGACATTTGCACCCATTTACCTGGTGATATAAGCAGAATGCAACAACAACCAAAATGTACAGCTAACAGTAATCTGAAGGCCTTATACCATTGCTGAAACTATTTTTGCAATGCTTGTTTTCTTTGACCAAGAAAAGCTTTTCAGCACAGTAATAGTAAGAAAGTTTACCAAATGTACAGCCTGCTGCAAATCACAATGGAACATAGCATTACACCAGAAAACTGTTACCTTGATAAAAACTGCAGGTGGTTCGCAATTGTTTTATGGAAATATTTTGATTGATGAGCATATTTGGCAAGGTACAAGAATTCCTTTGAATTTCTTTGACTGCCTTCTCTTGTTATAGTTTGCTTCCAATTCTTCTATATTCAACAGTATATTCTACCAATATCCATTACAGGACCACTGGCTCCCACAGCTATCTGGTCTACAGCTCTCACACCCTACATCCTGTAAGGACTCCATCCCTTTCTCTCAGCTCCTTTGCCTCCATCGCATTTGTTCTGATGATGCCACTTTCCAAACTGGTGCTTTGAATATTTGCTCCTTTTTTCTCAACCATGGATTCCCATCTACAGTTGTCGACAGGGCCCTCAACAGCGTGCGGTCCATCTCCCACACCATGATCCTCACCCCCTCACCTCCCTCCCAGAATGATAGAATCCCCCTTGTTCTCACATTTCACTCCACCAGCCTCTTCATGCAAAGCATAATCCTCCGCCATTTTCGCCAACTCCAGTGTGATGCCGCCACCAAACACATGTTTCCTTCACTCCCTCTGCCAGCATTCTGCAGAGACCATTCCCTCCGGGATAACCTAGTCCACTCCACCGCTACACCCAACACATCTCCCATCGCTCACGGCACCTTTCCATGCAATCGCAGAGGTGTAACACCTGTCCCTTTACCTCTTCCATGCTTACCATCCAAGGTCCAAAACATTCATTCCAGGTTAAGCAGCATTTCACTTGCACCTCTTTCAATTTGATGTATTGCATTCGCTGCTCCCAATGTGGTCTCCTCTATATTGGAGAAACCAAGTATAGACTGGGTGGTCATTTTGCTGAGCACCTTTGGTCTGTGTGCAATCAGGAGCTTGACGTTCCGGTTGCTTACCATTTAAACACACAATCCCACTCTCGTGCCCACATATCTGTCCTTGGCTTGCTGCAATGTTCCAATGAAGCTCAATGCAAACTGGAGGATGGTTTACAGAAATCATCGTCCGGCTAGGCATTTTACAGCCTTCCGGTCTCAACATCGAATTCAACAACTTCAGATGATTAGCTTTACCCTATCTCAATCCCTTTGCTTTCATTTTATTTAATTTTTTACTGTTCTCTACCTTTTATTTCTTTATTGTCTTTCTTCATTTTTCTTTCTCCCTTACTTTATGCCCCCTTTCCTTTTCTCTCCCTTTGTTTCCCCTTTCCACCCATTCCACCCACCCCTCACCAAATCTTCAGCTTCTCTGCTGCTTGGCCATTTATTAACTCTATTGATTGCCATTAGCAGCCATTTCCCCTTGTTTCTGTGGCTATGACTCATCTTTCATTCCTGCACACTGCAGTATAAATATCTACCATTTTCTATGCCTTTTAGCTTTGACAAAGGGTCATCTGGACTTGAAACGTCAGCTCTTTTCTCTCCTTACAAATGCTGCCAGACCTGCTGAGATTTTCCAGCATCTTCTCTTTTGGTTTCAGATGCCAGCATCTGCAATAATTTGCTTTTATCTTTTATATTCAAGTTTGGCTTGCTTCACTTTTATGCCCCACAATCGTTTAGGTTGCTTCTTTGCCTTTTTCTTCTATTCATCTCCCTCCTTACAATTTGAGTGGGGAGGAGAAGGGAAGAAATTAAACAGACGAAGCAGTAGGTTTAAACAACAAGGAAGCAGGATAACCATGGGTAGTGATAGTCAGTAAGAAGTCTCACAACACCAGGTTGAAGTCCAACAGGTTTATTTGGTAGCACAAGCCACTAGCTTTCGGAGCACTGCTCCTTCATCAGGTGAGTGGAAGTTCATTTACCTGATGAAGGGGCAGTGCTCCGAAAGCTAGTGGCTTGTGTTATCAAATAAACCTGTTGGACTTTAATCTGGTGTTGTGAGACTTCTTACTGTATTTACCCCAGTCCAACGCCGGCATCTCCAGTGACACCCAACCAAGACTGAGTTTAGCGAAATCTGCCTCTCCCAGAGCCAACTTTGAAAGTTGTGGTTTACCGTTCTAAATGGTGGTATTTCTCATCCAAACACAATGCTACGAATAAAGCTGCTCTGTGAAAGGTTGCCTCTGCGCTGTCCACATCTTACCATAGATTATGACAGGATAATCCCTTCCTCGCAAACATGCTGAAAATTTACCAGAACAAATACAATTTGAACCAATGAAACATTTTGTGATCTGTAAGCACAGTAAACTTCTCATGCCATTAAAAGTGCTGAGTGGACACAATACCTCGGACTTCCGTCGAGTCATACAGACTCCATGAATCATTAAAATGGTGAGTGGAATGTGGATTCAGAAGTCCCAACCACATTTCTGATAGATCCCACATTTGCTGGTTAAGAGAAAGGGTGAGAGAACTCAGTGCTGAGTAGGAGGTTCCATTTTCACTGTACCAAGTCCTTAACCAGCAGTATGAGTATCATAAATTTATACAGCAGACATACAGGCTGTTCAAGGTTGGATAAGGTCTATACAACTGAGATGCTGTAGTGTATGGCATAGGTTGAAGGTCCTGTGTGGTGAAGAGGACCGTCCTTGATGGAAATGCATGTGTTCAAATAAGGCCTCTTCACTGCATAGGGCCTTCAACCGACGCTATATATTAGATACATTGATGACATTGTCTTCCTTTGGACTCATGGTGAACAACCAATGAAACAGTTACATGACGACATCAACAAGTACCATCCCACCATCAGACTCACCATGGACTACTCTCCAGAATTAGTTGCACTATTGAACATATACAGCTCCATCAAGGGCAGTCACCTCAGCAGTTCACTGTACTGCAAGCCCAAGGATAACCTCATGAAGCTCCAGCTTCCACCCTAAACACGTTAAAGAAGCCATCCCCTACGTATAAGCGCAGGATCTGCTCAGATGAGAAGGATCGCAATAGAGACGCTGAAAGACGCCCTCGTAGAACAGGATGTGGTGCTTGACTCATCAATCAACAGTTCCCACGTGCCACAGTGAAAAACCGCACGAATCTCCTCAGAAGACAAACACTGGACATGGCAGACAGGGTACCCTTCATCATCCAGTACTTCCTCGGAGTGCAGAAGCTACAACATCTTCTCTGAAGTCTTCAAGATGTCATCAATGAAGACGAATATCTCACCAAGGCCATCCCCAAACCCCCACTATTTGCCTTCAAACAACCACGTAACCTCAAACAGACTATTGTACGCAGCTAACTACCCAGCCTTCAGGAGAACAATGACCATTACATCACACAACCCTGCCACAGCAACCTCCGCAAGATGTGCCAGATCATCGACACCAATGCTATCATCTCACGTGAGAACACCACCCACTAGGTACAGGGCACATACTCTTGCAATTGCAACTCGGCCAACATTTCAGGAAAGGATGTCCTGAGGTATGGTACATTGGCTAGACTATGCAGACGCTGCAACAACAGATGAATGAACAGCACTTGAAAATTACCAAGCAGGAGCATTCCCTTCCTGTTGGGGAACACTTCAGCAGTCAAGGGCATTCAGCCTCTGATCTTCGGGTAAGTGTTCTCCAAGGCAGCCTTCAAGAAACACGACAACGCAGAATCGCTGAGCAGAAACTGATAGCCAAATTCCACACATGTGAGGACGGCCTCAACTGGGATCTTGTGTTCATGGCACAGTATCTGTAACGCCACACTTACCTGAGCTTGCAAAATCTCACCAATTGTCCTGGCTTGAGACAATTCATACCTCTTTAACCTCGGCTCAGAGAACGGCATTCTCCATTGGCCTCAGGTGGGATCGTGCGAAACTTGGGCGAACATGCCAGTAAAATTCTGCCTCTGTCTATATATGCCCTGTTTGTGAACCCAACACTTCACTCACCTGATGAAGGGACAGTCCTCCGAAAACACATGCTACAAATAAACCTGTTGGACTTTAACCTGGTGTTGAGACTTATTATTGTGCCTGGCCCAGTCCAATGCCGGCATCTCCACATCAAGTTATTTATATGCCCAGTCTCTGAACAAAAATTTAAGAATGTTATGTCAGCAAGAGTTGAGAAAGCTCTTTCCAGCAGTTGCAATAGCTGTTTGTTGACCTTTGCCTGAGGTCTCTTTATGAATACTTGGCTGATTTCCACAAGCTACAATTATCTCAATGGTGGGGCAGTTTGACTGACAGCTAAAATAAGCTATTAAAGGATTAGCTGTTTTTGATGTGCAGCAAAATGACTGAGACTACAGCCAAGGTGGGCCTTTTAACCAGCCTGCCTTGGCACAACCCTTGTGGCTGTCTAATCTGTGCCCACAGCAGTGGACCCGGCTCTATTCTGCACATTCCCCGGAGGGTAGATCCTGCCAGTCAAAAGCTATTTGACAGAGGCATATGAGGTAAGTAGGGAAATTTCCTGATTTGAGCTAACAGTCTTGGTAATGAAAATTTGGGCCCCTATCTCAACCTTATATTGCTCAAAATGGACAATGGCATGAGACAAATAAGGAAACCATATATATATATACATACAGAATCTAAAGGGACAAAGAGATATTCAATTTATGAAGGGGTTAAAACAGTATGTTCTTGTTTACTTCTGTGGTACCTGCCAATTAAACATTTCACCTCTACAGGAACAACTGATAACGATTTGGAGGTGAAGGCATGCAGAAATCAGGAGATTAAAATATTTGCTTGCAGCCCTGATTGTCACTTATTTTGCCGTTTAATAAGCGTAACACTCAGTATGTTACACCCCAATTTGGAATGCTCAACTGTTACACCCACACTCAAACTCTGACACCCGCGTTACAAACCACACATTAAAATTACCTGTCAATAAACTGGTCGATTATGACAATGTCCCCAGGTTGGATTTCTTCCTGCAGTGAGCCACAAGCAGTAGTGGCAATGATATGGGTGCAGCCCTCCTGCTTCAATGCCCAGATGTTTGCTCTGTAGTTGACATTCGTTGGCATAATGGTGTGTCCCCTCCCATGTCTACAAAATAAAGGAAAATTGATTATAGAAAACCCGACAGGGGGTGGCAAATGCATTACATTTTCTGTAAAAAAAAATTACGGAAAGGAGCTACCAGTACAAAGTCCTATGCACCTTTAAACTTGGTATCCAATTGTTAATTAAGTTATTATGTGATGCATTTTTCCTACATTGAGGAAGGAATTTTCTTGTTTTCCTTTAAATTTCTTTTCTCTACCCTTAAAGTTAGAGAGCCAATGCCCAGATTGGACCAGGCAAACCTGAATCCATTCCTTGCTTGCTCCAAAAATCAAATTCAAAGTCCAGCTGAATCCAATTCATGGTACCCATAAGAGAGACAAACAATATCCAAGGTTTTTAAGTTTATTTTTTAGTGTCACAAGTAGGCTTACATTGACACTGCAATGAATTACTGTGAAAATCCCCTAGTTGCCACTCTCTGGTGCCTGTTCGGGTACGCTGAGGGAGAACTTAGCATGGCCAATGCACCTAGCCAGCACTTCTTTCAGACTGTGGGAGGAAACCAGGGCACCCAGAGAAAACCCTTCCAGACACAAGAAAATCGTGCAGATTCTGCACAGGCAGTGACTCAAGCCGAGAATCAAGCCCGTGTCCCTGCTGCTGTGAGGCAGCAGTGTTAACCACTGTGCCACCGTGCTGCCCCAAAACGCAAACAAGGACTTGAACCCTGGACCCTCAGATTAAAAGTCTGATGCTCTACCGACTGAGCTATCTGGGCCCTGACAAGATAAGGCACTGCAACCCATCTTGGGTTTGATGTGACGTTTGATCTAAGCCAAAAGGCTGAGAAGTTGTTGTGGACTTCATTTCTGCTGATTCGCATCACCTTTTCTTCTGTCACCATTTTTTGATCAGGAAATCATTTTTGATCATTTTTTGATCAAAGGGTGGTGAATCTCTGGAATTCTCTGCCCGTTGAAGTGGTGGAGGCTACCTCGCTAAATATTTTTAAGACGTGGGTTGATGGGTTTTTGATAAGAGAGGGGATTAAGGGTTATGGGGAGAGGGCGGGAATGTGGAACTGAGCCACGACAGATCAGCCATGATCTTATTGAATGGCGGGGCAGGCTCGAAGGGCCAGATGGCCTACTCCTGCTCCTATTTCTTATGTTCTTATGTTCTTAAAACATTAACAGAGTATTAACAACATGAACATTAATAACACTATGAATTATGCTTTGATATGCCATTTACAATTTGTTTCCATTATGGATACATTCAAGGTCATTAAAGATGAACAAGCCTGTTTTGTTTTTTAATTGTTGGAACTGCCTTAAAAGCTGCTGCCAATTATCTGTTTTCTATCCATATTCTATCTGGGCGGCACGGTAGCACAGTGGTTAGCACTGCTGCTTCACAGCTCCAGGGACCTGGGTTCGATTCCCGGCTCGGGTCACTGTCTGTGTGGAGTTTGCACATTCTCCTCGTGTCTGTGTGGTTTTCCTCCAGGTGCTCTGGTTTCCTCCCACAGTCCAAAGATGTGCGGGTTAGGTTGATTGGCCATGCTAAAATTGCCCCTTAGTGTCCTGAGATGCGTAGGTTAGAGGGATTAGTGAATAAATATGTAGGCATAGGGGGGTACGGCCTGGGTGAGATTGTGGTCAGTGCAGACTCGGTGGACCGAATGGCCTCCTTCTGGACTGTAGGGATTCTATCTTTCTGCCAAGAAATTGGTGAAAAATATCATGCTGCTACTTAACGTGATCAAGTTCAAAGACAAATAATGTTGGGAGTGCACTGGAACATTAACTCAAATTTATATTCCCCGGGCTGCAATATCAAAATTGTGGCAGAATTGACTTATCGTGATTCCTGGAGATGGGGATACTTAAACAACAAGGACAGATATCAACACAGGTGGTATTGGCACACACTCTTCCCTTACAGCCAGTGAGAGTTTAGAACACCAGCCTATCATTCCAACAGGATGGGAGTGGGTGGAAGCACTGGTGCACTGGTTGAAATTGAAAATTTGCAGCACTCAATCTGTGATATGGCCAGAGAACGCAGTAGTAAATTTTCAACAGCCAAGGATGCATGTGGAGAGAATTAACATTCCAAGGTCGACAGTATTTCATCAGAACCAGTATTTCATCAGAACTTGATCACGTTAAGTAGCAGCATGATATTTTTCACCAATTTCTTGGCAGAAATATAACATGCTTTAAACAAGAACAGAGATAGAGAAAGTGGCTGGAGTTAGGGAGAAGGGGGAGAGAAGCAGGGGGGTACACCTTATGACCCCTGGAGCCAGTTCTGCCTTTCAATATAATAACATTTGATCTTGGCCTCCAATTCCCTCCTCCCCGTATCCCTCAATTCTCTGAGCTCTCTCTCCTAGTCTTAAATGTGTTTAATGATGGAGTATCCACAACCCTCTGGGGCAGAGAATTCCAAAGATTCCCAACCGCTTGAATGAAGAAATTTGCCCTCATCTCAGTCCTAAATGATCAGCCTTTGGTCCCAAGACTGTACCCACCGTGTTTTAGACTCCTCGACCAATCTCTCAGCATCAATATATCCAGCCCCTTATCCATTCTTATATATCTTATACATTTCAATGAGATCGCCTCTCATTCTTCCAAATTCCAGAGAAAAAGGACACAATTTGCTCAGCCTCTCATCCCAGAGGCCAATTTGATAAATCTTCGCTGCACCACCCACCTTCAGTGCAATTCTATCTCTAATAAATGTGGAGACCAAAACCGTTCCCACCACTCCAGATTGGTCTCATCAAAACCCTGTACAATTCTAACATAAGAAATAGGAGCAGGAGTAGGCCATCTAGCCCTTTGAGCCCCTAATGAAATACCTTTATTCCTGTACTCCAAGCCACTTGAAAAATGCCAACAAGCCATTTTCTTTGTAATTGCTCTCTGTAAGCTGCATCTTGCTGTGTTCCTTGTGCGAGCATCTCCAAGTCTCTTTGAACATCAACACTTACAAGTTTCTCACCTTTTCAAAAAAATGTTCAGCTTTTCTATTCTTCCGACCAAAGTAAATAATTTCACATTTCCTTGCATCACAGTCCATCTGCTACCTTGTTGCCCACTCACTTAACCTGCACATATCTCTTAACAGCCTCTCTGTGCCCTCCTCACAACACACCTTCACACCGAGTTTTGTACCATCTGCAAATTTAGATACATTATTTCCTGTCTCTTCATCTAAAGATTATAAATGCCCCAGCACTGAGCCTTGTGGTACTCCACTATTCACAACCTGCCAAGTTGAAAATGTCCCATTTATGCCCACTCTACTTCCTATCAGTCAACCAATCTTCTATCTGTGCTAATCTATTGCTTACAACTCCATGCATGCTTCATCTTGCTGTTGTACCTTTTGGGAGACAATGGCAGAACATTTGGCAAGGTCTGTGACAGGAAAGAGGTGATGTTGCATGGCAAAAGGAGATGGTACTGAGGCAAGTAAAGAAACAACAGATAAGTCTATTTAAGAGATTACTATTTAAAGGGCAAAAAGCTGCAGCATGCTACAGTGCAGAGGGACCTGGGGGTCCTTGTGCATGAGTTGCAAAAACCCAGTCTGCAGGTGCAGCAGGTGATCAAGAAGGCGAATGGAATGCTGGCCTTTATAGCGAGGGGGATAGAATATAAAAGCAGGGAGGTCTTGCTGCAACTGTACAGGGCATTAGTGAGGCCGCAGCTGGAGTACTGTGTGCAGTTTTGGTCGCCGCACTTGCGCAAGGATATTTTGGCCTTGGAGTGCAGAGGAGGTTCACTAGGCTGATACCAGAGATGAGGGGGTTGGACTATGAAGAGAGACTAAATAGACTGGGTCTGTACTCATTGGAGTTTAGAAGGATGAGGGGGGATCTTATAGAGACGTATAAGATAATGAAAGGGATGGATAGGGTAGAGGTAGAGAGATTCTTCCCGCTCAGAAAGGATAGCAGGACTAGAGGCACAGCCTCAAGATAAGGGGGGGGGACAGTTTAGAACGGAGGTGAGGAGGAACCTCTTCACTCAAAGGGTGGTGAATCTCTGGAATTCTCTGCCCGTTGAAGTGGTGGAGGCTACCTTGCTAAATATATTTAAGACACGGGTAGATAGGTTTTTGGCAGACAAGGGAATTAAAGGGTTATGGGGAGAAAGCAGGAAAGTGGAACTGAGCCACTTCAGATCAGCCATGATCTTATTGAATGGTGGGGCAGGCTCGAAGGGCTAGATGGCCTACTCCTGCTCCTATTTCTTATGTTCTTATGTTTAAGTCTAGAGGAGATATAAATGGGAACAACTGACTCGTTAACAGCAGAAGCCAAATGAAAAATTAGAGACAGACCATCTTGGGTTGACTGCCACTTGAATAGAACTGTGAAGCCTACAAGTAGCAACAATTATCCCTGGCACTAGAGGAAGTGGAAGGGGTGGGACTTTCAGGGAGACCGGTCAGCCTTGCCCTCATAATACCCCCACTGCCAATCAAAGCACACCAGTCAGGAAGGGGAAGAGTCCAGTAGAAGGTTGCTTGAGCTCCAAAGTCCTGCTGCCTCAGCTCCCATTACATCCATTCCCTGCCCTTGAAGAATGTGCCATTTTCAGGTTATCACTCATTGAAGTATAAAACTATTTGGGCAGTTTCATAGAATTTACAATGCAGAAGGAGGCCATTCGGCCCATCAAGTCTGCACCGACCACAATCCCACCCAGGTGCCATCCCCATAACTCCACATATTTACCCTGCTAATCCCGACACTAACAGGCAATTGAACATGGTTAATCCACCTAAAACCACACATCTTTGCACTGTGGGAGGAAACTGGAACACCCAGAGGAAACACACACAGACACAGGGAGAATGTGCAAACTCCACGCAGACAGTCACCCGAGGCCGGAATTGAACCCGTGTCCCTGGCGTTGTGAGGCAGTAGTGCTAACCACTGTGCCACCGTGCCGCCCATTGGCCTATTTTGCACCAAATTGCCTTAAGCTGTTAAAAGGAGTTAAAACAAACAGAAATTGCTAATTAGTAGAGTTTTTTCTGCGTCACTTCTGAAAAACACCTCCCTATTTTAAAAGGAATCACAGATGGGAAGATTTCTGACTGGTTATCATGTTACAATACTGAGCCAAGCAGCTATTCATAACTTGGCAAAGACTGCTTTAGAAATACGGGACAATTTGGTCTGTCTAGTTTTTCAAGCGTGCTTCACCAGAACAGATCAGAAAAAATGGAATGAGAAAAGGTGATGAAGCCCAAATCAAACACACAATTTATATCACCCTCCTAACTTACTTCAATACCCAACATAAGGTAATTAAACTCTGAAAAAATTTCCTAGCAGCCAAAGCACTGATCTCCCCCATAGGTAATAAATACAGTGCGTCCTCAACAAAGTGCCCCATTGTGCTTTATGGGCTCTTTATTAAGCTATGCCAAAATGTATTTTTGATCTATCCTCTGGACATATCAGCTGGCTTCTTTTTAAAGGATTTAATTGGTTGAGAGTTATAGAATGATGCAGCACCCAAGCAAGATATTCAGCCCACACACTTGTGCCAGCTCTTAGAACGATCTATCTCATGACTTCCACTCCCCAGAATTATCACCTGAACCCGGATAGGAATTCATCCTTGATTCCCCAAAGTATTTACTATTAGATTCTGTTGATTGTGCAATTTTTTGTTTCAGCGTGGGAATAGCTTCCAAATTAAAGGAGCTCTGCGCTGAATTTTGTCAGGGGCAGTCTTCAATGATGTAAGCCATTGCTTGGGGAATGAGAAAAGGTGATGCAGCCCAAAGAATTTATATCACTCTCCTAACTTATTTCAATACCCAACATAAGGTAATTAAACCGGGAAAAAATTTCCTAGCAGCCAGAGCGCTGATCTCCCCACAGATAATAAATATGGTGCGTCCTCAACAAAGTGCTTTATGGGCTCTTTATTAATCTATGGCAAAATGTATTTTGTGCCTTTAAGAAATGTATTTATATCATGTTTCTTGTGCAGTTCTATTCGCCTGGTGCCATTTTGTTTGTAACAGGTAGTGCCCCTGTCAACACTGCAAAAGCACAAACGATCCTCATTGCTGTTTTAATCTGGGCTGATGTAGTTCTATTATTTTAGTGTTTTACCCTGAGGTTCTTCAGAGTGGGATTTGATTAGATTGATTAACAGGAAAAATCAAGTGTTGGGGTGGGACTAGGCTTATGCAGAGAAAGCAGATGCTGCTTGGAATCGTTAGGGAGAAACAATTCTCTCTCTCTCTTTCTCCAAAGGTCTGCTGTTTGAAGATAGATTTTTCTCTGGAGATGGCTGTATGGGAGTCAGAAGACAGGTGTTGTCCTGCATCTCTGTCCAGAAGGGTTAAAAGGCTTGAAATCGAGCATCCACATGAGCCTATATGTTTTTGTGCTAACTAATTCTGAAGAGGGATTTGCGTCTGTGATGATATTGCTTAATTTGGAACTATAGAGATAGCCAGCAGTTAGGAATTACACCTTGCCATGTTTAAGTAACTCAGTTGGTACAGGTTACGCTAATTCATTTTGTTATGTTTTAACTGTGTTGTTAAATAAAGTTTGTTTACTGGGTCAATAGAACCACACCTGGAACGAAACACCTTATGCTCACAATAATGCCAAAAAACGTTGGGGACTCAGCTAACTTCACAATATACCTTGGAATTTCTGACCTGGTCCCTAACAGGGGGCACCACTGCTGCAGTCCGGGTTCCCATGGCCTTGGCCAGTATGGAAATGGTTGAAGACTACCCAGTGTTGGTATGGCAGGTCGATTTCCAAGAAATAATAAAGCAGACTACAGTCAATATCCAAGCACTGATTTTTGTTTAAAGAACTTACCGAGAAAGGAGAACACACTGAACCTTTTTGATCTTCCCCAGTATTAGGGCATCTGAAGGCTATTTGTGAAAAAGAACAATTGTAAAGCATTAGACAAATAAACCATTGTCCATCATTGGACAAGTATGTTAAAACATGTTGGGCAAATGTCCTTTAGTCTCAATTTTTAAAACTTGCATCAATTCCATAAAGTGGCACTATGTATATGGAACTGACTGCTAAAAAAAACCTACACAAGAAACATGACATAAGTACATTTCTTAAAGGCACAAACAATATCATCACACCCCCAAGCAATGACTCACATTATTGAAGACTGCCCCTAACAAAATTCAGCAGAGAGCTAGTGAGCTCCTTTAGCTACTTTGGAAGCTATTCCACTGACTTGGTGATTACTGCACACACTAAAACAAAAAATTGCACAATCAAAAGAATCTAATAGTAAGTACTCTGGGGAATCAAGGATGAATTCCATAAAGCAGAAACACATTCCAATTCATCACGAGACAGAAACACAGGGGATGGTATGTAGACCTTGTACAGTTAACGATAAGTTGAATTCAACTAAAAGAAATTCACGACAGTAGTACAGATCGAATCATTTTTGAACAGACTCTTGCTTCATACAGATTTCAAACAGCACCAAATATTTGAAATAAGTGGCACTACGAATGGACATTTACCTGGATCTTTTTAGAAAGAGGGTATTTCTCTTGGTGATCTGGTCAACATTTATCTCTCAACCAACATCACCAAAGCAGATCATTAAGTCATCTATCAAGTCTACTTCATTGGATGTGAACTGTTGTGGGCTGTCTAAAAGGTTCTGGAGTTACTGGTTTTCCTATCCATAGAACCATAGAAAAGATCCAGAACAGAAGGAGGCCATTTGGCTTATCTTGTCCCTGCCAGCCCAAGGACACTCAAGTGTTCTTTCTAATCCCACTTTCCTCCAATTAGCCCTCAGCCCTGTAGCTTACACCACTTAAAGTCCAAATCCAAGTATGTTTTTAAAGAGTTTAGGGTCTTTGCCTCCACCACCAACTCAGGCAGCGAATTCCACCAGCCTTTGCTTAACAAAATTCTTCCTCATGTTCCCCCTTCATTCACTGTATCTATGTCCCCTGCTTTGAGAATTCTCCACCAAGGGAAACAATTTTATCCTGTCCTCATCACTCCTCATCATAATTTTGTACATCTTTATCAAGTCACCCCTTAACCCTCTTTGTTCCAAGGAAAATAATCCCAACTATCCAATCTCTACTCATAGCTACACTTTTCTCGCCTTGGCAACGTTTTTGTAAACCTCCTCTGTGCTCTCTCCAGAGCAATTACCCCTTTCTGTAATATGATCTCTACTGTTCTAATTAACAATCTACGTGTCCTCTGCAAGATAATCATTTGTTAGTTGAACCTGACCTTATTTCAACAACAACATGAATTAACTCAAAAATCTCTTACTGGTCAAATAGATAAAAAAGCTCATCCACATCTCTATATATTCACCTAATATTATACTTCTCATAAATCAATTTCTGTTACTGTAGGTTTATCTCAGGTTTCTTACTCTAGAAGAGGTCTTGCCGGAGGCAATGGTATTTTGTTCAAAAACTACCTAACAATTTACAAAGGTTAATTAAAACCAAAACATGGTTGGGGATACTCTCTGAAATGCTTCACATTCAACTCCCCTGTGAGTGACATACTGTGACATAGCTCTGTGTGCACATGCTCATTCACTATCACTAGTGTTAACCCCCAGGATGTTGATAGTTGGGGTTCAGCAACAGTAATGCCATTGAGTGTCAAGGATAGATGGCTGGATTCTCTCTTGTTGGAGATGGTCACTGCCTGGCTCTGCTTACTTAATGATCTTACTTCCAGCATAAAATCAAAAGAGGGGCTACTTGATGATCATGAAACGCCCAGTTCCATTTGCAATTCCTCAGATATTGCAACAGGTTGTTCCCCCACGCAGTAAGATCTGAATAACGTTCAAGTTTGGCCTTGTAAGTGACAAGTAACATTTGCAACACACAAGTGTCAGGCAATGATCATCTCCAACAAGAAAGAATCCAATCATCACCAATTCAATCATCACTTTCAATGGCACTAACAACAGTAAAAACCACCCCACCCTCACCATCCAAACCACTGATCAGAAACTTTGTACAATCATAGAATCCCTACAGTGCAGAAGGAGGCCATTTGGCCCATTGAGTCTGCGCTGACCACAATCCCACCCAGACTATTCCCATAACCCCACATAATCCCCCTGACACTAGGGTCGACTTACCATGGCCAGTCAACCTAACCCGCATATCTTTGGCCTCTGGAAGGAAACTGGAGCACTCAGAGGAAACCCACGCAGACACAGGGAGAATGTGCAGACTCCACACAGACAGTGACCCGAGGCCAGAACTGAACCCGCACCCTGGTGCTGTGAGGCAGCAGTGCTAACCACTGTGCCGCCCTCTCTAGATAGGCTGGATAACTGGATTATCTGGATAGGCCAAATAAATACAGTGGCAACAGGAATAGGTCAGTGGTTTGGTCATCTGCAGCAAATATATCAACTTCTGACTCCCCAAGACTTTCCAACATCGAGAAGACACAAGTTGGGAGTGTGATGGAATATTCACCACTTTCTGGGATGATTGCAGCTCCAACATTATTCAAGAAGTTTGACACCATCCAGGATAAAGCAGCCTGCTGACTTACAGCTATACACCATCTTAATTCTTCACTCCTTCCACCAACAGCACTCCATGGCTGCAGCGTACATCATCTATAAGATGCACTGCAGCAACCCAGCAAGTCTTCTTCAACAGTCCTTCCCAAACCCGAAACCTTGACCACCTGAAAGAGCAAAGGTGGCAGGCGCACGGAAACACTGTCAGCTACAAGTTCTCCTTTAAGTTACACAACATCCTGACTTGCAAATTCATTGGGTTTCCTTCTTTGTCACTGTGTTGAAACCCTGGAACTCCCTGCATTATCTACAGTACTCTGGGTATACATTGACAATGGTTCAAGAAGTGATCTTCTCAAGAACAATTAAGAATGGGCAATAAATGCTGACCTGGTTAGTGATGCCCACATCCTGCAAATAAAGAAAGAATAATTATGGGCATTACTTGACAAAAATGTGTTCTTGAATGTGAACACTGTCAATTCATTATCCATCCCTGGGTCCTTTGGTGATTCTTCAGTAAGTAAGTGACCACTTCAGAGAACAGGAAAGAAACAACCACAAAATGTGGAAATGGAACCACAAGGAGCCAGGTCTGTATTCCCTTCTCTGACAGACGAGAGCTTATAGGTGCTGCACTTGCCCTACACAATAACTTTACTGAACCAGGTAGTCTTAACTGGATATTTTCAGAAATTCAAAACACAGCCAGCAGTTCAGCTCATTCATATCTAGGAGTGCAAGCAACAGAGAAACGATACAGTTTCTTGAACTCCTTTACTTTTTCACTCCTTTAGTATAAAATATCCACTAGGTTGCCATATTTAGGGTCACACATTGGTTAGCGCTGCTCCCTCACAGCACAGGGATCCGGGTTCAATTCCGGCCTTGGGTCACTGCCTGTGTAGAGTTTGCACATTCTCCCTGTGTCTGCATGAGTTTCCTCCTGGTGCTCCAGTTTCCTCCCATACTCCAAAGATGTGCAGGTTAGGTGAATTGGTCATGCTAAATTGCCCCTTGGTGTCCAAAGATGAGTAAGTTAGGGATATTAGCATGATAGAAGCTCTGGGTTAAGGTGATGGTGTGGAGATGCCGGCGTTGGACTGGGGTAAGCACAGTAAGAAATCTCACAACACCACGTTAAAGTTCAACAGGTTTATTTGGTAGTAAACGCCACTAGCTTTCAGGGCTTTGTCCCTTCGTCAGGTGAGTGGGGAGCTCTGATCACAAATAGAGCATATAAAGCACACACTCAGTTTACAGAATACTGATTAGAATGCAAGTCTTTACAGCTAGTCAACTCTTAAAGGTGCAGACAATGTGAGTGGAGATAGCATTAAGCATAGGTTAAAGAGATGTGTATTGTCTCCAGACAGGACAGTAAGCGAGATGTTGCAAGCCGAGGCAAGTCATAGGGGTTACAAATAGTGTGACATGAACCCAAAATCCCAGTTGAGGCCATCCTCATGTGTGTGGAACTTGGCTGTCAGTTTCTGCTCAGCGACTCTGCGACGTACGACAGTGCTGTCTGCGGAGAGGTTGCACATACTCCCCATATCTGCGTTGGTTTCGTCCGGGTGCTCCAGTTTCCTCCCACAGTCCAAAATGTGTGGGTTAGGTTCATTGGCCATGCTAAATTGATCCTAGTGTCAGGAGGATTAGTAGGATAAATGTGTGGGATTGCAGGAATTGCAGACTCGATGGGCTAAATGACCTCCTTCTGGACTGTAGGATTCTATGATTCAGACACCCTTACATTTAACCACCTTCACACCACCTGGACTTGTCTTTGCAACTTCGGATTAATTTTTGAAAAACTAAATTTAATTCCCAGAAAGATGCTTGAATGGAATGAAGTTTTAAACTTTTTACAGATCAACTATAAAATCATATATTTGAAATTAATTCTGAAATATTGATGACAAATGGATATAACACCATTTATACCAAATTCAAGAAAATTATTTTCACTGATTCAAATAACATGAGCATGACAAATGTCAAGGACAGGAGGAAAAGAACTACTGCTACATTAAATTGAGGGATTAGGCTACATTAAGAACATGGGAAAGGAGCATTGTGGTCTGGACTATGACTGGTTTTTATCACAACAACTCTCATCAAGCTTGATTTATACAGTATATAATGGATAACAAATAGAAATGAGAGGAATTTATGGAAAAAATAATTTCCTTCACCAGAAATATTATCAATAATCTGTAATAGGATTGTGTTATTGATGAAAAAACAATCAGCCCTGCAGCCTGGTTTTCTCTTCCATGATGGCAGGGCTGGCATCAAAATCAGATATCGCATGAACGGAAATCTCTCACTCTGAGACAGGCCCAGGCAAAGAAAAGGTCTCCAAGCATTTATTGTACAACTTGCTAATTGCCACTGAAAGGGCACTAACTGCTGGATTCCAGCCTGACAGGCAATGTAGCATGAACTTGTTCTCAGTGCATGTAACAACTTTGGCCTTAGCATCAACACAAAGTGAACTGAAGTCAAGTGCCAACCCAACCTTGAGCACAAGGATTCTGTTGATGTCCAGAACTTGTCAGCAGTGGATTAGATCATTGATCTTGGCAGCACACCTTCTCAAGCTGTCTATATTGCCATGGCCACACGTAACCCTTAACATACACACACAGACACACATACTTGGATTATCTACCACCCTCATGGCAAGCCATATTCACTTGAGCTGCCTTCAGGTGTTTAGGAAGATCAGTTGGCAAAACAAAACACCAGACATCAAGATGCTCACCTGACCTGGCATGCCAAGCATCCATACTCTACTGGGACAGAACTGAGTCGGGCTGGTCATCATCAGAATGTCCGACGCTCACTGAGAAGAACCATCATAGAATCCTTGCAGTGCAGAAGGAAGCCATTCGGCCGATCGAGTCTGCACCAACCACAATCCCACCTAGGCCCTATCCCCATAATCACATGTATTTACCCTTCCAATCTCCAATCCAACTATCCTGCACATTTTTGGATTGTAGGAGGAAACTGGAGCACCTGGAGAAAACCCACACAAACATGGGGAGAAAGTGCAAACAGTCAACCAAGGCCGGAATTGAACCCAGGTTCCTGGCGCTGTGAGTCAGCAGTGTGAACTACTGTGCCACCATGCCGCCCTAAACTTTACTAAGGCAAATCTTTTATGGAGAGCTCCTATGGCACTCAAAAAAAATGGTGCAAAGGCACTCTGAAGGCTTTTCTTAGGCGTTTTGACATTGACTGAATCCTGGGAGAAGCTCGCCCAGGATCGCTGCACCTGATGCAGCCAAATAAAGCATAGTGCGGCCTATATCCAAAGTATGACATCACTCATAAGCCTGCTCCCTTCTGCTGATAGCAAACTTATCAACTGTATATTGCACTGGAACCCCCACCCACCACCACAGTCTTCTCATTGCCACCCTATGCCAGTGACGCCAAAACCCAATATGTTGGCTTTTAGGCTGTAGTTGGCAGCATACGACTCGTACTTTGGGAACTGGCACCACTATCGCATACCTTGGCACAATATAAAAGCAACAGGCAGTAAATGCTTAAATTAAATGGTTCAAGATGATAAGGAAGCTAGGTAGAGCAGCCTGAGCAGCAGGAACCAGCTCAAAGAGGACAGTCTCCTCTGCCCTGATACACAATGTTCTCTGAGAACTGTAATCAGTTTTATCCACATCTTAGTGGATGAGTAAAGAGCATGTAAACCATCCCACTGAGATCTCTATGACTGGAGCCGAATGCATGGCACGTGCATTGAATCAGTACCGCAAAACTACAACCTAAATTCTGTGTGATGAAGATATTTGTTATTATAACACGGGGTAACAAATTTATATGTAATGTTACCAGCAATTGCCATGCACAGTGTGAATATTGAAAAAAAACCTCACTCTTGCTCACCAAAGAGGAAAAATGGTTGTGAAAATATGAGAACTCTGTGAGGGCAGTCAGTCAGCTGAAGTAGACAGTCTTGTTTCGAGACAAAGGGTGCCTTAAATGCCAAGAGTTCTTGAATAAAGGATGTGTTGTTCGCAATATATACATTGAACTAGGAGCATTCCACACCCATACAAAAAGAATTAAAAGTCAAAGACAGAATTTCGTCAACCAATTTGAGCTTCTATTGTAATGGTTTAGGGAGCACTTAATTTCTTCTGCATAAGTAGCATGATTTCACTGTATTCTCCTGTTGAACACCAAATGGGTACAATGCATTAAAGCATGTAAAAGATATTTTTTTTTAAAAACGTTATTCCTTTCTCAGATTTAAAAAGCCGATGCACACCAAGTCCTTGATCAATCTCCTTGCTTGCTCCAAAAACCAATTCAAATTTAAATTGAATCCACTGCTCCTCACAGCACTAGGAATCCAAGTCTGATTCCAGCCTTGGGGTCTCTGTCTGTGTGAGTTTGCACACTCTCTCCATGTCTGCATGGGTTTCCTCTGGATGCTCCAGTTTCCTCCCGCAGTCCAAAGATGTGCAGGTTAGGTGAATTGGCCATGATAAATTCTCCCTCAGAGTACCCAAACAGGCACCAGAGTGTGGCAGCTAGGGGATTTTCACAGTAACTTTGTTGTAGTGTTAATGTATGCATACTTGTGGCACTAATAAATAAACAAAACATTTAAACCTTTAAGTGGATCAGTAAAGCTGCCACCAGTCAGCTGAACTCAGGGGAGAAGTAGAATCAGTTGAACCGGCTTATTTCTCAAGCATTGTGGATTTTACTGTCAGGCTCCAGAGGGCTTGTGTGCAATTTGCTCGCTAAATCATTAACATTTAGGCAAATATATTCAAAGTATCTTTTGATGTCATCTTCAATCTCAGTGCTGGCAATGAATGAAGTTATTTTGAATCCATTTAAAACAGATGCAGGAAGGGAGAATTGCCTTCAGCCATTTGAGTGATTGCTGCATCTAATATTGACCCTATTTTGCTGCAGTATAGTTGTTTACTTTTTTGCACTCTTTTTGTTGCTGGTGAGCTTGATGTTGTAATCATCACTATAAATATTCCAATGATCAGAATCATTTGATTACAGATTGAAAATTTGAAGACTTAAGGCTGTGCCTGGAGTCACAAGTGCCAAATTGCAGGTGCAGACATGAAGAGTTGAAGTAAGACGGATGGCTTCAACAAGTGGTAACATTTTTAAAAATCTGAATTCCAACACAACCTCCCCACTTGCAAATTTAAGAGGCAGAACTAGGTGTTGACTGCCAACCTGCTCCCAGGAGGCAGATTAGCAATTTTGAGCTTTAAAGAGGCTAGCGCCCTCTGATTCAACTTGTTCTGCAGGTTTTATGGTGGATAGCCAAGTTTTCTGGGCCTTGCAGGCAAGAACAGCTTCAGGGAGGAAGTTACAAGCCTTTGCAGCACTGCTTGTGGGCAAGGAGGTGCCGCAGTGCTTTCCTTTCGTTTGTAAAAAACTGTTTTATAGCTCAAGTCCTTTCTAACAATATTACACGTTACAAATGGCCATTCTCGCCACAGAGTTCTGCCAGCATAATGTGTAGATCCCTCTGTGGTCACCCCTGGTCAACTTTGAGGTAATTGTATAATAAGTATGTTTATTTGTATGCTGGTGTGGATTATTAACTGATGATTCACCTGAGTCCCTAATAAATAGACAGCAGCTAAACTGTAGTTGATTATATTGTGCAATTCTGTAAACAAATATAGAAGCGTATAAATAAAAGTGCTGAAGAAGTGTAGTAAGTCCTCAGAGGCACAAGTCCCTTCACCAAAATTCTTCTATTTACAAGCCTGACAACAGTATACAGAATGCCTTCCATTAACATCCTACACCAGGAGTCCCAGAGGGACTCCAGCCAGACTTGCTGAGGTTTTCCAGCATTTTCTCTTTTTGTCCCAGAGGAACAGACATTCTTGATTAAGCACAAAGCAAGAGGCTTGCTGATTGGCCCGTCAATTAATCAGGGAGTTCATATTCTAATAGGCCAAGCGCAATTGCCTGATTAAACTCATTAAAGAGGAGTTAAGCGGACTCGAAACATTAACTCTATTCTCTCACTCCACAGATGCTGCCAGACTGCTGAGTTTTCCCAGCATTTTGGTAACAGTGTGCAAAGCTGGATTCCAGTCCTATCCTTCACCAGTTAGCTTTCTGGAACAGAACATTTTGGCACACACCTGAGAAACCGCATGAAACCCTCAGCCTCAGATATGAGCTTTTTATTTGTAAGCTAGAGAAACAAAACAAACTTCTGTGTGGCTAAATTCCCCTCCGATTCGATTTTCAAATTTGCTGATGACACCACCGCAGTGGGACAGATCTTAGCAATGACGAGACACAGTACAGGAATGAGATAGAGAATCTGGTGAACTGGTACGGCAACAATAATGTCTCCCTCAATGTCAACAAAGCAAAGGAGATTGTCATCGACTTCAGGAAGCATAGAGGAGAACACATCCTTGTCTACATCAACGAGAATGAAGTAGAAAGGGCTTCGAGTTTTTAGGTGTTTGATCACCAACAACCTGTCCTGGCCCCCCCATGGAAAGAACAAACTTGCTAATCAAACCAGTTACATTTTCTTCCAAATCATTTATACATATTACGATCAGCAAAGGTCCTAGCACTGATCCCTAACACCACTTGTCACAGCCCACTATTCAGAAACATACCCTTCCACTGCTACCCTCTGTCTTCTATGACCGAGCCAGTTCTGTATCCATCTTGCCAGCTTACCTTTGCTCCCATGTGACTTCACCAGTCTGCCATGAGGCACCTTGTCAAAGGCCTTACTGAAGTCCATGCAGACAACATACACTGCCCTACCCTCATCAATCATCTTCATCACTTCCTCAAAAAACTCTTTAATGTTAGTGAGATGTGATCTCCCCTTCACAAAACCATGTTGTCTCTCGCTAATACGTCCACTTATTTCCAAGTGGGAGTAAATCCTGTCTTGAAGAATTCTCTCCAATAATTACCCCACCACTGACTTAGGTTCACAGCCTGTAATTATGTGGATTATTCTTGCTACCCTTCTTAAACAAAGGAACAATATTGGCTATTCATGCTGACACAATAGTTAAGAAAGCCCACCAATGCCTCAACTATCTCAAAAGACTAAGGAAGTTTGGCATGTCAGCTATGATTCTCCCCACCTTTCACAGATGTACCATAGAAAGCATTCTTTCTGATCATATCACAGCTTGGTATGGCTCCTGCTCTGCCCAAGACCACAACAAACTACAAAAGGTCATGAATGGAGCCCAATCTATCACGCAAATCAGCCTCCCATCCATTGGCTCTGTCTACATTTCCCGCTGCCTTGGAAAAGTAGCCAGCATAATTAAGGACCCCGTGCACCCCGGACATACTCTCTTTCACTCTCTTCCATTGGGAAAAAGATACAGAAGTCTGAGGTCACATACCAGCTAACTTCTTCCCTGCTGCCGTCAGACTTTTGAATGGACCTACCTTGCATTAAGTTGATCTTTCTCTACACCCTAGCTCTGACTGTAACACTACATTCTGTGCTGTCTCGTCTCCTTCTCTAGGAACAGTTTGCCTTATCTGTATAGCACACAAGAAATAGTACTTTTCACTGTGTACTAATACATGTGACAATAATAAATCAAATCAAATTCTTCGCTTTGTGAGATCAGGAGAATAGCTAGTGTATGAGCTGTTCACCTTGTTCATCTAACCCACGTTTTTTCTCATGATGCTGGGTGGAAAATATCTTAATTATGATCTATCCCTCAGCACCAACATGTCTTATCTCAATGAAGTGAAAGATTTTGCTTAATTTGTTTAAAATTTGGAAATAAAACTTCACAATAAAAACTAAAGCTGAGCATTAGGTACAGCAAAACTCAAAGACAGATATGCTGGATAGAGTAGGTGCAATGGAACTCATCTCCCAGATTTAGTAGCCAGGTTTTCCTGAAGCTTGGGAAAACTCAGCAGTCCATGGTTAGCATTGAAAACTGAACATTGTAGCCTCATTATCGTAGTTAAAGAGACAACCTACCTCCTTCGTGCAGGTCAGTCGCCTGTCTCTATCATGCCTCCTTTAAAGCCAGAAACAGACTGGTTGGAAATAGGTTTGGGTCAAGATTCTGATGTTTAAGATTTCACCTCACCCAAACCTACCTGTATTTGTGTATACAATTTCCCAACTAAGAGACCACATGAAGATCTAGCTAGTGTCCATGTCAAGAAAGACAACGGCATAAGATCTGTAACAACTGTAATTTAAGAAGTACTTTTCCGTATAATTTCTAAAAGGCAATTGTGGCTGGGCAATAAATGCTGGCTGAGTGATGGTTGCATTTTGTGAATGAATGAAATAGGCTTTCTTGCTTATTCCTTCTCTTTATGGTCTTCCCAGAGCAACCACCATCATTAGTCAAGGACAGAGGTCAGCACACAACATAAGGATTTGCTACAGAACCAACCGCAACAAAGTAGGAACCCATGGTCAGGGCCAACTGTGTAGCAGATATACTTTTCTCTCTCCTTGGACAGGATTATTTCCTCTTAGTGGTGCCATGACCAAGGATCAGCATCTGGGAAATCAGAAAAACTAACCGCGACATATTTTATAGCAAATAACCAATTGACATGTCGAAGAAAGAACACACATTTATTCAGCACCTTTCAACCTTACAAAGGGCTTAACTGTCAATCTGAAATATATTCACTGCAGTTAAATGTGGGGAAACACAGCAGCTCCCACAAAAAGAAATGTTTATTTATTAGTACCACAAGTAGGCTTACATTAACACTGCAATGAAGTTACTGTAAAAATCCTCTAGTCGCCACACTCCGATGCCTGTTCAGGTACACTGAGGGGGAATTTAGCATCGCCAATGCACCTAACCAGCACATCTTTCAGAGTGTGGGAGGAAATCAGAGCATCCGGAGGAAACCCACACAGACACAGGGAGAACATGCAGACTCCATTCAGACGGTGACCCAAGCTGGGAATTGAACCTGGGTCCTTGGCACTATGAGGCAACCACTGCTAACCACTGTACCACCGTCATGAGAAAATGACTGGATAATTTCAACGATGTCGATTGGAGGGTAAACATTCGCCAGGTCAAATCGGAACATCAACACCACTCTTCCTTGAAAATGTGCCACAGGATCTTTTACATCGAACCTAGAGAGCAGGTTTAATGCAACAACCCAATAACGTTACCTCCAACACAGCAGCACTCCTTATCTACTTCACTGGGCTCTCCACCCTGCATGTTAGCTCTAGTCACTGGACTGTGATTTCAACAAATGCCCTTCTGATTCAGAGGTAAGAGTGCTTCCACTAAGCTACAGAAGAAGTGGGAGGATAAATTCAATGATGCCATTGCCGTATTTTGAAAATAGCAAAAATGCTATTCTGATACTCGAAAGGATCAAACTGGTACACAGGACCTATAGCTTACACTAGCGATCAATGATGCAATTAACGTTGCAAAAAATACCTTCCAATTTATTTTAGTTGTGATCTGCTAGAATAAACCTTGAACAGAGTGACCTGTGGATGCAGGTACATAGTTTTTTGAAAGTGGCGTCACAGGTAGATAGGATGGTGAAGAAGGCGTTTGACACACCTGCCTTCAGACCACTGAGTACAGGAGTTGGAACGTTACGTTACAACTGTACACGACATCAGTATAGCCACATTTGGAGTGCTGCATACAATTCTTGTCACCCTGCTGTAGGAAGGATGTTATTAAACTGGAAAGGGTGCAAAAAAGATTTACAAGGGTATTACCGGAACTGGAATGTGTGAATTATAAGGGGGAGTGTGATAGGCTAGAACTTTTTTCCCCTGGAGTGTAGGAGAATGAGGGGTGACTTTATTGAGGTTTATAAAATCATTGGAGGTATAGATAAGATGAATAGCCAATGGTCTTTTCCTAGGGTGGGGGGAATCCAAAACTAAAGGTCACAGGTTTAAGGTGAGAGGGGTAAGATTTAAAAGGGACCTGGGAGGCAACTTTTTCACACAATGGGTGGTGTGCATATAGAATGAGCTGCAGAGGAAATGGTAGAGGTGGGTACAATTACAACATTTAAAAGACACTGGACAGATACACGGATGGGAACGGTTTCAGGGAATATGTGCCAAATGCAGGCAAATGGGACTAATTCAGTTTAGGAAACCTGGTTGGTATAGATGAGTTGGGCCGGAGGGCATGTTTCCGTGCTGACTATGAATGGGATTTTACAGTCTCACTTGTCCCAAAACTGTCAAATCCACTCAAGGTCAACGGACCTTTCCATGGTCCTCCCCTCACCCATTCCAATTCCCGTGGCGAGCAAGACAGTAAAATTCCGGCCTATGACTTTATATGGCTACATGCAATCAGCACCATTTTATAAAATATGGATCTCTAAAAGCACTTCGAGATTTTTAGTCCATCTTATTAACATCTGCACAGATGTGAACACCATACATGTCCTAGGCAATTTGCATAACACGCTTCTATCATAGCTTACAATGAAAGAACATCAATCTAACAGCTTTTCTCTTTCAGGATGTGCCACTAATAAAATGGACCTCATTCAAGAGTCGGCTTTTAATGTTGGTACTTCTCAAACCAAATAAAAATTAACATTCCATGGCAAATGAGTCAGCAGCACTCAGGTCTCAGTGTACCTGTCTAACTTGTTTCTAACAGAAGCAACTAATGGTAACGGAAACCCTTTGCTCCTTAAATAAAGTCGCACATTCTAATCCTCAAATATTGAGTACATTTTAAATTATTACTTTATGTTCTTTGTTGTAAAGTTGGTAGCTTTATAGTCAATCTGATTCACTGCAGGGATTAAGTTTACAAAATGCTGAACAAATTCCAGACATGGATAACTGATATGAGACTAGGAAAGCTCATTAATAGGGATTAGGTTTTCATTTCCATCTATTCTTTTTGTATTCTTATTAAGAAACAGCATTTTAGTAAATTATTTATTGTGCTGGAGCATTTGCACAAACTGTCATTTCACGGCACTCGTCACCAAGGGCGGCGCAGTAGTCAGCAGCGCTGCCTAACAGTGCTAGGGACCCGGCTGCAATTTCCAGCCTCGAATCACTGTCCATATGGAGTTTGCACAGTCTCCCCGTGTCAGCGTAGATTTCCACTGGGTGCTCCAGTTTTCTCCCAAAGTCCAAACATGTGCGGATTAGGTTGACCCTAGTATCGGGATTAACAGGGTAAAAATGTGAGGTTATGGGCATTGGGCCTGGGTGGGATTGTGGTCGGTGCAGATTCGATTGGCTGAATGGCCTCCTTCTGCACTGTAAGGATTCTATGATTCTACCTCAATAAGCTCAGACTGTTAAAGGTAAAATTCTATGGATGTGAAAATCAAATACATTTTTCTAACCTGTAGCCAGTGTTGAAACACTGCACTGACATGTTACAGAGAAAAGAAAAAAGATAAAATAAGATAAGTTTTTTCTTTGAAAATGTAGATGAAAAGATCCTTTTATAGACATGGAAGCATAGTATAAGCCTCAAGGAAAGAAGAAAAGAAAACCAGATGAGATATATGTACTTTCTTTGCATTGAAAAAAGTATATGAACAATCATATGTGGATCCATGATTCAAAACACACAAGAAGTAACAAACCTTTCCAAACGGCGTATCTACACATTTCTCAGTCTTTTCCTCCAAAATGTCCATGTCACTCAATCCTGACCCACCAATAATTCCAATCTGTAATCCAAAGAAACGGAAAGTTAAATTTAAATGTATACTCTTTATTAATCAGGCAACAATTAGTGGACAAGAATGTTTAATCAAGCTTCTCAGGTAATTTCAGGATGCTGAAATTTTCAGTCAAATTTATACAAATTTATTGCATATTTTAGTATTACACCAACTGTGGGACCAAGATCACAACCAAAAGCAGATAGATTTTTAATACACAGTCCCAGATGACCACAGTGAATGAACCTAAAATCAGCACAGCTCAGGTGAGGGCAAGGTTGAGAAAGCAGGGCCTTCATGAATAACCTCAGCTGGTACGGGAATTGAACCAATGCTGTTGCCATCGCCCTGCAGCACAAACCAGTCATCCAGTTAACTGAACTAAACTAACTCCCAGCATTTGTTATCAACACAAAATGAAGCAATTGACTCTCACTCTGTCCTCACTGCTGGTCACATTTATACATTCCATTTAGTAAATCTTAAAAAGTCCTCCTTTAAATTGTAACAGGTAGACAGGCAAATATAGCAGAAAAGTGTGTCCTAACTTGTAAGCCCGAAGCAGAAACCTGACAGAGGTAAGTCAGGGGATGTGGTGGTTGATCAATTTATCACATGTTGGGGTTGATCACTTTATTAACTCTGTATAAGGGCTCTTGGAACATGCAAAGAATGCCACAAACTGGGATGCATCGTTAGTGAAGTAGGACCCTGATCTCTGAGAAGAAGATATCCGTATCAAGTGACTAAAGCCTGTCTGGCTCCCTCTAGGGTAATCTAGGTATTACCAATGTGGGTAATACCTAGATCGCAGTAGTGAGTCTGAGTCATCTCTGTACTATATTCTCTTAAATTAAGATAGTTCTTCTGAATAAAGTAGACTTGTACTAAATTTAGATGTCTTTATTTTGTCCACCTAAGAAGATCTCGGTCTTGGTCAATAAAATAATGTCCAAATTTCCGGTTGTATAATAGTTCAGCTGGTCTGAGAACAACGTAATGTGACAACCCATGGTCATAAAGGCACTTTATAAATGCACATTCTGTTTTCTTCCGTAAGAATCCGAAGGAACACTGGAATAGTCAAATCAGGACGAATAACTGTAGACAGAAACTCTCTCATGAAACTGCAGTCACAAACTCGGGGGTTTTTTGCAGCATGCATGGACTCAAGAGTTGACCAACAATGCAATCAAACTAGCATTTATAAATTCTTTTCGTGTCTCTAAGGTACCCCAAAGTGCTTTATACCTAATGGGCTGCTTTTTCAGTATAGTCAAAGTTGTTTTGTAGAAAACTGCAAGCAATGACTTTGCACACAGAAATTTTCCACAATGAGATGAATGTTCAAGTTCTCTGCTTTTGACGTTAGTTCGGGAATAATTGTTGGCCAGAATGCCAGGCAAATCTCTCCTGATGCGGTAGAATGGAATCTTTTCACCAGACTGGGATTAACAGTTGGGGGACACAGTGGCACAGTGGTTAGCACTGCTGCCTCACAACGCCAGGGGCCCAGGTTTAGGTAACTGTTTGTGTGGAGTTTGCATGTTCTCCCAACATCTGTGTGGGTTTCCTCCGGGTGTAAGTCAGGGGGATTATCTCTGCAACCCTGGAGTCACCTCAGAGGAGAAATCAGAAGATAACATTGATCAGTCATCACAGAAATCACCCGCATCGTCCACCAGCCCAGAGACACACACCTCGGTCAGACATGTCTTGGACAGGCTTCTGGATCACTATCTGACATCCATCACATAGCTGCTGCTGCACATCAAGCGGAGGCAGGAACGTCCATGGCACTGGGCAGACGGACGTCTGCTGGCCCCCAACCAGATGTCCAGCCTCTGGTTAGGTTTCTCCCAGAGCTGCTGGAGATGCAAAGCTAGAGTGGGGAAATGCAGGAAAGGGTGTCAGAAACATTCCAGCAAAGCTGCCTGGAGGAGTCCCAAGGCCTTCTGTCGCAGGAAATGATGCCAGTATAGGAACCAGGCCAACACTGCAAGGGTGGCATTCACAATGGAAAGCCTGGGACAGAATGTCCAGGCCATGAGTGGCAGAGTCCAAGATTCAGTCTCTGAGGACCATAGCGGAGGGTTTCATGAACATGGTCCAGACACACAGCGTCATTGCTGAGTGGTTGCTGTGAACTGGCACCATCCACTGGAAATGAGGGTTCTCAGGAATGATTCACCTGGACAGGGTTTTAAAATCCATTGGCCTACAGCTATGGCCAAATATGTGAGTGGTAATGATGTGGAACTTGCTGCCTTTGGGGGTGGTGGAAGCACAGACAGTGATTTCAAAAAGAAATTAGATGGTCTCTTGAAGAAAGAATGGGGAAAAGGGTCAGACTGGATTGCTCCTCAAAGACCCAGCATAGACATGGTAGGATGAATGACCTCCTTCTGTGCTACAAATCACACTATTTGTATAGTGTGGTCCCTTTAAGGACAAGGTATCTCTGGAAGATGACTTTTTTTGGTCAGAGGCAAATTGCTTCTAGTGACCAATCATGTGATCAAGCTAGCCAGGAGGTAAGCAATTGTAAGAAAAAAATGAGTAAACAAGAAGTTAATTATTTTTCTTCTACTTCAGTTTTCTTCTTCAAGGCAGGTCCGACTCACAGCACCACAAGGCAGGGTAAGATTCCCCTGTCCATCCCAGCCACAGCAGGAATTGAATCTCATGCTAATTTCTCCCTCAGTGTACCCAAACAGGCACCACAATGTGGCAACTAGGGGATTTTCACAGTAACTTCACTGCAGTGTTAATGTTAGTCTACTTGTGACACTAATAAATAAACTTAAACTTAGGCAGCCTCTGTACCCTCTCTTTTCCACGATCACTGTTTACTGCAGTTTGACCCTTAGGGTTTTTATCCAATTCCCTTTTGAAATCCATGACTGAATCCACCTCAACCACCCTCTCAGACTGCATATTCCAGACCTGTATAACTTTCCAAACTCACCTCACAGCAAAGAGCCAAATGTATTTTGTCTCCACAATGACCTCCTCACTATCAATGCCAAACAGACTGCCTCTTTGTGCTTGGAAATTATTTTTGCTGCTTTTCCCTAAATATGTGTCAATAATTTAAATGTATTTACTTCCATCTTAGATTTCTGAGTTAATTTAACCTGTTCCTCTGCTTTTGTCAGACAACTGCCAAACACGGATTCCCTCTTCTTTTTACTGGCCATTCATTTCACTCAATGCATTACTGGATTCAACCAGTGTAAACAAAAAAACCATACTCACAAAATCCTCTAGGAACCCTGCACTGCTGGAGGCCACCATTCAGCCCATCAAGTCTGTACCAACTCTCTGGAAACGTACCTTACCCTGGCCCTCTTTCCCACCCTATCCCTGTAACGCCACACACTAACCATGGCTAATCCTCTAATCTATATATCGTGGGACACTATGGAGAAATTTAGCATGGCCATTCCATCTAACCCGTGCATCTTTGGACAGTGGGAGGAAACTGGAACACCCGGAGAAAACTTACGCAGACATGGGGAGAACGTGCAAACTCAACACAGGCAGTGACCCAAGGCCAGATTGAACCTGGGTTCCTAGTGCTGTGAGGCTGCAGGGCAAACCAATGTGCCACCGTGCCACCCAATTGCTGTCAGCAAAGTCGGTGTCGGGACATGAGAAACAGTCGGCAGCAAGATGTGTCAGGTCACACTGGCCAACAGCTACAATTAGGCATTTCTTTCAAGGTGTAAAAGTTGTACAGATAATGTTCTAACAATGGATGTGATACTGCAAATATGCAAGTGCCAGGTTCGCTTAACCATCCCTGGAGAGGTATGATCGGCTTTTCCAATTTGTCAGCACAAAAGAGACTTGTGTTTATTGAGTACATTTCAAAACCTTACACTGTCCCAGATTGCTTTATAATCAATTCAAATATATACTTTTTAAAGAGTCGTCACAATTATAATGTAGAAAACACAACTGCCAATTGGCACACAGCAAGGTCCCACAGACAACAATCTGATGCTTGGAAAGCATCATTCAGAACAAAGTGGAGTAAGAGAAATAGCACACCAAACAAACTTCCCTGGGTGTCACGCATGTTCCAGCTGGTAACTACAGCTTCCACTGGTTCAGGAATGATTGTGACATGTCAATAGATATCAACATTTGTTACCACGGCAATGTTAATTGAAAGGTAGATGATCAAGTACCAACAGGGCTGCAATGCAGGTATGGAAGCAATTCTGAATTCCAATATGGAACCGGAACAGTAACCAAGGAAAAGGAGTAGCTCGTAGTTACACATTTATATGTAAATACATAAATCAAAGTTTCTCTTGCTTTATTTTTTCATACAGTGCTGAACAGTCTGCACTGAATCTCCGACACAGTAACCCATCCAGGCCCTGTCCCCATTACCCAACCTATTTACTTTGCTAATCCCCTTAACTTATCCACTTTGGGACACTAAGGGGCAACTTAGTATGGCTGCATACATAATCTGCACACCTTTGGGCTGTGGGAGGAAACTGGAGGTACCCGAAGGATACCCGCACAGATGCAAGGAAAATATACAAACTCTACACAGATAGTCACGAAAGGCTAGAATTGGATCTTGGTCCCTGGCACTATGAGGGAACAGTGCTCATCAATGTACCACTATTCTGCTAGTTGTGTTCAGGACATATATATTCAAGTGAAATATACATAAACGACATAGACAAGAATGTGGGGGGAGGGATGATAAGTAAGTCTGCAGATAGCATGAAGATTGGAGGGATGGTTAATAGTGAGGAAGAAGTTCTTAGGTTGCAGCAAGATATAGATGGATTGATCAGATGGGCAGATCAGTGGTGGATGGAATTTAACTCTGAAGAGTGCAAGGTGATGCACTTTGGAAGGAGTAACAAGACAAGGGCGTACTCAATGAATGGCAGGACACTAAGAAGCTCCGAGGAACAGAGAGATCTGGGGTGCCTATCCACAGATCCCTAAGGGAAGCAGGACAGGTTAATAGGGTAGTTAAAAAGGCCCACAGGACACTTGTTTTCATCAGTCATGGCACAGATTATAAAGGTAGGGAGATTATGTTGGAGTTGTATAAAAGTTTGGTTAGGCCACTGCTGGAGTACTATAAGCAGTTCCAGTCACCTCACTAAAGGAAGGATGCGATTGCACTGGAGAGGGTGCAGAGGGTATTAACCAGGATGTTGCCTGGGATGGAGAATTTGCACTATGAAGAGAGGCAGGATAGGCTCAGGTTTTCATTCAAGCAGAGAAGGTTGCAAGGAACCTAACTGAGATGTCTAAGATTATGAGGAGTATGGACAGCTCAAAAAGAATCAGCTGTTCCCCTTAGTTGAAGGATCAATAACAAGGGGGCATAATTTAAAGGTGAGGGGTAAGAGATTTAGAGGGAATCTGAGGAAAAATATTTTCACCCAGAGGGTGGTGGGAGTCCAGAATGCATTGCCTGAGAAGATAATTGAGGGGGAGAATCTCACAACTTTTGAAAAATATGTGGATGAGCACCTGAAATATCACAACATTCAAGGCTTGGAAAGTGGGATTAATGTAGATTTAGGGTACTTTTTTCAGTGTAGACTCTGACTCTGATTCTAAGAGACACAAAAAACAAAATCAGTTGGTGGAATACCTAGCATATTCATAACAAACAAACAGCCTTGCTACTTGCCCAATTGAAATACAATCATGTTCTGAAATAACTGCGTATCTATTGCCCCCGTGTGGCCAAAAAAAGATTCGTCCACGATTTTGATTAAAATAAGCGATCGAGAAAATGGCCGCACGGAAACCATTCGAAAATGGAGCCAGTCGTGACGAAATCAGATCAACGCAAGGTCAATCGTGTACGAACGATAGACTTCATTGATCTCATTAACGTTCAGTTTTAACAACTATACAGACTGACAGAATTACAGCATTTTACCATACTTCAAAAGGAAGAGCTTTTCTGTTCTCTCTGGGCAAGGGGTACAATTCCAAAAAATTGTGTCCCACGGTCATCATGTATAACAATCGATCAACTGACTATGTAATAAATTTATTTAAGATATAACTGCAATGTGGCGAAACAGATATTTGAAGCACCAACAGAACATGGGTTGCTGCTTCTCCAAGGACGCAATTTCAGACATTTTGGCTTAAGGAAGATCTTCGGAGGCTGGGTATTTTCCCCAGCAATAGTGAAGAGAGGAAAAAAGACTAGACCATTCTTGTGCACCCCTTAGCGGCCTATTCAAGAATCACACACCATATACACAGAAACTACTTGGCTGTGTTTTGAACCCAAGCCTCAGCAACAAAATATATCTTTCCCCAATTTTCTCGTCAGTTAGATGCAGTCAATTTGTGATTAATTGACATGGAACGTAGTTAACAATAACACCACTGAGCACAAAACTGCATACACACATATGACAGGTTAAAAAAAAAATACTTTCCACCTTCCCCTATACACCAGTACTCTCTAAAATACACAGTATGAAAAACTAGTGACATTACAGAAACTATATCAAATTAGGTTTAATCTGACTCTCACGTGAAGGATTTTCTGCCAACACTTGTTTGCATCAATTTGCTAAGTAGGTAAATTTTGAAAAATATTCTTCCCTTTAGCATGAATGAATGTCGTAACATTGCTTCACCTGTTAAGTCAGATAATCAAGTTGATATACTTGCTACAATTTCACCTATCATTCATGAACCTTCAAACGACTGTACAACTGTTTACCCATTACAACCATCACTGCAGCACTAACCAAACACAGAGCAGGCATTACAACCCCATAACATTATGGATACATCAAAATGTCCGCCAACTTAACACTGGGATGTCAAAGCCACCATTTATAGCCGCACTATAAACACTACCCCCCTGACACACAGTCTGAAAAAGACTAAGTCTTGGAATCCTCTTCAACCCAAAGCTAACCAATCCATCTCTGTAACCACTCACCTCCATCCCCACTACACTCAAAGCCTTATCCACGTTCGTGTTACTTCTCAAGTCCATTTCTTCAATATCATCCTTGCTGATCTATCAGCATGTAATATCAAAAAATAAGTTTGTTAAAAATGTGACTGCCCTTATCTTGAATGATATTCAGTTTTACTCATGCATAATCTCTGTGCTTGCTGAGCTATATTGGCTCCTTTGTCCTCAACACTTTTCAATTATAAAAGTTTTGGGCTTCAACTTCTAATCCTTCGATGACCTCACTCTTCTCCATCATGGGAACTCCTTCCTGTCGTTTACTGTCCCATCACCTGCTAATTTTCCCACTCACGACTTGTGTGTATCTCTCCTTCTCTTTGCCCAACAGACAAGGGGCAGCATGTTAGCATGGTGGTGGCACAGTAGTTAACAATGCTGCTTCACAGCACCAGGGACTCGGGTTACGTTCCCGGCTTTAGTCACTGTCTGTGCGGAGTCTGCATGTTTTCCCTGTATCTGCATGGCTTTCCTCTGGATATT
The DNA here is from genome assembly GCF_965287045.1 of Carcharhinus amblyrhynchos. Lineage (NCBI taxonomy): Eukaryota > Metazoa > Chordata > Chondrichthyes > Carcharhiniformes > Carcharhinidae > Carcharhinus > Carcharhinus amblyrhynchos. The sequence continues at coordinate 38,858,631 of NC_137328.1, read as the reverse complement.
CCAGTTTCCTCCCACAATCTGAAAGACGTGCTGGTTAGGTACATAGGCCATGGTAAATTCTCCCTCAGTGTACCTGAACAGGTGCCAGAGTGTGGCGACTAGGGAATTTTCACAGTAACTTCATTGCATTGTTAATGTAAGCCTACTTGTGACGCTAACAAAGTAAACTTTAAATTTTAAACAACCAATGAAGACAACTTTTGTCGACTCTCTGGAATTCTGTCTGTAAGCCCCTCTGTCTCTCTCCACTTTAAAAACCCGCTCAAAACCCACTTTCTCAACCAAGTTTTCACCCACTCTCTTAATACTGTCCCCAGGCCTTAGCACTCATTTCTTTATTCCTTCATCTATCTAATGCTGTTATCCTCTGTTAAAGCACCAAGGAGACAAATTCTATCTGACATAAATAATATTGTTCCAACCATCAAAGAGGTTTTCCTTGCCTCTATCATCATTTGATAGAACCCAGTAATGACTTTCTTGAGTAGCATCAACCGTCCAAGCTTCACCTTCAGCCCCACATACTGCAAAGTAAGCTCATAGCCATCTCTGTGTCATATGTTCTTTTCCTGAAAGTCTAGCACCTGCATGCCCTCATCGCAAATTGTTCCACTCCTCGTCACACAGACTGAGGACAGATATAACAGAAAGAAAATCAGTTTTATCATCTATTTTTGAAGCTTGCACCAACTATCAGATTTATAATTGATATCTGCCCTGAGTTAGGCTTGCAACCTACAAAAGATCATGAACGAAGCCCAGTCCATCATGCGAACCAACCTTCCATCCACTGATTATGTCTACGCTTCCCACTGCCTCAGTAAAGCAGCCATCATAATTAATGACCCTACGCACCTCGGACGTACTCTCTTCCACCTTCTTCCATCAGAAATAAGATATAAAAGTCTGAGGACACGTGCCAACGGACTCAAGAAAAGCTTCTTCCCTGTTGCCATCAGACATTCAAATGGACCTACCTCGCATTAAGTTGATCTTTCTCAACACCCTAGCTATGATTGTAACACTACATTCTGAACTCTCTCCTTTCCTTCTCTACATATGGTATACTTTGTGTAGAGCACAAGAAAAACATTTTTCACTGTATATCAATACAGGTGACAATAATAAATCAAATCAAAAATGGTGCTCCTTAGACAATCTGAATAATAATTTCACACTGTGGAAAAAAAATTCTCCTCATGCCCTTCTGATGCTTTTGGAAATTATTTTAAATCGGCCTCCAGCAGGCATGTTGCCAGTTCAAAATGTTTCTCCTGCATCCTGTGCGCTTTTGTTTTAATTTTAAATACGTCTCTGTTTATGGGAATGCTTAATGAGTCTTGCTAATTTTCCACCTCACACAGACTGTGCAGAGTAGAATGAGGTTAGCCAGGGTGATCTCTTTCAAAGTGCCAACGTGATAGCCCCCGCCCCCAACTCAATCTCCGAGGGACTAATTTGAAGAAATATTTCTTATTGTTTCTCCTTCCCTCTTGTGAATCACCAATAGTGCAGTGGTTATGGTGCTCAAGTGAAACGGGTGGCTTGCATTTCTTGCACGCACCTCAATTTGTGCCTCATTTTCTCCTCACTTGGAACTCCCTTAACTTGACAGGAGATAGTCTCTCTTTTACACGTGGAAGACATAATGAGGCAACTAGTTTCCTACCTGTATTTGATTCAGTAATCAGAGGACTAGGTTCTCATACAATGCAGGCATCCCCAGCAAACACTGTTTTGCATTGTGTAACCCCTCTCCCCAAACCACCACCACCACTGCTGCTGACTCCTTGCAAGGCTCCGTGAAAGATAATTCTCCTTTAAAACTTTATTTATTAGTCACAAGTAGGCTTACATTAACACTGCAATGAAATTACTGTGAAAATCCTACAGTTGCCACACTCTGGTGCTTGTTCAGGTGCACTAAGGGAGAATCTAGCATGGCCAATGCTCCTAACCAGCACATCTTTCGGACTGTGGGAAGAAACCGGAGCACCCAGAGGAAAATCCACACAGACACAGAGAGAACGTGCAGACTCACAGACAGTGAGCCAAGTTGTGAATCGAACCCGGGTCCATGGCGCTGTGAGGCAGCAATGCTAACCACTGTACCACTGTGTGCTTTACTAAATAAGGGGAAAGATAACAAAAAAAACAGAAAAATAGTTCAATAAACCAATGCAAATAGCTGTGCAGAATTACAGAATCTGCAGCACCCAAATGGACCATTCAGCCTAAATGATGTATTCTAGTGTTGCTGCTCCACATCATGCTTCTTCATCTAATCCTTTCAACACATGCTTCCTTTAACCAACCATGCTCCACTAGATTTCCCTTATATGCGTTCAGTAAACATGTCCATACACTCTCGGAGACATTACATGTACAGAATGCAATCTAGTCCAGAGCTGATGAAACCCTCTCTTTTTAATATTCCTCTCTTCTCTCCAGGCAAGAGCATGCTCATGCTGAAGGACATTTTACCAGAACTCTTCACTCAAACATCATTCTTTATGAATTGCGTCTGTCAACTAAACAAGACTGTACACAGGAGACCCAAGAGAAAAAGCATCGCGGGCAACATGGCCACATTAAGAGAGATGCTCGGAGAGCAGAAACAGAATAGAGCAAAAGAAAATCTCTTGGACTATCACAGAATTCTTACACAGTGCAGAAGGCAGCCATTCAATTCATTGGGCCCGTGCCAGCTCTGTACAAGATTAACTCAGCTAGTCCCATTAATCTGCCCATTTCCTGTGGCTCTGCAAATGATTTCTCTTCAGGCATTTATCCAATCCCCTTTGAAAGCCCAAATGTATCTCCTCCAGCACACTCGCAGACAATGGATTTCAAATTCCAGTATCTTTTTCAATGTTATTTCCGTTCTTTTGCCAACCATCTTAAACCAATGTCTGCTAGGCCTCCAATACATACTATTTCAATCTATTTACTGTCTAGCTTTCTCATGATTTGAACACCTCTACCAAATCTCCTCTCAAACTTCTCAAAGGAAACAACCCCAGCTTCTCCAAATGATCCACATAACTAAAGTCCTTCATTCCAGAACCTTTCTCATGAAATTTTTGTGCACCCTCTCCAAAGTTCACACATCCTTACAAGAGTGTGGTGCTCAGGATTAGGCATGCTATTCCAGTTAAGAGCCATTTAACGTCTTAGAAAGTTTCACCATAACATCCCACTTTTGTACCTTTATTTAGTTACTTTCTCAACTTGCCCTGCTGTCTTCAATGACTTGGAATCATAAAATCCCTCCAGTGCAGGAGGCCATTCCGCCCATGGAGTCTGCACCGACACCGACGAGTCCCATCCAGGCTCTAGCCCAGTAATCCCATATGTTCACCCGGCTAATCTCCCTAACACTAAGGGACAATTTAGCATGGTGAATCAACCCAACCTGCATATCTTTGGATTGTGGGCGGAAACTGGAGCACCTGGAGGAAACTCACACAGACCCAGGGAGAATGTACAAACTCCATGCAGTCATCCAAGGCCAGAATTGAACCCACATCCCCAGCGCTGTAGACAACATTGCTAACCACTGTGCCACAGTGCTGCCCACATGACCACTTGTGTAAAACCCCAGTCTCGCTGGTCCTACACCTCCTTTATAATTGCACCTTTTAGTTTATAATGCCTCTCCTTATTCTTTCCACTGAAATGTGCTACTTGCTTCTTTGCATTAAATTTTATCTGCCTTGTGTCTGCCCAATCCACCTGCCTCTTTATGTCCTCTTGAAGTCTATCATTACCCTTCACACAATATGTCCAAGTTCTGAGTCATCTGAAAACTGAAATTGTGCATTGTATGCCCAAGTCTAGCTCATAATATGGAATCATAGAATCCTACAGTTCAGATGTATCAAGAAAAGCAGTGATTCGAGTACCAACCTCTTGGAAGCCCATTCTTCAACCCAAAAGCAACTGTTCACAACTACGCTCCATTTCCTGTCATTCTGGCAACTTCCTTTTTATTCCACGGCCTTCAACTTTGGTGAAAAGCCTATCATGTGGCATTTTACCAACTGTCTTTTGGAATTCCGCGTACATCACATCAACCACATTAGCCTCATTAACCCCTTGTTTAGCCTCATCAAAAAAACTCCATCTTTAATTTAAGAAACCTATGATGGCTTTCCCTAATCAATCTGCATTTGTCCAACTGACTTAGTTTAGTTCTGGATTATCGTTTCAAAAATGTTCCGGATTATCGTTTCATTGCTAGGGAACTTTACTTATCCAGTTACCTCTTACTTGGCTTCCCATGAGAGACCAGACTAAACTTGCGGAGCTCTTTTTAAAGATCTTTATTCAAGCTATAGGAGGGAAGTCTGCCGCCACAGGATAGACTTCTCTGAATGATACACTGGAACATTAACTATATCTCTGGCGAGCTTACAAATAATTTTTATATACCCATCACAAGAATACATTTGTTCTAAAGTCACGGATATCCAATTACAGCTAATTGTTCTACTTCTGATGAATATAGTTAACCAGTTACAACTTCATGCCTAATTATAATATTCCATTACTAACAAGGCACGCCTACATGGATACAACATCCAAACACCCACACATGCAAGCCTAGGCTGTTACAGCTAGCTTTTTCTGGTTTCTTGTTTGTACAGCCCAACAGTGGCTGTGGGAGCTTCACAGAAAGAACTTCACTACAGCATCCCACAGGAATTCTGCTGTATTTAATTCAATGAGAACTCTGCGCACTCAATGATTTTTAACCCCTTCACCCATTGGTTAGTAAGTTAGTAAGACACAACGATTGGTGGCGTAATGGATAGTGAAGAAAGTTATCTCCGATTGCAATGGCATCTTGATCAATTGGGCCTGTGGGCTGACGAATGGCAGATGGAGTTTAATTTAGATAAATGCGAGGTGATGCATTTTGGTAGACTGAACCAGGGCAGGATTTACTCAGTTAATGATAGGGCGTTGGGAAGAGTTACAGAACAAAGATATCTAGGGGTACATGTTTACAGCTCCTTGAAAGTGGAGTCACAGGTGGACAGACTGGTGAAGAAGGCATGCTTCGTTTCATCGATCAGAACATTGAATACAGGAGTTGGGACGTCTTGTTGAAATTGTACAAGACATTGGTAAGGCCACACTTGGAATACTGTGTACATTCTGGTCACCCTAATATAGGAAGGATATTATTAAACTAGAAAGAGTGCAGAAAAGATTTACTAGGATGCTACCGGGACTTGATGGTTTGAGTTATAAGGAGAGGCTGGATAGACTGGGACTCTTCTCTGGAGCGTTGAAGGCCAAGGGGTGACCTTATAGAGATCTATAAAATAATGAGGGGCACAATATCTTTTCCCAAAGGTAGGGGAGTCTAAAGCTAAGGTGAGAGGGGAGAAATACGAAAGTTTAAGGTGAGAGGGAAGAGACACAAAAGTGTCCAGAGGGGCAATTTTTTCACACAGAGGGTGGTGAGTGTCTGGAACAAGCTGCCAGAGATAGTAGTAGAGGCGGGTACGATTTTGTCTTTTAAAAAGCATTTAAACAGTTACATGGTTAAGATGGGTATAGCGGGATATGGGCCAAATGTGGGCAATTGGAATTAGCTTAGGGTTTTAAAAAAAGGCAACATAGACAAGTTGGGCCGGAGGGCCTGTTTTCTTGCTGTAAACCTGTATGACTCTATCTTTGGAATTAAACTGGCTTAGCCAGTTTATCCTTACATGCTTTACACACATTTCTTTCAGTTTAGCCTACTGTATTCACTTCTCACAATGTTGTTTCCTTTGCACTGGGAGCCCAAACGCAGATTGAGTGAATGCTTTGTGGAATATCTGTTCAGTCCGCATCATGACCTCGAGCTTCTGATGGCCTCTCATTTTAATCAGAGTGATAGACTTATAGACTCATACAGCACAGAAACAGGCCCTTTGGCCTACTATGTCTACGCTGACCATCAAATACCAATCTATACTAATCCTATTTACCAGCACTTGGAACTCAGCCTTGGCAATTTAAGTGTTCATCCAGATGCTTCTTAAATGTTGCAAGAGGTCCTGCCTCCATTACCCTCTCAGGCAGCATGTTCCATATTTCCACCGCCCTTGGGTGAGAGAACATTTCCTCAGATCCCCTCTAAACCGCTTTCTCCTCACCTTAAACCTAAGCTGTCTGGACAACAGCCTGGACATAAAACTGCGTGAAGGTATGGAACGATTGAAGGAGATCCATGCACACAGGGGTCTGCAACACTTCTGGAGGGTGGGTGTGTGTGTGTGTGTGTGTGTGTGTGTGTGCGCGTCCGTCCAACACACAAAGACCACAGGCAGTTCAGCACGCAGAGTCAGTATGTCAAAGAAGAAATAAATATTTTAACTGCTAAATGTGTCAACAAATGTTCAGTTAAATAAAAAAACAGTGACAATGCAACTTGATAGGTCCATGAAAAGGCAAACAGTTTTACATTTCAAATATGGTTTTTGCTGAATTTGTGTGAGACTCCTTTAATGAGGTCAGAAATGCAGAATAGCACAGATTTGGCACCTTCTTAAAAGGATATAACAGCAATGGAAGAGCAACTGCTCAGATTCACCGGGGTGCAACCAGGGATGAACATTACAAGGAGACTTGGGAAGTTAAGATTTTTTTTCCACTGGAGTTGAAATTAAGAATAGTTCAATAAGATAAAAACTGACAGACTGTTTCCAGTACCACTTTAACAAGCAAGCACACATATAAGATAATCACAAAAAGAGATAAAAGTGAGCTTAGAAGAGAACAATGTCCACAAAATGCAATTAAAATGTGAAATTCTTGGCCACACACTACAACTGAATCCACAAATTCCATGGAATGGGAATCAAATGTCTGCTTAGAAAAGAATACCAAGAAGAGAGAGAATCAGCAGGCAAGTGGATTAGATCATGTACTTCATTTAGAGTAAAAGGTCAGCACAGAGCTGATGGACCAATCACTTTCTGTCCAAAACAGTCTGCAATACTCACAGGGAGCCTATCAGAATATTAGAAGGGCCAACATTCAAAACCCAAACAGAACAAACATGCTGCAGATGGTCAAGCTGCCAGCTTAATCAAGGACCCCACGCACCTCGGACATTCTCTCTTCCACCTTCTTCCATTGGGAAAAAGATACGAAAGTTTGAGGTCACGTACCAACCAACTCAAGAACAGCTTCTTCCCTGCTGCCATCAGACTTTTGAATGGGACCTATCTCACATTAAGTTGATCTTTCGCTACACTTCAGCTATGACAGTAACGCTATATTCTGCACTCTCTCCATTCCTTTTCTATGAATGGTGTGTTTTGTCTGAAGAGTGTAAGAAACAATACTTTTCACTGCATACTAATACATGTGACAATAATAAATCATCATTTGAAGAAGCTACTCCTCAAATTCTTGCTCCGTTTCAGTCCCATGCTCCTAATCTTTGGTCCTAATGTGGAGGGGGAACAGGCAAGTTGGAGAAACTCCTCATGGGTCTGGCTAAGGTGGGTATTCACAGCTCAACAAGCAACAAAGATTGCGGTGGATATTAATTTTCCTTGTTTTTCATGATTTAGTTCTGTATTAGTTGCATGCTTATAAAAAGGAGGTACTTTTGACTGTTTTGGACAGAAAGTGATTGGTCCATCAGCTCTGTGCTTTTTGCTCTAAATAAGATATATGATCTAACCCACTTGCCTGCTCATTCTCTCTATCGTTGGTATTCTTTTCCAAGTAGACATCTGATTCCAATTCCATGGAATTTGTGGATTCAATTACAGTGTGTGGCCAAGAATTTCACATTTAAATTGCACTCTGTGGACACTGTTCTTTCCTAAACTCACTTTTAACTCTTTTTGTGATTATCTTATATGTGTGCTCTCCTGTTAAAGTGGTACTGGAAACAGTCTGTCAGTTTTTATCTTATTGAACTATTCTTAATTTCAATTCCAGTTTCAAAAACACTAAAAAGCTTCATATTAGCCAGGACAAACAGCTCACTTGATTGGCACTCCATTTACCACCTTCAACATCCACTCTCTTCACCACCAATGCAGAGTGGCACCAGTGTGTACCATCTATAAGGTGCACTGCAGGAACTCTCCAAGAGTCTTCCACGGCACCTTCCAAACGCAGGACCTCTATCTCTTAAACATCTCAAAGCACTTTATAGCCAAAAAGGTACTTCTGAAGTGTAGTTACAAATGTAACATAGGAAATCCAACATCCAATTTGCACAAAGCCAACTTCCACAAACAGCAATGCAATAATGATACTATGTCTGGAATTATCTTTCTATATCTCTTTACCACTGTCTACCTACGTGCCTGTTCAAACTTTTGGTCATCTATCCTCATACTTCTTTAGCTAGCTTGGTGTCAAACTTTGATAACACTCATGTGAAATACCTTGGGAGTATTTAAGTATATTCGATACATTATATTAACGTTGTTCACAAGCTGTACCTCACAAGCCTATAAAGTACAAATCAAGCTACAAAACATCAATTAGAAGCAAATCCGAATTGTAACCTGGAGCTGAATTCAGGCAAGTGAGAGGTGGGATGAGTGGTAACCTTTGACCTTAGCTATGCGAGGCATGGGAAATTTCAACTCTAGGGCCCTCTGCACGCCATCTAGTGGCTGGTTGGAGGGCAGGATCAGTTGATTAGTGGGAAGGAAAAAACCAGTTGGCACCTGAGTAGGCTCGTTGTCAGAAGGTGGTTTTTGAAATTTGGCATGAGGGAATCCTAATCTATTCATAATGGAAACTGGAGAACCAATCCTGCCATCCCTGACCTCACAGGAGTGTGTTCCTGTCACCTGCTGAGAAGAGCAAGATATAACAAAAGAGAGCAGGATCCAGTACTGAAGTTAGCAGAGGTAACACCCAGCCACTTTCATTTGCCCTTTGCCTGAATTCTGACACAGGAGGATTAAAATTACCCCAGTGTTCTAAGTTTAAATGCAACACAGCTCACAAATCACAAATACCATGAGTTCCAGTTTCCTACACCATAAATGTGGTTACAAATATATCAATGAGGCCTAGAGCTTCTAATAGTTAGTCTGAAAAATATAGGATCAGTGTCATGTACATAATATTTTGACCTCCTGCTGATTACGTGATGTATTGCTTTAATGTGCTAGTATACTACAAAGTGTTGCATATATCATTCTGTCCACTAATTACATTCCAATCAATTTCAGATCAGAATCTACATCTGAAACTGGTGTGAATGACAATTGATGATCCACTGGTGACACAAAAAAATATAGTCCTTCATAGATCAGAGTGAGTTAGGAAAATAAAACATTGCAAATGAATAGTTACAAAAGTGTAATTATAAGGAACGGCAAGATTAGAAATACAAAGGGACAACACATCAGTCTTGGAGAGAAGGACTAGTTTAAAAAAATCACGTAACCAAAAGAAACACCCTGACCTTAAATTGTAACTGTATTGGAAAACTACATCTCAGAAACCAGAGCAGTTCTGTGCCGCAAAACACTTTGTTTATTTCCAAATTTCTCCCACTGTCCCTCGTCACCTAAAAGCAGCAATTTGCTTTGACTCAGAAACACCCATTAGATTAAAACTGAACCCTCCTTCTGTGAAACGTATCCCAAGATGCTTTATCCTGTCAAATCCACACAAAAATATATAGCATCTTTAACATGTCCAAAGATACGTACGTTAGGGGGATTAACGGTGTGAATGTGTGAGTGACCAGGATAGGACGGAGTAGGCCTTGATAAGGTGTTCTATCAGCGTCAGTGCAGACTCGATGGGCCAAATGGTCTACTTTGGCACTGTAGGGATTTTAAGTGGCCAAAAGCACATCATAGAAGCATTATCAACCAAACTCTGACACTGAGCCACATAAGCAGATGTTAGGATAGGGGATGTGTAGGTTTTAAGGAGGAAGTCTGGGAGAGGTAGAGAGATTTACAGAGGGATTTCCAGAGCTATAGTTTGAGGTAGCTGAAAGTAGAGCTGCCAGTAGTGAAGTGAAGAAAATCAAAGATTCGCAATAGGCCAGAACTGAAGGACCAGAGACACCTCGGAGGGACACAGAGCTGAAGTAAATGACAAGGATAGAAAAAGGCAAAGCATGAGGAAATTTGAACACAAGGGTCAGAATTTTAAAATAACCTAATAGGTCCTTTACTGTCGGCAACAAGAACTTAATTAAGCCTCATGAAATATGGCAATTTGTCTCCTGACCAAATATAAAGCTTTGAGTTATCTTCTGCATGTCAAAGATAACCTGGCTCCTGCTTTAAATTTCTGTGCCACATTAATGACATTGAATCAAAGACAGAAATAAGGTACTGCACAGCCAACAGCAGCACAAGCTGCAGGAGCCTTTCTGTGCACTTGTGAAATTGCTTTACTTGTATCTGGTATACTAGTGAGGGAATAATTGGTATCAAAGCTTTTAAAATCTCTTTTCAAAAACTGTCTATATGCAGAACCCGGCATGGAGACGTGCACTAGGAAATTAGTTTTTGCTCCAACAATTTTGAGTTACTTGAAAAACTTCATGCAAGAAAATGATAGCCACAGGTCTGTAACTATATCTCCAACATCATGGAAATGCCATTATTTCCATTGGTTTGCTCATATTCTTAACTGCGAACAAGACAATACTATCAGGAAGGTAAAAAGTTATTGAAATGCTTTTTAAAGCAACACTTTACAAAAGAAGTATGAATTTTCCTGCTTCATCTGGTGCATAAATTTGGAAAGCCATCCCTTCAATGTAAAAATCAATACTCCTGTCACACAGACAAAATCCAATCACTCCTCCCTGCATACTTTCAATTTGCAAGGTTGGAGAAGGCATTAGATTTGTTTAATTTTACCAACATTCATGTTCAGATAATAATGGCATGGCACAAGTTGGAGACAATTATATTCTTGTGAAATTTAACAATTGCAAGAAAAAGATTATTTTATTTTACCCAACAATGACAAAGCGTGTTTTCAATACTGAGCAGATTTTAGTGATTCCAATTAAAACTGACCTGATATGAATGTCGGAGTAAAGGTTATTAGAATTGTTTTTATCTATTGATAGATTATGTATGATAGATATAACCGAATAATGTTGTGCATATTGAAGTACTATTCTCTTTGTGAAGATTCAATCACATGCCAGCTTTCAAAGACAGGTATCATATATGAGTGACATCTAAAAATGAACTTCAACGCAACTAACCTGATTCATTAGTGGCATTGGAAACAATCATATAATAAATACTATAATAAATAATAATAATCATAGGAAAATAATGTAATCAAGGCATAGCCAATTATCCTTAAAATAGATCTGGAAGTTTGACAAAAGAATGGCAAGAAAAAAGATTAGCAAAGCTACGCTAACTGTCTTTGTGGCTTGGTGTCCTTGTACATAATCATAGAAACCCAAACAGTGCGGAAGGAGGCCATTCGGCCCATCGAGTCTGCACTGACCACAATCCACCCAGGCCCTTTTCTCATAAGCCCACATAATTACCTTGTTAACCCCCTGACACTAGTCAATTTATCGTGGCCAATCAATCTAACCCATGCAGCTTTGTTCTGTGGGAGGAAACCAGAGCACCCAGAGGAAACCCACACCGACACAGGGAGAACATGCAAACTCCACACAGACAGTGACCCAAGGCCAGAATTGAACACAGGTCCCTGTTGCTCAGACAGCAGTGCTAACCACTGCGCCACCGTGCTGCCCAAACTGATCCTAATAACTGTCATCAGGGTCAGTTTGAAGTACAAATGAATACCCAATTCTTCCTTTGATTGTCTTTTTGAAGTAGATTCTCTAATTTTTTCTGATGGTATTACCATTCGTATGATTACAACAGAATATGATTAAAGTTTAATTAATTTCATATTTTTTTGTTCAGTGCCCTGAATGTCGCAAGCATTTTTGTGATGAATGTTTGCACATACAGGAGGACTTTTGAGTTTGAAACTATTTTAAGAGATGGTGATGATGGTCTTGATAAAGTCTGAGATGAACAAAGCCATCTGAAAAGGGATAATAATTCGAAACGAATGAACACAAAGTAGGTTGATACTTGATGCCTCCATCACTGAAGTAACACATGTGGTGGGGTCACCTTTTAGATGTTAAGTTGAAACAAAGGCAAGTTAGGTTGGCTTCTAGCAGGACATGAGAGTTTTAGGAAAATTGATTATTTGCATCCTGTAAGTTTTCTGGAAGGCATCAAATGATAAAGGTTACATAATACAGGATGCATGTTACAATGTATTGTTTCTAGAAATCTGGAATTTTCAAATAATTATCTCTATGCTGTTTCCCGTTATTAAGATGTTATTGAAGAATAAAGCTCTAGTCTGTTTGTTTCAATGAATTTGAACTTTGATCTTCTTTGTCACATTATTGTATACCAGTATTGTGAAAGTATCATCTGCAGGAGGCGAAAGGTTTGTACATATTAAATTTCAATTACTTAATTAAACAAACGGGATGACAGGGATGAGGCCTGGGTAAGAGGCTCTGTCGGAGCATCAATGCAGTGTCAATGAGCTGACTGACTTCCTGCTGCACTGTAGGGATTCTATGAATAGTCAATCAACACATCAACTTCCCTTTTAAATGTGATATTCACTTTTATAAAAAAAAGTCTTTACTCTTAAAGTTACAAAGCCAATGCTCAGAATGGACTGGGCAAACCCAAATCCATTCCTTGCTTGCTCCAAAGACCAAGTTCAAAATCCAACTGAATCCAATTCATGGTCCCCACAAGAGAGACAAACAAGATCCAAGCTGATAAGATAAGGCACTGGAACCCAACTTGAGCTTGATCTGATGCTTGATCTTAGGCCAAAAGGTCAAGAATTCATCAATAGAATAAAGGCTCCACCCAGTTAAGTATGTAATGGATCACCTCAGTTTACACACTGCAGAAAGCACAGTGACACAGCACCTAGCACTGCTCCTCACAGCGCCAGAGACCTGAGTTTGATTCCCAGCTTGGATTCCCAGCTCTCTGTTTGTGCAGAGTCTGCACGTTCTCCCGGAGTCTGCGTGGGTTTCCTCCAGTTTCCTCCCACAGTCTGAAAGGCATGCTGGTTAGGTGCATTGGCCATATTAAATTCTCCCTCAGTGTACCTGAACTGGCACTAGAGATGCCTGTGGTGACCTAGGGAGTTTCACAGTAACTTCACTGCAGCGTTAATGCAAGCCTACTTGTGAAACTTATAAATAAACCTTAAAAATAAACTTCTAAACTATGTAGAAAAATTCAAACTCCGCACATCTTCCACCCAATGATGACAATGACCTCACAGTAATGTTGCAGCGTGAAGCATCGCTCTGGCATCACAACCCAGCCTGGAGCTCTGCCCCGGTGCCCATGGCCTGGCCCAGAGCTCCGTCCTAATGCCCGCAGCTCAGCTCAGATGCCCTGATGAGCTGACTTCCTGCTGCTGATGCCCTCACCTGACGAAGGGGCAAACCCCGAAAGCCTGTGGGTTTACTACCAGATAAACCTGTTGGACTTTAACCTGGTGTTGTGAGACTTCTTACTGTGTCTACCCCAGTCCAACGCCGGCACCTCCACATCCTGATGCCCACAGCTCAGTTCAGAGCTCCACCCCAGTACCCAAGGGCTCAACCCAGGGCTCCATCCTGGTATCACTGCAAGAGGCACAAGCTCAGTGGGCAACCAAAGCATTTGCTGGAGCCACTCGGCTCGTGTCTCCCGCGAATTGGGGAATAAATGCAGTAAGTTGGAGCAGTGCCAGCTGTGAGTGGCTGCCAACTTTGACCTCACCCTAACTGGCAGCAAGTTGCGACCAGGAGATTGGGCTCAGTCAGTGAACAATGTGCAGCTCCTCCCTCCCCCCCACCCCACCACGAGTTACACCGGCCAACTCCCCGGTTAGAGCGGCCGGGATATCCCCCCCCGCGGGTGAGTTCCCGGACTCACTAACCCGCCAGGGGAAGGGGAGGCTGGAAGCCGCGGGGCGCTGGAAGCCGCTCCAGCCACGGGCAGTGCCAGTGGAGCGGAGCCGCTCAGTGCGGCTGGAGGGCGGCCTTACCTTCACCTCCATCCCCGGCTGCTGTGTCACCGGCCTCAGCCGCCTCTCTGGGTAAGCTTCCGGTGTCTCTGCAGGAAGAGACTGACAGCAGCGAGACTTCACTCATAGCCACCGTGTGAAAATTAAACAGAAACATTGTGATATAAGCTGCATGGGAGCTGCAGTATCCTTAATCAGCTCACTCATTCGCTGGAACAGAAATGAACCAGCCAGCAGAGGAAGGAAACTATCGAACTGATTGCATTCAACCCTGGTCACTTTTGTTTTACAGTTCCAAATCTAACCCATATCTTTGGTATTCAGTACATTGCAACACTTTTAATCTACAGTTTAGTAACTGCTCCCCTGACACTGCTGACCACAAACTGGTGTTACAACAGGCTTGAGTAGGTTATCAGGACTGCTTTGATTCCTGGCTTTGGTCACTGCCTGTGTGAAGTTTGCACATTCTCCCCATGTCTGCGTGGGTTTCCCCTGGGTGCTCCAGTTTCCTCCCACACTCCAAAGACGTGCGGGTTGGGTGCATTGACCATGCTAAATTGCCCATTTGTGTAGCCAAACAGGCGCCAGAGTATGACGACTAGGGGATTTTCATAGTAACTTCATTATAGTGTTAATGTAAGCCTGCTTGTGGCTAATAAATAAACTTTACTTCTATTGTTTAGTAGAAAATAGAAGATGCTCTAAACCAGTTATATCCAATAGGAAAAATAATGGCAAATACTGTGGATGCTGGAATCTAAAACAGCAAATGCTAGAAACTTTCAGCAGGTCTGACAGCATCTGTAGAGAGGGAACAGAGCCAATGTTTTCATAGAATCCCTACAGTAAAAACAGACTATTCAGCCCATCAAAACTGTACCAACCACAATCCCACCCAGGCCCCATTCCTGTACCCCACACATTTACTCTGCTAATCCCCCAGACACAAGAGTCAATTTAGCATGGCCAAATCAACCTAACCCGCACATCTTTGGACTGTGGGAGGAAACCAGAACACCTGGAGGAAACCCATGCAGACACCAGGAGAAAGTGCAAACTCCACACAGACAGTGACCTGAGGCCAGAATCGAACCTGGGTACCATGGTGCTGTGAAGCAGCAGTGCTAACTTCTGTGTACCATCCCGACTCAAAACATTGTCAAATATAATAGACCTGGTCATCTCACATGAGATGTTCTGAATTGATGTTCTCTGTTCTCTGAGCCCTGGCCAATCTTAGCTTCAAATAACACCATCCACACCATATTATCCTGTCATTTATCTACTACCAATTCTGGGACTTTGCTGTGCAACCTGGCTGCAACCCTAGCTTATATTTGGGCAGTGATTCCACTTGCTGTGAGGTGCTTTGGGTTGTAAAATGCTCTGCTGAAATTCAAGTTCTTTAATATATTTCTTGGAGATCCTTCACACCGTCACCATTAATAGCACTGCTGAGGAAAAAAGAGCAGCTCACAGTGTGGATTGGCAGAAACTGGTTTTGAGGATTTCAGGGTGTGATGGCAGCATCCTGGTCATGGCGAATGCCACTCATTTCGCTACTTCACCTGTTGCTTTGTACCATGATCAACCACAAGCATACCTTCACATTTGGATTTTTACAATTTTATGCATTCTAAGGTTGGACTTATTGGCAAGTTCCTAAATAAGGCCCAAGCCATTTGCTCACAATGCAAACTTGATACCGAAATAGGATGCATCAAAGGCATGTGCTGGGATAATAATTCCCCTGATCAGATCATAGAGTCATTGAGGTTTATAGCATGAACACAGGCCCTTCAGCGAACTTGTCCATGCCGTTCTTTGTTTTTAAAACCTGTAAGCTAATCCTAATTGTCTGCATTTGGCCTATAGCCCTCTATATCCAGCTTATCCACTTAACTATCTAAATGCTTTTTAAAAGACAAAATTGTACTCGTCTGTATTACTACCACTGGCAGCTTGTTCCAGACACTCACCACCCTCTGTGTGAAGAAATTTTCCCCCTGAACATTTTTGTATGCCTCCCCTCTCACGTAAAACCTATGCCCACTACTTTTAGACTCCCCTACCTTTGGGAAAAGATATTGACTATCTTGCTGATCTGTGCCCCCCAATTATTTTATAGGCCTCTATAAGATTACTCCTCAACCTCCGATGCTCCAGCGCAAAAAGTCCCAGTCTATCCAACCTCTCCTTATAACTCCTTATAACTCAAACTCAAATCACATTTTATATCATGCAATCTCATGAACTGTCCTAAGGCCATCACTTTCATCTCTGAAAACTTCCCAGTCTATCTCAGATTACCCCAGAAGGCAAGGTATCTCAAAGGTTTGAGCAATAGATGAGGCCATCTAATACTGCACAACTGAAGAAATCTGCAACATTCTTCAAAGGATTAAAATTCATTGGGCTGATTTTACCATTGCATTGCACCCACTTTCAGGTGCAAAAACTTGATAAACTCAAGACGAGTAGCGCGATCGGTGCCCGTCTTGATGCCAATTCTCCTTTACCAAGGCCCGAAAATGTATTGCATGCATTAAAATTGACTTAATGGGCTGCATGCCCAACTTTACCGGCACTTCTCCCTTTACCATGCATTCGCCCATCCGGAATCAGCGTGAAACAGGCATGCTCCATAAAAGCCCAATTCGGGTGCTCCAGTTAGTGAGAAGGTTGGTGTCGAGCGTCTGCTGCCATTCTGCTTGAGACCAGTAGGGGATGAACAGAGGTCTGCTGCCACTCTGTTTGAGATCAGTGGGGGAAAGAGGGGGTCCACTGCCACTCTGCCTGTGATCAGTGGGGGGAAGGGAGGATCTGCTGCCACTTTGTCTGAGATCAGTGGGGGAGATCAGGAGGAGGTATTATCCAGCCTGGGAGGGATGTGGCAGGGAGCCGCATTCTATCTTTTTTTCCTGCACATGCGCAGTTGGAGGTGCCAATCGGAGCTACAGGGTTTTGGGCACATTAAGCCCCGCTCACAGGCTTCTGCAGCATGATTCAGAACTGCTGATTTTTTTTAGGCAGAGTGTGTATGGGGTGCCTGAGAACAGGCCTGAAAATCAGATCTAAAACACTCCCAGTTTCAAATCTGCCCAGAATTTAGAATTAAAATGTTAAAATAAGGCCCACTGTGACCAGTTTCATTTGTTCGTATTCATCACAATCTTCATCAGCACTATTTTCTTTATGTGTTATTTCAAAGATCTTGCTTGATCATTCTGGGCAATTTACCACACAATAGTCACATCCAAAGCAACACTGCTGCCTCACAGCATCAGGGACCTGGGTTTGATTCCCAGCTTGAGTCACTGTGAGGGGTCTGCGCATTCTCCCCATGTCTGCATGGGTTTCCTCCGGGTGCTCCTGTTTCCTCCCGCAGTCCAAAAGGCATAGTGGTTAGATGCATTGGCCGTGCTAAATTCTCCCTCAGTGTACACGAACAGGCACCGGAGTGTGGCGACTAGGGGCTTTTCACAGTAACTTCATTGCAGTGTTAATGTTAGTCTACTTGTGACAATAATAAACAAACTTTAAACTTTATCCGTTAATTTGACCTGGGATAGTCTTAAAATGTATTTGCCCTTTATTACTGTTTCAATTTTGTCTTCTGATGTAACCAGATTTACTTTCATCACCATTCAGTCTGCCCTCAATACATCCATTGCATTGATATTCGCATCCCATATCTGGATAGATTGAATTTTGTTTGCCACTCTTGTGGGGACCTTGAATTGGATTCAATTTGAATTTGTTTTTTGGAGCAAGCAAGGCAATGAATTTGGGTTTGCCCAGTTCACTCTGAGCATTGGCTTTGTAACTTTAAGCATGGGATATATGACCTTAGTGTACCTTTAAGAAATGTTTTTAAAATCATGTTCTCTGCAACTGTAGGCAGACCTTTTCAGTTTTGTTTACTCATTGTTGCCGGGTGGTATGCTATGCTACAAGTCCTTTTATTGCTACTTCAATGGCTTAAATGGGACTTTATTTATTTTTATACTGGGATCTTTTATGACCTTGCATTGTGAGAGGGAAGTGTGATTGACATGTCAAAGTCAGGTGGTTCCTCCCCAGAAAAAAAATCTAAGAATTCAGTTTCAGTTTTAACTTAGAAAGGGGTGACCCTCAGACTGGAAAGCAATGTTTTTCTCTCTGTCCCCCCAGTTTTGGAAATTCTACTATCGGTTGGAAGCAAGCTTCCTGGCCTTCCAGGAGTAGAAAATCTGCTGTTGGTGGTTGGCTTTATTCGAGTCTCCCTGGTGTTTTGGGAATCTATTCTGACTCCAAGCTTGTATGTGTGTGCCACACAAGAGAACTGCAGCATTCAACCAAAGAACTGAATTCCAGTATCACATGAGCATATGTTTTTTCTGTGTTAAACCTGTGTAAGGGATTTATTTCATTGGAATGGTGTTTAGCTGTTAAGGTTTACACAATATCTTGATTTTTTTTTCTTGTTTTTAATTGGTAAAAAATGTTGCTAATCTTATTTCTATATATATTAACAATACACTTAAATAAACTTTGTTTGATATAATCTTCTTAGTGGGTCATTTGAATCATACCTGTGTTACAATATAACCAGTGACAAATCTGTATTGGCTGTAATGTGACCAATAGGAACAAGATGTAAGGACCAGCTGACCCAGTAAAACATGGAGCCAATCACAAAATGATGTAATAGTCAGCTGACCAACTGATTCACTATAAATAAGGAACTATGTAGAATTGTGAGATATTTGGAGTGGCCCAGGGTGAGGCCCCATGTTTGGAGTAATGATGATTTTTTATTAAACCCTTTCTTTGATTTATAACTTAGAGTAAGTTTTTGTTGTTGTTTCATTAGCTGCATTTTAAAGAGTTCTTTCTGAAGAAACAACCTGAAGTGAAATATCTCATGCTCACCCTAGCCAAATTCAAAGTCAAAGCTTATGATCCAAGTGGACTTCGTAGAATACCTTGGAGTTTCTGACCTGAACTATAACAGGTAATAA
Source organism: Carcharhinus amblyrhynchos (assembly GCF_965287045.1). Taxonomy (NCBI): domain Eukaryota; kingdom Metazoa; phylum Chordata; class Chondrichthyes; order Carcharhiniformes; family Carcharhinidae; genus Carcharhinus; species Carcharhinus amblyrhynchos. The sequence goes on along the minus strand of NC_137328.1, from coordinate 38,839,567 downwards.
TAATGGAATTGAAATCTGTGATAAACTCCTGCACACCCACACTTTGGAAAATATCTGCTGCTGGACCTACTGCATAAAGAAGGGAACTAACTTGGAGCTTTGGATGTTTTTCATGCAGGCCTGATGCTGCTTGATACCAGGGAAAATGATGTTTCCATATCTACCGCCGCAGCCTCTCTGTGGGTCCTCAAGGCAGCTAAATGGATAGGACAAGGGGATGGACTTCTCACTAGGTCTGGTCATCATTATCTCTCTCCATTGTGTCTCGTTCTACTGCTGAAACTTCTTGAGCTGCTTTTAGAGGTTCACTCTGGTTCCTTCCATAACATCAGTGCGCCTTTTACGTCAATGTTTCCATCACTGCTACCATGCACTGAGATTGGGTCCTTCTGTATTGGACACTAGGTTTCTGACTTGGTTCTTAAACATGCTGTGGATATTGATATCTGTTTAATACTAATTTTAAACAGTAATTTTAAACAGGTTAGCAAGTAGGCACACAGCTCATAAGCATGATTTCAACCTCTATCTCTCTAGTCTAATTAGTAATAGTGGTACATTTTCAGAAAAGCCACTCCAGAAAGTAAATTCGAACCGTGTTTTGTGAATTAAATACAATTTTTACCTATACTTACCTTTGAAGAAATGCCACTATTTTCTGAATTTATGGTTCTGAATGAGTTCAGACATATTAGTTGTCATATTATCATTCATCATGAATGACTGTGAGAAGTCCTTGGTAACAGTTAGACTACTATTAAATTTGCAATTAATTAACCTGCCGCTATTGTTGAAGAATTTGTGTCAGGAAAATAGGCAAAGTTCATTTAACAATTGAAATCAGCCTACAGCCAAGGATTGTTATTGCTCAGTCAACAAATTGAACAAAGTAAATGCTTCTTCAACGTCCATGTTTGCATTTTAATCCTTATCAGGTTGCAGAGTATAACATAATAAAGCAAAACATGTTACTGACTTTCACTTCATTGCTTCATTTGACCAGGAATGATAAATCACTTGTGACTTGATTTGACTTGGAGAAAATTGTTTTTGTGATTTGACCTTGTGGTAATATAATCGAGGCCTGGTTTTAAGGCTGATTAAAATTGGATATCCTAAACTAAAGAATTGGGCATATTAAAATCAAACACAGTCAAACCTCGGGCAGGCCAATTGTACAAATACACAAACATGTCAGGGCCTGACCCATCAAAGATCGTTGCAGTCTACTGATACTTAGCAGGAGATCATTGCATCCCATTGAAATGCACCGGCCTATTGTTAGAAGCTCAGATTGGGCCAGACTTTCTGTCACCAAGAGTTCCTGCAGTTAGTGTATCTGACAACAGGTTACATGTAAGCAGCAGCATGGAGATAGACACCTGGCGGCAGACCCTTGGTGTCCTGGCAGACAGACGTCAAGAAACCCTCCTGGGACCTCGTTGGCCGGAAGCCAGAGAAGTTTCTGGAAAGGCAAGCCGGCAGGGGGGATAAAGGGACACATTTCAGATACACCAGCAGTGAAGACTCGATGAGGGAGGCAACCTTGCCCATCAAGAAGATTGACCAGAGAAGGAAGGAAGGAAGGAAGAAGCTGCCATCGAGATTCACCTTCGTGATGACGGACCAGAAGGACTCAGAATTGAGCCTGCAGTTTAACCAAACCATCTTTGCAGCTAGTATACTTGAATCTGGGGTATCCTCTTGTTTTATGTGGGTAATTTAAGGGTTAATAGTGTTAATATTAATAAACTTGTTGAATCTCGTTTGTCCATCTTGCAAATAAGGGCACTGGGGTAAAACCTTGCAGTAAGCAAACTGGTCAAAAGTATCTGAGAATTACCAGATACAACAACTTGGGGGGGAGCGGGGGACTGAGTCAGTTATAACCCGAGTCTCTATCCTGAGAATATTCAGCAGCCAGTTAACCTTTTCATAAGTATTCACTCTGTCACGGGCGCATTACCAAGTCACAGGTGCAGCAGCCTGAGCTACATTCTTCACCAATATGCACATATTCATGGATAAGGGAAACCAAAATGCTGAGTGCTCACAAGAAGGAGACGTCAAATGATGAGGCGGTACTCGCACAAAACGGTCTACAGGAATAAGCCAGAATGACTGAGATGCAATGTCAGAGGAAGCTGTGTCTACTTCAAGGGATGCTGGCTGAAATTTATGTCCTTCTGAAAGATGACCTGCAGCCAAAGGACTAACACTCTCTCAAGTGGCCTTGAAGGTGGCAGTGACCCGCAATTTCCATCCTACTGATTTTTTTTGTCCAGAGATCCACAGTTGACTTCTGTGGATGTTCCAAGCCAGCAACATATAGGTACATCCATCAAGTCACAATTGTTCTTTTGCCAGTCTGGGGCACTATATCTCATTCAATACAGAGATGGCATCACAGATACAGAGAATGACAGGATTTGCCTCAGATGTCAACTTACTCCATATGAAGACTGTGATTGACTGCCTGCAGATGACCATAAGGGCGCACATGCAAAATTGGGAAAGCTACATTAACAGAAAGGGGTACCACTATTTAAAAGTTAAGCTCTTCTGCAAGTTTTTTGCATGTGTGTGCCTACTACCCTGGCTGTTGCCACAATTCATTCATCTGAAGAGAATCTATGCTGTTATAAATATTCCAACTGATCCCTCCAGGTGAAGGATGGATTCTCGCAGGGAAGGTACAATGAGAGCCACCTTGCCACAAGGACACTAGTTGAATAGGCCACTGGCCTACTGAAGATGAGGTTCAGGTGTCTCATCCATTCGGGGGATGTTCTATAGTTTGCAGCTCCAACACCATTGTAGTCTGCAGCATATTCCACAACTTAGTACTGAGAAGGGGTTTGTTACTGTGTATATTCCCATCAGTGTAGAAACTTCTCTGTTCCTTAGTTATAACCAAAAAGAATCTTTGGTCTCTTAAATAATCATCCCTTTCTACTGCTCTAAAATTATAATGATCAATCTTGTCACTCCATCATTTTTTTTCCATTCAATGCCTTTTAATATTAAATAACTTTTCTGACCCCTCCTATCTCTGAGCAGTAGAATTCCTGTCAGCATGCTCTGGGAATGGTGCCAATTAACGGAGAGTTAGCATGCCACTCGTAGATTTTAGTTAAAAAGAAATTGATGTATGTCTATCTATGTCCCTAGCTGCAGCGCTCTTTTCCCCCACCACTCATGTGTGTCCCACCGCTCCTTTGTGTCTGAGTGGTAACATAGTTCAATGCACTTTGTGTAATAGTGACTATTGCTTTCAGATTCCAGCATTCTTTCCAGATCCACCTCTGCAACATCAGCTCCAAACTCCAGAGAGAATAAGATTTAACAGGCATTTTGATTTGTTCATTTTTTTAATATGCTTCACCTGTAGAGACTCCAGCAAAAGCTGCTAAAGAGAGAAGGATTGGAGACAGGCTAATGGTATAAATTCCAGGTGGAAGAGTTGGTAAATTGCTAGGTAACAGAAATATTACTGTATTCATCAATGCAATTTTTCCTTCATTCCTCTGTTTTGTGTCCCTTCACTAATGCTGGTCTCCAATCCCAATAGCACTAGTTAATCTCCCAGAATGGATATTTCCTGCTCCCTCTGCCCAGACCTGGTCTCAATTCTCCAGAAATCTGAAGATGGAGCCATGAACCATTTCTCCAATCACATGTTAAGCTGTTTCATCTTCCTGCCTCTTAACTTTCTAGCATATAAAACTGGGAGTGATTGAGACTTTTCAACCTTTTGAGGTCTTGCTCTGTAGTCCCTGACATAAAAACTGTTGGACTTTAACCTTTTTCCTATCTACATCATCAGCTCCAACATATACCACAAATTCTGGTTGTTGTTTCCTTGCCTCCCTCCAGCCCACAACACTCCCCCACTCCCCATTTTAATATGCCATTAAGAGAAAGAAGCACAATATACTCGAAGGGAAATGTGTCATACAATCCAGTTTCAGTTTCACCTTTGCCTATGAGCAGAACATTGGCACAGCTCTGCAACTGATGCCCTTGTTAAGGTATGGATCAAAAACTCCAAGTTTTATTATGAAGTTAGACCAACTATTCACTATTTTGCACTAATGTGAGGATAAGGTGTTTCACTCCAGGTGTGTTTCTATTGACACACTAGGAAGCTTTATCAAACTTTTCACATTTGAATATTTACCATTTTATATTTGAAAAAATACTTAAACATGGCAAGGTACAATTCTTAACTGCTAACCTATTTCTGTTAGTTCTAATTCAAGCAGTATTCCTCTTACAGATTGCACTTCAAAATCAGTTAGCAAACAACGTGGGCTTATGTGCTTGTAATTGTTAACAGTCTTAGAGCTTTTTGAACACCTCTGGAGAAAAATCTTTTCAAAGAGAGAGTACTACCTCTTTTAAATAGCTCCAGTCAACTACTATGAAACCCCCAAGGAAAGCTAGGTAATCAAAAATGCATTAACTTTGTTCAGACAGACACACCATTAGCTAAAATCAGTCTTTATCCTGCATTCTTAACATTTGAGCTGCCTGTTACCCAGACAAATCTGCACCATGTAAAACAGCTGAATTTTTAACATGCCTTTTACAAGAAACTTGGTTAAAAATACATTCCTTAAAGGCAAAGTATCATCACACCTTCAAGCCTCCTATCTATGCATAACTGTTTTCATGTACCCAGTCTTAATAAATGAAACTACAATATGCTTACCCAATCTGATATGGGTGAATGGTACCTTTATACCATAGCAACATGACACCTGACCGCAGAATGTCCTGTACATTTTCAGGGATGTCATTTACCTGACATTGGGTGGGGGGGAGGGGGGGAACACACTATGTGGAAATTGTGTTGACAATTGCAAAAACACCTGGTAATCATTTATGTCTACACTTGCCTCTGCTTATTGTAAATATGCACTAGACTACACCCCCCAAGTTGTCTTCATCTTCATTGGGAGTCAACATTGTAACCAGTTTGAGAATGCCAAACAGAGTGGGAAAATGCTGCCATACTTTCAGCATGCTTTGATATATGTCTTGGGATCTGGACTTACATAGAATGTGATTTGCCAGTTTATGGATGTCAGTGAGATTTTCATAGAATGCTGATAGTACAGAAGGAGGCCATTTGGCCTATCGAGTCTGTACCAACTACAATCCCACCCAAGCCTATTCCCATAGCCCCATACACTTACCCTGCTAATCCCCCTGACACTAAGTGGCAGCTTAGATGGCCAATCATCCTAATCAGCACATCTTTGGAGTGTGGGAGGAAACAAGAGCACCCGGAGTAAACCCACACAGGCACAAGGAGGAAGCACAAACCCCACACAGATTGTGACCCAAGGCCAAAATTGAATCTGGTCCCCGGCACTGTGAGGCAGTAGTGCTAACCACTATGCCACCATGCCGTCCACTTTTTTAGTGATTGATATAATTTTCTGGGAGGTTAACTCTCACTTAATAACTGCAAACAGAATAACAGTCATGCGGACTAATTACTTTCAAAGAAACTATAATCTCTCATTGTTGACGAGTTGACACCTGGAATTTAAATGTAATGTGCCCATATGCATTAGACTACAGCCCCCAGTTTGTCTTCATCTTCATCAAAACATAAATGAAGAAACATAGAAAATAGGAGCAGGAGTAGGCCATTCGCCCCTTTGAGCCTGCTCCACCATTCATTATGATCATGGCTGGTCATCAAATTCAATATCCTGATCATGCCATTCCCCTGTATCCTTTGATCCCATTCACCCCAGGAGTGGGCAATGAAAACTGGCGGACAATTGGCTCATTAGGAAACTCAATTGCTTGTTAATTAGTCATTTCAAAATGGTGGGCAGTTTTTGCACCCCACTCTCCTATGATTTTGTAGATTTACATGATGACATCGTATTGCTGATCCAACATCAGCACACCCTATTTTATATTTTCACTGGAGTGCGGCACGCCCGATTTGCTGTTGTAAGTCTTAGGTTCCTTTTTTCCCTGAGGAGAATGGATTTAGTTTATATGTTCCCATCTACTGTATTTATTTAATAAGAATGGAATTCTGCCATTCAGAGTCAATGGTGGTTTGGTGGCAGTGCATAACTGATAGAAGCACATCTGAAGTTGTCTTACATCCCACATAATTAAAAGGCATTGTTTATGTACTTTCACAAGTTTTCAGCAACCATGCAAGATAAATTTCACCCCCAATCTCTATTTAGTGATCTTTTGGCCAAACGTTTGCTGACTCAACTCAAGGACCTGATTTTGCAGTCAGCCATTTACCACATGCTAACAACTTCCCCACAGACACTCTGTGGGTTTTTGAGCAGCAGCTTATAGCTTTTAGTGATCCTTGCTGGTGTGGTGGCATGTGCAAACAGGACAAACATTAAACAGCATGACTCTTCAAGCAATTCCAGACAGGAGTCATTGCCGAGATGCACAGAGTCTAAACCAGGAAGTATGAATCAGATTTAATTCACTCTAAATCATGTGCATAATAGTGAGAGCTGTTAACCACAACACCAAATAAGAGCTCATTTCAAGGAAGGTTGGCTAGCTGAGTTTCTGATATTGGTTCATTAGTGATGTGACAGTATTGATGCTTTTGACTGAAAGTGCAGTGATGACACCACATAACAGACATACAACTTCGATCACAGTTTGTTATGGTGGTCTTTGGATACAACACGTATTGGCACAGGGCAGGAACATTGTGCCAGCCTGGTTGCTGCAACGGTCATGGCACCAATGCGATTTACAGTAGCAGGTTGAAGAAAGAGTGTGGAAGGCCATTTTGTTATTGTACCATAGAAATATTTCTAAAAATTAATGATTTTGCATCATTTGGGTATCATGGAAATTCTATCCCAAACTATTCCCCCTGCTTGAAGATAAAATAGAAAACATCAATGTAATCATAACCCTCTTGATGTTGCTGACTTAGATTATCCAGCAGCATGGTGGCACAGTGGTTAGCACAACTGCCTCACAGCGCCAAGGGTGCAGTTCAATTCCCAGCTTGGGTCACTATCGGTGGGGAGTCTCCCCATGTCTGCATGGGTTTCCTCCGGGTGCTCCAGTTTCCTCCCACAGTCCAAAGATATGCAAGTTAGGTGCATTGACCAAGCTAAATTCTCCCTCAGTGTACCCGAACAGGCACCGGAGTGTGGCAACTAGGCGTTTTCACACTAACTTCATTACAGTGTTAATGTAAGCTTCCTTGTTGACTAATAAATTAATGGCCCTGGAGGGAGTGCAGAGGAGGTTTACTAGGCTGATACCGGAGTTGAGGGGATTGAGCTATGAGGAGAGGCTGAATAAACTAGGCTTGTACTCGTTAGAGTTTAGAAGAATGAGGGGAGATCTCATTGAGATGTATAAGATGATGAATGGGATGGATAGGATAGAGGTGGAGAGACTCTTCCTGCTCAAAAAAGACAGTAGGACTAGGGGGCACAGCCTCAAGATAAAGGGGAGGCGGTTTAGAACGGAGTTGAGGAGGAACTTCTTCACTCAAAGGGTGGTGAATCTCTGGAATTCTCTGCCCGTTGAAGTGGTGGAGGCTGCCTCGCTAAATATTTTTAAGAAGCGGGTTGATGGGTTCTTGATAAGAGAGGGGATTAAGGGTTATGGGGAGAGGGCGGGAAAGTGGAACTGAGCCACGACAGATCAGCCATGATCTTATTGAATGGCGGGGCAGGCTCGAAGGGCTAGATGGCCTACTCCTGCTCCTATTTCTTATGTTCTTATGTTCTTATGTTTCCTTTAAGTAGCTAAACTACCCAGATCAAAAGGTCTCAGTTTTTCAACCAGCCTATGTCTGAGATCATGGAGCGGAAGGGGTGGGGGAGTTTTCCTATCCAGCCCGCCACATGCAAAGGTCCATTCAGCTCGGGCAGGATTTTCCGGATTTGTACCTGTATGGTCGGAAAATCCTGCCCCATTAATCTCATACCAGGACATTGTTCTCAGTGCCTCAAAGTGATGGAGAGGACAACTCCAGCTTTTGGTTATTATCCAGTGACCCTGTTGGAAGTGCATGACTGTGAATGAGCAAAGCATTGTTCCTGCTCCCATGCCTCCCACTGTTCCATAATTGGGAACCCTCACTGTCAAAGTTCAGACTATATTAAAGGCCACCGTTCTCACACCAGAGGGCGTCTGGCTCCTGTGAAACCGTGCCCCAGCCTCCAGGACCTGAGAAGAAAATAAACGAGGACAGTCTTTCTTAAAATAGTCACCAACAGTGCGGCGACAGAGTGACATAAGGCAACTTGGAAAAAAATATGAAAATAATTCTTTTGTCCAGAGGTCAAGAAATGAAATAAAGCTCCCCTGCAGACTCTGAAATTCCACTGTGGTGTCCTGATGTAACTTGGCATATTAACAGAATGTGTGCATGAATTACAGACAATTATTCATTCAAAAATGGAGGAAAGGTGGCTCAACTGTGGCTTACAGAAGAAATTAGGGAGAACATTAAATCCAAAGAGGAGTCATATAAAATTGCCAGGAAAAGCAGCAAGCCAGAGGACTGGGAACATTGTAGAGTTCCGCAAAAGAGGACAAAATGTTTGATCAAGAGGGGGAAAGTAGGGTATGAGAGTAAAATTGCAATGAACTTATAGGGGGAGCAATTCTCCCAGTCCCTTACACTGCTCTAGCAGCGCAGCGAGCCAGGAGACATCAGCAGTGGCCATTTCACACTTCCCACTGGGCATCACAGTCTCTGCATGTCTTTGGCTCCAAGATTTCTGATATAATCAGCTTCACACTGGAAATCAGCACAGAGCTGATTACAATATGGAAATTAGTATTTCCATAACATTAGCAGGCTCTGGACTGGAGTCTCTATCTATTGAGGGGGGGGTGGGGGTAACAGGGTGTGGTCGGGGATGCTAGGGAGTGGTCACGGCTGCTGGGTGGGGGGCTCTGCACTGTTGGGGGGGGTGATGGTGGGTGACATTGGGAGATCGGGCTGGTCAGGTGGATGATTGAGGAGATCAGGATAGGTCAGCGGGGGTGGGGGGGTGTGGGGAAGGGGAGGTGTTGGGAGTGGGAGGGTGGGGGTGGTGGGGGGACACATCAGGGCTGGCCCAGAAAGGTCCAGAAGGCCAGTTATTAGGGGTAGCGCGATCAGGGGGCAGTAATGGGGAGTCGTGAAGCTGGCCAGTGATCAGAAGGCCGGCAATGCAGGGCCAGTACGTGTGTGCCAATCTCAGCACTGACAGATCGGCGCATGCACAATGATCTGTTCAGCACTATGCTGCCGGCATCTCCAGCGGGCAAAGGCCCTGCTCACTGATTTTCAGAGAGAATCTGCAATGCTCAGAGTGACAGAGATTCAATCTGAAAATCCCGCTAAAAAAATTAGCGAGAGTTTCTCCCATTTTCACACGAGTTAGAGACTTAGAATTTTTTGGGAGCATTCTGGCCATAAACTGACCATAAAAGCTTCGAGACATATGTGAAGAGAAAAAAAAGTAGTAAAGACAAATGTAGGTCCCTTACAGTCAGAAGCCAAGGAAATTATAATGGGGAACAAAGAAATGCAGAAGAATTGAACACATATTACAAAAGAGAACACAAATAACCTCCAAGAAATTTTAAGAAACTAAGGGTCTGGTGAGAGGGCGGAATTGAAGGAAATCAATATTAATAAGAAAATAGTGCTGGGGAAATTAATGGGGTTAAAAGCTCACAAATCATCAGGATCTGATAATCTACATCCCAAAGTATTAAAGGAAGTGGCCCTCGAATATTAGATGCATTGGTGGTAACGCTATAAACTCTGGAGAGTTTCAACAGAATGGAGGGTGAGAAATGTAACTGCACTATTTAAAAAGGGAAGGAGAGAAAAAAAAAGGAGAATTACAACCTGACATCAGTAGCGGGAAACGTGTGATAGCAGAATGTTTGGAAAGCATTAATGGGATTAACAGAAGCAGCATGGGTTTATAAAAGACACATTATGCATAATAAAACTACTGGAGTTTTTTGAGACTGCAACTAGTAGAATATAGAAGGGAAAACCAGTGGATGTGATATGTTTTGATAAAGTTCCTCATGAGAGGTTACTGGGCAAAATTAAAGCTCATGGGATAGAGGGTAATGTATTGGCATGATTGAGAATTGGTTGACAGACAGGATATAGACAGTGGGAATAAATGGGTCTTTTTCCAAGTGGAAGGTAGTGATTAGTGGGGCACCACAGGGATTGGTGCTAGGACCCAGCTGTTCACAATATATATAAATAATCTAGATGAGGGAACCAACTGCAGCATTTCCAAGTTTGCTGATAACACGAAACTGACCTGAATTATGAGGTCAGGAAGCTTCAAGGTGATTTAGACAAGTTGAGTGAGCGGGTAAACATGGCAGATGCAGTACAAGTGGATAAGTGTGAAGCTATAAACTTTGGCGTGAAAAACAGAGAGACTTATTTAACTGGTGATATACTGGGAAATGTGGATGTATAAAGGGATCTGGGTGTCCTTGTACACAAATCAATGAAAGTGGAGAGGGAGGAGCAGCAAACATTTAGGAAGGTAGCTGGTGTGTGACCCCAACGTTGCAAAGGGATTTGAGTCCTGGAGTAGGGATGTGTTATTACAGCTATACAGAGCCATGGTGAGACCACATCTGGAGAACTGCATGCAGGATTGAGATTAGGAAATTTTATTTTCAATCAAAAGTTAGTCAACTTGTGGAATTTTCAACCACAGAAGGCTGTGGAGGCCAAGACACTGTATTCAAGAAGAGATAGTTTTTTTTAGATTTTAATAGCATCAAGGGGTATGGGGAGAAAGTGGGAATATGACATTGAGATGGAGGATCAGCAATGACCATATTGAAGGGCAAAATAGGCTCGAAGGGCCAAATAACCTACTCCTGCTCTTAGTTTCTATGTTTTAATTTAGAATATTATGTCTGAGGCTTAGAACATTAAATTAGAATATCTTTTAGAAGCAAATAAATACATACTTCTGAACTGAAAAATATGTCCTGGTAGACTAACCCAGAGAAGTTATGACAGAGTTTCCTTTTCATGCACCCAGGCAGATGAGATAGAGGGTAACAAAGCAGAATTCATTATGTCGGCTTTTTACCCCCATTCCACTGCCCTAGGATTGCCTCCTGCAAGTAAAACTGCACCTATTGTACACATTGGTCCAAAAGAGCATTTGTGGTGAAGCAAATCTCTTGCCTCATTTAATAAGAACATAAGAACATAAGAAGTAGGTGCAGGAGTAGGCCATCTAGCCCTTCGAGCCTGCCCCGCCATTCAATAAGATCATGGCTGATCTGAAGTGGCTCAGTTCCACTTTCCCGCTTTCTCCCCATAGCCCTTAATTCCCTTGCCTACCAAAAACCTATCTACCCGCGTCTTAAATATATTTAGCAAGGTAGCCTCCACCACTTCAACGGGCAGAGAATTCCAGAGATTCACCACCCTTTGAGTGAAGAAGTTCCTCCTCAACTCCGTTCTAAACTGCCCCGCCGCCCCCCCCCTTTTCCTGGAGATTTTCCTGGAGATTTCTTGGTTGCCCCAGTAAAAGGATGCCTGGAAATGCAGTGTGCAAAGCCCGGCTGGAGTGCCACAGTAATCAAGGAGTCAGGCTGAAAATCATGCAGATAATTTCATGTATTTTGTTTAATCCATCCTAGGCCCTCCCAATACAACTTCTAAAATTTGGGGTTTTCCAGGTGTAAGATGTGTGCTGCTATGCTTCCTCTGCATGATATAGGTGTTAAGACTCGGAAACACCTATAGAAAAAACTCAAAAAAGATAGACTGACAAGATACTGTGGCAACTTAATTCCAAGTTAACTTTTGGAAAATAATACTTCTAATTTTCACCCAGTTTAGTCCCAATCTATTGCTTGGCTATGGTGGATGCATTAATGTGATTTAAATCAACAAAAATTATCCAATAATCACACTAACACTGGTGTATTGAAGAACAGAGGATCATGCTCACAAATTTTTAGAAAGCCTTTTCCATCATTCAACAGACTTGAACTGCCTGAAGAGGCTTAGCACAACTGGTAAAATATGATATCAGCGCTTCTATAGGATTCCCAACGCACTCCTCCTATTTTATCATGGCTCCTAAAACCCTCCATAGGCTTTTAATAGAAAGATTTCTGGGGATCATATTTGTGATAATTGTCAAAGTGTATACTGAAGCAAATGTTCCATTTTTCATTGCATAATCCCCACAATATCTCCCCATTGTTTCCTGCAGGAAGTAACTCTGGCATGGTTTGGGCGGCACAGTGGCATTGTGGTTAACACTGCTGCCTCACGGTGCTAAGGACCCGGGTTTGATTCCTGGCTTAGGCCACTGTTTGTGTGGAGTTTGCATGTTCTCCCTGTGTCTGCGAGGGGTTCCTCTGGGTGCTCTGGTTTCCTCCCACAGTCCAAAGGTGTGCAAGTTAGACTCATTGGCCATGCTAAATTCTTCCACAGAGTACCTGGACAGGCGTCAGAGTGTGACGACTCAGAGATTTTCACAGGAACTTCATTGCAGTGTGAATGACCGATGACTAGACTTTAACTTTAACTTTTCTTAGTCAAGCGACCATTCTTCATGTGATAATCGAGAAAGTGAGGCTGATTATGAGAAGCAAATCTATAAAGCAGAAGGTGCTCAAACCGCATTTTATTAAGTGAGCAACCCTGAGGTCTAATGAGTGCACCGTGCTCACTTTGCATGTTCGTGACTGGAAAACACTGCACATTAATAGCTGCCAGACTGCATAAGGGGCAAATTTTACCCAAATCTGGGGTAACTCTGATAATGCAATCTGGAAGCCAATAAGCAGTGTGCCTGTATAAAAACAACCCAGAAGCTATCAAATTCTCACAAAAACCATATTAGTTGATCAACTAATGTCCTTTAAGAAGAAAAACTGTCCACACCCAATCTGGCATACAAGTGACAATTCCACATCAACATGTTTGACTCTTGACTGCCCTCTGAAGGGGCCTAGCAAGCCATTCAGTTGTAGCCATTCATGTTCACCACAAACTTACCATGACAATAGAGATGGACAATAAATGCCAGGCATGCCACCGACATAACCTCCCTGGAATGAATAATAAAAATAAAAGAACAGGTGTTCCAAGCATTGAGGCCTGTTGTTACAAGTATGTTGCTGTTTTTCCTGTTCGCATGGTAACTCACTATTTCTTTGCTATTTTGGCACTACTAGACAAAGAAAGTTAGAGAAACTTTTTGAAGTGACTTAAATTGGTATTCCATGTTTTATCTATGAATGTTTGTGCAGCTCAGGCTGTCAATAAGCTCATCTGTATCCATCTGTGGGCTTAATTTTCTAGAGTGCGGGGCCAGGGGTATTGCAGGAGACATATACAACTGCACCTTAGACACTTCCCTTCAACCTATTTTCATATCATCATTTATGGTTCAGGCCCATGGCTCTCAAATCTGGACCTGTCATTAGAGAAGTGCTATATTTAGTAAGATTCTTGAATGAAGCCATATGAGAGTCATTTACACTCTTGTAGCCAGGTTTAGAAATCAATGTTAGCACAGGGCTGATTCCATCAGTGGCTACTAAAAGTAATATTGAACTTTTATTTTGTTTATTCCTTCTAGATAATTACAAGGAATCTCAGTCATACATTTCAGTTTGCAATTGCATTGAGCACATCACCTGGCCAATAATTTAATGTATTTTCCTCTGGTCAGCGAATTATGGCATACGTAGGACTACCAATTTTCAGAACATCACTGAAGCACATGAGGTTATGAGTGCCTCTACTGCAATGCATGAAGAGAAAAGGCATGAACATTGAGGTGATGTGTGACAATAGGGATGGAACAGAATTATACGTACGAATGCCCCATTCGCCAGAAGATCCTGTCATTCCTTTGTGCCACACCAGCCAATGGTGTGAGCATTGGTTGAAGGGTCAAGAAGGCTCTAGAGTTGGTTCTTGGGAGACCCATAATTTGCCCAGCAGACATGAATTGTGACAGTGTTAGAGATATGGCGCCTCCCATGCTTCCACAGTGAATCACAGCTTTGTGTTAACATCCTGATATATTGAAATTATTTTTTGACAGATATGGGGAAGAAATATATCCAATAAAGGCCTCCAAAGTTATTTCTGCTGTCTGCTCCATGATTTTTATAAAGTTTGAAGGATGCAATGGGTTAGTAAATGACACACATTTGCAGCACACTAACAAAGCCCTTGCCAAATAAAGAGATGAATGCATCATGACAACACATAGGGCGAGATTCTATGCCCTATGTTCACCCTGCCCCACTGCTAGTGAGAACAAAGAAATTAGTGCTCAGCGGGACCGGAGAATCCTAGCTGTAGGTGAGGCCAGAGGTTTCTAACAATAACATCTGGCATTTGCAAGTCATAAATTTTGTCCAATATGCCTGTAACAATGGTGAACTATCCCTCCTCGTTCTTCTCAACCTGTCAGCAGCCTTTGACAAACTAGATTTCACCTCCCTCCTCTGATACCCTCCGTAGTTATCCACCTGAATGGGATAGCATTCTTAGCGATGTAATCATAGTTTTAGTTGCAATGACTTCTTTTCCTTCCCACACATTTTCTCTGGTGTAACCTCTTCCTATTTCTCATACTGCGACTCAACAACATCAACCATACTCATTTTCAGACATATGCTGAGGACACTCAGTCATAGTCGTAGAGGTTTACAGCATGGAAACAGGCCCTTCGGCCCAACTTGTCCATACCGCCCCTTTCTTTAACCACTAAGCTAGCCCCAGTTGCTCCTGTTTGGCCCATATCCCTCGATACCCATCTTACCCATGTAACTGTTTCTTGTAACACTTTTTAAAAGACAGAATTGTACCCGCCTCTAATACTACCTCTGGCAGTTTGTTCCAGACATTCACCACCCTCTGTGTGAAAAAATTGCCCCTCTGGACCCTTTTGTATCTTTCCCCTCTCATCCTAAACCTTTGCCCCCTAGTTTTAGACTCTCTTCTTTTTGGGAAAAGATACTACTTAGCTAATATATGCCCCTCATTATTTTATAGATCTCTATAAGATCACCCCTAAGCCTCGTACGCACCAGGGAAAAAAGTTCCGGTCTATCCAGCCTCTCCTTATAACTCAAACCATCAAGTCCCAGTAGCATTTTAGTAAATCTTTTCTGTACATTTTCTAGTTTAATATTATCCGTTCTATAATAGGGTGACCAGAATTGCACACAGTATTCCAAGTGTGGCCTTACCAATGTATTGTTCAACTTCAACAAGACGTCCCAACTCCTGTATTCAATGTTCCATCTCTCTTAACACCATTACCATTTTCAAATTACCACACACCATGGGTGGGATCTTCTGGCTATGCTTGCCCCAAGACTAGAAAATCTGGCCCAAGGTCAATGGACCTTTGGATGGTTCATGTCATGCCCTCTTCGATCCCTATGGCGGGCAGGACAGGAAGATTTTCTGCAACACTGGGGAAAAGCAAAACCACCTGGCATGGTCTTACTGGCCATTCATGCCACACTCCCGTTGCAGTGAAGTCAGAGAATTTGGCACCAAGTCAAATCTTCATTCATTGCAGCGGGACAGGAAAATCCCATCAGAAAATTCTGGCCACCGTCTTTAGTCCTCACTACAAACCATATTCACCAGCTACTGATCCATCCCACTACTTGGCAACTGTCTGAGGCAGAGCCAAATTGTCCACAACTATAGTGTAGTGATCTCGCAATGAACTTGCAACCACATATATCAACATCATTAAGAGCACCTATTTCAACCTCCTCCTGAGGTCTACAGCACCAGAGATACTGGGATGAGGAGCATATCAGCCATGATTGAATGGCAGAGCAAACTCAATGGGCTGAATGGTCTAATTCTCCTCCTATATCTAATGAACTTATTAGATGCCAATCTTCAGTCAATTCGATTCACTCCATATGATATCAAAACATGGTTGGAAGCATTGGATTTTGCAAAGCTTGAGTCCTGGAAACAACCTGACAATGATATTGAAGATGTGGGCTCAGGAACTAGCTGCATCTCTAGCCAAACTGTTCCAGCTTCAACAATGGCATCTCCCCAACAATGTAGAAAATTAGTTAGATATGCTCTAACCAAATAATTGCAAGACAGGCCCAATCCAGCCCATGACCGTGCCATCAGCTCTCTTTATTTGGAATCATGAGCTTTTGGAGCACTGCTCCTTCCTTATCACTCACCTGATGAAGGAGCAGCGCTCCAAAAGCTTGTGATTCCAAATAAACTGTTGCCTTCTGATGGCATCATTCTGCCACTCACATGTCCCCAAAAAATATATTTTATTTCTTTATTTGCCCCGTTGTCAGCCCTTTTCGCCTTACACTACCAATACATTTGCCATTTAATTGCTCCTGTCTTTCGCTCTATCGCAGATTATCTCTTGTTCTTTATTTCCACTTTTCCTCCTCACAATTGCTTAAAACATCTCTAATTTCCAGGTTTTGGTGGAAGTTCATCAACCTGAAACATCGAGATGTATTTTCCTGGCCCTGTGGGGATGGGGAGCTGGGAAAATAATTGGAGGAGGGAATGAGAGGTAATCAGGGACGGTTCACCAATGCATTCCCACTCCCAGGGAACTTTCCTGGAGTCAATCTGCAAACAGGATCAGATGCCCATTCCAATGAGCTGGGTGGCCAATTAGGACGGTTAAGGCCCCAATGAATGGAGACTTTTCAGCATTGCAGAAGTGTCCTACTGGCGAAGTGGTGCCTGCTCAGTGTAGAAGCAACCAGTTCATTGGACACAGCCTCCCTGCATCAGGCTAAGTGGACCAGAAGCACGATGCCCCATTAATGGGGTTGCTGGGATGTCCAAACTTGCAGGAGGATTTGCCCTCCAACTTGATGCTCCCACTGGCTTCAGAAGTTTTACCCTTCTCTTTTGCCAAGCAAGGGCAGCTGGATGTTAAAGTGCCCCCACAGTCTCTAATCTGCCTCAGCAGTCTCTCTCCCAGTCACCCTCTGAGGCTTCAGGGCTGCCAGCTCTCTGATTGAACCTCCCAATCTCAGAAGCCACCCACCATCCTAAATGCGATGTGACAATTAAAAGGCTCAGTTTCATTCTGATCTCTCAGCCAGCAACAGCTGTCCAAGATCCCCATTTGGTCCTGAAGTAGTGAACCCAAAGTCCATCAGAAAATCCAATCCTGTTTCTCTTTCTACACATGCTACCTGATCTGCTGACTATTTTGACCATTTTCTGTTTTTATCTGATATGACCAGTGCTGCTTGTGTATTCGATGCAGGCAGGATCATATCTGAATTCTTCAAATGTTCTCTATCTCTCCTTTGCTCCATTCTATACTGCTCCTCCTCCTCTTCCATGATATTACATACCAAGGTTAGGTCCATTGCAAAGATCATAGCTCCTTGTGGAAAGCTCTAAACAGGGAGAAAGATTGAGGGCAGGTTCCAGTGGCCTGACCTGTCAGAAGCACACAGCAAGAAAAGCTTTATAAGACATGTCTCCCAGTTGAGGTAATCGCAACTGAATCTCTCCACATTCTCCAGCTTTGCACCATCACTTCTACAGCCTTTCCAAGCAGAGTGGGCCTGCCCTCCCTTTGCCCCTCCAAATGGCTGCCCTCTCCTCATGTGCCATGCACCATTCCACATTGGACAGTGAAGACAGCTCCTCGAATACTTCCTGTCAAACTAAACTACAGGTACAGGACGGAAATTATGTGAACTTGGGAACCTGGAAACAATGGAAGTGTCAGATTCCCAAAGCTTACAGGACAATTCAGCCCAATTAAATGAGAGCAGCATTGAAGGAGGTAAATGCTGAGTTACTGAGTGTGCTTGGATTCCCTGTGAGTGAGCTGCTCTCAGTTTGGGGTTCACTGAGTGAGTCACTCTCCGTTTGGGGTTCAATAAGTGAGCTACTCTCAGATTAGGGTTCAATGACTGATTAACTCTCAGTTTGGGGCTCAGTCAATGAGTCACTCTCAGTTTGGGAGACTCTGAGTGAGTCACTCTCAGTTTGGGGCTCACTGAGTGAGTCACTCTCAGTTCAGGGCTCACTGAGTGAGTCACTCTCAGTTTGGGGCTCACTGAGTGAGCCACTCTCAGTTCGGGGCTCACTGAGTGAGCCACTCTCAGTTCGGGGCTCACTGTGAGTCACTCTCAGTTCGGGGCTCACTGAGTGAGCCACTCTCAGTTCGGGGCTCACTGTGAGTCACTCTCAGTTCAGGGCTCACTGAGTGAGTCACTCTCAGTTCGGGGCTCACTGAGTGAGTCACTCTCAGTTCGGGGCTCACTGAGTGAGTCACTCTCAGTTTGGGACTCACTGAGTGAATCACTCTCAGTTCAGGGCTCACTGAGTGAGTCACTCTCAGTTCGGGGCTCACTGAGTGAGTCACTCTCAGTTTGGGGCTCACTGAGTGAATCACTCTCAGTTCAGGCCTCACTGAGTGAGTTATTCTCAGATTGGGGCTCACTGAGTGAGTTATTCTCAGATTGGGGCTTACTGAGTGAGTCACTCTCAGTTCAGGGCTCACTGAGTGAGTTATCCTCAGATTGGGGCTCACTGAGTGAGTCACTCCCAGTTCAGGGCTCACTGAGTGAGTTACTCTCAGACTGGGGCTCACTGAGTGAGTTATTCTCAGATTGGGACTCACTGAGTGAGTCACTCCCAGTTTAGGATTGAGTTTGAGTGAGTTACTCTCAGATTGGGAGAAGAGTATGTCACTGGAAGAGAGATGAAGGATTTGGCTCAAGTTCTACCTTATGTGTGTGCATCTGCGTGTATGTGTGTGCCTGTGTCTGTGTGTGTGTGTCTCTGTGTACATGCTTGCATGCATTTGGAATTTTGTCTAAGTGCCTGTCATCTTTCAGTATCAATATTTGCGCTTTTCACCTGATTCTCGGGTAAGGCATTAGAGGGAGACCACCAACTGTACCATACAGCAGCAATAAATTCTCTTTTCAGAATGGGAGGGGAATGGAAGAGAACTGGCAAAGAAATAATGGCAAAAATACCCCCATAGGTAATTTAATAGGAATCAAGTCGTCTTTAAACATCTGTTACCTGAGTCATCTAGGTGGAGATACAAGAGGAAGGATGTGGTGGGAACGGAATGCTTTTTTCTAATGCTGCAGATGAATAAGCAAGTCAGATCAGATCACTCAAATCATTTATTAAAACATCTGAATTCAATAATTCTCTGCAGGTAAGGGAGTGCTGCTGTGGTTTATTGTTAGTGATTTCAAAAAGAAGCAAAATCCTGTTCAAAGCATCTTCATGAACCTAATTACATCAATTAACAACCTTGTACAACAATTTTTGCCATTAGATTTTATGATCTATCAGTGGTACTGTAAATGTGTACACACGGCGTCAGGTAATGAACACTACAACTCTCAGTGCTTGTCTCAGATATTGGTGCCAGGGGTTTGGGATGAGTGAGAAAGCCATTGGCCCTGGAGGTAGTCTCGCTCCAGCGTTCTCTCTGGCAAGAATGTCACCACCTCAGATGCTGCGGTGATATGGCAAGCGATTGCAGAATTCTTTCCTGGCCATTCTCAGCATGGGGCTGCAGAGATAGCATCAGATCATCCAAGCCAACAATTACATTAAAGGATATTGACTGAGGCCCAAGCAGGAAACAAAAAGCAATAAAATAAAAATTACCTTTACACAGAGACAATGGGGTGGAGTTAGAAACTATGTGCCAAAAATAACTTCTTAAAAACATATCTTAAAAAAACTTAAAATTTGTAGAATTGACCTTTATCTCAGCATGGTGGCACAGTGGCTAGTACTGCTGCCTCACAGCACCAGGGATCCGGGTTCGATTCTGAGTTTCGGTTACTCTCTGTGTGGTGTTTGTACATTCTCCTCATGTCTGCGTGGGTTTCCTCCAGGTGCTCCAGTTTCTTCTCACAGTCCAAAGACGTGAGGATTAGATGGATCGGCCGCACTAAATTGCTCCTAAGTGTCAGGGGGACTAGCTAGGATAAATGCATGAGGTTAAGTGCCTGGGTGGGATTGTGGTCGGTGCAGACTCAATGGGCCAAATGGCCTTCTTCTGCACTGTAGGATTCTATAATTTTATGATATGGATCTTTTTCAGGGTCAGTTATATTGTTTGTCAATTTGTATTAATCGCATCATTAAAAACACAACCGATTGAACAGGGCGTAACCTTTTGAGCGGTTTCTTTGGGAGTGGGAAAGTTGAAGCTCTGGAAGGGAAAAGAAACAGAAAATGCTGGAAAAGCTCAGTAGGTCTGGCAGCATCTGTGGCGAGAGAGTTTCACAGCTGAGGAAGAGTCACTCGGACTTAAAGCAATAACTCTTCTTTCTGGATGCTGCCAGACCTGCTGAGTCTTTCAAGGGTGTGCTGCTTTTATTTCAGATTTGCAGCATTTGAAGTATTTAGCTTTTATTTCCACAGTTAAATCTCTGACTGGCTGGTTTTGCAGGCTGGGTGTGGGCAACGTGGGGTCCAGAGTCCAAGCCTGCAGTGGAACACTGAGTGACAGGAGTACAATTTAAAGACTTCTGTGTTAATCTGTGCATTCCCCGCATCCTGCTAAGGTTCCAGCTGTTTCAGACTCAAAAACAACTGCAAAACCTGGGTCATTATGTGATTGAATCTGTGACATAAGAAGTGGCTGAGAGTACGGCAAAATATTAGAAAACACACTCAGAGAGATAACAGACTGAGAAGGCATAGAACAAAAAAACTGAGGATGACAATAAAAAACTAGAACCAACAAAGCTCATTCCCTGATGCATGAATTTAGGTATCTACGCTTCAAATGATTTTCTTTCAAATACTTACCACCCTTGGAGTGAAAGAGATTCTTTGAATATATCCTGAACCTTTCACAATTTTTTATTTTCTCAGAGTTTACTTTCTTGAGCAATAACTTGGATTTCCATTACTCTTGCCAGTAAATAAAGGGAGATTTATGGACCTATCATTTCCACTTCTGTTGGAAACACACATCAGGAAACTGGGCCCATGATTTTTGATCCATTAGCCTGTGCGTGTGCATGCATGTGTTAACATCATACCATTTGCTCCAAGCTGATTAATGGACCATGCCAAAACTGAAACAATTCTTTATCTATGAAGGTACCAATTCATTAACCATCTATGACACATGATTGTTCTCCACCATTGCTGAGGATTTTGGCCAATTCAGTTAACCAGCAGCATAAAGCCAGTGTTTACTGGGGAAATGTCCCTAGAAAGTGGGCAATGACTGAAGACGACACAGAACTCTTTTTCTATATGGCTTCTCAAGAGTCTAGCTTGCTATAAACCACACTCAGATGACCAGTCTATGTCCCTCATTACACCAGGATATTGCAATCTGGCAGCCATACTCCTTCTGGATCCAGAGCACAATTTTAGGTTTTAGCAGAAGTTATTAGTGCCCACCAGGATTATATCTTAAACATTTTATTTTAAAAAAACTCATTGAGAAATAGGAGAAGGTTATCTCCGTACCTTTCTGCAGCTTTCATATTTACACTTTGCCTCAATGGTAGAGCACTCATCTCTGGGTTAGAGGGTCAATATTTCAAGTTGCACTCCCCGGACTTGAGCACATAATCTAGACTGAGACTTCAGTACAATACTGAAGGAATGCGGCACTGTTGAAGGTGTTGTCACTTGAATGACACATTAAAGCGAGCGCTTGTCCTCTATTTCACGTAGATGTTGAAGATTCCCTGGCACTATTTCAAGAGCAAGGAATTATTTGTAGTGTTCTAACCAAAATGTATCACTCTTCGAACAAGCGAAAGAATTGTTCTGGTGATTTCTTTCATTGCTATGTACAAATTGGCCTTTCCTGCTAGGTCAATAAGGGGATCAAGAGTTATGGGGCGAAGGCAGGAGAATGGGGATGAGAATCATATCAGCCATGATTGAATGGCAAAACAAACTCGATGGGCCAAATGACCTAATTCTGCTCCTATATCTTACCTTACAACAAGTGACTGCATTTCATTGGTCTCAAAGAGTTTCAAATGGGCAGCACAATGGCACAGTGGTTATGGGCAGCACTGTGGCACGGTGGTTATGGGCAGCACAGTGGCACACTTGTTATGGGTGGCATGGTGGTACAGTGGTCATCACTGCTGCCTCAGAGTGCTAGGGATCTAGGTTCAGTTCCGGTCTTGGGTGACTGCCTGTGTGGAGTTTACATATTCTTCCAATGTCTGCGTGGGTTTCCTCTGGGTGCTCTGGTTTCCTCCCACAGTCCAAAGATAAGTGGATTAGATGGATTGGCCATGCAAAATTGATCTTCAGGCCCTTATTTTTGATTCTAAGTGCTGAATGGACTTGAAACTGGGAGTGTCTCAGATCCGACTTTTAGACCTGTTCTCAGACGCCCCCATGTCAAGGCTGCCTGAAAAAATATCAGCAACTTTGAATCACGCTGCAGAGACTTGTGGGCAGGGCTTAACACATCCAAAATCCTGGAGCTCCGATCGGCACCTCCAACTGCACACACGCAGAAAAGAAATGATAGAATGCTGCTCCCCTGCCACATCCCTCCCAGGCTGGATAATGCCTCCCCCTGGCACCCACAGACATTGCCCCACCCCCACAACATTACTGATCCCTTAAGCCCCCACCCCATTCACCACCGAGACCTATTACGGGCCCCTCCCCTTCCCCATTCGATCTCAGGCAGAGTGGCAGCTCACCCCCTTCTTTCCGTCAGGCAGAGTGGCAGCAGATCACCCCTTCCCCCTACCCTCCATCTCAAGCAGAGAGCCGTCGGACACTCAGCACTTACCGCCTCACTAACGGGAATGCCCAAATCTGACTTTCGTGGAGCATGTCTGTTTTGTGCCGATTCTGGATGGGCAAACGCGATGGTAAAGGGGAAAGTGCTGCTAAGGCTGGGTGTGCAGCCCATTAAGTCAATTTAAATGCACGGAAATGAATTTAAATGGCCGTCACTCCTATTTTGGTCCCAATCATGGCCATTTTTGGGCTTTGGTAAGGAAGTGCAGAGGCGGGCACAGATCACACTACTTGCCTCACACCCGACTTTACCAAGTTTTCATACCCGAAAACGGGGGTAACACAATGGCAAAATTGGGCCCTCTGTGTCGGGGCACCAGCAGGTTAAATACATGTGTTTGCAGGGTTAGAACCTGGGTTGGATTGTTATCGGTGTAGACTAGATGGGTCAAATGACCTCCTTCTGCACTGTAGGGATTCTATGATTCCATGGATTTGGGGAGTTCTGACATCCTGAAAAACTATTTACATTTTTAGTAATGTAATTTAAAAACAGGAACTTCACTCCCATCACCTGATGCTAGCAAACATCTTCCTCATTTGTACCCTTGGGCCATGGGTGATTGGGTGTGCGGCCTCAGCCCATGCCAATCAGATCCACCAGAGGTTGGTCTTCTGCATTGAACAGAGCCACCCTCCCTTTGCTATGTCTCCTGCAGTAGTACAGATGGAGGCCTTACTCTGTGCACCTCCTTCCAGATATTTGTGCAAAGCAGATATTTGTGTGAATATCATTAGAGGTGTTATGGGATGAAGAAAGCATCATTGTCTTCCCCTCTGGCAAACAGTATCCTTTTGAGAGTTGGTGTCAAGCTAGAATTCCCACCCTCTCCAGGTGATGATGGTTTTGGCTTGATTCCACGTATTCACTTATCTTGCGCAGGAAGTCAGAGAATCCGTAGAGTGCAGAAGAAGGTCATTTAGCCCATCGAGTCTGCACTGACTCTCTCTGAAAGAGGATCCTACCCAAGCTCTTTCTCCCATGCTATCACTGTAACCCTACACATTTAGCATGGCTAATCTCTCTAATCTAAACATCTTGGGACATTAAGAGCCAATTTAGCACAGCCAATCCATTTAACCTGTACATCTTTGGACTGTGGGAGGAAACTGGAGCATCTGGAGGAAATCCATGCAGATGTTAGGCTGTTAAAAGCAGTGAAGCCTCTCTGCTATCCCTTGCAGATGGCCCAGCCACTAACCGACCGCATTCCCATGTGAAGTAACAGCAAAGACCAGCAAGTCATTTCATTGCTTCTCCCAATGGAGCACCTAATACACCTGTCAACCTGAATTACACAGTGCAATCCCAACTGGGCCCTTTAACCCAGAATCTTTAAACCTAGTTGCTGCAGAATCTACCTAATGCTCAGGGGCAATTAGAGATATTTTAAATATTATTGAGGGTACCAACAAAGAAAATTCAATAAAACCTTGGGAATTTCACATTAAATGAGATGAGATGAAAATACATTTTGTTTCCTTTCAGTTTGTTCTGAAGATGTCCATCCATCTTGATAGATACTGCTACGTGGTCAGTTCCCTTCAGAATCTCAATTGCATGACCAGTCAATGTGCATGGGGAGAGCAAAGGTTACAAGACTATTCATCCACAGGGTGCATCTCTTCAAAGCATGCAGCTGGCCTCACCTGAAGTCCACCTGCATTTTCCTAAAGGGATGACCAGGTCTGGGGCTGGATTGTTCCTGATTGTTCAGAATTCTTCCCCTGAACTTCTGCCAGGAGACTGAAATGGGAATCAGAAATGTGGGCAGTACAGAAAACAATCACGTGATGAGACTTTTCCTGGGGCAGCCATATAATGGCCACCTAGGCATCTGAACAGGACTCTCTATCACCTATGGAAACCTGAAGACCAACTGTTGGCTTTGTTTAATTAGTCTTAATTAGTCATGAATGAACCATTTGTTCAGGTCAAAAGGGCTGATTTGTTTGAGCTGTCTGCCAAGTGGGAAGCCCTATCCACTGCCCTCCCAACCCCTCCATCCACCTTCCCTGTAACCCCTCTCCCCACCCCCCACATCTTACCTCCACAAAAATAGCCCAGGTACAGGGAGCTAGGGAAATACCTCCAATCCCAGAGGAGCCTAAAATTCAAGGCCAGGATTGGAATACTATTTGGGTATTTTCCTTCTTCTGAGGTGAATTGTCACACCCTACTTTCACACAACATCTGAAATCACTTCATTCCCGGTCTACAGGGCTTAGCTCCACACCGTGCAGGACATTTACCAACTATGGGTTAAGGTGAGAGGGAGGGGTACCTGGAAGGATAAGATGGCTGATTTTTAATAGTCAGCTGTGGCAAAAAACAGAGTTCAATGGTTTAATTGCCTTTCGTACACCTTGTGTGACTTTCCTCTCCGTATTTATAATGAGCGCTCAAACTGTCAATTTGCACCAACATCAACAGTTTAAGTAGGAAGATTCAGCATAGATTCATAGAATCCCTGCTGTGCAGAAGGAGACCACTCAGCCCATCAGGTCTGCACCAATTATCTGACAGAGCATCTTACCTAGGCCCGATCCTCATAACCCCACATAGTTACCCCACTAATCCCCTAACGTAAGGACACTGAGGGGCAGTTTAGCTTGGCCAACCAATCTTCGGATTGTGGGTGGAAAGCGGAGCACCCACAGGACTCGGGGCAGACATGCAAACTCCACACAGACAGACACAGACACAGACCCAAGGCCCAGGACCCTGGTGCTGTGAGGCAGCAGTGCTAATCACTATGCCACATGTGCCGCAGACACTGAACGGGCAGCTGACACATCGCACCCCTTTTGCACAAAGTTAAAATTAACCCCCAAATGCTGAGCAAAAGGAACCTTGACTTTTATCCTCATTGTAACACCTGCATTTCATCTGACATTCTGTTCTATCGTAACAGTGGTTAAAGTCCAAAGAGTACAGACTTACAGTTATCGCTTGTCTGAATGATTAGACTCATTATCCTGATATTCATTAGCAAAGCTGTGAGCCAGGCCTTATTTTGAAGGCAGATGAACTGTGGACCCAACAGGTTGCAGGTAAATTGTAGCAGTAGTTTTGGAGCCTCAGATAAGAACTAATCGAACAATTGCTCACTCTTTCCTGTTTCAACCTCACAGTAAACTTGCAGTGATCTATTAATTCTTGAATTCAGTCTCCTCCCTCCAGGAACTACAGTGTTGGTAAAGTTGGAAGTTGGGTAAGACAATCTTCTGTCATGTCCTGCACAGCAGTGCCAGCCATTAATCTTTGCTCAGTGGTTTGATGTGGCAAAGAAACAGCTTCCTGGAACAGATGAAGCTTATCTAGATTTCAGACAGTGATTTCATTTCAGTAAATTGCTGGTACTATTGTTCAAACAAAATGTGTACGCAAAACGTTTCTGGACCATTGACTGCTTTTATGACCCTAGTGCTACGACTCACTCTGAGGTGGTTGCAATCAGCCTTCCTGTACCTGTATCAATTAAACAATTGTTTTATTTTCCATTCTGATTTAGTGCCATTTTGAAGATTGTGAAGCAGAATGGGCAAAGTTGATCCAGGGGCACTGTAATCATGAAAGTGGCACAGTTGTACAGCGGTTAGCACTGCTGCCTCACAGAGCCAGGAATCCAGGTTCGATCCCGGCCTGGGATGACTGTCTGTGTGGAGTTTGCATGTTTTCCCCGTGTCCACGTGGGTTTCCTCTGGGTGCTGTGGTTTGCTCCTACACTCCAAAGATGTACAGGTTTGGTTGATTGGCCATGCTAAATTGCCTCTCAGTGTCGGGAGGTTAGCAATGTAAATATGTGGGGTTACGTAGATAGGACCTGGGTGGGATTATGGTCAGTGCAGACTCAATGGGTTGAATGGCTTCCTTCTGCACTGTAAGGATTTTATGAGTCTGTGAAGGAGTTCAAATACCCTTCAAATGCAAGTTTATAACTTAGAAAATTAAAAGAAAGGAAAGTAACCACATGACGATTTGATCTCTATGAGTTATATTGTGTGGAATAAGACATCAGAGAAAAACCCTGATGCAGACAGTAATACAATAATAGTTAGATACATTACTGCAGAGAAAGGCAAATGAGGGATAGTGAGAACTCATATGGGTGATTTATCAATATTTTGAAAATCCCTCAAAATATTGGGATACGGTGGGGGACAGGGGCAGTGGTGGGGTTGGTTTGGCCTGGGTAAGATGCTCTTTTGGAAAATCAGTGCAGACCCGATGGGCCGAATGGCTTCCTTCTGCACTGTAAGGATTCTATGGTTCTCTAGTTTTAATTTCTATCTTTACTTCTCTCAGCATTCTTGCATCCATCCGATCTGGGTAATTTAGCAACCAAAGCCAACCTTTCTAATGCCTCCTTTTTGAATAATTGTAGCCCATCCAGTATTTTAACTATCCCCTCTCATTCACTGTGATTCTGGCAGCATTTTTTTTTCTAAAAGTAAATGCAAAATAATAATTTAGCATCCTAGCCATACCTTCTGCATACCTTACCTTACGCCATACCTTACTCATGGGCCTTAATCAGCACTCTCCTCTTAAAATCCTTCTTGCATTGGTATGCTATTAGAAAGCTTTTTGTTTCCCTTTAATATTAGCTGCCATTCTCATAGTCCCTCTTAGCTTATTTCCTTTTTCACTTCCTCTCCAAACTTTCTATATTTAGCCTGGTTCTGATTTGTATGTGTACTTATCCCTCTTTGTTTTACAGTCTCTCTTGTATCATCCAGGGGTCTGTTGTCTATTTGTCTGCATCTGAACAGTGACTGTTGGGGGAACTTATCAAAAGTCGTAATCCTGTTGCGTAACTTACAATTGCAAGAAGAATGTGAGCAGAACAAAAAAGATCATAGGGCAAGTATTTAGTATTCTCAACTATTGATTTGAGTATGTCAATCAGTGGGAGGAATGGGGCGATGCGGCCGAATGTATAAACACACCAATGCATTCGGAATATTTTGATTGCTTTATATCTCCACCCCAAATGCAATGAGGAGCTCATGTTCACAGACTCTAAGAACACTTCTCAGAAAATTATCCCTCCAACATTCAACTATATTGTCAGTCTTGACATCTTTACATTTATCCTCTGAATGATTTGATTTATTATTGTCACATGTATTAACATACAGTGAAAAGTAATGTTTCTTGCGCACTAAACAGACACAAAACATACCATTCATAGAGAAGGAAATGAGAGACTGCAGAATGTAGTGTTATAGACGTAGCTAGGGTGTAGGGAAAGATCAACTTCATGCAAGATAAGTCCATTCAAACATCTGACAGTAGCAGGGATGAATTCTTCGGTCAGTTGATACATGACCTCAGATTTTGTACCTTTATCCCGAAGGAAGAAGGTGGAAGAGAGAATATCTGGGGTGCATGGGTTCCTTAATTATGCTGGCTGCTTTGCCAAGGCAGTGGGAAGTGTAGACAGAGTCAATGGATGGGAGGCTGGTTTGCAGGGTGGACTGGGCTACATTCACGACCTTGTGACAGCCATTTTGAGTTTCAGTTTAACTTTGAAGTAAACTTTGATATCTGCAGATGTGAAATTCCACACAAGGCAAATCTCGGATTTCCCTCGTTGTAATCCACATAAGATAATTCCAGAAGTTTGACCAATATGCACTTGTAAATGTATCAGATGACCTCTATCAGCCATCTTAAGTCGATGTCTTCGTTTCAATGGTTGAATCTACTTTCTTTTTAAGTTCTGTATGTAAATCCAGCAGATGAAATTTAAATTTAATATTTGACATCATCAAAGTTCCATGCAATTTGCTGTAATTCACTGAACCCAATAATATTATCAGTTACCATTTTCCGGCATCAGCAGATACAAATGCTGCAATTTAATGTCAGACCGTGGCTTTCTTGCATTCTTTCATGGGATGCTGGCATTGCTGGCAAAGTTAGCTTTTGTTTCCCTTAATTGCCCTTGGGAGCAATTACGAGTCAACCGCATTGCTGTGGGTTTGGAATCATACAAAGGCAATAACAGGCAAGGGAGGCCAATCTCATTCTCCAAAGGCCATAGAAAAAAAATACTTTTAATGATAGTCAATTGCAATTTCATTGTCACTATTACTGGGACTTGCTTTCAATTTTAGAATTTTTAAAAAATCAAATTTGAATTCTACCAACTGCCACATTGGAATGTGAACTCATCTTACTGGAGCCTAGATCCCTGGATAACTAATCCAGTCACATTACCTTTACATCACTATCCCTACACTTCATAAGCAGAATATCATATCTCACCACTGTCCCCTATGATATAGATGTGGGGAGTTGTTAGCTCAGTTGGCTGGATGGCTAATTCATAATGCAAAGTGACACTAACACCTGGCTGAGGTTATTCATGGAAACCCACCTTCTCAACCTTGCCCCTTGCCTGAGGTGTGGTGACCCTCAGGTTAAAAGCATCACCAATTAGCTCTCCCTCTCAAAGTAGAAAGCAGCCTATGGTCACCTGGGACTATCTTTATATTATCTTTATAGCTCACCAATTGTTTCATTCAACAAGTAACCAGCAAACAAATGAGAGCACACATTAACAAATAAAAGACATTTCTCAAAAACAGTGAGAACTTTTGAAAGCATATTTCCATCTATCTTCAGCTTCTGCTCATATTCAAAATGATTAATGTTCATTTGTGGCATTTTATTCATTCCCTGACTCATAGAGTGGTGTTTTTTGCATTTCCAGAAAGAAATTTGCCTGACCTGAAAAGACCGGTCCACAGAGATATCTATCCCCTCTTTTACACAACTGACTCATATTTCTAGTCATATTTGCAGCTAAGCATCTGGACAGCTCTCTTCTGTAAAAAGAATTGCAACAAATGCAAGCAACAAAGCTTCATAAAATCATGCCTTCACATGATGAGCTCCCTCTGACTCACTGATGACCCACCGTAGATAAGTAGTTGTAGAAATGTGCACCCCTCCTGGGAGTTATAACAGGCAGGTTTGGAAATACTTTACATTCTTAGGCCATGAAGGGTTTTAGCTCTGTTCAACCAGATCACATTTCAATGGCGTGACTGTCAGGATGGCAGTGGGTGGAGGGCCCAGTGATACATTGCATCGTATGATTCAGCATACTTTGAGATGAAGGCTTTAATGTAACTCCTGAAAACCGCAACAGGTGAAGAATTGGCTTTTTTTTAAATGGGCATAATTTGAGCATGTGAAACCTGGATTGGCACCCCTTCTGATAACTAATGCCAAGCCTGTTTGCTTGTTGCTCTGATTAGAGCCCGCATATAATTTACATGGTACGTTATATATCATCACTTCACAATTTAATTAGAACACTTAGAAAGTCAAAAGTACACAGTAATTGATCTTCCACTTTCACTGGAAGCAGGGGAGACACCAATTATAATAATTTTGCCAAGGCCAGTTTTACAACATCATTCCCTTTTATTCACATAATGGAAAAGGCCACATCTGCAGCTTACGGCACACATGTCCAATCCTGGGAACCTCCAGAATATCAGCCAAGTTGAGGTAGCAGTTTTTAAGCCCCATTGGGCAAGCTTCTGTTTGCTCATTGGGAGTTCATACTCCATAAAGGTCATGGGAAGATCTATTAATGATCCCCCATGTCCTTCATGGCTACTATAACTTCCTTCCTTTAAGTCCATTTCTACCCAGTATGACCACAGTGAGAAAATTCTGCCACTTGGCGACTGATCTGAGGCAGGAGCGGTTCTGGTGTTGTGAATTGAATTGGGAATCTTAGTTTTTGGACGGAGCATCACAGTGAATTCTTCTTTGGGGCTCATTTCAGTTGGACATCAGCTTCCTCTGCTTCCAGCTCAGAGTCCGTGTCATCACTATCCAGAGGGGTGGGACCAGGTCAGCTTCGAGCTGTTGCACAACAATGGCAGTGGCCACCTCCATGGCCAGTAACAAGGCCTACTCTGGGGCAGTATCCACACCTCTGAGGTGATCTAGGTGCTTCCTTACAACCTTATGCTGGTCTTTCACTGTGTAGGATACTAGTCCGTTTTCTCTATTATGCTCTCAGGGACCCAGCTGGAACAATCTCCAAAGTTCCTCACGTAAACCTGTTTCAAATGTTTTTTCTGTTCTTGCAGAGTGATTATTTCTTTTCTGCTTCTCTTGTTAGGACTCCACCCTCCTTACCCGGTTTAGAAATAGTAGCCCTAGTCTCGTACAAAGCCATCACCCCATTAACAAGTCCGCAAGGGCAAATCCTGTTGTATAAGGAGTGGTCCTATAGTCAAATAGGAATTGTGCCAATTTGGTTTCTATAGGTGTTGCATTTTGTTTCATCGTCATCATTTTAAAAGTCAGCGCTGCCCATTCCGCCAGCCCATTTGACAATAGCTGACAGGGTGCTGTTCTGATGTGTTGGAAAGCATGAAGTTTGGGAACTCACTTCTGGTGAAGATGATGCCGTTGTCAGAAACCAGGACTTCTGGTATTCCATGCAGTGTCATAATTTTCCAATTGTAGCCTGGGAGATAGTGGCCTCAATTCTACCACCTCACCCACTACGGAATCAGAGCGGGTGAGGGTCCAACAGCGGAAAGCTCTGTTGACCTCAGGTGGGAATTTTCCAGTTTCGCCCAAGTGAGGCTATAAGTTCCCGCCTAATGTCTCCAACCGTTTGGAGTGTGCATCCATCAGAATCAAAAATATGGAACTCACAAAAGACCTGGCAAAGTCTCACACCCACAGCCTGCTGGGCCACTCCCATGGATGTAGGGAGGTTGAGGAAGGGAGTTTTTGATTTTCCTGGCACAAATAGCACCATGTCACAAAGTCCATGATGCCTGAACCGAGGCCAGGCTACCAGCCGTAGTGGTGGCGATTGGAATCGGGTGAAAACTCTCCACTGCTTGGAGTCACACTTGGTATAAAGGAAGATGGTTGCCATTGTTGGAGGTCCATCACCTCAGACCCAGGACGTCAATGCAGGAGATCCTCAGGGTAGTATCCCAGGTCCAACCATGTTCAACTGCCTCCTTCAATCATAAGGTCAGAAGTGGTGGTGTTTGCTGAAGATTGCATATTGTTCAGCACCATTCCCATCTCCTCAGATGCTGAAACAGTCTATAGCCAAATGCAGCAAGGTCTGGACAATATATAAATTTGGGCTGACAAGTGACAAGTACATTTATGCCCCACAAGTGCCTGGCAATGACCAGCTGCAAAAGGGAGTATCTAACAATCACCCTTTTACATTCAATGATATTACAATCACTGACTCCTCTGCTATCAATTACTATTGACCAGAAGCTGAACTACATTAACCAGATAAATACTCTGGCTACAAGAGCAGGAAGATACACTAGGAATCCTGCAGTGAATAACTGATTCATGACTCCCAAAAAGCCTTCCCCCTTTTACAAGGCCCAAATCAGGATTGTGATGGAATATTCTTTACTTGTCTGGATGATTGCAGCTTCAACAACACTCCCAAAGCTCAAAGCAGCCCAAATGACTGGCACCCCATCCACAAACATTCATTCCTTCCGCCACCAATGCACAGTAGCAGCAGTGTGTACGATCAACGATATACGCTGCAGGAACTCACCAATGCACCTGAGACAGCACCTTCCAAACTCACAAATGCTACCATCTAAAAGGACAAAGATGACAGAGACATGAGAACACCACAATCTGGAGGTTCCTCTCCAAGCTATTCATCATTCTGACTTCGAAATATATTACAGTTCCTTCACTGTTGCTGGGTCAAAATCCTGGAATTCTCTTCCTGACAGCACTGTGGATGTACCGATGCCACATGGAGTGCAGCAGTTCATGAAAGTGACTCACCACCACTTTCTCAAGGGCAATTAGGAATGTGGCAATAAATGCTGGCCTAGCCAGCAGCACTCACATCCCATAAATTAATAAAACCATTAACTAATCAATCCTAACTTTTACTCAGCTCTTCATACAGGCAATGAACCCGCATGCCCCTTCCAAATTAAATACAAATTTAGGTGACTTGTATCAAATTAAATCTGTCTTGAAGTTAACTTTCATTGTTCATTTGTGATTGTAAAGAACACTTAGCATCAGATTATTTTCAAATACTTATTCAGCAACAGTTAATCAAGAATGTTTATCTCACAAGCCACAACAACTTATCTATACAGACACAATATTCTTGGATGTGTGGTGAACAATGAGGCAGATAGGAACAGATTTCAGGAGGGCATAGATTGGTGAAATGTGCAGACTTACGTTAGGTGTAGTTTAATGCAGGGAATTGTGAAGTGGATGGAAGATTGAGGAAAGACAATGGAGACGATCTTGCCCTCACACCCTGCTGGCTGATGGGCAGAGTGAGCTAGTAAGATCGCAAGAGAGCCAAGAAACCAGATTTGTGCCTTATTTCTTGGTTCTCACCATCTTACCTGCATCGGATATCCAACGAGATCAGCCTCAAGCCTGATAAGGACGTAAGGCTGATCTCAATATTTCAATATTGAAATTGAATAATTTCAATGTTGGTCAGGTAAGATTTGATTTTTACATCACCAAAAAAGGCACAAATGTCTCCTGTTTTCATGCTTGCTCAGGACTTAGAACTTTTTTTGGTAAGATCATCCCCAGTGTAAACTAATTGGGGACAGAAACAGAGAGACCTAGGTATATGCATGAAAATCTTTGAAGATGGTCGGATAAGTTGAGAAAGTTGTTCAAAAGCAAGTGCAATAATTGGTTTCTATTAACAGAAGGATAGAATGCAAAGGCAAGAACATGGTGCTAAATCTTCATAAAGTGCAAATTAGGCCTCAGCCTAATTTCCAATCTCCTGCCAACACGAAGTATGAATTGATGAACATTTAACTGGACTTCCTTTAACAAAGAATCAAGAAATGTAATCAAGCAAAGCTATGAATGGAGTTCCAATTTTAAAGCTTGGATAAGTTTTTGATATTTTAAAAGCTAAATTTAATTTCAAGTAAAGTTAGTTCAAAACATCAGCACAAATAAACATACATTAGTGAATAGAAAGAGTGAAACATCAGAGACCATCCTTGCTTTTTTAAAGTAAAATACTTTTTTCTTGATAATCATTGATGTGGAATATCAGGTTATGTTCAGAAATATGACTTTATTGTTTATCATAGTGAAACAAGTAATAAATCTCTGAACTTAAAATTGTTCAGTGCTGAATCTCTCAAACTTGAAAGGACTCATTCAACCAGTGTTGTTGGAACAAGTCACACAGAATGTTTTCATTGTTTTTGGATGAAATCTTCTTCTCACTAAGAATTTTCTGCAGAGCTAGACTTGAACTACATAATTGTCCAAATCACCAGCCACTACAAAAGCTTTTGAAGTCAGACTTATTAAATTTGTCTCTCTTTTTCATTCTTTGCCAACCTTTCTTTGACAATTTTTTACTTACCTTCGTCCTGTAGGTATTGGGGCAAAAAGTAATCTAACTGGCTGCATGGGAAGCGGGTGGGTTTGGGTCAGCTGCCCATTTTATACATTATCCATTTTTTACATTCCATTGAATTCAATGAGGATCAATCAGAGAGAAATAAAGCTAGTCAAAATTGCCCTCTGGTTCCTTATTGGATAAAGTTTCATGGGCATCTTCTGGGACCTCATCAAAATAGTATCTATTGATGTGTGATTGTTGCCAGTGAATGTTGGTAATATAAAACTTTGACACCCAATTTTGTCCTCAGTTGATGTTCAAAGATTAGAATGTTATGGAGCAGTTATCAGGAATGAGAATTCTGTCTACTTTTCCCCTTCTTAGTTTTGGAGCATGGAGGCCAATTCTAGTGTCTGACTGACTACTTTGTTAAGATCAGTCAACTCAACATAGGTTGGGAAGTGAATAGTTTGAAAATTGTGGTATGAATGTTTCAGCCAAACATGTTGGCCAATCAAAACAACAATAATGTATATTTATATTTCACAGGAGCATTATAAAACCAAATATGACACCAAACCATATAAAGAGACATTAGGTCAGAGCCAAAGCTTAGTCAAAGATTATTTTAAGAACTGGCTTAAAGGAGGAAAGCAAGATAGAGAAGCAAAGAGGACAAAGGAGGGAATTCCAGAGCTTGGAGGCAAAGTGACCGAAAGCATGGCCACCAACTGTGGAGCAATTATAATTGGGAATGCACAAGAGGCCAGAATTAGAGATGCACAGAGATCTCAATAGAATTATAGAATCCTGACAGTGCAGAAGGAGGCCATGCAACTCATTGAGTCTGCAGCGACTCTGACAGAGCTTATTATCCAGCTCCAACCCGATCCTGCCCCCACAGACCTCCATATTTACCCTTAATATTGTGATATTAAAGGGCAATTTAGCTTGGCAAGTCCACCTAACCTGCACACCTTTGGACTATGGGGGAAACCGGAGCACCTGGAGGAAACCCACACATATATGGGTAGAATGTGCAAACTCCACACAGACAGTCACCCAAGGGTAGAGTTGAACACAGATCCCTGGCGCTATGAGGAAACAGTGCTAACCACCGTGCCTTTGTGCCACCCCACCACATGGAGTTGGAGAGACAGGCAAGGCCATGGAGAGATTTGAAAACAAGAATGAGAATTTTAAAATCATTACATTGCTTGACTGAGAGTCAATGAAGTTCAGCGAGGACAGGGGTGAGAAGGGAACTTGTGGAACTTGTCAATGAAGAATGTACCCATTTAAGATTGAAATGGCTATATTTTCAAAAAATAATGTAGTATGCCTGTCTAAATTTGTTTCCAATGATAAAGACTAGCTTCAACAGACAATCAATCAATGGTGTCATATGGCCTCTGACTCACCTGCCAATTTTGTTTCTCAATTTTAATAAATATAATTCACATGTCACTAAGTGTTTAATTTGTTGTGATATGCTGATGCACAAAGTTACTGACATTGCTGGGGGCTATTTCAGCTCAAGGATTGCTAAATAGTGGAAAGGTAGGAATATTCAAAGTATGTATTACACAGCAAACACGAATAAGCTATTGAAAATAAAGATGCCATTGGGCTAAAATGAAAACAAAATACTGCTGGAAATCTGAAATTAGTGCTGGAAAAGGTTTGGCAGCATCTGCAGACAGAGAAACATAATATTTCATTTATAAAGCTCTGAAAAAGTCATATCGACTTGCAACGTTAACTTTGTTTCTCTCCTTACAGATGGTGCCACACCGGTTGAATTTTATCCAACATTTTTATCTTTATGCCATTGGACTAGATAGATTGTAATCCAGCATCTTTAAACCCTGTCCCATTTCTCCAATGTAAACATTTATCCTTTTAAAAATATACTTCTAATTTGCAGCAATTAACCAACATGCTTTGACA
Source organism: Carcharhinus amblyrhynchos (assembly GCF_965287045.1). NCBI lineage: Eukaryota > Metazoa > Chordata > Chondrichthyes > Carcharhiniformes > Carcharhinidae > Carcharhinus > Carcharhinus amblyrhynchos. The sequence continues at coordinate 38,803,384 of NC_137328.1, read as the reverse complement.
AGAACTGCAATCTGTTCCTGCCTTTGTATAGAATCTATGAATTGATACAAATATTTGAACATATATTCCTTGTATTTCTAGTATATTCTGAATGCATTATTGGACACTGGACCCTAAGATGTTGAACTTATCTTTTGAAACCATATTGCATTAATAAGTGATGGACATTACTAAAATTGCCAACAGTAAAGGAAGTGTTAGTGAGATTCTGTGCAAACTCATGTAAGCATAAGGAACTATATTTATTTTTGAGTTGCCAATGATCAAAATAGATTGCAATTTAAATTAAAGTAAATGAAAATCTTCCTAAATGACAGTTTGGCACTAAGCTTGGAGCAAAACAAGCCACCAAACTGCTCTGAAGAAGCAGGCTCAACTAGCTTTGCAGGTCTGAAGTACTCTAAAGGTTATAAACTCAAGAACCATTTTCCAGAACTTTCCCACCATTGACATCCTTATTTAGAGTTTACTGAGCCACATCAGCTTAGGAAATGTAATTGTGTTTGTTCCATTTCTGTTTTTAAAATGTTTCTCCAAGCCTGTTGACAGTTAGCTCTTCGTATACTCACCATTAAAACATAGGATTTTGGAAATGAAATAGAAGAATTTTCCTTGTACTATTGTGAAAGGAAGGAATAACAATTACTTGTGACACTGATCTCAGTTTATCAAAAGCATTTATTTTTCAAGAAATCATTTGCACATTACTAGTTTAGCTTATTTGTTAGTATCATAAGTAGGCTTACATTAACAGTGCAAGGAAGTTACTGTGAAAATCTAGTCGCCACGCTCTGGCATCTGTTCAGGTACATTGAGGGAAAATTTAGCATGGCCAATGAACCTAACCAGCACGTCTTTTGGACTGTGGGAGGAAACCCCCACAGACACAGGGAGAACGTGCAGAGTCTGCACAGACAGTGATTTGAGGCAGGAATCGAACCCAGGTCCCTAACGCTGTGAGGCAGCAGCGCTAACCACTGTGCCACTGTGCCAATCTCTAATTAAACAAAACACTCAGTGTACTTTAAATTGCTGTGGGAGTTTTATGTCTTTATCAGCTGAGTGGAAAGCATTGTACAAAGACAATTGGATGGGAAGGAAGGTCAACAGAACACAAGCAATTTTCCTTGCATGCAATTAAATGGGTGGAAAATCTGGAAGATTCTGTTACAGTCATACAAACCTTCCTCCTGAATTTTTCCAAAAATGTATTTGCCCAGATGATGCTTAACACTCAGAATAAAATGCAACTCCATCGACAGCAATTTCTTTCGCCCATTCCACATTGATCTATTAAAAGGATCATAAGAGGTGACAAGATCTGTCAGGCATTTTGATTGCAATTGATTTTAAACTATATTGCTCTTTTATCATTTTTTAATTAGCTTCTATATTAACCACTGTGGCCTTACAGAAATCATCGCAAACATGGACCTGGGAAGTAGAACAAATTGGGTGCCAGCCTGAGCTATGGATGCACCATCCAGGAGAGTGGGGCAACTGAGCGCTGTGCCAGGGGAAAGCATAGAAATAATTATCTGACAAAATACTGCATTACTGAAATCCAATAAAAAGCAGCAAAAGACTGGGGAGGGCGAGGCTGAAAGCTTGGGGGTGGGAAAGTTCAGTCCAGTTTTGGCCAAGAAACTCAGAGCTAGGCCCAGGGTCAGACTGGTAAACCATGTACAGATTTGGCTCCAAAGCAGTACAGACATGAACACTTTCTCTGTTGTGTTTATTTAATCTGATTACATATAACACAGAGTTCCTACAGGACAGAAGGAGACCAGCTGGTCCATCAAGTCTGCACCGCCCACAATCCCACCCAAGTCCTATCCCCATAACCCCATGCATTTACCCTGCTGGTCCTTCTGATACTAAGGGGCAATTTATCAGGGCCAATCAACCTAACTCGCCCATCTTTGGAGGGAGATTAGCTGCATGGCTACTGTGGGGCACTAGTGACACAACATCCATGGCCAACTGAGCTCGCAACAAAGTGGCACTTACTTAAAATGATTCTCAGGGTACTCACAAAAGTTGGTAGATATATATTGAGAGAAAAATATAAATAATACATACATTATTCTCTCACACTCTCACTGTATATTTTATAGATCTGGATAACAAGATGCCATTCACAAAAATGAAGTGAATGGCCAGACATTATAATAAAACCAACTCATATAAATATTAGAACAGATAGAGCCAATGGGCACAAACATTTTAAAGGATAACTATTTCAATATTCCAAAAATATTAGAAGGGATCCGTCAAGGCAAAGGGAGTATAACTTTAAAAAACTGTCTGCAAACACTGGCAAAGTGGCTTTAACGAACAAAATCAGCATCTCCTATGAGAAAGTCACTCTGAATAAAATGATTCAACTTAAGAGAAAGACTCTAGTCATCCAGCACATTCTTCTTCTGGGTGCTAAGTATCCAGAGTCCCGGTTGGTCGCTCCAAATATATGAACAGTGGCACAGTGGTTAGCACTGCTGCCTCACAGCACCAAGGGCCTAGGTTCAATTCTGGTCTTGAGTGACTGTCTGTGTGGAGTTTACACTTTCTCCCGTGTCTGCGTGGGTTTCCTCCAGGTGTTCTAGATTTCTCCCACATTCCAAAGGTGTGCAGGTTAGGTTGATTGGCCCTGATAAATTGCCCCTTAGTGCCGGGCGATGGACAGGCTAAATATATAGGCTACAGGGATAGGGCCTGGTGGGATTGTTGTCGGTGCAGGCTCAATGGGCCAAATGGCCTCCTTCTGCACTGTAATGATTCTATTTTCAAATTTGTATGAAATTCACCAAACATACGTTAATTTCAGGATTACATGGTGACATATGCTGTAACTCCACATAGAATTATATTGTATTAATAGCATTGGGAATTTTCCACCAATGATAGTCATTTGGCAGAAAATCTGTCCTGTATCAGAAAATTCCAGTGATGAAATGGAAAACCCAGAAGAAAGATCAAAGCCAACAGTGTAGAATACCCAATAAATTCAGGCAGTCAGAGTTAGGTGATTGCGAATTTGGACTTTAAAAGCCTGTACTTTGTAAGAGGAAGGAAAGACTGAGGTTTTATATCCCTCCAGCTTAACTGGTTGACAAGATATACAGGGAAATCTTTTTTAGCTTTTATCAATTGTTTTTACTGCTAAATCACCAAGTTTTTTTTGGAAAACTCCTCATAGCTTTTCCCTCATTTTCATGCCAAAACTCAAAGACATCTGAGCCTTACAAGACTTTGTAAGCTTTGCAAATCTATTGAGATTTGATTATGTTCACCTCACTGTGGCAAGGTGGCCAAAAACCATCTTTTTCATTCCCCTTCAGTACACAGTCAAATATATTTAAAGAAAAACATGTAAAATCTGAATAAATTAAACACAATGTTTTAGCAAGCGCATGACCAGTAGAGATTAAATATTGTCTTTTCCAGTGTTTCTCAATTTTAGCAAAAGATGCTGTCATGAATCTACCTAGCAACAGCAGTAACCAGCATTCCAAGCGGATGATGAGATGTGACCTTTCCTAGTAACAAGATTAGCAGACAGGATGAGGTGTAAATAGCTATCATCAAGAAAAGGCTTACCTAGATGACTAAGGGATCAGTGAAAGTATACAGATGTTAATTCTAAGAGTCATGAAATGTGAGGGATGCAGATAGCCCAAACACATAAAGGGGAAATCACAGATGAATCAGGGTATAATTGCTAGCACCTACAGAAGCAGGCAGTTTAACATCTCACAGTAGAGCAGCTAGTTAATATCTCATAGCCAAAAGACTAGTTTAACATCTAACAGCCAGGAAGGTATTGTAATGTCTAACAGCTGGAGAGGCCAGTTTTACACCTCAGAGTCTCAGAGGCCATGTCAACTTCTAAGAAGTCTTAGAGTCAGGCTGGTGCAAGAACTCTCAAACAGGTAGTTTAAATATTTTTGCTGGACCAGGAAAAGATATTTCCCAGACTTGATCATCCACCTTGTATTGTGTGGTAACTATAAGCTGGGTTTGTTTTATAGATTTATTTCATTTGAATGTTATTTGGGAATGGGAAAGTTTTAAGGAGTTCAGGGATCGAAGATATATATATTTTGAAACAAGGGTTAATTCCTACATAAATTGTGTATGTGTTTAGTAGTCCACGTAATTAATTATCTTAGAGTTTTAAAGTCCTAGTCATGTGAATTTGTCTTTTCTTTAGTTTAGTTATTGTTGCTCAATAACTGGATTGGTTATTCTCACAGACAGTTTCACATGACTCCTCACACCATTCCTAAACCAAAACTATGTACCACTTTGAACCAATGTTTCAAGTTAAGATGCCCTCGCAGATACATCCATGTGGTTCATGACTGATGCCCTCACAAATTAGTGCTAATTATTCTATACTCAAGCCTAGTTTTTCAATTAGTGAATGTGGCAAATTTGTCCAAGGGATAAACGTACATCAGATTTTCCTAATATTGAATACAATCCTTCACTTTTTTTTCTTTTTGCCTCTACTTTTCCTTTAGATCTAATTGGATGATTTAAAGCCACTTGGTTATATTCTAAAGCTATAGATTGTTAATATTCCTAATCTACTAGGGAGTTAAAAAACGTCAAAGTCTGAGAGATATGCACACATTTGCATCTGGGTTGATTACTGAAGTTGACCCACTCGCATTAGTAACTGAGTTAAGCTCTGTTCATGCAGCAAAGGAATTATTGGTTTAAAACATTTGCACTCGTGTGGGAAAGCACTAAAATGGTCTGACATCAGAACATTCAAATTACAGGGTTTAACTGTTTTGAATGCATCATTGTTTTCCAAGCAACATGGGTATTCATGCTGACCTTGTTCTAGGTAGTCTACAATAATGTTAGTGAATAACACAGCTTAATTCAAATAAAATGCAAAGCGAGGTACAAAATAAATTGGTTAAATTTATTTTGCAGCATTGTCTATTTGTAATATGAAAACCACTTTGTAGAATGAAGGATAAAAACGTCTTTCAAGGTAGTTTATTTAAAGCAAATGTTCTCATCCTGAAGTGGCTTGTCTGATCGCCTCGCTGCCAGGTTACTTCAGTAATGTCACTAACAGGGAGATATCCTTGAGTGACTTCAAAGAAGCAGAGAACTGAACCACACCCAATGAGCCCAGAGCAACGCACCGCTGGCTGCGACTCAACAGAGAGCAAACAGATTAAAAACCCAGTTTTACTGAGAAGTCACTCAGCATTGCCCTTTGAAATTGAAGCAAAGGTAAAATCTTTATTGCAAATATAAAATAGCCCAGAAACTGCTGGAAGAATAACGACACAATCACCATTATTGGTCTGTAGAAACTCAGCACTTGGTGAGAAAATATTTTGCCATGAGTATGAATCGCCACAAATTGCTGGATGATTTGCACTATCCTGCTTAACCTTGCAAACATGAAATCTTACTGTCAACCACCCATGAATGGCAAAAAATCTGTGCAAAAAATACGAATGAACTTTGCCGTACGTAGGAGTTGTTACTTTATTTCACAAGGACATTGTTAATGGTGTGATGTATGATCCTGACATAAAACATAGCATTTAATTCCCAAAAAGATAGCAATTGATACTGTATCTATGTGTTTTATTCAGTTATGGGATGAGTGTTGCTGGCACTCATTATTACTCATTCCTAATTGCCCTTCTGATAAGCTGCCTTTTTGAATCTCTGCACTCCATATGGTGTAGGGACACAAGCAGTGTTGTTAGGAAGGGAAGGAATGGCAGAATATTCCCAAGCCAGGATGGTGTGTGCCTTGGAGGGAAATTTGCAGGTGGTGGTGTTCCTCTGGGCTGCCCTTATTACCTTCTAGGTGGCAGAGGTTGCAAGTTTGGAAGGTGCAGTTGAAGGAGGATTGGAGAGTTGCTGCAATGAATTGTGTAGATGGTACTCACTGCTGCCGCTGCACCCACCACCCTGCACCCCCCACCCCCGACCCCACCCCAGCCAGGAATCATTCACTCCAGCAGGGTTTACAACTGCTCTCCACCAAGGCACTGCTCAAGGGGTGGCAAACTGGCAATGCCCAAGGGGCACCTTGGTACTCCCCAGTGGGCATCGGATAGTGAAAAGAGAGTGGTACCGGGGGTGGGGGGGGCGCGGTTCCTATTAGGGAAGGCAACCGGTGGTGGTAGGGGGGGGTCCGGCTGCCACTCGGCATTCCAAATCATGGGCAGAGAGAGAGAGAGGGTGGCGATCGGGGCTGGCCATCTGGGTCGGGAGGAGTTGTGTCAGAGCCAATCAAGCAGGACGGGAGGGACACTGGGTCTTGCCCGATGAGGTCGAGGAAGCCAGCAATCGGGAAGTGGGGAGAGGTCAGAGGGGCAGTGATGGGAGATTGCAGGGCTGGCCAGTGATTGGGTAGGCCAGCTGTATTGAGGCCAGCAATGCGGGGCCATTGTGTGTGCATCGATCACCGTGCTGACAGATCAGCGCATGCACAGTGGCCCACTCAGCACTATGCTCCTGGCCTTTCCAGCAGCAATCAGCCCCTTCCCGGATTTTCAGAGGGAATCATGCTCGAGCACTCTGCGGTGCCCAGAGTGTTGGAGATTCAGTCTGAAAATCCAGCTAAAAATATTGGCATGAGTTACTCCCATTATTGCACAAATTAGGGACTTAAGAGTTTTTCTGGGAGAATTCCAGCTAGGGTGTCAATGAAACAGACTGCTTTGTGCTGGATGGTGTCCAGTTTCTTGAGTGTTGTTGGAGCTGCATGCACCCAGAAATATGGAGTGTATTCCCTTGATTTCATAGAAGCATAGTCCACACCAACCACAATCCCATCCAGGCCCCATGCCCATCATACCTTATATTTACCCTAGCTCATTCCCCTAACACTAAGGGACAATTTAGCATGGCCAATCCACCTAATCCGCACATCTGTAGAGTGTGGAGGGAAGCCCACACTGACACAGGGAAAATGTGCAGACTCGGCAAAGATAACGACCCAAGCCTGGAATTGAACCCAGGTTCCTGGTACTGTGAAACAGCAGTTCTAACCACTGTGCTACCACGCCACTCCAAATGAAATTAGCAAAGGATAGTTTAGATCCATCAGCCTCTGGGTTATGGGCCCAACAGACTTCTATTGTGCCACTCTTAAAGTTTATTGGGAAACCTTCATTACCTGGCCACCTTGCAGAATCTGCACTCTCTCCTGGCAGAACTCCATCACTTTCACCTCAAAACTCTTCTGCCATTTTACTGCAACATTCATTGTGGAGCTCCTGAAGACACAACTAAACCTCCGAGTCTTTTACCTGGTAACTATCAGTCCCTTCACTGTAAAGGATGCAATTTGCAGAATCAGGGATCCCAGTCGTGTTGGGCTGTAGCAGCTCAGTGAGCAAACAAGGGTTGAAATACTAACAGTACAGTCCCAAATCGCAGCAGTTTAGCCTGAGCTGATGGAGGGCACTTTACTGGTGTGATTGGCAGTGGTCAGAATGGTGTGTGGCAAAGAGCTCCAGGAACTCTGTGGACTCGTGATCATCCAGGCTGGAATTCCTAACGCTGTCCCGAAATCTCCAGAGAACACACGGGTGGAGGGAGCCAGACCTGAGTGGGAGGGGGTAAATGAGACCTGGGGGGAGGCAGGGAAGGAGTGAGACTGGGAAGGAGTGTTGATGGGAGAATACTGAGTATGATTTTTACTTTTAAATCTCTTTCTGCCTGCCTTCTCTTCAACTCCAAGTTGACAAGTTGCTCTGATTGTTTGGGGTGAAACGTTGCTCAGTGGGTGCTGGTCCATCAAGTTTGACACATTACTGGAATGAAGCAGGGGCCTGATAAAATCCCAGCAAATGTCCTTCAATACAGTTTTGTCACATGCCCATCCACATAGGAGTTGCTGGTGATTTTCGACAATGTCCAGGAGCTGATCTCCCCGTGCTTCGCTTGACAGCACAGTTGATAATCCCTTCCATCAGTTTGCTGATGATCGAGAGCAGACTGATGGCAGAGTTAGATTTCTTCTGCTTTTTATGGCTAGGACACACCTGGGCAATTTTCCACATTGCTGGGTAGATGTGTTGCAGTTATACTGGACTCGGAGTGCAGATAATACTGGAGCACAAGTTTTTCGTACGATTACCAGAATGTTAACAGGACCCATACCCTTTGCAGTATCCAATTACTTCAGCTGTTTCTTGAAATATATGGACTGAATTGATTTGGCTAAAAACTGATAACAATGATCCTGGGGACCTCATGAGATGGACAATCCACTTGGCACTTCAGCTGAAGACAGTTGCAAATGCTTTAGCTTTTGCACTGCTGTGCTGGGATTTCTCCATCATTGAGGATGGGAATATTTCTTGAGCCTCCTATTAGTTGTTTAATTGTCCATTAACTGGGTGTGGCAGGACCGCAAAGTCCTGTTTTGTTAGTTGTGAGGTTACTTGGTTCTGTCTATCACACACTGATGTGATGTCCATAGCATCTCATGGATTTCCAGTTTTGAGTTGCTATCTGTTCAAAATCTATCTGTTCAAAATTCAGCACAGTTAGCACACAACAAAATAGATGTTGTCCTCAATGTGAAGATGGGACTTTATCTCCACAAGAACTGTGCGTTGGTCACTCCTATCAATACTCTCATGGACAGATGCATCTGCAACATGTACATTGGTGAGGATGAGGTCAAATAGACTTTTCCTTCTTGTTTGTTCCCTCACCATCTGCTGGTGACCTAGTCTAATAACTATGTCCTTTAGGACTTAGCCAGTTCAATAAGGGGTGGTGCTACTGAGCCATTCTTAGTAATAGACATTGAAGTCCCTTACCCAGAGTATATTCTGTGCCCCTGCTACTTTCATTGCTTCTTCCAATTGATGTTTAACATGGCTGAGTATTGAGTCATCATGTGAAAGGTGGAAAGTAGCTGATACTTAGCAGGAGGCTTCCTTGCCCATATTTGACTTGATGCCATCAGACTTCATAGGGTTTGGAGTCAATGTTGAGGACAGCCAGGCCAACTCCATTTCTGTTGTACAAGCACTGTGCCATCATGGCTTCTGGTGGGTCTGTCCTGGCAGCAAGACAAGACATACCCAAGGATGGCGATGGTATGCTTACTTTAGATCATTGCTTGATCAGTATTGGCCAGCTCTTCCAAATTTAGCACAAGCACCCAGATGTCAGTAAGGTGCCAATGTTTGAAGTGAAGTCATTGGAGTAGTATAGGAAAATTGTCCTTATGAGTCCTGCTGACTGAAATATTGCACACTAATGCATAGCAAACACTTAGATTCTTAAAAAAAAATTAACTTCCACTGTTGCAACTTACATTTAAGTAAATTATGGCAATTTATCAACAAGCTTAATACATCCTAGTACTTTGACTGCTGCATCCATGGCTCAGTTGTACATTCTTGCTCTTAATTACAAGGGGTTGGGTTCAAGTCCCACTCCAAGATTTGAACACAGAAATCAAGGCTGACATTCCAGCACAGCACTGAAGGAGTGTTGAACTGTTGGAGGTGCTGTCTTTCAGATGAGATGTTATACTAAGGTTTCATCTGCCGGCTCAAAAGATTCAATGGTATTATTTTGAAGAGGAGCAGGGTAGTTATTCGTGTATCTGGGTAATGCTTACTCTTCAAAAGACATCACAAAAACAGATTGTTTGACCATTATCACAATTGCTATTTGGGGAATTTACAGTACAAGGCCTGGATGCTGTCTTTCCTATATTACAGCAATGACTATGCTGCAAAAGTATTTCACTGGTAGTGAAGCATGTTGAGACATCCGGTGGTAATGAAAAGTGCCATGTAAATGCAAAAATCTTTCTTTTTAGCAATGTGGGTCTTTAACTTGATTCAATCTAAAAGCTGCCCTTTTGGCTGTAATCATCTCTCTTTGCTGTTCCGACATGCCAATATATATTCCTTTTAGTTGCTTTTAATGGAAGTCCAATTATTAAAAGCAATGGTACTTTGTGTTATTATTGATGATGCTGCATGGTACTTGGGAATAGGCCTGTCTGCTTGGAGGAATAAAATGTTCCTTTCATATTTCTGCCTTTATACTGAGCAAACCCTTTTCAGTGCGGACACCTTCAACATAAATCACTAATTTAAAGAATTATGCCAAATGAAATGACTGGAATTCACTTTTTGGCACAAAGACAATGATATTTAGGAATTGAAATCACCTTAATGCCAACCTGAAACATCCAGTGTATTTGGTTTATGTGTTCAGGGTAGCTAAAAATTTAAACAGCTGACTTGGGACACCAAGAGGTAGACTATATTTATTCGCATTCCACTTGTCCAATCTCATACTTTGGGAATTAGTCTTTCACACATTATTCAGGGAGCTTCATTTGTTGGGTTTACTTTCTTCTGCCGACCAGGCATGGAACATAGTAACAGTACCCCTCACCTCGAATATTATTGGTGTTATCATGCTGCTGATAGCAATGCTCACAAGTGTGTTAAACACCATTTTAACAGATAGCCCATAAGCAACCAAGGAGGCAAAGCGTGATCAAAAAACATGCACATGCTGATTTACATTTTGCCATTTTATCAATATACACAAAATAAAGTGCAAATACATATGCCTTGAAAACTGAATATGGAGATTGCATTCCCAGTGGAAGTGTTTTCATATTTATATTTGCTAATCAAAAAATGTAATTAACCACATCTGGATTCTCAATCAGTCACATATGGCTTACATACTGGACAACACGGTGGCACAGCGTCAGGGACCCACATTTGATTCTGGCCTCGGGTGACTGTCTGCGTGGAGTTTGCATGTTCTCCTCATGTCTGCATGAGTTTCCTCTGGATGCTCCGGTTTCCTCCCACACTCCAAAGATCTGAAGGTTAGTTGGATTGGCCATGCTAAATTATTCCTTAGTGTCAGGGGGATTAGCAGGGTATATATGTGGGGTTACAGGGATGGGGCCTGGGCGGGATTGTTGCTGGTGCAGGCTCGATGGGCCAAATGGCCAAATGGCAGTGTAGGGATTCTATGATATATGATTATATATGACAGCAAAGTGAATCTCTGAGGAGATAAAGTTGTGTGAATTTTCTCTCTGGACCTTAAAGTAAGACGCTGGAGAGAAACTCTGGCTATCAATCTTATGTTACAATCTACATTGGCCGGGTCTAACCAGTAGCTGCCGAGGCAGTCACTAAATTTTCGAGTTTATGCTGTAGACCCAATTGAGTGAAAGGTCAGGAATTACAGTACGAGGTTCTGATTAAAATTTGAATATTTCAATCTCTCAGTGCTCTTGTAGAATTACTAAACAACTCAATATAAAAATTAATGTATCTGTATTGTCATCCATTGTAGTTCCATATAACTTGAACTTTACACTTTCTGCCTTTTAACTCAAGTCTGCTGTGAAACCCAATTGGAAAAGTTCTCAGACAGTCCAGAAGGAACTAGCAGTCTATCTCAGTTTTGTGAATTTTGCATTAAGTTCCAACAGCATCTGGTTTAACTCAAACATATTCATTAAAGACATAGACTGCTTGTCCTACTGTCCATTGAGTTTCCCACATCCCGATGCAATGGCCTTGCTTTGTGGACAGAAATGCTGAACAGTGCAGGACACAGTCTAACTGATTGAACCTGTTGTGAGATGCCCCACTCCAATACATTTTGGCTCAATGACTGTTATAAACTATTAAGTTTGACAGCACTGATAGATTCAGCCAGCAGTCAAGAGACACAAATTGCCTTCTGAAATATTGGCTAACAGAAAAGGCAGGATCAATGTTATTCAAAAAAAAACCCAAAGGGAAATTAAATTCCCAGGAAAGATTTGGTTGCCCAACATAAAAAAAGAAGTGGGATTGTGGCCCTTCAAGCCTGCTCCTTCATTCAAATAGATAGCCTCAACTCTACTCTCCTGCAATATCCCACCTGCCCATGATTCATAGAATACTTACAGTGCAGAAAGAGGCCAATCAGCCCATCGAGTCTGCACCTACTCTTCAACAGAGCATCTTGTCCAGGCCCTCTCCCCTTAGCCCCACAAATTTACCCCTCTAATCTCCCTAACCTACACATCCTTTCATACCCCAAAAATCATCCATCGCTTTCTTGAATAAACTGGCAACCCATTAAATACCATGAAATTTTTTTATAACACAGAACCTGAGTAAAAAGAGACATGTCAAAGTTTTTCATCTTCCACTCACCAGGACACAAGTTATCATGATGAGTGGAAGATGGAAAACTTCAACGTGTTCCTTCCTTCAGCAATATAATTAAGTTAATAATTACAGCCACAAAGAATGATAAAGGGTGCAATGAAGAACCCAGTGAACTTGGAGGCAGCCCCTGACTCCCCAACACCTTCACACTGGACAGTTATAAATGATCATGTTCACTCCTTTTATGAATCGTTTCGAATGGAAGATAGAGGCTAATCGTTCCGAATGAATTAGAGATTGAACGGACTGAAATATAACAAATGTCAATGGATCCGTTTAGACTGAATCTTGTGTGCGGGTTTTTAAATGTCAAAATAAACGCCGCTGGAGCAAACTAATAAATATTTCAACTGGGATGTGGTGTGCCAGTAGAGAAGGTCAGTATTGTACAATGTACTGGCACATTTATATATGTGGGTGTTGATAGGAGGTTCTGCTGCCCCGTGTGACCATAGTTTGCTACCTCCTGGGCAGTCTGGTGCCCGGCTCAGCTGCTTTCTGAGCCCCGGCAGCTGAAGGGGGAACGATGGGCGATCAGACCCGCACCAACGAATCGGTAATACCCTTTTACAAACCACATTGCCCCCAAATCAGAAGCGAATATGGCGGCAATGGAAAGGAACCAGGAAATGAGGGGAGCATGACACTGAAAATATACTTGAAATAGCGGGGGGGAGGGGGAGAGGTCCAATTTTATACCAGTTGTATAAAACTCTCTGAGTGACGACTTGCATCTTCCACTTTTACCTGTCTTCATTGCTCTGAAAATAGCCGTTTTAAACAGGTTCCAAAGGGAGTGAGTCCTTGCTGGGATGTGTGTGAAGAGCTGTTGCAGTTTTCTGCCCCCTCCCCTATAAAGTGCTGTGGAGTTATGTTTGGACCGCCCAGACTTCAATTTTTTTTCAAAGGATCCCAAATTTTTCCAATTGAATAGTTTTCTGCTATGCCTCATTACAGATGGTTTGCCTTTTCCTGTTTTGACGAGACACTGCTGTTCCCCCTCCCCACCCCCGACCATTTATGTATTGAATTCCACGCCTTTGATTCAGCATTTTTCATCAATTTTTGTGAGTTAGTCACGGGAGGAGACACGTATCTACCCGCTCCCCTATTATTCACCGTGCCATCTACACCTCTCCTGTCCAAACGTTTGAACAGAATCACTCTAACTACCAATAATAAGGGTGAATTTTTATAGCGCTTTTCGTGACTTCAGGACGCAACTTTACAGCCGATAAGGGTAATAAGAGACTGCAGTGCAGAAAGAAGGCCACTTGAATTTGTAACGACTCTCCGACAGAGCAATTTACCCACGCCCTATCCCCATAATCCCATGCATTTACCATGGCTACCCCCAACCTACACATCTTTAGATGCCAAGTGGCAATTTAGCACTGCCAATCCACCTAACCTGTACAGGGCTGTGGGAGGAAACCGGAGCACCGGGAGGAAATTCACGCAGACACAGGGAGAATTCCACACAGTTACCCAAGGCCAGAATTGAGCCCAGGTCACTGGCGCTGTGTGGCAGAAGTTCTAGATACTTTGCCACCGTACCACCCCAATGTAGGAAAAAGTGAAGACAATTTGTGAATGTCAATGAAATAATAGCCAGATAATCAGTTTCAGTGATGTTGATTGACAGATACGTTGATCAGGACACTGGGGAGAAATCTTTTCGTTTAATAGTGCCTTGAGGGAGCAAGTCGATCCTGGTTCCAGGGTTTCCGCTGAAAGACCTCACCTCTGAAAGTGTCACGCCCCTGCACTGAGATGTCAAGCCTCTTTCTTTTCTTTGGCCATTATGGACGGAAGATTTGTTTAGTAACAAAATATGCTAGGTCTGTTTCGGTATAAGCTGGTTACAGTTAGCAAATGATGCTAATTTATGAATGTTACAGCACATATGGTGTCTCGCTACCTTAACTGTGGGAATGGTGCGGCGTCATACAGTTAAACCAATTTTCAGTGAGTCACCCAGAGAATATACAATGCTGGAATGGCTAATAACAGCAATATGAAAGTGCCTGCAACATAATGCATGATAATAGATGGAGGAATTGCAATAACACATCCAAACCCCTTTCAGTTGTGAGCATAAATAACAAAGATAATTTGTTCCAATAGAATGGCATATTTATTGAAATAGAATGGCCACAGAAGGGCCGTAGAATCCCTATAGTGCAGAAAGAGGCCATGTGGCCCAACAAGTTGGCACCGATTCTCTAAAATAGTATCTTACGCAGGTCCACCACTCCTCTCCTACCCATTCTATCTCCATAACTCTGCGCATTTACCATAGCTAATTGACCTAATTTATACATCTTTTGACTGTGTGAGGATTATGAAATACCCAAAGGAAACATATCTTTTGACTGTGCGAGGAAACTGAAGTACCCAAAGGAAAGACATGGAAAGAATGTGCAAGCCCCACACAAACAGTGACCCGAGGCCAGAATTCAACCCGGGTCCTTGGAGCTGTGAGATAGCAGTGCTAACCACTGTGCCTCCCCTAGAAATAGAACAAAGAAGTAACTGTAGGAGTATGCTCATCACTCACCACACTGCAAGTCCTCAATCTCAGCTTCAATGTTAGAATGGAACCCAGCCATAGTCTCTTAATTCATACGCGCGTTAGTTTAGAGAAGCAAGATGATTTTATTTTCTTCAAAACTATAATTATTTCAGGGGAAAAAAATGCAGCCCCAAATTGGAACTTCTGTGATGGGTACCAATAAACAATTATTATAACAGGAATGTGGAGAGGCATTCATGAAAATAAAGGGTGTGGTTTTGCTGATGCTGATATGATGTCAGGACAGATTTCTATAAAAGGAGAGGAGTTATAGAAACAGCAGCAATGTTGTACATTCTTTAAATTAAAGTTTAAAAATTCAAAAATAAATGTGATGACAAATCCATAAATATAACAGATGTATACTAGAAATATGATTGTTATAAACAGGAAGCTGAAAAGTCCAAATAACAAAATACACAGTCAAAACCACTGTTTGAGCATTCTCAGGCTTGTACACTTAGGACTGGTAATTACCATCAGTCCAAGTCATTTATCTTACTGGGAAAATAACCAATACAGCATTATGGCCCTGGTTTCTTATGATCAATTAATATGTTCTTGGACATGTCAGATACCACAGTTCTATTCTGGACAAAAACAACAACATGGTGGCATGGTGGCACAGAGGTTAGTACTGCTGCCTCACAGCACCAGGAACCCAGGTTCAATTCCAGCCTTGAATCACTGTGTGGAGTTTGTACTTTCTCCCCTTGTCTGCGATGGGTTTCCTCCAGATGCTCTGATTTCCTCCCACAGTCCAAAGACTGTGCGCCTTAGGTGGTTTGGCTTGCTAAATTGTGGAGATACCGGCATTGGACTGGGGTAAGCACAGTAAGCACACTTACTTTGCTAAATTGACCACAGTGTCAGGGAAATTGGTAGGGTAAATGTGTGGGGTTATGGGAATGCAGTCTGGATGGGATGTGGTCAGTACAAACTCAGTGGGCTGAATGGCCTCCTTCTGTAATGATTCTGTGAATAACAACATTTTGTAGTAGAAAAATCCCGAAGTACATCACAGGGCTGTTGCCAAATAAATTTGATGGTGAGATGTTAGGGGAGATAACCAAAAGCTTCATCAAAGAGGCAGGTTTTAAGGAATGTGAGGAGGGAGACTTGGAGATGTTTGGGGATGGAACTGCAGAGCTTAGGCAGCTGAAGGCATGGATATCTTTGGTGCAGATGAGACCAGTACTGGAGAAGTAAAGATATAGTAAACAGTTCCTGGGTTTGGTCAAGACGGCGAACGGTGGAGAGGGTTATCCAACCCAATTGTCTAGCCCTCTTCCTTGGTTATGTTTGCAGTTAGGTGGCCCTGGAAAGGGACACTTGAGACTTTCAATGGTGTCTTGTTTTAGTGCCCAAGCAGGTGCTGTCACCCATTTTTATCTGTTTATTTTATTCTAAAGAATATATTCAACTACTGTAGAGCAATGGCTGGAAGGTGTTGAAAATAGGAACAAAGAGTTTTGAAATCAGAAAGTTGCTTTGCTGAAAATTAATGTATTTAAAGGTAAAATTGCCTTAGTCCCAGATGACCATAGGTTGCTCTGCCCTTTTAAGAGGGAGAGTTAACTGATGGTGTTTTTACCTGAGGATCACCACACCTCAAGCAAGGGACAAGTAGAGAAGGCAGGGCCTTCATGAATAATCTCAGCTGATACAGGATAACTAATGTAGGGTACAAGCACAGAGGCAATGGGTAAATGAGACACAGGCAAAAGAGTTTTGGATAATCTCAAATTTAGAGGACAGAATTTGGAATGGCCAGTAATGCAGTTGAGTAGTCAATCTAGAGATTGGGAAGATATGAATGAGGTTGTCAGCAACAATGACCCCAGCCTATTGTTCACTAAGAAGAGAAACCCAAACATTCAGAGAAGAAACTCCTCCTCATCTCTGTATCAAATAGGATATTTTGGAACTGTGCTCCCGTGTTTTAGATTCCCCCAATGAGAGGGAACATCCTCTCAGCCTCTATCCTGTCAGAGTCTGATCTGTTTCTATAAGATCACCCTTCATTCTTCTAAACTCCAGTGGGTGTAGGCTCAACCTTTCCTTATAAACCCAGAATCAGCCTAGTGAATCTTCCATGAATTGCTACCAACCGAAGTATAAAAATCTGATATCATGAATGCAAAAAATGTGGTTCAACATCATGCAGTTGGCAGAGAGGGATGGAGTGAGTGGCCAGAGAATGGCATCTGTGGAGTGGACTGCAGACAATGGTCAGGATTCTCCGGCCGTTCATGCCAGTGGGATTCTCCGCTCCTGCTGCACTGAATGGAGTTTTGGCTGAGTGCCAAATTCTCCATCCTTGCTTGCAGTGGGACGGTGTGAGAATTTCAGCCAATTACTTCAGTTACCGAATATTTAGCCAGAAGAAATTCCTAGTCATTCATTTACTGGATGCCATACAAACACTCGGAACACTTAGAGATGGAGAGATTGAGAGAAATAATACCAAGATGGAGCTGGGCGTTGTTAGCATACATGTAGCTGATATTTTGCCTTCAGATGATCTTTTGGGGGCACAATGTAGGTGAGAAAAAGGAGATGTGGAGACAAAAATAGATCCTTGCGGGATTCCAGAGTGCAAGTGGGAAGGGAAGTTATTTGCAAGTGATTCTTTGGCTATCATTAGGTAAGAATGGAACCATGCAAGGGCAGTCCCACTCAGCTGACAGTAGAGAGATGTTGAAGGAGGATGGTGTGATCAACTGTGTGGAATGCTGCAACTAGTTAGAGAAGGACAGTTTACCAACTCTTGAAATTAAAATAAGAGGCAGTTCAACTGTGATAGTGGGGCCAGGGGGTGCTGGTAGCCCTAATTCCTCCTTTGGTGGCCAAATGCCACAGTGCCTATGTCCACAAAATACAGCGAGGCAAAGACTTCCGGGCTCACAAGCTGTGCTGGAAATTAGGGAGAACGAGAAGGCTTACGTTAACACTGCAATGAAGTTACTGTGAAATTCCCCTAGTCTCCACACTCCGGCGCCCGTTTGGATACACTGAGGGAGAATTTAGCAATGGTCATTACATCTAACCTGTGGGTGGAAACCGGAGCACTCGGAGCAAACCCACATGGGGAGAACGTGCAAACTCCACAGACAGTGATCCAAGCTGGGAATCGACCCAAACTGGTGAGACAGCAGTGCTAACCACTGTACCACCATGCCACGTCTAAGACACAATCCTTTAGGATACGGGACAGTTGATCATCCTGAGAATCACACCGTGTGAAGTTTTGAGAGTGGCTATTTCAGTCCTGTAGGCAACAGGACAAAATATGGGGCGGTGTGAATGATGGGCTTGGAGAAAAAGCGGCAGCTATTATTTTAATTCCCGGAAGCGGGTAGAATCGGTGTGCACTGGAGTGCGGACCGAGCTGCTGATATGTTTTTGAAAGGGCCCCTGTATTGAGTACAGTTTGACGTCTTCAGGAAGGAAAACTTTAAGAAAAGAACGAATGTTTGAAGTTATTTTTCAAGAATTACTGTGGTCTAATATTTCAAATTGCTAACACTGTAATTACAAGGCTGGAACCGAATATTGAGGGCAGTTTCAGAGTCTCATTGGTAGGATTTAGCCTGTGAAATCTGCAGGGGCAACCCCGGATGTTGGAGGAAGTGTGGGTTTAGAGTGAGCTGTGGGGGGCTGTTGAGTTGGGGATATTATGGGCTGGTGCACTGACCTTTCTTGGCCCCTTTTATTTGGAGGGGGAGCGCCTCTCCTACCGCTCAGTGCAATTCTGCTGCGCTGACGTCAACTTCCAGGCTACTTTCCAAGATCCGGGGAGAAACCCTGCCTCAAACTGACACGAGTGCCCTTTCCAGGAGACTGCACTGCCAGGCAGGTGCAAAGGGACATACCCCCACCTCCCCTCCCGCCCTCCCATCTTCTCTGGTGGCTGGGACCGGCCGTGTGGAATAAGAGGGAAGAGGGAACAACACAACCCTTTCACAGCTTTCGCGCCACGGATTTAAATCCAGCGAATTCGAACTTCCCACCTCGCTCCTTGTTTCGCCGAAAGCGAACCAGGTAATGAATCCAACTCAGGTATGGAGAGTGCAGAGCGGAGAGTTAGTGCGAAATAAGATGAACGATTTGATATAATATAGGGAGAGAGTAACTGAGCGATATTGTACAGGGCTGGGTAGGTAATAGGATAACAGATACTATACAAAGCTGAATAAGAGGTTAACAGCGAAATACTGTACAAGGCTGCATAATATGGTAAAAGTGATATGGCAGAAGGCTGGATAATAGGGTAACAGCGAAATACTGTACAAGGCTGCATTATATGGTAAAAGTGATATGGCAGAAGGCTGGATAATAGGGTAACAGCGAAATACTGCACAAGGCTGCATTATATGGTAAAAGTGATACGGCAGAAGGCTGGATAATAGGGTAACAGAGAGATATTCTACAAGGCTGGATAATAGGGTAAAAGTGATACTGTACAAGGCTGGATTTTTGGGTAACAGAGAAATACTATACAGGGCTGGTTATACGGTAACAGAGAGATACTGTACAAGGCTGGTTATAGGGTAACAGAGATACTGGACAAGGCTGGTTATCGGGTTTCAGAGATAATGTATAAGGCTAGTTATTGGATATCAGAGCGATACTGTACAAGGCTGGCTATAGGGTAACAGAGATACTGTACAAGGTTGGATAATAAGGTAACAAAAATACTGTACACGGCTGATAATAGGGTAACAAATACTATTCCAGGTTGGGTAATAGGGTAACAGAGAGATACTGCATAAGGCTGGATAATAGGGTAACAGAGAGATACTGTACAGGGCTGGATAATAGGGTAACAAAAATACTGTACACGGCTGATAATAGGGTAACAAATACTATTCCAGGTTGGTTAATAGGGTAACAAAGAGATACTGCATAAGGCTGGATAATAGGGTAACAGAGAGATACTGTACAAGGCTGGATAATAGGGTAACAGGGATACTATACGCGGCTGAATAATAGGGTAATAAATACTATTCCAGGTTGGGTAATAGGGTAACAGAGAAATACTGTACAAGGCAGGGTAATAAGGTAACCTGAAATACTGTACAAGGCTGAATAATAGAGTATCAGAGATACTGTACAAAAGTTGGATAATTATAGTATCAGAGATACTGGATATTAGTATAACAGAGAGATACTGTACAATGCTGGGTTACAGGGTAACTGAGATACTGTACAATGCTGGATAATTGGGTGACAAAGAGATACTGTATAAGGCAATGAGGAAAACCCTCAAGCTTTAACATATATACTTCGGAATTTATCGGGCAACACATTTATGCCAGTACAGATCATTCAACTCCAATTTAAAATTGACCAGTTCAGGCGGTCTGCGTCACGATACAGGAAGCGGCAAACGATTCCTTTAAGGATAAGTCCCAGTTTGGGGCACGATTCTCTACCATCGACAGTTCGATGGGTTTGACTTAAACTAAAGCTGCTTTAATCCGCACATTAGAATGCAGAAAAGAGCGAAAATATATTTCAAAGTTCAACGGTTCTGTATTCCCGCGGTACAGATCAATGCAAAGAGTGGCGAGGATACTGCTGACTGTTTTAAGAGTTGCAGAGGGTCACGAAGCTCTACCTCGGTCGGGCGAGTTTGGAAATGGTTGGGCAGTGCAGGCTTGGCGGCCTGTTTTAGCTTTTAAAGACGTCAAGTTAATATCATTCAGACATTAAACTGAAACCCGTTGAAATCCGAATGCGAGCGCGTGTGTGTGTGGGAGGTGGAATAAGAGTAGATCAAGTCTGGTATAAAGCATTGTATTGTAATTCCAAGTGTGTTCCATTCGGGAAAACGGTATTCCAAGCTGGACAAAGTGTTCATTGTCTGCGCTATCTTAAATCATAGGCACGGTGCTTCCTGTACCTTCAGCGAATTTAACACCCACTGGCTAATAAGTTTCAGATCAAATATTCTACAATGCTTCTTCCGTTTTGAATTAATCGCGGGGTGGCGGCGGGGGAGGGGGGAATGAGGAATGCCGGATCAAAGAAGCCACTTTTCAGATCTGCACAGAATCAGCCATACAACACTGACTGAATGTATACCCGCGGATCCCCGTCTCCTTTCCTCATTTAGGCTCTTCATTTTTCCAAAAGGTTGACGTTATTCCCCCTACAGATTGGACCATCACCTCACACTTATCCTCAGTGAAATATATCTGTTGCTCAACCCATTCTGCAGGTTTGCTAATGTCTTGTGTGTTGTCACCCTCTTCTCAGTACTAAATATACCTCTTAATTTAGTGTCATCCACAAAATTTGAACTTGTTATCGAGGATCCAACTGCAACAGCATTTGTAAATGAGAAGACGGGCTTCTGGATGGATCGACTACCATTAGACGCTCATCCGGTATACCCAGTTTTGCTTTTTATTATCCTTTCGATTCATGCGCCCAAATCATTTCTGTAAATTGTAAACATCAGCCATCCCAGCTCCAATCTCGGTGGAAAGCCACTTCCCATTGTCCATAGCCACTACCTTTTATTACATTCTCCCGATGTTCTGTTTTGCAGTTAACTTGCTATTCTTTCTGATACTTTTTCTAATTCGCACTCATTGCACAAGAGTACTTTATTCAGTTTGAATCTGAACGCGTATTCAATCCTTAGAGTAATAGAGAAGCATTTAAATATAGTTATTCCTCTATCCCAGATGATAAGGAGAAGAACCAGTTGAATTTTCAATACATACTGTTAAGGGTTCCCGTTTTTATCAACCTACAAATTGAGTGGAACAAAAATCTAATGGCAGGTTGAAGCCAGTTTGCGTCGGTGGCTTCTGTAATTTGAAAATTCACTGAATGAACAAGAATAAACTAATTACTGTGGATCCACCTATAATATGAATGTCAGCCTTTGCAAACAGCAAATGAAATATATTCTCAGCTGTGCACACTTCATCGGATCTTCAGCTAGTTTCTCCAGTGTTGCCTTTTCTTTATCCCAGTTCCAACAAGGCACATTAAGGAAGGCAATGCTAATCAATCAATATAAATGGCAAAATATTTTTCTTGTCTCTATTCTGAAAAGGAAAGTTTGAGAAAACATTTCCTATGTTGAGGTTCACTAAACAGGACTTGGATTCTTCACACATTAGTGTCCTGCCATTCGTAGCTGAGGAGGGGATATCGTTTGAATATCAGGAGACCTAACCATGCTGATCTTAAATTGACAGCATGAACTTGAGCTCCAGACCATACAGATCCAGGTGGAAGTCTATAAAGATCTGCATATGGGATAGGTGACCAAGGCAAGGCAAGGAAACTCCTCTTATTGAAATAAGAATTATATTTGGAAGATTGTTTTCAATGAGAGTCCCTTCAATTTCTGAAAAAGAGTGTGCAGTGATTAGTAAATGTTGTACACCTAAATACAAATGATTGATGGTCTCACCAAGTGTGGATACAACATCTGAGTTCTTACGTACAGGGCCAAAATTACATGGACCAGAAATCGGAGAATCCTTCAACTGCACATGAAGATTAAATTCTGAACTTTATCATCATGAGGCACTAGTCCTCAGGAAGTTAGGGTGGAGAAGACCATCTAGTAGCCACTGTATTGACATACATTATGTGCAGCATACCTTTGCCATAATAAAAATTGATTATGCTCAAAAAATTCCATTGGTCATGTAAATAAACATTCAGGGACCCATAGACAGGAGCTAATAATGCTGTGTCTGCTCTCTTCACAGAATGTGGTGAATTAGTAGGTTTGTTACAATCCTTTGAACAGTACATTTAGCCAAGCATCAAGTCTCATAGAGTCATAGGGATTTACAGCGTGGAAACAACCCCTTTGGTCCAACTTGTTCATGCTGCCCTTTTTTTTAACTACTAAGCTAGTCTCAATTGCCTGTATTTGACCCATGTCTCTCTATACCAATCTTACCCATGTAATTGTCTCAATGCTTTTTAAAGAACAAAATTGTATCTGCCTCTACCACTACATCTGGCTACTCATTCCAGACACTCACCACCCTCTGTGTGAAAAAACTGCTCCTCTGGACCCTTTTGTATCTCTCCCCTCTCATCTTAAACCTATGCCCTCTAGTTTTAGAATCCCCCACATTTGGAAAAAGATGTTGACTTTCTAACTGATCTATGCCCCTCATAGTTTATAGAAGTCTATAAGATCAACCTTAAGTCTGCTTTTGTCCAGTGAGAAAAGTCCACATCACCTTAACCAAAGCGTCCCTACCTCTAGGCTAGAAGCTTTGGCTTTGAGTCCAATTCCAGGATTTGTTGGCCATAGCAGGAGCATTCCACGTTGATAATCAGCTCAGAAATCCTTCCAACACTTTCCCCATTATTTACAAAGGGTAAAAACCAGTACAGGTGTGAAGGTATGCTAACAACAACCTTAAACATATGCTGAGCAGTAGCTTAGAAAAAGATACCTCAGGCTAAAGATTAGGTATATGAGGATAAATGGGTACAGGAATCGAAGTGCACAATTATTATGTGTGTTATGGAAGTGATGCAGGTGGCATGAAAACATTGTGCCGCCTGCTTATCTTCAGTGTTGTATTATGCAGCCCAGTGTTAAACTCACTCTAAAGTGACTTCCTCTTCAGCAGGGGACCAAGGTTCATGCAAAGCTAGCACCAATCAAAGGTAACCTGCATTTCTTAAAGCTAGTCTGCACCTCCCAAAGGGATGGTGCATCCTGCCTGCAGTCGGCGCTGAAAAAGATTGAGAGAGTTTGTGAGTAGGAAGAGATCTGAGAAATGGAGCAGTAAGCTGGACAAAGGCTTTTAAGTTCCCCATTGGAACACTGGGGGGATGTAATGTATGAATTGGAAAAGAGTAAAGAACTCATCTCTGGACAAACAGAAGGGAAGAGGAGCAGCTAGCCACAGAGCTCAATGTTAGCAGTTTAACTCCAAGGACTTGGTAACAGTGCCAGAAAAAGTTCAATGACCTCACATGAATAGTCAAGGTCAGTGAATGCAGCTTAATATTGTATTCCAATCTCACACACTACACAATCCGTAACAATGCCCATCTTGCTTTACAGCCACCACCACTCTTCCCTTATCCCAATTATCCCCTTGTGAATTTATACTTCCATGGACTAAAGGATCATAATAAGATCATAAGATCATAAGAAATAGGAGCAGGAGTAGGCCATCCAGCCCTTCGAGCCTGCCCCGCCATTCAACAAGATCATGGCTGATCTGTCGTGGCTCAGTTCCACTTTCCCGCCCTCTCCCCATAACCCTTAATCCCTTCTCTTATCAAAAACCCATCAACCCGCTTCTTAAAAATATTTAGCGAGGCAGCCTCCACCACTTCAACGGGCAGAGAATTCCAGAGATTCACCACCCTTTGAGTGAAGAAGTTCCTCCTCAACTCCGTTCTAAACCGCCTCCCCTTTATCTTGAGGCTGTGCCCCCTAGTCCTACTGTCTTTTTTGAGCGGGAAGAGTCTCTCCACCTCTATCCTATCCATCCCATTCATCATCTTATAAGTCTCAATGAGATCTCCCCTCATTCTTCTAAACTCTAATGAGTACAAGCCTAGTTTATTCAGCCTCTCCTCATAGCTCAATCCCCTCAACTCCGGTATCAGCCTAGTAAACCTCCTCTGCACTCCCTCCAGGGCCAAAATATCCTTGCGCAGGTGCGGCGCCCAAAACTGCACACAGTACTCCAGCTGCGGCCTCACCAATGCCCTATACAGCTGCAGCAAGACCTCCCTACTTTTATATTCAATCCCCCTCGCTATGAAGGCCAGCATCCCATTCGCCTTCCTGACCACCTGCTGCACCTGCAAGCTGGGTTTTTGCGATTCATGCACAAGGCTAGCTGTCTGGATAGCCAATGGTGCGTGACAATGAAGGGTAAGAAAGAATCACACCTCTGAGGAAAAAGCACCATCACTTGGTTGGACACATGCAGCCCCAACTGAGATACTGGCAATAGACATAACTTAGAGGATTGTGCACAGCCTGGATCTGAGTCACCAGGTACAATGGACAGCAGCATGGTCAGAGGGAAACGATGACATGCTTGTGTCAATCCCCATTGTGTGAGGTTGCAGACAAGCTCTGCTGCAGAGAACTGTGATGAGGATGACACAGCATACACACACCTAAATGCTGAGTGGATTGGCAAGTTTGTCAAAGAGCTTCTTGGCATTGTCAAGGAGCATGGAAGAGTCTAGCTCTAACTTGGTACTGGGCTTCATACAGAATTTGGAGCCCACCTTCTCCTGTGTAAGGTGGTGGCCATCTCCTTCAGCACATCTAGATCTAGCCACCAGTGTAGTATTTAATGGTTGATATCTCAGCTTTCATTGCAACACAGGCAGGAGCCAGTATCTGAGTGCTATATTTTGTGTCATGGATGCACAGACTGTAACTGTCATGGCTGCGGATATCAGAAGGGCTTGCGGGTTCTCATAGCAACCCAGTAAGCTGTGCTCCAACAGATTACTAGGAACAGTCAAGTGCTGCCTCAGGACAGTAGTAGTAGCACTGCATAGCATCAACTCTCTGTCCTCTCACAGGATGACAGCATTCATCCTCCCACTTCAGATACTCTTCCAACCCCTGTCGACCAGCCAGGCGAGGCTGCTGTTGCTTGTGTGAAGTGATATAGTTGGGCCCTGGACATTCAAGGCCCTGAGCTGCTGAAGGCATCCTGAAAATTTCTCCGCTTGAAAGGCAGCAGTCTTCACCCAGCCTTGCTGCAGTCACTAGGGTAGCCCTCTGCATGGTGACTAGTCTGATGTGGAGATGCCAGCGTTGGACTGGGGTAAACACAGTAAGGAGTGTTACGACACCAAGCTAAAGTCCAACAGGTTTATTTGTAGCAAACGCTACTAGCTTTCAGAATTAAGAACTCCCACCCATCTAACGAAGGAACAGCCAGTTCCGAAAGTTAGTGGCGTTTGCTACAAGTAAACCTGTTGGACTTCAACCTGGTGTTGTGAGACTTCTTATAATGGTGACTAGGCCATGAAAAGACACCC
This sequence comes from Carcharhinus amblyrhynchos, assembly GCF_965287045.1. Taxonomy (NCBI): domain Eukaryota; kingdom Metazoa; phylum Chordata; class Chondrichthyes; order Carcharhiniformes; family Carcharhinidae; genus Carcharhinus; species Carcharhinus amblyrhynchos. The sequence continues at coordinate 38,777,560 of NC_137328.1, read as the reverse complement.
ATAAGATTGGCACCAAGGTGAACAGCTTTGTATTTCTGGAATTTTCTAAGTATGGTTTGGATGAAACTGGTAAGGAATGGTTGGTTTCTGTCATCTTCTATTTCAGGATTTTGAACATGAGGATGCTGATCTACCATGCCAGAGGGCTGGGGAAGTGTGAGGAACAATGACCTGAGAATTCTTTTTCAGGGGAATCAGAGTCTGATGCCCTCCCCATTTCTTCCTCTTCCCTCTGTGATGGCTGCCAAAGGCTTGGTGGCAAAGGCCCCCATGATTGGCAAGCTGTGTAGAACATAGTGGAGAACTACAAATCACAAGACATGTTCTGGTGAATATTGGAGGGCTCCTCTGAGCAATAGAAGCAGCAGAACTCCTGTTTCAGAACACCAATGCACTGCTTCACAATGACCCTAGTTGCTGCATTGTGTTCACTTTAGTAGAGTCCAAGTGTGTTTGGGTGGTAGACGGTGCTACATATAGAGCCTGTGTCACAAAGGAGCCACCCTCTGGTTTGACCTGGTAGCTCCATGATGGCAGAAAGGGCTGACTGGCTGGAGAAGTGCATCACGGAAAGCAGAATTCACCAAGATGATGGTCTTGCCATGGTCACACACCACTGTTTGTTCAGAAAGTGGAAACTTTTGTGGTTATTGAACTTTTTTCCCATTGAGATGTGGTGCCTACAGATCCATATACATGGAACTGATGGCTCCCTGATTCATAAGAAATCCTGCTACTTTTTCAAAACCACATTCTATCTCTTTGCAGTAAGAAGTCTCACAGCACCAAGTTAAAGTCCAACAGGTTTATTTGGAATCACGAGCTTTCAGAGATCTGCTCCTTCACTCACTCAATTAAAGAGTAGCACTCTGAAAGATTGTGATTCCAAGTAAACCAATACCAGTATCAATACAACAAATTGGTTTAGAAAATAGATGAATAAACAGTATGTAGCTTTCACAATGCTGACAACCAATTTGCTATCTTCCAAAGCTAGCTGCTACTGTTCAAAAATGTAGTCTCATCCACTCTGTCTCTGGGAGAGAGGTAAAAACATCCTCATTTATTTGAGTGGCCCATATCAATAAAAATCATCACCTTGATTGAAATGCCTGCACTTGCAGGAAAGAAGCTAAATGTTAGTCTCAGCTCAACCCATATTGTTATATATGGAGGAAGACACCACTTAATTGTCACAAAGGAATAATATAATTAAAATGAAATGAAGTGTTTGATATTGTATATAATTTCTATTTGCTCAGTAATTAGCATCCCAAATGACTATGACGAACAGGGTTCAGTGCAGCTGGCATAACAACATGGCAAAATGCTGAATTTTGCAAAATTGAATTGCAAGTTTTTAAAAACCCAGTTGAGGGAACAGAGATAAAAGTCAAATCATGATACAGCTCCCAGATATAAAAAGAACATTTCTCATACATTCTCACAGTATTGCTGTGGATGCTTTGAGCTCTAAGATCGCACAAGGTCTTGGTTGATCGAAACTGTCATAAGATTTGTCAACAGACACCCTCTGCTACCACACTGCCTTTTCCAAGTAACTACAAACACCGCTCCTGAGATACTGAGCATTCCATCAGTTGTACCACAGGGCATGCCAAACACTGGTAAACAGTTCACAATTGATCACATATCCAGAGCTATTCTTCCCTGCTGCCATCAGACTTTTGAATGGATCTACCTTGCATTAAGTTGACCTTTCTTTACACCCTAGCTATGACTGTAACACTACATTTTACACTCTTTCCTTTCCTTCTCTATGAATAGTATGCTTTGTCCGTATAGTGAGCAAGAAACAATACTTTTCACTGTATACTAATACATATGACAATAATAAATCAAATCAAAAAAACAAAATTTGAACATCACAACACTCACCACTTCACCGAACAATCATGGGGCACACAAGAGGAGCAACAGGTTGAAATTTATTCATTGCAAGTAGTACATTAAAGCATCACAGGAGAACATTATCAGTTACACACCACATGCCCTGTATCATTCCTTGTACTGAGCCTTCACATGACTTAAAATATGACATGCATTCACACATTAGATCCATTCGTTTATTTTTTTAACTTAAATATGTGTTGTAGTTTATCATTTTTCCAGTTCGCTGAACTAAAAACTTCTTTTATTCCACAATACATCAAGTCAATACATGGCAGTTATTTGGCACAAGTAGGGAAAGAAAATATTTGCCAGTGCATATCGTGAGCCTGTTCAATTGGCGGTGCCCAACTGAGACAACCTTACAAGCTGCATGCAAAAACAGCCACATGCCTCTCCCCTTCATATCTTGCTACAATGGATCATGTCATGTTAATGAGGGAAAATAACCATAATACTCACTTCTACCAGTGTTCTGCAGCCACACTGACCTCCTACACATCCTTCACATTAGCAACCCACAGATTTCTCTCACTGCACTACACTGTCTGTACTAATACTTTGACACTCTTGATCTCCTGTTAGTGTCCAGCTATCATCACTCTGCCCAGGTATTCTGTGCCTGCGCACCTCACTCCACTTCCCCTAATGAAGGAGCAGCACTCAGAATGCTTGTGATTTTAAATAAACCTGTTGGACTATAACCTGGTGTCCTGTGACCTCTCATCAGGTTTAAATACAAGAGCTTGACTAAGTATCCCTTAGTAGTTGGAGCTGATTCTAGGTCAGATGGCCTTTAAGTAGGTAAGCCAACTGTCTTGGAGCTAGTACAGAAATAAAATATTGCAGATGCCAGAATCTGAAATCAGAACAAAAAATTGCTGGAAATACTCAGCAGGCCAGGTAGCATCTGTGGAGACATTTTACGTTTCAGGTTCAGATGAGCTTTCATCAGAACGCAATGGTTGCAAACTCTCTCCCATGTGGTAAAGAAGCTCCTAAATCCGGTTACATAATTCTGTCTCTGCCCTAGCTTTTCAGAGATAGATTTAGCAATGCGAACATCAGTCCTCAGAATCGATTCAAAAGTCAATCCAGTATGAAAGTGACTTTACACCAAGAGTGCATTTCAAGAGACCATTCAGTTTGAAAGCATCAAGAACTTTTTTTTTTAACTAAGGCTGTTCTGATTCAGTGAGATTTGCCAAACTGGCTTGTTCTTTACCTGGTTACCAGGGCGACGGGACAATGTGGCTGGGGCTTAAATGAGAGGTTTTAACTGTAATTTGTGCGGCCGCCTTAGACAAAACTAGATGAAACTCGTCGCTGCTTTCACTTGCTCTGGGCTGTCAGTCAAGCGGTATCTTTTAAATAGAATTAGTGAGAGGCACCAGTCAGTTCCCAGCAATCCGGGTGCCTTCTCAGTGTCTGGCCCCTGCAACTCTGTTGCGAAGTTCACACATAGATCAATCAGGTGAGAGTAAATGCTTCAGTCTTTGTGTTTGATAAGTCTCTTATCGCCTAGTTCAGTATAATACACAGGCAGGTCTTGTTAACCTCTTTCACTGGATGTGGGCGTCGCAGGCTAGGTCAGCATTTATTGCCCTTTCCTAATTGCCCCTGAGAAAGTGGCGGTGAGCCGCCTTCTTCAACTGCTGCAGTTCATGTCGTGTAGGTACATAGCGCTGTTAGGGAGGAAGTTCCAGGATTTTGACCCAGTGACATTGAAGGAACAGCAATATATTTCCAAGTCAGGATGGTGAGTGGCTGGAAGGAAGAGATGAATCAGACTGATAGAAAGAAAGTGGGTGTCGGTGGTTCTATTAGTCTGGCTGTGTGCAAATTATCTGCCGCGTTTCCCACACCGTTGGCTACAATAGAACATGTATTTCATTTACTCTGAAGGACTTTACAAAGGGGCCATTGAAGGTACGACCTAGATTCAAGTTATTTCTCTAAAATTCAATCGGAAAGCCACAGCTGGCTCTTGGAATATAGGAACTACATATACTCCCACAGAGCGGGAAACCCTCAATGTTTCAGATTCCGGTGAGGAATGGATGGTTGATGATCGCAGTGAGAAATTGTTGCAATCGCAGATTGTCCAGTTGTGATTTTCGGAGTGAATTTCAGAGAAATAACTTGAATCTAGGTAGGGCCCTCAATGGCCCCTTCATAAAGCCCTTCAGAGTAAATGAAACACACTTCGTAGTGTAGGCACCAGAGTGGGAAATACGGCAGGTAGTTTGTACACAGCTAGACTGTGTTCCGTGTTTTGCACAGAATCATTTTATTGTCACTATCTTGTGCCTTTTTTCTGTGAAAATGTGTTGAAGACGGTGGAAATTCCACAAATTGGAAATATTGCAACGCGTTAACGTGAAACAGGGCATTAAACATGGCTTTCAAATGGCAACGGGACATTAAAACACGGCCTAAGTGCAAATTGGATGGAGTTGGTTTAGAGGGTTTGAAATGCCACATTCTCTTTCTAGTGCCAGTTTATGAATGAGGCGGGGGCGATGTATCAAATTACTGACCATTCCCTCCCGCCTTAATAACGAGCTTTTTACACAACTCCCCGTTCGAACAAATCGTGGGTTAATTTTATTTCTGTCTGAATGGAAATACAGACACCTCTGGCTATATCCCCTGGCTTTTGTCAGTCCCAGTGGATACAGGTCCATTGAGCAAATAGCAAGGTATTGAAGCTGTTGTATAGATTCTCGGGAACCAGTCAGTGCTGTGTACTTCCCGGAATAAAATCTATACTGAAAATCCACATAATTTATACTGGACGTCTGAAAGAAAAAGTTCGTGTGAGAAAATTGAGCGGTATAAATATCCAACCATGCCAATTAGTGTCTGTCTTACCAGGGTCTGGTTACAGGTTTGGTGTAGTCATGAACAGCTTCCAAAACTTCAATTCTGTACAGCTCCAGCACCCCCCCATATTTATATACATTCAAAGCATTTTGCGAATATAATGAACTAACAACGGTTTGACCGTGCTGACTCGCTCCTGTTCTGTCCCAAGCTAACATAGTATAACATCTGTTCATCGATCAGAGTCAATCATTTTATTGATTAATCTTTAGAATATAATAAATTGTTTCTATCACAAATGTTCTGTAATAGCAGCATCGCAACGGAAAACTTTCTGACCTGTTTTATTGTGGCTATTTCACTTTTGGCTTTAGTTTGACCTCTGCCTCTTTTTTGGACTAGAGGAGTTGCTCTGTATGTGTGTGTGTATTTTGGTCAACGTGTCTATCTGTTTTAGCCGCAGTTGCAACAATAAATACAAAACCGTTGGGGGCTTTCAATTCCATGCAGTCATTCAACTGCAGTTAAACATACGCCGGTATTTTGAAGAATAGATCAATCACTGCCTAAAGAATGAAAAAGGAACTATTTACAGGATTGTGCGAATCAGTTGCAAGTGAAGTGCAATTATATAGCCAAAATCTCCCAGAGGACAGGTCTTTCAGAGCAGAACATTAGCCGCCGATATATACACGTCCCAGCAAGATTCACCTGGCGGAGAAGCTATTGTTGAATACACACAGCATTTCTCAAATCCAGTACTTCTCTCTTTCAGCTGACTACTAAATCAGAGCTGCCTGGTTACATTTTATTTTTCTTTCAATTAAGCATATGGTGAAATTTTGAGCTTGGTTGCCCCGGGGGGAGGAGAGGAAAGGGAAGGGTCTTTTATTTGCTACCTGGAAAAATTAAGTTAAAATTAATAAGATGCCTGCTAGTTCCAGTAGTCACAATTGTTCCTGAGCCCCATAGAGGTCTGAAATAAAAATAAAAGAATGTCTAAATCTAGAATTGAATCATAGATTCCTTTAGTGCAGAAAAAGACCGTTCGAGTCTGCACCTACCATAATCCCACCCACGCCCCATCCCCACAATCCCATAACACAGTGGTCAGCAAGGACCCGGGTTCAATTCCAGCTTGGGTCACTGCCTGTGTGGAGTTTGCACGTTCTCTGTGTCTGGTGGGTTTTCTCCACACTCTAAAGATGTGCGGGTTAGGTGAATTGGCCATGCTATATTGCCCCTTAGTGTCATGGGATCTAGTTAGAATAAATGCATGGGATTCGAAAGTCCGACAACAGCAGGGAAGAAGCTGTTCTTGAGTCAGTTGATACGTGACCTCAGACTTACTCCACTGAAGGAGCCTTACATTTTGAACAGATTTTAGAGTTACATCACAGTTCTACACTTTTTTGCTAAGAGCTTGAGGGAAGGCAAGATGTTGGCATAGCAGTTGTGGTTGTAACCTGCTATGCCTACGTACTGCCATCTTTCCTGTCTAACTGCAACCAAGTCACGCAACCTTCACTCTGTGCAAGAACCTGCTGATCATTGGTATAACATCATCTATTTCCAGAATTTTCTCTGAGAGTATGAGTGGGAGTGAAATAGAAACATGCACAAAATAACATTGAATTACACTGTATTTTTGTGCCCTTATTACACCTATCACCATGTAGCCCCTTATGTTACAGTAATTTCCGTAATATTTGATTCTTGAATAGTTTTTCTCTACAAGCTTAAACTTCATACCATAACCATAAGAATTAATTTCATCATCTCATTAAATAGAAACTTTTATTCTTCAGGTTTGGCCTCTATTTATTGAGGGCTGTGCTTATGAATGAGAATAAGGACCCTAAAACAATGCTAGCTATTTTAAAATGTATAACTCAATTGCATATCTGGCATGTGCATTGCTGAAATGTAGACACCAAAGGTTTAATGCCACAGTAAGCAAGAGTTCATCCTTTTAAAAACAGTCATACAATTTGCCTTAAGCAGTAAAATGACCTAGAATGCATAGTAGATTTTTTTTTAGGCTTTCTGCACAGATTTGTCTTTTTGAAGCATCTCTGAAATTATACTAAGCAATATAACTATAGCAGTCAACATGGTTTCATTAGCATGTCACCTACTAATCAGTGATTTCTAGCATGTACAGACTACCAGCAAGTTAAGTGTTGAAGGCTGTAAGGAAAATCTCATTATTTACATTGGTCAGAAGTATCATTTATACTATCATTATACTACATTCAGGGCACTAGTGCTATGTTGATGCATTTGCTGTGCCAGTGTTAAGAGTTCAGCAAAATGCTCCTGTCTTAACTCCCAAAGTATCATTGTGAACAGGATTACCGTAACATGGTCAGATCTCAGGTATTTTACCTTCATAACCAATGCAAACCACTCTTTCTTCACTTCAAAGACTTCTTTAAAACATAGGAAGCCAATTATGTCATTATTGTATTTGCTACTGTTGAAAGAAAGGTGCCCTACAGTTCACAGAATACTACAGTGCAGAAGAGGCCCTTAGGCCCATCGAGTCTGTGCCAACACATGAAAGGCTCTGACTTGCCCACCAAATCCCACTTGCCAGCACTTGGCCCATCGCCTTGAATATAATGGTGTCTCAAGTACTCATCGAGGTATTTTTTTAAAGGATGTGAGGCATCCCGCCTCCACCACCATCCCAGGCAATGCTTTCCAGACCGTCACCACTTTCTGGGTAAAAAAGGTTTTCCTCAAACACCCCCTAAACCTCCAACCCCTCACTTTTAACTTGTGTCCCCTTGTAACTGATCCTTCAGCTAAGGGAAACAGCTGCTTGCTCACTATCCATCCTGTCCATGCCCCTCATAATCTTGAACACTTCCATCAGATCGCCCCTCAGTCTTCTGTGCTCCAGAGAAAACAATCCAAGCCTTTCCAACCTCTCTTTATAACTTAAATGTTCCATCCCAGGCAACATCCTGGTGAATATCCTCTGCACCCCTTCCAATGTGTTCACATCCTTCCTATAACGTGATGACCAAAGCTTCACACAGTACTTCAGTTGTGGTCTCACCAAAGTTCTATACAATTCCGTCGTGACCTCTCTGCTTTTGTAATCTATACCCCAATTGATAAAGGCGAGTGTGCCGTATGCCTTTTTCACCACTCTATTACCTGCCTTTCCACCTTCACAGATCTATGGAAAAACTTGTCACGGTCCCTTTGTTCTTCGGAACTTCCCAGTGTCTAACCTTTCATTGTCAAATTACCCCTCCTAACACTTTTCAGGGTTAGATTCCACTTGCCACTTATCCGTCTATTTGACCATCTTTTCTAGATCTTCCTGTAACCCAAGACACTCAACCTCACTGTTAACCACCTGGCCAATCCTTGTGTCATCGGCAAACTTACTGATCCTATCCCCCACATTGTCATCTATGTCATTTATATAAATGACGAACAATAGGGGGCACCACACAGATCCCTGTGCTACTCCACTGGTCACTGGCCTCCTGTCACTAAGAAGTCTCACAACACCAGGTTAAAGTCCTAGAGGTTTATTTGCTCCAAAAGCCACTAGCGAAAGCCACTCCGAAAGCGCTCCGAAAGCCACTAGCTTTCGGAGCGCTTGCTGCTCCTTCGTCAGGTGAGTGGAAGTTCTGTTCTGGAAACCCTCTCCACTTGCAGCCGGCAGTTTGCAGTGTCGATGGTAGTCATGATGTGGAGATGCCAGCGTTGGACTGGAGTAAACACCGTAAGAAGTCTCACAACACCAGGTTAAAGTCCAACAGGTTTATTCGGTAGCAAAAGCCACTAGCTTTTGGAGCGCTTGCTGCTCCTTCATCATGTGAGTGGGAGTTCTGTCCTGGAAATCCTCTCCACTTGGAGCCTGTCACTCAAGCAGGTATCTGTCATCATCCTCTGTCTCATATCACTAAGTCAATTATGAATCCACCTTATCAGATCACCCTGTATTCCATGTGCATTTGCCTTCTTATGAGAGACTTTGTCAAAGGCTTTGCTGAAATTCATGTAAACTACATCAATCACACTACCCCCATCCACACACCTGGTTACATGCCCAAAAGATTCAATTAAATTTGTTAGGTTACTATCAGTCAATGAGCAGTACATTTGCAATACTCAAGTTGGGACAATTGCAGGTTATGCTTTTGAATAAATTATTAGACATTTGATGAACAGAGTGGATTTTTACTTTGGGACTGTTTGATGATGAATGGGTGATTGAATAGATAATCATACTATTTCATGGAAGCCTCTTCTCGACAAAGACATGTCTCGACAATTCAAGTCACCACCTCCAACGTGCCAGTTCAGCCATGGCCGACTGAGGGAAAGATTATTTTAGGACCATCAATTGAGATTATTTGGCATCTCAAAGCCAAGATTAAGATTATGGTTTACTGGGCAACAGTGATCCCAGTGCTCCTGTATGAGTTGGAAACTTGGACAACTACAACAGGCTCTTGAAAGCACTGGAGAAGTAGCACGTTTGGTTCCTTTGTAAGATCCGGTGACAAGAAAGGTCGTCCCAAAGCAGCATCCTCTTCCAAGTCAGCTTGCCCGGAATTGAAGCACCAAGCATTCAAAACCGGGAAGAAAATGCTGGTGATGATGGAAAGGTGAAGGGGAAAGAGAGGGAGATGTCAGTGATGCTGGGGCTTGGAGTGAGAGGGTGATGTCAGCACTGGTGGCAGTGGTGGGGGGAGGGAGGAGGTTATTTTATGATCTGAACCAGGTGTCCAGTAAAAATGGTACCCCGATCTTTGTGGAACCGGATTTGCCAATGTCTTTAGGCCCAGCCCATCAAAATGATGGCATTGAACATGCCCTTCCACCCATTTTTTTTTGACAGTGCATTAAGACCTGGAGAGAAAATCTGCCAGTTTTTCTGGCAGACCACATCCCCCCCCCCCCCCCACCAATCACTGCCCTCCTTCCATCCCAGACCAAATGCCATGCAGAGTGGCAGTGGGACCCTCCACCCCCCCCCCGATCATCCTTAGGCCCTGCCCACAGTGGTGCCAAGGTGACCAGGGCATGTGCACTTTGCTCCTGGGCAGTGCCAGGGAGTGCTGGCTGGCATTGCCAGAATGCCCATGCCCAGGCAGCACTACCCCCAACTGCCCGACTCCTTGGGGGCCCCGATTGCCCCTCCTTCATTTCGGCAGGGTCTCCCACTAATTCCCCAAACATGGGGAGCTACTCCAAACCCCGTTGGAATGAAGTACTCCTAGCGAGTTGGGAGATTCGATCAGGACCGGTAAGTTCCCAATAATGACATTTAAAGTACATTTAAAACATTAAAAAAAGATTCAAATGACTTACCTGCCTTCCTGCCAGTTTCCAGCGTGGTCTGACTGGCGACTGTTCTCCGAATCTGGGAAATGTGCATGCGTTCGTAGCATATGTGCAAATCCCGGAACAAGGCTGGCGATGTGCATCTCCCAACCTGACCCAACAGAAAAGTTGCGGGTCGGGATGGGAGAACCACGGCCATTATGGGTATACTGACCATAATACAATTGAATCATAGAATCTCTACAGTGCAGGAGGCCTCTTGGTCCATCGAGCCTGCACCAACAACAATCCCATCCAGACCCTATCCTTGAACACCCATATATTTACCCTGCTAATCTCTCTGACAATAATAGACAATTTATCATGGCCAATCCATCTAAGCAGCATACCTTTGGATTATGGGAGGAAACTGGAGCACCCGGAGGAAACTCACACAGACTGTAACCTAAGCCAGGAATTGAATCCGGATTCCTGGTGCTGTGAGGCAGCAGTGCCGACCACTGTGCCACCATGCCACCTCTAAATGATTGGTTGATTGAGTAGCAATGTATTCCAATTCAATTTCCACACCTAGTGGTGCACCAAGGCAGATTTTTGTCTGATTGAATTTGATATTAGATTTAAGAGGGAGAAGGGCAAGTTAAAGCAGGTTTTAAATTTAAATAAGGCAGACTTTGAAGGATTGAAAAATGCACTGACCTCAGTAATTTGGACCGAACTGCTAATGAGTAAATCTGCAAACAAAGAACGGAGATATTTTAAAAAGTTCTTGGTGGGAAAACCAGTATATACCTTAACTTAAGTAGTTAAACAACCACACTTAACAAACAAGAGATAACATTAAGCAAAATGAAATATCTGGAAAAGTGAAAAGACAGGGTCACCTGAGGAGCAAGAGGACAACATGGTTTAGCTCAATGAGATGATGGTCTCAGGGGAATCCTGCCCTCCGAACAAATTCCAGAGCTCTATCCCACTGCTTCAGAATGTCCATGAGGAATGTGAGGAAAATACTTGCTTTAACAAACATAATATCAGTCAACAGCATAGAGCAATCATACATCACAGATTCACTGACATTACTGATAGCCTCTTTACAGCCCGGAGAGAACTGAAGGCAAAGCAGGTGAGGACTGTGATGACCCTGCCTGCAACAAATAATAATGGCCACCATCGATGGGTGGAGTGGCCAGTAAAATAGTGCAAGAGCCGAGAAATCAGGTTAATGCCCAACTTGTCGCCTCTCGCGATCTGACCAGCACCAGATAACCAGCATTCGGCCTCTAACTCATTTTCAGTGAGAGGCTGAATAATTTATTTAAATATATTTAAATCACATTTTACATACATTTACTGAGCTTAGGATTCAATTGTCCAGGCTCACTAGTCTTTATGATCTTGCTGGGAGAGGTTCTCTCCAGCGAGGAAAACACCTTCTCCTACAAATGGGAAACAGTCATGTTGGCCTCAGCAGATTTTTGTCACTGAGGCCCCCTGGGAAGGCAAGGGCAAAGGTGGGGATACCCCTTGGGCAGGGCCTGAAGGGGTAGGACTATGCCAGAGCAGCCTGACTGGGGAGAGAGGCGGCTTCTCACTGCCGCTTTTCAGGGATCGGTATTGGAAGGGTGGAGAGGGGCCACTGCCACTCTGCAGGTGATTGATACGGGGAGGGAAGGGGAGGGCCTGATGCCACTTTGCAGGCGATTGTGTTGGGAACTGGTTGCCAAAAAGCAGGTTAACTTGAAAATAATAAGCCAGGAAAGAGGTAAGCGAATGGAATGTGAGGATGGGTATCTGGACATTGGGGCACAGGGAGTTAGACATTGTGGGGCGGGAGGGGTAGCCGGACACCGGGGAGGGGGAGGTAGGGGGGTCTTGCACTATAAGATTACTTGCAGCAAGCACTAGTAAGCTGATTGCTACTGTACACTCAATCTTTGCACATTACATGCAGGAACCTTGGTTTTATTCTCTTATAACACATCAGAATGGAATGACTAAAGTTTCCGTGTCTATTCAAGCATTTGATAATTTTAGAAAGGATACTTCCTCTCTCAGACTTGCACACATTTTCCTCCATTCTGAATTCTCTTGTATCTGGGAGAAAGTGATGATCTGTTGGATATCCCATGTGGGGCTCAGTCTGGTTTTTTAAAATAGTTACATTGGAAGTGCCTTTATTTCTTGTAAGTTTTTCAGACTAACTATGAGGATAACACTGACCGAACCATCCAAAGTTAACGATTTTGTCGGATGGCTCCCAATGCTGTTGTCCAGGGGAAATTTGCACTTCCTGGGAATGTGTGAGAGGAATTCCCCCAACGTATCATTGGGGTACACCCCAAATACGAGTACGGGGAGTCATTGTGCCTTCTTCAAATGCACCAAATACTGACCCATTACAGGTGATATTTGTTTCTAATATTGGATGACTGAGCCTTCAAATTATTAAGTTCAAGGGGTCCAATAGCTCAAGAGAAAGAGTGTTTGACTCCAAACCAGGCTTTTACAAATGCTAATACTGTCACTGAAGCTTATTTAGCTGGGTTGCATGCCTGCTTTCAGCTGTTGTTTGAGAAAGCACCATGGATGGTCCATCTGAAGGAGGAGGAGAAAACGAGATTCAGTCAGCCTGTCTGAATTATGCCTCCTGCTGCACTTTTGTCATTTTATGATTACAAATATACAGAAATATCCAACAGATCATCACTTTCTCCCAGATACAAGAGAATTCAGAATGGAGGAAAATGTGTGCAAGTCTGAGAGAGGAAGTATCCTTTCTAAAATTATCAAATGCTTGAATAGACACGGAAACTTTAGTCATTCCATTCTGATGTGATATAAGAGAATAAAACCAAGGCTCCTGCATCTAATGTGCAAAGATTGAGTGTACAGTAGCAATCAGCTTACTAGTGCTTGCTGCAAGTAATCTTATAGTGCAAGACTGATAAGTACAGTTTATTTTGTCATCTCCTGAAAGAAAACATTTCGTGAAGCACGCCCAGTGAAAAATTCAAATGTTGTCCGATGTACAAACACTTGGAAGATTTTACTTACTCTCATTCAACCTCGGAATCACTTCTGTTTCAAGCAGTTCATAACCATGGGTCTTTCACTTTTCCTTTTACAATCACAAAGCCTTCTTTAGGCTTCAGCCTTCCTGTATATTTTATTCATTGGTTAAGCTTACAAATGTCAATATTTTGTGACACTTATGAACTCAAAAGTATACTTCGGTGTTTCAATCTGCAAATGAAATATTCCTGAAATAGAAACCAATTGTATATTTTTCATAAAAACAGAAAATGCCAGATAAACTCAGCAGGCCTGGCAGCATCTGTGGAGAGAGGAATAGGGTTGATGTTTCAAGTCCATATGACCTCATCAGAGCCAAAAAAGAGTCATATCGACTCCAAACATTCACTTTGTTTCTCTCGCCACCGATACAGCCAGACCTGCTGAGTTCATCCAGAATTTTCTGATTTTCTTTCACATTTCCAGCAGCATTTTGCTTTTATTTTAGTGTAAATTTTGCTTTTATTTTAGTGTATATTTTTAAAATGCAATTTAAAAGTAAAACATTCTCAATATCTATAACTAAAGGAATGTCAGTTTATAATCTATAACATTTGAAGTCAGACAATCAAGTTACTCTCAAAGAATTGTGTAAACTAAAGACAATAATGGTCATTTAGAAAATCATGAAAATTGCAGTAAACATACCTCAAATTTCCAATCTCTGTGGTATTTTGCTTTTCTCATAACTAAGTGACACAGACAACATGGTGGGACAGTGATTAGCACGGTTGCCTCACAGCGCCAGGGACCAGGGTTCGATTCCCAGCTAGGGTTCCTGTCTGTGTGGAGTTTGTATGTTCTCTCCGTGTCTGCGTGTGTTTCCTTTGAGTGCTCTGTTTTTCTCTCACAGTCAAAAAATGTGTGGGTTAGGTTGATTGGCTATGCTAAATTAACCCTAGTTTTGGGGGATTAGCAGGGTAAGCACATGGGGCTACAGGGATAGGGCCTGGGTGGGATTGTTGCCAGTGCAGACTTGATAGGCCAAATGGCCTCCTTCTATAAGGACTCTATGATCCTAAGTGTATTCCACTGATAAAATAACTTTTGCATTCACTTCCTTCAGTAGGGAACTCATACAGATTCTTATCTGATGTGTGAACTGTACTCTATGTATGCTTCCTACATCTTTTTAAATTATTATTTTATTTTAACCTTTAAATAAATACAGACTACATCACAAAAATGAAATAAAAGATTTTGATATTAAAAGGGTAATATTGCAGTATTAAATCATTTTGGTGTTGGTTCCCTTCTTACACAATTAAAGCTGTGAAGAGTTAATGGGGTGACAATCTTTCTGAAACCTTTCCAGTGAGGTTGGACTGTGGGAGGAAATCGGAGCACCCGAAGGAAACCCATGCAGACAACGTGCAAACCCTAGCTGGGAATCAAATCTGGGTCCCTAGCGCTGTGAGGCAACAGTGCTAACCACTGTGCCGCCATGTCATCTGTGTCACTTAATTATGAGAAAAGCAAAATATCACAGAGACTGGAAATTTGAGATATGTTTACTGCAATTTTCATAATTTTCTAAATGACCATTATTGTCTTTAGTTTACACAGTTCCAAAGAACTTTGAGAGTAACTTGATTGTCTGACTTCAGAAGTTATTGATTATAATTTTTTAATGCACAAAACATCTAAAGATGTTTGATTAATACCCAACTTCGATGACTACCTCAATCCCCTGTCAAAATGTAATTCAACTTCAATTGTCTACTCCCCAAGTTCACTGCTCTTGACTAAAACTATGATAAAAAATAATAAATAGTTTTTAAGTTTAAGTTTATTTATTAGTATCACAAGTAGGTTTACATTAACACTGCAATGAAGTTGAAATTCTTCAGTGAAAATCCCCTAGTCCCACACTCTGGTGCCTGTTCAGGTACACTGAGGGAGAATTTAGCATGACCAATGCACCTAACCAGCACATCTTTCAGACTGTGGAAAAGAAACCCACTCAGACATGAAGAGAACATACAAACTCTACACAAACAGCAACCTAAGTTGCGAATCAAACCCAGGTTCCTGGCACTGTGAGGCAGCACAGCTAACCACTATGCCATAGTGCTGCCCTATTATGTAAAATCAGAGATAATTGGGAATGTAACGTTATCAATTCCATTCTCTTGTACAAACATGGTAAAGTATGTAAAACAGTAATGGCCTACGATTACAAAACAGTAAATGGGCAATATAATTAAGTAATAATGAGCAGCCATTACATTCTATCTGGAACTGAATATTAGACAGGACGGATCATTGAATTCTACAAGTGGTTTGTAGTCCTTCAGTGCTGCCTCAGTCCATTTGGTCAACGGATGGGCTTAAATCAGGATCTGCAAAAGTAGAGTTGGCAACAATGTAATCTCATGTAAAAAGTATGTGCTGGTACCTGCTTTGAGGAGAGTAAAGGATCAAGAGTAAAGGAGTAAAGGGTGGCCAGTGAGTTTAAACCAAGGCTTTACCCTAGATGCAGTTTTTCAAAGCCATCTCAGTTTTTTGGCTGAGACAAAGTGTTAGATCAAGTCTGGGAGGGGGTGCAATGCCTCATCCTGTCAGTTTGGATCCTGTTTGCTTGAGCTCAAGATGGGTTGCAATATCTTGTCTTGTCAACTTGGATCTGGTTTATCCGTCAAGTGGGGACCATGATTGAACTTAAATCTGAATTTCTTTTTGATTAGAATTTAAGTACAGAATAGTACCAATAAAAAAAGTTACATTGCATAGTGCAGGTAAGCTTGCTAAATTTCCAGATTTGACCTCGAGGTTAAAGAATAATCTCCAGAATATTATTGTGAACAACCTAGAAGAAAAATCATTGGGTTATTAAAATAAAATATTGGTGGGATTTTATAGCCTCGCTTGTCCCAAAACTGTAAAATCCTGCCCGAGGTCAACGGACTTTCCCATTGTCTGTCCCTTGCCTGCTCTGATTCCTGTGGCAGGCGGGGCAGTAAAATTCTAGCCATTATATGTGATTTACATTTTCTTTGAGAATTTTCAATTATTATTTTTGAAAGATACTGGAGTTGGCAATATGTAGCTCTTTGACTGAGAGTCAAGAAGCAATCAAAGAGGTAATAAACAAATTGATTTTAATTCAAAAAGTTTTTTAAAAAACTCAAAAGTTTTCAAAATGTAAAAATCTGAAACCTGTCCCCAACTGGTCAGGAACCCACTCTCTTTCAGTGAGGTGGGAGAGGGACCTGAGTGACAGTCCTGCTCCTGGGGTGAGGTGCTCATTTAAATACTTTAATGAGACTGCATATCTTAGAGTGTCTTCCAGCTGACTGTCTGTCTGGTTGACTGTCTGTCTCACTGACTGGCTTCAGCACACCCGACAACTAAAGAGAGGTAAGGACTCCAATGTGGAACAGATAAGTGCATTAAAAGACCAGGAAAAGCAGCAGTGCTTAGATTCTTATAGTGCAGAAGGAGGCTATTTGGCCCATCCGGTCTGCACTGACCACAATCCTACCTAGCCCCTATCCCCATGTATTTAACCTACTTATCCCCCGACACTAAGGGGCAATTTAGCATAGCCAGTCAGCCAAACCCGCACATCTTTGGGCCAGAACACTTTGGAGGAAACCAGGTGACACAGACAGTGACCCAAGCCAGGAATCGAACATGGGTCCCTTGTGCTGTGAGGTAGCAGTGCTAACTACTGTGCCACCATGCTGCCCAGTCAACCAAGCTCCACCTAACCACGAACCCCACCCCTACCACCACCACTGTGATGACTGAACTCTATGATTACTGAACCCTGATCCCCACTCTCATCCTAATCTCTGCCTGACTTTCCACAATCGTCCCTTCCCCAATCCTCTGAACCATGCAGTTCCCACTCCCACAGCCCTTACCCCATCCACATCACCTCCTACCCCCGAGCAACAGGAATTTACCTGCTCCTGGGCTTTTGCCCACTTTTGTCCGGCCCTTCTACATCTTCCCTCCTCCCCAATCAGGCAAAAACACACACACACACACACACACACACATACATACACAAATATACACACACAGATGAACTAGAGTTCAGATCTCAGAGTTCATGACCTGAACTCCACCCACCTCCACCTGAAAATGATTCCCTAGTAAATATCAAGGTCAACGAGTCTCTTAACAGTACACTGGATGCAGGAAGGTGGTGAGTTCCAAGGACTGACGTGTTGGGCAACCAATGGTGGAAATATGGGGTCAGGGCCATTGAAGGCAAGAGATCATGGAAGATCTCCAATTAGATTTGGCAACCTTAAGTGCAGAATCAGTCCAATATTCAAACATAGATTTGCCTACTAGATTCGCTTTTTTGGTTTCAAACTTTGACAAATTACCACTCAGGCTTAAATAGCAACAGAGAATTCTCTATTACCATTCACATGCTAGCAATTGGCTGACATCCTAGCACAGGTTAAGATGCAGCGTTAGGCTTTTATCTGATTGTTCTCAAGTATGGTTAGGTGGGGAGCATTCAGCCACCCTGAAAGCTGCACTCTGGCACTTTTAATGAATAATAGATTTTGGCTATAAGTAACATTGAAGGCAATGTTTCGGTCACCACAGTAACTAGTAGCAGCACAGAGCAGAATCTAAGTGAGAAAAGTCAGCCAAAAATGAACTTGTGTGCACATATGGTTCTGGTTACATTCCAAACTGGCAACAAAGAAGTTCAAGGCTTGCTTGCCTAGTACAATGGTTGAGCATAAGGAGGTAGCAAGATCCACTTGCACTCTATATATTACACTCTCATAAACCATTGTGTTTGACACAAAAAAATTGTTACGAGAAAAGGATTAGGGAATGCTTTGGATTTGGCCTTCAGCCTTCAGGGCAAGTTCTTTGATGTGATGGTTGATTCATGCCAATAATGTTGTACTTTTCAAAATTATATGTTGTTAAATAGAGGTCAGCCCTTTTTCACCAGAGTATTACTTTGAAATACCTCCAACAGGCTTTTTTTTAGTATCTTGTTTCTCCACCTGAAAGAAAGTGTTTCAAGCAAGTTGAAGATAATAGAAAGCTTATTTATAACCATGTTTGGGCTAACTTCATCATGTCCCCTACTCCATAACATGGCTGTTACTCATTTTCAGAGGCAAAATGAACTTGGCATGTAGGAACCTTGAAGCAATACTGCCTTAACATTCATCAATCATTTGTTTGCAAGAACATTTCAACCATGCATTCGAAATAGCCCATTTGTTGCTGACTCTAATCATGACAGAGATTTTCATTTGCTTCTCCTTGCTTTGCCTCCACTGAACACATTTAGCAAGTTTTCTACTGTAGTGGAGAGCAGCAGTTTGTTTATTCATTCATGGGACATGGGCATCGCTGCTTGGCCAGCATTTATTTCCCATTCTTATTTGTCTGTGGGCAGTTGAGTGTCAACCACATTGCTGTGGCTCTGGAATCACATGTAGGCCAAACCAGATAAATATGTAATGTCCCTAAAGGACATTAATGAACCAGATAGGTTTTTCCGACAATGGTTATCAGCAAATTCTTAATTCCAGATGTTTTTTATTGAAGTCAAATTCCACCATCTGCCATGGTTGGATTTGAACCAGGATCCCCAGTTTCTGGATGAATAGTCTAGCGATAATATCATCACCTCCCCTCACAGAAAAAAAACCTTTCCCTGTCAAGTGGATTTTATGAGGTTTAGCTCACCTGCTAAATGTTACTTCCTTGTATCTGATATTGGAAGCCAGGAGCTGTCCTCTCCCACAATACTGCATGGTTGCAGATGGTGGCAAACCAACTGAATAGAGAGGAAAAGGAGGAAACATAAATTTAAAAACAAAACAGTATTTAAGATCATTTTTTATTTGTTCATCGATGTGGGGGTCATTGGCAATGTGAGTATTTATTGTCTGTCCTTAACTGCTCCTGAGATGGTTCTGGTGACCTGCTTGTTGAACCACTGCAGCCCATGCAGTGTAGGTGCACCCACAGAGCTATTTGGATTGAGTTACAAGATTTTGACCTAGTGATAGTGAAGGAACAGCAATATATTTCCAAGTCAGGGTGTGTGACTTGGCAGAGAAACTGCAGGCGGTGATGGTCCCATGCACTAGCTGCCCTTGTTTTTCCAGGTGGTAGAGGTCATTAGTTTGAAAGGTGCTGTCAAAGACTCCATGGTGATTTGTCACAGAGAACCTTACAGATGATGTTGAGGGGAAGAGCCGGGCCACTCAACCAAGCCAGCAAGTTTGAGGAAGGCTGGGCAATAAGTCAAAGATGAGGAGGGGAAGAGGCCAGATAGGCAAGCCACCACTGGGAGAGCAGAACAACAAGGTCAGTGAGTGAGCAGGAGCAAGTTGTACCCCAGGCACAGCTGACTGGGCAAGCGAGGGGGAGACTGAAGCCATTCCATAGCCAGGCAGCCAGTGAACCAGCGCAACAGTGAGATTATTGTAAACAGGAGCAACTTGAAGCCCAGGGCTGAGGAGGGCAAAAAAATCTTGCTGATTCAGAAAATTCGTTTGTTAAAATCAGTCAATATGACACGACACAATCAACCTAGCAATCAAAAGTACAGAAAATTGATGTGAGGCAAAAAGACTGCCATTTTTCTTTAGAAAGTTTGAAGCACTGAGCAGCACACAAACTATACATTCATCCTCACCCACCAAATGGGTGAATTATCTGCTGACTTCAACATATCGATTTCCAGAGATACCACATTGCCTGAAAAGGTTGAACAAGAAGTTCAAGAATAAGCAGAAGTGGCACTGTGACACAGTGGTTAGCACTGCTACCTCACAGTGCCAGGGTTCAATTCCTAGCTTGGGTCATTGTCGGTGTGGAGTTCACACATTCCTCCTCCTCAGCCCTCGCATGCAAGTTGAGAGTCACCCTGTTGCTCCCGTCAGTGACTGCCAGTCAGCTTCTGCCCTCCTTGTTTGGCGCTTGTAACCTCCAAGATAAGCTCACAGCCTTGCTGATAGCTCTGATTACCTGGCCTTTTCAGGCTTGGTGAACAAACCTAGGTTGCTGCTGCTTGAAAAAATATTTTTAAAAATCGTCTTTACTGTCTGCATGGGTTTCCTCCGGGTACTCCGGTTTCCTCCCACACTCCAAAGATGCACCGGTTAGGTTGATTAGCCATGCTAAATTGCCCCTGAGTGTCAGGGGGACTAGCTAGGGTAAATACATGGGGCTATGAGGATAGGGTCTGGGTTGGATTGTTGATGTAGAGGTTGGGCCGAATGGCCTTCTTCTGCACTCTCGGGATTCTATGATTCTATGAAAAAGTAGATCCTGTGGGAATGGAACTAACAGATACTGCTCAACTCATTCTTCTACAGCTGAAGTCAGGGAAAAAACCTAGCCTGAAGGCATTGCCTTATGGCCAACATCAGTTCCACTGAGTTTTAAATAGGTAAGAGAACATAGATAATATGGAAGATTTGAGGAAAGAGTTTGATATTGTAGGCCAAAGTCCCATTTTCTGTGACTGAAAAGAAATGGCATTATGGAAAAAGAAACTTGTTGATTTTTTCAGAAATCTCTAAGCATGTCTAATGTTATGTTTGCAAATTAGCATAGAAAGCAGAGAGTATCAGTGGAAGGGTACTTTTCTAACTGGAGGTCTGTGACAAGCGGTGTTCCATAGGATCAGTGCTGGGGTGTCAGTTGTTTGTAATATATGTATATAATATATGTATATATATGAATGATCTGGAGGAAAATGTAGGTGGTCTGATTAGTATATTTGCAGATTATACAAAATTGGGGGAGTAGCGCTTAGTAAGGAGATTATCAGAGGATACAGCAGGATACAAGTCAGCTGGAGACCTGGGCCGAAATACGGTAGAAAGATTTTAACTCAGACAAATGTGAGGTGATGCGTCCTGGAAGGTCTACTGCAGAAGGACAGTAAATGTAGAGCCCTTAGAAATATTAGCATACAGAAGGATCTAGGCAAGCAAATCCACAGTTCCCTGAAGGTGGCAACTCAGGTGAACAAGGTAGTCAAGAAGACATATGGCATGCCGGCCTTCATTGGTCAAGGCATTGAGTATAGAAATTGGAAAATCATGTTGCAGCTATATAAGACTTTGGTTAGGCCACATTTAGAGTATTGTGTACAATTCTGGTCGCCACATTACCAGAAGGATGTTGATGCTTTGGAAAGGGTGCAGAAGAGATTTATTAGGATGTTGCCTGGTTTAGAGGATATGGACGATGAAGAAAGGTTGAACAAACTTGGAGCATTGGAGGGTGATGGGGAACCTGATAGAGGATGATGGGGAACCTGATAGAGATAGATAATCACACAAGATTATGAGAGTGTTGGTTATAGTGGATAGTCAGGGCATTTTTCCCAGGGTTGAAGGGTCAGTTACTCAGGGGCACATGTTGAAAGTGAGAGGGGAAAGTTTAAAAGAGATGTAAAAGGCAAGTTTTTCACACAGAGGGTGGTGAATGCCTGGAATGCGCTGCCGGAGGAGATAGTGGAAGCAGATTGTATAACAATGTTCAAGAGGCATCTGGATAGATACATGAATAGAGGGACCATGTAGAGGCAAGAAAGAGTTAGATTAGAGAGGCATCTGTTTCGGCACAGACTTGGTAGGCCAAAGGACCTGTCCCTGTGCTGTACTGTTCTTTGTTCTATTCCCTGACCCCAGTAAAGGGAAACACACATTTGTCGATGAGTGCTCTGACTGGAGAAATGTTGGAACAGATCTTGCTAATCATGAAACTTCCAAAAGTCACATAAGGCTATATGCGTGTTTGTTCAAAGATGTAGATCATCTGGAAGAATTGATTCTGTATGATCAGCTCAGCTTGAAGCTTTCTCTTACTGCAGGAAAGTGCTAAGACATGTTGTAGTCATAGTGAAACTTTATCTTCCTTGGGAGTTCCTTAAAGAGGTCATGATGACTCATTGATGTCAAGCCGAAAAGTAATTCTTTAGCCTGCCTTGAATATCTCAGTGAATTTGACAAGCTTCTCAAAGAACGGTTGAAAAGCTCTCAATATTATGGCTAGAGAAGACCAACTTTTTAACTCATAGAACCCATGATGAATTCATCATCGTCATGGCACAGCGGCTCCGAAACCAATTCATTAATGAAGTTAAAACTGCGAAACATTATTCCATAACAGTTGATTCAACACCCGATGTGAGACATGTGGACCAATTAACATTCATTTTAAGATGCATGACTAATGATGATGAAGTTGTAAAACGATTTGTCTGTTTTGTCCAGCTACAATCCCACACATCAGGCGACAACTGTTTTGAAAATCATTGCAAATTTAGGTTTGGACATCAATAATTATCGTAGGCAGATCTTTGACAATGCCGCAAATAAGGCAAGAAAATATTCATGTCTACAAGATTGAACAATACAAGCCCTTGTGCATTACTCATCCCATGTTCCAGTCACTCCTTGAATTTAATCTGCAATGCTGCAGCTGAATCATGTGAAGGAGCCATACATTTTATGATGGCCTCTGCTGGCACTACAGGAACCTTAGACAAAGGTGAGCCAGTCAGAGAGGCAGGCCCTGGTGAGAGGGAAGGAAGGTCATTGCAAAGATTCTTTCTTCTGGGTTGCTCATTTACCAGGAATGGATCACTCTATTGGCCACAGAATGCCCAATTAGGAGCACCACCCTGCTAGGGTTCATCTGACAGTCTTCCCACATGGCCTGGCCCCCATCCACCAATGCCAGCAATTGCTGGAATGATGCCGTTAAGTGGACACTTAATGGCTTCATGGACTTGAATTGGCCTTGGGGTGGGAAGGCCATCCTAATCCTTCCTCATCCCTGATTTAAATGGGAGAGGCCTTCCCATAGGCCTTCTTGCCCTATTGTTTGCACACCACACAACCCTTAAAAAGCACAGGCTGTAACATTGCAAAGTCTCCATGTCTGTTCCTTTTTGCGTTGACTAAACAGTAAACTGACTTCCTGGAAACAAGGCTACAAGCAACTAATTTTATAAAATGCAGAAAGACCATTCCTTCCAAAGAATTCTTAAATGACTTTCGCTGTTTAATTCACCTAAATTACTCTTCAGGAGTGACGATGTCTTTACATCTGTAATGTGTGTTTTTCAAATCAAGAAATTTGTGTGAATTATGAACAATTTTTTTAACTTGTAAGAGTGCACTGTTCTCTTTAGCTGTACTTGCCTTGCATGTATAACTTTGTAAGTCTAATGAAACCCATACTTATTTACTTTGCTGGGTTTGGAGGTTGGGAACTCCAATTCTTGCTGAACCATGGGCCTTTCGCACATGTGTTGGCTGTGAACTGCTGCATACGTGCAGTTTGTTTATTTTATGTTCTTCCGCTCAAGGTTTGCCGTGCATGTCTGTGCAAAAGGGAAAAGGAATGATGGCATGAAAAAAAACACATCAGGTAACCTGGTGCTATTGCTGAGTGAGTGTCCCATGGCACGGGACTAGGGAGGGGGACAGGGAGACATTCCAAAAGGAAGTCCCAGTTAAGGGATAAAGACAGGATCCAATTCGGCTAACTTAAAATAAAGGGGCAGAGAAATAGGCTCTAAATTAAAGAAAGAATTTCAGGGAGCAGACCTTAAGCAAAGTGGGTGCAAGAGAAGCTTTGAAGATCCAAGGAGCCAGCCAAAGGTAGGTTAACCTGTGCTGTGAGCCATTGGGGCACATTTACTCTTTGGGCTTGACACAGCCGAAGATCTGAAATTGTGCTTGGAAGGTGAAGCTTGCGCATATTTGGAAATTCAGAGAAAAAGAATTTTAGAAGATGAAATTGAAACTCTATTGGTGGGTCATTGTTGAAGCCATGTGATTGTAAGAAATTCTTAGTGAGAATGCCAAGGCATGATCTTAAAAGGTGGAGATTGGAAACCTACATGAGAGAAACAAAGTTTCAGTGAGATTGAGTTTTTTTCATTCATTCATGGGACATGGGCGCCACTGGCTGGCCAGCATTTATTGCCATCCTTAGTTGCCCTTGAGAAGGTGATGGTGAGCAGCCTTCTTGATTCGCTGCAGTACATGTGTTGTGGGTTGACTCACAATGCTGTTGGGAATTCCAGGATTTTGACCCAGCAACTGCGAAGGACCGGCAATATATTTCCAAGTCAGGATGATGAGTGGCTTAGAGGGAAATTTGCAGGTGGTGGTGTTCCCATTTATCTGCTGCCCTCGATCTTCTAAATGGAAGTGGTTGTGGGTTTGGAAAGTGCTGTCTAAGGATCTTTGGAAAATTGCTGCCGTGCATCTTGTAGATAGTACACATTGCTGCTACTAAGCGCTGGTGGGATTGAATGTTTATAGATGTGGTGCAAATCAAGCAGGTTGCTTTGTCCTGGATAGTGTCAAGCCTCTTGAGTGTTGTTGGAGCTGCACCCATCCAGGCAAGTGGGGAGTATTCCATCACACTCCTGACTTGTGCCTTGTAGATGGTGGATAGACGGTGAGTTATTGGTAGATGGTAGATGGTAGATAGATGGTGAGTTATTCACAATATGATAAATACCTGGGTGGGTTGGTGAGAATTCCATGGAGTTGGGTTAGTTGCATCTGTCATCTATTGTGTAATGTTGGTGTGTCTGACCACAGTTTGCCTGTTAATTCCCATCTACCTTGCACTTATCTTGAATGTTACAAGTTATATATTGTAAATTGTTTTATCTTTTTGGATTTGTAAAGTTTATTTTTGTTTCTTCCAAACCCTTGGAATCTTGTGGCATTATTCACATGGTGAACACCTTGTATCTTAAACTTCATCTGCATGAAACAATAAGTTATTGGTCCCTAATTAGATTTACCCCAGTTCCCGATATCAGATCAAGGATCATAACGTTGAGTGAATGCCATAGAGTGAAATTTCAGGATGGGCATCGATAAACAATCCCTTTTCTTTATTTAAACCAAAGAAAAACTTGCTGCTGGTTATCCAAACTGTCCTCACATTTACAGGTTAAAAAGCACATGAACCTTCATCTCAAAAGTTTACTGGGCAGCACAGTGGTTCGCATACAAAGGAAGCAGAAAATGCAGCAAAGCTATATGATGTTCTGGAAATATCTGCTCAGGATTTGGGAGTGCTTATAACTGTGTAACAAGGCTAATATGACCACATCTTAATAGGGGGGATGTTATTCTTTAGTATGGACTTACAAAAGTTAGCACGAGTGAAAATCAAAGATTCTAATTTCAAACCATTCATTTTCATTGGATTTACCCTCATGAATTATTCCATTTAATAGTAAGCATATCCTTTAATTTCAATGCATAAAAGATCAGTTAGCAACAGACTGTCATCATGTCAGGCTGCCCTGGGTTTGAACCCAGGCACCAGTGCTGAAAGATAAGGCGAGATTTTAACTGATCCACAGGGATTACCATCCACCTTGGTTTCTCAGTAATCAGACAGAGTGGGTGGGAAGACACTGCAAATCTGCCAAAGGAAGGATTTCTAATTAAAGGGACCCCAGCAGGGGTCAGAATGGCTGAACTGGGTATGGATTCCTGAGGCTGCAGAAATCACAGGAAATGGGGGGGGGGGAGTTTCCCTCCTCGGGCCTCTCACTCTTACCTGGATTCCTACTGCTAATAACATGACGAAGACACCAGTTTCAAACCATGCAGGTGTATATGTAAGCGGACAGCCGGAGGATGGTCCATCCACCTGGAAACAGTGCTCTGTGAACATTCGTGGGGGCATGACATGGGTGTGGCCAAACCACACACTCTGACTTTCCAAGCATTCCCCTGTAGACACTCCGCAGGATATGACTTCATGTGGCTCTATCTCTTCTGCCTCCAGGGCCTCAGATCCCAATCGGAACATCAGCCAACACTAAGATTCACCCTCATATTTGTGTCTCACACTCATGCTTCACAGTTACCTTCTACAAATATTGCCCTTGTCTCCTTTCCACAGAATCTATTTCTCAACTCAGAATTCTCTGCTTTCTACTCTTGCAGGAGAAGAGTGTGCACAGTTTTGGAAACAGGCAGAGACCCTGGGGGCGAGGATAGGTCTTCCAATCACATTCATCTTGATAGCATCTAGCAATGTATGCCCACCTGGTGCAATGGGAAGAAGCTCTTGTTCCAAATCACTGTAGATGTCACCAACAACATCTCATGAGAGCCTTAGCCTCCCAAGGCAGCAAAGGAGAGAAAGAAGCTATATAGCTCCTCCAGATCAAGTATTTGTTTTAAATGTACACTTTAGTAGTGGGCTCCAATCATCCAATTGGCCAACCCTTCACACAACTGACCCACTACATGTTACATTCAGGGAAAAACAATTTCTGATTTGGATCGGTAAATAATATTTGTATTCTCAATGACACCCTGCAGTGGCACATCTTCAGCAATCCATCCAGTTTGCAATGAAGAAACTGAAGATTTTGGTAGTACAGGATTTGATCTGAAAAAAGTGATGTATGGGCTAGTTTTGAGCAGCTTTAGGATACATCAATTCAGTGTTGATTGATAGAACCTAACAACCCTGTGGTTTTATGAAGTGAAAGTGTCCCATCTGTTTTTTCAGTGTATTATCTCGAATCCACACATCAGATTATGCTCATTCTGTCTCTGCCCTACATTGCACTCGTCACACCACGCCTGAGAACATAACATTAGGACAAGGAGCCAGTAAGTATGGTTGTGCCAAGCTGTTAGGAATGGAGTGCCACTGCCTCCTGAGCTTCAAGCCTTTTTTAAACATTAACTTTGAACTAAAGTTGGAGTTGAAAGAACTGAACAATCCTTCCATCCTAAAGCAAGCACAAAAGATGAAAAGAAGGACATGGTGTTGGAGAATTAAATTTCTCAAAATGTAGGAGGAATTTCTTGGTTTGATTATAGTATCATAGAATTCCTACAGTTCAGAAAGAAGCCATTTGGCCCATCAGTCTGCACTGACAACAATCTCACCCAGGCCCTATCTCCATAACCTCATGTATTTACCCTGATAATCTCCCTGACACTAAGGATCAATTTAGCTTGGCCATCTGTGGAGCAAATGTGGTGACCAAATAAACCTGTTGAACTTTAACCTGGTGTTGTGAGACTTCTTACTGTGATTACCCCAGTCCAACGCCGGCATCTCCACATATGTGGAACATGAGAGGAAGCTGGAGCACCCGGAGGAAACCCACGCAAAGGGAGAGCATTAAAACTCCACACAGACAGTCACTCGAGATTGGAATTGAACCCTGGTCCCTGGCACTGTGAGGCAGCAGTGTGCCACTGTGCTAGACTAACATTAAAGAATCAGTATTGTATCTGTACTGTAACTAACTGCTCCATTCTTATAGCAATTGCCACAAATTTGAAAGAGAGGTTTCTGGGATGTTGTCTGTTGTTTATTCATTCAGCTTGATAAAAAAATATTGGGCCACCGTTCCCTGAAATACAGATACATATTTTCAGCATTGATATATTGCTGCCTTCTTTAAAATGTTGCAGCTCAGCCCTGGGAATTGCTATCTGTTGTCACACTTCACTGAGTTGCTTTAGGTCACCAGACAATAAGTGGACTTGGTCCGTTTTGATTTAATAATTCAATTAGTGTTAGTAATTAGCAACAGGAAATTAAAGGGAAAATATTGATAGCCAGCATGTATCTTAATCATGAGTTGTTAAAGACATTGCTGTAATTAGTGCTGGAAAACCAACAAGATGAGCAGTAAGATTACTGTAAAAGCAGCCCTTTTGATGCATTACCATGTAGACTTCACTCACTGCTCCCATTAATATAGACATCCTGCAAAACAAAATCAATATTGAATATTCTGCAAAATATTGAATGTTCTTTTAACATCTGTATACTAGTCATAGATGTAGCTGTGGCCTATGGATAAAAATCCTCTCCAAGCTCAATACGTTAAAATTACAAGTTTTTTAAGTTTTAAGTTTATTTATTAATGTCACAAGTAGATTTACATTAACATTGCAATGAAGTTACTGTGAAAATCCCTTATATGTAATACTATACATATAAATCTGTAATTGAAACAGAAAATGCTAGAACTATGAAATAGCTCACTCAATTTTTGTGAAGGAAAATACAGAATAATATTTCTGCTGTATATTTGGATTTATTTCCCCTGTTTTTACTGTGTTTCAGGTAACGTTTACAAGTGAATCATGGTTTCCTTCAACCTCCAGAGTGCTTCAACTTCCCCATTATCATCAAGTAGGATACTGAACGAAAAACTCTTGTTAGACTCCTTTAGGCCATGTTAATACCAAACAAATGCATCCAGCAGTAACATAACAAAAGAATTATAATGTATACCCAGGTAGAATATCTCAAATCTGGCTATCCGAAAACTGGCAATGTCAAAACATTGACATTTTTTTTATAACTGCCATGCATGAATTTTAGTTATTATTGAATGAGTGAAGTAACCTACTGGATTGTTTGGCTGGGTGCTGCATTGGTATACCAACCTGATATCAGTTTCGTGCGCCTTTCTTTTCCCATGCAACCCTCAACACAACTCGAACTGGCCTGAAACATCTGACCCAAACTGCCCAACATGAAAGCCAGCAAGAGACAAATCGGTTTTGAGATTGTGTGTGTGTGAGTGTTTACACTGCCTTTTAAAATTTACTACCTTACAACATGAATGGTAAAGTTGAGGCTAAGGTTAGCTTTTGCATATAATTGCTCTTTAACTTTGTCCTTATCCACTATGGAAGTTCTTTGACAGATCTTGTTTCTTTCAGATAGTTTTTCTGGTCACATAAAGTTTAAGTTTATTTATTAGTGTCACAAGTAGACTTTACGTTGGCACTGTAATGAAATTATTGTGAAAATCTCCCTGTTGCCGCATTCCAGCAACCTGTTCGGGTACACTGAGGGAGAATTTAGCATGGCCAATGCATCTAACCAGCACGTCTTTTGGACTGTGACAGGAAACCAGAGCACCCCGAGGAAAGGCATGTTAACTCGATACAGACAGTGATCCAAGGCCTGGAATCAAGCCCAGGTCCATGGCACTGTCAGGCAGCAGTGCCACTGTGCCAGTCTGCTGCCAATAGACTCTTATCATGGTCTCCAGACCAAACTGAAATATTTATATAGAAACAAGTTGAAAATATAGTGACAGCTGGGCAGAATTAAAATGATTTTAGTGGCTTTTAAGGGGTGTCTTGACAATTCACAAATAGGATAGGAATAGAGAGGTATGGTCCTGGGAAGGGTAGGAGGTTTTAGTTCAGTTGGGCAGCATGGTCGGTGGAGGTTTGAAGGGCCAAAGTGCCTGTTCCTGTGCTGTAACTTTCTTTGTTCTTTGACTGTTCTTTTAACCTTAACATTAGAAAAGCACCAAGCCCAGTGTGACATTTTGATTCCCACAGATTATTCAAATCAGAACACTTCAATGCACTCTCCTGTTCTAGAACTGAGTCATACATTTATGAAAAATACTAGGTCTGAGCCCTGCTGCAAAATTCTTCAATGTGACTGGGTCAGGAAAGAAAGAAATTAGCCAAGAATCCTTCTTATGACCACATTGAACTGATCCCTGCCTGAAAATGGATGTTGGATCATTTGGGTGAGGACAATTAGCTGTGAGCAAATAACCAGTTAGTGCTCAATTCCCCTGAATTTTTAAAAACTTTTTCCCCCATTCTTAAAGTTACAAAGCCAATGTTCAGAATGGAACAGGGCAAACCCAAATCCAATCCTTGTTTGCTCCAAAGACCTATTTGAAATTCCAATTGAATCAAATTCCTGGTCCCCACAAGAGAGCCAAACAAGCTCCAAGCTGACCAGGTATGGAATTGCACCCCATCTTGGACTTGATCTTGCCCAAAGATTGATCTTAGCCAAAAGGCCAGCAAAAAATAATTCCCCTGATACCTCAATTAGAAAAGACAGCTGACCCAAACAAATTGTAAAGGTTACAGGTTCAATGGTGGGTTCTGCCTCTGCTGATTTGCTTACAGTCAGAGTGGGTGCACTGCAATTGGTTTCAGTGTTGCCTACGCTAGGAAAGGAGATACTGGGGATGGTGAGGGTGGGACCACAAATGTGCAACACCTCCCCACGTAGGTGGAATGCTGGCCACACGTGATCACATGGTTTGCTAATCAATTAGATATTCATGTTGAAGGAGCCCAGCCAATCACGCTGGCGAGGATGGGTAGTAAGTCACTGGGACCTCATGAGATCAAAAATCCAGGCACAATATTAGAGGGTACCTGGATAGGCATTCATTCCTTGCAAGCCCACGGCATTAATGTGTTTGATTTCAATATCAGTCAATGCCTCAAGCTTCTGCTACCTTCTGCTCATCTTTCTTCCCCTAGATGACACATGTTCATCCTCCATCACTTTTCACCTTCCCTTCATAACACCACACTCTCACTCCATCCACCCTTGCCATGCCTTCAGACCCCCAACTAATCTCCCATTACCATTGACCAGTTACCATTCATACAAGTGCTACTGCTCATCAATAGTCAGTCGGTGCCTGGCAGCCTGAAGCTGCCCCTCCCTTACCCTCAATCTGCCATCCATCCTCCATGACCCTCTCACTATCCTTGACATCTCTATTACCTTCAAATCACCATTGATCTTCCCTTTATAGCCATTGATTGACCCACAACCAAGCTTGACCTATCATCTCTAGACATTGACCATTGCTATATACTTCTGCATCCTCCCTCTATCTCCTAACAGACTTCAAAGGACTGTCACCTCCCTCCCTCCCTCTCTGCATCCCAATCAGCCCTGGCCTGTACCCCTTTCACTGCCACCATTTGATCTCAATGCATCAATGTCTTCCCTTCCCTGCAAGCTTCTCATGCAAGAAAAGGAAGTACCTGCTCGGTTGAAATCCACCAGGAAGACTATCTCACCTGCTGCATGCCACACTGATGCAGCGGTGAATCTAAAACCATGTGTTTCTTGTTTGTTGATTACTTAGTTTAAAATGTAAACTTAATTCTGGCAAAATTGTGTTTTGATGTTCATACATAACATGCCAATATATTAAAAAGAAGTTCTCAGCACATGCCATTTCAATCTACTGCCAATTGAATACCCTACTTTCATTGGCCTTCTGCTGACTGAACTACCTCTGCCTGCCTCATTTCCCACTTTCAGGACCTTCACGAGATGCTGTCCTGGATTCCAGATTGCTATCTCTTGGTGGTCATCTCCAGCTTTCAACTGAGAGAAAAATTAGGATCAGCTGCAGTGTTCCTTCCCCTAATGAATAATCCTTAAATTCTCAGTGTCCAGGCTAAGACATAAAGAATGGTCTCTTTAAAGAGGTGGCTGGAGCCTATGGCACCCAAGTATAGTTCAGTGATTTCTAGAGGAGGAAGTGTCAGTTTGGAGGGTAGCCCAAAGATGTGCTGGAAATCCCTCATGGAACTTCACAGATAAGTACTGCATGGCATTGACCAGAAGGGCAACTTCTTCCCGGTAAATTCCCTGCGCTGTTAACCATTCAGAAATGTGATTTTAAATTGCAATCTTGGGATGGTTCTGATAGGGTTACTCACAAAAATTTAGAAGAGTTAAAATTTCTTCTAATTTCAGGGTAACCATTATAAAAACCCAGACCAACATCCCCACAAGAATACCGCCATATCCCTGACACAACCCCCTCCACCCCTCCCACCCATGATACACCCCCAACACCATTGGCATGGAACACCCAACTAACCATAGCCCCACAGTATTCCCCACCCCACTAACCCTCCCCATGTGATTTCCCCCACCCACACAGGCCTTTTTGCCATCCATCCCCCCATGGGTCTGACTCTCACCCCCAACCCAACCCAAACCGACAAACCTGCCCGAGATCCAACCCGGCCACCCAACCCCTTATCCAATACCCCATCTGGCAGGCCTGCCTCCACCCCAGACCCCTGACCACTCTGCCTGACCTCCAACCTTGAGGTCTGACCCTAGCCAAGATCAGATCTTCAGCCCGCCTCCAAAGGTCTCAACTCCCCTTCACCTCCCCTAGGCCTGACACTCCATGTCCACCACTCACTCCACAATGTCTGACCCCAAGCGATGTTCAACACTCCCCACCCCACGAGATCATCCTCCACCCCACCTGACCTCCAATTACTCCTGCCCAATCAATAACTGTCCTCCAATCCCTTACCCCGCTCCCCCACGATTTCATAAATTCTATCCACTTACTTTAGGCACTTACCTTTCCCTGGCGTGTCAATTTTAACCAGACCTTTAAAAGTGTGCAAGAGGAGCTGGGGATAACAAAGAGCCAGAGAGGAGCTGAGAGTTCAAAAAAAAAAGTAAGAGATGGAAGAATCATAGAATCCATACAGTGCAGAAGGAGGCCATTCAGCCCATTGAGCCTGCATCAACAACAATCCCACCAAGCCCTATTCTCATAACCCCATGTATTTACACTGTAGTCCCCCTGAAGAGCAATTTAGCATGAACAATCAACATAACCCATACATTTTAACCCACACAGAAAAGAGCATGAGATAGAGCAAGACTGAGAGAGGAGCCAAGAGACTGAAAACAGCGCAAGTGGAGAGACACTGGAGATTAAAAACAGCGTGAGAATGCGATGAGAAATCTGAGTGCTAGCTTGGAGTTTGAAGCTCCTTAGGTGACAGCAGGATTCAAATGTGATGCTGGGTAAGTAAGAACAGCTGATTGGATAAGTACAGTTGGGTGTGTATTTACTACTTGCACCAATTATAGTTTGTGATGTCTTTATTTTGTGGTTTATCATTGTGAGGGCTATATTCTATTGTAACAAAGATCAGACTCATAGGTCGGGATTTTGCAGTCTTGTGTGACCTGAGACTGTAAAATCCCACCTGAGATCAACAGATCTTCTCATTGTCTGCCCCTCGCCCGCTCTGATTCCCCTAGCAGGCAGTGCAGTAGAGTTGTGGCGATATGTAAAATGCTAGATAATCTGTACTACCATTAATGGATTTCTAGTGTAAATTTATATTACTTCTTTTTCATAGGGTAATCACATGATAATCTCACCACAGAACAAATTGGCAAGGTAATAACAATACTCAGAAAAAGTACAGACATATCTGACCACATGGCATTAGTGTAGGTTTTCTACACTGTTTAACTTTTATTTTTTAAATTGATTTTTCCTCTCTAATTTTCTCCCCTCTCTCTTTCAGTTGGGTTTAATTCAGTTCTTGTCCTCCTGTATATTGTCAAAATGTCAGAAGCATGTATTTTGATTTAATTTCACTTATTATTGTCACGCGCAATGCCACACAGACAAAGCATACTGTTTATAGAGAAGGAAAGGAGAGGTTGCAGAATGTAGTTACAGTGATAGCTAGGGTGTAGAGAAAGATCAACTTAATGCAAAGTGGCTCTATTCAAAAATCTGAAGGCAGCAAGGAAGAAGGTTTTCCTGAGTCGGTTGGTATGTGACCTCAGACTTTTGTTATTTTTTTCCTGACGGAAGAAGGTTGAAGAGAGTATATCTGGGGTGCATGGGGTTCTTGATTATGCTGGCTGTTTTCCTGAGGCAGCAGGAAGCGTAGACAGAGTCAATGGATGGGAGACTGGTTTGTGTGATGGATTGGGCTTCACTCATGACTCTGTTGTCTCCTGTGGTCTTGGGCAGAGCAGGAGCCAAAACAAGCTTTGATATAACCAGAAAGAATGCTTTCTGTGGCACATCCGCAAAAGTTGATCGCAGACTTGCCAAATCTCCTTAGCCTCCTGAGAAAGTAGATGCACTGGTGGGCTTTCTTAACTATAGCGTGGAGAGACCAGGGCAGGTTGTTGGTGATCTGGACACCTAGAAACTTGAAACTCTCAACCGTTTCCATTTTGTCCCCGTTGATGTTGACAGGGGCAAGTACTCCACTACATTTCCTGAAATCAATGACGATCCCCTTCATTTTGTTGAGATGGAGGGAGAGATTATTGTTGTCTCACCAGATTCTCTGTCCTGTACTCCATCTCATCATTGTTTGAGATCAAACCCACTATGGTATTATCATCAGCAAACTTGAAAATTGAGTTGGAGGGGAATTTGACCACACAGTCATAGGTGTATAAGAAGTATAGTAAGGTGCTGAGGACACAGCCTTGTAAGGCACTGGTGTTGAGGATGATCATGGAGGAGTAGTTGTTGCCTTTCCTTATTCATTGCGGTCTGTGCGTTAGGAAGTTTGCGATCCAGTCACAGAGGAAGGAGCAGAGCTCCAGAACACAGAATTTGGAGATGAGGTTTGTAGGAATAATGGTGTTGAAGGCTGAGCTGTAGTTAATATATAGGAGTCTGACATATGTGTCTTTGTTATTCAGGTGTTCCAAGGGTGAGTGCATGGCCAGAGAGCTGGCATTTGCTGTGGACCTGTTGCAGCAATAGGCAGACTGTAGTGGATCCAGGCAATCTGGGAGGCTGCAATTGATTCATTCCATGACTAACCTTACAAAGCACTTCATAATGATGGATGTCAGAGTTACCGGACGATAGTCATTAAGGCACACTGCCTGGCTTTTCTTTAGTACCAGAATGATGGTCATCTTCTTGAAGCAGATAGGGAACTCAGGTTAATGTAATGGGAGGTTAAAGACATCTGCGAATACCCCCGCCAGCCGGTTTGCGCAGGACCTGACTGCTTGTCCGGGTACCCCATCTGGGCCAGTTGCTTTTCGTGGATTGACTTTCGAGAAGGCTGCTCTGACATCTGTGATAGTGACCTTGGATATGGTTTGGTTGAGGCTTTCAGGGTGGAGGGCGTACACCAGCTGACCTATTATTTAAAATGAGCATAGAATGCATTGAGCTCATCGGGGAGGGGTGCATTGGTGCTGGTGATTTTACACGCCGTCATGTGTGATTTTCTACAGTGATTGCAGGCAGTTGTTGTTTGTAGGGGACAGCGCAGCTAAGTCTGAACCTGTCCTTATACAATATCCACACCCACGCAGGATTTCCACCAGGGCTTGTTGCACAGTGATGAGAAGAAAGAACAGAATCTAATTGTCGTTCCACTAACCCAGCACACATTGAAAATTAATCTGTGGAAAGGGACATCAACCCGACACTTAGTCCTCAGGACAACTCATTAAATTTTACTTTACTGAAATGAAATATGCTGCTGTGAGCACTTTCATTAGCTCCCTGGCATCCAGAAGATGGGCTTCAATTTAGTTGACAATCTTCACCTAATTAGTGCAAAGATTTGGTACAGAAAAAATCATGCATTTGCATTACTTCCACTCATTCATGCGTGCACTGACATCTCACTTGGCTCTCACTCATGCTGGTAACATGCATTACTCAGGTCATTAAACAATAAATGAGAAACAGCCAATAATCACAGTACTATCCTCATTTAGAGGCCACACCCTTGCTAACACAAATCGGAAAATGTGGCCTACAATCTCCAGCAGGAATTTAATCCAGTTGAATATAATGAGGACAGAGGTTCTGGGCTGTGGAGCTGTTTTGCTTAATAGTCTTTCTCCCTTGGACCTGTGTTCAAATGCAGTTCTGACCAAGTCTCCTCTGCTGATTGGAAGAATCCTCTGTGAAAGGAGTCTACACAATGTCAATCCAGTTCCTAGTTGGCACAAATGAATTGGATGGTATGAACTGAAAATGTGGCTCGGTTCAACTTCTGCATAAAATGGAAAAATAGTCGCATCACTCCAGTAAAGAGTTTGTTTTCTTCTGAGATACATGGTTAGAGCAGAATAGGGGAGCGTTTGCTACTGATACTTGAGGGGATTTCTCCTTAGGATCAAGCATTCAACGATTTATTTTATCACAGTGGAGAATAAGGTAAAGTTCCACCTGGGAGGATTATTATTGCTTCACATTATTGCCCAGCACTTTTGTTCCTCTGCTCCTGTTGCTGCTAGTCATTTTCTCCACACTTGCTGCTTACAGGGTGGAAAATCCTGGATGCCTGGAGAATTTCCTTTCCGTCCACCCCACTTACTGGCAGTTTCTGAAGCCCCTCACATAGATGTTGATGATATTCCCAGAGAACTGATGGTAAAGGCCTTGCAATTCACCCATGCCAATGGAAGTGGACTCCCTAGTGGCTTCACTTTCCAGCAGTCAAACCCAAAACAGATATTGCCTCTTAATGAGAGAGAAAAATCAGATTGGGTGTATAACAAATAGATGATCCAATACTGCCTTTTAAAGTTGAAAGTTAATTTATTAGTGTCACAAGTAAGCTTACATTAACACTACAATGAAGTTACAGTGAAAATCCCCTCGTCGCCACATTCTGGTGCCTGTTCAGATCCACTGAGGGAGAATTTAGCACGGCCAATGCACCTAACCAGCACATCTTTTGGACTGTGGAAGTAAACAAGGGCACCCGGAGAAAACCTACACCAGAAGAATGTGCAGACAACGCACAGACAGTGACCCAAGCCAGAAATTGAACCCAGGTCCCTGGCACTGTGAGGCACCAGTGCTAACCATCTTGCTACCATGCCTCGCTTATCCATCCTCCTCCCTGTAGTTGTAAGTTACCCCCGACGTGTTAGCAATGGCATCTGTGTTGAATAGTGTAACTGCGCAGCTTCTTAATTCTCCAGTCACTGACAAAGCTTGTGGTGCAAAGTGTGATTTTGCAGTAATTTTTCACATGTTGCCATGGGAAGGGAAAATATAGTGGGGCACATCAGCACATGCACTACAAATAGGATTCAAGCCTATACACATGAACCAAGATTTAATCTTGATAGTTTTTGGCACTCCCAAGACTGTGAATCGAGCTGGCGCTGCACACATGAATGAGAGTTTGATCTTAATAGTTTGTGGCACTCCCAACTACAGAAGGAACAGTACATGGTGCTGACTTCTGCTCAAATGTTTAAGTGAAAACTGAACTACTGTACAAAAAGAGAAACCCTCTGCTGAAGGAACCTGAAAATAGTTTTACTCTGGTAGAAAGTAGAGAATGGTGCACATTCTAACCCCACCCCCCCACCCTCCTCTTTCCACCATTGCTCACATCACCACGCCCCCCCATCCCCCCACCCCCTCGCCCATCCCCCCAGCACTGTCTTCAGCTGCCTGGCTGCATGCTCTGGAACACCCTGAGTAAGCCTCACTGCATCTCATCCTTCCTCATCCCCTTTCAAATCTTTCTCAAAGGACTTCATCAGAACAGAAAAATGATTAAACAAGGTGGGTTCTAGCCGAATCAATTGTTGAAGTAAAGGAAGCATTCCAATATCTAACTGCATAAAATGGAGTCCCATGCCAGTGGACAGGATAATTTCAGATTAATTTGCTTTTAAAATGTCCAGTGTCAGCATTATATAGCTATCATCAAAGAAGAAAATCAGAGGGAGATTGGCTTCCCCAACTCTCTGTAACTCACTATTTGTGGATGTGCAATCAGCTTTCTAAACCCTACACTCTGTAATTCCATCAGAACACATCTCTGCCATTTGA
Organism: Carcharhinus amblyrhynchos; assembly: GCF_965287045.1. Lineage (NCBI taxonomy): Eukaryota > Metazoa > Chordata > Chondrichthyes > Carcharhiniformes > Carcharhinidae > Carcharhinus > Carcharhinus amblyrhynchos. Next base: position 38,740,026 of record NC_137328.1, on the reverse strand, counting down.
CGTTTCTCTTTTCATTTGATCCTCCTTATAACCCCACTTCTGACTAAACATCTAGTCCCTTCCATTTACTATCTCCTTTATTTGACTCACCATTGATTTTTGCCTGGCTAAACTGAGAGGCACCTTGGGATGTTTTTCTACACTAAAGTCTATGAAAAGGTAAATCAGGCAGGTACGCAATCCGACTTTCTGCCCCACCATGGTTAAAAGTTATCCCTACATGAATCAGACTTAACAGTGTACTCGTACTCTCCTGACATTGGGAGATGTCTCTTTCAACTCTTTAAGGTGTAGGATGGACAGGTACTAATGTAACCCTATTGTTCATTACGTGGTTGAGGTGCTCAGTGAAGTGCCTAAATGATGAAATTCCGATGTACTTCAGTGCCTATAGTATAGGAATGTTGTATTGGTTTGTGATTTTAATTCAACATAACCTTTCTTTTAAACCCTGTCAGTCCACCACTTCCCAGTTACGTGATAATTTTGTATCTCTATTTTTTGCTGAAAGAAAAACATGAAGCGTTTCTTCTGTCACTCATCAGGACACTTCACAAGAATACCAGTATAAAGGGGAGAAGACAATTTATACTATATGAGAAAAGAATGCTGATTGGCTGGCAAATGGACCGTGATTGGGAGAGTCATTGCCTTGGAGAATGTATCAGTTGATGATGACTGACAGATAACTGCCAAACAAAATAAATGACAGCCGTTTGCTGATTCATTTCTTGTCTTGGCCAGAGTCAAGCTGCTTGGTTTAAATTTCAAACAATGCTTGGCAGTTTTAAATCACAATCATTAGATGATACCAACTGGATTACTTCAATAGTTACCCAGAAAAAGTTAGAAATAAAACCTCTTCTAATTTCTGAGTAAACATTCAACAGATTGACACCTAGCCCACCCCTCCGCATCCCACCCCTTCAAACCCTGAATCTGTGGGAGAACCCCCCACACATACAGAGCTACACAATCCTCTAAACTTCCCTCATGGTTTTCTGCCATCCCCTTTAACACCCCCTGATCGGGGCTCCCCAATTCATGGGATCCTCCCCACATCCACAGGATGTCTTCTCCCTCTACCCCCCCACCCCCCTGGAACAAGTCTGATTCTCACCTCCTCCCCCTTAACTACCCCACAGCCAGATCCAACATTCACCTCCACCCCACCTCAAGGCCTGAATCCAAACAACAGCCCCCATCCCTTGACATACCCCCACCACACTTGAGGCCCATCACCCCCAAACACTCCAAGGTGCAACATAAACCCACCTCCTCCATTGAAACCCCAACCTCCACAAGCTGCCAAGGCCCTACTCCCCAATAATGCCTGACAGTCCCCCACCCTCCCCACTGAGGCCCAACCCCCAATTCACCACCTTCACCAACTGAATGTATGAAGGTTAACACTCTAGTCCCTCCCCCTAGGTGCTGGAGGTCAAAGGTTGGCGGGTGCTATCAAATGAGGCTTGGCAAGTTGCTACAGGATCTGACTGCATACCAACGATGGAGGGAGTGAATGTTCCACCGCATAACAAATAAGTGCAGGGCACAATTTTATACTGAGTATTGAACATTGGTTTCCCAATGGTAGGCAGATTAGGTGAAGACACCAGTCTGAAAAGCTAAACCGATAACCCAGATTGTCTGCCCGCTTCCTTTCTATCATTTTCATGAATTTTACATGATATATCCTTGACCTTGATTCTACTCCTTTGCCTATTTAACGTGGCCCCTCTCTGTAAAACTTTCTGATTCATAAACTCTTCTGTTGTCCACCCCTTGTGCACGGCCACATTCCTGTAATTACACCTAGGTCACCAGATACATGCACCAAGAATTTCACTGCTTTCTTTCAAATGATCCAAGCATTAGTATTAAAGCCAATCAGGACTTATTTTTTAATGTTTCCTTATCCTAATGATTGCCAGCAGGGGTTACAAACACTTATGGTGCTACCATGTTATTATAGCTTTTAAACATGTACACACCTACCCTTTTCTATTCCTTTTTACAGGCTCGTATGTGATTTTTCACAGCCAGTTACACAGCCGATTTTGCAGACAAAACTGCATTAGCAGTGGGGAGTGAAATTGCTGATTTAGTAATGCAGTGAGCTCTGACAAGCAATGGAAAATCGTTTCAAAGGAATAATTTTCTACCATGTCTTTGCATTAACCGATGGATCAATTGTGACTGGTGCAAAGCTGTCTTAAATAAACAAATGTAGAAAATGCTGCAAACTCCTCCCCTGAGTCTAATCCTATTAGTTGTGTGAATTTTCCTACTTGTATAACACAATGAGTCATGCCTTCCCGCAGGTACCGTCTGGGTGTCATCTCAATAGGCATCGAGAAATGATATCCAAATGACTCGTTGAGGAGTAAATGGCAAATGCAACTGCACTCCCCTGTGATCAGTACCACTAGGATACTGCCAGCAATTATGGTGGTATCATGGGACTAGACTTTTGAATGAACCAACCTCGCATTAAGTTGATCTTTCTCTACACCCTAGCTATGACTGTAACACTACATTCTGCATTCTCTCCTTTCCTTCCCTACATACAGTATGCTTTGTCTGTATAGCGCAATAAACAACACTTTTCACTGTAAACCAATACATGTGACAATAATAAATCAAAATCAAAAAAAACCTAGCGGGTCAGTCATCATTTGCACTTGTAGAGAAAATGGAAGGTTTCAGCTGTGGATCCATGTCAGAAATGTTTCAATGAAAGGTCCACTTTTGATACATTAACTCTTCTGCTTATGCTACACTTACTGAATGTCCCCTTAAATATTTTGAGCCTTTTCTGTTTCAGTTCTTTGCCATTTATTAATCTTTGAATTTGAAAAGTTCCCAGGCAGTCCACTGCGTCTATAATCTTTAACACTTCTTATTCTGGGAATAAATGTCAGCAATCAGGGCAAGTCCTCTCATGATATCTGCCTGTAAAGGAGCGGGTGGTGTTCAGCCAGCTCCCAGATGGGCACCTCAATAAATCTGGAAAGACCTGGGCCTGCGGTTTTTCCCTGCTGAGCATGTTTTCAGCAGGGACACACACAATATAGTGAGTGCCCCCCTATCACCTTCCCACCCACCACCAAGCTCACTCCCGTAAAACAGGGGGAGTGGAAATCAGTAGCCCGCCCACCAAGTTCAGATAAGTAATCAAGGGTCAATTAGGTTTGGTATCAAGCCAATTGACCCGAAAATATGCTGCCCACATCATAAAATGTTTGGTGTGGATTACATCAATAGTTACCCAGAAAATGTTAGAAATAAAACCTCTTCTAACTTTTGAGCCAGGCAGCTTGATTTCTTTTAAACAGAACCTTTAAGGGGCAGGAAGGGGAGATTAGATCTTCGAGGGTGCCCTTTGCACATGGGGGGGGTCCGTAAGATCAAACCCATTTTCCTCCTAATCCCACTGCTTTACACCTAATTCCACTCCCTCCATCCCCCTCCCTGGCAAACTAAGGCCCTTCATGGACAAGATCATGGACTTGTCAGTTTTCCAGAGCCGCGGATCTTCCCCATCTTCTTCTAGCAATTCCGTCAGGGCCCACTAATGTGCCTTTGGCATTGCTGAGACTGATGGAGCCATTGGACAATTGGATTGGCTGGCAGATCCCAAGAGTGGGACTTCCTCCACAGTGAGGGGCGGAAGTCCCACATGGTCCTTGTTAAGCCCACCTCATGGCTTTGGAGTATGTCAGCTCGATGGTGACTTTACTTCCAGGGACAAGATGTCTACCCCATCCCCCAGCCCTTCCCGCATTATTCAATCCTTGCCATTTATATAGCACCTTTCGTTAACTTTGTCTGTGATGCATTTTTGCTCCCCCATGAAGAACTTTGGAAGTAGTTGTTTGGTAATACAGAACTTGTACATTGCTGAGAAAAGACACATACCAAACTTTTTGTCTTACACTCATCAGGACATTTTCAAGAATACAAAATGTAAAGGGAACAAAAATTCACACTCAACGCGAAGAAAGTATTTGACTGTTAGGCAAGTAGACTCTGATTGGTGGAGGCATTGCCATGGAGAATGCCTCAGTTAACTACCAAATTTTGTTTAAATTCAAACCGGGCAGGTTGATGCTGATTGATCAAGGGGAATGAACCAGAGGAAGGTTGTCACCTATTTTGTTCAACTGCAATGTGTTTACATGTTCTTTTTGTCTGCAAATCAGTCTTCTTCAGACTGGTGCACTCTCCCACTAAGCCGGATTCACCAACCAGGGCCAGGGCTGGAGGTGGGTGAGAGCTAAGAATTATCTGACGGACCCGTGTACAAATTTCCCAGCTCCATTCCACCTCCAAGCCATTTTTGCATCAGGTGAAAGAGTCACTTTAAGAAAATTTAAAGGAGGCTGATTGGGGTTTTCCAGTCGAACTGCAGGCTGCCATAGATAGTGAGGGTCAATTTTTGTGTCTGCAGGAAACCTTCTAGTTACAGACCAAATAAATAAAGATCTTGATCCACCAGGGCATTCTCTGTCTCCAGCACTGTGAGATTATTCACCCCTCCTCCTTCCTTCCTCCCCTATCTTTGCTGAACACCTTATACCCAGGATTTGCCCATTTCAGAGTCAGGTTCCCAACATCATATTCCTATGTGGCTATTTGCACCTGCTGCTTACTAACCTTATTATTTATCATGCTTTACATACAGGCATTCTAAACCTAAGTCAGATCCTGGGATGTGTGAGTTAGAGGGATTAGTGGGGTAAATATGTGGGGTTACAGGGATAGAGCCTAGGAGATTGCTGTCAGTGCAGGCTTGATGGGACAAATGATTCCTTCTGCACTGTGGGGGTTTGATGGACTTCTATGAAATGTCCCTCAGTTACTAGAACAAGTTAATAAATTACTTAATCTTTCCACGCTTTTGGAAAGCTATTTGTATGAACCACTGGGGTGTATTCTTTGACTGTGCATTTGCTTTAACTGTAACATTCAAAGGTCACATTTCTTTAAACCCTCTCTGTGGAAAAGTTGTCAAAAGCTCCTGAAACAAGACAGGTAAGTGAATGAGGAATGGGTTAACTAAAGAGAGGAAGAAGAACAGGAATATGATGGGACAAATGTCTGCTCTTTGGTGATGCCTTCAGCTTTATCCTTTCCCATGACCTCCACCGACTGAAAGACAACCAGGTCAAATGTAGACTGTTCACACAGACCTAAAACCAAGTGCTTCCTTTGCCTGAGAAGTATTTCCATTTATTGGGTGTTATTTTCCCAATATTGCGCAGAGCGCTGGATGAGGCAATAAATGTTGTGTAAAACTCATCAGCCTCACAGACACCTTTTCTGGCCTGATTTAACAGCACTGTGCAATTTCAAACTACTGGTTCAAATCACACAGCCAGCTGAGGGAGCTGAGGCCTAAACACACCGGCAACACCAGAATTCTGAAATTGGAGCAACGTTTTGAACAGGCGCCCTGATCTCAAGGTTAAATTTAAGGCCCCCCTCCCACCCACAGAGATTGGGACCCCCTGCCCCCACCCAGAGATTGGAATTCACCCCCTAGCATCAGGGCAACCCCCTCCACCCCGCAGACATCAGGGCTCTCCCCTCGCCCCCACCACACATAATCGGGAGCACTCACCCCTGCACCCTGCCATGGAAGAAGTCACCTGCAATCACCAGAGTGGCAGCAGACCCCCCCCCCCCCACACACACACACACACACACACACAATCAGAGGTCCATTTTACCCACCTTCCTCCTCACCCCCCTCCCAGACAACGATCTGACCTTACTCATCACCCCCCCCCCCCCAGAGAGTGGTCTGACCTCACTCTCCACGTGCCCCCCCCCCTCCAGAGATACATTTGACCCGCCTCCTTCTTCCCCCTCCACCCACCCCCCCAACCAGACAACAATCTAGCCTCACTTCCCTGCCCCCACACAACCAGAGAATGATCAGGCCAGTCTCCTCCCTCGCCCCCATCACTGATCTGAGTCAGGGAGCCATTGAAAGCTCTGAATGCGCTCTTTAGCAGTTGGAGCATCCAATTTAGACTTTTCTTTAGCAGGCCCATTATGGCACAGTTCTGGATCAGCAAACACGGTGGTAAAAGGGGAAATGCTGATGAAGTTGGGCGGGCAGTTCATTAATTCCATTTAAGTGCATTCAAATACAAATTAACTCTTTGTTGCGCCTGTTTTGGGGGGGCGAATCGAATCGTCACCATTCCCGGGTTTCGGTAAAATGGCTATCGGCGCAGGCGCGGATTGCATTAATGGCTTCATACCCGATGTTTTCACAATGGTAAAATTGGGCTCATTGTTTGTGGAAACCTCATTTTAATAATGGGTAGACTACAAGTGTTGAAGTTTTAAAGTGGTGGTAATAATATTTATTTTGATTCCGTGCAGAGAGGCATGTAATGGGTTAAAAAAAAACTAATTCCGAAGGATTTAAACTGCAACTTCAGTTAAGGAGTATTAAAGTTTTTTATTTCAAAAACTATCAGCTTCCTAGTAATTTTCTCCATCTAATTGACATGGTGAAATATGGTGAGCATTATCTTGGTAAATTTCCTCAGAGTAGAATCTTATTTTTGTCATCTGATTCCAGTGGACTTGGCCATTGGAGTTCACTCTATCCAGCATGCACTGGTGTTTGCTGACCAAAGCATTATGGAAGAATAAAGAGGACCACATTCTTCTCTACAATTCATGAACAGAAAACTTAGATTGACATTAGACTTGTCATTTCCTCCTTTACTGCTGGCAAATATCAATCACTTTTTTTAAATGGCAGCTGCAGCCTTGATGAAATGTTGCTGAGGACTATTTCCTGAACATCACACCCTTCTCCTCCCCATACAATCCCGTGTCACTGAGCTACCAGCCATTCATTTGCTCTGAACATTTAACAGGTTGTCTCTTGGGCAAATTTCAGAAGTTTGGGTCAGGGTGCATTCCAGTGGGTGGGTGGGTGGCACTGCTGCCTCACAGTGCTAGGGACCCAGATTTGATTCCTGGCTTGTTTGTGTGGAGTCTGCACATTCTCCCAGTGTCTGTATGCGTTTCCCCTGGGTGCTCCGGTTTCCTCCCACAGTCCAAATGACATGTTGGTTAAGTGCACTAGCCATGCCAAGTTCTACTTCAATGTACCCAAACAGGCACTGGAGTGTGGTGACTGGGGGGTTTTCACAGTAACTTCATTGCAGTGTTAATGTAAGCCTACTTGTGACACTGATAACTAACTTTAAAAACAAACCTAAGTCTCACTGCTTCAACGCTCCAGCAGAAAATTCTCTTAAGGTCTTTAAGAGTGTCATGTGTGTGAAATGTACTCATTTGCACATGCAGCTAGACTCTGGAAAGTCCCTGCCTCAGTGCTAATAAGAGCCATGTGTCAGAAAGCCCTCTGTCAGGAAGGTCCTTCCAACAGATTGTGTCGATGTCACTCTGGAAAGTTTCCAAAGTCAGACAATATAAAGCTTTGTATAAGGAGCAAAAGAACAGCAAGGGAACAGAAGGCAGAGTGTATTAACTTCCATAATGGTCGAGAGGAAAATGGGCAGAGGTGGTCAGGACCTGCGCTGGGGACTTTTGCACATACAAAGAACTCATATTTGCTTAGATTACAAAACATTGGGAGCTGTAATACAAGTTTTCTCTTCTCTTCCTGTGGTGTACCAGAGATGACACAGCCACAACCCAGAGGCTCAGCACATGACTCAGTCCTTCTGTTACCACACAGGTACATTCTCCCAAGGTAGTACAGAGAATGACCGGAAACTGTGATACCAACCCTGAGTGAGAACAAGCAGTGGAGGAGAAGCAGCTCCTTGCCATTTTTAGTCCTTTTACACTGCACCTTAGATCACCAACCCCAGCCTGCAGTGGAGATATCCTCAATAGAAGACTGCAGATAATTTTAGACGTGGCTGAAGTTATGTGAATCATTTGGCAGCACTAAAGCTGATCCACCATTTGTTAAACAGCATTATCCCAAATAAACAGATGTTTTGATCAAATATTCCGGTTGTTGGTTGGGCAACACATTTGATAGCTGTGCAATATGTGACTTCATACACATAAAGAAAAGATTCTAAAGAAAAAGCAAAAAGGCAGAACTCATTAAAGCACTGCTGTGTACAAACCACATGTGGTGTAAAATTTTAGGGTCTTTCCATCCTGGAGAACAATCTGGCACAACCCAAATGCACTTCAAATAACGGTGAAGGAAAGTCTCATCCACTATAAAATTAAAAGTTGGAAAATATCAGAAACCAACATATTGAGAAAATAGCAATATAGTTATTTCTTAATTACTTCAATACAGCATTTTAAAATTGCATTAGCGGTTTGTCACATATGTATATTTGGAGTGATTCCGATTTTCTAGAGGAGGAAAAGTGAAATGAACACAATACTTCATGTAACTTAACTTAATAACCAGTGCGGCACCTAGAGGTCCATCTGTAACTGCAGTTACTGTACAACATAGTGACAAGGGTAATCTGAACATAGGAATTTGTGTCTACAATATTAGTACAAACGTGTTTAACATATTTGTATGATATTCTTCCAATTATTTTGTGAAGCATAAGTCTTGTCTTTTAGAATCTAAAAATTTAGATGGGCTAATTCGTGAACACGAACAAAAGCAGAATATCAACTAATAAGTTTTTTTGCTCTCCTATACTTACCTCCCATCCATTCTTTCATCTCTTTTTCAGCTGCTCTCTGGAATCTTTCAGAGTCATTACATGCGATGGTTTGAAAAGCATTGCAGGTAGACCAACAATCAAATTTACTTTTCGGTAGTTTGCACAGATAATGGTTAATGGCGGGAATCAGAGTTGACCGCATTGCTTCTTCCCTAGCCCTGTTGATATTAACTAACTCAAGCCGATGGAGCCATTGCCAAAGTGGGCTTAGAAAGAGGATTGTGACAAGGTGCATCCTGAGCAGCTCTCAGGCCTGTTCCTAAAGATTCACTCTAAGACAAACATCAGCCGCTGCTGGAAGACCATCGATTTTGTGGGAGACGATGTGACTATTTGTGACTTTTAAAGGGCGTCTGGACGAATACACGAATAGGGGGATATGGTCCCCGGAAGGGTAGGGGATTTTAGTTCAGACAGGCAGCATGGTTGGTGCAGGCTTGGAGGGCCAAAGGGCTTGTTCCTGTGCTGTAATGTTCTTTGATACTTTCTGGAACTTCCTGATCCATCAGTTGAAAGAGTTATTGGTGACAGATTTGCGAAAGACTGGCACATTCCAAGGGCCTGGACTACATGATGAGGAAAGGCCACAAAATTAGGCCCTCCTACCACAGGACACCAAGGGACTGGAAATTGTAAAACCCCTCAGGCTATATGATCAACATGGAATGTATATTGTAAATATAATCTGTAATTTTATGTGTAGAGAGGTACTTCAGAGTGTCACATACTGTAATGGAAGAAGCTGATCCATATTGCATTTGATGTCATGTCAAATTTGAACTGTGATGCATATATCTTTAAAAGTTTCATGAACATATTTTATTTTTGAAAAAAATATACTGAAGCAAACTGAAACCTTTCAAGTCGGAATGGATTAGTGGGACATGAAACAGTGCACTCACATGTTAAATCGTTCAGGTCACATTTATTTTAATATTTTATTTTATGAATGCACAACATAATTCAACAACAATTCACAACTTGGGGAGCTGAGAGAATGAGTAGTTACCAAAAAACCTTTGCGGCTTAAACTGTCATCCATCCCTGATATGTTATTTGTGGCTCAGTGGTAGCATTCCTGCCTGAGTCAGAAGCTGTTGGGTTCCAAGTCCCTGTTCAGATGTTTGAGTACAACACTCCAAAAATGTGTGGGTTAGATTGGTTGTTCATGCTAAATTGCCCCTTACTGTCCCAGGACATGTAGGTTAGAGGCATTAGTGGGGTAAATGCGTGGTGTTGCAGGAATAGGACCTGGGATGGGATTGTTGTCGGTGCAGACTCAATGGGCCGAATGGCCTCCTTCTGCACTGTCGGGTCCATTTTCTAATCTAGGCATTACTTGAAGTGCCAACTTTTGAAAGCAACATTAAACTGAGGCCTTGCTTGTCCTCTTAGATGGATCCAAACGGTTCTGTTGGGCTATTTGAAGAAGCACAGGGATTTCTCTCTTGATTGAATCAATATTTGTCTCTCAAACAATAGCAGTAAGATAGCATGAAATTCATTTGTCCTGATCTTTGGGCTGGGAGGGGTGGGCGTGGGGTATGATTTGGCATGTGCCAAATCCCATTTGAAGTGCGATGGTATAACACAAAATTCACCTACTCATCTCATTTCCATGAGATTCACATTGGCCCAAACTCCAATTCCATGTTGATGTCCTGTGTACACTCCGAGGATATAAAGGGAGGGGTGCTGGGAGGTAGTAATATTATGAAGAAACCATGCGTGAGGTTCTCTGGCCTCCCTACCACGTTTTTCAAAGCAGGAGGTGACACAGTGTTTGCCAGTGGTGGGATCGTCTGACCCTACCTCTGTTCATGGAAATTCCCATTGAACCACACCTGGAAACCCGTGACGTGGGTGCACCATTGACCAGAATGGAAGATCCTGTCAGTGTGCACACCAGAAAGTTCTGGCCTATGTGCTTTAAGAAGCTTTCCCTTCTTAAAGGTGCAGTCCCTGTTAAAATGAACAGCATAGATGCATTTAGGGGAAACTGGGCAAGCTTACAAAGGACATGGGAATAGATGGTTACGATGATAGATTTAGATGAGGAACAATAAGAGGATGCTCAAGTTAAAGCACAAATGTTGGCATGGACTGATTGGGGCAAATGGCCTGTTTCTCCTATGTATATTCCATTTAATCTTACACATCAAAGTTTTTTTTTATTATCCAGGGAGATGTCAGGTACAACAGGGAAAGGAAAGAACTCCCCAACTTAATGTTACTGCCCCGGATGCATTGTGTCAGAGATCAAGTCCAGGAAGGAGGCCATGTTTCTGATGAGGGCACAGGAAGCCCTCGGGAATAAGCCTGTAAAGTGAATGGAAGTAGGTGAGAGGGTGGTCACTGCCCAAAGCATTTCTCCGTGGACTTAGCAGCAGTTCTGGAAAAACCTAAATGAGCTCATTGGGTGATCAAGGTGAGTGAACACATATCACTGAGCCAGCACGGCAGCCCCCACTGCTCAAGGCCCCATTGTTCAGCCATCAACTCAGCCTGGCACTCAGGACTCACACCCAACACCTTTCTACTTAAACCTTGTCCATATACACCTACCAATGCTGCCAGCTGCATACGCACCCCTCACTACTTTCACATATCTCCAGCTATTCAGTGGCGTCAGCCAAATACACTGGCACACAGTCACTGACACTCTACCCTCTCTTGCAAGAGAAGGTCACACACAAAGGGACGGAGAGCCAGAAGGCCAATGGAGGACAACCGTGACCACATCCCTTCAGTGGCCTCGAAAAGATAATCCTCAGGATGAAGGGCACCAATGCCAGTGGCATCCAGTGCACCATGACCATCCTGAATGATGGTATGCTTCTGCTTGGGATCTGAATGTGGTGAATCAGTGGGCATGAAGCCAGTGGGATGGTTCAGCACGTGTACAATGCACTGTAGTGAGTCCACTACAGGTTCAGGTGACAACCTCTTTGGGGCAGACGACAAGACACTTAATGGTGATGTAGATAAAGCACATAGACCCTGATACGTTTGCTAGTTAGCCCGTGGTCACTGGCCAGGAGAATGGAAGAGGTTGGATCAATTGTGGCAGAGGGAATTGCACAGCCTACCATTTCTATTATTGAAACTGGTGGCCATCTCCATGAGAACCAGAGCAGCCCATGATGGAGTCTCTGTTGGCCATTGTCTCAGATATCCACTTCACCCTGCCCATTGCACATGGTGCATACCATCTCCTCCCTCTCTCAACTCTTACTCATTCTCCTCTCCCTCCCAGGGCAGCCTCTGGATTCCAAGGGTTAGGGACTGACTTCGTTGTGAGGCTATGGAGGACATAGTGCCACCACAAATATAGAGACCTTCCCAGGGGCACCCAGCAGAGAAACCCCCAAGTGATCTCTGTGCAAAATCTCTGCTTCGAGTGCTTTGCTCAATGTTGCGAGTCCACCCAGGCATTTCACTGAAAACACCCTGACCTTGTGTGGTGGATTGATGGAAGAAAATCATGAACCATGTGTAGAGCAAGTCTCCCTTGTCACTATGCAGCCATCTTGTTGGCTATCCTGACGACAGTGGGAATTGCCAACTGTTACAGGATCAAAGCTGCCAGGATAGTGGGCACTGACAGAGCTGGATTTCTTGGTGTGGTCAGACATTTTCACAAGGTGGTAGCCCTAGTGATTGTGGTATTGGGCCACATTGACTTTGGGGGGGGGGGCCTTGAATATGCACAGTCTTTGGCCATCTGCAACATTGGGTATCCCACCATCTTGACAGGGTGCCATTGAAGGTATCGTTTCATCCTGCTGTTCCTGTCTCAGAATGATGGGCCCACTTCTGGATGTCACCCCCTGGATACTTCCGTGGCTGGTGAACCATATTATGTTACTGATCTCACCAGCTTCAGTCTGGAAGAATCCTATTGCGTAGAAAGAAAGTGTTCATCAAGGCCAGTGGGAAGGGCGTCCTTGCTGTAAATTGGGAGATGCAAATTTGCAACAAGACTTGGGTGTCCTCGCCCTGGTTTGTGGATCCAGGCTGCTGCGCCTTTTCAAAATGAAACCTCTGGAAGCACTGCTCCCACCTTATTACAGCATAATGACAGTCTCTGAAGGTAAGCATGCAGATGCAGCAAATGCTAAAGAAGGCAAATGGTATGTTAGAAGACCAACATATGTTGGTCTTTTAACATACCAGAAGATTTGAGTACAGGGAGCAGGGATGTCTTGCTGCAATTTTACAGGGCCTTGATGAAGCCTGGAATATTGTGTACAGCTTTGGTGTCTTTATTTGAGGGAGTAAGTTTTTGCTATTGAGGGAATGCAGTAAAGGTTTACCAGACCGATTCCTGGGATGGTGGCACTGATGCATGAGAAGAGGTTGAGTTGGTTAAGATTATATTCATTGGAGCTCTGAAGAATGGCGTGGAGGAGTGGAGGGCTGGATTACATAAAAACAGATAAAGTTCAGATTGGACTAGACTGGGTAGATGCAGGAAGGATGTGCCTGAAGGTGGGTGTGTCCAGACCAAGGGTCATAGACTAGTGATGATGGATAAACATTTTAGGACTGAAATGGGGAGAAATCTTTTCACTCAGAGTGGTGAGCCTGTGGAATTCACTAGTACAGAGAGCAGTTGAGGCCAAAACCTTGTATGTTTTTAAGAAAGAATTAGATATAGCTCTTGGGATGAAAGGGATCAAAGGATATGGGGGGGGGAATCAGGCTAATAGATCTTAGAATCCCCACAGAGTGGAAGGAGGCCATTTGGCCCATCGTACCTGCATCGACTCCGACAACTTATCCCACACATTTACCCTGCTAATCCCCCTAACCTACATATCTTGGGTTGGATGATCACCCATGATCATACTGAATGGTGAGGCAGGCTCAAGGGGCCAAATGACTTACTTTGCACCTATTCTCTACGTTTTCAAAGAGTGATTGGCTATCTGAAGACTGTCATTGTGTTGCACAGTGCAGCGTTAACATACAGTCTTGTGCCCTAAGATGTACAGCCAGTCCTCTACATTTTCAATACGTTATAACTGGAATTAATTTGTGTTCCTACAACAGCATCTGGAAATTCACTTATCGATAATAGACAACTGTAATATGTACTTAGGGACATTCAATCCTACCAGTACATATACTCAGTGCTGCTCTCTGCTGGCAGCATTACAAATAGGTCCACAGAGTCCTCATTCCCTCATGGCCTTATCAGTTTGGGTTAATTTCTCTGGGGTTTTTTACTGACTCTGTACAAAGTTACACTGAACAATCTGGAGAATTCCCCTCCCCCTGCAAATTCCTGGCAGTAATCCATATGCAGTTAGTAAGGAAATAGGAATTTCACTTAGATCTACATCCATGAGTGAGTTACTTGTGTTTATGCTAACCCGTGACACACAACCTGATTTTAATTTTTGTGGCTGTAACATATGAACATAATAAACACGAACAGGAGCAGACCAAACACACTCTTGAGCTTGCTGTGCCATCAATAGGATCATGGGAATCAGAAAATGCAAGGATAAGGCACATGGTTAAGATGTATTTCAATCAGTTCTACAACACAGTGCAGCTTGTAGCAGAGTTTGATTCATGTTACTTAAAGCCAGTATCCTCCAATGTTCCAAATTCATATGGGGCGATCTTGTCGGAAAAAATGCTTAAGTGCCAAATGAGTGTAAAATGGGAAAGAATCACGCCCATTTTTTGGGCAAGTTCCCAGATGCAATCATACAGCACTTCAAAAAAAGAGCCCAAGTGTGATTCTCACCAGCAGGGGGAGTGGGCAGAGCCTATTCATGCCAGGAAGCTGGCTGCAGCGCTCTAGGTGCGCTATTGCGCAGGCGCCCCAATCTCCCAGTGCACTGTGTACAGTGTGTTCACTGCCCACTAGGAGATCTGTCACTCCCCGCACCTCCCGGAACATCACCCTCCCTGCCTCGATGATTGTCACCCTCCCCGTTCACTGCCTCCATCCCTATCACCACCACCCCCTTGATCACCACCCCCATCCCTTAATCACTCCCGCACCCTCAATTGCCATCCTCCCTGATTGCTGCCCCTCCCCCCAATCACTACATGGGCCAATCCCCACGCCTCCCCCACCCCTGATGCAGAGTACCTTATATTTTGCCTCTCATCCAATCTTACCGGCTCACCACACCAATCAACTGGCATGACAATCCGCTAAAATTGCCCCCATAAAGACTTTAAGAAAATGAATGGCCATCTGTCTAACATAGGTCATCCAAGAAAATAGTAACAAATGTAACAAATTTTGTCTTTACCCATAAGATGTGTTTGACAGTATTTCATTAATGAACTAATTGCAGAAGGTTATTTTGTACCTTGATTAAAATAATATTGAAAATTAAGAGTGTCTTTGCATGGAAATTCCTCAGCGGCATTTTTATAGAAATAAAGCTGATATCACATCTTATACAACATTTGTACAGCATGACAAATCCTTCAGAAATGGACTGCAGCAATAAGGCAAAATTATCCTGTCAAATGTAATTATCCTTTCTCCATTCAACTTCATGATCAATGGAATGTAGCAGAAGTACATTACCATTGTCCTGTTAAACCAAAGGTTAGATTTTGTGGGAAGCTGTGTGTGTGTGTGTGTGTGTGTGTGTGTGTGTGTGTATTGGGGAGGGGGGGGAGGGGGGAGGAGGAGGGGAGGGAGGGTTGGTGGTATGTGCTGGTATGTGGAGGTTGGTGTGGGTGGGTGGGTGGTGTGTGGGTGGAGGATTTGTGGGTGTGGGCGGAGGATTTGTGGGTGTGGGTGGAGGATTTGTGGGTGTGGGCGTGTGGGTGAAGAGCCCCTTTTTAGTTTCTGGAGTAGCTCAATTTTAAAATAACCCAGCAGACAAGCTTTAGTCTTAAACACGATAGAGGTTACTTTGTTGCAAAGACTACTGCTAAAAGTTACTCAGGTAAATGCGGTAAAATTCTAAGCTACAGCTGCAAAGATTAAAAACAGATAAAGATAAAAATATACCTAAAAATAAGACTTCAAGATACCATTGCAGATCCATTGCTTGATTTCCTTCCTTTCTGAAGTGAAGAGGTTGAAACTTGAGCTTCAGTTAAGCAGCTGTGATGGCTTCTGTGGTCAACCAGTCAGTGTTTGCCTTTTGCAGTGGATTCAGGTTTAGGAGAGAGAGAAAGTTTCCTATTCCTCAATACTTCTGCAGTCATGCCACTTGCAAATTATCTAGGCTTTTACAACAGGAATGTCTATTGATTTTGTTCTATGTCCTCCTTGGCCAAGAGCCCTTTCTGAAGTTATTCCTCAGAATTCTTCCTGAGATTCCACACACAAAACGGCTGTTCACCATTTGTTGAGTTCAAAAAGCTTTAAAATGGCTGCTGTCATGTGATCTGGGAAACCTTCAAATCATCTTCCAAATAAGCATTTTGTAATCTGAAGTCCCATAATCCGCTACATTGTTCAAAAGGGACCAAGATATGCACACCTTCAGCAAAAGCCATCTTCTGTCTGAGGACTCCTGGAATTTCAAAATTATTTGCATTTCTGGATATCTCTGCCTGCAATTCACTTCATACTTTCTGGAAAATGTACCACATCGCAGGTCAAGTGATTTTTGGCAGCCATCTTCAAGGTTTCTTATGTCCGCTTTAAAAAGGAAAATTAGCTTTTGTAGCAAAGTACAATGTGAACTTCAGTCAGTGAACTGACAAAGATTCATGAACAGGATAACTATAAATATTACAGAGCGAGGAAAAAGGTCATCAACTCAATAGGTCCCAAACTCCGACTCTTGGAATAAACCCAGGCAAGTCTGAGTGAATTCCCAACACAGCTCCTGATTTAACCAGTGGGTCACATGACCCTTTCAGGAAAACATACCTTAAAGGCCCACAACACCATATCCCTCTCCCTTTAAGTTTTGAACTATATACACAACAACAGATAAGTAACTACAAACATAAACCAAAAGTGGTAGGGCATCAAATACAGTCTATTATAAGTCCAATCTGTTGGGTGATTTCCAAACTTGCTGGGAGCAACAAAGCAGCTCCTGAGGAGGCCCTGTCACTGAAGCAATCTTCTCCGGCTCCCTGCTGGATGAACGTCCCACCAATGATGAACTGCTTGGGCCAGCGTCTTCTTCAATTGCTGAAGCTGCCAAGGTCATTTCTCTTACTGGGGAATGCAATTCATCCCCACTCACATTGGATGGTGCCACCATTGCCACCACAACAATACTTGGCCACTCTTCCAGAGTGACACTCACTTGACTCTCCCTTATGTGATCCACATGTTTCTGCATTCTATTTCCTTGAGCATTGATGATGTACAACACCAAAGTTTTCCACAACTTCTCCCGGGATCACAATGATCACAAGGAACACTTACTCGTGTCACAGGTAGGCTTGAATTAACACGGCAATGAAGTTACTGTGAAAATCCTCTAGTCGCCACACTCCATCACCTGTTTGCATAGACTGAGGGAGAATTTAGCATGGCCAATGCACCTCACCAACATGTCATTTGGACTGTGGGAGGAAACCAGAGCATCCAGAGGAAACCCACACAGTCATGGGGAGAATGTGCAAACTCCATACAGGCAATCATCCAAACTAGGAAATCAGGTCACAGACCCTGAAAGCTCTTTCTAATTTGCTTGAATCGTGTCATGCCTTCTGGTTGATCTGCATAACTCCAACCTCCCGCCAAATTTGGAAATATGAGATCCAGGCGTGTCTGAAGGTGCCTACCCATCAATAATTCAGTGGGAGACATCCCAGTGGTGATGTAAGGAGTTGTCCTGTAAGCCATCATAAACCTTGAAACTTCCGTTAGCAGGGTTGTTTTTTCATCAATGCCTTAAAGGTCGGGACTGCTTTCTCTGCCAGACATTGGACACTGGATGATAAGGTGCTGTTTTAATATCCCGAACCCTATTTGATTGTGAAAAATAATGAAACTCCTTACTGGTGAAAGCCGAGCTGTTATTTAACAATAGGACCACCGGCAAACGCCTGCCACAACTTCTCTATCATCATCATCGAGATTGTGCATCTCATCACGTGTACATCCATCCATTTTAAATGGGCATTGATAATGATAAGAAACATAGCACCTAGAAAAGGTCCCACAAAATCAATATGGATCCACGTCCATGGCCAACCAAGCCAGCCCAAAGGGGTGACTTTGTCCCACAGGGCTGACAAGGGTAGGTGCTCCTGTAATTGGCACAGGCCACATTACTTGACCACACTCTCATTGTAGTTGTCACTCTCAGCTGTTTATTCTGATCCTGAACATATTTAGTTAAGTTAAAGTCAATTTTGTTATTGTCACAAGTAGGCTTACATTAATACTGCAATAAAGTTACTGTGAAAATCCCCTAGTTGCCACACTCCGGCACCTGTTCGGGTACACTGAGGGAGAATTTAGCACGGCCAATGCACCTAACCACCATGTCCTTTGGACTGTGAGAGGAAACGGGCGTATTGAGAGGAAACCCATGCCCACACGTGAGAACATGCAGACTTCGCACAAACAGTGACCCAAGCCAGGAACTGATCCCAGGTCCCTCGAGCTGTGAGGCAGCAGTGCCAACCACCGTAATTAATTAATGCCACTGGCACAAGAGAATTCTAGGGAAATATTTTAATTACTTTGAAGTATTTAGACTACGGCTAAAACGTACTTCTTGCTGTTGATTATACAGCATGCTTTCAACTGTAGCTCTTAAATAATGCACTAGTAATGTTTACTGAAATAGTAAAAGGACATCCTATATCAGAAAAGGTAAAAAAACCTAATCTTTTTTCTTGGATTATCACAGTTTGTGTGCTGCAGTAATTGTAGCAATGCTCTGATGTTTAAGAGAATTTTCCAAGCTTTTTTCAAAAAATATAACTGATTGGTGAAGAGTTTTTGTAACCTGCTTACCAAATTAACAGAGGTTATTGCTGTAAGTTATCTACATTGAGGGCACATTGTCAGCATTGGACAAGTACAAGTAAACCGGTATAAACCAACACTCCCAAAAAACAGGCATTATTGAGAGGAGCCAATAACTTGCATGTCAAAATATGAATTCAAAAACCATGAACATTGTCAAACTACAATTAAATCAGCTTTCAGTTTAGTAAGCTTTTATACAACTTCAAACACAAGATCCCTCTTGTTGCTCAACTTTATCTTGAACTTCCACTATTTTTTAAAGTTTATTTACTCATGTCACAAGTAGGCTTGAATTAACACGGCAATGAAGTTACTGTGAAAATCCTCTAGTCGCCACACTCCATCACCTGTTTGCGTACACTGAGGGAGAATTTAACATGGCCAATGCACGTCACCAACATGTCATTTGGACTGTGGGAGGAAACCACAGCAGCCAGAGGAAACCCACACAGTCATGGGGAGAATGTGCAAACTCCGCACAATCATCCAAACTAGGAATCTGAGCAGTAGCATTGGTTAGCATTGCGCTCTAAGGCAGCAATGCTAACCACTGTGCCACTGTGTTGCCCACACTGGTGTTCCCTATAGCAACTTGCCTCTTTTCCCACCAATTTCCAGTGAGGTCATGCAAGGCGGAAGCAGGTTACGAGAAAGAAATGGCTGTTGTAGAATGGAGGCCTTTTTATCCAGCATGCACAGCAGTAGAGAAACCACTCTATCTCAAGAACAGAATGCTTGCCTGGGTCTATCCCAGGGATTGAATGATTTCTTTGTTACAGATGCTGAGTGAAAAATTTCCCATTCTCCTGAACTCTTCAGTGGTTTACCGTCCCCTCAAGGGCTTGCTTGCTTCGGCAGCGATGTCCAGCTTCCATGAAAAAATACGATCAGTATTTAAAATACGGGCACACACAAAAACAGGACAGCTGAAGCCAGTCCTTAGGTGTCCATAACTGACAGGTTTTGCTGTAGAGCACATGTTTTCAGTGGAGAGCATATTAAAACAACATGCCTAAACAATATACTCTCCAGTACCATTCTCCACATTAGCTTTCCTTATGGTTAACGTTATAACTTTTGCACCAATTTGTGCAGAGTAAAAAAATCATTTGCATTGATTGTTGATGGAATAAGTAGGAATGCAGCAAATCATTGTGGGATATGTTAGGGGACCTTGTCAGGGTAGGCTAGCCTGAAATTGAATGCATAAGACCCATTGCTAAAAGAGTTTACTCACTGGGTCATTGTAAATACTTCTAGATGTCAATGTTGGGCAACATACAAATTAAACTCTTGAATTTATGAAGCTTTGAGACATTGATCTGACTGAGTCCCAAGTCAGAAAATGATGGACTGAAGTCCAAGTTCCATCTCTATGGTTTGAGGATGTAATCTTAGATAACAGCCCAGTGTAATACTGAAGGACTGCTGGTCTGCTGGCCATGCTGTACTGGATTTAATGCAGCCTGTTGTGGTGGAAAACATGGCGGCCAGGTCCATTCAACCAAGGGAGAGGCTTGGCATCAGTCTTCCAGGCAACAGGACATTTTCCCCTGATTATGTCAGAAGGCAGAAGGAGCAGACACAGGATTCCTGTCCACGTGTGGCAGAATATCAGTTAGGCTATTTAATGAGCCAACTGATACCATTG
Source organism: Carcharhinus amblyrhynchos (assembly GCF_965287045.1). Classification (NCBI taxonomy): domain Eukaryota; kingdom Metazoa; phylum Chordata; class Chondrichthyes; order Carcharhiniformes; family Carcharhinidae; genus Carcharhinus; species Carcharhinus amblyrhynchos. Next base: position 38,719,730 of record NC_137328.1, on the reverse strand, counting down.
TCTATAAACCCACCGCAACTTGGTTATGTCTCATAGACTAAATGCGAGCTACATGGCTTTCCATGCCCTTGGATTTTCCAGTGAACTGCTGGGAAAGGGTTCCCTCTAGGGCAACTTACATTGGGAAAGTGCAATGCCGCTGAAAGCCCAACTCCTCTTTTCTACAAACCCCACTGACCCACAACCTCACAGCACCTATCCCACGTTCACTTCGCTTTGGTCTAAGGTTCCTTGACATTCTTGGACTTCCACTGAGTCCAATGCTGCCAATACATGACTCCTGCTAGTGCTGGTGGTGACAAGCAGGTGCTGGCCTCTGATTGGCTGTCAGCTTTCAGTGGATGGGACTTCCATCATGAGGGACCTCAGTCAAAGGGAAGGCCAGATTGGAACCACTTAATTTGGGCAACACAATGGCTCAGTGGTTAGCATTGTTGCCTCACAGCGCCAGGGAGCCAGGTTCAATTCCAGCCTCGGGTCACTGTCTGTGTGGAGTTTGCACTTTCTTCCCATGTCTGCGTGGGTTTCTCCCACATTGCAAAGATGTGCGGGATAGGTTGATTGGCCATTGTAAATTGACCCTAGTGTCAGGGGGATTAGCAAGGTAAATGAGGATTACGAGAGTAGGGCCTGGGTGGGATTATGGTCAGTACAGACTTGATGGCCAAATAATCTTCTTCTGTATTGGATGGATTCTATGATTTCTTCTATGATTAAGTGCCTGAAGGGCACTTGATCCTGTCAGGCCTCCCCCACATAACTTATGGGAGTTTTCTGCTGGTGCTGCAACAGTGGGTGAGAATTCCAACAGTCCTCACAAAATGCAACGCATCCTCTTTTGGATAACAAATTAAACTGAAGTCCCTTATACTGCCTCAGGTGGACTGAATAGACCCAACAAGAGCAGGGAGTTTACAGGGGACCTAGCCAACATTAATCTCTCAAACAGCATCACAAAAATGAGTAAAGTTGATGACTTACCTCATTGCTGATTTTGGGATCTTGCGATGGACAGACAGGGTGCCCCATCATTCGACTTTATATCAGTAACAACACTTCAATGTAATTCTTGCTTTTGAAGGGACAAGGGACATTCTGAGGTCATGAAAGTCTTTCCATAAGCGCACTAAAGTGATTGATATGAGGTTGATTTAAGTGGACTAGCCAGCTCCAGTTATTAGAGAAGCAGAACTGAATATAACAGAGGTAGAAGGTTAAGTTGGTGCATGTAGAAGTCAAAGCTAGCAGCAGATCAAAACCAATCATGGAGAAAGTATCAAGCCATCAAAGAATTGAAGCTTCTGTTCATCAACAAGTATATTAACTATTTTAATTAATTTAATCAGAGATGGTGGCACTAAAATAACTTCAGAATCCCTTCAGTGCACTAGGGGACTATTCGGCCCATCAAGCCTTCCCTATTCCCATAACCCCGTGTAATTACCCTGCTAATCCCCCGACACTAAGGGGCAATTTAGCATGGCCAATGCACTTAACACACACTTCTTTGGAGTGTGGGTGGAAATGGGAGCACCCAGAGGAAACCCCCGCAGACACAGGGAGAACAGGCAAACTCCATAGTCAGTGACTCGAGGCTGGAATTAAAACCAGGACCTTGGAGCTGTGAGGCACTATGCTAACCACTATGCCACCATACCACCCATAACCATCATGAAAACTTTAGAACAGCTCAGAATACACTTCAGAGCATAAACATCCTCGATATGGAGGCTAAAATAATGCAGTTAACTCTCAAATTATATTTCATATGCTACAGCAGGAGAGCAGAAAGAGCAGCAATGCTTCATAACTTTGTGAATGTTATTGATACGAAGAGAGTCCTTCCTTCTGCTGAATATCTCATTCAGTCCTCCCCTCATTGGGTGCAGTAGAGGGCACACAGCTCTCCTTCTGAGAATGGATTCCAAATTCAAATTGATAGGTTCCTGCAATACAAATTCAATTTTCAATGTCAAGGTGCAAATGTTAAAGAGGCTAAATTATTTGATCTTAACATCAAGGTATATGGAAAAACTGGGTTGCAATGGATTATATACTATGACAAGATGTTTAAAGCAAATTAAGAGTTTGGAACTGGTAAATAACTTGAAGGAGAGGAAGAAAAGAAAGTTGCCAAGTTTTGAGAAGTTGTTAAAAGCAACTGCAGGTCTACACTCTTTCATTACTTCCCTGTAAAGTAACATATTGTACAGTCAATTCAATGGAATTGGCATAACTTTAATTATAGAATCATAAAAAGAAGTACAATTGTTAAAATTGACAAGGTGGTAGGTTTGAGGAAGTTCTCTGCATATTTTTGCAATAACTGAAGTGAAACGGGTAGATTTTAGGAAGTACAAATGTGTCTTGTACATTATATTGTCATCCATGATGAAATTTTTAACACTTGCAACACCTCATATCAGTCTAAGGGGGGAACAACTTGGCCACATTGTGCAGTACTTGTTCTGGATGTACTGCCAATACCAATGCCTCACTGATGCAAAACCAGATCATTATATTCTCAGAATGCTCCTCCCAGCATATAGTACATGGGGCACTGGAAATTCATCGAGTTTATGAGGCAGGAATTAAGATATCAATAGCATCCGAAGTGTTCTGTGATATAACAAACAGAAAACTAACAAATAAAAACATTTTTTGTGCTGCAGAAAATTATTAAAACTTATTAATTTTTTCCAGGTTTTAAAACCAGTCAATAAAAGTTGTGAGGAAAAAGCAAACTGTATTTTCATAGATGTATAATGAAAGGTATACATTTTGATTCTTACCTCGAGTGATAAAAGTAAAGGGAAAAGATATATAATGTAAACACGGGGATTAAGGGAATTTATCAAGGGAAGAAGAAAGTTATTTTCATCTTAGCAAGCTTTCTAGAGGGGTGTTGGTATAACACTACAAATATTGAGCAGCATTCTCCAGTCTTGTCTTGGTGGAAAAATTGGCCTTCCAGCCAAAACTCCAATCACTCTGAGCGGCACCAGGAAATCCCAGCATGAATGAGGACAGTAGATTTCAGCCAGTATAGCTACAAAATTGTGCAATATTCAATTCTAGTGAATAGAGGAAAATGCTTTTGGTCAGAAACCAGAAACATTCCGCAAACATTCACTCCCTCTACGACCAACAAACAGGAGTAGCACTGTGTACCATCTTCAAGATGTAATGCAGGAACACACCAAAGTTCCTTAGGCTGCACCTTCCAAACTCACAATTGCTATCATCTAGAGGCACAGGGACAGCATACAGATCAGAACACCACCACATGGAGGTTCCTCTCTGTAATGTTCTAACTATGTTGGAGGTTGGGTTTTAAACAAAAAGAAAAGCATGTGGCTTGCATTGGTAGATTCAAGCAATCAACAGCAGATTTATTCCAGGAGATAGTGCCTGTAAAACAGCAACCTAATGTCATCACCATCAAATCATGTGATCAGATGGGTGGCACAGTGGTTAGCACTGCTACCTGACAGTGCCAGGGACCCAGGTCCGATTCCTGGTTTGGGTCACTGTGTGGAGCCTGCATGTTCTCCCCGTGTCTGGGTGGTTTTCTCCAGGTGCTCCAGTTTCCTCCCACAGTCTGAAAGACAAGCTGGTTAGGTGCATTGCTAAATTCTCCCTCAGTGTACCCAAACAGGCGCTAGATTGTGACAACTAGGGGATTTTCACGGTAACTTCATTGCAGTGTTAATGTAAGTCTATTTGTGACACTAATAAATAACCTTTAAACTTTTAAACAACTCTTAAAAATATAACATCCTTAACTTCTTTGGTCATGAGAACAAATTAATAAGATGTTATAAATAGGATCAATAACACTCTCGACACAGTACAATTAATCATTATACTGAGTCAATAAAAAGGCGTTCAGGAGGTCTTCTATCCATCTTTGGTTCCATTCCAGAATTTGGCTTTACCCTAGAACTATGATTTGGAGCGTCAGTAGGCATTTCTTCTCTAGGAACTAATTCTGTATCATTCTCACATGGTATAGTTACAAAGGTTTAGTCTTCAGGCAACTCAGATTCAACTAAATTTTCCATAGTAGTATTCACAACACTAGGGGCTAAAGAAGTTGGTACTTCCAGAAATAATTCTGAGAAATCATTCTGAGATGACAATAATTAGTCAGATTAACTAGTTAATCTTTGATTTGAACTGTATAAGAAATTGGACTTGTTTTTGCTAAAACTCTGGCTGATACTCAATTCTCACTCATGGCATAGTTACACTCTAACACTCAATCTACTTGTTGAAATGAGTGTTGTTTTGCCCTCACTTCTCATCCAGCAAAGTGAGCTGCTGTTGACACTCAACTATCCCTAAAGTTTCTAGAGGAAATAATAAATCAAGTCTCGTTCCCAACTTTGTCTTTAAGAGTAGCAATGCTCGTTTGGGTAGTCACATGAGTAGTCTTTCCATAAGATGCCAAAAAGCTGTTCACATAAAATGATAATGAAACTTGCTGTTTTGGAGCTTTTAAAGAATGTTTCAAGGATTGTATGAATCTTTCACCCAATCCGTTAGTTGATGTGAATTTTATATGTTGAATGCTATTTACTTTGACATAATCCTTAAACTCTTGTGAAGTAAACTGTGAACCATTATTGCTAACAATCTGTTCCAGTTTACCAAATCTTGCAAAAATTTCATCAAGTTTTTCAATTGTAGTAAATCACATGGTAATAATTTCTGGCCACTTTTAGTGTGCATCAATCATGATTAACAACTTGTAACCCTTAAACAGACCAGCAAAATCCACATGCAATCATTGCTATGGCATTTTAGGATGTAAAGGAGAAAATTGTGGTATGTTTCTTATTTGTGCAAAGGATTGACACTGTTCCACATTTTCTTCAATCTGAGCATCCAGACCCAGCCACCAAAAATAACTTAGTGCTAATTCCTTCAATCAGAATATACCAGGATGTCCTTTGTGTAGTTGTTCAAGAACTCTTCCATGCAGACTAGGAGGAATGATCCCAGAAGTACTGGGATCCCCCACAATAGACACCCACCTTGAATGGTCAACACAAGCTTTCTTGACATAATGTTTCAAATCAGGATGCAAACAATGGGTTCCAGCCGTCACTCATTTCTATGCCATATTCATCACCTTCCCCATCACAGGATCATTTCTGATATGTCTCTGAACTCAAGAGGCTGTCACAGACAAATGACCTACTAGCGAAAAATAAAGAATATTAACAAAACTGGTTTGTGGTATCTAGTCAATAGGTAAAGATAAGGTTGATAATGCATCAGCATTAGCATGACACATTGATTGACAATACTTTATATCGTAAGAGCGAGCATATAAAATCAGTGACCATCTTTGCAATTGACTAACAGGTAACAATAGTATACCTCTAAATGGCCCAAAAATAGTAATTAAGGATCAATGATCTGTTATTCATGTGAAATGACGACCTTATAAATAATGATGAAACCCTTGTGCACCAAAAGATTATACTCAGTGCTTCTTTCTCTAACTGAGCATAGTTAGATTCAGCACTGGTCACAGTACGAGAAGCAAAAACTATTGGCTGCTCTTCTCCTGAAGGCATAATATGTGAAACCACTGCTCTGACTCAATGTTTTGATTTGATTTGTTATTGTCACAGGTATTAGGATAAATGATAAGTATTGGTTCTTACGCACTATAAGACAAAAACATGCCATTCATTGAGTGCATAGGGGAGAAAGAAAGGAGAAGGCGCAGAATATGGTGTTGCAGTTAGACAGAAGGAGAAGAGAAAGATCAGTTTAATATATAACAAGGTGAAGCATTGCAAGCAAGCAGTAATAGTAGCCTCGTATGATAATTAACTAATACTTCAGACTTCTGCAAAGCATTTTGAAATCCATCTGTGCTTTCCACATTCTGTTGCCCAGTCCAATGACTGTTTCAGACACATCAAATTATGCAATGACTTCAATAATGTAGCTAAGTTAGGAACAAATTTTCCATAATAATTTATGAATCCTAGCAAGGCTCTGAATTCCATCTTTTTCAGTGCTTTATGTAGATTTTTACTATCAATAATAACATAACCCAAATATTGGACTGAGAATGGAAAAAGTCACTTTCTTAAAATGCAGACCACGTTCTTGAAGACATTCCAATTTGCTTTCAAATTATTCAAGTGCTTCTGTCACTGGATCCTGTAATTAAAATATTATCCAGGTAACATTGTACACCAGCAAGACCAGTTAAAATCTAATCCATTGATCTTTGGAATAAGGCTGGTGCAGATGTAATTCCAAAAGACAATCTTTTATAATGAAAAAGATCTTTATGAGTTGCAATGGTTAGCAATATTCTGATTCAGCAGCTACATTCATCTGTAAATATGCTTGTGAAAGATCAATCTTGCTGAATTTTTACCCACCTGATAACCACCAAATAAATCTTCAATTGAAGGAAGGAGATATTGATCAGCACACAACACTGGATTTATGACGGTTGTAAAATCACCACAAGTATGAACTGAACCATCTGGTTTCATGATAGGTACGATGGGAGTAGCCCAGTTACTCGTTATAACCAGGTCTAACACACCAGTGTTAACAAGTTGTATTAATTCTTCAACCTGCATATGGCACTGCTCTTATTTTGAGACTTTTTGGTTGACTTTTAGACTTTATCTTGAGTTTCACTTTAACTCCCTTCATTGAGCCAATTGTCTCTTCGAATACACTCTTGCATTTATCCAGAAGGTGCTGTAGGTCTGTTCTGGCATCGAACAATCTGTTAACAGCACTGCAGTTAAGCTTTATCTTCTCTAACCATGATCTTCAAATAGAACTGGAAAATTACTACTAACCACATGGAGAGGCAACACCGGTATCTATCCACTCAACTCTACGTTGACCATGATGTAACCTTTTAATAGCACAATCTCTTCCATGTATGTCCTTAAGATCACATCAGCTGGTTTTAAAGGAAAATGCTTCAGCTTTTGTTGATATGTAGTCTCAGGAGTTAAAAATACAATGCACACCAGTATCAACCTCCATCCTAACATGAAAAATTATCACTGGAAATGGCCCTCCAACCATAAAATCTTGTATTTAGTCTGCTTTATAGCTAGTCCTATCATTAATTTTAAATAGACTTGGCAGCTACCATGAAACTCAGCAACTTTCAATTAGTTACCTTATCGACTTCAAAGTTCCTGTGACTATGTGGGCCCTTTATAGAACTTCTATTTTACTGAAGTTGTGGATATATTTCTACCATGTTAGCTGTAGGGATTTTACATTTTCCACTTTATTTGTTTAACATATTCCCAACTGTTTTGGCACAAAAAAAATCCAAAACAAAAAGCAATGCAGAAGTGTAACAAAAAGGCAAAAAATAGAAATCAACAACTTTAAGTGTTTCCTTTATACCAACCCCAGTAGAACACACTGTGTGATTCTATCCTTAAGAGATGGGAAATTGCACTGAGCTTAATTTAAATTAACACTAATATCTAAAGTAAACTTAAGCGTATTTTGTGCAAAGGGTTTAGATTCCTGGGATATTGGGACTGGTTCTAGGGGAGTTGTACGGAATGGGCGTGTTGTACCTAAGTAAAGCAGGAACCATTTTTTTGTGGGACTGTCTGTTAATGTTACTGGTAAGGATTTAAATCAACTTATCAGGGTTGTGAAACCAGGAGATAATATCAGAGAAAATGCCAAAGTGCACAGAATACTCAGAGACACAAACAGCATTGAGTAGGAAACAGTAAGTTAGTAGGTAAGTTCAGAGTAAGGGCAAAATAAAGTCTAAATTTGAGTTACTGCGCATGTTTATGAATGTTTGAGTGTCATAAGATTGGCAAGTTACAGGTGCAGGTTGCAACATGGAAATTCAATGTTGTGGCTTAATCAGAAATCTAGAAGGGCAGAGCTCTGTGTTACAAGATCCTGGATACAAAGTGTTCAGGATAGAAGGGAAAGAAAAGAGGGAGGGTGGCAGCATTAAGGATGGAGAACATTTCAGTTCAGAGAAGGATGTAAATGCATTTGAAGCAGCTCAGGGAACTTTACAAGTCTACAAGAATAGAGAGAGGTTGGGCAGGCGAGGCTTCTGTCCACTGGAGTAAGAGGTAATTTGATTGAAACCTTTAAAATCCTGAGGGCCATTGACAAGGTGGATACGGAGAGGATGTTTCCTCTTGTGGAAGAATCTAGAACTAGGAGCTCACTGTTTAAAAATAAGAGATTGCTCATTTAAGAATGATGAGGAGAATTTTTTTTTCCCTCAGAGGATCTTGAGTCTTTGGAACTCCCTTCCACAAGAGGTATTGGAAGCAGAATTTTAAAGCAGAGGTAGCAAGGGGAGTGAAAGATTATCAAGAGTAGGCGGGAGGTTACAATCAGATCAGCCATGATCTTATTGAATGGCAGAGCTGATTCGAGGAAACAAGTGGTTCATATGATCTTAAAAGGGGGTTTATACATGAAAGCAGAAGAAGGAGATGCTGTCCTGGTCATGATGAAAGAGAAGATAATTCAGACACTTGAAGCTGTTAAAATTGGTAAGGAGGAGACAAGGACCAGATGAGATTGATCCAAGCATACTGAGGAAAGTGAGATTGGAAATTGCAGAGGCCTTGGCCATAATTTTCCAATCTTCCTTAGACTCAGGGATGATGTTAGAGAATGGCAGATTTGCAAAAGCTACACCCTTCCTCAAAAAACAGTGTAAAGATAAGGCCCCAGCAACTACAGGCCAATAAGTTTAACCTGGCTGATGGGTAGGATTCTGGAAACAATAATTTGGGAAAAATTAATAGTCACTTGGGTGAATGTGGGTTAATTAAAGAAAGCCAGCATGGATTTGTTAACAGCAAACTGTGTTGAACTAACATGTTGAAAATTTTGAGAGGAGGTAACAGAGAGGGTGAATGAGGGTAATGCTGTTGATGTGGTGTACATGGACTTCCAAAGTGCCACACAACAGACTTGTGAACAAAGTTAGAGTTTGTGCAATAAAACAAACTTTAGCAACTTGGATATGGAAAGGAACCTGTGATAGAAAACAGAAACTAGTGGTTAATGGATGCTTCCAGACTCTAAGAAGGTTTATTGTGGAGTTCCACAGCGTGTTAGGACCTCTGCTGTTCTTGATATATATTGATAACTAAGGCTTTGGTTTACAGGGTTCAATTTCAAAATTTGCAGACAACACAAAACTTAGAAGTGTTGCTAACTATGAGGAAGATAGTTTAGAACTTCAGAAGGACGTAGACAGATTGGTAGAATGGGTTGCCAAGTAGATGAAATTTAACGCAGAGAAGTGTGAAGTGATTCAGTGTAGTAGGAAGAACGAGGAGTGACAATATGAAATAAAGAGAACAATTCAAAAAGAAGTGTAGTGGAACCTGCGCACAAACCATTAAAAGTGGTTTGGCAGGTTAAGAGAGTGGTCAATAAAGCAAATAGGATGCTCGGCTTTCTTAACAGGGACACAGAGTACAAAAGCAAGAGGTAATGCTAAATTTATATTTATATACAGGTTCATCCTCAGCTGGGGTATTGTGCCCAGTTCTGGGCACCACACTTTAGGAAAGATGTGAAGGTATTAGAGAGGGTGCAGAAAAGTTTCACAAGAATGGTTCCAGGGATGATAAACTGCAGTTACATAGACAGATTGGACAAGTTAGGACTGTTTTCCTTTGCGAAGAGAAGGTTGACAGAAGATTTGATAGAGGTATTCAGAATTGTGACGGGTCTGGACAGTGTCTCAAACTCTGGACCTGTTACTGACGCAACTTCTAATCCTGACACTCTCATCCCATTCAACACTGCCTGAATGGGTGACAAGGTAACTAAAACCCCAACATACTCCACCTGCTTCCCTCCTGTCCTCTTCCTCCTTCTTACCTTTTTAAAGGTTTATTTATTAATGTAACAAGTAGGCTTACATTAACATTGCAATAAAGTTGCTGTGAAAACCCCCTACTCGCCACACTCCGGCACCTGTTCAGATACACTGCCGGAGAATTTAGCATGGCCAATGCACTAAACCAGCACACCTTTCACTCTGTGGAGGAAATTGGAGTAGATGACCCACACATGCAGGAAAACGAGCAAACTCTGTCGAGACAGTGATCCAAGCTGGAAATTGAACCCACGTCTCTGGCGCTATGAAGCAGCAGTGCTAGCCACTGTATAAACGTGCCACAGAGTTTCTTTCAAGGAGGCTTTGTTTGCTTACAAAATTCAATTTTAAGGATACTAGAATTATGAATGCACTCTCTGTCCCCACCACCTACCCTCTCTCCATGCCTCTATCTCTCAATAGAGTCACTTTCATACAAGTATAAACTATGAACAATTCCATTTTCTCAGTCAACAGAACACTGGTATGATAATTAGTTCATATCAAAATTCAACTGCAGAATGTTATAGAAAACTGAAGCAATGCGAGTACAGCAGACATTTTCTCAGTTAAATAAGCTTTCTGAAGTTTACAGAGCACAAAGCCAAAGTGGCAAGTGGTGTGAAGCCACTATAGTATCAGTTTTTCTCACCTCCCCACACTGAAAAGCTACTCAAATGCATTTGGCCTGTTTGCTTTAAACTAACACATTTAGAAACATAGAAATCCTACAGTGCAGAAGGAGGCCATTCCGTCCATCGAACCTGCACCAACAACTATCCCCGTAACCCCACATTTTACCCTGCTAACCCCCCTGACGCTAAGGGACAATTTAACACGGCCCATCAACCTAACCTGCACATCTTTGGACTGTGGGAAGAAACTGGAGCACCCGGAGGAAACCCACAAAGACACAAGCAGAATGTGAAACTCCACACAGTCACCCAAAGGCAGAATTGAACCCGGATCGCTGGCACTGTGAGGCAGCAGCATTAACCACTATGCTGCCCCAAGGGACAACACCACAGGACCACCCCTGAACCACTAACTACCCCACCTCCAAGTCTGACTCAGCTCCACTTCCCCACACCCGCTACCTCCAACCACTCAAACCTCCCATCCATCTGTCCAACTGTATTCCATCCTAAAGAATATTACAGAAACTTCGCTTGGCAAATGTATCCAATAGCTTGTCTTCAGATTATTTTTAGAAGCAACCGATCAGAAACGACAAGAAATGAAAGAAAAACTACTCCTTCAGTAGAACTGGCTGAACAGTACTAATGTAACTCTGCAGAATGGGTTACTCCGCACTAGTCAAATTGTACTCACGTTGACTCCATCTTGAGCAAAAACCCTAATTTACAAGTTCCAAGGCAATGTAGCTGGGGGAGGGGGAGGGCGGTTACACCAAAAGATTTACTGGGGAACCCCTCCCATATTTTCCCCCCTCCGACTTGGGGAGTTCCAAGGTAAGAATTGCATGGTAATTGTCCAGACGCGCAAACTTCCGATGGACAATTGCCTTGCACTGGCAAGCATCTGAAAACGTGATTTAAAGCACAAACTTCAGATGGTTCTGACTCTTTTACCCTAATAGTTACCCAGAAAAAGTTCAAAGAGTTAAAAACAATTGTAGCTTCTGGGTAACTATTGTACAGACCCACACCAACCGCAACCCCCCCCGCCCCCCACAGGACTCTCTCCCACACCCTGAACGCCCACGGACTCCCACCACCTCCACAGCTTCACCCCTCCTGCCAAAGGACCACATCACAGGATGCTCCTCAACCACCAACTACCCACCCCAAAGTCTGACCTATCCCCACCCACCCCACCTCCTGCCTCCGACTTTTCAAGGTTCCCATCCATCTGTTCAACTGTGTCCCACTCTGACTATCTACCCCCTCCCCAGACTGTAGCCCCTTGCTGATTGTCACACAATCCCCAATTGTCAGATGCCCCTCTCCCCCCACTGACTGCCAGACATTTTAAACTGATTGTCTCCCTGACTGTCCGATCCCTGCCGACTGCTGGCCTCCCTGGTGACTGCCCAATCCTCCTGGAACTATCAGACCCACAGTCCCCAACTCTCCAACACCCCCTGATTGGTGACCACAACTCCTACCGTCTGATCCCTTCACTCAACTGTCCAAACCTGTCCTGTTGAACCGATCTTCCACCTCTGACCAACAGCCCTTTAACTATCTGACTCCCCTGCCTGACTGACCCAGTCCCCTAACTGACCCCCATCCCCTTGCAAACTATCCCACCCCATCCTTGAGTGTCCCACCCCAATCCTCACCTTCCCACCCCTTTTCCAAGAATCACACCCCCTCCTCTATTGACCTATCCCCTCCCTGATTGACCCAACACCCTAGCTGACCCATCCTCTCTCAAACTGTCCCACTCCGTCCCCGAGAGTCATGCCCCAAACCCTAACTTTCCACCCTCTCCCCTGAGAGTTACACCCCCTTCCTGTATATCACACTCCCTCCCTGACTGACCCAACAGCTCACCTGACCCAAACTGTCCTACCATGTCCCTAAGAGTCATATTCCCTCCCTCACCATCCCACCCCCTTCCTGATTCTCCCACCCTCTCCCTACGTGTTCTACTCCTTACTCAACTGACCTATCCCTTTCCTGGGGCTCCAACCCCTCCCGGAGTGATCCTGGGAGCATTATACAGACATCCCCTCTTCCCCTCCGTCCCACACCATGTTCATCATTCCTGGGAAAGACAATGAAGAGAAATAAATCTTGCCAATAGGGGGAAAACTCTGGAAAATTCCTCTCTGATCCCTTCAGGAAAGTGGAAACATTCAAGGAGATCAGGTGGATCATGAAATGTCCTAATTTCAACAGGAATGGCTGCTGGCTTGAAGCAGAAATTGCATCTTCTCCAAGTAGACTAGCAGATAAGCCACTTGGAGAGGATGTAATTTCTATTTCAAGCCAACACCCGTTCCTGTTGAAATTAGCTCAGATGGAGTGTTGGGACATCTTGAAGTCGTACAACACATTGGTAAGGCCACACTTGGAATACTGTGTGCAATTCTGGTCATCCTATTATAGAAAGGATATTATTAAACTAGAAAGAGCGCAGAAAAGATTTACTAGGATGTTACCAGGACTTGATGGATTGAGTTATGAGCAGAGGCTGGATAGACTGGGACCTTCATCCCTGCAGCATAGGAGGCTGAGGGGTGACCTTTTATAGGTCTATAAAATAATGAGGAGCATAGATAAGGTAGTTAGTCAATATCTTTTCCCAAAGGTAGGGGAGTCTAAAACTAGAGGGCATAGTTTAAGGTGAGAGGGGAGAGATACAAAAGTGTCCAGAGGGGCAATTTTTTCACACAGAGGGTGGTGAGTGTCTGGAACAAGCTGCCAGAGGTAGTAGTAGAGGTGGGTACAATGTTATCTTTTTAAAAACATTTAGATAATTACATGGCTACGATGGATAGAGAGGGATATGGGACAAATGCGGGCAGTTGGGATTAGCTTAGGGGTTTTTAAAAAAGGGGGCATGGACAAGTTGGGCCGATGGGCCTGTTTCGATAGTGTAAACCTCTATGACTCTATGAATTTGGTTTTTGGAGCAAGAAACGAGATGGATCCGGGTGGTCCCAGCCCACTCTGAGCATTAGCTTTGTAACTTTAAAAATAGAATTTAAAAAAAAGCGGATCGCAGCGGCTCACTAATTCCTTGGAAAAGGAAAAGCCCTCTCTCCCTTCCAAACTATTCCCACGACTGCTCAAATATCTGTGTCCCCGCTGAAATAACCTCTCAATAAAGCTCCAATCCGGCCCTGCCATTATTTCACACACTTCGATCAATACACAACTACTGTTAAATAAATAGCCTATTCTTTCCTTATCTGAGCGACTCTTTCAGCGAGGAATCTATCTTAGCTCTCCTCTGAACTTGTTTCCATTATATCATCCGCTTACGTTTTATTTTCTGCCAAAATATAACTAGTTAGTTATTAATAAGTTGTTTTTAAAGAAAGCTGTTTTTCATTTCCAAATACACTGTATTTGTTTGCAGGAGTTGTTTGAAAACATCACAGATCTTCCCATTGCTTTAGACGAACACTAGGTGCTTTTGCTCTCAAACTATTTCCTGAGTGTGTGTTTTTATAAACCAGCTCTTCAAATCGCTGCAGCTTTCTGTTCGCTCTTGTCCCAGAAAGGGGAGACTTTCCTTACATGGGAATCCTGACGTCAGGTTTCCTGAGGAGTGTGGGCTGCTGTAACTTCCTCAGCAGCCTCAGTGGAGAGAGAGAGAGCTGCCTTTAACGTGGTCACTGATGAAAGTCGAGTTCAACTCATCTGAAATGCCCGAGAGCCACCAGTCGGCCGAGAGCGCGCCCCGGGCCAGGTAAATGAGTGCCGTTTGTCTGACCCCCTGAGCCACCTCCTCAATGATTGTTGGGTGTGCTGCTGTAACGTGTAGCGGACGGACATGGGTTAAGCCGCCCTCGCCTTGGAAATGTCAGTAACATGTTTCCTGTGACTGACGAGATCAGGAAAACGGACCCAAGTGCAAGTAGAGGCGTGACAGCCAGGATTCTGAAAGCTCCCAAAAGCTCATCATTTTGCAGAAAGGCGTGTAAGAGCAATAGACTGCAGATGTTGGCAATCTGAAATGTTAATAAAAACATTGTTGAAAACAGTCAGCAGCTTAGGCAACATCTGTGGAGACAGAAACAGTTGTAAAGTTTCAGGTCCACAATTAGGTCAGATGAGTTATTAGCACGGTGGCACAGTGGTCGGCACTGTTGCCTCACAGCGCCAGGAACCCGGGTTCAATTCCCGGCTTGGGTGACTGTCTTTGCGGAGTCTGCACATTCTCCCTGTGTCTGCGTGGGTTTCCTCCAGTTGCTCCGGTTTCATCCCACAGTCCGAAAGATGCCCTGGTTAGGTGCATTGGCTGTGCTAAATTCTCCCTCCGTGTACCTGAACAGATGCTGGAGTGTGGCAACTAGGGGATTTTCACAGTAAGTTCATTGCAGTGTTCATATTAACCTCCTTGTTGCACTAATAACTATATAAATAGACTGATAGAAAATCCCTACACAGACTTACTATTTTTTTCAAATGCCAATTCTGCAGGAATGAGAGTAAAAGAAGCCTGGCAGAAAGAAATATTTTGCATCCATTTAGCACTTTACCATGTGCCTCCTTCACTCATGAATTATTTTGAAAAAGTAAGGAAATCTAACAGTTATCTTGTGCACTGTGCTACGCCACAGTTAGCAATGAGATGATTCACATGATGCTGCTTGGGGGAAGAATGTTGATCATAAGGACAAATCTTTGATCTGCTTCAGATATTGTCAGGACAAACCTGGTTCGTTCTTAAACATCCTGGAGTCCCAGTATTGCTGCTTTCCCCTCTCTATAGGAACCATGTGAGGGATTTCTGTCAACATTTCACCTTTTCACACAGTCTCAGCATCTCTTCCCTCCATCCATTTACAGTCAACGAAACTCAGCAAACAAGCCCTGTGTGCTGCAGCCTGTGGATCAGAATATCCAGCCCTCACTGGCTGGACTGGTTGACTTCCGCATGCACAGAAACCCTTCCAGCCAGTGCCAGGGTCAGACTTCATTCCCACCAACTTGGGCTGGTTCTCAATGTGACAACTTTCCATTGCCCTGACTGGTCATTCCATCATGCATTCCACAGAGGAGGCCAGGGAGAGCAAGAGGCCAGTGCAAGAGAGTGCGGGAGTGTCAGAGGCCAGTGTGGGATCCAGAGACCAGTGTGAGAGAGTGTGGGAGTCAAAGCTTTAACAAAGGGTCATCTGGACTCCAAACATCAGCTCTTTTCTCTCCTTACAGATGCTGCCAGACCTGCTGAGATTTTCCAGCATTTTCTCTTTTGGTTACAGAAATAGTGATGTTTTACTGCAATTATATAGGGCATTGGTGAGGCCACACTACAGTATTGTGTGCAGTTTTGGTGTCCTTATCTGAGGAAGGATGTCCTTGCTGTAGAGGGAGAACAGCGAAGGTTTATCAGGCTGATTCCTGAGATAGCTGGTCTGTCATATGAGGAGAGATTAAGTCGGTTAGGATTGTATTTATTGGAGTTTGGAAGACTGAGAGGGGATCTCATAGAAACTTATAAAATGCTAACAGGATAGATTCAGAAAGAATGTTCCCAATGGTGGGAGAGTCCAGGAGAAATTTCTTCATCCAGTGGCCTCCGTATAGTATAGAATTCACCACCACAGAAAGCAGTTGAGGCCAAAACGTTGTGTGATTACAAGAAGAAATTAGGTGCAGCTCTTGGGGCTAAAGGGATCAAGGGATATGGGGGGGAAGGGTGGAGCAGGATATTGAATTTGATGATCACCATGATTATGTTGAATGGCAGATTAGGCTTGAAAGGAAATATTGCCTATTCCTGCTTCTAGATTCTATGTTTCTATGAGAGGGAGAGTCAGAGGCCAGTGAGAGAGAGTGTGGGAGAGTCAGGAGCCAGTGAGAGAGAGCGTGGGAGAGTCAGAGGCCAGTGAGAGAGAGCGTGGGAGAGTCAGAGGCCAGTGAGAGAAAGTGTGGGAGAGTCAGGAGCCAGTGAGAGAGAGCGTGGGAGAGTCAGGAGCCAGTGAGAGAGAGTGTGGGAGAATTGGCCAGTGAGAGAGAGTGAGGGAGATTTGGAGGCCAGTGAGAGTGTGTGGGAGAGTCAGAGGTCTGTGTGGTAGATTTGGAGGTCAGTGGGAGAAAGTGTGGGGAAGTGAGGAAGTGGGGAGAGCTGGTGGTCAAGGTGGAGGTATTAATTTATAGGAAGGACAGGAATTAATTTATATGAGTTGCTGGTGTGATTTACAGGGGTTGGGAGTGATATACCCCCATGGCACCCTATAAATCAGCCTCATGACAACCTGGCAGCTGCGAAGGAATCAGTATCTGGGTGGCAATTGAAGATTGGCAAGGTTGTTCACCAACTACAATTCATACTTAAAGAATTATTGGATGGTGCCCAGCAGCTTTCCTGCTTTCTGCCCTGGTGGTAACAATATCTTCCAGACCTGAGGCACATTTGTTAGTTTAAAATCCATCTTTGAAAATATCCATTGCTAGAATCCAGGAAATGAAAATAAACAGAGCTTTTAAATGAAGAGTGGTCTTACTTTTTTGCATTTTCAGAGTGAGATCAGAGAACAAAGAAATCTAGGGGTACAGGTTCATAGCTCCTTGAAAGCGGAGTCACAGGTGGACAGACTGGTGAAGAAGGCATGCTTGGGTTCATTGGTCAGAACATTGAATACAGGAGTTGGGACGTCTTGTTGAAGTTGTACAAGACACTGGTAAGGCCACACTTAGAATACTGTGTACAGTTCTGATCACCCTATTATAGGAAGGATATAATTAAACTAGAAAGAGTGCAGAAGAGATTAACTGGGATGCTATTGGGACTTGATGGTTTGAGTTATAAGGAGAGACTGGATAGACTGGGACTTTTTTCTTTGGGGCATAGAAGGCTGAGGGGTGATCTTATAAAGAGAGGTCTGTAAAATAATGAGGGTCATAGATCAACTAGATAATCAATATCTTTTCCAAAGGTAGGGAAGTCCAAAACTAGAGGGCATAGGTTTAAGGTGAGGGGGGAAATACACAAAAAAAAGGGTCCAGAGGGCCAATTTTTTTATGCAGAGGGTGGTGAGTACTTGAAACAAGCTGCCAGAGGTAGTAGTAGAGGCAGGTACAATTTTGTCTTTTAAAAAGCATGTAGACAGTTGCATGGGTAAGATGGGTATAGGGGGATATGGGCCAAATGCAGGCAATTGGGACTAGCTTAGGGGTTTTAAAAAAAAGGGCAGCATGGACAAGTTGAGCCGAAGGGCCTGTTTCCATTCTGTAAACCTCTATGATTCTGGCTGGGATCTTGTGATAAACAAAGTCTTGTTTCAGTTTGTCTGAAAAAATGAAGCAGAAATATTACTGAAACAGAAATCTGGCTTCAGTAATTGGATAAAGGGTTGCCGATGCTGGTTAGAAATATTCTGAGATGTCACCAATTGCCTTCAACTGCCCCTCCCCTGGGCTCCTACCATTGGTCACCCAACATGTCAGTTATTGCAGAGCCCTGCCTTCCCAACACGTTTCAATGTGTCCCAGTTAGGATTTTTGAAAATCTGGTCACCCTAATGGAGACTCAATTTCAATAAAAGAGCAATAATATGGTGCTAAAATATCACCAAAACTATCTAGCCAGCAACAAATTCTGAACTTCCAGTCTGATAGTTTAAAGGGAGGAGTGATTCTCATGCTAATTTATTCTGTTTCCACTCATCTGCTTTACTCTGCTACAAATCCACTTTGTGGCTGGCTACAAATCCTCAGGAATTCGGGGAGCAGCAGTTGTCAGCTCTCCTTGCCCCATTAGGTACTTAAGCCTTTGTGAAGAGTCTTTCCAGGTAATGTCCCTCTCTCTAAATTCACTCAAAGAGGCTCTGTGACAAGATGGGTTTCTTTTGTGTCTTTTCATGAGTCAACTAAGTTTGCACTTTTAATGGACAGGCAATGCTGATAGCAGGCCAGTGATTTTCTGCGAAAAACTGCAGCAGGCGACAGTGCAGAGGGACCTCAGGGTCCTTGTGCATGAGTCGCAAAAACCCAGCTTGCAGGTGCAGCAGGTGGTCAGGAAGGCGAATGGGATGCTGGCCTTCATAGCGAGGGGGATTGAATATAAAAGTAGGGAGGTCTTGCTGCAGCTGTATAGGGCATTGGTGAGGCCGCAGCTGTAGTACTTGTGCAGTTTTGGGCGCCGCACCTGCGCAAAGATATTTTGGCCTTGAAGGGAGTGCAGAGGAGGTTTACTAGGCTGATACCGGAGTTGAGGGGGTTGAGCTATGAGGAGAGGCTGAATAAACTAGGCTTGTACTCGTTAGAGTTTAGAAGAATGAGGGGAGATCTCATTGAGACGTATAAGATGATGAATGGGATGGATAGGATAGAGGTGGAGAGACTCTTCCCGCTCAAAAAAGACAGTAGGACTAGGGGGCACAGCCTCAAGATAAAGGGGGGACAGTTTAGAACGGAGTTGAGGAGGAACTTCTTCACTCAAAGGGTGGTGAATCTCTGGAATTCTCTGCCCATTGAAGTGGTGGAGGCTGCCTCGCTAAATATTTTTAAGACGCGGGTTGATGGGTTTTTGATAAGAGAGGGGATTAAGGGTTATGGGGAGAGGGCGGGAAAGTGGAATTGAGCTACGACAGATCAGCCATGATCTTATTGAATGGCGGGGCAGGCTCGAAGGGCTAGATGGCCTACTCCTGCTCCTATTTCTTATGTTCTTATGTTAAGTAAGATTCCATTCCTGTGATATGAATTTGGATAGTTATTTATTTTGTTCGGTTTTGAGTTTTAGTATTTTATTACATTCTTTTACTTATGTTATTTCAGATTGTAAATACATTTTACCAAATGGGAAAGCCTTTATGTATTGATCTGGCAGCATCAGAATTAATGGGAGGATGTGGTGGACATCCCAGGTAGCTGCCAGTGATTGATATAACATGATTAGGGGGATTCATTGTTAAATTTGCAAGATCCTGTGGCACAATAGTAGTACCCTTATGTCTGAGTCAGAAGATCTGGGTTTGAGTACTAACCCAGGACTTAATGGCCAGTGAAGGTGTGTTTGTAATGCAGGCAAACAGATTGAATGTCAACTGCAAGTAATTCCTCCTACTCGTCAATGGCTGGCAGTAAAAGTGGAAGAGACTCCTGGTCAGCCGAGCTTGATGTTGAATTGCGCCCATCAAGCTATAATCCACTACTGACAGATTTGTCCCCTGTTCTGGGAATTACTAGCTATGGAAACAGATGAAAATCTGCTTTAGTGCAGCATGAGGTGTGGGGAAAGAATTGGAATGGAATTGTTAAACCTGGGTACACTTACATGACTGAGAATAAAGATGGCAGCTTTTGTTTTATGAAGGACTAACACATTTATGTAAAATGCTCTCCATCAATGAACATGAACAGAAATGTTGGAAAAATGAATAAGGTTATGTCATTTAGCACTCCAGCACATTAAAATTCAGCCCAATGCTTCACAGCAGCTTAATCAGTAGTCAACAAACATACAACCATTTCTGCTCAAATTTGCTTGATTTCCCAAATTTGTTACTTTGGAAATAGCTCCTTTGAGTGGCTTCTGGGTAGGGGCATGTTCCTTACGGCTCACTCTCAGTGCTTCATGACAAGGATCTTGCAATTCATAATGAGATCATTTCTAATTACCCATAAGTTATTTATTCAGTTGAGAAATCTTCCTTGAAGTGCTAAGGGAATGCAAAATCCATGAAGTTGAATGGATCTGGGTAATTATTTGCATCTCTCTGCCATTCAATAAACTCATGACTAATCTGATTCTAACTTCAGTTTCACATTCCTGCCTGGCCCTGATGATCTTTCACCTCCTTGTTATCAAAAATCCATCTAACTCTAAGGATTCTAACTTCCTTAAGCACCCTTCCTAAAATAAGGAGACCAAGACTATATGCAGTAACTCCAGATACGGCCTCACCAATGTTCTGTATAGCTGAAGCATAGCCTCTCTACATCTGTATTCAATTCCTCTTGCAATACGCAGTAACATTCTATTAGCTTTCCAATGCCCCAGTTTTCTAAATGTTCAGATTGGAGGCAAATGCAATGGAAGCACTTCAGACTAATACCTGGAATGGGTGGGTTGTGTTCAGAGGAAAGGTTGAACAAGCTAGGCATATACTTGCTGAAGTTTAATAGAATAAGAGGTGACTTGATTGAAACATACAAGATCATGAGGGCCCTTGACAGGATGTATGTGGTGACAACATTTCCTCTTGTGGGAGAATCTAGAACTGGGGATCACTATTTAAAAATAAAGGATTGCACATTCAAGATGGAGTTAAGGAGGAATTATTTCTCTCAGGGCGTCGTGAGTCTTTGGAACTCTCTTTCTCAAAAGATATTGTTGGAAGCAGTCTTTGAATATTTTAAAGGTAGAGTTAGATGGATTTTTGATAAGCAAGGAGGTGAAAGATTATCAGGGGTAGGCAGGAATGTGAAGTTGAAGTTAGAATCAGATTAGTCACGAGTTTATTGAATGGCAGAGAGACTTGGGGGGGGGGGGGGGGGTCAAGTGGCCTACTCCTGCTCCTAATTCATATATTCATGGTTGGACACTGACCTGGCACCTGAAAAAGGGGTGCAAATGCATTTCTACCCCATTAGACATATTTGCTTTTAAGGACAGTGATGTATTTGCATCATATATACAGTGAAGTATATGACAATGAGAGGTCAGTTGATCACAATGGCATACTAAGAAGTAAGAAGGGATTGACACTAGCTTTACATTGGGATGTTTTGCCATGGTAAAAACATCATATAAATGCAAGTTGTTGTTAACTGAGCCCAAGGAAACATGGTTTGTTCACTCTCAAACCATTTGTAGTTGGATCAAAGATACTGTGTTAGAAACTGCCTATAATTTTGTACTGATTGGTAACCTCAAAGAGGCCAAAAAAGGGATTGCTCCTGGAAAGACAAATACAACAATAGGATTGCTGTATTTACCCTAATTGGTTTGAGATACCTGTGCAACTTGGAAGTTCTACTATCGTCGGAAAACAGCTGACAGCAAACTGATCATCTGCTTCACACCTCGCTTGCATTCCCTTTCTACAGAATTCAATGAAAAGGTTTAAGCAGTGTGCATAGTTTACCACAAGTATACCTTCACTGGTCAAAATGCACACTGGGATTCTTAAAGTTCCATGCATACAGAAATTAACCTTATCAGTAATCACATAAATAGGACCCGAGACATTTGCTCCTCATACAAGCTTGATGCTAAGAAAAGGACACGTCAAAGGCATCCTGCAGGATAACGGCCATCCTGATCAGATCATTTTGTGCTGTATACCACACGAACCATCACAAAAAGAGCTGACCAATTCACTATCACTGTTTTTTGCTCTACAGTAAAAGTTAAAATTATCCGTACATGGGGAAGATTTCATAGAATCTTACGGTTCCGAAGGAGGCCATTCAGCCCATTGAGTCTGCACCGACCACAATCCCACCCAGGCCCTATCCCCATAACCCATGCATTTACCCTAGCTAGTCCCCTCCACACTAAGGGGCAATTTAGCATGGCCAGTGCACCTAACCAGCACATCTTTGGACTGTTGGAGGAAACTGGAACATCCAGAGGAAACCCAGGCAAACACAGGGAGAATGTGCAAACTCCACACAGACGGTGACCCAAGCTGGAAATCGAACCTGGGTCCCCGGCACTGTGAGGCAGTAATGCTAATCACTGTGCCACCGTTCCTGTATTTGAATTTGTAGTGAAACTGTAAATATGGATTAAACAAATCTGTTTATTACTTGACTTCAAATAACGAACATTAGAAAAGTTGCTTGATTGTTAAAGTAGTATAGAGGGATTTTATTCTCCATCTCAATCATGCAATAACTGAGCTGGGAATGGTGTTGTAGTTACCATTACTGAGATCTGCTTTGATCAGTACAATATGTACTTTACTAATTAAAAAGTGTAAATTGTGGAATGTCTTTGGCTATTCCATATGAAAGTACTTAGCTTCTTTCAGAACTCGCAAAATATTTACCTTGCATCATAATCATTGCAATCCTCATTTTATCTTACTAAATGTACTGCAATTACTCACCAAGGTTTCCTGGAAAGTAAATCCCATATCCACGACCTCTACTACTTAGAAGTACAAGGACAGCAGGCACATAGGGAGGCCACTTCCTGCAGTTTCCTTCTGAATGACACATCATCCTGACTTAGAAATATATTGTTATTCCTTCTTCTTTGCTTAGAACTCCCTCCCTAACAACACTAGGTGAGTAAATAATGGTGAATAATAGTTACAGAACTTGAGTATTGCTGAAAAAGGAGACATTTGTGAAGATTTTTTATCTTGCACTCGTGAAGATAATTTGCAAGAATATTCAATGTGTTGGGAACAACACTTTTTATCAGATGGGAAGAGAGTGCTAATTGGTTGGCACATGGACTCTGATTGAGGCCTTGCTATCGAGATCGCACCAGTTGATGGTGACTGACAGTTAACTTCCATGCATTGTTTGAAATTTAAATCAGTAGCTTGACTCTAATTGGTCAAGGCATTGTCCTGAGGAACAAACCATAGAATGGCTTTAAGCTCATTTAATTTAGCTGAAAGAGGTGCAATGTGTGCACACATGTTTTCAGTCCACAAAGAATAGGGCCTGTGTATTGAAAAACATAGCTTCCAGTATACATAAATGTGCCACACTGTGATTCTGACTGACAATCTTAAATTGATTGTCAGTGTAATTCTTAGCACACTGAGGATTATTTGGCAAATGTTGTCTCATTGCAGAATCACATCTAATGTTTTGAGTTTGCAAGCAAGGCCTAGTTGGGTGCAGTCTGTACCTTACCCATGGTAACCAGTGGAAGGGACATGCTGTTTGACATGATCCACCAATCTTTGGGAAGTACAACCCACAAACCTAGCATCACACTGACACTGAAATTCATATACCACTTTACTCACTTGTGTGATAGGCTTTATGGGCTACAGTAATAGGCCGGGATTTTCCAGCCATTCTAGCCAAAAAGATCTTCCAGTCACGCTCCAGCAAACCCCCTCTGCGGGTTTCCCATTGACAGCCAATAGCAGCTGCCTCTGCCACTGTGAAACACACCATAGCGAAGCGGAAACTCCCACCCAAAGTCTTTTTGACTTGACAGTAACGTCCTGCTGGTGGTGAATACCACTCACATTGCACAGTAGCAATGTGAAACAACTAACTTCACCTTTTACTCATATTTTGAGCTGCCTTGCCCTTCCAGCATAATCTGAGGGGGACAAGGCCCTTTTCAAGGCTGAAAG
This sequence comes from Carcharhinus amblyrhynchos, assembly GCF_965287045.1. NCBI lineage: Eukaryota > Metazoa > Chordata > Chondrichthyes > Carcharhiniformes > Carcharhinidae > Carcharhinus > Carcharhinus amblyrhynchos. The sequence goes on along the minus strand of NC_137328.1, from coordinate 38,695,911 downwards.
TGATGGTCTTAGTTTGTGTGGTATAAGGCACAAAATGATCTGATTAGGGTGGCCATTATCTCACAGGATGCCTTTGATACGTCCTATTTCAGCATCCAGCTTGCATGATGAGCAAATGATTACTGATAAGGCCAATCTTATAGCGCGTGGAGCATTTAAGAATCCCAGTATGCATTTTGACCTGTGAAGATAGGCTTATAGTAAACCATTGTTGAGAATCCCCAGCAGACTTCTCAACTAGAACATCAAGGAGAAGGAGTTCGTTTGACTATTGGTCTATTTCTATGGTGAATTTGAGCACAGGATGCAGCCAATTAAGACACGCAAGGAAATTATTACATACAACTACAGTTTCAAACTAGTGCAGCCATTCACCATTTTATTTCTCATGGCAATGCCTTGACCAATCAAGTCAAGGTGCCTTGTTTAAATTTCAAACAATGCTTGGCAGTAAGATGCTAGTCACCATCAACTGGTGCATCCTCCATAGCAAGCCTTTACCAGAGTCCATTTGCCAATCAATCAGAACTTTCCTCTCATCTAGTATAAATTGTTATTCCCCTCACATTTAGCGTTCTTGCAAATTGTCCTGATGAGTGCAAGATAAAAAGCTTTGACAAAAAGATGTATCTTTTTTTCAGCAATACCATGTGAGTACTTTCACCACATGGATTGCAAGAGCTCATGAAAGTGGCTTGCCACCACTATCTTCTCAAGTGCAATTAGAGATAAGCAACAAATGCTGACTCTGGCAGAGATGCTCACGTCCCGAGAATGAATTAAAAATTGTAATTTTGTTATCGACTTAATTTGAAGGCTTCAAAAGGGATAAAACGGAGCCAAGCTGAAAGAATGTGCGAATAAAGTGATGCCACAAGCCAATAAAAAAGCTGGCAGATTATTGGGTCATCATTTCAAAATTGGTGGATAGTGAAAATTTGAGAAGTATTTGAATTGGTCGCACTTCAGATGTGACATTTCAAATTTTGATACAAAAGCAGAACAATATATGAAGAAAAATAAAGCCATTCACTTCTGCTGTTTCTTTTGACCTTAAACAAGAGCCAGGGATTTAGAAACTGATATCAAACTGCAAAAACCTTCTAATTGATTTCAGGAAACATTTGTTTAGAGTCATTAGCCCTTTGGTATTAAGGAAGATCCTATCCTTTCTGAATTCAATGTGCACATCCCGCAGTATTCCTTGGCTGCCCCTTAACTGTGTATTTACTTTTGATAGATTGGTAAAGAGGAACTAGCTGTTTAAAGAAGTGTAATCTTGAAATTTCAGTTTTCCTGTCAGCTATAGTAATAACGCAACAGGAACTAATTAGTGATTAACCCTTGCAATATAGAATTGCTGCAGTCAAAACTGGCACTAATTACCCTGTGATATATTGTAAGAAGTTTACCATTTGAAACATAGGTAGATTTACAGCACAGAAGGAGGCCATTTGTTCATCATTTCTTGCCTGCTGAAAAGGGACATCCAGCCTATTGACAATTTTTGGCTGGAACACTACATTCTGCATCCTCTCCTTTCCTTCTCCTCTATGAATGGTATTCTCTGTCTATCTAGCACACTAGAAACAATACTTTTCACGTATCCCAATATCTGTGATGATAATAAAGCCAATCAAATTAAATTGATCTGCATCCCTGTTATGGTACCATAAATGCATATCCAAGTCTGTTTAATCAACTTACAGAATGTCAGAGACTATTATATAGTCAAAAGCAAAAATCAGTTGATCTTATAAATCAGGAAGAGATTTTCTTTGGCTTGGGTAAGCTGTTGAAAAGTATATAACCTCCAGGCACTTTGACATGTAAGCCTATAGTGCACTGAAATGGATAATTAAGCCATCATACAACACTAGAAATGAGAACACTTTGCTTCCTCCACTTGTTATGAGGTTCAAAGGTGAAGGAGAGAATTTCAGAGCTATATAGTCCATGACATTAGTGGAGACAGCAGTGAGGTTAATGTTTACTGTTATTTATGTATAAATGATACAGAAGCTTCAGCGAGGGGCAGGTGCATAGTTAAAATTAAAAATTCAGAAACTGCTGACTACGTTGCGATGTTCCTCCACTACCTCTGTGAAAACAGGACCACGCTGTCTGCTCCTCCATTAAAATATATTGAATTCCCTATGTTATTGCATTTGTGTGGTAGGTAGAAACTCAACTTGCCATAGAAAGATGAGACCTGCACTTCCTTTCTAAGTATTCTCTTCTTGCTTTATTCTTTTATGGGGGGGGTGGGTGTCACTGGCACAGCCAACCTTTATTGCCCATCAGATCTTGAAAAGATAATGGTGAACCACCTTCATGAATCACTGCGGATCATTTGGGGTAGATATACCAACAGTGCTGTTAGGAAGGGAGTTCTAGGATTTTGACCACAGTTAATGGTGTTGTAACTATTAATCGCTGCCAAATCACCTTTCTGGCACTGAATATGAACGAGTAGAAATTTAGAAACTTATTCTTTTAGGTTTTAATTGTTGTCAGAGATCTAAAAATTGTAAAAGCTAAAATTAAAATGTTTGTTTTGCTTTTCCATTCTGTCTCTTTTTTATTTACCACAATTTAGTCTTTATTTCTCTTTATTTTCCTTTGTGTACCAGAGTTTACATTGAATTCATGCTTTCCAATTTGCCTTCCTTCTCAGTCATTTCGCTTTTTGTTTCTCAATTTTCCAATTGTATTGGTTAAGGAGATGCAAGGTTGCTTGCTCTGTTCACTCAGTGCCATTTCCATGCTTTCCAAGTTGCCATGCTAAACATTAAAAAAATCAAAATGTGCAATGGAAGTCTAAATAATGGCAGATGCTTTGAGATACCCTGTCACTTCCATGGGATGTGGGCATTGCTGCCTTGGCCAGCAGTTATTGCCAAGCCCAATTGTCCTTGAGAAGGTGGTGATAAGCCACTTCTGTGAACAACTGTCTGGGGTAGGTACACCCACAGTGCAGTTAGGAATTATGGCTAAATGTCTAATAGAAACATGGAACAGGAGGAGTAGGCCATTCAGCCATTCAACCAAGATGGGGAGAAACCCCATCTTCCCCGATATCTTTCCTGAACCTACCCTGTCACGTCCTGTCAGATTTTTATAGGTTTTTTTGAGATCCACCCCCCCCCCCCCCACCCCACCATTCTTCTTGACTCCAGGGGAAGCAGTGGCATAGTGGTATTTTAGCTGAACTAGTAAACACCCAAGATAATGATTTGGGGACCCAGGTTCAAATCCCACCACAGCAGGTGGTGAAATTTGAATTCAATGAAAATTTAGAATCAAGGTCTAATGAGACCATGAAACCATTACTGATTGTTGGAAAAACCTATCTGCTTCACTAATGTCCCTTAGGGAAGGAAATCTGCCATCCTTACCTGGCCTACATATGACTCCAGATCCACAGCAATGTGGTTGACACTTAATTGCCCTCAAGGATGGGCAATAAATGCTGGTCCAGCCAGTGACATCCACATTCCATGAACGAATAGAAAAAAACTCAATCTCTGTTCAAACGTCCGTCCTGTCATCCCGGGAATCAGTCTGATAAATCTTCTCTGCACTCCCTCCATAGCAAGAACATCCTTCCTCAGATAAGGAGACTAAAACTGCACAGAATATTCCAGGTGTAGCCTCACCAAGGCCCTGTATAATTGGAGCAAGCCATCTCTGCTCCCATACATGAAATCTCTTGCTATGAAGACCAACATACCATTTGCTTTCTTCACCACCTGCTGCACCTGCATGCTTACTTTCCACGACTGGTGTACGAGGACAACCAAGTCTCATTGCACATTCTTAATTTATAGCCATTCAGATAATAATCTATCTTCCTATTTTTGCTACCAAGTGAGGATAATTTTTTTCAGTTCCACCTACTATGGGAATCATCGCAGGTGGGACAGAAGATTTGACAGACCATTTACTGGTCCGTTGACCTCAGGCGGAATCTCCAGTCTTGGGGTGGGTGCGACCAGAAAATCCCACCAGATTTGTTCAACTCTCTATAGGTCAATTGAATTACATTTTGTAGGGGTTTGTGAATAGCCCAGTAACAAACCTTCACAAACTGGAATGAATGGAATTATTAACCCAGTGAGCAAGCCTGCTGGCATGAATTGAAACAGAAACTACAGTACAGAATAAAGCTATTTGCCCACTGTGCCTCCTCTTGTGTAGTCATTAGGTCTATATCAGAGTTGTCTACCCTCAACTCATTCTGTGTATCCCTTCATATTTTTGACTTATTCTTAGAGGGGGTAGGGTAGGGAGGTGCCATTGCCTTAAAAGGAAAGAGGCATTTTGAGGGCTTCATCATAGGATTCGCCAAGGGTGTCCTGCAGCACTCGATGTCTCCTCTGCAATGAGCCCATTGTCTCCAGTAGGTCAGGCTGAGGAGGGTGCACCTACACCTATGTAGGAGACCCTCAGCAGGGCAGAGCCCTTTAAGCCACCGATCATCAGAGTTCATAAGGTATAGGAACAGAATACAGCCCATCGAGCCTGGTCCACCATTTGATCATGGCTGATTTGCTCCTCATTCCCATTTTCCTGCCTTCTCCCATAACCCTTCAATCCATTACCAATGAAAACTCTGTTGTCTAATTCCTTCTTAAATTTACTCACTGTCCCAGCATCCACTGCACTTTGGGGTACTGAATTCCACAGATTAACAACCCTTTGGGAGAAGTAGTTTCTCCTCAATTCTGTTTTAAATTTGCTATCCCTTATCCTAAGACTATAATCTCTCATCCTAGAATGCCCTACAAGAGGAGGCATTCGCTCCATGTATACTTTATCCATATCTTTTATCATCTTGTATACCTCAATTCTATATCGCTTCATTCTTCTAAATTCCAGAGAGTACAGGCCTAAACTGTTCAATCTCTCTTCACATGACAAACCGCTCATCTCTGGAATCAATCTAGTGAACCTCCTCTGAACTGCCTCCAAAGCCACTACATCTTTCCTCAAATAAGGGGACCAAAACTGTGCACAATACTGCGTATGCAGTCTCACCAATGCCTTGCATAGTTACAACCATACTTCTTTTCCTTTATATTCTACTCATTTAGCTGTAAATGCCAACATTCCTTTCGCTTTCTTTATTATCTACATGCTAGTTTCTGTGACTCATGAACAAGGATACCCAGGTCCCTCTGCACCAGAGCACTCCGAAGTCTCTCCCCATTTAGATAATAAGTCACCTTCCCATTTTACTGACCAAAATGCATGACCTCACATTTATCCACGATAAGCTCCATCTGCCACATTTTGGCCCACTTTCCTAACCTATCTATATCCATTTGTAAGGTTCTTATTTACTCACTGCAACTTACTGTCCTGCCTATTTTTGTGTCATCTGCAAATTTGGCAGAGCCTTCTACCCCTATATCCAAGTCATTAATATAAATTGTAAAAAGCTGGGGCCCAAGGACCGAACCCTGTGGCATCCCACTAGTTACTTCCTGCCATCCGGAAAAAAACATTTATCTTGGCTCTCTGTCTTCTGTCCATCAGCCAGTCACCTTCCGAGCTAATAAATTACCCCTAATCCTATGTGATCTAACCTTGTGAATTAGCCTTTTGTTTGGCACCTTATCAAATGCCTTCCAGAAGTCCAGATATTTTACATCTACAGAATATAGGATTATTCACTTTGCTTGTTACATCTTCAAAAAACTCTAGCAAATTAATCAAACATGATTTGCCCTTCATAAAACCATGGCTCTGATGGATAGTGTTTTGACTTTCCAAATATCCTGATATTGTTTCCTTGATAATTGATTCTAACACTTTCCCAACAGATATTAAACTAACTGGTCTGTAATTTCCCACATTTTGCCTCCCTTCCTTTTGAATAGTTGCATTACATTAGCATTTTTCCAATCCACTGGAACCTTTCCTGTGTCTAGAAAATTTTGAAATATTATAACCAATGCATCCACTATCTCAGCCGCCATTTCCTTAAATACCCTAGGATGTAGGCCATCAGGACTGCGGACTTGTCTGACCTCAATCCCAATAGTTTGCTGGGTACCTTTTCCTTATTGATGTTGATTGTTCTAAGTTCTGACCTTTCTATTACCTCTGACTTGCCCATTCCTATAGGAATGGTACTAATGTACTCCACCTTGAAAACTGAAGTATTGATTTAGCATTGTTACCATTTCAGTGTTCCCCACTATTAACTCTCCAGTTTCATCTTCCAAGGGACAAACATTCACCTCAGCAACTCTCTTGCTTTTATATACTTATTGAAGCTTTCACTATCCTTTTTGATATTTTGCGCTAGTTTTCTTTTGTAATTTATCATTTACTCTTTTTATTACTTCTTTAGTATCCTTTTGTTTATGTTGAAAATTTCCCAATCTTCCAGCCTGCCACTGGCCTTTGCAATATGGTATACCTTAGTTTTTGTCTTTATATTGTCCTTGACCTCCTCATTTAGCCATCGATGTTTTTCACCCCTCCCCCCTTACCATCTTTCTTCCTCACTGGGATCTATTTTAGTTATGATGGATTGAGTATTACCTTAAACAACTGCTCATCCGCAGTTTTACCTCTTAACCTTCCTGCCCAATCTGTCCTCATGCCTATTTAATTTCCTTTGTTTAATTCCAGAACACTAGTGTGGGATACCACTTTCTCACCCCCCCAAACTGAATTTTGAATTCTATCATACTATGGTCACTACTCCCTTGAAGATCCCTAACTATGGAATCATCAATTAATCCCTCCTCACTACACAATACAAAATCCAGAGTAGCCAGCTCCCTGGTTGGTTCCACAACATACTGTTCCAAAAAAAAAATCTCTAATACATTCAATGAACTCTGCCTCCAGGCCAGCCTTGCCAATTTGAATCTTCCAATCTACGTGCACATTAAGATCAGCCATGATTATTGCTGTATCTTTCTTGCAAGCCCCCAGTATTTCTTTATACTGTGCCCCACTGTGGAACTACAGTTTGGGGACATATAGATTACTCCGAGCAAGTACTTCTTTCCTTTGCTATTTCTTATTTCTACTCAGACGGATTTCACATCTTCATCTCCCATGCTAATGTCATTTCTCAATGCAATACTGATCCCTTTCTTCACCAGCAAAGCTACACCACCTTTTTTTTCTTTTAGTCTATCTTTCTGAAGTGCTGAGTACCCTTGGATGTTCAATCCCTAGACTTGGTCTCCTCCTTGTAACTATGTCTCAGTAATTGCCACCAAATCATACATTTATGCTTCTATTTGTGCCGTTGACTCATTCGTTTTGTTCTGAACACTTCTGCATTTAGACATAAGAACTCTCAGGCTCTGGGGTATAACAGACAGCAGTCGGCCTCCAACTCAGCTGTGGACATCGGGGCTGTATCTTGGTGTATTGATAGGAAAATTAAGAAATTGTAAGGTGGCACACATAATCCCTGTATATATGAAATACACTTGTGAATGTATGTTGAGTTTCACAACAGACCCAAAGCTGGAGTACTGTGTGCAGTTTTGGGCGCCGCACCTGCGCAAGGATATTTTGGCCCTGGAGGGAGTGCAGAGGAGGTTTACTAGGCTGATACCGGAGTTGAGGGGATTGAGCTATGAGGAGAGGCTGAATAAACTAGGCTTGTACTCGTTAGAGTTTAGAAGAATGAGGGGAGATCTCATTGAGACGTATAAGATGATGAATGGGATGGATAGGATAGAGGTGGAGAGACTCTTCCCGCTCAAAAAAGACAGTAGGACTAGGGGGCACAGCCTTAAGATAAAGGGGAGGCGGTTTAGAACGGAGTTGAGGAGGAACTTCTTCACTCAAAGGGTGGTGAATCTCTGGAATTCTCTGCCCGTTGAAGTGGTGGAGGCTGCCTCGCTAAATATTTTTAAGAAGCGGGTTGATGGGTTCTTGATAAGAGAGGGGATTAAGGGTTATGGGGAGAGGGCGGGAAAGTGGAACTGAGCCACGACAGATCAGCCATGATCTTATTGAATGGCGGGGCAGGCTCGAAGGGCTAGATGGCCTACTCCTGCTCCTATTTCTTATGTTCTTATGTTCTTATGTTCAAAGAACCATGCAGCCAGAGTTGTGTGATTCTTGGAACTCTCTCCATAACAGCACTGTTTAGCAACATTAACTTCTCATCCTTTTTTTTAGGATATAACACTTTTCACAGTATGTGTACCACTTGAAAGTCATGTATTGTATATTAGAGTTATATAAAACACTGGTTAGGCCACATTTGGAATACTGGTCCAGTTCTGGTCACCACACTTCCAGAAGGATGTGAAGGCTTTGGAGAGAGCACAGAAAAGGTTTACCAGAATGTTGCTTCTTATGGAGGCATTAGATAAAAGGAGAGATTGAATAAACTGGGATTGTTCTCCCTGGAAAGGCAGAAGCTGAGGGCCGACCTGATAGAAATTTATAAAATTATGAGGGGTATAGATAGGGTATACAGTTGGGAGCTTTTTCCCAGGGCAGACAATTACAAGGGGGCACAAGTTCAAGGTGAGAGGGGAAAGGTTCGGTGGAGATGTTTGAACAAAATGTGGTGGTGGTGGTCTGGAACGCACTGCCAAGTGAGGTGGTTGAGGCAGATACATTAGCGACATTTAAGACTTATCTGGATAGACACATGAACAGATGGAGAATAGAGGGATACATGTCTAGATAGGACAATGTGATCAGGCAGGCTTGGAGGGCTGAAGGGCTGTCCCTGTGCTGTTCTGTTCTTTATCTAAACAATGTGTGTTCATACTAACTGAATTATAGACTCAAAAATGAATGACTTGCGTCACAGTGGCCCTTTGAAAAGAGCTTCAGTTTTCATTTTTGCCTTGCTGTTAAACGGTTGTGAAATGTCTTCATGCTGCCACAGGTAGGTAGCTGTAAGCAGTCAAGTGCTCACCTGAACATGACACAGACATTGAGTAATTATCCTCTCAGACTTCAACCAGAGATATTCCAGATGGGAAAATGTGTCAGGATCAGGCTCCTCGAGCACAACAAACCCTTGTGGCTGCCAGAGATAAAAACTGTTTTCAAATGTCAGACTCGAGACATACAGAGGCCCTAACACACGTAAATCTAGAATGCAATGAATACAAATTCCTATTCTATCAAAGCACAACTTACTGCATGATATAATTCGCAATCTTCGTAAACCCATTACAGGATTTATTGTGATTCAACTGAATGGAATTCTTTTCCGTGATAGAAAATTCGTTTTAGAAAACTTTTGTTAAATTTTTAATTAGTTACTTTGTATGCATAATGTGAAAACGTGATATAATATGCCAGGCTTTCAATACTTGTTAAAACCTCATTGCACTGTTTTTATTCCTTTGTGTGTTTTTTTTATTGCTATTGCGCTGTTATCACCATGGAGACTACAGCAGGCACCAACTGAAAGTGTTGACACAAATTATATGTAGATTTATTGCAAGTGCAGCCTACAATTGAGTAATCTCCAGTTTCTAGGATTCTTGTAAAGAGAGGAAAGTTATGTGAAGTTGGGGGATGAACTGTTGGCTCCACTTATGGAGTCTCTGGACTTACAATCAAGTGCTCAGAAATTCACATTGCAATTTGGAATATCATTTGATCTCCCCTTGTTAGATGGAAACAGCTAGCACTTTTGGCTGACTCATGAAGTCAGTGCTCAAAAGTGAGCGTATTAATGCAGCATAATGGTTAGCACTGCTGCCTTACAGCGCCAGGGACCCAGGTTCAATTCCTGGCATGGGTTACTGTGTGTGGAGTTTGCACATTCTCCCCATGTCTGCGTGGGTTTCCTCCGAGTGCTCTGGTGTCCTCCCACACTCCAAAGATGTGTGGTTAGGTGGATTATCCAAGCTAAATTGCCCCTTAGTGTCAGGGAGACTAGTTAGGGTAAATGCGTGGAGTTAATGAGAGAGGGCCTGGGTGGGATTGTGGTCATTGCAGACTCGATGGGCCAAATGTCCTCCATCTATTCTGTAGGATTCTATGATTAGAAAATTATCAAGACAGTTACAATTGTAGAAAGTCCCTTCCTGGCATTTGGTTATTTAAAATGGCATTTGTGAGGAAGCAGTTAGCTAAAACAATTGCATTCTTTTAACAGAAGCCTGATGGCAACCATGAGACCAAAAAGTGAAAATATATAAATGATAATTTAAAAAAACAAGAGAAATTAACATTGGTGGTTTTAGGCCTTCTTTTGTTAGAACCACAGAAAAGTTATGGTGTAGAAAGAGGCCATTCAGCCCATCATGTCTGTCCAAAAAAAAAGAACAAAAAAACTAGCCTCTCATTTTAATCCCATTTTCTAGCACCTGGTCCATAGCCCTGCAGGTTACAGCATGATTTATTACTGTGAAAGAATCATTTAACTCACTCAAATATTATTATGCCTTCATTTTTATCTGCCAAAATCACCCAGCCTTCACTGCTCTATTCACTAGTTAGGTTTTGCTACATTAATTAATAATGCCCATTTTAAAAGCAAACTTAAAATTGGTTTTGTTATCTTTTTCTCAGATATCGGTTGAAGATCTTGTATCTTTTCACATATAATCTGATACAGTTCTGCGGATACTCCTGGATATCTACGAATATAACTGCCAGGTTCTTAACATTTGGTAAAGGTAAGGACTTTCTTGCTGTATACGCCTAGCAGTGTTTTCTCATATCGAATACTGGGGATGCTTCCTGCAGAGACCATTTTCTGAAAGTGGATATTTCAAATGTATTCTCAAAACCCTTCATAAGAAAGGCTTCAAACACTACACGGTTCTCAAAAGCCTGCACTGCCTTGGTCAAGGCCTGCGCAGACCCATTTGATTGTCCTGTTTGATGTTGCATGATTTGGCCACTCTATCTATGCAAGAAGGCATTGTTGCAATGCTCCGTGAAATCAATCTACTCACGTTCGAGGCAAACTCCTCCAATCGTGGACATTTTGTTCAAGAGACCTGTCAGTATATTGTAAATTTTCTGCTCTTCCTTCATGACCATCCCTTTCACAAATAGCCTCCAGATTGCAGCATTTGTCTCCAGCTGAGTAGAGTTTGAAGGGGGCTGTGCCCTCAGAGGTGGACTGTCCATTGCTGTTCATGGCAATGGTGTCTTTCTTCCCTTGCTTAATTGCGAAGTGTGAGTCACCAGATGAAAGGCTAATTATCTTTCCAACTGGTAAGCAAAAGTCCTATAATGGTGGACACTGAACCATCTCCTTTGAAGGTTCATCATTTGCAGGTTTGTACAGCTCTGCTGCATGCAAGAAAGTGGAGTAAAAAGATATGTATTAGTATTGGTAAGAATATTACTAACTTATGATGGTATTTCACTCACTGCTATAGTCAAATCTACATGATTGTTGTATGATGTAAATATGAGATATACCTGTCTAACTCCTTTTTTATTGGTAGAGTCACAATGGGCCATAGGGTCACCTTCTGTGCTGTAAGTTTTCTGTGTTTCGATTGTGTGCATGTTATTTGATTCTGTTACTAGGTTGCTGGCAGGAGGCCATCTCTCCATCTGTGATGGTCCAGTACTGACCCAGTACTTCCTCTATGTGAAATCTATGGAGACCCCCCTCTATGGTTCTCTCCTCTAGAGTTCTATGCTCTTTTCTCCTGCGATATAGGAAAGAACAGCTTGATGAGTGAGTTCAATGTCACATGCTCACCTGGTGGATTTGGTGTATATCATGAGGACACATCAATTGACATAAGGATGAGGGGGGTTTCCAGTGTTGGGGGTGGGGGGGGAGGGGGGGGGGGCATGTGGATTTATAGGTGGTAATGTGAGGAAGTTCACAGGAAGCAAAGGATGGGTATGCTTGCAAAGTCATTGGATTTGAGGAGTGATGGGGTAAAGGAAGGGGGTTAGGTGATGCGCAGATCACAATGTAGTTGAATATGAGAGTCTATTCAATAACCTAACCATATCAGGGAAAGTAAGAGCTTTTGCACGGAATCTAGGATTGTAGCATGGTGCTCTAGATGTCGACTTCCTGGGACATCTCCAGTTGCAGAGAAACGAGGAGGAGTGCAGAATGCAGACTACAGGCCATGATTCCTTCTCGGTAGCTTTCATACAACTGAGGAGAAGGAGGATCTATGGCCATCTGGTAGGACTCAGAGAAGAGCCTCACCGTGAGGACCATGGGCCAATGAGGCCCCGATGAAAACCCAGAAGCAGAGGATAAGGGACAAATTCCATGGAGGCATTTGTTGTGATCCAGGGTGTACTGAAGACACCTCTCATATGTGGAGATGAGTGACAGTACTGCAAATGCCTTCACTTGTCAAGGGGTGTGGTAGCTCATATCTGCAACATTATTCAGGAGGATTTGATGCTACAGGGACTGGGAGGGTGAGTGGTTCAAAAAGTGACCACCACACTCAACCTCTTTGCAAGTGGCTCATTCTAGGGCTCCACTGAGATTCTCTGTGGAATATCACAATCCTAACTCATAAATGCATACAGCAACTCACCAGTGCCCTTTTCAACAAAGCAAAGAATTAGGTTCAGTTTTACCCTGGGTGAAGCTAGTGAGGCTGCCAGAGCAGTGAGATTTGCAGCAATCTGCAGCCTCCCACAGGTATAGGGTGCCATCGAGCGCATACATGTGGCCTTAAGAGCTCCTTGGCAACAACCAGTAAGATTTATCAGGGAAAAAAAAGCTTCTGTTCTCTATGTGCAGCTGACCTGTGATCAGTGAAAATAGATTTTGTAGGCTTACCTGAAGTATCCTGCAAGCTGGCACGATGCTTACATCTTGAGTCGCTTGTAGGTGTCACAACTCTTCAAGGGCATTCAGCATGTTTGCTCATCAGAGATAAAGGCGCAGAATGAATCAGAAGTGAAGTACAGTGCTGCTGATCCTGCAACACACTCCTTAATGGAACAGACCACTGACATGTTGAAGATGTGTGAACCAATCCAGTCCTCTCCCCAGAAGGTGTCCCATATCGTTGTGGTTTTCTGTGTTACAGAACCAGGCACTCCAAAGGGAGAGTAAGCTGTCAGATGGAGGAGCTGTGTGTCTCCTCCGATGAGGAGGATGCCAGTAGGGATGATATTGAAGAGGGCAAGGATGTTAACACCCCACAGGAAGAGCCCAGAGCACAAGCCAGGTGTGTCAGACATGCACATGAGATCCTTAGAACAACAAGGGTCCAGGATAGTAAAGAAGATTAACTCATGAGTGCATTTTCATCTGTCCTTTCAACGCAAGCTAAACATTAAACACCTTATTTGTAATCCTCAACATCTGAATGGAGGACATCAATCTCAGAATGAGTAGCCACAACCTTGCTTCATTACTGGAAGGTTAGGCAGCCGATGGAGCACGTGACCTCTCTGTAATAGGATAAGAACCAGCGCTCATTCTGAAGCAGGTCGGCATGGTGCAGTCATTTCAATCATTACACTAACATTTCACTGTCTATTGGCAGCCTTCAAGAGAACAGAACAGCACTGCAAACCTTGGTGTACTCAGTATGCCTGCAGCCTCAAAGAGGATAACCAAGGGTCACTGGTTATCATTTGACTATCTAAGGACGAATATGAATCTAGAGTGTGGCATCTCACCAAAGGCCATCTCTCAGGCAAGAATAATGTCAGGCCCCCAGCTTGAGATTGCTCTTCAGGACACTGTGATCTGTCACTGCACAGTGTGGAAGCGAGCCTGTGATCTTTGTGCACAGAGAGATTTCAGCAGCACCATCGTCTGAACATTGAGAAACATTCATGACCCAGCTTCGTCTGGAGCTTCTCAAGCTCGCGTGAAGTATTGCCTTGGCAAATGGGAGTGAGGTTCATTTAACATTACTTAATACCTTTGTTAATATTAAAGTCCAATCAATAAATGTACTGGATCTTTGCTCTCGACTCATTAGGTCCTCCACATTTTCGCTCTAACAGATTAATATATAGATGAAGAAGCCTTCAAGACACTGGTGGCCTTGGCACGATCAGAGAACCAGGTTGATTGCCCCTCTGAGAGTGAGCTCAGGGATTGTATTAAGCCAGAGCTTCAGGAGCAAACTAACATCCTTACAAGTAATAGGCCGGCATCCTGAGACTAGACACTCACCAATAACTTCACCCCGTCATGGCCATCTAGCAGACATTACAGGAGGCACCAAGTGCAAACTAGGTTCATTGCTCTGCATCATGCATGTGGAGAGTGGGAACTGTTGTAAAAAGTTCAGCTGTAAACACTATCACAACTAATATTGCAAGCTACCTTGAATGGCTCAGGCTTCTCTGACTATCACCATCACCTAAGCCTGACAGACATTACACTGGCTTTGCTCAAGTTACTTCTGTGGATATGCAGGAGACTAACTGAGCTGTGATTGGAGTGAGACACCACAGGCCTGAGGGACAAATTGGGAAATATTTGAGGAGAGGGTTGTGGGAGGGGGATCTGTTACACAGAGATGACCTTGGAATTGCATCACATCAAACAGCCATTCAATTCCTGAAACTTTTGAGGCAGAAAAGCCAAACATACTTTACGCACAAGTGAACACCCATGCCACTATTGTACTGTCAGTATTTCATAAGTTTTCTTCCCCTACAGCTATGCATGTTATATCCCCAACAGAGGTGGAGGCAGCTGCTGACTCCTGTACCTGAGATTGGTGGGTGTCCTTGGAGGCCTAAGGCCTGGAGGGCCCAGGTGTGATAAGGGTCTCCTGCTCTGGGTCAGGTTCATGCTCCTCAGCCTGAGCACCTGGAGTTGCTCGGGATAGAGGGGACTTGGAACTGATCAACATGCTTGGAGAGTCTTGGATGGAGATTCCTCCTGGATGTCATAGTCGTAGAGGTTTACAGCATGGAAACAGGCCCTTTGGCCCAACTTGTCCATGCCATCCTTTTTTTTAAAGCCACTAAACAGTCCTAATTGCCTGTGTTTGGCCCATATCCTCAATACCTATCTTACCCATGTAACTGTCTAAATGCTTTTTAAAAGACAAAATTGTACCTGCCTCTACTATTGCCTTTGGCAGCTTGTTCCAGACATCATCTGTGTGAAAAAATTGCCCCACTGGACTCTTAAATCTGTGCCCTCTGGTTTTAGACTCCCCTACCTTTGGGAAAAGATGTTGACTACCTGGATGATCTATGCCCCTCACTATGTTATAGACGTCTATAAGATCATCGCTAAGCCTCCTACACTCCAGTCGATCCAGTCTCTCATAACTCAAACCATCAAGTCTCGGTAGCATCCTAGTAAATCTTTTCTGCACTCTTTCTAGTTTAATATCCTTTCTATAAATCGGGTGACCAGAACTATGCACAGTATTCCAAGTGTGGCCTTACCAATGTCTTGTCCAACTTCAACAAGACGTCCCAACTCCTGTACTCAACATTCTGACCAATGAAACCAAGCATGCTGAATGCCTTCTTCACCACTCTGTCCACCTGTGACTCCACTTTCAAAGAGCTATGAACCTGTACCCCTAAATCTCTTTGTTCTATAAGGGACATGTCCGTCTGAACTAAAACCCCCTACCCTTCCGGGTACGATCGCTCTATTCCTATCCTATTCATGTATTTGTCTAGACGCCCCTTAAAAGTCACTATCGTATCTGCTTCCACTACCTCCCCTGGCAGCGAGTTCCAGGCACCCACCACTCTCTGTGTAAAAAGCTTTCCTCATACATCTACTTTAAACCTTGCCCCTCACACCTTAAATCTATGCCCCCTAGTTAATGACTCTTCCACCATGGGAAAAAGTAAAACCACTATGCCATCTTTTCTTGCTGGTGGCTACAATAAAAAGAGATAATTAGTGATCAGTGAGACAGTCATGTAATGTCCGCTGGTGTGGCCAATGTGTACTGCATTGACCTTCACTGGCTTGTTGGAAGATGCCAATCCTGTCTTCCACACAGAAAGGGTTTCTGTCCTTGCCAGCCAGTTGTGCCACCTGCTCCTCAAAGGGGATGAGTAACCTCAACTCCAGCATCTCCCTCTCAGCTGGAATCTCTCCCTCATGTGTGCAATCAGTCCTGCATTAAGACAGAGGGGTAGAACATGAACAGTACATACGGCAGAGCAGATCAGTAGCGAGCATGCCTGCTGTGTGCGCTGAATGATTCCCTGGAAGGAATGAAGGTGCCATTTAAATATAGTGCCCAGACCTTTGACCCCATGAGGTAACAGTGAGATGGAAGAATCCCAGCCTGCCCCACCAGTGGGAATCACACTCAGTTTCCCACTGGCCCACTGTTCTCCAGAACTGCCAATTCTACCCAAGGTATATTTCTCCCAATTCTATTTAAGGCCTTTAGTTGATGCATTCCTAGGTATCCATTCAAAGGCAACCAGTTATTAATAGTGGTTCCCAGAGCCGGAGCCGCTTCTCAGCACAGTCGGATGTCAATGCGTGAGGCTGAGGTGCGCATCCTTCAGCTTTGTGATGCACTGCACACGAACCTCTTGCGCCAGAGCAGGTCCCCTCTTGTTAGGCTCTTAGGCCTCAAATCCCCTCTTCCCTGACCCTCTTACACCCATCCAGTGGGATGGGGAGGGGAGATTAAAAATTCCAGACTACTCAATCACAACCCAACCCCACACTCCTCTTTCAAATTTTAAGGTACTGAAATCAAGGCATTGGCGGCATTCTCAAACACGGCAGTGATTAACCGTCCATGTCGCAGCCTGGTGACATCACGTGCGAGAGAAGAGCAGGCCTGAACTTTCAGCTACCCATTGCTGATCCCTACCTCTCAGATCTAAATGCTAAAGATTTGCTCGTCAAGGCAGCATAAGGAGGCCTGGAACTGAATCCCCTTCTCCAGTAGGGGGCCTTCCACCCAGGTTGCCAGTTCCAGCGTCACACCACTGAGTTCCCTCCTAAAACAGGGAAAATTACAGCACAGGAACAGGCCCTTCGGCCCTCCAAGCCTCCACCGACCGTGCTGCTTGACTGAACTAAAACTCCCTAATCTTCCGGGGATCACATCCCTCTAAAGATCGAACAGGAACAGGTTTCTCCCATATTAAAATGTAAATAGTCGTGGAATTGCCTTGGGAGAGGGAGCAACCTGGAAATGACAGGTCTTCACGACAAAAACAAAACAGAAAAATCAATTGAAGTAAATGTTTAAAATGGTTTCCTTTCGATTCAGTAGCTGGGAGGGTACTTTATATTGAATGCACGCAACCTGGTTGTTCCTTATGGTTAACATTGTCAGAGTGAGGTTTTTGTAATGAATGAAAATACCTTTAAAATTTAGCAGTGAAGGAGTTGTTCAGTGTCAGTAACAACTCTGTTAGAGAAAATGGAATAATCTTATTCACCATCAATCATCAACACTTTCAGATCAGATAATTTGCATCCTTACCACAAAACAAAATAAACAAACAGCTTAATTTTAGACAAAGTCCATTGGAAACGCATCAACTGCTAAACTGTACAGATAATTGAAGCATATCTAAAAGCAAGTTAGAATATTTAACAAAAAGAAGGGAAATGAATTGCAGCGCATGGATGTACACTGCATGCTAGCAGTTGGGTCAGTTAAATGTTCCTGGACATGGTATTAGGTACTAACTAACTATCGTTGCTATGCTGGCCCACTATGTTGACAATCAGTGGGTTTTGGTCATGTCATAAAATCATAGACTCTCTACATGCAGAAGGTGGGCATTTGGCCCATCGAGGCTGCTCCAACCACAATCCCAGCCAGGCCCTATCTACAAAACCCTTTGCATTTACCCTAGCTATACCCCCTGACACTAAGGGGCAATTTAACACGGCCAATCCACCCAATCCACACATCTTTGGACTGTGGGAGGAAACTGGAGCACCAGAAGGAAAGCCACGCAGACACATGGAGAATGTGCCAACTCCACACAGACAGTGACCCAAACCAGAAATCAAATCTGGGTCCCTGGTGTTGTGAGGCAGCAGTGCTAACCACTGTGTCATTGTGCTGCCCATTAGGGCTTTAACAATGATGCCATTTTGGTGAGTAAGTCTCTAGAATTGCTGTGCCCAGTGAACTCAGAATGGGGACCAGATTTCAAAGACTTATTTGATCTTAGATTGAACTATCTGCCATAATGCCTTAGTGTAGTGGCTGTGAGAGGAATATTTATTGAATAAATCAGGAATGAAGGCAGAGCTTTGTAGGAAATTGAGATAAATACCGTTTTGGAGATGACATTTTTTTTAAGTGTCTGTTTTTTTTATTTATTGATGGAACATGGGCATTGCTGGCCGGACCAACATTTGTTGCCCATCCCTAATTGCCCTCGAGAAGGTGGTGGTGTTCTGCCTTCTTGATTTGCTGGAGTCCCTGTGTTGAGGAAAAAGGTTCCTGGGATTTTGACCAGTGACAGTGAAGGAACTGTTCGGGATTGAAGACCTGCTTGTGCCTGATGAATGAGATAGGAAGATCCTACCTAGAGGACATCAGGGGCTTTGTTGCTACTTTCCTGGCTCGCACGATGCACCAAGATACAAGTGAAGCCATCAGATAGATTAAAAGAATGTTAAAAGAATCCACTGAACTAGGATGGCATGGTGGCACAGTGCCTAACACTGCTGCCTCACAGTGCCAGGGACCCAGGTTCATTTCCAGCCTCAGGTTACTGCCTGTGTGGAGTTTGCACTTTCTCCTCATGTCTGCGTGGGTTTCCTCCGGGTCCTCCGATTTCCTTCCACATTCCAAGATATGTGGGTTAGGTTGTTTGGCCATACTAAATTGACCCTAACGTCAGGGGGATTAGCAGGTTAAATGTGTGGGGTTATGAGAATAGGACCTAGATGGGATTGTGGTTGATACAGATGTGATGGGCCAAACGGCCTCCTCTGTATTGTAGGGACTCTATGATTCTGTGAACTGAGAAGATATCTGCAGCACAATCAAAGTTAGATGCGTCGTCTTGAACATTTTACCTTTTGCTAAATCTGAACTCTCTGTCTTATTTGCCAATCCTTTGTAGAGAGGCTAAACAAATAGTCTACTGCCACATTTCTATCAATGTGACTGCAACCAAGTACAGAGGGTGGGGAAATTTAAGAGCAGCTTCTCACAGCAGCTGATTGTTGTCCGTAGAAAATAACAATATTTTATTTCTTGTGATTTCACTGAAGATAGCCTGGTGGACACGTACCATTCCATAGGAGCTGTGATGGGATTCTGCCAATTGCTATCAATTCTGGAATTAATCCACATCATCACAGGCATTGAACAGAACCCATTTGTTCCCCGATTCTTACAGGTAGGATTTACAACCTAAAATAAGCCAAGCTCATTCTTTCCCTGTGCAAACTTGTGATTTATGTTTCCTTATTCAATTCCATTGACTGATATTCCTCAGATAAGCACTTTGACTGAACAATGCGATAACCGATCTCATGGGCCCTATTGCCTTTGCTTATTAGAGGAGATGCGTGCTATAAATGCAGCTTGGTCAAGGCTTTGTGAGAAAAGGAATTCTTGAAATGCTTAAGTGTTTTCAGCAGGAGTCACTTGTTGAGGCAACTTTGTCCACTATGATTCATCAATATAACTATATAATAACAATAAATCAATAAAATATATAAAATACTACAATAAAACTCGGTTGTGACATATTATACAGTATATTAGAATCCATATAACAATATAATACAATAATGAATATATTATAGTCATCACATATAATACAGTATAATATTAAAATTTATATAACATCATATAATACTATAATTAAGATACTATAGTTGTCACATAACATTATACAATCATAGGCTCTCCCTGCAGAGAAAGAGTACATGGTCTTCTTGCTGACCCTTAGAGAGAACAATACAATTAATTCCACTCCCCTGCTCTTTTCCTAGGTCTGAAGACTGTTTTTTTTAAGGAAGTTGCTCCTGAATCCAGCTTCCTTTTAGGTATTGCATTTCAGTTACAACAACTTGCTGAATAAAACAATTCTCCTCATCTCCAATCTGGTGCTTTTGCCAATGATCTCAAACCAGTGCTCTCTGGTTACGACATCCTGCCAATGGAAACACTTCCTATGACCTTTTCCATCATAACTCCTCGATATAATTGTCTGCCTGCTTATTTGAAACTTTTTCTTTTGCGGAAGTCAGATCAACTAATTTTGAAAAACAGCATTTGTTTTCAAATTAACATTGAACATAAGCTTAATATGATCTGGTCTGTGACCTGTCACGGTGAAACAGTTCTGCATGATCTGTGTCCACTGCTTTAGATTTCAGCCAATTTTAGTCATTCTGATTAATATTGCGCATAATCAACTAGAGAAACAGATATAATAAATAGATAGCAGAATCTGGGATGAAATTATTGCCTTTTTTCAAATTGTCAGATCATTTTTATGTATGGAGTTTGCACGTTCTCCACATGTCTGCATGGGTTTCCTTGGGTGCTCTGGTTTCCTCCCACAATCCAAACATGTGCGATTAGATTGATTTGCCATGCTGAATTACCCCTAGTGTCGGGGGACTAGCCAGGGTAAATGCAAGGGGTTATGGGGATATGGCTTGGGCGCGTTTGTGGTTGGTGCAGACTCGATGGGCTGAATGGCTCCTTCTTTCCTGTAGGATTCTATTTGCGTGACCTTTGTGTGTGAGCTCGATGAGTGGAAAGTGCACAGGTTTACAGTCCATGTTTCTGATTTCCATCTGCAGGTTACCGAGAGGAACATAATCCTTTTTGTGGTCATCACCAGCCAAGAGGAGATGCAGTCCAAACATGTCGTTTGGGCCTTGTTTTCCCTCTGGAGCACACTGGATGTAATCAAGTAAGTAACTGGAGAGTGTGATTGACCAATAGCCTGAATGAAACCTCTGTTAATCTTTGCGTAGAACAAAATAAACTTCTACAAGGTTAATACCTAGAAAAGAAAGCTCATAAAGCACAACTTCGGAGTAACATCTCATTTTGGCTCAATTTGGCCTTAGAACAATATTGGATCAAACATGCCAATTATTACCTCATGTTATAACACAGCATCTTGAGGACCCCGTCACCCTCTCAATGTCCCTTGTGTGCCACTTCTCGTAGTGGTGGCTAAAGCATCAGAACAGGTACCTGTTTCTGCTCCACAGGAGGGCCTAGAAGGGAAGGCAGTGAATAGCTGGCAATGAGGGGGGCAAGAATAAATAGAAGTGAAAAGAAGGATTAAGAATGGATATCAGTGTAGGTAAAAAATTGAAGGGGAAATAGTTTAAAATGATGGCGAGGAGGAAGGTAGGACATGGTGACAAGAAGCAGGAGAGAAATGCATGATAATGGAAGGGGAAAGTGAGTGTGTGCATTGAAGGTAGTCAGGAAAGAAACTGCTGTGAAATGAGAAAGAATGGGGATGACTGGATGGAGGGTGGAGATTGTGAGGGACTGGGTGGAAGTTGGACATTATGAGGAACTGGATGGAGGGTGGAGATTATGAGGGACTGCTTGAAGATTGTGAGGAACTGGGTGGAGGGTGGAGATTAGGAGGGACGAAGAGAGGCTGGAGGTTGTGAGGGGCTGCGTGGAGGGTGGAGATGGTGAGGGGCTGAGTGGAGGGTGGAGATGGTGAGGGGCTGGGTGGAGGCCATTCTGGCCACTAGCAGGAACCTCGTCCATGGCCTGGCCTATGTATCTCAATATTTAAAGGGAGGGAATTTGAGTCAGGTCACTTGATCTTAACACCTTAACCGTTGCAATTTCCCACTCATTGTTGGAGCGGTATCCCGGAGGGCATCAATATCAAGACATTGTTATTTCTGACTGACAGCTGTCATTTCCATTTGTAGCAGTGAGGATTTAAGCCATTCCACATTTCTAGCTCACATTTGCTCTGTCTTTTGGGTTTACTTAACACTAATGTGTTGGAATTTTTGACTACTTAAATAGGCAGAGTAAATGATCAATTTTTAAGAATTGTGCTTAGATACAGCTGGCAATGTTACAAGGCCCACTTGACCACATTTTCAACTGTTAGTTTTGTATGCTGATCTTAGAAATAGATAATTTATTTTGAACTGCATTAATACATGCATTCTAGCAAGGGTGCCAGTTGACACATCTAAGTGAGGTGATGAAAATTGATACTTTTCTGTCCATAAGTTATCTTTGCCAATAATAATGTTTGTCAGAATGAAACACAGCCTGAATAAAAAGTCACTTCACTGAGTTTTGGGTCTTGCCAATTCTGAGAAAGAAGAAGAAATTTTTTCAAATGTTAGTTAATGCATCATAGAACATGTTAGAGAATGATTCTTTTATGTAGGGGGGGAATTGTACTCATTTGGATCACCGCATAATCCTAAATACTTTATTGAGAGTTCTCTGCACATTTATATTAGGTCTTTTGCTTCTTCACTTAAAATTCTGAGACAGTCCTGAAAGCTGACATTTTGTAAATAAAAAACTTCTCAAACCACGGCTGTGGTTGATTAGACTTGTGGCCGCTCATTATGCATATTAACAGAATTTATTTTGTTAAGGAATTTTAGGACAATCAACATCAATAGAATCATACCCAAAAAAATGATATCAAATTTCCAGCTCAGAAATAAACCATTCAGCTCAATTTGTCTGCACTGGTGTTATCGTCCACACAAGCCTTTTCCTGCCACCACCACCCCACCCCCAACTTTTAGCATGTCATTCTGCTATTTTCTTCCTGTCTTGCTTCTCCTCAAGTGCATCAATACGATCTGTCTCAACCGTTCCTTGCAGTAGTGAGTTCCACATATTAGCCACTCTCTCTTCTTTATTAATAATCATTTTTAAATTTACAGTCCCTGACTTTGGTCTCTCCCACAAACGGAAACATTTTGCACGGTGGCACAGTGGTTAACACTGCTGTCTCACAGCACCGGGGACCCGGGTTTGATTCCTGACATGGGTCGCTGTCTGTGTGGAGTTTGTACATTCTCTCTGTGCCTGTGTGGATTTCCTCTGGGTGCTCCCGGTTTCCTCCCACAGTCCAAAGATGTACAATTAGGTGGATTGGCCATGCTAAATTGCCCCTTAGTGTCAGGGGGACTAGCTAGAGTAAATGCATGAGGTTATGGAGATAGGGCCTAGGTGGGATTGTGGTCAGTACAGACTCAATGGACCAAATGGCCTCCTTCTGCACTGTAGGATTCTATCTATTGTATCAAACCCTTGCATAACCTCGCAGACTTCTACCAGGTCACCCTTCAGTCTTTCCTTTTGAGGGGAAAGCACCCCAGTCTTTGCTTCCTTTCCTGATATGCATTACCTCTCAGTTCTGCTGAAGATGAAGGGGGAGACAGGAGGAAATGAGCAGGATTGCAGGCAAGGAGAAGAAAATGTAATAGCTGAAAACTTCTATTTCAGTGAGGTTTACAAAACGAAGGACGATAATTTACTGTGGCAGCTCATCCAGTGGCATCTGCTGCTACCCTGGCATGATTCGATTTCTACCTTTCTCGCGTGTCAAGTGCAAGAGGATAAAGGAGTAGTGAAGAAAACCCAGTATCTGAGGCCAGAGTGAACTGTGTATCTTCTTAAGCAATCAGATTGAAAGAGTGAGAAATAAGCAGCACAAGGACAGAGAAGGAAGTGTAAATCACCATTGGTGAAATTGATGCCAAGTCAGGCACAGATAGTGAAATAAGGGGAGAGCAAGAGTAGATCAAGGGAAAAAGTGATAGTGGGAATGTCAAAAAATTACATTTAAAAAAATTCCAACAACTAAAAGCAGAAGGAATGGGACCGTATATTTGTGAATATTTAATTTTCATTACAAAAGAAGTTGACTGGCAACACTTAGTGTTATTAAAGATGTATTTAGAATGAAATAGAGAAGATTTAAACTCTTTGTAATGAGTTTCATTCACAAAAATGCAGCAATTTCAAGCTGCTCAACAGTGAGACACACAGCTAAGTAAATAAATGCTGCTTTCAAGAAACTAATGCTGGAGTGTGCAACTCAAACTTCAACTTTTGGGTATTTGAATTTAACCATGCATCAGCGCCTCACTTTAAGTGGCTGTACCATTTGCTAATGAATATTGGTGAGTGTCATTCAGCTCACTGCTGGATTTATTCAAAAGTTTGAAAGTCTGTTCAGGCTGATGGAGAGAAATAAGAGCAGGGATATAAAAGCAGGGAAATAGGAGCAGAGTTAGGTCAGTCCGTTCCTTGAGTTTGATTCATTAATAAGAGCAGGATTAATCTGATTGTAGCCTTACCTCCACTCCCCTGCCTTCCTCCCAAAATCCTTGGCTCCTTTGTTAATCAAAGCTCTGTTTAATTCTGCCTTGAATGTATTCATTGTCCCAGCCTCTGCTGTCTGTGGAAGAGAATTTGAAACAGTAATGACCTTCTGAGAGATGAAATTCTTCCTCAATCTCCACTGTAAATCGGAGACTCATTATTTTGAAACTAATGTCCCCCCCCTCCCCCAACAGTTCTAGATTCCTTTACAAGGGGAAACACCCTCTCATCATCTACCCTGGGTTGTAACTTCTTTGGAGTGGCACCCAATTGCCACAATGTGCCCAATTACTTACATTATGTTTGTTCTGTGCCTGTCTCACCCAACGTTCCAACTCAGGCCGGGTGAGATCCAGGCAGCACAGCTTGTCCTGAGGCCCAGTGTCAAAGTCCAGCTCCTTTTAAGTGAAGGAGGACACACCCATTTTTTACAGCACTAGCTGCCAAAAACCAGGTAAGTCAAATCTTGGGAGGTTTGAGACTTTGGGGAGGTGGGATCAAATCAGATCGGTGTAGTCTTGGAGGCGGGTGGTGTCAGGTCACACCTGCAAGGGGGTTTCTGGGCATTTGCCATGCAAACCTTACCTGTGAAGTTCTGAGAGGCTCCCTAATGCAGCTTTGGGGCCCCCCACTGCCCCTCCAACCCAACATGGCAGCGATTGGAATTTCACCCTATGGGCGGGATTTTACGGTCTCACTGGACCCGAGCCCAGAAAACCTGCCCGAGGTCAACGGACATTTTCATTTTCTATCCCTTGCCTGCTCTGACTTACCATGGAGATCGAGGAAGAATTTCACCTCTTAGGGGTGGTGGTGAGGGGCAGTAGAATTTCAGTGCATATCTTTCAAAAAGATCATTTCCACTCTTCTAAACTCCAATGAGTATATGGCCACATTACTCATTCTTTCTTCATCAAACAAACACCTCATCCCAGGAATCAGCTAAATGAACCTTCTCTGAATAGCTTCCCATGCAAGTATGTCCCCTCTTATAAGGTGGCCAAAACAGTAGAGGTGTGCTCTCACCAGTGGCCTGTACAGTTGTTACAAGATCTCCCTACTTACAAATGGAGAATGAGTAGCCTTTACAATAAAGACCAATATTCCATTTGCCTTTATAATTACTTGCTGTACCATTAAGGGCAGCATGGTGGCAAAGTGGTTAACACAGCTCACAGCTCCAGGGACCCAGGTTCAATTCCAGACTCGGGTGATTGTGTGTGTGGAATTTGCACATTCTTCCCATGTCGGTGTGGGTTTCCTCCGGTGCTCCGGTTTCTTCCCACACTCCAAAGATGTACTGGTTAGTTGATTAGCCATGGTAAATTGCCCCTTAGTGTCAGGGGGACTAGCAGAGTAAACATTTGCGGTTATGGGATAGGGCGTGGGTTGAATCATGGTCAGTGCAAACTCGATGGACTGAATGGCATCCTTCTGCACTGTAGGATTCTATGATTCCACCTCTGTGCTACTATTTGTGATTCATGTACAGGGACATCCTGGTCCCCCTGTAATATGCATGTCAACTGTTTAAATGTAACTGTAATAGGTTCATTACATGCAATGTAAAAAGCATTTCAAACTGGGTGACAGCATGATGTTTTAATTTAAAAAACCACCGTGACATCTCAATATTTTTCTGTAAAATTGAAACTACTGTTAGTTTGTAACTGAATGATCAGCCTGTGACACTGTAACCATAAATTACAGGTATCCATATCGCATGTTGTCAGTCATAGGAACTGATCTGCATACTTTATCACGGATTCAGCATTACCTTTGGATGCCTCTTTTCCCTTTAATAGTGCTGACTGAAGGTATGTTTGTTCACTCACCTCATTACCTTTCCTAAGCCTCAATTGTGATGTTACATTAAGTTTACTAGTGCTGTTCTTAATTCTTTTTACCAATTATTTCCTTTCTTTTTTTCTGCTCTTTTATCTCCCACTGTAATCTATCTGCACCAATGATCGTTTCTCACTGTGGATAAATTTAAAGGCGTGTTCTCAAGCCTCTGCCTCAAGACCTTGCTTAAGGCTCAGTTACAAAACAGTGTCCAGTTCAAGTCTCTTCATATGGTTGTTGATGTTGAAGCTTAGGAAAAGGTGCAGAGGGTGGCCACAAAATGAATTCTTCATTTATGGTGGCACAGTGGACCTGGGTTCGATTTCAGCCTTGGATGACTGTGTGAAGTTTGTGCTTTCTTCTTGTGTCTCCATGGGTTTTCTCTGGGTGCTCCAGTTTCCTCCCACACTCCAAAGATGCACAGGTTAAGTGGATTGACCATGCTAAATTGGCCTTTTGTGTCCCAAGGTGTGCAGGTTAAGGGGATCAGCAGGATAAATGCATGGGGTCACGGGGGTAGGGCCAGGGGAAGATGCTCTGTTGGAGAGTCGGTGCAAACTCGATGGGCCGGATGACCTCCATCTGCACTGTAGGCATTCTATAATTTGATGAAAACATCTTATTATGCAAATAGGCCCAAAGAGCTGGGGCTCCATACTTGAAAGAAGCATAGACTTACAGCTGATTTAACTGAAGTTTAAAGGATAATGGGGGAGCTACATCATGTTCGTGTTGACCAGTTGTTTCAACCGAGGGCTGGGGTTACAGTTTCATGCTGCAAGGTCAGAAATAGCCCAGATGTTAGAAGTTTCATTTTTTCCCATAGAACCGTAGTACCTCTATGTACCTGTTCGGATACACTGAGGGAGAATTTAGCACAGCTAGGGTGGTCACTTACCTGTTTCTTTCATTCATTCATGGAACATGGGTGTCAGTGGCAGGCCAGCATTTATTGCCCATCCCTAGTTGCCCTTGAGAAGGTGGTGGTGAGCTGCCTTCTTGAATCGCTGCAGTCCGTGTTCTGTGGGTTGACCGACAATGCCATTAGGGAGGGAATTCCAGCATGGTCCAGTTCTCTATCGGTTGGTCTCCTGTACCGCCTTTATGTCTGGCATTTTTATTTTGGGGTCATTAACAATGCAGACGGTCATTGCCCTAAACAGGATTGTCCCCCTGCTTCAAACTGACTGCTCTGTCGCAGTACAGGGGACTGTGCCCATGCTTTCATGGCCTGCCTGGCACAGCATATTTGGTCACCTGTTGCAGAGACTCAGACCCAGACTGTGTTGCGGCCCCCCTCAAATGTCAATGAATTCACCACAATAGTGGCCGTCTGTTTCCGGGCCCCAGCCCCTGCCTTATGGACTACTGAACACAGAGGCTCACCATGGTAACAGGGTGCAGAATTAGGGCAGCCCATTCATCTGATTTTATCCTGGGCAGTCTAGCTTTCAGCTGTTCTGGTGTCCAGTATCCTTGAGCTACATCAATGGCTGCCATACCATTTAATGCCTCCAAGCTGGACCTGTTTCTAGATAAGGCAGGTATTGCCTCATACAAGAACTGTCATGTATTATCAATCAGGGCTAGGACTAGACTTCAATCACCTAAGGGACTGAGGAGGAGTTTTCATAGCCTTTTTTTTTAATTGGCCTATATGTTTTTATCTGTTTTTTTGCCTCCCCCAGGAGATAACGTAACTCTGCTCTGGGCTGGGGGTGGGGGATGGGGAGATAGTATGTACAGGCAAGGCTGAGAATGTAAACCGCTTGTTGGTGCTGTAAAAAGTGGAGGAAGAAGAATGAACAATGCTGACGGACTTATTGGAAATGGTAAACTATCAGGACTATTCTCTGCTTGACATTGAGTTAGCAATTTAGTTGTTAATTCAGTGGAGCGGCAGGAATTTGTGACTCATTGTTGAGTAGCTGGTCCAATGTGTGGACAAGAAAAAAAACTCTGAAACTCTCAAACTGTAAGACATGTTATCAGACTGATAAGAGTAGCTACCGCGAGTGCATCTACTTGCAATACTGCCTGACAAATGTGATCTTGGTGGGGAAAGAAATGACAAAGTTTCAAGCTGTCCTGCTCCTTTTGGTTTTTCAACCGAGCAAACTGATTTGAGAAAAGATATGACAGTTGATGTTGATGGTGTGACTTCCTTAATCACAGGTACCAGCAGAGGAAGGAGATGACAAGCTGAAGAGAAAATATAGT
Source organism: Carcharhinus amblyrhynchos (assembly GCF_965287045.1). Taxonomy (NCBI): domain Eukaryota; kingdom Metazoa; phylum Chordata; class Chondrichthyes; order Carcharhiniformes; family Carcharhinidae; genus Carcharhinus; species Carcharhinus amblyrhynchos. Next base: position 38,667,631 of record NC_137328.1, on the reverse strand, counting down.
AACTGAGACTGATCAAGTTACATTTCTATTGCATTATACTTACATACACTGACTACAGCTTCAGTGTTATTTTGTAGTTTGGCTTTCCACTGATTCAGCTGTGCTCCCCTGACCTGTCAACATGATTGCTTTTCAACCCTCGCTTCTGAGGCATGCCCTCAGCTATACAGGCATGACATTTCAATTCTCCACAGTCTGGGCCTGTCAGATGAGACTTGTCATATTCAACAGCCCATTCAAAGCAGTTTAGTAGTGTGGATTTATTTTGACTGGAAACTGGGTGGAGTCTGTCACAACTCATTTGTGACTCTGAGTGACAAGGACTTTCATCCTTTATCTCTGGCCAGGATCTTAACTGGAGTCTTAAAAGGTGAAAGGCATTTTTTAAATCCACTCAGTTGCTTGGTGCCCATAATGTGCAATATGGAATTTTTACAAATCCTTTAAACTTTCTTGTGCTCAATGCCCTAAATCAGATTACTGCATCCAGCCCGAGGTGGCTCTCCTTCTGATTTTTCTGGTGTCTCCCCTGTAGGGAAATACCGAGCATCTACTTTGTATTCCTCCGGGGACATGACACAGATTGGTTCACCATGTGTGAGAGAGTGCAGGAATGAACTTGTATCCGATTGCTCTGTGCTACAACACATTGGGTTTCCAAATTCACCAAGCCAGGCACTGACATGCAATTCTTCCTTCTCTGTTGTCAGAATAAACTTAGAATTAAAAGCTCTACATACATTCTGTGGTGTACAAATACTGCAGCAGCAGTTAGTGAAACAAAGCCATGCCTAGCCATAGCCTCCTCATTCAAAGTTTCAGTGTTGAAGTTACTAACAAACTCTTTCTTATCCCCCAGTAATTGCCATTTACCAGTCACTGCCATATTTTGAAGCCCTAGGAACCTATTCCTTTCAGTTACGTGGACCTATTGACATGCCAATACATTTTCCATATGTACTGCAACTTTACTGTATAATACTTGCTGTAGGTAAGTTGAAAATCTTTGTGTCTAATTAAAATATGTATGAAAGCAAATCAGATTAATAGCTCGAGGTAGCATAAACAATGAATGAATGGCACTCCAACACACTTGCCTAAGGGAATGTAGATTAGCAACTACACTTTTGATAAAAGGGAGATTACTTATCTTAATCTTGTGGGTGTTCTGGATGGCCAAGAGCCACACTGCATTCTCCATCCATAATTATCTTGTAATCTGTGTACCAAGAGGAGAAAAACTGATCAGAAATTAGGCATTAATTTAAGTGTAAAACTTCAGTAGCACAGTGGTTAGCACTGCTGCCTCACAACGCCAGGGACCTGGGTTCAGTTCCAGCATTGGGTGACTTTGTGGGGTTTGCATGTTCTCCCCGTTTGCGTGCGTTTCTTCCGGTGCTCCAGTTTCCTCTCAGTCCAAAGATGTGTTGGTTGGGTGCATTGGCCATGCTAAATTGCCCCTGGTGTCCCAAAATGTGTAGGTTAGATGGATTAGTCATGGGAAATGTGTGGGGGTTCTGAGATAGGGTGGAGGAGAGGACCTGGGTAAGATACACTGTCAGTGAGTCGGTGCAAATGCAATGGGTCAAATGGCCTCCTTCTGCACTGTAAGGATTCTATTCTATTGTTAATGACACATAGAATCATAAAGAAACATATATAGAACAAAGAACAACCCAGCACGGGAAACAGGCCCTTCGGCCCAACAAGCCCGCGCCGCCGCATCACCCTACACCTATTCTACCCTGCGTATCTACAAATAGAACCCCTGACTTAGCCAGATTCAGGGGAGAATAGTGTCAATTTGGTAAAACCAATCAGCCTAAGAGCACATCTTTGGGGTGTGGGAGGAAACCGGAGCGCCCGGAGGAAACCCACGCAACCACAGGGAGAATGCACAAACTCCCACAGACACAGGCCCAAATCCATGTATCTGCACAGCTAGCAGTGATAGTCACCGAGCTGTTGCGGCGCCCGTCTACCGGTCCAGGATCAAGCACACACACCGACACGAAGTACTAGGCCACTCCCGGAACCTCCAGGAGCAGCCCACGCACGACCCACCGTGTGCATGCCCCTCGTTTGACAACGAGGTGGACCTCCACCTGCGGAGTGAAAAGACAAAAACGTTAATCACAAGCCTGCCTTTCCGGTGTCTCCCGAGGTTCTAACCCTTATTCAATAACCCCTACCATAACCCTCCATCCTCGTTTCACTCATGTGCCTATCTAACTGAACCTTAAACGAGTCCAACGTTCCCGCCTCCACCACCCCACTCGGTAGCGCGTTCCATACCCCCACTACTCTCTGCGTAAAGAACCTTCCTCTCATATCCATATCCATATATGGATGCCACCATATATGATGGCAAAGTGAACGTGCGGTGCATGTCATTCTGAATACAATATCACTTAGCAGTGTTTCAGAAGATTTATGTCTGCAGCAAAAAGAATTGAGCAGAATTTAATAGACAGCAATCTCCTGTTTTTGCCTCTGACCATTGGCCCCCTCCTCAAGAGCCCCTATCCCATCCTACTCATCTCTGTCCATGGATCCAGCAGTGATTTTCAGGCTGGACCTCGGAGAACCACCATCACTCCTGGTGGTGTGATTTCTGCGGGGGGGGCTTAGTTGCATGGAAGGCTCAAACAGGTCAGCACTTAATGTCGGCCTCCCCTATGGAAGTGACACAGGGTTCCCACCTTTTCTGCCTCCAGTATACATCTGTAAGGTATCTAAGTAAAAAGGACCTTGTGAAAACAATACAAAAAACTTATGCAAATAAGTGTTAATGTTTTTTAAAAAATAATCCCATAAAAATGCAGAATTTGCTGCAAATCGGCTGTGGAGCTGTTGAACCTTCCTAAATGTTTACATTAAATAGACTCCAGCAGTGACACGGCATTCATGCATTTTGCCCCGAAAAAGAGTTGTTGTAACCTTTCCTTATTGCTTTTTCCTGTTTAATTTAGGCCTATACAGCAGCTGCTGCCAATCCCACGAAGAGCTAAAACAGAACACAAGAAGAAACGCGATGAAAGCAAAGCAAAACTAATGAATTGGAATCACTGCCCATGTTCTTCACCAGAATTGGAAAAAGCTGCCAGAAATTTGGAGTCAGTGCTTTCACCCAAGAGCCTGAGCTTGCCCACAGAACTCACAGAAACTCTTCCAAATCACCATCATACTAAATGGACTGAAATGCTCACTGTTAATCAGTATTGCACAAAACGAGCTGGATCTGAATTCCCGAACGTGAATGGGTTGGGTGTTAGGTCAGAGGTTAAAAAATTCAAAAAAAACTTAATTCGGAATCCATCCACCTCCAACCTGCCGACTCACAGTTTTAATCAAGTCAAGGCAAGGGACTTGAAACTGATCCATTTGCTGGAGGTGGGCCACTCATTCAGATACTATAATGAGGCTGGATGATGGAAAATGATAACAGTTAAGAGTTTGTGTGAGAGATAAGGTGCAGCACCTGTCTGCTACTTAGCCATGTCTCCTGCATTCAGTGAGGATGCTCACCCGCAAATCTTTTGCCGCCCCTCCTTTGATGTTTGTGTTATGTTGGCAGCTCCCACCGCCTGGTAATGTTCAGCATGGTGAATTGTGTGCTGCTACCCAACTAAGGCATTTACTTTTAATGACAGCATCGGGCGAGTGACACTGATGCAACACGGGGCCAGGGCATAAAAATTATCTGGGTGTCGGGTTCCCAACCCCAAACCGAAAATCAAATCCTAGAAGCCAGCCTCAGTAATTAGTCGACCCCGTCCTGAGACGCTCACTGCGTGAATATGTTTTGACTCCAGCAAGTTACTCAATATTCTAAGGCGACAGCAAATTGCTTCGTCTTTTGGTTAAGAACAAGCATCAGATCAAACCCAAGATCAGGTGCAATGTCTTTTCTTGTCTGCATATATTTTGCATGTCTCTCTTGTGGGGGAGCTTGAATTGTATTCAATTTGAATTGGTTCTTGGAGCAAGTGATGGATTAAGAGTTTGCCTGATCCACTCTGCGTATATGGTTTTGTAACTTTTTAAGAATGGAGTAAAAATTTGAAAACAAATCACTACGCAATTTGCAAATTAAGTCTTCTAAATTCACAGAAATTGCCAAAACTGTGAATTGTATAGGAATGATTTGTTAAGAGTCTGCATAGTCATTGTTTATCTAAGCATTTTTGTAGTCCTAAGCTGGAATGGGGTGTCTTTTGAATGTGTGCTGCCTTTCCATTGCAGAAATTGTTGATTCAGTTTACAACATTAAGTAAGCCTCTATAGTTGCTTATGTACCAGACATGAATTGACATTTGATGCTGGTGAACTGAATGGTCGGATTTTATTCGTGTACAACTGAATTGGATCTCCCTGTACTTTGATCTAACTATTTTCCAACCTCGAGTTACAATTGGTTAACACAGCAGTGGTATTTGACTGCATTCCACTGACCATTTCCTGCTAAATTATCCAGATTCCATTATTCTCCAGACTCTAATTAGTACCCAATAGAACGTAAATAGTCAAACAAACTAATTTCTTGTGTGCCAAAACTGCAGGTTGAAAGTCCAGTTTTGACTTGCATAAAATGTAGAGACTCAGTTGTCCCTTTGCCAGGAGTGTTAGAGTGTAATGATGTGATGAAAAAGGTCTGTTAATCTTCAGTCTAAAAATGTGTTTTGACTCCAGCAAGTTGCTCAATATTCTAAGGCGACAGCAAATTGCTTCTTCGCCTTTTGGCTAAGAACAAGCATCAGATCAAACCCAAGATCAGGTGCAATGTCTTTTCTTGTCTGCATATATTTTGCATGTCTCTCTTGTGGGGGAGCTTGAATTGTATTCAATTTGAATAGGTTCTTGGAGCAAGTGATGGATTAAGAGTTTGCTTGGCCCATTCTGCGTATATGGTTTTGTAACTTTTTAAGAATGGAGTAAAAATTTAAAAACAATGGGTTAACTCAGCTTGATTTATTGATTGGAGGACTGGAAGTAACTATAATGTTATTAGCATATCTTCACACCCATGCTGTATTTTTTACTCTGTTTGAGAAATTGTGGAGGGAAGTGGGGGAAGAATTTCTGAGCTGGTTATCAAACTGTTGAATTGCATTGAACACTCCTTCCTTGGCCATCAAGTCCTGGCATTGGACTCGAACCTGGAGCTTCTAGTTCAGTGGTACGGGTGCTACCACTGCACCAAGGGCCCCCTTAGTAACTGTAATTCCAAGATAAAATTGGCCTATTGTGTCAGTGGTAGATGGTTACATAGAAAGGAAGGTTACAGAAATGCAGGTCTTACAGTGCATTTATATTGCAACTGCTGCTCTGAGGCAAAGAGTTGCAGTTGAGGTTCCAGTTAGCTGAACTGTTTTTACATTGCTTGATTTCTTCTTGGCTGGAAATGTAACTACTGTTCAGGCAAGAGCTGTGTGTGGTGGACTTGATAGATGAACACACCTTCTAACAGTTGGATATTTAAACACTTAAAAAAGTTAGTTGGGACAGATGGGGGGGTTGTTGTGGGGGGGGGGGGGGAGAGATAGGCGATGCTGAAGAGATGAGAATCCCGCTCATGTAGCATTTGAATTGGGGTGAGTGATGTTTAAAAAGTGCCCCGGAGGTACAATAGATGTCCTGAGAACTTGGTTTTACAAAGTTGCATAACACACTGGTCTTGCACTCAAAGCTACCATATCTTAAATAATTTAAACAGTTTCACCAATCATTATTCAGTTGCACCATACAAATTTCTGGTGTGATAGTTCACCAGTGAAAACTTGCTTTATTCAACGAAACAAATCTAAAAAGGGTAAGATCTCACCAAGCAACAGAAGGTTTCTGGCTATGTTTTTTCTTAATTGTCGCCACACACTATAACAAGAGAGAGGTTATTGTTCGCCAATCATAGTAAGATTTTCATTCTAGGTTTATATATAACATCTATTCAAAACAGTAACTTTCTTACATTGCATTGAAATTTTTAACCACTGTAAAATGGAAACCAGTAAATAAAATCAGTTATAATATTGAACAATTGCCTTTATGGACACTTCTTTGTAATATATATAAATTTATTAATTATTTTTGAAGTCAAACATCTAGTTCATGTTTTAGAATGTGTCTTAAACATAAATGATACGTGGGTTGGAAAGCAACCCTTTTAAGGAAATAAAATGTTTAATTTTCAATGGGAAATGTCAAACTGATTGAAGCATTTGAATTTGATGGAACAAAGTTTTGACTTCTTATTGGTAAGTCGAGGAGGAATTTCTTCATTCAGAGAATGGTAAATGTTTGGGGATTCTCTACCGCAGAGGGCTGTGGAGGCACAGTCATTGAATATGTTCAATAGATATGTAGATAGTAAAGATATCAAGGAATATGGGGATAATTTGGGAAACTGGCATTGAGGTGGATCAGCTGTGATCTAATTAAATGCTGGAGCAGGCTTGAGGGGTTGTACGGCCTACTGCTGTTCCTATTTCTCCTGTGTTCCTCTTTTCGATACTAGATGCCACATAGCTCTCGCTCAATATCATTCTGTCAAATCTGAGACTGAAGTTTGGAAATGAGGATATTTTATCATGTACTTTCCTTCCTCTGATGACTGGCTAAATTCACTTTAGTTAACATTGTTAAGTTAATATTATTGAGCTCCTTTGAAGGATAAAACGAGTAGCTGTTCATAACTGTGCAGAATAAAACAATCTAATCCAATATCATCTGAAAGATGTGCTGGTTAGGTGCATTGGCCCTCAGTCTACCCAAACATGCACCAGTGTGGTGACTCAGAAATTTTCACAGTAACTTATTTGCAGCGTTAATGTAAGCCTACTAATGAATAAACAAAAAAACTTGCTGAAACTCATGTTCGTGATGAGGTCTCTCTGACTGAATGGATGCCTTGTTGAAATTGTTGCTTCTCATTGGGATCCTTCCTACACTATAGTATGCAATATGTCAAAGACACAAGCAAAGGTTGCAATTTAAGGCCTGGATTTTGGGTCAGTTGCAAAACAACGAGAATCACCACCGACGTTAAAGAAAGCTGCCCATAAATATCTCGAGATTTTTATTCCGGAAGATCCTCCTTTCTCCTTTTTGACAGTTTAATTTGGCGTCATGTCAAAAGGAATTCCAAAGCATGCAGTAGCTGTAATGTTAGCAGTCAGGGTAAGCAACCAATCTAATGGAAATATTTACAGATCGCAAACTAGGATGTTAAAAGAATTTGAAACCATTTACTTGTAATTAAAATGTTGTTAGCAAAATAAATGTATGACTAATTAAGATAGAAATTAAAATTAAGGCAAACAAACATGAAAAAAACCTTTATTTTAACTTCTAACTTTTTTTTAATTATGGAAAAGATTTGCATTCCGCAAACATAAAATGAGCTTTTCGGGATTAATGAGGGTGATTAGCTGTAATTATGAATTTAACATCCCAGTTACAGATTAAAAAACAAGGGGCAAAATTCTCCTATGTTGTTCACACCCACCTTGCCGCCAGCGAGAACGGGAAGAATTTGGTAATTAGCAACAACTCCATTCATTGCAGAGGTGCGGGAGAATTCCAGCCGCGGACGAGGTTGGAGGTTTTCGGTGAAGATGTAACTTCTTTCGGCAGTTTTTACAACAAGACCAGCCACGTACAAGTGGATCTTTTAGTCAAATCATTGTAATGGTGATAAGCCCCGTCTGGGAATCAATAAAGCTACCCTCTAGAACAACATAAACTCATTGCATTAGAACTTCACATATGTGCAAGACAGAGATCCAGAATCTGCCGTCAACACTGACAGCTAACTGCTGCTGAAATGTAAAGTTAGCCAAAAAGATTGTGGGTTCTTTACCTAAACTGCGAATGATGGTTCTGTTCTTTAAAAGGGAACATGACAGTTACCGGAGGAGAAAAGAGAACGGCCAGTGTAAATCAGAAGTTGCAATGACGAAGTACGGGACACCATTGCCTCCTGAGGCTTTTTTAGGTTGTCCAGAAGAGTCAGAAAGATATTTCCCAGAGCATTACTTGAATTGGCACATTTATTTGGCAGGACATCGTGGACATTGTGCCCTGATGTGGGCTTGATAGATCTTTTACTGCACTACTTTTTCTTCATTATTATAAATCATTAGAATATGTTTAATCTGGATCACATTTAGGGTTCAGTCAGAAAAAAAGTTCCAAAATGCAGTGAAAGATGCTGCATGACAAGGCTTTGCCAGATGCGACGGAATATTGAAGTACCACGCTAGAAAGGTAGGTGGTGCTCTTGGGCTTAGACAAAATTGAGAAACTTCAGTTTGTCTGAATGACTCAGGGACTGGTACAATGTATATTTAACAAATGGTTTTCATATAATCTTGCCTTCTACTTTTATGGCGAGGGGGTGGGGGATTATCAGAAAAATTCTGTACCCCAGTTAGGTTTTCCTTAAAAGCAGATGCACAAGCGAAATATCTGTTTAAGAAACTAGTTGATGTTTTTAGATCAATTTGGAGGATTATTTTTCTATTGTACTGAACAAATGTGTCTTTAACATAAAGCAAGTGCAAATATTGTTTACATTTTTGGCACCTTCCAGGAAGACTGAAAACGACTATGTATTTGAAAAGGATATATTCAGTTTAGGATTGATTCAGGGCACAGTGCTTGGCAGTGCTTATCTCAGTGCTGCAGAGAGTCATTATTGTAATCCCCCACTGCTTACTGCCTACCACAACTCTGTTGATGGCTAATGGACTAAACCCCGACAAACACTGCGGCCTAACTATGTTATCATTCCAGCAACACCTGCATCCAACCCAGTGCCAAATATTGTTCTTTGTATTACTTTGGATTCAACTGGGAAAGTGATACCAAGATGTTTGGGCCGTACAATTTCTCCATAAATTTTGCCCAACTTTTTCCGTGGTAAGCATACTCCAATTTCACTGCAGAGTGTTAATAAAACACAGCAGAAAGCTGTTACAATTTGTGAGCCCAGCTCAATTATAGAGAATGGGTGATATGGGCTGATGGCGAGTTGAACTATTGTGTCTCAGTGAATCGTCCTTCCCAAGTCAGGCAGTCTCCAACTAGTAAGGTTTTGACCCTCCACATTCTGCCAGCTTCAACAGATACTCAGAGCTTAGAGTCTGCTCAACAAGAGAATGAGATCCATCTTGGCAGGCAGACAGACAATAAAAATTGCCAACATTTTGACAAGCTGAAAAGCCAGGAACATGTGCACCATATTGACAGATGACTTGAAGCTGACCAATAACGTGAGCAAGGCAGCTGTAACCAACCTGGAACCTGATAGGCTGAACACTGACATTGCATCAATGCAAGAGACCAGAATCGGCGAGATTGGATCACAAAGAAAAATATTTCACATTAATCTGGCTACAGAAACAGTTCAGGGGAAATGTGGGAGTGAAGTGTGTGCTTTGCTGTAAGGGACTCCCTACTCTCAATGACAGAATCTCCCATAAATGGTTCAGAACATGTTCTCGTTATCCATCTCATCTCAAAGAGGATAAGAATCTAATTCCAATCCTATGCTCCCACTACAGAGTTGAAATACTAGCTCCATGAAGAACTCGATAATGTTATCAGCAGAATCTCCAAGTCAGAATATCTTGATCTAGTGGGGGTATCAATGCAAGAGCGGACATAAGACTATAAGCATGGCCCACACATCCTGCCTCAGACATCATGGTCTGGGTAAGACAAAAGCAAAACACTATGGAAATCGGAAATAAAAACACTAAGTGCTGGCAAAGCTCAGAAGTCTAGCAGCACGTGTATTTGTAGAAAAACAGTTTACATTTTGAGTCCAACATGACTTCCTGGAAAATGATAAATGAGAGTTGAGCATCAAATTCACAAAGAACTCAGAAACCATCCTTTCAAACAGGGAACTGGTGGCCAACTCCACAACATTATAAATGCGACTTTGTAAAATGGTTATGTTTTAAACTGTTTCTTTTAATTTAAGATAAGACAGGATATCTTGGAATGGTGATCATACTACTTTCCAGAGACCTGCGAGTTACAAGTTCTGTAATCAAAACCTATTGTGACAAAAATGGCACATTACATACATGTTACATATGTGTGGGTTGCACATTGGAATCATAGCCATGTGGTCAGCACAAACCCCGTGTCACTCAACAGTCACTCTTTTTGCTGGTCATGGTGGCTCTAATGCAGATTTTCTACAGGCTGCAGGCATCATTGTGGCTGCTGCCAGGATACAGGACGTTGGACTGCTTCTTTCACTTTGACTGTGGGCAGCACAGTGGCATAGCGGGTAGCACCACTGCCTCACAGCACCACGGACCCGAATTTGATTCCTGGCTTGGGTTACTATCTGTGTGGAGTCTGCACATTCTCCCCTGCATGGGTTTCCTCCAGGTACTCTGGTTTCCTCCCACAGTTCAAAAGAAGTGCTAGTTAGGTGCACTGGCCATGCTAAATTCTCCCTCAATGTATCCCAACAGGCACCAAGTGTGGCGACTAGGAGATTTTCGCAGTAACTTCATTGCAGTGTTAATGTAAGCCTACTCGTGAGATTAATAATAAATAAACTTCAAAATTGACATGCAGCACTCATGAAGCAACATGCATGCAGTCAGTGCTGCACCATGGGGAAAACCTGTAATCCTCTCAAACTCGCACCCTCATTCTGTTGTTTCTTTATGGGAAAAGAAAATGAAATGCAGTTGGTTCTTTTTGAATAGAGGGGGTCACTTACACAACAATAAACTGAGATGCGCTACAAATATCACCACAGCACCTTCACAACCACTGGCAATCCAGTCCTCATCCTGCATGAGACATCTCGCACACCCTTCATCACAGAGGTTCAGGTAGGACTCTTGCTGAGAGCTATTCTCCCCTTCCTCCATACTCTTCGACTAGTTTGTCCTGCTCTGTGCGCTTTCCGTTCATTCCCTCAGTCATCCTGCATTCCAAGAGGAGTGCTTATTACTCACCCAATTTCTGAACAATGGGCTTATGCCAAAACCTTGATGTCAGGACCAAGTCTTTCAGCATCAGTTATTCAATTCCCCATAGACTTTAGCAACTCTTAATAACTCCCAAATGCATCAAAGGCTTGTACAATCATGGCAACAGTGTGCAGAAGTCAATCAAAGTACTGATTCCATTAAATTATGATGGAGAAGGGGAGGCTGCCAATCACACGTTCACCATGATGAGCTGGTGCGCCTGGCCTTAAAATGGCAGCACAAGTGTCAAGTCATGTATTAACTGACATCATGCCATACCACTGGGTGGGAGAACGCAGGAAAACCTCTATCAAAGCCAATGCCGTCACCAGTACAGCATTCGATGTGATGTGCACCAAAGTAGTGCATGCACATGCTGGCCATGGATGCCAATTTGAACCTCTATGGAGTGCCCAAATATAAGGTACCAAGCATCCACATTTTCTGCTTCAAGCCTACTTCAAAGTCCAATACATTTTCAGTATAATTGAATACGGCGTTAAAGAGTGTGAGCCCTCTTCTTTCACTGCTTAACAAATAAAAGTGCAACGCACTGATCAAATGCTCCCACTTGCACTCATCGAAATTAATGTTTCAACATGTGTGCCTTTGCTTGTCTGAGAGGGCAGCAATGACAAAAAGCACTGTGTGAATGCAGGTCGAGTATAAAAATTAACAAAATGGCTTCACATGGTTTAATTTAAAATTAGCATTCTGAACCAATGAAGGAGATATCGGGAAAGGTGACCAAACGGTGGGCTTGAGAAGAGTCCTAAGAGGCAAAGTAAGGGAATTCAAGAGCATTGGGTTTGGTGAACCTGAAGTCACATCTGCCAGTGGTGAGTGAAGGGAGGCAGATGTACAATTAGACAGAGTCAGAGAAATAGGAAAGTTTGGGAATTTATAGGGCTGGAGGAAGTTACAGAGTGATCCCGTTAAACTCGAAGATGAAAATGTTAAGGCATTAGGGGATCAGTGTAGATCAGGGAGGACTTGAGTGATGGGTGGGCAGTCCCAATTGCCATTGATCCCAATTTCACATCTTGTAGCAGAGGTATTTATGATATCAGAGGTCAGGAGGCCATTTGGTTCAACGTGCTTGTGAAAGAGCTGAACCAATTAGTCCCACTGCCCTGCTCTTCCCTGCTAGCTCTGTAATTTATTTCTGAATCCCAAATCCCTTTAAAACATTCTGGTGAATCTGTTTCGAGCACCCTTTCAGCTAGTAGATTTCAGTCCCAAACAATTAATACCTAATGATATTTAAATGTGGATTTTAGCAAGAACAGAATCATTTCTCAATTTCACACTCAGCTGAACAATGACATAACAGTGCTGTTCTGAACTGATCAACATTGCCCAAAGTGGACAGTGACAGCTTTCATTTCTATTTGGGCGGCGACTGATCCTTTTTTAGGAGGAACTTTAATTGCATCTCCGTAACAACGAGAAACATCCGTCTGTATGCTGCATGTTTCCGTTGAAGTGTGAAACAGTGCAGTGCACAGAATGTTTCAGCACGAGACAGCCTTTAATCATAGTTCAAATCAACATTCACACAAGAATTTCAAATTTAGTTTCTGGACACGAATGGATGTGTTTATTTCTGATTTGCAGTGGCATTTCTTCTGTGGCAAACAAAATGGTCAGAGCCATAGCACACTGTTCTTACAGGAATCCAAACTTCAAACTTCAAATGTGTCTCCCTTCTATTTTGGTGATGCCTTCAGAAACAACAGATCACATTAATATCATTGTCATGTTATGCACCATCGGTGGCGACTGGCTTCTGTAAACAAATAGTATAAGATATCTCGGACATATGCTGAGGTATGTGATAGACATGCAAGTTCCAGAGCTACTTATGCATTGTTAGTAGCAAACAGCTCGTCTTTCAAGTCTTTGGAATACATTTGGCTTCTTGCCACATTGAGTGCATTAGCACATCTATACTTCCTTTCCACCCATGGAGTCTTAGCTTGCTGGCGAAGGCAGGCCCCTGCTTAAAGCTGATCAGATTAGCTGCCAAATATTTGGCAGCTACCATCCATATGCACGAGTCCAGATGGCTTTCTTCCTGTACTCGGGCAGAAATCGCAGTGCCAGCAGCGTAGCTATGGGAAACAGAAGAGGACACTTGTTACAATGCACTCAAGATAAAAGGCACAACTTAACCTAAACCCATCTCCCAAGGAGCAAGTGGAGCATTTTGATCACTTAAGGGTTTCAGGGTTGACTAATCAGCACAAAAATACACAGTTGTTAATATCTGACTAAATGAAACAAGAGCACGAATATTCTAAAAATGAAAAGGTTACAGTTCAACAATGACATTTTTACAATATAGTAAGTTGATAAATCCTATCTAGCACACCGGCAGTCAGTAATTATTGTTTGATAATTACTGTTTAATACTGATAAAGTGTAGTTTTATTTGATCCAGATATATTTGGCATTCCAGGGGTCACTTTTGCAGTTTCTTGCAAATGCATCAGCATTTTTATTAGGGAGTTACCCAATTTTGCTGAAATACTTGGTTAAACATCACATGCAAAGCTTTACACTGTGCAAAATCACACATTATAAATACTTGTTTTATTACTGCAGTTGCTCTGGTTGGTTTGTGTCAATAAAACCAGCAGTAAGTTCCACCCACACAGTCAATACACCTGGTACTTTGTTCACCAAGATCACTAACCAGCAGCTCACCTCAGGTAACAGCTCATTTTTGATGAACTCGAGAGACAATTGATTGTAAACTCAGTGCTCACCTGATTTTCACTGTGTAGACTAAACATGATTTGTAACCGGAACAGAGAGGGATATCCATGCAGCAGTGATCTGTCAAGGACTCTCACTAATTACTCAATCTTCCAAAACAGATGAAGGAACACAGGTAAAAGTCCCAAAGAAACTCTGAAATTGCTATGAACTCCAAACACTATTAAGTACTGAATGGATGTAAATGTAGCACCATGACCAATGTTACTGAACTGTAACCAACTCCACCTCACAGTTACAGCAACTGAGTGACAATGCTCCAGGCAGTTATCAGGTTACTTCTGAACTTGTCACTATTAACTTTAACTGGTTCTCCTAGAAGTTTACGGCCTGGATTGATACTCCTAATCTTCAGCCCCATTTACCAATCAGTTCCTGTACTCACTGTCCTATGATCATAGTCTACTTTATTTTCAAGGGCAATTAGGGATGGGCAATAAATGCTATCAATGACACCCACATGCGGTGGAAGAATTATAAAAATTGGTACTGCTAATCACTCATCTTATAATATGACAAAATAACCAATTTCACTGACAACCCAAGTTTATTCAGTAAATAGCCAGCACATTATAATTACTTGACTATATATAATCACTATAAAGTATATAGACTATAAAGTAATCACAAAATTTCATCATTTAATCCACTGAAAGGACTTCTTCTCAGATGACATAAGCTTAAGTTTATTTATTATTGCCACAAGTAGGCTTACATTAACACTGCAATGAAGTTACCATGAAAATCCTCTAGTTGCCACACTCCTGTTCAGATACAATGAGGGAGAATTTAGCATGGCTTAACTTAACCAGCATGTTTTTCGGACTGTGGAAGGAAACCAGAGCACCCAGAGGAAACCCATGCGGACACAGGGAGAACATACACATTCCACACAGATAGTGACCCAAGCTGGGAATCAAACTCGGGTCCCTGGTGCTATGAAGCAGCAGTGCTAACCACTGTGTCACCATGCCACCCTTAGGCATAATTAGCTGCGGTGTCAGTTTCTCTGTCCCAGTACATTTTAGGAGCTTTCTCTTCTGTCACCTGATCCATGAAAATGTACATTCATATCAGTGAATGTACTTCTGGTGTTGTCAGCTGCCAAGCTTGAGGAATGGATATACTGTGATGAACACAGTATCAGCTTTCTGTGGAGCAGGCTTGACAGGCTATAGCGTCTTTTCCTGTCTGTCATTGCTCATGACACATGCTGCTTGTGCTCATGATGAAGGGAACCCTTTTTTAAAAAGAATATCTTTCATTAGATTTGGACTTCACTGGCTGGGCCAGCATTTATTGCCCATCTCCAATAGCCCTCGAGAGGATGGTGGTGAGTTGCCTTCTTGAACCATTGCAGTCCATGTAGTGTAGTACACCCACAGTAAACCCTCTCCCCAGCCCAGTGCCTGAAATGGAAACAAAATAGTTTTGAAACCCCAAAAATGCTACAGAGAAGCCACACAGGAATGTTCAAATCTTCTAAAAATTGTTTAAAAAAAAGCCCAAGGAAAAGCAAACAAAAACCAAAGGCTGCAAACAAAATATGGATGAGTAACGTGACTGCAAACTTACCTCTCACAGCTCCTGTCGGAATGAAAGGTGCCATGTGGCAGAACTGACAGTTTTCCATTTGCAACGGCAAAACTACGAG
The DNA here is from genome assembly GCF_965287045.1 of Carcharhinus amblyrhynchos. Taxonomy (NCBI): domain Eukaryota; kingdom Metazoa; phylum Chordata; class Chondrichthyes; order Carcharhiniformes; family Carcharhinidae; genus Carcharhinus; species Carcharhinus amblyrhynchos. Next base: position 38,652,193 of record NC_137328.1, on the reverse strand, counting down.
CTGGCAACTGATTTAAGTAACAAGCCGGAGTTGATCTGAACAACTGAGGAGGTGGTGATGGCCTAATGGTATTATCATTAAGACTACTCATCCAGAAATTCAGCTAATGTTCCGGGCATCTGAGTTTAAATCCTGCCACGGCAGGTAGTGGTATTTGAATTCAATCAAAAAATATCTGGAATTAAGAACCTACTGATGACCATGAAACCACTATCAATTGTTGGAAAAACCCATCTGGTTCACTAAGGTCCTTTAGGGAAGGAAATCTGCCCCCTTACCTGGTCTGGCCTACATGTGACTCCAGAGCCACAGAAATGTGGTTGACTCCCAATTGCCCTCGGGCAACTAGGGATGGGCAATAAATGCAGGCCAGCCAGTGACGTCCATGTCCCACAAATAAATAAAAAAGAGGGACAGCTACTAAATCTATCCAATGAACAAAGGAAGTAGATGACAGGGGTTCTGAAAGCTTGAACACACATTTTGAACCCCAAAGGTTACTTATGAATGCTATGTATTCAATATGCGAGCTCAAGGTGAAAACTCGCCCATTAATCAGTACACGACTGCAGTGACACAGCTTGCAAATTAATGTGGATTTGAGAAACTAAAAGATGATCTGATTAAAAATCAAATAATTTTGGGCTTACTAGACTCCTCGAAAAGAGCAAGTCTACTGAAAGAAGATCAATACATCAGCAAGAGCACATTGATGGCAGAACAGAGCAGGCGATACATTATGCTGACAGATAACAGGCCAACAAAGCAGAACAATGGATGCAAATACTGTCAAAGGCATCATATAAAGGAAAAGGAGGATTACCCAGCATGGAGAAAGCAGTGTTTACGTGCAAGAAGCAGAATTATTTCACACTCAAATGTCTAGTCAGAAAGAGGCAAAACCACTCAACACAAATGGCTACTGGAGAGATATCAGCAGAGGAGTCTGATAAAATACTATACACCATACAAAAGGTTAGTCAAGTCTATCAGCGATAAATGGTTTGTGACTGTTACAATGTTACTCACAGGAGGAGTGTTTTAAGCAAACACAAAGTGTCAGATAGACACCAGTGTGTCATGCAATATCATAATCTTCACAGAGGCCTGTGCAAAGAACTAAAAACAGTGATCAAAAAACGAAGTCCTCGAAAGAAAGGTTGAGGTTAGATGGTGGCATCATACTCATGCCGAAAGAACAAAGTAGTCCGAGAGCCAAACACAACGGCACAAAGGAAGACCTAGGGTTTCGTAGATGGTATGCAACAGCCACTCACCTCAGCTGACACAAGTCTAAAGCTTGGACTGGTAACCCTAAACGCAATGTGCCACACCAGACATGACAACTGAACAGATCCTAGAGGAGTACAAACATGTGTCTATAGGGTTTGGACCTCTACCTGGAGGTGATCATCGTGAATGAGATGGGAGTCAGGGCCAATTCAGCACCTGCTGAGAAGTGTTCCAAAGTCAAGTCTAAAAGTTAGGATAGAAGGGCAGGAGAAGTGGAGAGCAGTCATGAAAAAGACAACTCAGATAGACTGGATTAACAGCATAGTAACAGTGAAACAACCCCGCAAAGTTGAGAGTGTGCTTAGATCCAAAGGATCTGAATTAAACACAAAGAGATTTCACTGCCCAGTGCCAACTATCAAAGGAATTTTTAATTTGCAAGTTACTTAGCATTTTATCAGCGAGGGGATAAATAATAATTTATTGCCTACCCTGGAAAAATGTGTAATTGTGACACCAATCATCACAACTAGCACAAGGACTGACAGGACAACCAAATAATTTACCTCATTTCAATTTTGTATAGTGCTTCATTTCATACGAACAATAGGTATCAGGGAATGACGACAGGAACCTTTGGGTTGTATCATCTTCTCAATCTGATTACTGCCTCACAATCAGTGCCTGGTATTCAATGTTTCTCTATGTACAAACACACACACGCATGCAGTCTGACAGCACTGTAAGGATATACTTGCTGGGGAATGAGAATATCTTTTTAACAAGGCTTCATTCTACTTCATTCAAAAGCCAACTACCAAGTGACCACCTGATCAAACAACAAACAATTCATCCCATTATAAAAGGTCCAACAGCTGCATCAATAATTTAAGTATGGAAATAGTTTTAACTTAACCCATGAGACAGGAAGTGGGTGGGGTCAGGTCAGGTGGCTATTCTGGTTTTACTCTCTGTTGACTTTAACAGAATGAGAGACCAGACAAGGTGTAAAATGGAGGGCCTAGGATAGGTGTTTGCATAAGGTGCAAAACACAGGTGCTCGATTTAGGGAGGATTAGTGGGGCTCATGCTCATTGTTGGGAATTATGGAATTTGTATTGTTGCCCAGAGTCAGACTGAGCGGAGTGCTGATCTGGGACAAAATGCAGCACTCTCGGCTCCTCCAGTGAGTCTTCTCCTCCGCCACTGTTTAAACAGGGAGACTCCTCAGCCAAGAGAGGGGAAGTGTTTCTGTCAAAGATGCTGTAATTTGGCATGGGGCTGTGTGTGTTAATGTCAGATTATGGAGGAATTAAACTGGGGAACAACTCCTGACAAGACACCCAAACAAAAAACTCACATTTCACCCTCCAGACAATAAAATGATGCTTAGCAATTTCCCAAAGAAATGAAAGGTGACAGTGATAATGGGACATTTAGGAGACTAGATACAAAGCTCACATTTTTGGCAATAATCTCGAGGATGATGTTTTGAGTAAATAAACTTTACCATTCAGACTAATCTTTTCCTCTTGCCTCACGTGTTCTTTGGGAATTGGCAAATTACAAATAGATTACTGACTCAAACAAGAGAGAACCCTTACCCTTAACTTGAACGTTGTATACTGGATCTAATCAGCACCTACATCTGGTTCAAACATTCAATTGAATCTGAACAGCTGTTCTTGTATTGTACAATGTCGTAGATATTCTGGGAGTTTTGGTACTGAACATGTATTCTTAATACAGTGCTGAATAAATACTGATTAGATTAGTCCAGGTCACCCCAGGTTACTAATTCAGTTCCATGGAAAATACAAGACATCCTGACATAATGAGCTTTACAAGACCTTTAGGAATCAAAACACCCCAGTGGCGCAAAAAAAGGGGGCGATAATTGAAAGTTTAATATTCCATCTATGTTGGTGAAGGGCGAGCTTGGCATTTTTTATTAAGCAGGACAGAGAGACAGAGAGACATCGAGAAACCAAGAGACGGGGGTAAAAAAAGAGAGAGAAAAGAAAGGCCAAGCGTGAGAGAAGTGAGGTGAAATCAGATAAATGCAAACGGGACATGGGAACGGAGGGTATAGGGAAGGAGGGAGCGAGTGAGAGGGGAAGGGTTGGGGGCAGTGAGAGAAGAGGGAGCTCTGTAGTGACCATCAATAAGAAATCTCACAACATCAGGTTACAGTCCAACCAGTTTATTTGATATTAAACCCACAATCAAGTAAACTGGTTGGAATTTAACCTGGTGTTGTGAGATTTCTTACCGCGTTTACCCAAGTCCAACGCCGACATCTCCACATCGTGACCATCAATCCCTGAGGGATCAAATTCTTTCACACTGCAGAGCAGCCCATTCCCTTTTGATAAGTAGCCATTCTTTTTCTGGGAGTTTTGACCAGTGAAGGACTTGTCGGAATGGACGGATGCTGCATTGATTTCCTACCAGCACAATAACAGTGAGTGTGAGAGCATCTGTCTGTGGAGGTAAAGGCTCCACACAGTAGACCTGAAGTCTGCAATTCTGTAAGTAACTAGGTTGGAGGTGATGTACATAATTTGTAGTGGGGAGCTATCCTTCACTTACTGGAAAAATAAACCTGTTTCTTTGCTCAAGGGTTCAAAAGTTGCCAAGTGGTGGCCTGCTTCCACATCGATGACAGACACAGCAGAGTCAATGTATTCTGCTGGAATATTAAAATAACCCCTTCCCTGGGATTTTGGATGTGGTCAATAGCCTGAACAGCTGGCAGACTGTTTTCCCTCTCTCTTTTCAGGTAGCAAAGTGGTAACCCAATACTTACACCAGGATACAGTGCTGCTCTGTTCTCAACAGTGCAGCCAACTGGAATCAAAGGGTGAGGAGTTCACAGCCCAGAGGTGGGAGCATCTCAATTTGCTGCAGTATGGTTCACACAGGCTGAACACAATTCATCCTCAGTGCAAGATTTTCACTCTGATCGAGGTGGATGGGACTTCTGTGTATTAAATATTACAAAGATATTAAAGTGCTGACCCCACCAAAGTCCTGACTGCAGCTGAGAGTCAAAACACCCAAAAACATTTTAAAAGGCGGAGCACAGAGTGTACAGGTGTGGAAAGAGAAAAGGCAGGAAAATCTGGGGTGGGATCAAATCAGGGGAATGATTCCCAGGGTAGGACTCTGAACCCAGTGCAGTGTTCAGCTCCTGGTAGACAATCCTGAGGCCAGGGGTAGGCCATTCGGCCCTTCGAGCCTGCTCCACCATTCATTATTATCATGGTTCATCATCCAACTCAACAGCTTAATCCTGCCTTCCCCCAATATCTTTTGATCCACTTCACCCCAAGTGCTATATTTAATTCCTTCTTGAAAACGTAAAATGCTTTGGCTTCAACTGCTTTCTCAGGTAGCAAATTCCAAAGGCACACCACTCTCTGGGTGAAGAAATTTCTCCTCACCTCAGTCCTAAAAGATTTACCTGGTATTATTGGACTACGCCCCCTGGTTCTGGACTCACTTACCATCAGGAACATTCGTCCTACATCTATTCTAGATGTCCTGTCAGAATTTTATAAGCGTTTCTATGAAATTCTCCCTCATTCTTCTATATTCCAGCGAACATAATTCAACTGACTCAATCAATCCAAAAAATCGAGTTTCACTGTCCCAGTAATCAGTCTGGTAAACCTTCTCTGCCTTCCCTCTATAGCATGAGCATCCAAATATGGAGATCAAAACTGCACACAATATTCCTGGTGTGGCCTCACCAAGGTCCTATCTAATTGCGGCAAGACATCCCTGCTCGTATACTCCAATATAAAAGACCAACATACCATTTGCCTTCCTTATAGTCTGCTGCACCTGCAAGCTTACATTCGGCAACTGGTGTCAGAGGACACCAAGTCTCATTGCACATTTCCCCCTCTCAATTTACAGCCATTCAGATAATAATTTGCTTTCCTGCTTTTGCTACCAAAGTGGATAGCCCCGTATTTATTCACATTGCACAGTGGCTAGCACTACTGCCTCAAAGCACCAGGGACCTGGGTTCAATTCCGGCCTTGGATGACTGCCTGTGTGAAGTTTCCACATTCTTCATGCCTGCATGGCTTTCCTCTGGGTGCTCCAGTTTCCTCCCACACTCCAAAGATGCACATGTTAGGTTGACTGTCCATGCTAAACTGTCTCTTAGTGTCAGGGAGGCTAGCATGGTAAATACATGGAGTTGAGGGGTAGGGCCAGGATGGGGTTATTGTCGGTGCAGGTTCGAAGGGCTGAATGGCCTCCATCTGCACTGTAGAAATTCTGTGATAATTATACTGCATCTGCCATGCATTTGCCCACTCAGCTTATCCAAATCACACTGAAGCATCTTTGCATCCTCCTCACAGCTCACTCTCCCACGCCGGCTTTGTGTAATCTTCAAATTTGGAGATATTTTAATTCCCTCATCTAATTGATTGATGGATTTGTAAATGGCTGGGGTCCTAGCACCGATACTTACGATATCCCAGTAGTCACTGCCTGCCATTCAGAAAAAGACCCGTTTATTCCTATTCTTTGCTTCCTGTCTGCCAGTTTTCTATCCAGATAAAGATGATCAGGCATGAATGGTTCTAACAGTAGAAATAGATTACTTGGATGACTGCTATATAAATGTTAAGTTCCCCAAGCAAGAACCGTTTACCTAAATGACTGGGTGACTCTTGACTGTGGAAATGCTAAGTTCCACAAACGGAAAGAGTTTAAGATATGTAGAGAGCTGATTCTCAAGTTTGAAATAGCAAAAAGGGAAACAATATAACTGTTAACACCCTCAGAAGCAGATAGACTAGTCCAGCACTCACAGCTGCAGCCAGTCTGGCACTCCCAGTCAGAATGATAGGACCCCATTTCACAGCCTGTAACATCCTTCACTTCTCAGAGATGCTACAATGTTCCATCCAAGTCCTGGAGCCAAGGCAATGCAGGAACACTTCTGTAAAGGCAGTTTAAATATCTTTGCTGGGCCAGGAAAAGACGTTTCCCGGACTTGATCATCAGCCCTGTATTGTGTGGTAACTATCGGCTGGGTTTGACTTACAACTTTCATTAATTTGGGTGCTGTTTGGGAAAGGGAAGTCTTGTTGAGTTAAAAGATCATAGATATACTTTGGAACAAGAGGTGATTTCTACATAAACTGTGTGTGTATTTAGCTATTCATGCATTTAAATGTCTTAAGAGTATTGTAGTCCTTTTCGTATGAATTTTTCTCTTCTTTTGAGTTAATAAACGTTCTTCCATAATTGTCATATGATGACTGGATTGGCTCCTCACTGAGGTTTTACATGACTTCTCACAATATCCAAAAAAACTAGACACCGCCACAAATTGGTGTTTCAAGTTGGAACACCCTCACAGGTAACATCAGCATGATTTATGACACCAGCAAATCCTGAGTGGGACTCAAACTCGGGGCTTCTGCCTCAGAGAAGGGGATGCTACCCACTGCGTCACAAGAGCTCCGTGCATAGTTGCAGTGTGATCACCTGTACAACATACACAAACTAATACTGCATTCTCTCCTTACTGCTCTTAATATTAACAGCCCATGCTACATTTATATTAGATAATAACTGTAACCAGATGCCAACAATTGGCATCATCATTTTACGAGAACCTTCCTGAGAGTTCAACAAATTGATAAATCTTGAACATGGAAAAAATGACATTTACATTTGGGGAGTGGATGGGTGGCATTGGAAACAGGAGAAGCAGCAGGGTCCAAGATTTATCTTCCTGGCTGTGGCAAAATGAGCATCCAACTCCAAATGACCTGTTTCCCACTCAGCGGATTAGGTTAAAATGAGCCCTATACTTCCCAACAACTACAAGATAGAACCACAGAATCCTTACTGTGCAGAAGGAGGCCATTTGGCCCTTTATAAAAGAATGTGTGACCCAGGTCCACATCCTGCCATATCCCCATAATCCTGTGCTTTTACCATGGCTAATCCATCTAATCTACCCATCTTGGGACAATTTATCATGACCAATCAACCTAATCCACCCACCTTTAGAGTGTGGGAGGAAACCAGAGCACCTGGAGGAAACCCACACTGGTAAGGGGAGAAAGTGCAAACTCCATTCAGTTACTTGAGGACAGAACTGAATCCAGGTCCCTGGTGCTATCACTGTGCTGCCCCATTCACATACAGATCCCACTTGATATTATTAAAGATAATCCAAAAGCTCCTGGTGGTATAACATTAGGCAACACGGCAGCACAGTGGTTAGCATTGCTGCTTCACAGCTCCAGGGACTTGGGTTCGATTCCCGGCTTGGGTCACTGTCTGTGTAGAGTTTGCACATTCTCCTCGTGTCTGCGTGGATTTCTTCCAGATGTTCTGGTTTCCTCCCACAGTCCAAAGATGTGCAGGTTAGGTTGATTGGCCATGCTAAAATTGCCCCTTAGTGTCCTGAGATGCGAAGGTTAGAGGGATTAGTGGGTAAATATGAAGGGATATGGGGGTGGGCCTGTGGGCGGTGCAGGCTCGGTAGGCCAAATGGCCTCTATCTGTACTGTAGGGTTTCTATGATTCTATGATTAGTTAAAGGTGAGTTTGAACATTTAACTGGACCCCACCTCCCGGGTGGGTTTAATTATTTTCAGCCTCTGTTAAGCATGGAGCTCTTCGCTCTGAGACTGAGGATAAAGGGGGGAGAGCTAGTGACACTCAGCAGTAGAGAGACATTTTCCATCACTTGTGTCAGTGGCAGGGGGTGGGGGTGCAGAGTTGATTGGGATCACAGGTATGGGGAATCTGCAGTCAGAATTCTCACTCTCCCTGTTTAATAAAAGTCTAGTAACACATCGTTAGAAAAACGACCAATTAAATACAAAAGCTTCTGGGGCAGGAGCAATGAAAGTATTTATCGATGCACCCAGTCTGGTGACAGCAGCCTTAGGTTATTGAAGGTGCACTTCCTGTTGTGTCACGTGCCTATAAATTGTCAGTAGATACGTAGCGCATTAAATCGTATTTATTTACTTTTGACAGTTCTAATAGAAGTTTTCCCTCTGGTTTGTTATGGGATTTGATGAATTTTTAGCACCAGTAACAAGGCAAATCTCCACCAAGCCGCTCAAAGATGAAGGAAGCCAATGAACACGTCCAGTCCATCAAACCTGCTCCATACACGAAGAACCTTCTCTCCAACGCTGCGCTTCGCTTCCACTGGCACAACATGATCTGGGTGGTCTTGGCATCTAACCAGAAGGCTTATATGCTCACACTGGAATGCAGCGAACAGCACTGATTATTTCATGCTATTGTACATAAATGCTTTGTGTATGCATGACCATAGTGAATACCAGATGGTGTTTGCTCTGGTTTTGAGCTTTCAGTGTTATTTTAATAAGGGATATATTCTTTATACAGCTTGTGTCCCCCTGGAGGCCAAAGGAAAGGGGTCAGGATGGGAGACAGATACATTCGGAAAAAAACATTTGTGCTCTCTCTCTAATCATGTCATATTGGTAGTGTGCAAGGTAAATAAAATCTGCGACAGACCGAAATAAATAAAAACCTGACATACAAACCCTGTTCCAGAGTTTAGTTTTAATACTGAAGTGATAACTGTACCATTAAAAAAGAAAAGCTTAAAAACCTGAAAAATGGATGCAATCGGTAATGTGGAGGAACAAAGTACTGCAGATGCTGGAAATCTGAAATAAAAAATGCGGGAAATACTAAGCAGGTCCGACAGCATCTGTGAGGAGAGAGAGAGGGTTAATTTTGCAGCTCTTTGAACTTCAGTCAGAACTGGGGAAAAAGTTTAAAGATATAACAGATTTTAAGCAAGTGAAAGGGGTACAGGTGGGAAAGGATTATGATATGATGGAAAGCAGGAGAGACAGAAAGGCTGAAAAGTCTTGAAGACAGACAAGACCAAAAGGAGCAGTAACAGGACAAGTAAAGAAACAAGAGATTTGTCCAGAGGAGGTGCGAGTGGCAGAATCACGAACATCGGGTATCCCAAAATAAAAAAAAAGAGAAAGCCAGAGAAAATCCAAAACCAGCAAAGAAATGGGAAACAAGATGCAGTCAGAGCTAATTGATGAATTGAATGTTGAGCCTGGAAGGCTGTAAAGTGCCGAAGCAAAAGGTTGAGGTGTTGTTCTTTCAGCTTATTTTGAGTTTCACTGGAATACTATAGGAGGTCAAAGACAGAGAGTGACAGTAAGGTGAAAAATTATAAATGACTCGGAGGAATGCTTGTGGACTGAATGGAGATGTTCTGCAATGTGGATAATCAACATGTTTGGTTTCTCCAATTTAGAGGAGACCACATTGTGAACCGCACAAATGGCATGCTAAATTCAAAAGGCAAAATGATTCTTTCTCATAGAAGGAGTTTGTAGAACCCTGAACAGTCAGGCGGATGGAAGTGAAGGGACAGGTGTTGCATCTCCTGTGTTTGCATGGAACGGCAACCCAAGGGAAGGGAAGGGGTGTTGGGGGTGGGAGTAGGTCATTGAGGAGTGGCCCAGGCTGCTAAAGAGTGAATAGTTCCTACATAACACTAAAAGGTAAGCGAGATGTGTTTGGTGGTGGCATTACAGCAAAGGTGGGGGAAATGGTGGAGGATTAGCTAAGGTATATGGGGGATAGTGGGGTGAGTGTGAGGGCAAGGGGAGTCCTATCATGGTATCAGGAGGGAGAGGAAAGCACAATTGTGCAAAATAAACAGACACAGTTGAGGACCTCGTCAACTATGGTGGGATCTGGGGGTGGGGTGGTGGGTTTGAGGAAAAAGGAAAATGAAAGAGAAATACTAGTGCAGAAGGTGCCATCAGCTTCATGGAAATGAAGAAGTTGGCAGAATGGAATAGAGCCCGTACAGGAAGCAGGGTGTGATCAAGTATAGACAAGGTAGCTGTGGAAGTCAGAAATGAAAACAGAAGCTGTCAAAAATACTCAGCAGTGTTGGGTAGCATCTAAGGAGAGAGAATCAGAGAATGGTACTTTTGATCCTAAACAATTTCAGATTTCAAAAAAACTCCACTGACAAAGAGGCTTCATTCCTTCAACTCTGGTTTGGTCAATGGAAGACCCCCTACTGATTGAAGATAGTCAACGTACTTCCTAATGATACCTTGCCTCCTCACTTACAAAGTATTTTGATGGACATCTGTTCCACTGTGCAAGCACTGAGTGAGTAGGAGAACAGTTACCCTGCTTACAGGCATCACTATGAAGCAGCAGCAGTGGTACTCGATAGATGCGTGCCCAAGGCACACACACAAAAGCTGTTTAGTTGGTTTTCCAGTAACAGCAAACCTGCAGCATAGTCGATGCTTTCCAACCACCTGAAGTGAACCTGTTGAAATAAATACTACCCAAATCAGATTTTTTTCAGAAGATGCAGAACCAGCATCTGCGGGTAGAGTTCTGATGAAAGGATCATTGACCTGAAATGTTAACTGCTTGACCCTCTCCATGGAGGCTGCCTGGCTATTTCCAGCATGCTCAATGGTCTGGTTTTATCTCACATTTTTAGCATCTGCAGTATTTTGTTTTTGCACCATTCAGGCTGTCTGGTTTACTGTAGCGTATCGACTGCTCTGAGCTTAGGCTCTCAGTGCATTTTAAGTCTTGATGTAGCTTATTCCTAGAATCACAGAATCCCTACAGTATAAAAGGAGGCTGTTTGATCAATCGAGCTTATATCGACAACAATCCCACACAGACTCTATCTCTATAACCCCATGTTTTTAACTTGCTAATCCCCCGACAATAAGGAGAAATTTAGCACGGCCAGTCAGCCTAACCCACACATCTCTGTAGTGTGGGAGGAATGATGTGGGTATGCCGGCGTTGGACTGGCGTAAACACAGTAAAAAGTCTGACAACACCAGGTTTTAGTCCAACCTATTTATTTGATAATATACTCGCAAGCTTTCGAGGGGTTACCCTCTTCGTCGGGTGAATGGAGAGTTCTGGCCTCAGACAGAGCATATAAAGCACAGACAGTTTAGAGATTACTTGCCACTTCAGGTCTTGAACAGCAGGTTAGGTGTAAGGATTCGCATTTTAATCAGTAATCTCTAAACTGTCTGTGCTTTATATGCTCTGTCTGAGGCCAGAACTCTCCATTCACCCGACGAAGAGGGTAACCCCTCGAAAGCTTGCGAGTATATTATCAAATAAATAGGTTGGACTAAAACCTGGTGTTGTCAGACTTTTTACTGTGTGGGAGGAAACCAGAGCACCCGGAGGAAACCCACGCAGACACGGGGAGAACGTGCAAACTCCACACACACACTCACACCCAAGGCCGGAGTTGAACCCGGGTCCCTGGTATTGTGAGACCGCAGCACTAACCATCGTGCCACCGTGCCTTACTGCCACAGTACTGTGTGGTCCCTTTAGTAACAGCTAGAAAACTCTGAAGCACCATGTAATCTTGAGTAGCAGATTAACATTCCGAGAAGTTCACTGGTTTTATCACCAGCGGCTCCCTTTAAGCATCTAGCAAATATATGGCGTTAACATTTGAGGAGCCATGAAATGTGAATAGCACGCTGAATAATTCAAAACGCATTGCATTTCATTTCCTCCAAGTATCATCTCAGGACATAAAACTCAACCCAGTGTGGGGTACGGCTCATTTAACGATGTGTGGTCCATGCTGGACTTGTGCATTTTATTCAGTCTTACATTTCAGAAAGTTAGAAAAGAAACGCCTGACAGTATTTCAGCTTTATATGAATCTAGACATTCCCAATGAAATAACAGCTGTAATCAGCACAATGACACCCCGGCTGGGTCCTCGACTTCCTGACAGCACTGGCAGGACCTCCATCTGCTGCTGTCCCCACACAATTCCCAGCTGTTTTTATATTTATATTTGTAATTTTAAAAATTCCTCTCTTTTCATGAATGTGCCCCCCCCCGCCCCGAACTGTTCCCAATTCTGACGATAGGCCAGTCCCAAATGTTAACTCTGTTTCTCTCCCACGACACAGATGCTGCCCAATCTGCTGAGTTTTCCCGCAGCATCCACGAGTATTCCACTTTTTCAATCTACTTTTCCAGGGTTACCGATCACACGTTATACAGGGTAGGCTAGTGTTTAGCTGGGTGAAGTTGGAGCTTGTCCAACGTTGACTGTCAGAGAAGCAGTCTGAACACATAGGCAGAGAAAGGTTCAGACAAGCATTGGAGAGGTGGAGTTAAACATTGGCATGGGGTGGCACAGTGGTTAGCACTGCTGCCTCACAGCACCATGTTCCAGGTTCGAGTCCTGGCTCGGCTGACTGAGTCTGCTTATTTTCCCCGTGTCTGTGTGGGCTTGCTCCAGGTGCTTTGGTTTCCTCCCACAGTCTGAAAGACATGCTGGTTAGGTGCATTGGCCGTGCTATATTCTCCCTCAGTGTACCCAAACAGGCACTGGATTGTAGCATCTCGGGGATTTTCACAGTAATTTCATTGCAGCGTTAATGTAAGCCTACTTGTGACACTAATAATAATAAATAATAAAAATAAGTCAAGAGGGGAGGCCTATATACGGGTAAGTGAGTTCAGGTGGTCGGGGAAGTTTAGGTTTATCTGTCGAGCAGTGAATACAGAGGAGAGAGTGAATGAGCGAGTTGACATTTAGATTGAGATCACTTAGGATGATGAGTTGCTCAGTGTGAAGGTCCAGGTGGAAGTCTGAGGGGGAACTTCTTGCTGAGGCCCAAGCAGCAGAAATGAGGGTTTTAGAGGTGGCGAGAAGGCTGGAACAAGGTGGGACAATCGAGGAAGATACTAGCACACAGCGAGACGGAGAGTCCAAGTTGTGTCTTGGTGATAAGGGCAATACTATCAAAGTAGGGGATAGGTGGAGACACCTTGGTAAGGGGCAAGGCAATGAGCTAAATTTTAATCAAAGACAGGATGTCAATATAATTATCCGCAGTAAAGTAATGAAAGGCAAAGGAAGAAAATTCTGAAGGAAGAAATGAGGATGTTTGTTGATCAGTCAGGAGAGTCCAAGGGGGCAGTGGTGAGCTGCGATTAGCAATGTTGATCCCAAGGGGCACACTGGTTTAAAAGGCTGGTGGCAAGGAAAGATAAGGGTTCCTTCTCTTGAGCAGGTTGCAATGGTTAGTTAGCTCAATGGGCTCTGGAGAATGTGTTGGCAGGACAGGTTGAAAGCAGAGGGAGAAGTGTCCAAGAGGTGAGAAGGGTAGCAGGAAGCGAAGGTGACCAGAACAAACGGTCAGAGAGGGGGAAAGACAAACAGACAGACAGAAAGACAGGTGATAGAAGCAAGAGACTTTGGTTTGAAATGACAGCTAAAATGTACATGAAAATGAACACAGGGAATTCAAGTTAAATAGGCATGTTAGAAATTAAGAGAGAAACATGTCCTGGTCATCAACAGAGGATATTTTTCCAGTCCCTTGTACAATATGGATCAAAACCACACAATAATAACATCAATAAACATTACAAAGTTAACCAACTATCAGCCATCCTCACTTGATCAACAATCCCATTAAGACAGTTTTATATATTGCCTGTTCCTTTGACACAAAAACAAGAGAATTCTTTCAAGGGTCCGTTTGCTTGAGGAACATTTTAAAAATCAATTTACCCTGTTTAAGGTAAAGTTACGAAATCAAAATCCAGCAGAAAGACATTGCCCATTTTAGACACAAAGTAGTTCTGCTTCCTTAACACGCAGCAAACATCAGTATTTCCAAAGTTGACCTAATCTCGTTCTGCTGGAATTAAAACAACTCCAAGTTTGTACCCTGACTGGCTCAAAGTCATAGCCATGTTATAGCAATGAAACAGCCCTTATCAAACCAGTGGAGTTGTTCTGAGAGTCGCAGGATTGCTCTCCAACAACAGCATTGCCAGGGAAGGTCCTCGGCAACAAAGTCCAATATCAAGTCATCATCTTACTGACATTAGTTTTTGGATAGAGTCCTGGAAAAGATCAAGTCCTTTGAACAAACAAAAAAATCAAGCTTCCAGCTTGCCTCTTTAACACTAACACGCAACACTACAAAACTGATCACAATATGATATTAATCCAATAATTAAATTAAGTTTAAGGGTTAACTGTCTAGTATGATTTAAGAACACACCAGTACAAATGTTCTGTCAAGCATATCTAAAATCTTACATAAAAGCAGGAATCATACCTTTGATCACATTCAACTTATCCAATGATATTGCCTCAGGTGGACTTTCCACTATGGTAAAGAGCCAATCAATGAACTGCAATGGAAACAGAAATATAAAACTCAGTATAAGATTCGGATTATCATACTGTATCAATCAGCTTTGTTTATGAACAAACATTTACTCAACTTCTGTGGGGGTATCTTTAATAGATTTCAATTTTTTGTGCAAAATTTGTTTTATTCTGAAGGAACGAGTGCTGCAATTTATTTAGTTACTTGCGAGAAAATATAAAGGCCAGCAGGAGAAAATTATTTTCTGGGGACACAGTAAACAGGGATTTGAGCTCTAAAATTTACTGACTCATAGAAATGCGCTGCTGGTCTTCAATAATAATAGCTCAAAAATAAAAAGAAACAGGCATTTTGCTGGGATTCTTTCTGGCTATGTTTTGTACTACCTTTAATATCTTCTAAATCTTACACACAGACTGATGTGTTGCCCTTGTAAATCTAAACTGTCTACATCAACAGGGATGAAGTGGAAATTGTTGAGAGCTTCAAGTTACTAGGTGTCCAGATCATCAACAACCTGTCCTGGTCTTCTATTCTGATGCCACAGTTCAGAAAGCCCACCACTTTCTCAGGAGACTAAGGAAATTCAGCATGTCCGCTAAAACTCTCACCAATTTTTACAGATGCACCATAGAAAGCATCTTTTCCAGGTGTATCACAACTTGGTGTGGCCCGTGCTCTGACCAAGACCGCAAGAAACTACAAAGGGTTGTGAATGAAGCCCAGTCCATCTCGCAAATCAGTCTCCCATCTATTGACTCCGCCTACACTTCCTGCTGCCTCAGAAAAGCAACCAGCATAATCAAGGACCTCATGATCCTGGACATACTTCCTTTCACTTTCTTGTGTGGGGAAAAGGACACAAAAGTCTGAAGTCATGTACAACCAACTCAAGAACAGCTTCTTCCCTGCTGCCTCGTATTAAATTGATCTTCCTCGACACACTAGCTATGACTGTAACACTAATTATGCACTTTCTCCTTTCCTTTTCCCCCATGTACTCTCTAAGTGGTCTTCTAGTACACAAGAAACAATACTTTTCACTGTATCCCCAATACATGTGATAACAATAAATCAAATATCTGATTATTTATTATACTCACCTTTGATTAAGTCTCCCCAGCTCCATTATAGATAGGTGTTGCTATACCTTTTAGTTTGCTTTACTGAAGCCAGCCCACCTCTCTCCAACTCTGAATCCAAGTTCAGTGATGATTATCCTCACAAAACCACCTATCTGAAACCTCTTCCCTGAGTCTCCACCAATCACATTCCTCTATCCTGCCTCATTTCCCATCAGCCTTTGAGGAACACCCCTCAGAAAACAAACACAAGAAGCGCTTTAATAAACTTGCGGCTGCTTCTCAGGTCACAGCCAGAGACATGGCCATGCATCCTTTCTTAAGGGCATACTTGTACAAATAGATTTCCCAGTACTGAGCAAAAAGCCAGGTGTAATGTGTTTAGTACATTTACTCTGTAAAATAGGAAACTGCTTACCAAACATCTGAAATAATTAAAACAGAAGTCCCAGCTTAATGCTGGGAAACCCCCTAGGGGGGAGGGAAATGCATTGGGTGAGAAAATGGTTAATTCTGGAACAAAACAGGTGGCATCTGTGCCCCACTGTCATCATTAAGACATTCCTTACTGTCCTACAAAACATTAACAGCTACAAGAATGATGTCATATTCCAAGTCCTCCTCTCTATCTCATCAATCCTCAGACACCACAAAATGTCTGCAGAGTTATCCCACAGTGAAACAGCCAGCTCTCCATTCAGCAACCACTGCTGCAATATCTAGTGAATTTATCACTGAGTCACAGATTAACTCTCCCCTCCTGAATCTCAAATCCTTTCCAAATGCTCCTACTAAATCATCATCTGCAGCGTACACCTTCCACTGCTCACAGACATGAGAGAGTACTCTCGATGCTGCAAAATTCCACAGAATATCTTTCAGCTACCCACACAGAAAGTCTACATACAGAATTCCTGAACCTAACAAGTATACCCCCAATACATGCCCCTCACAACACCAACACTCCCATATCACCATCACCTTTAACACCAACACCAGTGCCAGCCTCGCTCTTTAATAGCCTCACTTCAATTTTTCCTTCTGGAAAAATGATAAATTAATTATCTTTGGGTATTTGAGCACCTTGGATAATGTAGGGAATCTGTTTACCTATTAATATGTGAACATAGGTAGTAGATGGGCCCTGTGTGTGTCCTCTGCCTGGTATTTGGCTCTGGTCTGCTGCATGTGTGTTATGGAGCAGCAACATGATGCCTGGTGAGGGTCATTCGGTCTCCATCACTCTTGGGCAGAGAGCAATTCAACAGCCAGATTTTTCTTTTACAGCTTTGTTTCTGTTTTTTTTAATCCTGGGATTTCAAGACTGACACTTTTTTTCTACGTCATTTGTTCCTTTCTGGTCCCCATCACCACATGCAGGCCATGAATCAATGCACTAACTCCACACACCTTGTCATCCCAAGTGGATAGTGTTGTGAGGTAAGAACAGAGGGAGATTAAACCAAAACGAAGTAAAAACTGCTACCAACACATTTACATCCTTCCTTAAACAAGGGACCAAAACTGTACACAGTACTCCAGATGTGGTTTTGCCAGTGTCCTGCACAAATGAAGCATAACCTCTCTACTCTATTGCCCTTGCAATAGACGATAATCTTCTATTAGTTTTCCTAATTACTTGTTGTACCTGCATTCTAGCCTTTTGCTATTTATGCACGAGGACACCCAGATCCCTCTGCATCTCAGAGCTACACATGATATAGTAATATACATCCAACTTTGACAATATGATAAATAACTGCAATTCTTAAGTAAATTACGAGCATAAGATTTTAAGCATTACTTTAGCCAGGGTTCTGGTCACGCAGTATCCTCTGCTGGCAAGTGCAAAGGTGTTCATTTTTAAAGGATAGAATTGGTACCAGTTGCGACGACCTTTGTTGTTGAGGCTCACGCATGAAAAATAAGGATTTGTGGGACATGAAGGAGCAGTCCTGGAATTACACCTCAAGGGTGAGCTGGGGAAGGAGGAGAGGAATTGGAAAAATGGGGAACTGTTATGGTGGTCATAAAGGCCACAAGGGATCATCAATGAATCCCTTCATAGGCATCGTGAAGCATGAGTTGTCTTATTGAGCAAGCAGAGAAAGCGGTCAGCGGGGGTTCTTAAACCTGTTACTCTACCCACACTGTTGTTGTAGGTCCCAAGATGAAGACTACCTGACTGTAAGCCACAGGCTTAGCACTTTCCTTTGGTGCACAATAAAGGGTGTTGGTGACAGGAAACCGGTGTCTAGCTGAATTATTAAAGCAACCAAACAAATTCTCATTTAATTTTCACTTTGTCAACACCAACACAGCTACAGTTTTTCTTTTAGTCCAGCTTTGAATAAGAGTTTTGCCCACAAACCCCACATTAATTGCTCAGTTATTATGTGCAAGTCTAATCCTGAGCCACTGTTTTTAGTCTCTCCCAACCACAGCTTGACATTGCCTGAGCACTGACTCACCTTTTGTGTTTGGTCTTTCCATGGGTCCTTAGCCAGTAATAAGAGAATGCTTTGTGGTAGAAAATGAAGACATTGTTGTACAGACAGGGAATCCACTGAACTTCCACCAAAAGGAGCTTGCACGCGGTCGGTGAAACTTTTCTCTCCCGTGCATGGCAACCAGCTGGCTCGGACGCCCAACATCAGCGGTGTAGTGTGGTCACTCCACGCAGCAACCGCAGCGGCAAACACACTCAGCAGAAAATCCACTGCCTTCAAAAAAGAAACAACAAATCAATCTTCTGGACATCGTGGGCCAACGATTGCTCATGATAAACCTATCAATCATTATGTTTTGATTTATGAGGCAAATTTCCAGCGTGTCTTTCATTCCATCAGCGTAGGCTTATTGATTTTGTTTTAGTTTTTAATGCCATTTGTTTCTGTAATCCAATATAATTATTGTAAGATATTTGTTTTTATAACTAAATGGTGCTCAAATATAACTTCAGGCCACATTAACTGCATATTAGCATATTCGAGACTTTTATTTACTGAATGGCATAACAAACATACTTTGCAAACACAGCCAGTGTGATTTAACGGCCTTGCTCATCCTGAAAGTGAAAAATCCCAACCAAGGTCAATGGATCTTTCCATGGTCCACCTCCCACCCGCTCTGATTTCCGTGGCGGGCAGGCTGGTAAAATTCCGGCTAATGCGCCATGCTACAGAATACACCACACACACTTTCACCATTTTATCAGTTTGTATTGTATATTGGTAATTTGACAAATGGCTATGTTTCCAGAATCATAGAATCCTATAGTGCCGAAGGAGGCCATTCGGCCCACTGGGTCTGCACCAATCCAGGCCCTCTCCCCACAACTTCACGCATTTACCCTGCTAAGCCCCCCTGACACTAAGGGGCAAATTTAGCATGGCCAATCCATCTAACCCGCACATCTTTGGAGTGTAGGAGGAAACCCACTCAGACATGGGGAGAATGTGCAGACTCTGCACAGAAAGTGACCCAAGCCAGCAATCTAACCCAGGTCCCTGGTGCTGTGAGGTAGCAGTGCTAACCACTGTGCCACTGTCAATGAACAGAGGAATAAATCTTTTCAATTTTACAGGTATGACATGTTTTAGCAGGTCCATGATGGACTTATTCGAGCACAAACTTTGCTTCAGTGAGTGGTGTTTAATCAAATAATGTCCTTTGGTTAACATCAAGATTGCTAAACAATGGATGTATTGGCAATTTCCAACTAATTCCCACAGACTTTCCTTGGAACAGAAAACATTTCCAATTTACAAAGTAAACCTTGGAAGCAGGGTACCTCTATCGGATCAGCATTCTGCATAGGAGTTGACCCATGAGCAACGTTTCGAATGTGTCCCATCAGCTCCAACAGCCATTCCATCCGCTTCATTACACCTGAGGAAAAAACAGGAGAAGATGTCAGCAGCACATTTGTTACTTTGCTTCTCCATGATCAGCACAGCCTGCCAACCATTGACAAGCACTTGCTTCCTTCCTCAGGCGCCAATATCCAACTAAAATCAGTGTGATATTGGTGCTGCCATTCTGTTTAAAATTTATTATAAGTGTCACAAGTAGGCTTACATTAACATTGCACTGAAATTACTATGAAAATTCCCTAGTCGCCACACTCCGGCACCTGTTCGAAAACACTGAGGGAGAATTTAGCATGACCAATGTACCTAACCAGCTTTCATACTGTGGGAAGAAACCAGAGCGCCTGGGAGAAACCCACGCAGACAAGGGGAGAACATGCAGACTCTGTCCAGACAGTGTCCCAATCTGGGTATCGAACCTGGGTCACTGGCACTGTGAGGCAGCAGTGCTAATCACTGTGCTTATTGTGTCTATTGCAACAGGTATTTTGATGTGAGGAATTATGAGATAGCTCTGGCAACACGTCATGCTGCAATGTAACGCAAAGCCAACACACTGTGCTACACCAATTAAAATAGAACGTCATATAATAATTATTAGCCCTAATTGGTGTGACTGCCCTCTGCTGGATATTGGAAATTACCTAATTATCAAGAGTCTGATATACTGGGGACAATACAAACCTATCTGGCACATACCTACTGCCACCCTGGTAAGGGCAGGGGGGAAAAAGGACAAAAATTATGGTGAGGTTTCCTGGAGTCATAACGTCGTATCAGAGCTTCCCGCAAGCCCTCAGGTGATAGACTCACCACCTGACCAAACAAGGGTGCGCTTGAGGCCTTGTGTTGGGAGGTCTGGCAGGGTATCGACAGCCAATCAGCCGCATAAGCCCAGGCCACTGTCTTACAAGGCAAGGATTATGGCCCATTCCCAGAAGAGGGACAGTAAGGTACTGGCCATTACCTTTGCCCCCTTCATAAACTCTGTTCTCTTCTGCCACTGACTCCATCCCTCTCTCTCTGGCAACTGGCTGCAGCTGAACATGATGGTTTGCCACCTTGACCTTATATCTGACTTTAAGCTGAGTTTCCAATCACACATCCACAGCATCACTAAGGCTCTGAGTTTCTAGCTCCATAACACTAACTAACTTGACTCTGCTTCAGCTTAACTGATCCTGAAACCTATGCCTCGCCTCCCTCGAGACTTGCCTATTCCAACGCGCACTTGGCCATACTCCCATTGCTCACTGTCTATAAACTTAATGTTGTTCAGACTCTGTCTGTCGTGTCCTAGCTCATATCAAGTCCCATTCACCCTTCACCTCCAAAATGCACCCCCTCCCCACAAAACATTGCACTCTTCTCCAACCCTCCAAGACCTCTGTGCTCTTCCTGTGTATTAGTAGTGAATAACTACTACTGAACTTGAAAACTAATTATTGCAATTGAGAAGGCAGTTAGTCATTTCCCAATGCATAAAAACAAAATCTCAGCGTGGTGCAGGGAGTTGAAATGTCAGATATTTTACCATCTCAGAAAAGGCAATGGAATTGTTTATTTGGAATGTGTCAGCACTCAGTGAAGTCCACAGTGATAACAACCGCCTCAGAAGAGAGCGCAAGATGAAGAAGCAATATTTTTAACATTGGATTTTCAAATAACTTTAAAGCCATGCATCAGAGACTTTATACCTGCCTGGTTTATTTATGACTGAGAGAGTTATAGTCACCAGTCCTTAAGCACCCCTTGCTCCATTAATCCCAGTTTACCTGTATTCTGATGACTGACAAGTCGAGACTGGTAAAAACTCTGCAACATAATCCAGGTGACAGTCTCCATTTGACAGCTGCCGACTGCAGTGGCGATAATGTCGTTAAAGCACAGCAGAGGAACTTGGCCACAGGAAACCAGATATGCTCTGACAAACGTGGCCTTTACAATTGTACTCTGCAAAAAATTTCAACCAAAGTCACTGAGTTAAACGAGAGTCAACTAAGCTGAAATTTTAAGTGGCTAAGTCATATTAGTGCCCAATATCTCACCTTTACATCACAATGATTTCATATTGATTTAATCTTGCACCAAAGCTTTGATCTATTAAAATACCATGTGCTGCAAAGTAACTGCAATCACCTTGAATTTGGACTCATGCAATCTATTTAACAGCATGCAGACAAGTTAATAAGGTGATACATTTTATAAAGCAAGGTGAGCTGACAGCCTGTGTCACAAAAGGTGAATGCAGATCCTAAAGGCAGCCAGTGCCATCTGATAAGGTTGTGCATTTTATTACAGTAGCAGCTGCCTCAGGTGAAAGCTCAGAGGTTGCAGCTATGGACAACAACAATGGATAGCAATGGCAACATTTACTGTCTCAAAACGTGTACCTTATCGGTTGGGTGCATGTAATTATCGCCATTAAACTTTGCCCTTCTGCTCTCCAAATCCCAAGTGGATGTTGGTGGAACGTAGGGAGGAGGGTTAACAAGATTATCCTGATGGACCGGAGTCAGAGTGACTCGCAAGCTGAAGATTGAAAGATTTCAGCTGATAGCGACATGCAGAGAGGTTTGCCAGATGAGGCTGTTTCAGATGACAGTCATGAGGCTGGAGATAAGTAAACTCTGTGAGAATGTGAAGTATATGGAAGGGAGCTGCTAAAGGTATTTCACTGAGGGTGCTAAAAGCCACACTGATTATCAGTATTGTGAGAGATTGGAGTCAAGTGCAAAATGCTCAGTCCACAGCCTCCCTGTGTTTCTAGAAATTTCTTCAAGTTGGTCAAATTTGTGTCCAGAAAGTCATCAAATCCCTACAGTGCAGAAGGAGGCCATTCAGCCCATCCAGTCCGCACCAAGTCTCTGACAGAACATCCAACCCAGGCTCTCTCCCCCACCCCATCCCTATAATCCCACACATTTACCATAGCTACTCTTCCTAACCTACACACTTTTGGACACGAAGGAGCAATTCAGCATAGCCAATCCATCTAAGCAGCACATCTTTGGATTGTGAAAGAAAACCCACACCAACATGGGGAGAATGTGCAAACTCCATATAGGCAGTCACCCAAGGCTGGAATTGAACCCTGGTCCCTGGTGCTGTGAGGCAGTAGTGCTAACCACTGTGCTACCGAGTCCTGTCAAGTTTTGCCCATTCTTGCATTTGCTTCCATTTTCAGCAATGTGCTTCTGAACTTCTATGTGTACTTCTGAATAAAGACGTTTTTGCCCTTGACATCACCCATTCTGTTCTGCAGTTACTTAAAACTCAGCAGATTGGGCAGTATCTGTGTTGTGGGAGAGAAACAGTTAGCATCTGGGACTGGCCTATCATCAGAACTGGGAACAGTTCGAAGGGCCACATCAATGAAAAGAGCTGAATTTTTAAAAATATAAATATAAAAACAGCTGGGAATTGTGTGGGGACAGCAGCAGGTGGAGGTCCTGCCACTGCTGTCAGGAAGAGGAGGGTCCAGCCAGGGTGTCACTGTGCTGGTTACAGCTGTTATTTCATCGGTAATGTCTAGATTCATACAAAGCTGTTAGCGTGGTCAGGGTTTTCACACCTCAAATTACAGATTAGAAAAATAGCATTGATGGGTCGAAGGAAGAGGTTGCATTTGGCCGAACACATAGCAAAATTGCAGAGGGATTATCGTGAAGAAACATAGCAATGCCAAGAACTGCAACTAATTGGTTTTGCTTGGTTCTTCGTGGATTTTGTGTCAGCAATGTTTCACTTTGAAAATATTTTCATTATCACTCCATTTCTTTCAAAATGGCCTGGGAATTATTATAAATTTTAAAAATAAACCACATTTTCCAATGAAATTTCCAGAAAGTACCACAAGAGAAAGTGCCCAGTCACTTCAACTATTTGTATGCATTTTTTAAAAATTTTTTTTTACGTGGGATGCGGGCATCGCTATCCAAGGCCAACATTTGTTGCTCATCGCTAATTACCGTTGAACTGAGTGGCTTGCCAGACCATTTCAGAGGGTAGTTAAGATCGGCCTCATTACTGTGGATCTGGAGTCGCATTTGGCCAGACCAGATAAGGATGGCAGGTTTCCTTTCCGAAAGGACATTAGTGAATCAGATTGGCAATGGTTTCATGGTCACCATCACTGAGACCAGCTTTTCAATTCCAGCCTTAATAATTGAATTTGAATTGGTGAATGTGATCTATGATTTGTCAATGCTCCCCATTGATGAAATGGTGTACAGAGGTGCATTAAAAAGTACTACACTTGTCATCTTTCACAATTTAACAGATAAATGTTAAAGTTTATTTATTAGTGTCACAAGTAGGCCCAAATTAACACTGCAACAAAGTTACTGTGAAAATCCCCTTGTTGCCACACTCCGGCGCCTGTTCGGCTTTCTGAGGGAGAATTTAGCGTGGCCAATGCACCTAGCAAACACATCTTTTGTACTACGGGAGAAAACCAGAGCACCCAGAGGAAACCCACACAGACACAGGGAGAATGTTCAAACTCCACACAGGCAGTGACCCAAGCCAGGAATTGAACCTGGATCCCAAGCGCTGAGAGGCAGCAGTGCTAACCACTGTGCCACCATGTTGCCCATGCACCTATAATTCAGACCTACCTAAATAGAAAAATATATAAAGGTCATGCTGCCCACTGGTTTTTATGATTTTCATGCATTCCAAAAGAAGCATTACCTTGGTAGCCTGGGTTATTCTGTCAATATCAGTATCACCTAGTTCAGAAAGACACTTAGCAATCCCAACATAAAAGTCCAGCTCAGTGACCTGAAAGGAAATAAGGAATTATGAATGTGGTTAATTGATAAATCATTAAGAAAAAATCCTCAAAACTGGTGACACTTCTTTTTAAAATGCCCTTTGAAATTAACATTAATATAATTTTGCTTTTCTATCAATAAAATTACATTCAGCCCAATTTAACAGATGAGCACGGATAATGAGGAGAATCAGCATGAAGGAGAGGCAGAATTCAGTTGGGGAGCTAAAAGAATCGTAGCAATAATACAGTTGTTACACTCCTTTGCTGGGTTGCGTTTCACTGCTTGGATGTGCTCAGGCAATTATAACACTCCCACTAACATCTTGGTTATTGTTAGCTAGCTTGGTGCTCAGCAGAATCAAAGAAAATCAGGCATTATTAATATCTTATCTGTGTGGAACCAGCCAACAGGACATATGCCATAGTCTGGTTCAATACTCTTGCAAATTGTGCCATCCAAGCCAACTGTTCCAAGTAGTCATGAGTTTAGGAACACTTAAAAACACGCAGAAGTTCAGCATTTGACTGAGCTCAAAAGAGAGAAGTTACTTGGTCAAATTGCTGCTCAGCACTTAGCTGGCTGACCCTAACCAAGGTGTTAACGGGAGTGCTATAATTGGCCTACGCACATTTAAACAATGAACTGCAACCCAGCAAAGGCGTAATGTCTTTAGAAGAGGAAACTGGAAAACTAGAAAAATTACATTTTACAATATGGAAAAGACAGTGCAATGTTTTCAGTACACTGTGTAACAGCTCTGGATAATATACAGAATTGTATTTATGCTTTTGAATAACAAAAAGACATTGCAATTCATGGGAACAAAGTGGTCTTGGTGGTTAATTTATCAATAAATAATTAAATTCATTATGAAATATCAGAATGTTTGTGTGTTTGGCCATGTACCAAATGCCCGATCACAGCCATTCCATCTGGAGACGCCAAGCAAAGCTGCTCTTCCACGGGAAGGAAAGGAAAGCATATCAAAAGGAAAGTTGAATCAGACAATGGCAAATGTCCTGTTAGCTGGTTACGCAGCAGAAAAGATAAGTTAATGGTGTCCGATAGGCAGAAATCTGAAAAGATAAAAATAATTTTACAGGGTGACAACTTTCCAATTGAAAATTGGGATTTCAACAATTGGTGAGAGTCAATTTACATTGTTCATTTTTAAAATCAGTACCGATGATAAAACTGCCTGGTTTATGTTTTCAATATCCATTCAGAATTTCCAGCAGGTTCACAATTTTCCTGTTTAAAGTTTGTGGGGGTGACTTTCTGGATCTTCCCGCTGGTGGGATCTTCCAGTCCCGCCAGTGGCGAACCCTCACCGAGAGTTTCCTGCTGGTGGAATCAATAGGAAATCCCATTGACAGTGGCGGAACCAGAAGATCCCACTGCCAAGAAACACGCTGCGGGGCCGCATGGAAACCCCACCCCCAGTATCTTGAAGAGATAACATAAACTGATGGATTGCAATAAAGCAATTAAACAAAGCAAAAAAGTGTAAAGAAAATGCTACCTTCTTTCCTATTATTATTGCCATTTGAGAAAAACTATCCAGTTAAGTTCTTCTCAATTCTGGAGAACAGGTGCCATACTGAATATCTGTTTGATAAATCACAATACAGAATCACAGAATACTACAGTGCAGAAGAGGCCCTTCGGCTCATCGAGTCTGCACCAAAATGCCCTGACCTGCCCACCTAATCCCACTTGCCACCACTTGACCCATTTATTATGAACGTTCTGGTGTGCCAGGTCCTCATCCAGGTACTTTTTAAAGGATGTCAGGCATCTCGCCTCCACCACCCTGCCAGGCAGTGCATTCCAGATCATCACCACCCTGTAAGTAAAGGTTTTCCTCAAATTCCCCCCTAAACCTCCCACCCCTCACTTTTAACTTGTGTGCCCTCGTAATGATCCTTCAACTAAGGAGAATAGCTGCTCCCTATCCACCCTGTCCATGCCCCTCATAATCCTTAGCAACTCAATCAGATCGCCCCTTTTGTCTTCTCTGCTCCAGAGAAAATAATCCAAGCCTATCCTGTAACCCACGACACTCAACCTCACTGTTGACCACCCGGCCAATGCAGACCTCATTAAAATGATACAAAATCACACCTAAGTAAAAAGACCAGTGACTGCTACTACAGCATGACTCAGATGGAGCTGAATCATCATACAGCATCACTCTGAACTGATTTCACTGCTCAGCTTCACAACTGGCTTCCAAACAATACACACGACTGCTGTGCTCCTGGTTGTCATTAGTCTTAATTTTAGAGATTGAAATCGCTGCATCAACATGGAATATCATGGAAGTGGATTGACCATCCTACTGCATTATCCTTCGTGAAAAAGGACTGCTCTGTCAGTTATGGAATGAAACACACAATGCAAGAACAACTTCTTCCCTGCTGCGATCAGACTTTTGAATGGACCTATCTTATGTGTAAGTTGATGCTTCTGTACACCCTAGCTATGGCTGTAACACTATATTCTGCGCCCCCTCCTTTCCTTCTCTATGAACGGTATGTTTTGTCTGTACAGCGTACAAGAAACAATACTTTTCACTGCATGTTAATACATATGACAATAATAAATCAAATCGAAACAATCCATTAGCTGTACTGAGAAAGGCTGATGTGGTCTGCCCCATTCCATAACATAACTCAGGCAGTCCCAGAACATTTGGATTCCATGATTTATCCACAAGGACAAAAAAAACATATTTTTTCCCCTCGTCTTGCCTTCCTTCCACAACCCACAGCTTTTTAAGAATACAAGCTTTGCATCGCCACAACAATACTTCTTTACTTAACCCGTCGTCTCTTCTATACTTTCACAACTTGGATTTGATCTGTTCTAGAAAACTTGATCCTTCATCTAAATTTCTCATCAATAGTACTGAATGCCTGACTATTAAATAGAAGGAAAGACTGGAGCTACCCATGAACAAAAAGGGTATGGCAGCTTCATTGTTAAATTACTGGACTACTAATCCAAAGATAAAAACAGAAAATGCTGGCAATACTCAGCTGGGCAGGTAGCTTCTGTGGAGAGAACAGACATCAACCTGAAACATTAACTCTGTTTCCCTTTCTGAAAGAAATTAGAATCGGGGTCACATTTTCAGAAGAAGAGGTCTACTGTTTAAAATGGAGATGAGATTTTTCTTTCTCTCAAAGGGTCACTCTCTTCTCCAGAAAGCAGTGGTGGTTTGGTCATTGAATTTATTCAAGGTGAATTAGGTGGATTTTGTTTTTTTTTACAGACAAGGGAGTCAAAGCTGGTGGCTGGGCAGGGGGGCAGATTGCAAGATAGAGTTGAGACCACAACCAGAACAACCATGGTCTTATTGATTGACGGAGTAGGGTCAAAAAGCTGGCTGGCTTCTAATCCCATGATCTTTGCAAGGTCAATAAATGCTGGCCTTGTCATTGCTGCCTGCTTCCCATGAATGGATAAAGAGATCCTCTTGTGTGTAGGGTGGGTGTTGCCCCCATGCTTATAGGGGGAGGGAGGGTCCCTGTGCCTATCTGGGCAGGGGGGGGTGTGCAGGAATTATTTTTTGAAATGCAGCTCGGGGTCTCTCTTTAAATATGGTGCCCTAATCTCTGTGGAAGTGGCCTTGCTAGCTCTATCAGGCCACATCCCACCAGAGCGACGGCAGAAACCTTGCCCCCTGATTCTCTGCGAGCGGAGCGCCAGAAAATCTGCAGAGAAAACTCAGCCGTGAAGCTGGAGAGCTACATGCCAGTTTTCTCACTGAGACGGGCACTCGGGCAATTCCGTCATCTCACGCAGTGCTCTCGTATGTTCTTTTACATGAGGCACACTGTACGAACAGTATCCGGTGTTGTTGCCGACATGCTGTACCTGGATCTCATTAGGTAGCATCTGGAAAATCATCTCAACGCTCTTGCACAATATGCTCCAGCTGTGCGGGACTTGAGCTGGAATCTTCATCGCTTCGTTCAGGCCTTGCAGAACAGAACGACAAAGTTCCGGGCTTTTCTGCCTGTTCTCCGTTGTAAAGCACTGGATTGCAAGGACTTCAACGAAAGTCTGAAGTTTATCTTCTGGCACATGTTTCAGCCAGGAAGCAAGAGAACTGAAGAGGTATTTTCTAGTCTCCAGCTGTAGGCAAAACAAAAACACAGAATATAAATCTTGATTGAAATGAAGTGATTACTGGCCAAGAGAAGGAGCTTACTTTTAAGTTTGAGATTTATTGCGCACTCTGGAGATCGCATGTGGAATTCCTCACTGTAAGTCAAATGATTCATTTCTGTAGAACAATAGCAGAGAAATATCTTGTAAAACACAATGTGCGTTCTGTTACTGCAGCAAGGCTATGCACCATCAGTAATGGTTGGGTTCTTGATGAATTTAGTTACCATCTAAGCTGCTTGTTTGACATTGTCTTGGGAAAATGCAATCAGTAATACTCGCTAGGGCAAATGCATGGGGATGTGGGGATGGGGCCTGGGTAGGATTGTAGTCAGTACTGACTCAATGGGCCGAACGGCCTTCTTCTGCACTGTAGAGATTCTATGATTTGAAAACTTTTTTTGTTAGTTATGATGCAGAGGCTCTATCAAGCCAGAAAAAGTATAAAAGGGAAGAAAAGTGTGTCAACATATTGGAGAAAGAATATGAGGCCTAATTGCTAGTGGGTGTGATTACTGTCCAGGTCCCATTGCACGGTGCACAAAGGTTTCTGGAAACAACCAAAATATCTATGCACGTCAGGTAATATGGCCTTTTTAACATGTGAATTGGGGTCCTATGGCATACAAGGCACCTACTTGTTATTTCAGGAGAGTCCTTGGCAGAGTATGCACCACACTGTCTGAACCCAAATCAACTGTTGAAGCAAAGAGGTACCGACCGCTATGTTTTATTGTATATCGCAGGGCTGAGAGGGGCAAGAAAAGAGTTCCTTGGAGACCCCACAAAATATGCCGATGGTGGCTGACCTTGGGTGTCTCCCTTCCCTATCCAAGATCAGACTCTGCTCCCATTATCTCTGGCCCCCAAAACCTGCTGGGGAGGCTGATATTGTGACGGCCTGGCATGGTGGCACACTGCTGCCTCACAGCGCCAGGGACCCGGGTTCAATTCTGACCTCGGATGACTGACTGCACGGAGTTTGCACATTCTCCCCATGTCTGTGTGGGTTTCCTCCAAGTGCTCCGATTTCCTCCCACAGTCCAAAGATCTGCGAAGTAGGTTAATTGACTGTGCTAAATTGCCCCTCGTGTGAGGGGAATTAGCTGGGTAAATACATGGGATTACAGGGATAGGGTCTGGGTGGGATTGTGGTTGGTGCAGTCTCGATGGGCCGAACAGCCTCCTTCTGCACTGTAGGAAATCTATGATCCTATGAGATGTTGGGGGTGGGGGTGGGGCGAAGGAACGGGGCTGGTATATTGATATAATAGATTATATTCTGCCAGCAACTGAAGGCAAAAGCAAGCCCGGTTCCCAAAATGGACCATATTTCTCACATGGACTACTGGACAACTAGCAAGTCATCGTTAAAATATCTCCAACGGAGCAAAATCTCATTGTTTCTTTGATGGAAAAGGGTCAGAATCACAATATGAATTCTATTTTTGTTAAGGAAAGGCAGCACTCATGTGGCAACACAGGAGTAAAGGTCCATCATCCAGCAAACGCTCATGTGTGCTGTGTCTGAAGGCTGCTCCATTGGCTCACTGTCTATTAGCTCTTCACCCTGAGCCATTTACTCAGTGGTTTCTGTCAGCGGTGGTTTGCCACTGCCTTCAACTTGCAGGAGCAGGCCCCAAGTCTACCTCAGCGGAAAGGGGAATCAAGCCCGTTAACCTGACCCACACACTAGCCACCTCACCAACTGAGGTAACCAGTCTCACTGATAGGCAGCAGAACAAAAAGGGAAAAAAAAAGACCCTTTCAAAATATATTTTTCATAAATCTACCATCCATCACTTCTGAAATTTAACCAACTTACAGACAAATGGTCAACCTGAGCTAAAGTTGAAGAAGCAGCTCCTGTCTGAAAATGGCTGCCAATTGGAATTGTAAAATGTAGGCCTCAGAAACTGAAGAGACATCAGCAGTGAAAGGTGGGGGTGGAAAAGTGACAAGAGAAAGAGAGTGAGTGAAAGTGAATGGAAGAACTGAAAGCAGTCTGACCTAAAATCAAATGAATCAGAATGAACAGAAAAACAGGGGAACAAGAATAATGAAAGTAACTTGGCAAACTTGGCTCAGTTCTTTGTGGCCACAAACGACAGCAGAAAGCTGCTCAATGTGGGACTCAACCCGATTAATTTGACTCATAGATCTT
Organism: Carcharhinus amblyrhynchos; assembly: GCF_965287045.1. NCBI lineage: Eukaryota > Metazoa > Chordata > Chondrichthyes > Carcharhiniformes > Carcharhinidae > Carcharhinus > Carcharhinus amblyrhynchos. The sequence goes on along the minus strand of NC_137328.1, from coordinate 38,621,659 downwards.
ATTTGGTCTGACAAATAGAAAAGAGAAACTGTCCCTCTGAGGTTAGGCGTTGCCCACACTAAAGTCAATTTTTCCCTCGTCTTCTTGGCTAGTTACCAAGTGGAGAAGATTCCTGCCTCTAAGAATCCATCCAATAAGTTGTACTTGGTCTGTAACAAACAGTCGGTCCACTCCACACACACAGAAAGGCAAAGCTCTACCTCACTGTCTCTGGTCCTGCCACACATAAGCAGATGATGCTTTGTGGATGCCTGAAACTGGAAAATGCTTCCGTAACTCAAGCAGCAACAACACCCTATATTTGTGCAGTGCCCTTGGGTGATAAAATGTCACAAGGCACTTCACGGGACCATTACAGAGCAAACTTTCTCACCAGACCAGACAAGGAGATGTGAAGGCAGGTTACCAACAGCTTGGTCAAAGAGGTTCAATTTGCAGGAGGCTTTTAAAGGAGTTAAATGAGACAGAGAGGTGAAGGAGAGAAGTCCAAAGCTTCAGGCCTAGGCAGCTAAGGCATGACCAGCAATGGTGAAGTGATGAAAAACAGAGATGCTCAAGTCACTAGCGAAATAGGCGTTTGAGTAACAGAGAGATTGGATAATAAAGGATGAAAATTTTAGAATTGAAGTGTCAGTTAACCTGGAGACAGTATATGTCAGTGACTGTCGACTGAATTTTTAGGGGAAGCGATGGCCAAGTGATATTATCGCTAGACTATTAATCCAGAAACTCAGCTAATGTTCTAGGAATCGGGTTCAAATGTGAATTTGAATTCAATAAAAATAGCTGGAATTAAGAATCTACTGATAACCACAAAATCATTGCTGATTGTTGAAAAACCTATCTGGTTCACTAATGCCCTTTAAGGAAAAAAAACTGCCATCCTTACTGGTCTGGCCCACATGTTTCTCCATAGCCACAACAATGTGGTTGACTCTCAACTGCCCTCTGAACAAGAGCAATTAGGGATGGGTAATAAATGCTGGCCTGCCAACGACGCCCATGTCCCATGAATGAAAAAAAAAGTGTCACAGATAAGGACGTGGAAAGTTTTGGATGTATTCAAGTTTAAGGATTTTCGAAGTCCCCCAAGAGTGTGGAAGAGTAATCAAGTCTGGAGCTAACAAATGAAACAGGTAAATGGAAGCAGAGGTGGAGTCCAGTCCTGGATGTCAGATAAGCAATCTGATAATTTAGAAAGAGAGCAGAGGCCAACAGGAGTGGTGGCAAGGCAGAGCTGGGTATCTGGCTCACTTTCATCAGCTTGCATTTAGTATCTATGCTTTTATTTTCAGGTGATGTTGTCAAGCTGTACACAGCATCAGTGAAATCACAACTGGAGTATTGTGTACAGCTTTGGTCTCCTTATTTGCAAAAATATATCACTGTGTCAGGAGCAGTTCAGGGAAGGTTCACACTCAAACTCATTCCTGGAATGGACTGGAGGCTTACCTAAAGAAAGATCGAGCCTATAACCACTGGGGTTTGGAAGAATGAGAGATGATCTAATCGACAGATCAGCCATGATCTTATTGAATGGCAGGGCAGGCTCGAAGGGCTAGATGGCCTACTCCTGCTCCTATTTCTTATGTTCTTATGAAATAAATAAGATCCTGATGAAGCTTGTTAGGGCAGATACCAAGAGGATGTTTCCACTTGTTGGAGAGACTAGAACCAGGAGACATAGTTTAAGAATATGAGGTCTACCACTGAAGTCAGAGGTGATCAAAATTTCCTTTCCCCCCAAACGGTGGTTAGTTTGTGAAATTCTCTTCCCCAGAAAGTATTGGAGGCTGGCTCATTGGATTTATTCCAGACAGAGTTTGACGGATTTTTTGACAGATGAGGGAGTTGAGGGTTATGAGTGGCAGATGGCCAAGTGGAGTTAAGATACAGTCAGACCAGCCATGACCTTATTGAATGGTGCAGCATTCACATAGCATGACATCGATGACTGATGAGAGCCATTTTGACACTCTGGTGGGGGGAAGCATTATTAGAGAGATTGAGGCATGGCAAACTGGGAAAGATGAACACGAATTTGGACAGGATGACAATTCATTCAAGGTCTCTGGTGATGGGGCAGTAGTTTGCAAGGACAGACGGCTCGAGATTTGTTTTTTTGAAGAGAAGGGTTATGCCAGTAGATTTGAAGGAGACAGGTACTATATCTGAATAGCAGAATTTGACATGCGAGCAATGGCATGAGGGGAAACAGGAAAGAAATGAGGGAGCAATGGTCCCCCGCAGGGGGCAATCTGAGAAAAATCTTGTCCAGTAGGCTGGCGGGAAGTGGCGGAAGTAGATGTTGCAATCAATGTGACAGAGGTCAACAAGCTCCTCGCATTAGTTGAAGGTGAGGGCATTGGAAATAGAGAAAGGAATTCAAGAAGGTGGTTTGCAGAAAGGAGCAGGGGTAATTTTTACTTTCCAGGAGTTATTTGGCTGACAAGAGCAGTGCTTGAATACAACACGTTACTGAACACTGCAACTACAGTCAAAGGAAAGGAAAACTGTAAGTGACTTTTCATTTAAGGTTATCACCAACATTTTCAATGTGTATGCTGTACAGACTGAACAAAGTAAGTTTAAAAAAAAGCAAAATGTCTTTTGTGGACTAAAAATCAGTACTTACGTTAAGGGTGTGCACTAATGGTGGGACCACCCACATTCCTAAAAACATTGCAGCACTTTGTGATGTCTGAGCCTGGGTAACTGCTAATTCAATGCAGTGCTGCTGAATGTCTTCACCTACAGTGAAAGAGAAAACACGGTATTAAAGCTGGAATGTTACAGCATGACCACTGCATGGCACTGTTTACTTTACAAATGGCACCAGAGTCCAAACTGTTTCCCTCTACAATTAGAACCCAGTATTGACAAATCCCGACCTTTCCTCAGTTAATTTAAGACGAGGCCACAGCATCATGGCAGAAGTGCGATTTCTCACCAATGACTCTGGCACCCTCAATTTAGCAGTGCAGCTAGTAAGTTGCAGGACAGTGGCGCTTAGTGTAGCATTACTTGACAGCATTGGTGGGGGGAATATTATAAATCATCGTCGCACTACTTCCGAGCGTTGCCATAACTTACAAAAAAAGGCTAACGTTAATTTACTCCTGCACTCATTAAGAGAGACAAATCTGTTCTTTCACCGTGCAGGAACGACTGAGGCACAAATCAACAAGTAGTTGATGAACAGAAAGTTCATTTGACAGGAGGGGTTTCAGTGTCAAATTTGAAAGGCTAACTAGCACGTCTGACACAGAAGCTAACCTCTCGTGACCTTGGACTGCTGGACCTCTCATCACTTCGGATTTTTTTCCCAGGTCAGACCCTATAAAAACTGGCAATGGATTTATCAACTGAGTTTGGTTTTGTTTAAAGCTGAGTTTCGTTAAAAGAATTGTTTGAAGGAGTATTTTAATTTAAGATAGAACTATCTCACCATCGGATACTTGGAGGTGCGGGGGGGGCTGGGGAACGATACACTGACACTAGTTTAAAACTACTGGTTAAATTCACCACCTCGTGGTCAACAGAGACAGGCATATCTTTGGAACATTTCCAAAGAATTTAACAGAAATGTAACCTTCCACACTTCATAAAATCTCCCTGTAATCTCTCCAGCATCAATCCCTGTTGTATGTTAAAAGCAGCTAAGACACAAGGCCAGGTGAAGAATATATGTTTGCATGCCCAGTCTTAGAAACGCAACAAAGATCCTGACCCTGATTGAAAGACCAAATATTTTAGACGGAGTTTTAAGAAAGAATGAAACTGTTCGGTATTTCTCTCATGATTTAAGGATCAGGTTGTTGTCGGTAGGCCATTGGCTTTAAACACTCCTTTAAAAGGGAAGAAAATAGCCATATAACCTCTTCACATTCCCAGGTGATGGGCATTGTGCAATATGCATATATACACTTAATGATTATTGGCACTATTTTGTAATGGCTACTGCATTTGCTTTTTTTCTTTGTATCTTGGAAGCCTACAAGCTCACTTTTCGTTGCTTTTCTATTTGTGCATTATACAATAACAATAACGTTGAACTGAATTGAATTATGAAATAATGGACTTATTAACAACACCGTTTTATAATCAATCATTGTATCTTCTAGAATCTATAGGACTCACCAAAATTCAGTCTCATAAGTGGAGAAAGTATGGAAGCCCAATTGACAGGGGGATATTGACTGTTTCCACATCCAGCGATAGGCCCCAACAAAACTTTTACTAACTGGGGAGGAATTCTCTCAGGACCTACAAATCAAAGAAGAAAACCAGATGTAAGAAGACAGTGCAGTGGTAGCATGGTGCGTTCATGTGGGTTATAGTGGTGGATGATTTTGAGTTCATTCCAAGTTCATTTATGCTATTAGAAATAGCACAAGACACCTAATCGTATTTTCAATGTGCAGCAGATACTCCTCATTTAACTTCACGCTTGCTTACAGTCCCAGGTGCTTAATAGTTTTTAACAGGGGTTAAAACTACTCCGAGGGCACCTTGTTGAAATCTATATATAGGATTGTCCCAGCAAGCGGGTTAATGACTATCAGACACTTGAAAATATCTGATTTACACAGTGCTCATGCATCATTTAAGAAAAGCCCAAGGGAGCATTTTCACCAAGCTAAAAAAAACATTTTTTTTACTTGCTGCTCCAGAAGCACCATGATACATGGGGTTTGGGTATATCATATATCTGTCCTGGACAAATTCCATTGGTATGCACAAAAGTCAGCAGCACGGTAGTACAGTGGTTAGCACTGCTGCCTCACAGTGCCAGGGACCTAGGTTCAATTCTGGCCTCGGGTCACTGGTCTGTGTGGAGTCTGCACATTCTCTCTGTATCTTCCTGAGTTTCCTTTCACAGTCCAAAGGTGTGCTGTTTAGATTGAGTGGCCATGTTAAATTGACCCTAGTGTCAGGGATTAACAGGGTAAATGTGTTAGGTTACGGGAGTAGGGTCTGGATGGAATTGGGGTTGGTGCAGACTCAAATGGGTCGAATGGTCTCCTTCTGCACTGTAGGGATTCTATGATTCTATCGGCAGATGTGGGGGTGCTATGACTGAATACCATTGTGTTTGATTGCAGGTATGTGTTTTTTGCTCCACGTGACGTGAGCTGATGCTGTGCACAGGGACTGTTGGTGTCCTTCTCAGTTTCCAGGTCTTGTTCGAACTGCACAATTTGACAGCTGTGACAATCAGCCCCGTCGTATCCCAACACACTGATCTCGGGATGTGCCTTCCAGCTGTGAGAGTGAATAGAGCTATTGAGAGAAGCAGGCATTCTGCCCAGTAATCCAGATCAGAGTCAGCTGCAAGTGAGAGTAGCAGTGAGATGGGAGTTTCTACGGGAGCGTAAAAAGTCACGATAACTGATGGAGCGCACAGATACCTGTGGCTTCATTTAGTAAATTAGCACCTTGAACTCCCCCAGGCTTTCTTTCTCCTTTGGATGACACAATCAATCTGTTTTTGCATAACACACTGCAGTACAGAAAGGTCGTGCCCAATGGGTTCCAATTGTCAGGCCTCTCCTTATAGGGTACGATAGAAAGAAGGGAAGCAATCTCAAATCATCCAGTCCCAAAAAGAAAACCTTATCATACTTACTGCATCACCCAAGTGGCTCTTGAATAAGATTTTTAACCATGGGTGCTTCTTGAAGAAAGAGACATGCTGTCAAAGCTTTTCGCCTGCACTCATCAGGATCAAGATGACCAATTTCAAAAGGAACAACAATTTATACTGTTTGAGAGAAAAAGTGCAGTCAGATTGGCAAGTGGACTCTGACTGGTCCCAGTGTTGGCATGGAAAATGCACCAGGAAATACATATTTTGTTTAATTCATAAAAGGTGCAATGCCTGGACATTTGAAGGCTTTCCACACTCTACTTTATGGAAGTTTATTCCTAGGTTGGATTAAGAAGGTCAGTGTTACATTTATATAGCAGCCTAGCTTTTCTCAGTTAATGCATTTTAGGTACAATGAATTACTATCAAGAATTATTACTGTTGCCATGTGGATAAATGTAGTGGCCATTTTACACACAGCAATATTCTCCAACTCACAATGAGGTAAATGGCCAATTAACCTTATCTCAGAAATGCTGCTTAAAAAGGAGGAATGTTGGCCAAAACAATTCCAGCAGGAATCTTTAATTTCCAGAATGATTAAACTGAGGCTGTTTTTGCCTATTCTAATAGCACAAGTCCAGCATCTCCAACAATGCAGCACACCTTCAGTGTTGCAGCCACAACTTTGTTCAAGTCCCAAAGTGGGGCTTGAATCCACAATCTTACATTTTTTTGATGATTATGTTTCGCGCGAATACATTTTTCCTGACAGTTCTGGATTTACCCTTCACCAGTTTGGGCCCCGTGCCTGCTTGTGTTGATTTATTTAAGCTTCAAGTTCAAAAATTTTATACAATTTAAAACTGAACTTTAATATAAATTGACACATCCTTAATTGCCTTTTTTTAGAGTTTAACTGCACTCATTGCTCAGTTCCCTGAATCGGGGGGGGATTGCCTCACAATTCTGCTATGAACGGCAGCCAGTACAGGCATGGCAGTGACCAACGCTGACCCCACTGTACTTGCAGAGCCTAAACAGAGCACTGGACAGTTGTAGCAGCTTTAGCTAACCATGACTGTAGTATTTGAACAATATAGTTTAGCATTCACTTCACTTGATTTAGTCAGACACAATGAATGGCTTAATTGATTTAAAATCAAGGGACAAGAGATTGAGAATGTGATTGCAGATTCTCATGCATTCATGAGTTATCCAGCACTAAGCCTCACTGTTAATTCTGACAAAGCATCGGCACCCAAAACAATCACTCATTCGCTCCCGCCATAGATGTGCCTGATAACTGAACATCTCCACTCTTTTCTCTGCTTTCAATTCAGCATCTGCAATATTTTTGCATTATTTTGATATTGACAGTGGTTTACTCAGATTAAAATGCCTAAGGCTGTCACCATCACTGGGTTCAGAAGGATAAAGGGAAGAGTTACTGAGTAGAAAACGAGTTCTGAAGTGGTGAACATTTTTGCGAGAATGCCACACTTCCTTTTCAAGCATGCTTTCATCTGAAGCCAATTACACCAGGCTTCAGTTGCACCGTTACATGGGCCAACATAAGCATTTTAAAAAATATTTAATCAATACTGTTTCAGAAAACAGTCAAGGGTCAATTAGAGATAACTGGGTAAGACTGGATTCATCGCAACAGTGCTTTACAAAAAAAAATTGTGTTCTCGTTTTCTTGGTATTTGGATTACTCAATCAGAGAACTGAACAGGATTTAGGGCACAGTAAGGTCCTGTGTTCAGTCAAGGATTTCCACATAAAATGGAATGAGCCCAATCTTACACCCAGCCTTCAATTCAGAATTTCACCCATGCAATGTGCCGAGATGATCTACAGCTGTAGAACAATGTCATCTTAAGAAGGCTCACACCAAATAACCCCTTATGAAATAACGTTGGACGGTAAGAGGAAAATTATGGAACCAACCACAGATATTGGGTGGAATTCTACCAGCACATCTGCCTGAGGCCAACGGAGAATGCTGTTCTCTGAGCCTCACCTGCCCTCAGAATCGGGGCAGGTGTCCCAGTAAAATTCCAGCCACTGATTATTACAAAGCACAAACCAGGATATAGGTTTAAACCAAGTGGGACCACCTGAGACAGCTGGTCAAGATTTTGGCTGGCAATAAAACACCACGATCGTGCAGCATTTTGTGAAACAGTGGGTACAATTTAATCATAATTCTAGCAAAACACAGTGTAATAAGCATGAGAAAATACTACATGAAAGGAATGACCTGAGCCCAAATTCAGATCAGTGCCAAGAACATCAGTTCAACTAGAAGTGATCAATGAGAAAGTTAATCAGCAATTTTCTGTTCTGAAAGGGCAACAATTTTGATAACAATTAAATACTTTCAGCATCATACCTTTCTTCCCAGCTTCAATGATATAATCGGTCGCGGGCCTGATGACACTCCTTTCTGGCAAATAGTCGAAATCTGGAGGCACTGCAGAAACGATTGATCTCATTAGGTAAAGAACCACATATGTTAACTCCACAAACAATGACTGACTCCCTGTGTTATTGGTCAGCATATCACTCACAGGTTTCAAAAAGTGTGAAACACTGCCGAGACAATCTGGAGTGCTTTGCTAACCAGCCGGCCAAGCAATTAATAAAATAAAAGGCAAAACCACTTAGACCTGCGTGAAAACTGCTGGACATGACACAGCACTTCACACAGAACTGACAGTTTGATTTTAAGAAAAAAGAAAATCCCAGTTGCAATTAGATGACAGATAGATGGCGAAAAGAAAATAACACTGGGAACACATTTCAAAATTGATGTTAGCTGACAAGTAAAACCCTGCTGTCATATTCAGTTTCCATAGTCTGCTCTCCAAACTCCAGCAAAATGTGCGACTCAGTCTCCTGGCAACGGGGTAAGTAGTCTCAGCATCCTGGTAGCTTAATCACTTGAAAAATGTGGCATCTACTGATGCACAGCGTGCATGGTGTACCGCAGGTCACCCTCAAAGGAGATGCTAAGTGGAGGGGGTGGAGAGGGGGAGGCGAGAAGTGACCATTTTCAATATAATACCCTCGATCAAAACATATTTTTAAAAAGACTATTTGGAAAGTCGCGCATCTGATAGAAGATACTTAACATTCGAATTATCGTTGTTGCTCCCACAAGGTTGCCACATTAGGTCTCCAGTATGATCTTGTGGATTTGATATTAGTTATGCGTGAGCAGCTGCAAATGAGGTAAAGCTGCTCAGAATTCTTTCCAGTCCAGCTTGCGGCTCCAGGTGCCGCCCAGAATAGGCATGACTGGATGGATGGGGTGTGCTGTTTTTTAAACTCAGATTTGAGACTTAAAGTATCCTTTCAGTACTAATTTCTCCTTGAATGCAAGCCTTTCGATTGCTAAAGTATCTAATCCTAAGCGAAGAAAGATAAGGGTCAGAGATTGCAAAAAGTGCCTGTAAAACATTCAAGTTTATCAAATTCTCTGCCTTTTTCCTGTAGGGCGACACGGTGGCAGAGTGGTTAGCACTGCTGCCTCACAGCGTCAGGGACCTGGGTTCCATTCCCGGTTTGGGTCACTGTATGTGTGTAGTCCGCACGATCTCCATGTGTCTGCTTGGGTTTCCTCCAACAGTCTGAAAGACTGGTTAGTGCACTGGCCATGCTAAATTCTCCCTCAGTGCACCTGAATAGGAGTGTGGCAACTCGGGGATTTTCACAGTAACTTCATTGCAGTATTAATCTAAGTCTGCATGTGATACAAATAAATTAACAAAACTAAATTATATTTCAATCTCCCCCACCATTGGTCAAGGTGTTTCTCAAACAAACAGCAAGGCAGGAACATGAGCTCATAAAAAGATTTCTACAAGGGACACTGTTGGCTCCATCACAGCAGTAAGAGTTAATTCAACATTGGTGATTAGCACGGTGGAGCAATGGTTAGCACTGCTGCCTCACAACGCCAGGGACCCGGGTTCAATTCCCAGCCTGGGTCATTATCTGTGTGGAGTTTGCACATTCTCCTTGTGTCTGTGTGGGTTTCGTCTGGGTGCTCCGGTTTCCTCCCAGAGTCCAAAGATGTGTGTGGTAGGTGGATTGGCCATGCTAAATTAGCCATTAGTGTTTAGGTAAATGCATGGGATTATGGGAATAGGGCCTGGGTAGGATTATGGTTGGTGAAGATTTGATGGGCCAAGTGGCCTCCTTCTGCATTGTAGGATTCCATGATTCTCCTCCCTCCACCAATCCTCCTCACACCCACTTCAATACAACTGCGACCATTAATCTAACTGGGCACTGCAAGGGTAAACTCCATCTCTTGTCACTCTAGGGTACAGCTTGTTAAATGCACATGATCATTTGTTCAGGTCACAAGGAGTTCATAAAAGTAAACACAAATGTTCATTTTTATTAATATCAGAGCTCTGCCAATTACATTCAATATCGAGTCACCAAGGGGCACCCAGGATTAGATAGTATGATTCATCCTCTATTTTCACACTATCTTTGTTGGGCCAATTCTTAGTTGAATATCTCCCCTCACAGACAAGACCAGGCGGCTACTATTTGCGGAATCATGGTACACTTTCACTCAAGGGTAACAACATCAGAATGAGCTAAAACAATATTTAACAAAAGACTTGGGGTGAGATTTCTTGCCCACTGAGGGACCAAAAAATCCCGCCCAAAGTTAACGGACCTTTAGTTTATCCATCAAATTTTCCCCATTTTAATTTGTGCTGCAGGAGGGACCAGAAAATCCTGTCTTAATAATTGACTTCAGTAGCTCTCATCAGCAAAGCCACTGATAAATTGTGCACAAAATCTTGATTCCGTGGTAGTTCTCTCACTTCAGGTCAGAGGGTATTGGGTTCAAACCCCACTACAGAGTCTTGGTCACCTAATACAGACAGACATATCAAAGCACAACAGCAGAAGTGGGGCACTGAGGTGCTATGTTAGGTAGGTTGGCAGGATCAGGAGGATTAGCAGAGTAAATACATGGAGTTACAGGGATAGGGCATGAGTGGGATTGTTGTTGGTGCAGGCTCGATGGGCCAAATGGCCTCTTTCTGCACTGTAATGATTCTATGATTTTACATTCCGAATGGCATTATGGGTGGGATCCTCTGATCTAATCCATGGCCTCCCCGCTGCAAGCGAGAGCAGAGAATTTGGTATTCCAGCTAAAACCCCATTAACTTTCAGCAGCACCCGTGAATCCAAGCCATGAACAAGGATGGAGATTTTCAGCCATTAAACCAAGGCCTCAGTACCTCTCGCAAGAGCACAAAGAATTCCACAGAATTATTTCAAGAGTACCTGGATGTCGCTCCTCTAATCAAACTATTAATTTGAAATCAGCATTTATCTAATTGTTTCTGTGACTTTGCTTGGCGAAAGTGGACTCCTATGGCCTTTGGCAGAACTTGCGCTGCTCCAATGACTCCACCTTACCAAGGTCCAACATTGGAACGTTGGAAAACATCCTTTAAGGTTTGCCACTCAGACAAAATACTGTAAAATGGCAGCAGTGATGAAACACAAACATAAGGTTCAAAATAAACAAGCAAAAATAAAATGTCAGAGTGATACTCATATTTTGCCCATCATGTGGTTCCCACACCCTCCACTGTGGATCATGACAGATGCCTAATGTGAGTGCTTCTGGACCTCTATTCATGGCCTGTCAGTTCTGGAAATTTGGCAGAGCTATGATGGAGCTGTCATCGACACAAAAAAAAAATTCACATCTTTCTTCACTAGCATTCTCAAGAGTTTGATCTCAGCGTAACCCACTCAAGTTCCGCATTTCTGTGTTCAAACATTTGTGTTCATTGTGTGAATAATCGAGACTTTTAAAGGATGGCACGTACTCGAGACATGGGTTACTTTATATATTGAAGGCCCATGTCCATGGGAAATTATTAAATTTGTAAAATTTTTCTACCAGACGACATTTAATTTTTCAAGTTCTCATCCCCGTTTTCAAATACTTTTGATGTGGAGATGCCGGCATTGGACTGTGGTAAGCACAGTAAGAAGTCTGAGAACACCAGGTTAAAGGCCAACAGGTTTATTTGGTAGCACAAGCCACTAGCTTTCGGAGCATTGCCCTTTCAGATGAGTGGGAGTTCTGTACAGAATAGAACTCCCACTCAGCTGATGAAGGGGCAGCGCTCTGAAAGCTAGTGGCTTGTGTTACCAAATAAACCTGTTGGACTTTAACCTGGTGTTGTGAGATTTCTTACTGTGTTCAAATACTTTCACAGTTTCATGCCCTCATATCGCTGCAACTTCCCTCATACATACAATCCTCCAAGATCTCAGTACTCCTCTACTACAGGTCTTTTCTGCATCATTGGCAGCTGCACATTCACCTGTCTAGGCCCTGAACTCAGTAAATTCACTGTCTTTCTTCCTTAAGGATGCTCTTTTAAATCTGCCTCTACAACCAAGCTTTTGACATGAGGTCTCACCTCTCATTGTGTGGCTCAGTGTTAAATATGTTTGATATTCACTCTTGCACTGTGCCTGGGCTTTTCTTTCCCTTTTGTGACCTTATAGGTGTTATACAAAGGCAGGTTCTTGTTGAAATTTTCACAATTCCAATGGTTAAAAAGTAAAACATTTGCGGCGTTGCTGAGTTTATAGAATCAATTAAGTATACACCATCTCACAATTTGCGTTAGTGCCACTAACCTGATGTCCTACTCTGACAGGAAGACATGTTGGTCAAGTGAAGATGTCCTAAAGCACAGGCAGCATTGGACTGGAGTCCAATTACTCCAGAAAAGCTAATTATCTGTGATAAGGCAACATATAAAAATAGGTGAGAAAATTTAAAAACACACACACAAAATATTGCAAGACATGCAACTGAGCAAGTAATGCCTAACACAATTCTTTTTTTTGCGGATTTCACAAAAATATTCCAGCACAGCTTTACATGAAAATATAGTTTTAATGTGTTTTTTTTTCCCTTTAGCTTCCCATCTCTGCCTTTTTCACAAGGTGTAAACAAGTTCAAAGCTAGAAACAAGTCTCTTTCACTTACCCACTTACTCCAATTCAGGGTCGGGGAGAGTCAGAACCTTTCCCAACAGACACGGGGCAATAGGCAGCATACACGCAGGACAGCGTGCCAGTTCATCGCAGGGCACACACACCACTCTCAGATACACACGTACGCACACAGACAAACTGATGGAGAATTTAGCATGGCCAATCCATCTTTGGATTGTGGGAGGAAACCAGAGGAAATCCAAGCAGACACAGGGAGAACGTGCAAATTCCATACAGCCAGGACACCCAAGGCCAGAATCGAACTCAGGTCCCTAGAGCTGTGAGGCTAACCACTGCACCACCGTGCCACCCCAAGCTGAAACAATTTGTCCTAATTATTGGTAGGCAGGCTAGCTCCTAAAGTAAGAATGTGAACGGATAGAACAGCTTTGAGCTGCTTAACCAGAAACAACTGTGGTTCATTCATTTTAAAGCAGAACAATTGAATCCTCTGTCTTCAGCGTCCTTTCTGGGTCTAAACAAATAGGTCAGGATCCATTGGCTGCTATCGCTCACCAAAGAGGTTCACTGATGAGTAGTCCAGCAGTAAACGACAACAGGTTAGTATCCAAGGTGATACTAAATGCTGATTAGGAGGCATCACAGATCCAAAACAGAATATCTTCACAGTCTTTCAGCAAGTATTGGCTTTATGAATTTAGCATTGTACCCAGCTTTGGATCTATGGTTGAGTAATTTTTATTATATTACATCTGCGTGGGTTTCCTCCTACAGTCCAAGATGTGCAGGTTAGGTGGATTGGCCATGGTAAATTGCCCTTTATATATCTGCAAACGTCCTAACGAGGGAGAAGCAAGACCTGCACAGTGAGAGATTTGGCATCGCAATTGCTCGATGTAACAATATAGCAATACTATGTTCCAAAGATGTCACATTCCATCAGTGCTACACGTACAGTTTAAATGAAATGGGCATGAATTCTAACAAACTGATGCAAGATTAATATGTTTTCATTTGACATCAAGATATCCTGTTCAAAAACTGAGACAACTCTGATCCCTTCTGATTCATATTTGCTTGTTTGTATTTTGACAAAATGAAAAGTGGGCTGTTCATACTGACCAACTGCTCCAAGAAACAAAAGTTTCCGGAGGCCAGAATCAGGATTTTGCCAAAGTCACTCACAGGGATATGAAAGCAATTTCATGGTCAGAATAGGAAAGCAATTTCTCATCGCTCCGTGTGCGGAGAGGTTGGACTCGATTAAACCATAAATTTGTTCAGACTGAAAGTTGCCATGTGGAGAACTGTGGGGGCATTCTGTGCCAACATGCTTGTCAACTGAAATTTCAACCAGATTTATTTACGACTTTCCAACAAGCAACTGAACATAATGGACATCGCAAACATTCTGAAAGATAAAAACGCGAGTTCCTTTTCTAGGAAGAATCAAATACACAGGTAGTTGATAATTAAACTGCTGTTTGTTTTCTTGATTGCCTGTTCATAACTGTGCATATGGTAACACATCTCAGAATATGAACTCATCTGTTACACAGCAGATCAGAAAAGATGATAGGTAATATCTGTAACAGAACTGGTTGCTTACCTCAACAAATTTCTGTCAATTGTTGGCATCAGGTAAATTAAGGAGCCATATTTTCACTGGCAAAATTTTAACAAGTCTACTTTTTTTTGCTTTTATAATTTGCATGTTACATAAACAATGAAGAAAAATATCAATTTCTATACTGTATCATCACCTGAAATAGTCACCACTATGCATACGAGTCAACAATAGTATTGTTGCAGAACTATAATTTTACATAAGTACAAAGGTAAAGTTGCCACAGTCCCTAACGATCATTGACTGCTCTCCCCTGTGAGGGGGAGAGATGGCTGGTGGTGATTTAACTGAAGGATCACCAAACCTCAGGCAGGGGGGCAAGGTTGAGAAAGTGGGGCCTTCGTGAACAATTTATGTAAGTAGACTAAAGTCGATTACCAGGCTTATGTATAGACCCAATAAAGCACGAGACACTTGAACACATGAAAAAAGTACCGTGTTAGTGAGCTCTGCATTGAAAATGAATTGGTAAACACTCAACTCCGGTCATTTGTGAAGTTCTGTTCCCACAAGATCTCACAAAGGGTGAAACCGCAAACATCATACACAGTTTATAATGTGACTGAATTGGACACATTCCAGCCATCCCCAAATTTCACATTTTTACATTACTGGAATCAATAAAAACCATTTTGTTTATTAAATTTAAGACAATTTTACTGAAGAAATCGCTTGTCAGCACAAGAAAACCAAAACAATTTAATGTAAAACTCATCAATTATAGAATACAGTAACACCAATCTGTAGTACAATTTACAAATCATGCTATAGTACATAAAAGCAAAATACTGGGATGCTGGAATCTGAAACAAAAATAGAAAATGCTGGAAAATCTCAGCAGGTCTGACAGCATCTGTGAGGAGAGAATAGAGCCACTATGGTACAGCTATCATATTTGAGAGTGAAGGTAGAGGCAGTGGGTGACGTGGCTGACATAGGCGTCAATGTGGATGATTTGGATGAGCAGAACTATGTTACTGTTGACAGTTTTGCCTTTTGTTTTTTAAATTTTGTAAAGTTCTCTGTGAGGAACAATAGTTATATCAATCACTCTACAAAAGGCAATGCTTCTTTCTATATTTGTAGCATGGTCTGTTACCTGTTGCTTTCAAATTTTCTGAGATCTGCCATCATCTCGGTTCCCATCATCTTCCCGCTCCTGCTCAGGCTCATTTAATCCCATCGGTTCAACCAATTGCCTGGAGAGTTCCTCTGGATAAGACTGAAGCAACTCATCCACTTCAGCTGTGCTGCCGTCTTCAAATCCCTTCCCTCCAACTTGTTTTGTCAGGTCAAAACTTCTGACTCTACGATGGGGGAACCCTGTGAAGTCATTCACAGCCCGAGGCCAAACTATTTTCCAGCAAGCATTTATAATTGAGGCCTTCACTTCCTTAATTATGCCTACTGCTATGAGGATGTTGAATTGCTTCCAGCAATCAGGAAGGGTCTGCTTGCAGAAGATGAGGGATGTGACTAAAACTTTGTCAGGTGCAGTAAGCCTCAAATGAGGCAATAAGCCCCCAGTCCATTGATTGGATACATAACATCATGCTTTCAGGGTAAATACAATTTTCACTTCAGCGAGAGTGTGTGGATGCTCAGGTGTATTATCAACAATTAGTAAAACCTTGAAAGACAGATTCTTTCTCCTCAGATAAATGCAGACCTCTGGTTGAAAGCAAGTATCAAACCAGGTTTAAAGATATCTGCTGTAAGCAAGGCTGCTAGTCTTTGAAAAAGACTGACAGATAAGATTTATTTTTCCTTTCGAAAGCTCAAAGTTTTCTGACTTATAAACAGGCAGTGTATTAAGTGTTTAAAGCCAATCACATTGGCACATAGCAAAACTGTCAACCTGTCCTTTGCTGCTGTAAGGCCAGAGCTGCCTTTTCCTCCTTTAAAATGAACATCCTACTTGGCATCTTCTTCCAGACTTCTTACTGTATTTCCTTCCAGAACAGGCCAGTGTCACCTGCACTGAAGACCTGCTCTGCCTGGTAGCCTCTTCCTGCAATGTATCCCTGCGGCCGCATGGTGAGCTGCAGCAGACTACCCCCACCAACTTCAAATCATAAAGTCCAAAACACTTTTCAAAATGATGGAACAATCCTGACTGAGAATCCTTTGGAAGCAGGAGAGGCACCTTCTGCATTACATTCATTGTCACTGGTGACACCAACACTACTCTCCTCACTACTCTTTATGTTCCAGTACAATTCAGGGGCTTTGTTTCAAATGATTGGACCACATGTTGAGTAACTTCTCCATTTCTCCCAGGGTCTCTCCTCTCTCAAAAACTAACCTGAAAGAACAGCTACCAGAAACACGAGCACTGACCCTTATTTTTCTCTTCAGACTGTCTAATGCACTTGACTGTGAATTCATTCGGAGTATTCGCTGGCCAGCACATGCACCAGTTTGCAGTCCATTGAGAATTATGACTTTTTGTTCAAATGTCATTACTTTCCTGGACATTTTCTGCTTGGCTCTGATTCACATTTTTAGTAAAGTGCTGTACTGACTTGTAACTTTACGGCAAAAATCTGCACCACTGTAAATCACTGTACACGTAGACTGCACACACACAGTGAAGGGACATTTACCATGTATGCTTTCTTTGAGGGACAGATAAACAGCATTTTTTATGTTTTCTGAATTTTAAAAAATATGTTCTTCATTAATCTTGCAAAAACTTGAAATGTTTGCTTGTATGGGTGCTGGGCAGCAGAGAAGTAACTGGGGTTCCAAAGGGTGGGATTTGCCACCCACTGCGTAGATGTGTAAAGGTCACTGTGAACTCGTGGCATCTGGACGGTTACATTTCTAATCACAGACAAGCAAAGTTTCAGAGGCACTAACTGTGATTGAATACACAGGCAGATCTGCGCGGGTGAAGAAAATCGCAATGGAGGAGGACATGGACAGCGAGAGCTCTAAGTACTAATACAGATCTCACAAAAGGGGTTGACAGGAAGTTTGGAAATTATCTTGAAAGGAATTAAAATAGCACAAAAAGAAGTGCACACAAGTATTAAACCCAAATGGAATTTAGCACAAATGTTTCATTTGCTTGCAAAATACATTTGCACTATTGAGTAATTATTTGAAATCTATCTGGCCTTTTTCATCTGAAATATGGTCATTAGCCCTGTGTTCCTCCGTTGTACTTTCTTTGTTCTTTCAGACTGAGTAAGAGCAGAAGGTTTTTTTTCGTTTAGTTAGGGCATTGTGGTTGGCACAGGCTTGGAGGGATGAAGAACCTGTTCCTGTGCTGTACTTTTCTTTGTTCTTCGTAGTCACAACGGAGTCCAGTTCATGTTAAACGTGAACAGGCAGCACGGTGGCACAGTGGTCAGCAAGGACCCAGGTTTGATTCCCGGCTGTGTGTGGAGTTTGCACGTTCTCCCTGTGTCTGCGTGGGTTTCCTCCCACCGTCCAAAAATGCGCAGGTTAGGTTGATTGGCCATGCTAAATTGACCCTAATTTCGGGGGGATTTACAGGGTAAATATGTGGAGTTACGGGGATATGGTGGGATTGTTGTTGGTGCAGGATCGATGGGCTGAATGCCCTCTTTCTCCACTGTAGGAATTCTAAACTGGTAATGGAAATTGATAGGTTACTAAGAATCACCCCAAATTTCCTTTCCGATTCCACTCTGAACTTTGAATGAACTATCTTGTTCTTAAATCCTCGAGTGATAAGTCACAGCACTGCTCCACTAGTCAGGAAGACCAAGTGACCCACAGGCTCCACCACATGCTCAGTCAAAACACCAGCAACCAGCCCCACCACAGATTGGCAATCTCAACAGACATCAATGCTGCACAGCTTTCAACTTTGAAATCAATAAAGAGACTTCTGCATAAACGAGTTCCTGGGCTGGAAAGCAGGTTCCACGTTGAGCATGTCATCAGCTGCTACTAATCCACTCACCAACACAAACCCTGTTTAAAAGGACAGGCTTTGTACGGCTTTTAAAACTGACAGCGTCACTGAAATCAGAGTTGCAGAGGCTGCTGAAAGGGTCATTGGAGGCAACGGCAAGCTGCCTTTAATGCTCAGTCTTACAGCCTTGGCTGGCACTGGCCAAGTGTTTTTTCCCAACCCCCGGTGACTGGTGTTGCAAATATACTAGTGCCAGAACTTTGAGATGCAAGATCGACTGAAAGATCAAACTTTCGATTACCAGTCAACGTCCCTGGCTGGTGCAGAGCAACAGAGCCCAGTGACGAACCAAAATAACACTTGTTGGCCTCTTGTTTCTTGTGGAAATTCTCTTGGATAATCGAGAATGCAGTCAATGATGGAATCATTTGCACTATACTTGCTCTAGTATGACACAAATTTAAACACAAGGGGTTAAATATGAACCTGCACATAATGCCAGTAACCAAAAAGCTAAATGGCTGAACTAGTCTTTCTCTTCACTGAGTTCCCCAGACTGATGGTTAGATTTATATTGTCTCTGGGCATTAAAGAGTTGACACACACAAAAAAAGTGTACAACTCAATATCATTTCTACAATGGGCATGAGTATTTTGCTGGTAATTGTGTTTTAAGTGCCTATAAGAGTGACCAGGGTTAGAATAAAATCAGAACATAGCAAGGGTGGGACATTGGTAGGGCAAGAGTTAAAACAAGATTTACCAATAACTTTTATGAATATTTTTACTGAGGATTTTCCATTTTACCACAAAACACACATTCCAAAATCAAGTAAAATACAGAGTAATCATTATTCCATATAAACATAGAGAAAAGACCAGCAAATATTCAGATAAATGGTTCAAATTATCAATCATTATAATTGTTGTAGTTTGCATGTCGGAGTATGGATAATGAAAGGATACCAAAAAGAGTGGAGGATTTCAGGATAAAACAATGGGGCCCCACAGGATAACAGGGATAGAACTGCACCCCACCTACCCAGACATAGAAAGGAAATCCCAAAGAGACAGGAACATCAGGATCATCCAATAGATACCAGATGTGGACTTTCAACATACACCTTCACAGGAGGGATACCAGGAACTGAACAGCACAACCTCCCAAGAAACAGGACATTGGGCTTCCCAGGGGAGCCCAAACCTTAAGAGGACAGACAGAGTGAAAGTCTCTGAAAAAGACTACTTGCAGGAGGCTACCTACTCCTCCAACCAGCCTAATCTCCAAACAGAGAAATACTTCAACAACACTGAATCAAAGTCCCCAGACCCACACTCAGGTCTTTCAGCCAACCGGGTGCTACATCCCCAGTTTCAAGAAGGAGTGCAGTCCAAAAGACCCTGTAGGGGAGGGCAAACTGCTCCCTGTTCCAGCCCTACGTATCCTCCACCTGGAAAAAACACAAGTCACTGCTGTCATAATCTGCTCAATGAGAAATAGGGGCCGACAAGCCAAAAATACTCACATCACTCTTATACATTGAACACAGCTAACTGCTCCTGTCTCTCAGCAGCTCAGAGGTGCCATTTAAGCCCTGCCATCAACAGGGTTTGACCCAGTTCCCCATATCAGAGAAACCCTAACAAAATGAGCCAAGTAATGAAGTAACCACTGTCACTACTTGCACAACCAAGTCAAAATAGGAGACCAGCCTAACAAGGTTAGATACCCAAGGATTAGCCAACCAAGCCGAGTGTGCAACAGTACATAATTCCCCAACTCCTCCGACAAAAAACAAACCCAGCCCTTTTCAGGATACTGGATCTGTCTGTACTTTCATAGGAGATAAGCAAGAATTCCTCAATTCCAAATTAACTAAAGTACAAAAAAAAAACAACCTCAATAGTTCTAACAGAGTATTTTCCTTTCCCACAATGAGAACTTAAGGGCAAACCAACCACCTCTATACCAAACCACCTATCACCATTCTGCTGTGGTGCTACTCATCTTATCTAAAAATAAAGTGACAGGGGCTAAAAACTGTACTCCCTCAGTGCCAACATCAGTTAGCACTGCTGCCTCACAGCGCTAGGGACCCAGGTTCAATTCTGGCCTCAGGTCACTGACTGTGTGAAGTTTGCACATTCCCTTTGCGTCTGCGTGGGTTTCCTCCGGATGCTCCGGTTTCCTCCCACACTCCAAAGATGTGCAACACATCGGATGTGCATGTGCACTCTGAGGTACCATGTTAGGTAGACTGGTCTGCTAAATTGCCCCTTAGTATCAGGGGATTAATGGAGCAAATACATGGGGTTACAGAGATACTGCCTAGGTGTGATTGTTGTCGGTGCAGGCTTGATGGGCTGAATGGCCTCCATCTGCATTGTAGGGATGCTATGAAATGCAAGGATTACAGCATATAACACAGGTAAATATTGCACAACCCTCAGTCATACAACCACCTCAGCATACTTCTCAGTGGAAAGGAGGGCCATAAACAATCCCCAAGCAAGGAAATGTCTTCATGCTGCAAATACTGAAACCCAAGATTTAGTACTTAACACAGGGACAGAAGTATGTGCAGGCAGACCTTCCCAACCACCCTGCTCCTCTGGTACTAAGCATCAAGACTGAATGCAGCAATGCACATTAAACTACAGCTTTCCTCATTCCATCATCACAGCATGCGGTGGAAGATTACCATCAAAAAGAAAAAACAGACAATCCTGACTGTCACAGTGCAACAGGATAACAGATGATAAATGCCTCTATGCTCATCTATACATACATATACCCTTGTCAATGGGCAGGGCAAGCCGATAAGATTGCGCGAGATGTTAAAAAAAAAATCAGGTTTGCGCCCGATTTCATGCCTCTCGCCATCTTACCGTGCCTGGATTTCCAGCAAGATCGGCCTCATGCCCAAGAAGAGCACAAAGCTGATTATAATATTTAAATCCATGATCTAAATAGTATCAGTGAGCCCGGGACGCTGCGTACTTTGCAAATGGCCATCGGCTTGGGGGGTGGGGGTAGGATTCAGCTGATGCCTTTTGGTGGTGGTGATGAGGGGTTGGAGGGGACTGATCTGCACGTGCGCGATTGAACATTCTACTGTGTGCAGCCGACTTTCTGGTGAGCTTAGTGCCCCCTCCCACCCCTCTCAGCAGGAATCAGATTATGCATCACTTTTTTGCACAAAGCGGTGTAAGATTACATTTTCAAACTCACCCAAAAAAAGGAATCTAAAACTCTCCAGTTTTTACACTTGTTTGGCACTTCGAATTTTTTTGTTAAGTTCGCCCCTAACATCACAAGATCACAAGTAGTATAATCACAAGGGAACAAAGTTCATGGTTTAATGAAGAACCTCAGGAGTATATGACCAACCACGCAGCTTGAAAAGGCCAAAGCCATGACAGGATTATCAAACAATGTCCAGGATCCATCCAGAGTTTCACTGAAGCCTCTGTAACTCTGCCATATCATCATCCAAAGCCCGAGTAAAGAAAAACCAATGGTGGTTGGCGAGAACCCAACACGTCCAGCTGCTTCCAACCCTTTTTAACAAAAACTGAGGACAAGACAACATAAAACCAGTGGTCGGAGTCTTTGACTGACCCAAGTTCTTGAAGGCCGAATACAAAATGCTCCACTGAACTCGAGATGCCCAGCCCTCATATCGGGATTGAGACAGCATGGAGCCAGTTCTCAAATTCAGCCGGGGATTCATCCTCAGTTCCCGTCAGGAGACGAGGCATACGGATACTCCTTCTTCAGCCCCATCTCCCCAAATCAACCAAGATGCTCAACATACCATGCAGCAGGATTTCGAAGAACCAAAGACGAACCTTCACCAAGGAAACCGTCCTCTCCATTGACAGGATTCTGTCTTCTTCATCCTTATCATTCATTCTGTTTAGGATATCTCGTACTTCATCAATGTGAGCACCAAAAATCCGTGCCAGGAGCCAAGACCGTCGTCAAATACTTCACTGAAAATAGCAGTCATCATCTTGATGCCAACAGCATCATTGAATCACAGGCCCACTCACCAGCGAAACTGCCACCGCAAACTGGGTCCCACCCTACCTCCTCCGACCACCTTGCTCAAATAAGGACTCTCTTGACTTTAATTGGTTCCCTTTCGCCTAAATTTCAGCCAGCATATTCCAGGAACGCAGCACAGATTATACACATCAGGATCAGATAATTAAGTGTAGTGCATCAAGATAAAAATTGCATTAAAAGATGAGTAGTGCTGGAGCTCGTGAAAACAGCCACTCCTGCATTATATGACCCCCTTCTGCAACCAATATCTGGCCCACCATCCATCTAACTGCAAACCTTTCTTTGATGCTGGCTAGAAAATTGTTTGATTCCAATTCACGAAGTTTCCCATTTTGATGTGCAACAAGAGAAAATAAAATGTCAAAAAAAATTGAACAATAAATTTAAAACAGCAACATTTTGCCAGATAACTATAACAGTCTTCAATAAGAATCTGTGCAAACGCTGATGTAATGTTTGAGTTTGTGATGGTGATAATGGCAGCAATTGGGAGTTGTTGCTGATGGAATCCTTTATTAACTCATGAACAAAAAACAAACATGAAATCTCATGACAACTTTGGCTTTGGTGAAAATCTAATTTAGAAATTGCAAGGTATTGAAGTAGTAAGAAACCGCTCCAAGGTCTAGCCTGTTACATTGGAGAAGCAGCAGAGGAAATAATTTTAGTTCAATAAATCATTGCGGTGACTCTTACCTCTCTGTAAAGTGTATGCGCGGGCAGCTGTGAATGCACCAACTCAGAATGGAGCCAAATGTCAGATGGCTGGAGGACATTTGAGCAGTTGGTTTGAATTGTGTTTCTTAAAGTTATTAATATGACAGAATCGTGTTCACAGACAGACAGCACTAACAAATCTGCCGAGCACAGTAGGAGAGTGGAAAAAGGGCATTAAAAGACAAACTCCAGCTATGATTCAGGGACAGTTTAATCTACTCCTCTTGACTGTTCAAAATTAAAATTATAAATTAGCAGGCATCTGAATCTTACCTGAGTCATTGCTCTGATAACTTCATTCATCTTAGATTGAAACTGGGATGACTGGATTGTTTCTGACTTCAGCTGTACATAGAAGAGTTATGAGCAGATGATTAGATGGCATTAGGCACACAGGATCAACATATACCAAATGTTTGCCAAGTAAATACCAGTGCTTTGAGTTCTATTGTGCACGCGTTTCACAAACTAGGTTGGCCAACTTTCTTTAACGACATTTCACTTTTATATTTAAAAAAGGTATTTGTGTTTATTTTGTTTAATTCTGAAAATAAATGTTAATGCAGCATCAATTTGTCAGAAATGAAACAGCCACTCCATCTCACACTGTTCAAACATATTGGCTTACTGAAAACAGTTACTGGAGAAAACATGAACCTTTAAAAGACTGCTTCAGATTTGTTTTATAATCATCATGAAGGTGTAACATTACAATGGACTGCAACAAACAAATTCCTGCTTCACTCTGACAACATGTCTGAAAGCAACATATATTATATTCACAGTCTCTCTAAACCATATTTACTCAAGTACAACTGATCAACTTTACAACATCATCCAATTTTCATTAGTTTGCTGCCATTACATTAAACCTGCAGTATTGGAGAAGGAAGGTGCTTTATCCATAAGTGAATGCTTGTCACTCTTCAAATGTGAGCCTGCTAGAGCCATTGTACATTCCAATACTTATACTTACTAATTGCTTTATCGATACTGATCAAACTCATTTTCCATTACCCAAACTTACAAACTGAGTTGAAAATAAGATGATAAATTTGAAGTTGACAAACATACTCCAAAACACCACCAAAAGGTTATGACCATGAGTAACAGCATTAACAATCTCATGTCTTTTCTTCCAGTCTACCTTCTAATATACTCCAAATGCTAACATAAATTAACATTTTGAGTAACTGCAACCAAACAGATCATTTGGCTAGATGGCCTACTCCTGCTCCTATTTCTTATTTGGGAATTGACAGATCTTTGATTGTCTGAAAATAACGCATCTACTTTACAAACTGAAAACGTCAAAATAGAAAGACAAACCATTCGACATTTCCTATTTATGTAGTCCTTTTACAGGATCTGCAGTTACTTAGCCCCTTGCTGCCTGATCTAATGCGATTTTTTTTTAAGACAAATTCTTGCTCTTCCTGTAAATTTGCCCAATTGTTTATTAAGCCCAGTTATCCTCCCTTTAATATTCTGCTGGATAATGATTTGAGGACGACTGATGGAAACGTTCCACCTGAGATTTCTTCTGAGCCCTTAGTGTCCGTGTGTGTGTGAACCATTCAACTGATGAAGATATAGGGAGGACTTAGTTTCCAATTATATCTAGGAAAACTTGTAACAACAAATTGTCCAAGCTGGGGAGTGCTAGGAATTTGGGGAACTTACACATGAGCTAGAAAGTCTGTGCTGAACCAAAAGAACCTTGATAGAATTGAATGCTCCTTGGTGCTGTTTTCTGAGCAGTTTTCTAGAGCAGGCACCTGTGTATTGAAATTGTTGGCTTTAATTTTAGAACGCTACACAACCACTGACACGTGTCTTCAAAATTCTTCTGGGTTCAAAACAGGGATAACATCCCAATCAAACTTTCTCAGCTGTAATATTTGAGACCTCATGACCAGGTTACAAATATCCTTTACGTCCCACTAACAGATGCTTATTACCAGATTAATCTGGAGACTGATCTTACAGGAACGTTCTTTCCTTTTTTCCCTATTGATCAGATGATTTTGACCTCAAATCTCTCCACCCACCTGCCTTCTAATAGTCTGGCCAAGCTTCTTTCTAGAGTTTGGACTGCCCACTCATGGGATAAACTTTAGGTTAACCAATCTTTGTCTCCAACTATACCTTAAACAGGACAAGAAATTTATTTGAAATGCATGGCGACTTCAAATCACCATTGACCAAATAGTTACTGCATTTTCTCTCAGATAAACAATTAAAATTGCTTAATTTTATTGCTTTATTTAGACTCCTGAATGGTTCATTTCAGACACTGTTTGTATTAGTAAATAATTGCAGAGCAATAAAGCATACCTGTATCAGGGAACTTTCAGATCCAACCAAACCAACCAAGCCGTTGACTGCAGCTAACCGATGCATTGTGGGACAACCCTTTGAAAAGTGTGAGGAAATGAGAAAGATAAACTAACCTGCTTTGATAGCTATCATACAGGAATACAGTGAAAAGATATTGATAAAAAACTGACTTGTAAGGACGCTAGTGATTAGTAATCTGTAAATATTGTACTCAGGTACATGGGGCAACAGGAGGCTTTAAACAATACAATTTATTGTGACATCAATACACTATCAG
This sequence comes from Carcharhinus amblyrhynchos, assembly GCF_965287045.1. Classification (NCBI taxonomy): domain Eukaryota; kingdom Metazoa; phylum Chordata; class Chondrichthyes; order Carcharhiniformes; family Carcharhinidae; genus Carcharhinus; species Carcharhinus amblyrhynchos. Next base: position 38,596,115 of record NC_137328.1, on the reverse strand, counting down.
CATCAGGTAATGTGTTCTTTCAAACACTATTAGAATAGGAAAAAGGAAATAGAAAGGAAAAAGATCACCAAAGTTATATTTCAAGACTGGCATTGTCCAATGAGAGGTCAGAAAGTCATTTTACATTGGATATGTACATGTCTTTAACTACAGTTATTTCTCAATCATTGGAACATAAAATTACATACTGATACCAAGTCCGTAGAATACGCTAATAAAAATCCCTTATTCAGCTGTCATCAACCATTATCTCTGACAATCACAGAAACCCTACAGTGCAGAAGAAGGCCATTCGGCCCATTGAGTCTGCACTGACCACAATCCCACCCAGGCCCTATTCGCATAACCCCTCACGTTTACCCTGCCAATCTCCCTGCCAAGGATCAATTCAACAGGGCCAATCAACACAACCCGCACATCTTTCAGACTGTGGGAGGAAACTGGAGAGCACAGAGGAAACCCATGCAGATACAAGGAGAATGTGCAAACTCCACACAGATGCTGGTCCAAGCTGGGAATCGAACCCAGGTCCCTGGCACTGTGAGGCAGCAGTGCTAACCACTGTGCTACCATGTCACCCCAATATACAACGTATTGCACATTATTAGGAATAAAACAGCATATTCTCTTATGCATCATAAGCAATGCCATGGGAGATCCCTGATAATATTAAAAAGAATATATATACTGCGCCAACATATACTTGTTGATATGCTTCTATACTTCCTGTAATTCTGCTCACGCATTTAAACATCAGGAAAATTTATGCAGAATACTCACCTTACCAAAATTCAACACAATGGCTGCAATTGACATGCAGTTAACAAGAATACAAAGGCACGATAAATGTTTTAATTACAGCCAGTTCCAGGCATTTTAATTTTGTTTACGACTGAGAAGATGATTAAAAACCCTCAGAATCCATTTTAATAAGTCTATTCCATTTGAATATATTAATTCAGCCCCTCCAATGCTCAAACTCCTGTTTCTCAATATTCCCACGACAAGCATTTGGAATATTTGGGGCAGCAGGGTGGCAAGCACTGCTGTCTCATAGCGCCAGAGAACTGGATTGATTCCTGGCTTGGGTCACTATCTGTGTGGAGTTTGCACATTCTCCCCGTGGCAGCGTGGGTTTCCTCTGGGTGCTCCAGTTTCCTTCCACAGTCCAAAGATGTGCAAGTTAGGTGAATTGGCTATGCTAAATTTTCCCCTCAGTGTCAGGGGGACTAGCTAGGGTAAATGGGAATAGGGCCTGGGTAAGATTGTGGTTGGTGCAGACTTGATGAACCAAATAGTCTCCTTCTGCAGCGTAGGATTCTGTGTCTAAGTCAAGCATCTCCAACCAGCCCCAACTTGCAACCACTAACCCTCTTCAAAATCCTCAAGAACTCTAAAAGCTATCACGGTTTCTCCCAGGTCCTTCCCTCCCACCCAGCACTCCCACAGATACAGACGCTTTGTTTTAAATTGCTCCCAATGCTCCAGGAATCGCCTGATCATTATTGCTACACCATAATCAGAAGACGGCTCTATTGGATTTGTGTAGCAGCATGCAAAGAATTGAACTAGTTTGAATTAAATCCAGAGTTGCTAACGAACAAGTTTATTTCTTTATAAAAGAGGGGCTTCTTTATATACATAAGCAATGTGTATAAAGTATGATTCTGGCTTGTCACATGTTAAGATACTATAAGATCACAGATGCAGCAGAATGGCATCATTCCCCCAGTGTTCCTATGTCAGCACGATTCAATTAATCCCATTGCCTTGCTCTTTTCTCAAGGGCCTGCAATATTTTTCCCTTCAAGAAGTTATCCAATTGTCTTTTCAAAGGTATTATTTGATCTGCTTACATCAACCTTTCCAGCCTTGTGTTGCAGATCATAACATGGTGTGCAAAATAATTCTTCCCCCATCTTAACTCAAATTCTTTTACTAATTATATCTGTGCTCTCAGGTTACAGCATAGGAACAAGCCCTTGGGTCCACCAAGTCTGTGCTGACACAGATGTCTCTCTAATCAAACATTTTCTTGCCTCTACATGGTCCATATCCCTCTATTCCCTGCTTATTCATGTATCGATCCAGACGCCGCTTGAACGTTGTTACAGGATCCGCTGCCACCACCTCCTCTGGCAGTGTGTTCCAGGCATTCACCATCCTCTATGTGAAAAACTTGCCCCTTACATTTCTTTTAAACTTTCCCCCTCTCACTTTCAACCTATACTCCCAAGTAATTGACCCTTTGACCCTGAGAAAAAGACTCTGACTATCCACTCGATCCAAGCCTATCATAATAGGCTTGCAACTGTACAGGGCACTGGTGAGGCCGCAGCTGGAGTACTGCGTGCAGTTTTGGTCGCCGCACTTGCGCAAGGATATTTTGGCCTTGGAGGGAGTGCAGAGAAGGTTCACGAGGCTGATACCGGAGATGAGGGGGTTGGGCTATGAAGAGAGACTAAATAGACTGGGTCTGTACTCATTGGAGTTTAGAAGGATGAGGGGGGATCTTATAGAGACGTATAAGATAATGAAAGGGATGGATAGGGTAGCGGTAGAGAGATTCTTCCCGCTCAGAAAGGACAGCAGGACTAGAGGGCACAGCCTCAAGATAAAGGGGGGGCAAGTTGAGAACGGAGTTGAGGAGGAACTTCTTCACTCAAAGGGTGGTGAATCTCTGGAATTCTCTGCCCGTTGAAGTGGTGGAGGCTACCTTGCTAAATATATTTAAGTCACGGGTAGATAGGTTTTTGATAGACAAGGGAATTAAGGGTTATAGGGAGAAAGCGGGAAAGTGGAACTGATCCACTTCAGATCAGCCATGATCTTATTGAATGGCGGGGCAGGCTCGAAGGGCTAGATAGCCTACTCCTGCTCCTATTTCTTATGTTCTTATAACCTTGTAAACGTCTGTCAGGTCCCCCCACCATCCTCTGATGCTCCAATGAAACAATCCAAGTTTGTTCAACTTTTCTTCATTCATTATCCATATCCTCCAAACCAGGCAACATCCTGGTAAATCTCTTCTGCACCCTTTCCAATGCATCAAGATCCTTCAATAGTGTGGTGACCAGAACCACAGTACTCCAAATTTAGCCTGACCAATGTCTTATGCAGCTGCAACATGATTTTCCAATTTCTATACTCAATACCTTGACTAATGAAGGCCAGCATGCCATGGGCCTTCTTGACCATCTTGCTCACCTGGGTTGCCATCTTCAGGAAGCTGTAGGTTTGCGTGCCAGGTCCCTCTGACTACTAGTATTTCTAAGGATTCTACCATTTATTGCATATCTTTTTACTGCAATAGGCCATCCCTTTTGGTTACTAGAGATAGTTTCTCCATAATCTTATTTATTTGTCTCATCAAAACCTTTCCTGATTTTGAATACTATCTCCCATTAATCTCTCTGTTCTAGGTAAAACAACAGTAGCTCCTCTAGTCTCTCCACGCAATTGACGTACCATATCCCTGATATCATTGTAGTAAATCTCCTTTGCACTCTCTTAAAGGCTTTGACACCTTTCTTAAAGCGTGAAGTATAGAACTGGGCTCTAACTAGCACTTTACGTTTAGCAAAACTTCCTTGGTTTGTACATTGTGTGCCTTTGCTCACCAAGCCAAGGATCCAGCATGCTTTTATGAATAACCTTCTCAACTTGACCTGCCAACCCTGAAGATTTATGTACATAGGTCTTGCTGTTTCTGCATCCCTTAAAAATTGGTCCTTTTACTTTTCCTTGGTCTTGTTCTTCTTCCAACCAAAATGCACAATTTCATTTGGTAAATTACATGTACATTCTCCTGAGATTTGTAATTATCCTCCTCACAGTTTACTTTTTTAATGCATTGGGGATCCACAAATTTTAAATACAGATAGAACTAGCATCAATTTGTTGAATTGCCGATCTCTTTTATAAGCAGCATCCTACCTCGGCAAGAAGAATCTTCATCCATGCAGGGAGTAGTCGGTTATTCAGGTCTTCAGCCTTGCCGTGTCCACAGGCCGCCAGTCCATGAACCATGTTCCCTAAAGCCATGGCAAAACCTGGAGTCTGAGAATAAAAGAGAATCAAATTTAGACCTTGAATATTCAAAGCAGCACAGTGCAAGGATATGCCCACGAGTGGGTGAGTGTGTCTGAGGATTTGGCCCGGTTAGCAAAAAAGCAGAATTCATGATTCTGTTGAATCACATTCTCTCAGAATCATTATTTTCTATTCTGTGATTAGATTCCTACACTTCCACACAGCTGGTAGTGACCCACTCACATTGCATCTGGTGAACTAAAGGCACATATAATCAACATACATCAACACAGATGTTCTGAATTTCTACAGAGTGATGTTAATGTAAACTATGTCATGGTCCATTGACATAGATTTCCCACACTCTGGATCAAACATGGCAAGGTTTCCAAATATGAAAGCGACAGTCCTACCTCACAGGATCGCAGTCAATGGCTTCTGATTGCTTGTATTGACTGACGCTACTACCTAAATACAAGCATTCATATTCCTGCCAGATTCTCATTTACAGAAGAGGTCAATCTTGTTTTGATCCATTTGGCCAGGCTTTGATCATCTGAGATTGTCAGAGGGGAATTTTAGAGTGGACTTTTCCCCCTTTGATCCAGGATATTTTTCTACGTATTTTTGTTTCCCACAAAAAGAATGACAGAGCTGCATGAGTAGAGGACAGAGATGGGTGGGGGTGGGGGGGAAAGAGTCTTAAGTCACCATAGTGATGGAATAGCTGGTCATTTCCTGCTCATCAAGTGAATACATAGTCGTGAAACAGAAATCTTGTCCTATTCTGTATTTAATCTCAAGCTTTTATTGGAATATTGGTGAGGCTTGGATTTGCAAGTCTGGCATAGCTAGTTCCGCATGGTATTAACAAGATATTTCTTTTCCTTCCTATCAACATGGAAAGCATTAGGAATCAAAGCAGCATCATGATTCATCTGGCCTCCCCACATGGATCCCCACATGGATAATAGTAATTATTACAACTTTATCAAACCACATTTCCTATTGCTTTCACTAGTTGGCTTGCACACTTTCAATTTAATCATTGACATCTCCTGGCATTAACAAATCACAGTTAAATTTATTCGCTGTCATGACAAGTATTCTCTTTGTGGGCACCAACTCAGGAAAGAGAGCTAAAAATGAACTTACTTAATTGTCTATATCATTGGGGGGAATTGTGAACATGAGCAGTAAGTGTGCAGACAAGTGAAGTTAACTCAAATCTTCATTTTTCTTTTAACTCCTTGATGTCCTTAACTTAAATGTACTTCAGCGATCATGTTACCAAGCCGAGAAAAACACCTGACAAATGGTGGGTTTATTGAGAGTCCGAACGATGGTCTGCTGAGCAGTGAACAGAGCAGGGGGGTCCTAATCACGAGTGCGCTGGTTGATTGCAACAAGGACAGAAGTGGGGGCTGCAGCCACTGATGGCAGCAGAGTATAGGAAAAAAAAATCGATCCGGCTTTTTGATTGTTGTCCAGTGACCTTTGCTGGATGTGCACGGATGCGTACGTGCGCATGTGTGCAGGCATGTGTTATGCGCATGTGTGGACGTGTGTGTACGCATGTGCAGACATGTGGGTGCAAGTGCGCCACTGCAGAGTGAACAGGTTCTGTTCAGCTTTTATGCCAATGAACGACGAATGAAAACACATTACCCAGGTCTGTTAATGAAAATAGTCGTATAGTTGGATACCATAGGGCAGTCAGAACCTGTGTTGACTGTGCTGAAGTCTCCACCTAAAGAAAGACCTTTCATTTTTTTCAACAGTGTCCAATTAGATTCTCAGGAAGTCTTGAAATAGTTTCAGAATTATGAATTAAAACATAGAAACTAAGAGCAGGAGTAGGTCATTTGGCCCTTTGAGCCTGCTCTGCCATTCACTATGATCATGGCTGATCCTCTATATCAATACCAGAATCCCTCTTTCTCCACCCTTGGATGCCATTAAAATCTAAAACATTATCTATCTCTTTATTGAGTGTAGTCAGTGAGTTCACAGCTTTCTGTGGTAGAGAATTGCAGAGGCTCACTATCCTTTGAGTAAAGCTTTTCCCCATCTCAGTCCTAAATGGTCTACCCCATATTCTGAGATTATTTCCCCTGCTTCCAAATTCCCCAACCTGTGAAAATGTCCTCCCTGCATTTAGTCTGCCCTGTTGCAATTTAATTACTCTATTAATATTGTGGCAGTGCAGCAAGCCTCAAATGGGTGAGATTAATCTGTTTGTATTTGTGCTATTGGTTTGGGTAGTAATGTCATCCGCTCCTTTTCCTAATTCTGCCAGTAAGAAACATCTGAGTTTAACTGAATAAGCAGATGGATCTTTTGTTTCATGCTTCATCCAATAAATGGGGTCTCAGACAAGGAGATAAGGAGGCACTGAAGTGTGAACCAAGAGTGTGTGCTCAAGACTCAGAATCAAGCTTCTGAGTCAGAATCACACGTCTGAACCAAGCTGAATTAAACATATCCAAAAACCCTTTGGCATATTGCCTGAGAGTCAAGCTGAATAAAATGTATCTTAAAACTCTTTGGCACATAACCTCCAGAGCCAAGGTAAATTAAACATACATAAAAACCCCTTTGGCACATTTACTTGAAAACACATCAACTTTATGTTACCTTATATTAGCAGACTGATCTACATGGAAAATATTCGAGTTGAAATATGCAGTGTCTGCAAGTGGCCCAGTATGGTTTTTTTCTTTAATTTTAACCATTTTTCCCACTAAGAGCGTTTGGGAATAAAAGAGTCGCTCAAGTGCCGGGTTTTAAAACAAGCAGATTTACACAGCTTTAAAAAGGAAAGCCACAGGGTACAAGCGTTTACAGAAACTGTATGAAAGTTTGACAAAGCTACTCTGAGCCAGAACAATCAGGGACAACAGAGGAGTCATTAAGTCCTGCCAGGAGCTAACGACAAACATTCACATCTTAAGGTGATGGAATGCCACCTCTTCCTATGAAGGTTTGGGAGCTAATTTAAAAGAGGAGGCACTGTGCCTGGTTTGATTTGCAGTTCTTTGGACAAGTCCTACCAGAAAAAGAAAGAACGTTAGAAACAAAGTCCCGTGAGGAGAAAATATGGTGAACAAACACTCACAGGTTAGCAATCTGGGTTTTAAGGAATACAAGAACTTTAAGCAGGCTCAGAAACGTTGAAGGGATAGCTGGAAGACACCATGTTGAAGTCAATTAAAGTGACCTCCTGATGTGGGGCAGCTTGTCATGCTCTCTATTTTGTATCAGGACACAGAACAATAATTAAACTAAGTGAATCCTAACTGCCATGCTGCATGTTTACCTGCTGTAAAATAAAACAGTTTAACACTTTGTATGAAGCCTCAACTCACCAAGTCTTTTTTAAATTCATTTACGGGATGTGGGTGTCGCTGATCGGGCCAGCATTTATGTATTCGTCCCTATCTGCCCTCCATTTCAGAATCAATCACATAGCTCCAAATCTGGAGTCACATGTAGGCCAAGCCAGGTAAGGATGGCAGATTTCCTTCCCTGAAGGTCATTAGTGTTCCAGATGGGTTTTTACAACAATCGACAATGGCTCAGTGGATTTTTAATTCATCTGCCGTGGTGAGGTTTGAACCTAGGTCTCCAGAACATTACCCTGGGTCTCTGGATTACCATATGTGAGGGTCATGCATGATCCCTTTAAGGGTTTGATCACATGGTCAGTCCATGATGTCATCAGTACTTTTTATTCAGTCTAGATCTACTCATCATGGACAAAACTGCTACCTAATAAACCTCTTTTGATGTTACTCTCAAATCTCACGTACTATCACTTTCTTTTCTTGATCCTGCTACAAATATAGCAGATACCACTACGCCAACACCTCGCCTTTGCTAGTGTAGTTTTGTAGCAATTGAAGTAGTTCTCAAATATTTGGTTCACGTCACAGTAGTGGGTTATTGATCTAACTTCTATTTTACACCTTGTCGAAATAGTGCTAAGAGTTGACTCCCATGAGAAGGAAGACATTAACTTGTTTTGTGTAAAGAGAGCCACGGGACCAAAACGTTGGGTGGAATTCTCTCAAAAATATTCTATGTGCCGAATTTGTGTAAAAACAAGTAAATCCTGCTGCTTTCTTCAGCGGGACTTTCAAATGACTATCCCATACTCTGTGCACTGCAGGGTGCACTACCGCACATCACGATGAAAAGCCGGGGGCAGGCCCTATTCCTGCTGGAAAAGTCTGCAGATAGCACTGAGCAGGCTACTGCACATGCACTGATTTGTCATTGCCAGATGCTTGCCAGCCCCACAACCCCACATCACTGGCCAATGGGCAGCACCAAGGTGCCCCCTGGCCATTGCCACTTTGCCCCTTGGGCAGTTCTGGAGCCTCAGGCTGACAATGCTCAGTGGGCACTCCCCCTTACTCCCGATCCTCTGGGGAGCCTTTCTTCACTCTAGCGGATTCTGGCTGCCAGCTCCATTCGTGGTGGGCTGTCGTAAACCCCGCTGGAGTGAACCCCTCCTGGCTAAGCAGGCCTGGGGACTTCAGGTCTTCAGAACACAGTTACTTTGGCATGTGCTTACGAGACAAAAATCACCCAAAAATCAACATAAATTGGCACTGCCACTCAGGCAAGCTAGAAAGACAGAAACAAAAACAGAAAATTCTGGAACTACTCAGCAGGTCAGGCAGCATCTGTGGACAGTTAACATGTCAGGTCAATAACGATTGTCTCTCTCCATGGATGCTGCCTGACCCTGCTGCGTATTTTCAGCATTTGCTGTTTTTATTTCAAATTTCAAGCATCTGCAAGATCTTGCCTTTCGATAAGGATAGATGTTGTAGTACATATGTAAATTAAGCTATGCTTGACCATGTTCTCCTAAAGGTGGGATTAAATGCTCTTATAAATCCACTTGAGAATGGACTGTGCTCAGCAAATCCACTCAAACACCAAGGTGCAGCTCCACATAAGGAGTAAGCTTTGTCCCTCACTTTCCTGAGCTTCTCATCAACACCATGCTACCAATCAAAAAATTCCTCTGAGCGGGATTAAAAATGTAACAATACAAAAGAAATAAATTTCACTCACTCCATTCATTCAATTTTGGTGCCATTCACTTTCTATTTTCTCCCCCTGGAGAATTGATGCTGAAATGCTGTTTTTGGTTGATGGAAGGAATGGGGAGAGGAGGATTAGGGTTACAACCCAGTATGTGCATGTCCTAGACCTCTGACTACAACAGCAAGAGACTGGTATTGTCTGAAAGCTTCAGTATCAATATTCGCACTAACTTGATCTTTCTTTACACTTTAGTTCTAACTGTAACACAACATTCTGCACTCTCTCCTTTCCTTCTCTATGAACAGTATGCTTTGTCTGTGTAGGGGCAGTGCAGTGGCACATGGTTAGCACTGCTGCCTCACAACACCAAAGACCTGACTTGGAGTTTGCACATTCTCCCCACGTTTGCAAGGATTCCCTCCGGGTGCTCCGGTTTCCTCCCACAGTCCAAAGGTGTGTGGGTTAGGTTGATTGGCCATGATAAATTGCCCCTTAGTGTGCCAGGATGTGGAGGTTCGAGGGATTAGCGAGGTAAATATGTGGGGTGGGATTGCTGTCGGTATAAACTCAATGGGTCGAATGGCATCCTTCTGCACTGTAGGGATTCTGTGATGATTCTATGATAGCGTATAAGAAACAATACTTTTCACTGTATCCTAATACATGTGACAGTAGTAAATCAAATCAAATATTGTTCAATGAAGTTACATTTCTGAACTTGGGGCATTTCAGCATAGATGACTGATTACCGACCTGTTGACTCTGTTCAGCCAGGGTTCGCAGCTTGCTCATGGTCTCTTCAGCCTCATTTGCTTGTATGATGCCAGCACTGAAAGCAGAAACACTCACGCACGCCACTGAATAAGCCAACACCTGAAAAAGAAGACAATTACGACCATTGCGTTGCTGCTAATTGCCTTGCATCTTAAAGACAATTGTGCGCGACATCAAGAACAGACTGTCAGTATAGTCTATGGATTTGGGGCAGCTTGTTAGCTTAACCTGAGAAAAATTAAAAGGTTACTTGACAAAGGGATGCTCCAGTCTTCCCAATTCCTGTGCCCTCCGCAGCAAATGAAGGAGAGTTTTCACTATTTGTTACAAGTGTGAGGTTTACATGTTTACTGTGCGCTAGGATATTTTATTTGGTTTATAAGATTATCATAGTTTTGAACTGTACTTTTAAACTGAAAGAGTTATGAGACAGAGGGATTAGTGGGGTAAATGCGTGGGGTTACAGGGGAGAGGGCGACGGGTGGGTAGGCAAGGTGGCAGTGACCAGCATTGCTGCCTCGGTGCCAGAGTTCGATTCCGGGCTTGAAGCACTGTCTGTGTGGAGTTTGAACGTTCTCCCCGTGTCTGTGTGCATTTCCTCCAGGTGCTCCAGCTTCCTCCCAGTCTGAAATTAGTTGCAGTGACCCAAACAGGTGCCTGAGTGTGGCGACTAGGGGAATTTCCCAGTAACTTCACTGCAGTGTGAATGTAAGCCTTAGTTGCGACTAATAAATAAACTTTAAGATGCAGACTCCATGGGTCAAATGGCCTCTTTCTGTAGTGTAGAGAATCCGTGATTCTAACCTGGTGTTGTTAAAACACAGGGCTATTTACAGGTCACATAGTGCAAAGGGCATGCGATAGATGGAGCTGAACAATCTCGCAGTCAACAGGTCTAAGTCGTGCATCTAGTCATGAATGGTGGTGGAAAATTAAACAACTCACTGGAGGAAAAGGCTCCACAAATATCCCCAACCTCAACAAAATGGGAGGGCCCAGTACATCAGTGCAAAAGATAAGGCACTTTCAACTATCTTCAGCCAGAAGTGATTGATCCGTCTCGGTCTCCCCCGAAGGCACCGACATCACAGATACTTCAGCCGATTAGATTCACTCCATGTGATATCAAGAAGTAGCTGATTGGACTGGATATTACAAAGGCTTTTGTGCCCATCAAAAATTCAGCCCCAGAGCTGTAAACTGCTGATTCATGTTATTATGACTCCACTATTCCAGTTGAGAATCAGCAGAATTGACAGGATTTCAGTTGTTTTATCACTCTACAGGACAGCTAAGTCTTTAACAATGACAGTCTGATGTAGGAGAACTGCTTACCCACCCTTGTGACCTTAGTGCCATGATTCACATAGAAAGATTTAATGACTTCAGTAGAGCTATTGCTGGGTGCTCTTTAGAGTCATCGTAATGTCAAATTCAAACATCATTCTTCACTTAAAGCCATGGTGGCACAGTGGTTAGCACCACCAGGGATCCAGATTCGATTCCTGGCTCAGGTCACTGTCTGTGTGGAGTTTGCACATTCACCTTGTGTCTGCGTGGGTTTCCTCTGGGTGTTCTGGTTTCCTCCCACAGTCCAAAGGTGTGCAGGTTAGGTTGATTGGCTGTGTTAAATTGACCTTTAGTGTCAGTGGGACTAGCAGGGTAAATACGTGGGATTACAGGGATAGACTGGGATTGTTGTCATTGCAGACTTCATGAGCCAAATAGCCTCCTTCTGTACTGTAGGGATTTTATCATAAGTGCACTTAAGACCCATCTTGAGTCAAAGGTACGTTGTAAAAAAACACTTCAGAGCAAGGGGAGACACTGGCAAAACTCATGCACAATCAATGACCTTAGCCTGTAGTAGGGCCTCAACTGAACATGGATCCTAGCCCTCAACCAAATGCGTGCACCAGTTCTCAACCGAAAATGCCAACAGCCCTCAACCAAACACACCAGCCCTCAACTGAACAAACCAGTACTTATCCAAACGTGCCAGAAATATGAACAGCGAGTCTCCCAAAAGTGCTGAATTGGCAGGAAAACTGTTTTAGATCAGGGCTGTTTTCTCAGTTCAACTTCTGACCTGAACCTTCCCACTCTGTGCACTGCGAGGTCACAATCATGAATCTGATTAAAAGCTTGGGGGGGTGGGGCCTATTCACGCTGGAGTCTGACAGTTCTGGAACTCCCCGATCGCTGGCCAGCTCGGAACCCCTGGAGTGCTGCCCCTCCAGCCCCCACGTCCTGATTGTAGCCTCCACAACAATTCCCGGGCCAGCCCAGACATCTCCCCCCCCACAGAGCATCCCAATGTACTGCCCCCCCTCCCCCAAAATGGCAAATCCCCCCACCCACCTCACCCCCCTTCCCCCCCCCACCAAGGGCAGACACCCACCCCAACTGGGAGGCAGGCCTGACCCCAGCAAACCAGCCCTCTCTCCCCCCAGCCCGCCCCAATCGCTGCCCTCCCTTCATCCCAGACCGATCTCAATGCAGAGTGACAGCGGGACCCACTCATCCTCACCAACTGCCCATATGCCCCACCCACAATAGGTCCCACTCCTTGGCATTGCCCCCTGGGCATAGGCACTTTACCCTTGGGCAGTGCCAGATGGCACAGGCTGGCACTGCCAGGGTGCCCATGGGGCACCGCCCCCCTGCCGCCTGACCCCTTCGGGACACCTGATTGTCCTCCCCTTCATTCCGGAGCGGCCTCCCGCTAGTTCTTCGAACATGGGGAGCTAGTCTGAACCCTGCTGGAATGAAGTATTCCCAGCGGGGTGGGAGATTCAATCGGGACTGGTAAGTTCCCAATAATTACATTGAAAATATATTTAAAACAGATTTAAATTACTTACCTGCCTTCCTGCTGATTTCCAGCATGGTCTGACCAGGCAACTGCTTGCCGGCTCTGGGAGATGTGCATGCGTTCCCAGAGCACGCGCAAATCCGGGAACAAGGCCGGCAACGCGCATCTCCCACCCCGACCTGCCAGAAACGTTGCAGGTTGGGATGGGAGAATCACAGCCATGGCTTCTGGCAGGGAAAGAGACAGACTGCTGGCGGAATCCAGCTCCATCTTGGGCCTGACCAGGATTGTGGGTCTGCGCGTAGTTACTACTTGTCCGATTTAGTTGCTTCAGTTCAGTTGCAACACTGATAAAATGTGTAAGATTCAAACCATTCTTTGTTCACCGTGTAAGCATGATCTTTCCTGAAGCAGCCTACCTCTTGCAATACCCTGCTCTGACTCACACTTTCATCCAAGCTGCTACAAAGTTTATCCAGGGTGACAGAGACGTGCACACGGGACTCGGTTTGGTTGCTTTGGCTCATTAGGGACAGAACCAGCCCCACTCCCAGGATGCATCCTGTGCTGCAAAAATAAAAAAAAACAACATGCATCATGAGAATCCTCAGTGGAGCCCGAGAGACTGTTTATTCTCCATCCTCCGCCTGGCTGACATTGGTAATTCCACAGTTACACAGTAGAGTGAAACAAAACCCACTACTGACAGGCTAGAAAATTAATTGTTGTCTTTGATCTATCCATTCACATAATATTGCATTGGCAAGTAGTCACTTGAAATTCTGGTCCCAAAAGAGATGATGATTAAGTAATTTTACACAAATGTTTCACTGCGAAACATTGCTGTACATTGGAGGTGGAGGAGCAGTGGAGCAGAATGTACACTCCTGGGTCTCATTAGAGAGGGCAAGGAGTAACTATTCTGCTTTCAGGCTGATGAATCCCTGTAAACAACGTACTGCACGTCAGCACTAAGTGTTTTGAGTTGGGCGAAAAGGGACCAACAGGTGAAAAGGCGAATATTTTGGAAAACAAACTGAGGTCCACGTTCTGAAGTGTAAAGCTCCATGGGTTTCAAACCGCTTTTGCTGAACTGATGATGTGGCAGTAACGCTCCCGTTAAAATCTCCAATCCAGGCTGTTAGGCAAGAGTTTGGAATCTCTTAATAAGCACTAAGAGCTAAATCTGCAGCACTGCCTCAGCTACCATTTCATCTGCAACGGAGTGATGGTGGCAACAAATTGCCCCCGGGCTTGAAGTAAAAGGCCAATCAATAGAGGGGGAGGGTGGGGTGGGAGCAGATTGTTCCAGTTGTGTTGCTAATTCACCACCTGATTTTCACCTTCCTAATGCTGGTCCAACAGCAGCAGGTATGAGGGCGATGGGAAAGTCTGACCTCTCATCCCTGAGCTTGGCCTGACCTCAGTGATAGTCGGACTACTCAGTGCTGCGATCCATAAGTCATGTCGGAACATGGTCTTTCAAATTATATTCTCAAACATTAAAATATCTATTCGCTGGATAAGTGACATTGCCGGAAATGGTTCTGTTCTGCACCAGCCAAGTTAAACGGCCACTCGAGTACAGAAAATCCAGGTAAACACAAGGTGATAATTCAGTATCACCAGCAACAAAAAAGTTTCCGATAAATACCACTCGTCAGAGGTAAGATTGTGCAGCAAGATTATCACCGAATAAAACACTTTCCACTTTATAAAACTGGGGAATAAATTTTTTATTCACATCAGGGGCTTATTTGTTACCTGCATCACATGGTTTGCAATGGTGGTTTCCACATCTATACATTCAGGAAACTCAATGTGCTGAATGTAGCTTGTAAATAACTGATTTGTCTAGCCGACAAGATCATTATTATTTACTGATTCTAAAACTATTCCTTCAAGGTAAACTAGCAGAAAGAGAATCAAACCGCACTTGTATTCCAGTGTAGGATCAAAGCAGCATTGCTCCAGAGCATCGAGAGACTTCATGAGCAGCAAGTTCATTTTCTGCCCCGAGACATCACTGCCAAACAGATAATAGAAGATGTCAAATTTACATATGCTCCAAATTTACTCATGCTCCAAAACTGATCTTGTATATTCTGCAAATTCAAGCATGAAACAGTTGAAAATAATGCATGCTGCGCTCGAGAACCTCAAATGGGCCGATATAAATTTTGACAAAGCAGAAAGGGATTTTAAATGGCTGCTCTTACATACATCACTTAATGACACACAAAATTCCCACACATTCATGCATTACTGAATATTTTGCCCGCAATACCCCCACAGGGGAGAATCCATTACAGAAATGTGGTGTGTTTAAGATGTTAATTTCCTGCTGATTTTCAAAACGACAATTTTGAAGATTTATTTCATCTGCATTTTCCCAGTTTCCAGAACAGTCACATGTTTTTGATCTTCAGTTTTGGTGTGCTTTAAGCAAAGAATGATGTTTGAATTTGAAATTACAATGACTTCAAAGAGTGCCCAGTAATAATTCCGCTGAAGTTATTAAATCTTTCTACATGAATTGTGGCACTAAAGTCACACGGGAGGGTAAGCAGTTCTCATTCCTACATCAGACTGTCATTGGTAAAGACTTAACTGTCCTTTAGAGTGATGAAACATCTAATATCCTGTCAATTCTCCTGATTCTCAACTGGAATTCTGCAGTCGTAATAACAGGTACATCCCTCCCTTAAACCAAACCAAGGGTATGGGGCTCGAGTTAATATTTCCGTGTTTTCACAATTGTGGTTGTGGGTTTCGCTGGCGAGGCCAACATTTATTGCCCATCCCTAATTGCCCTTGAGAAGGTGGTGGTGAGCTGCCTTCTTGAACTGCTATAGTCCATGTGGTGTAGGTGTATCCACAGTGCTGTAAGGGAGAGCGCACCAGGGATTTGACCCAGCGACAATGAGGAATAGGGATATATTTCCAAGTCAGATGACTTGGCGGGGAACGTCCAGGTGATGGTTCTCCCGGTATCTGCTGCCCTTGACAATCTAGATGCTGTAAAAAGTCTGACAACACCAGGTTTAAGTCCAACCGATTTATTTGATAGTAAACTCACTGGCTTTCGAGGTTTCCCTCTTCTTCAGGTGAATGGAGAGTTCTGGCCTCAGACAGAGCATATAAAGCACAGACAGTCTACAGATTACTGATTAGAATGCGAATCTTTACACCTAACCTGCTGTTCAAGTCCTAAAGTGGCCGACAATGTGAGTGGAAGGAGCACTGATCACAGGTTACAGAGACGTGTATTGTCTCCAGACAGTACAGTAAGTGCGGTTTTGCAAACCCAGGCAAGTCACGGGGGTTAACTGTAACTGTAACTTATTATCTGCAACCCCCGTGACTTGCCTGGGTTTGCAAAACCTCACTTACTGTACTGTCTGGAGACAATACACATCTCTTTAACCTGTGATCAGTGCTCCTTTCACTCACATTGTCGGCCACTTTAGGACTTGAACAGGTTAGGCGTAAAGATTCACATTCCAATCAGTAATCTGTAGATTGTCTGTGCTTTATATGCTCTGTCTGAGGCCAGAACTCTCCATTCACCTGAAGAAGAGGGAAACCTCGAAAGCCAGTGAGTTTATCATCAAATAAATCAGTTGGGCTGAAACCTGGTGTTGTCAGACTTTTTATTGTGTTTACCCCAGTCCAACACTGGCATATCCATGACATGTAGATGCTCACAGTCATTGGTCCAGAAAGTGCTGCTTAAGGAGCCTTTGTGAGTTCCTGCAGTGGTCCTTGTAGATGGTGCACATAGCTGTTTGTTGGTGACGGAGGGAATGTATGTTTATGGAAGGGCTACCAATCAAGCAAACTGCTTTGGCCTGGATGGTGTCACGCTCCTTGAGCGTTGTTGGAGTTGCACTCATCCTGGCAAGTTACATTCCTGACTCCGGACTTATAAATGATAGAGAAGCTTTGTGAAATAAGGAGCTTAGTTAGTCGCCTCAGAATTCCCAGCCTTTCACCTGCTCTGGTAGCCACAGTATTTATGTAGCTGATCCAGTTCAGTTTCTGGTCAAAGGCAACCTCCAGGTTGTTGATAAGTGGTGGATGCAGCAATGGTAATGCCATGAATGTCAATGTTTAGATTCTCTCTTGTTGGAGATGGTCATTGCTTGGAATTTGTATGGCAAATGTTACTTGTCATTTGTCAGCCCGAGCCTAGATATTATCTAGGTCCTGCTGCATTTGGACATGGGCTGCTCCAGTATCTAAGGAGTCGTCAATGGTGTTGAAGATTATGTGGTCATCAGTGAACATCCCCACTTCTGACCTTATGACGGAAGGAAGGTCATTGATGAAGCAGCTGAAGATGATTGGGCCTAGGACACTACGCTGAGGCTCCTCACAGCGCCAGGGACCTAGGTTCGGTTCCAGCTTTGGATGGCTGTGTGGAGTTTGCACGTTGTCCCCGTGTCTCTGTGGGTTTTCTCCAGGTGCTCTGGTTTCTTCCCACAGTCCAAGGATGTGCAGGTTAGGTGGATTCGCCATGCTAAACTGCCCCTCAGTGTCCCAAGATGTGTAAGTTAGGGTGATTAGCAGGGTAAATGTGTGGAATTATGGGGATGGGTAAGATGCGCTGTTGAAGAGTTGGTGCAGACTTGATGGGCCGAATGGCCTCCTTCTGCAATGTGAGGATTCTATTCTGTAGATTCTAGCTCCTGTTGTAATGTCCTGGAACGGAGATGATCGACCTCCAACCACCACAACCATTTTTCTTTGTGCCAGGTATGACTCCATCCAGTGGAGAGATTTTCCCTGTTGTTACTGATCTCAATTTTGCTAGAGCTCTTTGATGCCATTCTCGGTCAAATACTGCCTTGATGTCAATGCCAGCCACACACTCACACTGACTCTGGCATTCAACTCTTATGTCTATGTTTGAACCAAGGTTGTGATGAGGTCAGGTGTGGAACGTCCCTGGTGTAACCCAAAGTGAGCGTGTTATTGCTATGTAAGGGCTGCTTGATAGCACTGTCAATGACCTCTATCATCACTTTACTGATGGGACAGTAATTGGCCAGATTGGATTTGACCTGCTCTTGGTGTACAGGACATACCTGGGAAATTTTTCACCTTGCCGGTAGATGTCAGTATTGTCATACATAGCAAGATCTCCCTCTTTGGTTCCATTTCCATTTTTATCTGCATACACCTGTCAATTTGAATCTTTTCCATGTTAAAGGTATCATATAAATGCAAGGTGAAAGGACTGCCTTAGTTCACAGTAGTTTTTTATTGCACTTTACAAGATGCACTGCAGAAACTCATCGAGTCTTCTTGGATAGCACATTCCAAACCCACAACCACTACCATCAGTCAAGGGCAGCAGATGCTTGGGAACACTACGACCTGAAATTTCCCTTCCAAGCCACAAACCAGCTTGACCTGGAACCATATTTCCATCCCTTCTAGTGTTCTAGTGGTATTATTGCTAGACTATTAATCCAGAAACTCAGCTAATGTTCTGGGGACTCGGGTTCGAATCCTGCCATGTCAGATGGTGGGATTTGAATTCAATAAATAGTATCTGGAATTAAGAATCTACTGATGATCATGAAACGATTGTCAGAAAAACCTATCTGGTTCACCAATGTCCTTTAGGAAAGGAAATCTGCCGTCCTTACCTGGCCTGGCCTACATGCGACTCCAGACCAACAGCAATGTGGTTGACTCTCAACTGCCCTCTGGACAAGGACAACCAAGGAAGAGCAATAAATGCAATTTAATGAAGCTAGTGATACCCATGTCCCATGAATGAATAAAAAAAACCCCTGAAACTCCACTACTAACACACTGTGGATGTCCTTACACCAAATGGACTGCGGTGGTTCAAGAAGGCACGTTGCTACCATCTTATCAAGAGCAATTAGGAATGGGTAATGTTCCTATGTTCAAATCCCATGAATGATGGCCCATTTAAAATAAGGAACCAAGTAGAATATCCAAAGAGGCACGCTGCTACTCACCTGTGGATAGATTTGAACAGACCAATATAGCCTGTTAATAGACCATTATATGAACCATATAGAAAGGCATCTGCATTTACAATCAGTCTTATTGCAAATCAAAACTCTTGCCCAGTACTGTCAAGCTGTGGAACATTGCATGTTCTCGTGAATGTTTGAAAGGCGAATATATTTCTTCAATAGTTACCTCATTCGTTCCTCATATAAACGGGACAGGAACATTCCCGTGGCCAATCCCATGTGAAACTGAACAGCTTGGGAAGGATCAGCATTCGGTTTTCCTGGTAAACCTGCAACAAGAATGCTGAGGACCTCCTCGATGCTTTCTCTGCGTGATGTGATGAAGACAGGTACAAGAAGCGTCAATGCAGTAGCAGCGCAGGAACGAGCAATGGCACTGGCTGTGTTCTCGCCAGAGTAGGATTTCTGTGAAAGTCATCACTCAATATTAGTGACTCACACATTGAAGACTGGTCCCTCCAATAAATGACTGAGCTCCTCTTCTTTGTCTAGGCAACAATTTCCATCTGATTATGTCTCTCTGCACAATCTTTTCTACATTAAAGGAATTATACAAATGAAAGTTGTTGTAAAGGTATCATTGCAGTCATCCTCTGAACTCTGAATCAAAGACGTTTATAGGACAGAAGGAGACTAATGTAGGATCCTGATCTCTCCCCTTAACCAAACATTAGTATTTGTGACATTACTTCTCCAGCCTAACGTTATATGGAACATCTTTCAACATTTAATGAAGAAAAGAGTCAAGCAGCAAGATCGCTGCTGAAAAGGAGATGCACAGAAGTGGCCATGACCCCACAAATGACACAAAATCCATCCATTTAGCTCAGTTCACAGCACTTTTACACCACTGAGTCAAAACTTGAGGTGTGGGCTGGCACTTCAGTGTAGTCCTAAAGAAGGGTTGTATTATCAGAGGTGGGGTCTTTTGAATAAGAGCTTAAACCATTGACTACAATCCCACCCAGGCTCTATCCCCATAACCCCATGCATTTACATTAGCTAGTCCCCCTGACACTTAAGGGGCAATTTAGCATGGCCAAACCACCTAACCTGCACATCTTTGGACCGTGGGAAGAAACTAGAGCACCTGAAGGAAACCAATGCAGACACGAGGAGAATGTGCCAACTCCACACAAACACTGACCCAAGCCGGGAATCAAGCTTATGAAAGAAGGAACATGTTAGAAAAGGAATACTCCTAATTGTACGTTTGATGGGAATAATGAGTTTTTGTACAATAAGTCTCATTTCTAAGCATATGGGGTGGGGGGGGGGGGGGGGCGGTGGGTCTTGTGTAATCATATGCAGCCCACTCATTGCTTTCATCATATGTATCAGGTCCCAGCTTCAATTGCATGGATACACCAATAATCCAAGAACCTGAATTGTTTTCTTCTAAACTGCTCAGGTACTCTAATCGGATTTAGAATCATACAAACCTGCAGTGCAGAAGGAGGCCATTGAGCCTGCACTGATTACAATCCCACCAAGACCCTATCCCCATAACCCCATGCATTTACCAAGACACGGAAGGGCAATTTAGCATGGCCAATCCTCCTAACCCACATATCTTTGGACTGTGGGAGGAAACCGGCGCACCCGGAGGGAACCCATGCAGAAATGGGAAGAATGTGCCAATTCCACACAGACAGTGACCCAAGCCAAAAATTGAATCCGAGTCCCTGGCACTGTGAGGCAGCAGTGCTAACCAATGTGCCACCGTGCCGCCTGATTTAATGGAACAGCTACTAGTTCTTTAACAATGGTGATGTGGTACTTTGCAGCTGAATGTGTGTGAATACAGGAAATGTACATTCAAACATATGAAACAAGAACAGTAGACCATTCGGCCCCTTCAGCATGTTCTAACACTGTTCAACAAGGTCATGGTTGAACTCGTTGTGTTGAGTTCTCATCCACCACGCGAAAACCTTTAATTCCCTTGCCCAAAAAGAATCTATCTACATCTGTCTTAAAAATATACAGTGAGCTTGCTTCCACACCCTTCTGAGGCAGCGCGTTTCAAAACTGCACATAGCTCAGACAGAATAAAATTCTCATCTCTGTCCTAAGTGAGCGACCCCAAATTTGGAAACATGCCCCCTCGTTCTGGGATCAATACAAGAAGAAACATGTTGGAGAAGGAATTCTCCTGATTGCATGGCGGGACAGACTTGATGGGCCAAATGGTCTAATTCTGCTCCCATATCATATAGTCTTATGATTACATGTTGTAAATATATTGTAGTGTTAAACTATGTGCTTTCACAATAACGGATCTCATTTTAGACAGGACTGGTTCTTAAATTAATAATTTCAAGAGGTCAGATTTTGCCCTTTTGCCTTCTGCTCACTGATGTAATTGAACTTGCATTATTTTGCTACAAAATGCTCAAACATGTAATAAAAATATTGCACAGCCCTGTCCGTGTTTCCGTGCTTTTGCAAATGCTTTATTGTCAGTTTCAGAAATGGAACTTACATGTTGGAACCATGGGAAGATCCGTCCCTTTGGACGATAGTGACTGTCAACAATGCTCAGCAGCGTCTCCACCACCATCGATATCCAATGCTCTGTTGGTAAAATATCAGCCCCAATCTGCAGAGATAACAATGAGAGTGTAACCAGTGGACAAGAATAAAGCACAACATCCCATTCTCTTGTCCTATTTCTTCGCATCTTTCTGACTGGATCAGTTGAGCTCAGGACAGCATGTCTACCAGTTTGAGAAAACATTTTTAAACACAAGACATTTTTCCAAGGTTTCATGTGTAATTACGAGCACATTATGCTTTATCAGAACAGTTTTAGTGTGGACTGATTTGAAGAAACAGGATTTGTACTGCACTACAGCTAGCACTCTCAATGCAGTTTTACTCAATCCTGTCTCACTACTTTTTTTTTGTTCATGGGGTGTAGGCATTGTTGGCTGGGCTATCCTTTACTGCCCATTCTTGAGTGCATTGAAGAGTCAACCACATTGCTGTGGCTCTGGAGTCACATATAGGCCAGACCGAGTAAGGACAGCAGATTCACTTCCTAAGGGGCATTAGTGAGCCAGATGGATTATTTTTAAACAACAAACACAATGGTTTCATGGTCATCATTAAACACTCAATTTTATTGAATTCAAATTTCACCATCTGCTACAGTGGGATTTGAATCCGAGTCCCCAAAGCAGTACCTGGGTCTGGATTATTAATCCACTGATAATACCACTGCAGCATGAAGGCCCATGATCACATATGCTGAATGCAGAAAACTTATTAGGATTTAGGAGGCATGAAAGGGTCACGTGCTCATTTTTTGCCGCAAAACACTGGCCTAAACTATTCCAAGAGACTGACAGCTGGCACGTGTGGAAGAAAATGAGAAGTTAACAAAGTAAACCATGGCATGAACCTACTTCAGGTGCATCATTAGTTTCTGATGGCAGGCTGTTCTCATATTTGGCCACTGTCACAGCAAGTCCAGTCAAGGCGAGGATGGAATTTCCCTGCACAACAGGGCTGTCCCTATTAACCAAACAGAAGATCAACAGGAAATGCACAATTCTGGTTTTTTAAAGCTGCTACTATCATATAGCAACAAAAATACTAAGTGCAAAAACCATCACAGTCATCGTGAAACAACAAATTGATTCCCACTTGTGAAAAACACACTGGGGGCCTTGTGCCACACCTTGTTAGCACATTATTCTTTCACCTCATCTCGTATTCAGCCACACAATAAGGACTGACAGCATCTTATCTGCTCAAGCTCCCAGGCCCCAATGTGAACTAAAAGCAGATTGTTTACAATTAAATCGCCAGTGGTTATGAGCCCACTAAACAGAAGGTTCTGCTATTCAAATATTCAGAGAGCATAGGAATGGCAAGGAAATGGTTTTAGAACCCTACAATGCACAAACAGGCAATTTGAACCATCGAGTCTCCACCAACCACAATCCCACCCAGGGTCTATCCCCACAACCCCATGTATTTGCCCTAGCTAATCCCCCTGACACTAAGGGGCAATTTAGCATGGACAAAAACAGGTGCATCAGGTCAACTGGTCATGCTAAATTGCCCCTTAATATCTCGGGATGTGTGCATTAGAGGGATCAGCCAGGCAAATGTGTGGGAATGGGGCCTGGGATGGGATTCTTGATGCTGCAGACTTGATGCGCCAAATGGCCTTCTTCTGCACTGTAGGGTTTCTATGATTTCAATCCATGTAACCCACACATCTTTGGGCTGTGGAAAGAAACTCACACAGACACAGGGAGAACATGCAAATTCCACATAGACAGTGACCCAAACCAGGAATCGAATCCGGGCCCCTAGTGCTGTGAGGCAGAGGTGTTAACTACAGTGCTGCCGTGCTGCCATTACCTTGGCAGGGACGAAGGTAAGATCATTGTTCAGATAAAGCAGATGAAGCCATCTGTACCTCAGTCCATAAGATAACTGAACCAGGCCTGTTGATATTAACGAGAATTACTCCAGGTAGAATTTCACACATTTAGTCATCCACTCGCATATGGGAGGGAATTTTATTTAATTTGTTCGTGAGATGTGGGTATCACTGGTAATCATTAATTGTCCGAGAGAAGGTGCTGGTACACCTTTTTGAACTGTTGTATTTGTGGAGCTTCCCATTCGTGATGGGCCACCATTCATGATTGAATGCGTCATTGGATTCATCATCGTGATCCAGCGAAGAAGGTTATCTAGGATTAAAATCGGACCTTGATCAATTGGGCCAGTGGGCTGACTAATAGCAGATGGAGTTTAATTTAGGTAAGTGTGGAGTAGTGTATTTGGTCGATTGAACCAGGGCAGGACTTAATCAGTTAGGGTGCTGGGGAGAGTTATAGAACAAAGAGATCTAGGAGTACATGTTCATAACTCCTTGAAAGTGGAGTCACAGGTGGACAGAGTGGTGAAGAAGGCATTCATCTTGCTTGGTTTAATTGATCAGAACATTGAATACGTCTTGTTGAAGTTGTATAAGACATTGGTAAAGCCACACTTGGAATACAGTGTACCGTTCTGATCACCCTATTACAGAAAGGATATTATTAAATTAGAAAGGGTGCAGAAAAGATTTACTAGGATGCTACTGGGATTTGATAGCTTGAGTTATAAGGAGAGGCTGGATAGACTGGGACGTTTTGCTCAGGAACGTGAGAGGCTTAGGAGTGATCTTATAGAGGTCTATAAAATAATGAGGGGCATAGATCAGCTAGATAGTCAATATCTTTTCCCAAAGGTAAAGGAGTCTAAAACTCGAGGGCATAGGGTTTAAGGTGAGAGGGGAAAGATACAAAAAGGTCCAAAGGAGCAATTTTTTCACACAGAGGTGGTGAGACTCTGGAACAAGCTGCCAGAGGTAGGAGTGGAGGCAGGTACAACTTTGTCTTTGAAAAAGTGTTTAGACAGTTACACGAGTAAGATGGGTATAGAGGGATATGGGCTAAACACGGGCAATTGGGACTAGCTTAGGGGTTAAAAAATGGGCAGCATAGACAAGTTGGGCCAAGGGGCTTGTTTCCATGCTGTAAACCTCTATGACTCATTAGGTGTGGGATTGCTTAGGTCTGTTTATTTCATGCTATTTCCACTGTTTGACATTCAAGTAGTTCTGTGCTGTCGTCTCACCAGGTTGCGACCTCATTTTTATGCAAGTCTGGTGTTGTTGCTGGCATGCCCTCCTGTATTCTCCATTGAGCCAGCCTTCACCATGGAATCAGAATTCTACAGTGCAGAAGGAGGCCATTCGGTCCATCAAGTCCGCACCGACCACAATCCCACCCAGGCCCTATCCCCATAACTCCAAGCATTTGCCTTAGCTACTCCCCCAACACTCAGGCGCAATTTAGCATGGCTAATTCACCTAACCCACACATCTTCGGAGTATGGGAGGAAACTGAAGCACCTAGAGGAAACCCACGCAGACACAGGGAGAATGTATAAACTCCACACAGACTGTGACCCAAGCCAGGAATCAAACCCAGGTCACTGGTACTGTGAGGCAGCAGTGCTAATCACTGTGTCACTGTGCCACCCTTGATGGTAATGGTAGAGTGGGGGATATGTGGGCCATGAGATTATAGATTGGGGTTGTACACAACTCTGCTGCTGCTGCTGATGAACCTTGGTGCCTCGTGGATGACTTTTTTCTTTAGTTACTAAATCTTTTCATAATCTATCATGCCTGCCACACAACATAATGGAGGGTATCGTCATTGTGAAAATGGAACCTTTTCTCCACAAGGACTGTGCAGTGGTCATTCCTACCAATACTGTCATGGAACTATGTATCTTTCCTGTCTTGTTGGTTCCCTCACAGCCTGCTGCAGACCCAGTCTCAGAGCTATGCTCCTTTAGGACTCAGGAAGAAGTCTCACAATACCAGGTTAAAGTCCAACAGGTTTATTTGGTAGCATAAGCCACATGCATTTGGAACACTGCATATAAAGACACAAACTCAATTTACAAAATAATGGTTGGAATGTGAGTCTTTACAGGTAATCAAGTCTTAATGGTACAGATAATGTGAGTGGAGAGGATCATTATTTTGTAAAATGAGTTTGTGTCTTTATATGCCCTGTTTGTGAACAGAACTCCCACTCACCTGATAAAGGGGCAGCCCTCCAAAAGCTTGTGGCTTATGCTACCAAATAAGAGAGTTCTTACTGTGCTTACCCCAGTCCAACGCTGACATCTCCACATCATGACCTTTAGGACTCACCCAGCTTTGGTCAGTAGAGGTGCTGCCAAGCTATTCTTGTTGGTGGACATTGAAGCCACCCATCCAGAGTATATTCTGAGCCCTTGCCACCCTTGATGCTTCCTCCAAGTGATATTCAACATGGAGGTACACTGATTCATCATCTCAGGGTGAAGACAGTAGGTAGCAACCAGCAGGAGGTTTCCTTGTTTATATTTGGCCTGACACTATGAAACTTCACGGAGTCCAAAACTGATACTGAAGACTCCCAGGGCAACTACCTCCTTACTGTACACCATTGTGCCACATGCTCTAGTGGGCCTAACCTGTTGGTGGAACAGGACATTAACAGAGATGGTGTTGGCGAATCATTACAGTGCACAAATAGCCGTTCAACTCATTGAGTCTGCATCGATTTTCTGAAAGAACTTCCATTACAGGCCTTCACCTTCACCCTACTCCTGTACCCACATGCATTTAACATGGCTAACACTAGACTGCTGTCTACCCATAACTAACAGTTTAGATATTCCTAACTTTCAATATACCAATATTCTTCAGTGATTATTTAATCAAAACATGCCCCAGTTAACTTGAATTTCCAAATCTGCATATTAATTACATCCTGCTGTCAGGATCACTATATTTCTCAAGCCTCCTGCCACACTAAGAGCCCCCAACTATTTAAAACAAACAGCAACAAAAACTAAAAGTTCAAGCATGCAAATCAGATGCTGAGAATGAGTATTTAATTTAAAAAAATTCCTGATAACCTTTTATTTTGGAAAGGGGGTTTCCTTGGCAGCATGC
This sequence comes from Carcharhinus amblyrhynchos, assembly GCF_965287045.1. Classification (NCBI taxonomy): domain Eukaryota; kingdom Metazoa; phylum Chordata; class Chondrichthyes; order Carcharhiniformes; family Carcharhinidae; genus Carcharhinus; species Carcharhinus amblyrhynchos. Next base: position 38,569,885 of record NC_137328.1, on the reverse strand, counting down.
CGTCTTTATAGAATTATGTGGTTCACAAGTAATGGAGTGCTCAGTGCAAAAGGGATTTACATTCAGAGATATGCAAAAGAGCACAGTAATCCATTAGGGCACAGCAGTGGCTAAATAACACAAGCATCACTTACTTTGAAGCTGATTTAACTACATCAGTCAGCAGGTCCCTGACCCTGTTGAAGAGAAGCAACAGGGTTAAGGTAATTTATATGCATTAACCAGGTGGTTACTTCTTGAACTGTCAAATATAACATGGAAATGATCTGTTCTTTCTTTTCACAACAACACTACGTATGCCGCTCTATTAAGCTGATTTTGGGGTGGTGGTGATCTTCAAAAGCAGCGGGAGTCCTGATTTCTCACATGCTAGCATTTGAAAACATCTTATTTGGTGGCGTGTCTTCTCATGTTTTACACTTAGAGACCAAACAGCACAAAAACAAGTGCTCACTGGAGTCTCTTAAAATTGTTGAGTATGACAGCCATGAAATCTTTTGAAAAGACCTAAGATAAAGGACATGGCTGACTACCAAATGGTCCCGCGTGTTTAACAATTCATAGTCAACATAAATGTTATAATTTGGACGATGGGACCCTCAGAACTAATCCCCCCTCACACCAAACAGCATTTGCTTGTCGTCGGCTTGTTCCAAAAGATGTAAAGAATTTATTGGAATAGGTTTGAGGAACATAACTTCTGGGAAATTCTACAACAAATCAAATTGTGATGCAAATATCAGGAAGCAGACGGGTATTACGGGTGTTTAATACTCAAAACAAAGGTGGGCTTTTAAATTCTTCTTACCAGAGCCAGGATATAAACTTTTTGTACTGCAGCTCCTCAGGATCATCTTTCCCATGCTTCTGCTGCATCTCCAGTTCAGCCTGTCTCCCCTACAGACAAAGACATCAATCAATGACACCATCCCACAATGAAGCTATTAGCAATCAGTGACTGCAGACAGGAGGAAACAGTACATCAGTTGACACTGAGGGAGGCAGACCAAATTTAAAAGCAAGCAACTGCTTTAAAAAGAAACCAGCATGTGGCCCTTTCCAAAAACCCTCCCCTCGCAGACATGTGCCATTTCCCCAGCTGGAAGTAGGGAAACCAACCTGCTCGTGCCAATGCAGAGGTGGATAAGAGGCCCTGCCACAGCTTTTCTGAGCCTGTGTGGAAGCACCGTACACCATACCGTGGGATCTTTCCAATGACAGAATTCTGGCCTGGAAGCCAGAATGGCCCTTTCTTCAACTCTGTCTCAAAGAGGCAAAATAAGTAAGCACCTCCGCAGGCACGCTTGTGAAAAGAGGTGTTCAGAATGAAAAGTAGGAGATATCTGGAACCAAACAGCTTCAATTTTTTGGCATTAATAATGGTTTTCTTCATATTCTTAAGCACTCCCCCTGGTAAAAACACCTGGTTTCAATGAGGTTTCACTTAAGAAATCATGATAATATTGGCAGCCAAGAGTATGTGGCAAAATGATGTACCAATGATGTACCTGGACATAGGAGGGCAAACATTACTTATTTTTTGTAAGATTAATTGTTGGGCTGTAAAGGTAAAGCCAAAGCTTCTTTACTCCAAAGTTTGATTCCACACAAATTTACCGCTTCTAATGAAATATAAGCAAATGGTTGTTGACTGCAAGTTTGACATACTTAAAACTTACTTCCCATTAAGTCGCTGAATAAAAACTGATGTAAATATGTGATATTATTTTTCAAATGTTAAACAGGCACTCAATCTGAAACAAAGATGTGTCAAATCTCTTTTAAAGGAATGAATTGCCGTAATTCAGAGTAAACATTTCTTAAGGACTTGATGACAATTTAGCAAATTAATCACAGAATTGTGATGAGTTATGCTGCAACCTTGGCCTCTGACTTGACCCCAAGTTGAGTTTCTAACTTCATGTCTTGTTCATCACCAAGAATACCTAGCTCCACATACAGAAATATCATCTGCCTGGAAATACCCTGCTAAACCACTCTGACAATCTATTCTCTTGCCTCTTTTAAGATGCTTCTCAAAACCGATCCCTTTGACCGAGCTTTTGGTCACCTTAAAGCACAGAAGGCGGCAATTCAGACACCCAGGTGTCCTTTCTAACCCTACCTTCCTGCACTTGACCCATAGCCCTGAAGCTTACATCACTTAAGATGCAGATCCAGGTACTTTTTAAAAGAGTTTAGGTCTTTGCCTCCACCATCAACTTAGGCAGCGAATTCCAGACACCTACCACTCCTTGCGTAACAAAGTTCTGCCTCATGTCCCCTCTACACCTACTGCCACTTACCTTGAATCTATGTCCCCTTGTTCTAGAATTATCCTCCAAGGAAACAATTTTATCCCATCCACTCTTACCTCTTCCCCTCGTGAATTTGTACACCTCTATCAAGTCACCCCTCAATTTTCTTTGTCCCGAGGAAAATAACCCCAACCTGTCCAATCCCTCCTCATAGTTACACTTTTCTAGCCCTGGCAGCATTCTTGTAAACTTCTCCTGTCATCTCATCAAAGTAGCTCTGTCAAATCCCATTTAATAATAATTAGAACATATTGCTGTGACTTTGATAATTATGCTATATAAATACAAGTTACGATTATTGGTGAATTCAGTTTCAGAAGCCACAGTCCACATTTTTAATTGTTATCCATTGGAAAGCAAAAGTGTTGAAACATCCCACTCCACATGAAAACATTTAACAAACGACTCAAAAACGAATCTGCTACGAGTTCCTGGAAACAGCTACAGAAAAATCAAAACTGTCCACTTTAGGATTCGGATTATCCAGAAATCAACCACTGGCAGGTATCGCATTAACTGATCTCAGCAGCAATGCTGCAATTGTCCACTGTGCTCCTATGGCGAAGAAGGGAATATACAACAAAGACTTGATCACTGCCTAGAAAGCCTGCTGAAAATACATGCAGTCTTTGGATCATGACTGCCATATTTATGTAGCCTTTGACCTTGTCATGGCTCACATACAAACAGAGGTCACTGGGGAAGCCACCAAGAGGGATGACTGGCAACTTTGGATTCAAACCCCCAGAAATAGTCAACACCTTGAGGAGATAGGAAAATAAAGAAAAACCTGGAGATGTCTTAAAATGTTTTTTCAATCAACTAAATCAACAGGCCCTTAAAGAGTGGAAACAATTGCCAGTTAAAGTGTTCAGAGGACCATGCATATACACATATTGTAATCAAAAATGAAGCAAGGCTTTTGTGAAGCAGAGGGTGAAAATGAAGAGAAAGTCGATACATTGAACCAAGAAAACAGTAACAAGCAAAAAAGCAAAACCAGACTTAAAATTTACCGAACCATTTTTCCCCAACTCTTCGAAATTAAAATAAGCAAAGCCAGCACAAATAAAGTAACTGGAGAATATTCAGCACAGTGTATAGTTACTTAATTACAAAACTGCTACAGACCACAGGCTAGGTTAATGCAACATTTTTACTGACCCACATTTAACTGCTGCGAGCAGTACCACAATATGATTTGTAGTACCAGAAAATGACTCCTGCTAAAGAGTTTCAACTTGCTAAATAAATCATCAAGCATGATTACAGTAACTCTCTTTCTGCTGCAGTACATAATTAGCATTCATTCATAGTTACTTTGCTATCCAAATTACTACAGGACATAAATTGAATACCATAAGGACCCAGTGTGGTACCATATCTAAACAAATCATTCAACTGGTCCCTTGCAAATACATTTCTCGTATGTTATACAGTCAGGTCACCCACTGTTGATGTATGATTTTACATCACGATCTGTGTTCTATTTTCCCTGCTCAATGATTAAAATTGGTGTCAATTATCTTGCGGCAAAATCCACCTGATTTCCTGTACTGTAAACATATTTCAGGACGGTGCAAAGAAACTTCTCTTCAATCTTCTATTTGCAACTGCACATTTCTTTTGAGAAACAATGAAAATTAAGAGTCTCTGCATTAATCCTATTTAAATAGTGCATGTCCCAATCAATGCATCATATGACACCCCACTCTGTGGTGTACCATTTGTCTCGCCTTTCATCACAGGATTGTTATGGTGCAGAAGGAGATCATTCGGCCCACTGTGCCTGCACTGGCTCTCCAAATGAGCATGATGACCCACTGCCAGTCTCCTACCTTTTCCCCTTATCCCTGCACATTGTTTCCATTCAATTCATCATCTAATGCCCTCTTGAACACCTCAATTGGATCTGACTCCAGCAGACTTCCAGGCAATGCATTCCAGATCTGAGCCACTCACTGTGTTAATCATATATAAACGTATCAGACCAACAGAAAAGTAGTTATGCTTTGTCCATTTTTAAGAAATTTCCCTTCGTGTTTTTACACTGAAAATAGCTGCAGCCTTCAAGTCATATCGTGTGGGGTCATTTTCATTGAATATTGAAGGAGAAATCATGCCATTTAAATTAGATTTTAACACATATTCAGTGCTTAACTGAAACAATGCCCCTGTGATACAATCTGTCTGCAGCCACAATATAAAATGTATTCCTGTAATTCCAACACAAGGCTAATTCTAATAGTAAAAATGGTCCAGGACTTAATGATAAACATTTCAATGTTGAAAGTAGGATTAGGCCAATGAAATCATTAAATTAGAAACAAACTGATCTAGAAATAGATTTCATCCGTGTCTTCTCAATATCATATACTCAATATTATGGCACATCTTACAAACTGATTCCAGAACAGGGTACTAAATGCAGAGTAAAAAGTTCAATGAGCCTCACATCAACTTGGGCTACTGGGAGTATGACTATTTCCAGGGGGTGGTCTCTGACCACTTAGGCCTCACACGAGCCACAGGGATAATTGCTACATGATCTTTAGGAAGAGCGCAGGTGGTCCACTAGACTGGACTGAGGTTAATACTAGTAAAGAGCCAACAAATCTTTGCTTTTTTTTGCGTCATTGGTAATGTAACTTAAATGCTGTTTACCAGAGCACTGCTTATGCGTTTAGGTATAAATGAACAATATTTCTTTCCTGTCTACATGGAGATAGTGCAAACCTGGAAACGGCTGAGAACGCTAATACTCTAACCGTGCATTGCCATCTCATAACACTGCAAAATAGATACCTGGAGTATATAGGCAACATTAAAACATCTGCACGTTGGAAACTTAGGAACTATGGAAGCAATTCTATCATCCGCTATGCTGCTTTTTTAGTAAGAAGTCTCACAACACCAGGTTCAAGTCCAACAGGTTTATTTGATAGCACAAGCCACTAGCTTTCAGAGCGCTGCCTCTTCACAACAGGGCATAAAAAGACACCAACTCAATTTACAAAATAATGGTTGGAATGCGAATCTTTACAGATAATCATGTCTTAAAGGTACAGACAATGTGAGCAGAGAGAGGGTTAAGCACAGGTTAAAGAGATGTGTATTGTCTCCGGCCAGGACAGTTAGGTGAGATTTTGCAAGCCCAGGCATGTTGTGGGGGTTACAGATAGTGTGACATGAACCCAAGATTCCAGTTGATCTGCTTTTTTAGCCCAGTAGGTCGGGAGATTTGAGTGGAGCCCATTTTGCAAACTCCCCACTGGGTGCCACGGCCTCTATGCGTCTCCGGTGGCCAGATTTCCGGTACAGAGTTGGTGACACTTGGGAGTTGGGGCCTACTGGGGGTGATTTGTGTGGGTCCCGCTGCCACTCTGCACTCAGACAGAGGGAGAGAGGCCAGCAATCAGGGCTGGCCATCGGGGTGGGAGGTGTATAATTCTCCTTTGGGGGGGAGGGGGAGAGATTCAGACATCAAGGCGGATGGCAGAGAGAGTCGGGGGGTTGTGGTTGGGCCCAGACATGTTTGGGGGGCCAAGGGTCGGGCCATGGGGTGGAAGCACGGCCGGCGATGTGGGCATCGAGGGGCTGGACAACGATTGAGCTGACCACCCTCTGGAAGGCCAGCCATGCGGGGCCACTGCGCATGCGCCGATCTGGGTGCTGATAGATCGGTGCGTGCGCAGTGCCCGTTCAACGTTATGCTGCCGCCCTCTCCTGCAGGAATAGGCCCTGCCTACTGGTTTCTGGAGGGAATCACACACACACTCTGCAGTGCACAAAACGTGGAAGGTTCATTTTGACATCCCCGCTGAAAAAGACTAGCCTGATTTACTCCAGTTTTTACATTTTTGTGGGAGAATTGCCCCTTATGACTTGAATATCTAATTGAGCCTAACCTAAACATTCCAAGATAAACAATACCATGCTGAATAAATAAGAGATATTGCTTGAAGGTCTGTTCTAAAGAACACAGAAACAGAGAAGATCGGATTAGGCATAGGTCATTTAGCCCCTCGAGTCTGCTCCACCATTCAACTAGAAAATGGCCAATCTTCTACCTCAACGCCATTTTCTTGCACCATCCCCATACCTCTTGATGTCTTTACTATCCAGGTATGTGTTGATCTCCACCTTGAACATATTCCATGATTGAACCTCCAAACCCCTCTGAGGAACTGATTCCTAAAGATTTACAGCCCTTGATGTTAAAAAAATTCCTCCTCATCTCAGACCTAAATGGCCTGCCCCTTATTCTGAAACTCTATTCCCTGGTTCTGTGACCCTTGCCCCTATCCCTGCCAGGGGAAACATCCTTCTTATATCTGTCAAGTCCTGTAAGAATTTTGTACATTTCACCTCGCATTCTTCTGAGAAAGTATTCAATCTGCAAAATTGTAAAATTCAAGATGGAGAGTTACTGACCATGGGAGAAGACAGCCAAGCAGAGATTGGATCAAGATATTCAAAATCATGAGGAGGTTGGACAGAAGAGATAGGGAGAATCTGTTCCCGCTCATAAAAGGATCAAGAACGAGAGGGCACAGATTAAACACGATTTTCAAAAGAAGCAAATGTGACTTGAGAAAAAAACTTTCATACAGCGAGTGGTTCAAGTCTGGGATGCACTGCCTGGAATTATGGTGGAGGTAGGTTCAATCTAGACATTCAAGAGGGCATTAAATAACTATATGAATAGAAACAATGTTCCAGGGTACGGGGAAAGGGAAGGGGAATGGCACAAAGTCATGATGCTCCTTTGGAGAGACTATGCAGACATGATGGCCAAATGGTCTTCTTTGGTGCTGTAACAATTGTGCGATTCAGTGATTATTAAGCTTTCATTTTGGAGTGGTGCAGGGATTTATTGCAGTCTCAAGAATTCTAACTAATACTTTTACCTGCAGAACTGCGTGATACGTTCTTCCCATAAATCCCAGCCATGCCTGGGACAGCAACATTGATTTATGCCATTCGGAAGGCTGGATAGGTACCTATCAGTAAAAAGATCATTAAGTGAAAAACTAAAATATTGTAATGGCTATATTAGAGATTGAGCAAACAATCAATAATTATTTTGCATATAACTGTAGTTTTTGATAATGTATAAAATATTTATATCTTAATTTCAACCTTCACAATTTCAACTGTAACACAATCTGTTAATGAAGGTCCTGGAACACCAAGAAGAGTGATAATTAAAGTCATTCTTTAAAATTTCCCTCTTCAAATAACTCAAGAAAATGTGGCATATTTTTGTCACATTTCAGCCACTCATTTTCATTAATGAAAAGAGAAAGCATCTCAGGTCTGCTCACATTAGTCCCCAATAGAACATGTTCACATGTTCTACAAAAGACCAAAGTGGTTGTGAAACGCGCACGCGCCCTCTGAAGAAGCTCCCACAAACATCTTGCTTTGGGACTGAACACTTCATAACGCCCGCACATTGGAAGTACTGCAGACAATGCTGATGAAAGCCATTCCATATGTTATTTCCTGGGTGAATGCACTGGTTTCTTTCACCATTTCCTTATGAGTTAAGGCATTAAGTTTTCCCCCTTCCTCCATCTCTCCACCTTATTTCAGAGGCATATAAAAAAGAACAGGATTGCAGTCCACACAAAAAGAACACAAATCTTCCACCAGCATGAAAACAGCAAGCGGATAGTAAGCAGTCATAGGTCCTATTCAAGACAAACAGGATAATATAGACGCAGGGTAACACTAGAACATTTAATATGTGCTCTGTGTAAGTATAAGCAAAGATAACAGACTTGATTGCACAGTTCTACAGAATGTACAGGGACTTGGGGATCATGGGTCCAGAATTTTTAAGGTGGCAAGATATATTGAGAGATATCTGGATCTGGGACTTCATAAATACTGGGGATAAGTACAAAAGCAGGAAAGTTATTCCAATCCCTTCTAGAGCTCTGGTAAGGCCACCACTAGATTGTATCCTGTTCTAGAATTTTGGAAAGACCTGAGGTGCAATGGAGATGTGCCAGAATAGCAGCAGGGATGAGGAATTTTAGCCACAAGGTCAGGTTGGAGAAGTTGAAGCTGTTCTCTTTGGAACAAAGAGGGTTGATTGGAGATTTGATGGAGGTGTACAAGATTATGATAAATCGAGATGAGGTGGACAAAAAGGCTGTTCTAATTACAGCTGATGACACAAGTTTAAGCTTTTGGAGAAGAGATATGGAGGTGTGTGTGTGGGGAGTGGTGTGGCGGGGTGATGTGAGGAAGAATTTCTTTAAATGCACAGAGTGGTAATGACCTAGAAGTCATTGCCTACAAGGGTTGTGGAAGCAGAGATAATCAATAACTTGTGGATTTATTTGTGTAATTTGTGTAGTGAGCGAGCACTATAAGGCAACCGAGAGCTAAACTGCAAGGTTGTCACTGTAAACTTCCAGCAAATTAGAACTGCCCATTGAACCCTCAGAAGGAGGCTCACTAAAGAAAAGGATGTGGAGACACTGGCATTGGACTGGGGTGCGCACAGTAAGAAGTTTCACAACACCAGGTTAAAATCCAACAGGTTTATTTGGAATCACGAGCTTTCGGAGCGTTGCTCCTTCATCAGGCAAGTGGAGAATTGGGTTCACAAACACGGCATATGTAGACAGACTCCACTGCAAGATAATGGTTGGAATGCAAGTCTTTACTGGTAATCAAGTCTTTGCAGGTACAGATAATGCGAGCGGAGAGGGGGATAACAACAGGTTAAAGAGGTGTGAATTGTCTCAAGCCAGGACAGTAGAAAAAAATACCACTGCAGGGAAGTCCACTGTCAACTTGTCAGACTACGCCACTCACTTGATGAAGGAGCAGTGCTCCAAAAGCTCGTGATTCCAAATAAACCTGTTAGACATTAATCTGGTGTTGTGAGACTTCTTACTGTGTACATCAGGGATGAGGATGCAAAGGTAGGGATGTCAAAAGAGATGGTTTCTTGCGGAGGAGAGAAGCCTTTATTTTTATTCACTCTTGAGTATGATCCTGGACAGCAGAAGGGAGAGGCAATATCCAGGAGATCATTAGACTAGATGGAGTACTGGATGACTAGACAGCTCATGCTGGAAGGAAGCTTACGCTGACCACCCCTGGACCCGAGGTGGTGCTGGTGATACTGCTGTGGGGATAATATTAAGAAAATATGAGAGATGGAAATAAGACAGCATTTGAAAAAATTGCTGGAGGTGGCACCATCTCAGCTAATTGGCTACCAGAGATGGGGAAGTTCTGAGTGGAAGCATATGCTGGTCAAAGAGTAGGGACTATTCAATCTGCTTTACACTGCTTTATCAAATCTTTTGAAATCCTTATGAAAATAGAGAAATATTATTTTGATCAAGTTCAAATGAGGCCTGGAAGGCAATCCAGAAGGAGGGCAGCAGTGGACGTGGCCCATGTTAAATTGGTCACACAGGCTAGAATTTTCAGGATGGTAGGAGCTTGGCCGCCACCATCCTAAGGCATTCCAACAGGCCCAAGACCATTACACGCTCTAACGAGCATTGATTGGGAGAAGGAAGGACTTCTGTCCATCAGATTGGCCAGCATTTCCAGTCATTCTAGGAACAGCGCTCCAATAGCCAGAAGAGGCATTGCAGGGAGCTGCCAAGAACGAGGTGCCGGAACTAGGAGGGGAGGGGTCAAGGTAAAGGTGGATGTTGAGAAGGTCTGAGGGGTTGCAAGGAGGGATGAGGGATGGGGGATGGGGGGGTGGGTAAGGAGGACCAGAGATTTCTCATGGCAGCACCCTCCACCCCGAGATCGAACTTCGTTCAATTTCAACTTTCCCCTCCATGATCTGTCATCCACTGACTAGCTTAAACACTGAGGCCCTTAACTGATTACATCATGGCCTTAACTGGGACAAGAGTGGGTTTCTCCTCAATGGTCCCATCTACCTCCACACAAAATTGCAACCAACTCAGGGTGGGTGGAATCCCGTCCTTGCAATTTTACGCTCCACCCACCATTTCAGAATGGTGTTAAAATGTGCTGTCCTCTGGGATCCAGGCCTTGACCTTAGTCTGGACCCCAAGAGTTTCCACATCCACCTGTTGTTAAGGAGGCACAAATGATTGACCACACATCAAGCAGCATTGAAAGTCTGGGCTGCAGCAACTCTGACATGTAGAGAGTTCTACTGGCTAATAGGCAATCACCTGTGAAAAATACACTCAATCAGGTGCAAATGCAATACTTTTTGAATATATACTTCACGAATGACACAAAAACTTACCTCATGGATAAGGGCCGCAAGCATCTGCTGATAGCTACGGCCTCGACTCACAAGGAAGCGATTAATAGGTTTGCCATCTTTATCTGTCTGAACATGTAGATCATAACAAAGCAACAAACCAGCTGCAAGAAAACAGTAAAATCTTTAACCAGATACTAACTTTTAGGAGACATAAAGGAAAGTTAACTGCAACCATATTGCATCTTAATTAGCCAAATAGTGAGGAAGCTATCGGTGAGTTATTTCATTATTTATTTTTATTAGTATCACAAGCTTACATTAACGCTGCAATGTCAACAGAACAAAGGGGATAGTCATTGACTACAAGTAGTGCAATGAAGGACATGTCCCTATCTACATCAATGGGGCCGAAGCACAAATCATTGAGAGCTTTAAGTTTCTAGGTGTTCAGATCACCAACAACCTGTCCTGGTTCCTCCATGCCACTCTAGTTAAGAAAACCCACCAATGCCTCCACTTTCTCAGGAGGCTAAGGAAATTTGGCATGTCCGCTACAACTCTCACCAACTTTTACAGATGCACCACAGAAAGCATTCTTTCAGGTTGTATCATAGCTTGGTACGGCTCCTGCTCTATCCAAGATCGCAAGAAAATACAGAGAATGAAGCCAAGTCCATCACTCAAACCAGCCTCGCATCCATTGATTCTGTCCATATTTCCAGCTGCCTTTAAAAAGCAGCCAGCATTATCAAGGACCCCACGCGCCCCAGACATTGTCTCTTCCACCTTCTTCATTTGGGAAAAAAATACAAAAGTCTAAGAACACGTACCGACCGACTCAAAAACAGCTTCTTCCCTTCTGCCATCAGACTTTTGAATGGGCCTATCTCGCATTACGTTGAACTTTTTCTACACCCTAGCTATGACTGTAACATTACATTCTGCACTCTTTCATTTCCTTTTCTATGTACCGTTTGCTTTGTCTGTACAGTGTGCAAGAAACAATACTTTCACTGCATACTAATACATGTGACAATAACAAATTAAATCAAATCAAGTACTTCACCTAACTGAAAGCAGACATATGTGTCTCAACCACTGAATATGGTAGCAAATTCTACATGTTCAACATTCTTGTGAATGCTTATTGAATTTATTAGTGGTTCTCCTGTACTTATAACTCTAGGTTTGGACGCGCATACAAGTGTAAACATCCTCCCTATGCCTACCCAATGAGGCCCTTCATAATGTCAAGGAATTCAATCCAGTCACCCTTTCAACTGTCTCTTTTCTACAGAAAAGGGCCGTAAGCCTCATCAGTCTTTTCTGATGGTTTCACTTTTCCCAATGTTTCTGTGTGCTATTTACAATATGCAGGTCAGAACTGTGCACAGTATTCTAACTGTGGTCTAACCAAAGTTCCATAAAGTTTAACATAATTTCCCTGCTTTTGAAATATATTTTCCGCAAAATGAATCCCAATGCTTTGTCTACCATGTTCATGGCTTTATTAACCTGCATCACTACTTTGTGATTTGAGATTCTTGCGATCCCTTTGCACCTCTATCCTATAGAGGGTCTTATTTTCTAATGAGTATGTGGTCTCCTTATTCCTCGAGCTGAATGTAACAATTCTCCCTCATCTCTACTGATATTTGTCATTTATATGCCCATTCTGCAAGTTTGCTAATGGTGTCTTATATTTTGTTGCAACCTCAAATATTAACTATACCCTCAATCTATTTAGACTCACCCACACATATTGATAATACATGTCTGATTTCTAAGTTCTTATCACTCATATAGATGGTAAGCAGTAATAGTCACTGCATCAATCCCTGTGGAATGCCATATGTCATCTTCCAGCAGCTTCAGTAAATACACGTAATATATATCAATACATGTCCCTACTATAAGTTTTCTGTTTCATAGACAATTAGCCAAGTCTTCCACTGCTTGTCCTCTGGCTGCACATGCTCTGACAGTCATGACAGTGTGAAATACATTACTTTTGAAAGTCCATATATTCCACATCCACTGCATTATCATTGCCTATTTTCTGTTACTCTTCAAATAATTCACAATGGTTGGTCATGTCTGATTTTGCCTTTTGAAATTCATGCTGATTTTTCTTCATTATATATTTTCAGCTTCTAGATATTTTTCTCTTCCATTGTGATTCCTACCACTGATGCTAAGCTAACTAATGAATAGTACCCTGTATTTATTCCATCTCCCTTTCTGATACAGTAATAACATCAGCTGTCTGCAGTCCTCTGGTACTACCCGTTCTATTAATATATACATATGCTATCATGCCTGCTATTTTTTCCATTTCTGACTGCAACTGCTATACTAAACTGCACCCTCACCATCTTTGATGCAGTAGTATTCAATAAAATCATCGGTCTCTCTCAATCAGGCCACTCCCCTGGTACACCCCTCCTCTCTGCTCCTTAAAGCCCCCAGATGGAAAGTTGAAAAATTGTGGACAATTGATCAAATGCTACTCCAGGTGCCACTGGTCCTGTTCTCATTTACTGAAACTATTCATAATTCCACAATCATCCTGGAATGCAAAGATAACCCTTGGGTTCTTTTTTCCTACTGGAAGCTGTCTCCTTCAATCCCATCCACTCCTTAACCCTCACGTTCAACAATAAGTACAAGAAGCTCATCGACTTCTTTGCCACTAAGATTGAAAGCAACCCAACAGCTAACTCTGCCACCTTCCTCCCTTCCACAAGCCCACAGGATCAAACTTACTCAAAGGTTCTCCCTTGCCCTAGCACTGAACTTAGTTTTACTATTCCCCTTCAAGATCATCTTGCCATGAGACCCAACTGCTTTCTTTACAATATTCCAACTAATTGCTGACCACCCAGCGTCCCCACCTATTCCCCATGTGACCATATTGTTCCATGGCTCACGCTCTTCAGGTGCTGCTCCTCCTTTAAATCACCTCTCTCATCAAAAGAGCAATAATGCTTGACTACACCTACAATGCAAACCACTACCCCAACTCTAAGCTCCCTTTACTCTCCAAAATCTTTAAATAGATTGTCACCTCCCAAATCCTTGTCGAACTTTCCCAGAACACGATGTATGAATTTCTCCAGTCAGGTTTTCATCTGTACCGAAACAGCTTTTAACAAAGCTACAAATGACATTCTGTGTGACTGTGATAGACATAAACTTTTCCTCCTCATCCTGTCAGCAGCTTTTCACATGGTTGGCTGCACCATCCTCTTTCAATGGCTCTCCACTGTCACCCAGCTAGGTGGGGCTGTACTGACCTGGTTCCATTCTTATCTAACTGTTTCCAGAATATCACTTGCGATAACTTCTTTTCCTGCTCCTGCGCTATTACTTTTGGTGTCCCGGAAGGATCTCTCTTTGACCCTCTCCTACTTCTCACCTCCATGCTACCCCTTGATGACATCATCTGAAAGCACAATGTTGGTTTCCACATGTATGCTGATGACCGCCAACTCTACCTCATCCCCACCTCTCTCAACTCTTCCACTGCTGCTAAGTTGTCCAATTGTTTACCCAACATCCAGTACTGAATAGCATTTCCTCCAATTAAATATCGGGAAGACTGAAGCCATTGTTTTCAGACGCTGCTCCAAACTCCATTCTCTAGCTACCAACTCGCTCTCTCCAGCAACTGTCTGAGACAAAGCCTTGGTATTATATTTGATCCTACGATGAGCTTCCAGTCACATATTTGCACCACCACTAAGACCACTTGTCCAGATCTCCATAACATTTCCCATTTTTTCCCCCATCCCAGCCCATCTGTTGATGGAATCTTAACTCTTGTTACTCTAGACTTAACAATTCCAATGCATTTTTGGCTGATCTATCACATTCCATACCCCCACCCAACCCTACCTGTAAACATGAAGTCATCCAAAACTCTGCTGCCTATGTCTTAACATGCGCAAAGTCATGTTTACCCATCAATCCCTGCACACTGACCAAATTGGCATTTAGTCAAGCAACATCAACATTTTGAAATTCTCATCATTGTTTCACATTTCGCCACAACCTCATTATATTATCTCCTCCAGCACCACAGCATTCTGAGATAGCTGTGCTCCTCGAATTCTGGCCTGTCGTGCATTCATTATTTCATTCATTCCACCGTTAAAGTTAAAGTTTATTTATTAGTCACAAGTAGGCTTACATTAACACTACAACGAAGTTACTGTGAAAATCCCCTGGTTGCCACACACCGACACCTGTTCGGGTACACTAAGGGAGAATTTAGCATGGACAGTGTGCCTAATGAGCACACCTTTCAGATTGTGGGAGGAAATTGGAACACCGGAGGTGTCCCAGTGACGTGGTAACACAGCACTGCTGTCTCACAGTGATTGGTGCTGCTGCTTCACAGCGTCAGGGACCCACGTTTGACTCCAGGCTTGGGTCATGGTCTGCGCAGAGTCTGCACATTCTACCTGTGTCTGCGTGGGTTTTCTCCGGGCTTTCCAGTTTTCTTCCACAGTCCAAACAATGTGCTGGTTAGGTGCACTGGCCATGCTAAATTCTCCTTCAGTGTACCCAAACATGCACCGGAGTGCGGTGACTAGGGGATTTTCACAGTAATTTCACTGCAGTGTTAATGTAAGCCTACTGGTGACACTAATAAATAAACTTTAAAATTTTAAGAGGCTTTATCTACTTTTAAAGGGCAACTTTCTATTATCAGTTGTAGTTTTTATTAGATTACATGGACATACGTAAAATAGCACTGCCATGGTTAAACTGGTTTGATCTGTGAAACATCTGGGAATACAGATAAGGTGACAGCATTGCCCAAACGCTTTGTCAAAAAGATTGATCACTAATTCACCTGCCAAGCCAGACTTCAGTCCAGGTTGTTTGTTCTTCTCATATGTCTTGAGCATGAAGTTAGGAATCCCTGCTACAGTCTTCCCTTGGTCAGAGCGTACAGTTCCGCCTCGAAGTGCTGAATGATACACCCCACGGGGCATCGCAGTTAATTCTTGGGTCACAAGGGATGACAAAAACTCTTCAAAAGCTGCAAGGAAAAGGTCAAAGAACTACTACTTCTGGCTGTCAGGATGGACAAAATTAGTAACTGCAAGTTCAAATTTAAATAGCATGGTCAAGACAATTGCTCCCATGTGTTATCTTGACTTTAGATTCACCTCTACCTAAACCTTTATTCAGGAAGCTACCAGTAAGCAATGTCAGATGGTCCGTTGAGGAGACAAATGCGTTTAACTCTTTCCTCCTCAGTGATTAATTACAATGTTGCCAACACTCACCTCAGGACACACAACCCATATCAGACACAGAAAAGAATGACTGCAGTCTGCCTTCCAAAGTAGCCAAGATGCAATTTAGTCATAAATTTTATTCAAAATTAAAGCCAACTATGACGAAAATTAAAACCATAAGTTCAGATCCAAGGATGTGAAAGGAAATTCCTTGCACTGTTTTATTGTCAGATTATTAAGTAAAGCAGAAAGGTACATGAACCAAGCACGTCACAAAAATTGGCAGACCTACTGGTGTAAATCAGCCAAACCATTTATTTGCTGCAAACTTTACTTATGGTCACAATAATTGACATTTGATCAGAATATTTATTTAATAAAAAGGCAATTTGCATTTAACATTACTTCAGGCTTTTAAAATACAAAAAAAAACTTGAAATGCAAGTCCTGTAAAGAGAGAGGGATCCCCAATTAAAACTTAAAGGTGCTTTTTGAGTAATTGATCAACATTTGTGCTAAGGGTACTTCATGATTCAAAGATGAGACGCAATCTTGGGTCTCTCAAGCCGAATAACCACATGCATTAAAATAAATGATGATGATTCTACTATTCCCCATAGGATGAGCAATGGGCCATTTAGCTGTTCAAACCTGTTTCACCATTCAATGATATCGTGGCTGACCTGTGATCTATCTCCATATACCCCAAGTTCCTCAATACCACTGGTTAACAAAAATCTATCCGAGGCATAAAATTGACAATTGACCAAGTATTAAACGCTGCTTTGCAGAAGAGAGTTACAAGCCTCTGTCACTGTGTGTGGATATGTTTCCTAATTTCCCTCCTGAAAGGTCTGGTTCTCATTTCCAGACTATGCCTCTTCAGCAACCAGTGGAAATATATGTACCCCACCCACCAGTTCCTCTTCAAAACTATGATCTTAATCTTCTAAAGTCCAGAAAACAGAACATAAGTTTTTGTAGTATCTGTTCACAGTTTGGGGTCTAGTAAATTGACGTTGCACTCCCTCACAGGCCAATATATGCTTCCTAAAAGTGAAGTTTATTCATTCGCCACAAGCAGGCTTACATTCACTCTGCAATGAAGTTACTGTGAAAAATCCCCTAATCGCCACATTCCAGCTCCTGCTCGAGTTCACTAAGGGAGAGTTTAGCATGGCCAATATGCCTAACCAGCACATCTCTGGACTGTGGGAGAACACCGGAGCACCCGGAGGAAACCCATGCAGACACACAGAGAACATGCAAACTCCACACAGACAGTAACCCAAGCCAGGAATCGAACCCGGAACTCTGGAGTTGGGAGGCAACATTGTGCCACCCCAGTGTGGTGCCTGGAATTGAATACAATAATCTAGTTGTGGTATAACCAGGGCTTTATATAGCTGTGACATAATTCCACTATCTTCGTATTCCAGTCCTACAGACATAGATCCCACATTTCCTGGCATTAGGATTGGTGTAGAGGCTGAAATGAGGCTGGCATCACTTGTACACTTTCTGGTACTGTCCTCGAATACAATCATTTTTGGAAATGTTCTAGGCCATTTTCAAAGGTCATGCCCAGCACTTGGATCCCCTAAATTGCACTCTTTTATCTGTGGATTTGAGGGTGTCCTCAGGTGGCTGATTAGCAACATTTTCATTCTTAGTGGCAGTAAGATGCACCAATCCTGCAGTGGCAAAGCCCCAATACAGACATGAATACAACAATAATAGTGTAGGCTGTGGTACAGAGAGCCCCCAAGGGATCAGTAGCGTTTCATGAGTTATTAATGTTCAGAAGCCTCAAAAGCTTATCCACCACAATCAATGTTTTAAACCTAATTTCTTTTTAATTATTGCTTTTCAATGACAAATCAACGTTGTTGATTAATTTTGGAATGGAACAGTTAGCAGGCACAGAACATACCTGAGAACACAGGAAGAGGAGTCATTAAAAGCAGCTTCATGTAAGAAGCACCTGGGACTGAAAGATCTTCTTCTTTCTCCTCTCCTTCTTCCATCTCATCGTCTTCATCATCAGTTTTTCTTTCTGGCCTTACCTAGACAGAAAATACAACATTGTTTCACCACCAACCAGTCGCTCATTTCCAAATTATAAACTGGACAGTACAGACAGATATATTTCCAGTGTTCTATCTAGCAACTTGATCAAACATTTCCACATGGTTACTCTTCTTCATCTTTACTCAATAGCTCATCCAAGCAAAGAAAAGAGGAAGGGTCCAATTAAAAACAGAATATAAAGATAATATTTAAAGAACACAGAAGTCCTATTAATAGCTCAGCAGTTATTTCTGGAGCTGATGTGCTTTCACTGCCTTGCATCAGAGACTGGTGTTTCTCGACTACTGCTTAAAATATCTTTGAAAATGTTAGGTCTAACTTTTTAGTCATCTTAAGGTGGGATCACTTTGAGAAGATAATGGGGGCCCCTGGTGCAGTCAGCAGTAGAATACTGACGAGGAAGCAAGGACCAAATGCACAAACTTTTCTGTGAACTTGACCACGTCCTGGCTTCATCCTGATGGAATTGCACCTGACTCAAAGCTATTAAGTGTGACAAAATTTCTGGGAGGCCAACTTTGGGCCTCATTGAATGATTATGAAGCTGTTGAATTACTGTAAAAACCCAAATGGTTCACTAATATGGGTGGCACAGTGGCAAGCACTGCTGCCTCACAGTGCCAGGGGCCTGGGTTCAATTCCGGCCTCGGGTCACTGTTTGGTGGAGATTGCACATTCTCCCTGTGTCTGTGTGGGTTTCCTCCGGGTGCTCCAGTGTCCCCTCAGACTCCAAAGGTGTGCGGGTTACGTTGATCGGCCAAGCTAAATTGACCCTAGTGTCAGGGGGATTAGCAGGGTAAATATGTGGGGTTATGGGACTAGGGCTTGGGTGGGTTTGTGGTCGGTGCACTCGATGGGCTGAATGGCCTCCTTCTGCAATGTAGGAATTGCATTTTATAATGTCCTTTAGGGAAGGAACCATGCTACCCTGACCCAGTTTGGCCTTTATGTTACCCCAGTCCCACCATTCAGTTGCCCTCTCAAGTGGCAGTACAGGACACTTGCTGTTCAAGAATTCTGACCACCACCTTTGTGAGCAACTGGAGTTGGGTATCAAACCACAATTGCACGTACCAAGAATCTGTTCTACTATAATGAAGGCAAAATACTGCGGATGCTGGAGTTGTCAGAGCTGCGAAGAACCATCCAGATTCGAAACATTAGCTCTATTCTCTCTCCACAGATGCTATCAGACCTGCAGAGATTTTCTGTATTTGTTCTATTATACTTTGGTATCTGCACACACGAGCCACTTTTGACCCAATCACATCTTCTGCCTAAAGCTAATTCCACCAGAATAATGCTTGCAATTTATAACGGTTATAATTCTGACAGATCCCATTCACACTCCAGATTTGTGACTTCAACACTTGAACTACCCCACCTTCCTTCAAGGCTCATTTCCAATTATGTCAAGTGTTTCTCTGAAGCAAAGAAAGGTCAGGCTATCAAGAAGTGACTTATGCCCTGATTCAGAAGGGAGAAACTTCTTGGTAGAAGTGAGAAAAAAGCTGGAACTTTTAAATCAATGGGAGCAGAGTTGAAGTAAAGCAAAATCTGTATTTTAAACTGAAGGTAATAACATAGAAAACCAAAACTTAAATAATAATGTGATGAACTTCCTTTAAGTCCTCAGTCTCTCCCACCTTGGAGCCTTCTCCAGGATTAAAATCCCTCCTCCATCTTACAATTCTGTGCTTCTGCCTTTTAAAAATCCTCCACAATTTTTGCCTCATATTGACAGCTGGGCAATCAGTTGCTCAATCCTTAAACTCTAGAATGTCCTCCCTAAATCTTTTCACCTCTCTATTGCCCTTTCCATCTCTGAAGTCCCCATCTTCTTGATCACATTTTCAGTTAATTCTCACACTGTTCGTTCCTTTTTTCCTACCTTTTCCCTCTATAAAAAT
This sequence comes from Carcharhinus amblyrhynchos, assembly GCF_965287045.1. Lineage (NCBI taxonomy): Eukaryota > Metazoa > Chordata > Chondrichthyes > Carcharhiniformes > Carcharhinidae > Carcharhinus > Carcharhinus amblyrhynchos. The sequence continues at coordinate 38,550,084 of NC_137328.1, read as the reverse complement.
TTATTTATTAATCATAAGTAGACTCACATTAACACTGCAATGAAGTTATGTGAAATTCCCCTAGTCGCCACACTCCGGCGCCTGTTTGGGTCAATGCACCCAACCAGCATATCTTTCAGACTGTGGGAGGAGACCGGAGCACCAGGAGGAAATCCACACAGACACAGGGAGAACAAACTCCACACAGATAGTGACCAAAGCCAGGAATCAAAGCCAGATCCCTGGCGCTGTGAGGCAGCAGTATTAACCATTGTGCCACTCCTGTACCTTCAATCAATTTTCTGTGTAAAGTGACAGAGAGCAAAAATAATTGTTCTTTTTGCTGGATATATCCAGACTTCAAAGGATGTTAATTAAGAACAAAGCCTGAATTAGTACTCCTATTATTTTCCCCCATAATGTTAACATTTTGTCCCTAACCTGTCCTCTTCAATGATACATGAGAAATGAATATACTAACAACTCATCTTAAGTCAGTGTCTTCAATATCAAAGACAAAATCATTTACTCAAAATGAACTTGCAGATATACCACTGGCACTAAGACAGCAGTTTAACTAAACAACTACCCCTGTGCTTTCATCCTTCAGTCACATTATTTAACTTAACTATTGGTAGAACATTTACAAAGGCTGAATACAAAGGAAAGTCTCAAAGAGTGGCTCATTTTATTATTTTACAGATACCTGGTAGACTGTCATCTAACTGCCTTTTTAGCCAGGGAGTAGAGTGAAGGGGACTGAAGAACTGAACAGCTGAAATTTGCCGACAACAAAGCAAACGAAAATAAAGCAGGTATCACAAAGTAACTGGATACGATTTGACAACATGCCATTCCTTGGGGCTGCACGTTATACAGCGGCAATGGCCCTGCTCACTGCCTGGAATGTCATGGCTGAGCCTGCCTTCTCTAGTCCAAGAAGCCACTACCAGATTTTACGATTGTCAGAGAGTTCATTGATGAGACCTTGGCTTTCGCCCCCTTGGAGGGTGTCCCACCTCCACCAATTAGATGAATGGCAGTTCTCTAGCCTCAGCAGTGCCATCCAGACAAATGGCCACCAGTGGGACTACACCCAGTCCCCAGATAGGAGCATTGCTGGAGGCCAGGCTTCATAGTTAATTGGGGCAGTCAGGACCAGGGTCAGTCAGGTATTCGAGAAGCTTGGGGAAAGGGAGGATTGCTTCAAATAAGGACAACCTTTTCTGCTGGGGAGGGGAGTGAATGGCTCCATTGGGTATAGGAAGGAAAGCCCACCTAATTAAGCCCACAGACAGGTCGTCAGAGTTTACCTAGTTGTGTGGGGGCTCCCCATTGCTGGTAAAATACCAGTGGCAATAGAAGGAAACCCTCAAGTGATCAGTAATTGCCTACTTAGCCTCAACTGACACAGGCGATGACCCCCCCACACCCTCCCCTCCACCCTCACCCCAATGCCTAGCACAGCCCTCCCGGGGGACCTGGAGTTCCTGCCCTAATTTCAGGAGTATAATCCTCTGATACAAATAAAAATATATCCTTTTATTCTAATTCCAAATAAGCAAGTGTGCAATTTGCTATTTTAGATCCATATTTTATATATCAATTTAAGGTTGTGTGGAAAGCTTATGGAATGCTAGCCTTTATAGGAAGGGGTATAGAGTATAGGAGCTGCCGTCTAATGCTTCAGTTGTACAGAACGTTGGTTAGACCGCATTTGGAGTACTGCGTCCAGTTCTGGTCACCTTACTACCGGAAGGATGTGGAGACTCTGGAGAGAGTGCAGAGGAGGTTTACCAGGATGTTGCCTGGCATGGAAGGACTGAGTTACGAGGAAAGGTTGGAGAAACTGGGACTCTTCTCCTTGGAAAGACGGAGATTAAGGGGGGGACATGATAGAGGTACATAAAATACTGAAGGGAATAGATAGAGTCAATAGTGGTAGGCTGTTCCCTAGATTGGGGACAATTACGAGAGGTCAAGATCTAAGGGAGAGGGGGGAGAAGTATAATTTGGATATGAGAGGAAGGTTCTTCACGCAGAGGGTCGTGGGGGTATGGAACGCGCTACCAAGTAGGGTGGTGGAGGCAGGCACGTTGGACTTGTTTAAGGTTTACTTAGATAGACACATGAGCGAAACAAGGATGGAGGGTTATAGTACAGGATATTAAATAGGGTCAGAGCCTCGGGACGACACCGGAAATGTAGAGTTACATGTTAATGTTTTGTCTTTTTATTCCGCAGGTGTCGGTCCACCTTGTTGTCAAACGAGGGGCATGCACACGGTGGGTCATGCGTGGGCTGCTCTTGGAGGTTCCGGGAGTGGCCTAGTACTTCATGTTGCTGTGTGTGCTTAATCCTGGACTGGTAGACGGGCACCGCAACAGCTCGGTGACTATCACTGCTAGCTGTGCAGATACATGGATTTGGGCCTGTGTCTGTGGGAGTTTGCGCATTCTCCCTGTGGCTGCGTGGGTTTCCTCCGGGCGCTCCGGTTTCCTCCCACACCCAAAAGATGTGCTCTTAGGCTGATTGGTTTACCAAATTGACACTATTCTCCCCTGAATCTGGCTAAGTTAGGGGTTCCACTCAAATACACACAGGGCAGGGTAGGTGTAGGAGGATGAGGCGGCACGGGCTCGTTGGGCCGAAGGGCCTGTTTCCCGTGCTGGGTTGTTCTTTGTTCTAATTTCAATGTGTATTTGGGTAACTTGCATAAAACACTTTTAAAAACATTGCAGCATTTCCTTCCACCTTTACCTTAGTTTGATTAGCGAGCAGCACTAATAATCCGGGAGTTAGAACAGAATGATCCCCCGGACGACAATCACGATTTTAATATCTGAACAGGTTCACAGCCTTACTTTGATATAGTCTGTTTTCTAAGAATTTCTTTTATCATGCATTCACATGAAACACTTGAGACAGCAAGGCAGCTCAGCCAAGTCCAGTTGCATTACAAACTGCTGAACATTTATCACTGACCACTTAGGACAGAACCCACACAATTAATTAAGTGCCTACTATTGAAACGTTTTTATCACTCGGTCACTTTTGTTCCTTTTTCAGACTTTGGCGCTACCTGACGAAGAAATCTAATGATCCAGAAAGTTTACAGGGAAGTCATCTGGTATCAGCTGAAACAAAACCTATCACTTGGGAAAGAAACCATTTCTCAACAACACGATACAGAAGCAACTTCCTTTGCCACTGCTTCCAAGAATTACGATAGCCTTGTGAAGGGGTCAGAAACGAAATCATCATCTTCCATCATTCATTAAATAACAAATCATTGCCGTGGAGCATGGACAGGACCTGTTTTCCAAACAGTCACCACAATGATAATAATCTTGTTTAAATACCACTTCAAAAGTTACTAAGGTTCCCTCAGCTTTAGGGTTCATAAGGTTGCAAACTATACTGATGTTCAGCAGAAGCGCAAGATGCCAGGTTTTGTCTGTGATCGCACCCCACCCCGCCCCAATCATCATCATTACAATTCTAACAGTGCTACCTCCAACTAGCAAACAGATGAGGGAGGGAAAAAAAATTAACAGCCAGGTTGCTACGAACCAGCCCGAGAACTGTGCGTTTGCTGAGTAAGAGAAAAAGATGTGGCACTGAGAAACTTACAGAAGTATAATGCAAAAAATAGGAATTATAAAAAGCAAAACAAATTTAAAATTTAACTTTTCACTTCACAACCAACAAAACAAAAGATAGAAAGGAAAATTCTTGCATTTATTATAGCATCTTGAACTGCACAGGGCACCCCAAAACATTTCACAGTGGTAATGAAAGGTGCTGTTTAAATATAAATCCTTCTTTTTTCAAAATTCACAGCAAAAGAAGCATCGCATTCTTTTTCAAGTGTTACAATGGAGTATTGTAAGAAGGGTAAAGGTAATTTACTCAGAGGATCTTCTCCATTCACTAAATGTTACTTAGTGTTCATAGGAACACAACCAACTTGGATACATCACACAAGTAAACAAAATTTGAAGCACAGAATCAGGCTATTTGGCACAACTGGTCTATACCAGTGCTTATACTCCTCATTTAACTGTATCCACAAATCTGTTTATTCCTTTCTTCATGTTTTTCTCTAGCTCTCCCTTAAATGAATCAATGCTTTTTGCCTCTACTACTCCCAATGATAAGAAGTTCCACACGCTCTACATTAAGAAACTTCTCTTGAATCCCATATTGGATGTATTGACTATCTTATATACATCATTGTAGCCTCAGGACATCACTACAGGAGTTTCACAGGGTGGTGTCCCATTTCCAATTTCAGTTGCTTCATCAACGACCACCCTGCCATCATAAGGTCACAAGTGGTGGTGTTCGTGGATGACTTCACAATGTTCAGCAACAGTCACAGCTCCACAGATGCTGGAGCAGCCTGTTTCTGCATGCAGCAACACCTGGACAACATTTAGGCTTGGGTTGATAGGTGGCAAGTTTCACCACACAAGTGCCAGGCAATGAGTATCACCAACAATGAAGAATCTCACCATCTCCCCTCTTCATTCAATGGCATCAGCATTGCTGAATCCCTTCTATAAACGTGGTTACTCATTCAGAAGAATGAGGGGTGATCCTATTGAAACATACAAGGTCCTGAGGGAACTTGCCAGGTGGATGCTTCCCCTTGTGAGAATGACTAGAATGACAGTTTAAAAATAAGCAGTCTCCCATTTATAACAGATATAAGGAGAGCTGTTTTCTCCCAGAAGGTTATGAATCTTTCCAACTCTTTCCCAGAGAGCAGTGGAGGCAACATCAATGACTCTTGACTAACAACGCAGCCAAAGGTTCTAGGAGTGAGGTAGGGATGTGGAGTTGATGCCAGAATCAGGCTAGCTACAACTATGCCTACACTGCACAGCTTAAAGCAGATAAAGAACTGGTAAAAGATGTATATTCGGCTGCCAAAAAACTGAAGATGGATCGAGTGAGACAGGTTTGTGGTGATTATATACTATCCAGGATGGATGTCCAAAACTTTCTTATCGAAGCTTTGCCAGCCAGATGGGAGACACTCACCTGTTGAGTCAGATTGACAGTTGTATTCAGGAAAACTTGTTGGAGATTTCAGAACAAGATGAATTTCTAAAACTTCCACGGTTAAAGTTGGAGGTGATAGGGCCTTGTGAGGAAGTTAGATGTGGTGGCTGTAACGCAGATGTGGTTACGGGAAGGGCAGGACTGGCAGCTGAATGTTCCTGGGTACAAGTGTTTTAGGTGTGACAGAGGAGGGTTGAAGAGAGGTGGAGGGGTGGCACTGTTAGTAAAGGAGAACATCACAGTAGTGCAGAGGGAGGACAATATGGAAGAGATAGGGATTGAGTCACTGTGGGTGGAGTTGAGGAATAAAAAGGGAGAGATTACGTTGCTAGGGGTGTACTATAGGCCACCCAACAGCCCGAGGTCAGTGGAGGAAGGCATTTGCAGGGGCATTTTGGATAGGTGCGGGAAGAATAGGGTGGTTGTAGTGGGTGACTTTAATCTTCCTGGAGTGAATTGGAGGGGGCCTAGAGCTGGGGGTACGGAGGGAGAGGAGTTTGTGAAATGTGTTTTGGAAGGGTCTCTAGAGCAGTATGTAACTAGCCCGACTAGGGGAGAGGCTATACTGGATTTAGTGTTGGGTAATGAGCCAGGGCAGGTGGTTGAGGTAGAGGTAGGCGAACATGTGGCTAACAGTGACCACAAGTCCATCTACTTTAGGATAAAAATGGAAAGGGATGAGTGCCGGCCGAACGGGAGTGTGCTGAACTGGGGAAAGGCAAGCTATAGCAGGATTAGGAGGGAGCTGCAGGACACTGACTGGGAGGGGCTGTTAGCTGGCAAGTCCACGGTTGGCAAGTGGGAGGCTTTTAAGGGCAAAATGAAATGGTTGCAGGGGAGGTATGTTCCGGTTAAGCGGAAGGATGGGAAAGGTAGGATTAGAGAGCCGTGGATTACAGGGGGTATTGAAGACTTGGTCAGGAAGAAGAGGGAGGCGTATGTTAGGCCGAAACAACTGGGTACGGAGAGTGCACTGGAGGAATATAGAGAGAGTAGGAGGGAGCTAAAAAGGGGAATTAGAAAGGCGAAGAGAGGGCATGAAATGGCCTTGGCTGGTAGGATTAAGGAAAATCCAAAGGCATTTTATTCCTATATTAGGAGCAAGAGAGTAGTTAGAGGGAAAATTGGTCCTCTTAGGGACAAAAGTGGGGAGTTACGCATTGAGTCGGAGGGAATGGGGGAGCTCCTGAATGAATACTTTGCGTTGGTATTCACGAAGGAGAGGGGTTCGGAATCGTGCGGTCTCTTGGAGGGAGCTGAGGATCAGTTGCAGGAAATATCTATTACGAGGGAGGAAGTGCTAGGGCTTTTAGATAGCGTAAGGACGGATAAAGGTCCGGGGCCTGATGGTATTTATCCCAGGCTGCTTAGGGAGGTGAAAGATGAAATTGCTGGGCCTCTGGCGCAAATCTTTGTCTCTTCTTTGGACACAGGTGAGGTCCCAGAAGACTGGAGGGTAGCAAATGTGGTACCGCTGTTCAAAAAAGGTAGTAGGGGATAACCCTGGAAATTATAGACCGGTGAGTTTGACATCAGTGGTAGGGAAATTAATGGAAAAAATACTTAGGGGTAGGATGTATGAGCATTTGGAGCGTTGCGATCTGATTAGGGATACGCAACATGGTTTTGTTAGAGGGAGGTCTTGCCTTACGAATCTGGTGGAATTCTTTGAGGAGGTGACAAAAACGGTTGACGATGGGAGAGCCGTTGATGTCATCTATATGGATTTCACTAAGGCGTTTGACAAAGTCCCTCATGGTAGGCTGGTAGAAAAGGTTAAGGCGCATGGGATACAAGGTCAGGTAGCTAGGTGGATTGAGAACTGGCTGGGCAATAGGAGACAGAGGGTAGTTGTGGAGGGGACCTTTTCGGGCTGGAGGCCAGTGACCAGTGGTATGCCGCAGGGCTCAGTACTGGGACCTCTCCTCTTTGTAGTATACATAAACGACTTGGAAGAGAGCGTAGGTGGTGTGATCAGCAAGTCTGCGGATGACACAAAGATGGCAGGGTTGGCGGGTACTGAAGTGGAATGTCAGGTGATACAACAGGATATAGATAGGTTGGTGCAGTGGGCAGATAGGTGGCAGATGGAATTTAATCCTGACAAATGCGAGGTGATGCATTTTGGAAGGAATAATGCAGAGAGGAGCTATGTGATAAAAGATAGACCGATCAGGAGTATAGAAATACAGAGGGACCTGGGAGTGCAGGTTCACAAATCCATGAAGGTTGCGACACAGGTGGAGAAGGTTGTTAGGATGGCTTATGGAATGCTAGCCTTTATAGGAAGGGGTATAGAGTATAAAAGCTGCCGTCTAATGCTTCAGTTGTATAGAACGTTGGTTAGACCACATTTGGAGTACTGCGTCCAGTTCTGGTCACCTTACTACCGGAAGGACGTGGAGTCTCTGGAGAGGGTTCAGAGGAGGTTTACCAGGATGTTGCCTGGCATGGAGGGGCTGGGTTACGAGGAAAGGTTGGAGAAATTGGGACTTTTCTCCTTGGAAAGACGGAGATTGAGGGGGGACATGATAGAGGTATATAAGGTAATGAAGGGAATAGATAGAGTCAATAGTGAGAGACTGCTCCCTAGACTGGGTACAAATACGAGGGGTCATGATTTAAGGGTGAGGGGGGAGAGGCATAATTTGGATGTGAGAGAAAGGTTCTTTACGCAGAGAGTTGTGGGGGTATGGAACGCGCTACCGAGTAGGGTGGTGGAGGCAGAAACGTTGGACTCGTTTAAGGTTCAGTTAGACAGGCACATGAGTGAAACGAGGATGGAGGGTTATAGTAGGGGCTATTAAATAAGGTCAGGACCTCGGGAGACACCGGAAATGCAGACTTGTAAGGTAACGTTTTTGTCGTTTTATTCCGCAGGTGGAGGTCCACCTCGTTGTCAAACGAGGGGCATGCACACGGTGGGTCGTGCGTGGGCTGCTCTTGGAGGTTCCGGGAGTGGCCTAGTACTTCGTGTCGGTGTGTGTGCTTGATCCTGGACCAGTAGATGAGCGCCGCAACAGCTCAGTGACTAGCACTGCTAGCTGTGCAGATACATGGATTTGGGCCTGTGTCTGTGGGAGTTTGTGCATTCTCCCTGTGGTTGCGTGGGTTTCCTCCGGGCGCTCCGGTTTCCTCCCACACCCCAAAGATGTGCTCTTAGGCTGATTGGTTTACCAAATTGACACTATTCTCCCCTGAATCTGGCTAAGTTAGGGGTCCATTCGTAGACACGCAGGGTAGAATAGGTGTAGGAGGATGTGGCGGCGCGGGCTTGTTGGGCCGAAGGGCCTGTTTCCCGTGCTGGGTTGTTCTTTGTTCTTGTTCTTTGTAATCTTAGTGAAAGACAGAACAGACCTGAGGGACCAAATGGCCTATTCCTGCTCTTTATTCATAAATTTGCATCATTGACCAGAAACTGAACTGGATCAACCAGATAAACATTGTGACAACAAGCAGGACAGAAGCTAGGAATTTTATGGCAAGTAACTCACTTCCTGACTCCTCAAAGCCTGTCCGTCATCTACAAGGCACAAGTCAAGGGTGTGACGGTACACTCTCCACTTCCTGGATACGTGCAGCTCCAAAACTCAAAGTTTGACACCAACCTGCTTGATTGGCATCCCATTCACACAGTGGCAGCAGTGTGTACCATCTGCAAAATGCACTGCAGGAATTCATCAAGGCTCCTTGTACAGCACCTTCCAAACCCATGACCTTGAAGGACAAATGCAGTAGATACATGGAAACCACCACTGCGAGTTCTCCTCCAAGCCACTCGCCATCCTGACTTGGAACAATATCATCCTTCATTATTGTCACTGGATCAAACTACTAGAACACCATTCCTAACAGCACTGTGGATGCACTTGCACTCCATGGACTGCAGCAGTTTAAGAAGACAGTTGCCTGCAATCTGCAGCTCTGCTCACGTTCTCCCTGTCAGTAAACAGTTCCGTAGATCCTTCAACAAAGGATAATCAAGGACCTGAGGTGAGTTACTCACAGGAGGTAAGTCAACGAGGCGTAGGACACAAATGTTGGCTTTGCCTCTGTCATCCACATCCTGTGAATCAATAAAAAGACAGGGAATTTGAGAAATGGTCCTTAACTTCTTGTAGGCTTCTTCCTTGTAAGATTTAACAGTGCAAACGCACTCAATCACCAATTGGCCATACGTTGCTTGGTTACCAGTTAATCTCTTCAGAGTGCAGGGTCTGCCAGCAACTACATCAGGGAATTAGAATTCCAGTTCCAACTTTTGAGTAGCTGCATTGAAAGCAATGGGACAAGAATTCCTTGAACAATCGTGGAATAACTTCTGGAACTGGGAACTTTTCAGAAAAGCCATAGATCAGTCCTAGAGATTTCTTTGTCAGAATTCCAAACCAATGATAGTTTTCAGTTCAGCATGTCATGAACTGAAACTAATGGTGGTAGGAGTACAGTTTACCAAGAAAGAAATTTAAGCTCTCACATTTTCACAGGCTCAAATGGTGGGTTGATCATACTAATTTCAATTAGTAACCAGTAGGAGCCCAATTTCCCAATAAAACCAGACTCCAATAGGTGATTGTTCATACTCATCCAAACACAAAAATCACTAAACTCAAATAGCCCCTACTTTGAACCGAACAGAATGATATTTTCTGGCAAAGAGCCAAAAGGACTCAAAACAATAACTCTGTTTCCTCTCCTTAGAGACGTTACCAGGCCTGCTGACTCTCACCAGTTTTTACAGGTGCACCACAGAAAGCATTCTTTCTGGTTGCATCACAACTTGGTATGGCTCCTGCTCTGATCAAGACCACAAGAAACTACAAAGGGTTGTGAATATGGCCTAATCCCATCACGCAAATCAGCCTCCCATCCACTGATTCCATGTACACTTCCCGCTGTCTCCCACTGGAAAAACAGCCAGCATAATCAACGACCCCAAGCATCCCAGACATACTCTCTTCCACCTTCTTCACCCAGAAAAAAAATGCAGAAGCCTGAGATCACATACCAATCGACTCAAGAACAGCTTCTTCCTGGCTGTCATCAGAGTTTTGAATAGCCCTCCCATGTATTAAGTTGATATTTCTCTACATCCTAGTTATGACTGTAACACTACATTCTGCACTCTCTCATTGCCTTCTTAATGAATGGTATGCTTTGTCTGTATAGCACGTAGGAAACAATACTTTTCACTGTGTTAATACATGTTACAAATCAAATCAAAAGACAAATATATTTTAAATATCTGACTGTCCTGATACTTCAGGACAGTCAGATGTATCCATGCAGAAAAGTGGAATTAAGCCAAGAGATCAGCCATGGTCTTCTTGAATGGCAGAGCAAGCTTGGATGATGCAATGAAGTATCCTGATACTTCAGGATACATGGAAAATGACTTGAAATAGGCTTAATTAAATGAGCAGAACAGCACTGCACAAAGTATTTCCATTTCACATTATCAGCGTTGGAATAAAATGCCAGAATTAGAAACATATGTAGTGGAAGGAATCTATGTTGTCTCTGGGATAGTGGAAGCATGGAGGACATGAAAAAATGGGGGTGAATTCAAGATGCAAGGATAATTGCTAGTTGATTGCAAGTGCTCGTGTCTTTTGGATTAGACACTGTATTGACTGAACAACGATTCCAGATTTGCTGGCTGGCTCAAATTATCCTCCCAGAAAAGGAAGGACCAGAGAAAGTGGAACTGCATCTATTTTTGAAAATGGCCAGCATCAAATAGGATTCAATATTATATTTGTCAACCAAATTGAGTGAAGTACTGCTGTTCCTAATAAGTGAAACTTGTAGATTTGCAATTTTGTGTCAGCAGTTTGGTTCAGGTTATTTATAATCACTATGGGGGTGCATTGGTGCAGATTTTACTTTGTATGAATTCAATCCTGCCCAGGTGAACTTGTAAGTATTCAGTAAACAGAGTGCGTGAATTCAGAACCGACAATAACGCTTTTGGAGTTATTTAATCATAGCTAAAAATTAGAGTAGACCAAGAAAAAGTGTATTAAATTCAAACATTGCACAAGGAGGCATCCCTAACTGCAGAACTGAAAATATGTTGAATCATTTGCCTTTTCCTTGATAATTGTGAGTCATTGTGACTGCTTATCATCTTCCTGCAGCTTAGTTAACCAGAGTTATTTTCAGAATAAAAGCCTCGAGGGATAATTTGGTCTAATTATTCAGGGGCCAGTTAAGCACAATAGTGATACATAATCAAGACTTAACATGAACTCTGCTAAAAATAGGTTGATTAAGAACATTAGAAATAGGAGGTATAGTCCATTGCATCCTCCATGCTTGCTCTACCATTCAATAAGACCATGGCTGATCTCTTGGCTTAATTCCACTTTTCTGCAAACTTCACATATTCTTTGATTCCCTCAGAGATCAAAGATCCATTTCTCTTGGTCCTGAATATATTCAGCATTGGAGAATCCACAACCTTGTTTCACAACACTCTGAAGAAATTTTGCCTCACATCAGTCCGAAATAATTGAACTTTATGCTGAGACTGTATCATCATGTTCTAGAATCCCCAACCAAGGAAACTGCTGCTCAGTGCCTACCCTGGCTGGATCGTAAGAGAAAAATAAATTTTTAACAGTCTCAATAGTAATGGCACGAGTAAAATGTCAACTGCTCCTTTGTGACTGGGTTTTATGAAGTAAAGGAAAGAATGTTTGTGACACCCAAGATATTTCAAGCAGATATATATGCAACTTAGTGACACATTTAATTGTCGATGGAGTCTATTTGTACTTGGCACAGGTGGTGAAATGTAAAATTGGAAGGTTGCTCTAATTTTCAATTTTAGTTTGCTCGACTATCAAGACAAGCTGTTATGAGGTGCCACAGGAGGTTAGCTGTTCAGGGTGAGAGGCAGATAGAATTATAGAATCCTCCAGCGCAGAAGGAGGCCATTTGGCCCACAGAGTCTGCACTGACCACAATTCCACCCAGGCCTTATCCCCATAACCCCATGCATTTACCCTAGCTCGTCCCCCTGATACTAAGGGGCAATTTAGCATGGCCAATCTATCTACTCTGCACAAATCTGGACTGTGGGAGGAAATCCACGCTGACATGGGGAGAAACATACAGTGACCCAAGCCAGGAATCAAACCTGGGTCTCTTGTGCTTGAGGCAGTACTGCTAACCACTGTGCCGCCCTTTAGATAGTGTGAGAAGGTGTGATGGGGATAGGGAAGGTGAATAAGAAAATCTAACTGAACAGCCCCTGGATTGCTGTCAGCTGCCTCCTTAAAACTGCCATAATAGCAGCCAAGCTTTTCACAAAGATACAGAGAAAACTCCTGGAAATGAATATACTAGTTTTCTAATTCGTCACAAAGCGCACGTTGATCAAGAAGTATTCTCCCTTAATTTTTCTTCCTTTTTATGGGAGCCAAAATTTAGGCAATGTGGACAATGCATGCATTTCCTCAAATGTAACAAAATGCAGCAACAAAATTCTCCATGGTGTTATTTTAACCTTAGGGTTTTCTAGGGTGTTAAAATACAAACCTGTCTGGAATATATACCATATTAAAATCAGTAGGTCACCACATATTATTCTGAAATGCAGCATCTGTCAATGGGAGAATTTATTATAACCATGCACACATTTACCCTTTAAGCAGCACCACGACAACAGTTCCAATATTAAATGTTGTACTTGTAAACTAACGCAATATGAACAGCAGAGCTGCTTAGGTCTACGGACTCAAAGGCACACAGGAGATGTAGCTAGATGAAGCCATCAAAAAGGTAAGTAGACACAGTGATGTGTCACCTGCTATGTTCCAGTGTTGACTCCTCTCGAGTGTTTGCGGCTCAATGGGAGGGCACCTAATTTGCATACTGAAACTCCACGTTTGCACATTCTCCCCGTGCTTGCGTGGGTTTTCTCCGGGTGCTCTGCTTTCCTCCCACACCCCAAAAATGTGCTCTTAGGCTGATTGGTGTTAACAAATTATCCCTAAATTAGTCATCCCTCAATCTGGTTATGGTTCCTTTATTGTGGAGTCCAATAGGCGTAGACAGAGGAGAGCCGGTGGATGTGGTGTTTCTTGATTTTCAGAAGGCATTTGATAAGGTGCCGCACAAGAGGTTGTTACAAAAGGTTAGGGGGCATGGAGTTGGGGGTAGGGTGTTAGCGTGGATAGGGGATTGGCTGTCAAATAGGAGGCAGAGAGTGGGGGTTAATGGGTGCTATTCGGATTGGCAGTTGATGACTAGTGGAGTGCCCCAGGGGTCGGTGCTGGGGCCTCAGCTATTTACCATTTACATAGATGATCTGGAGGAGGGAACCGAGTGTATGGTGTCGAAATTTGCTGATGACACCAAGATTGGGGGAACAGCAAATTGTGCGGAGGGTGTGGAGAGTCTGCAGAAGGATCTAGATAGGCTGGACGAATGGCCAGGAACTGGCAAATGGAATTTAATGTTGGCAAGTGTGAAGTTGTCCACTTTGGTAGGAATAGTGGTAGGAAGGACTATTACTCACGTGGCGAAAAACTGCAGCATGCAACGGTGCAGAGGGACCTCGGGGTCCTTGTGCATGAGTCGCAAAAACCCAGCCTGCAGGTGCAGCAGGTGGTCAGGAAGGCAAATGGGATGCTGGCCTTCATAGCAAGGGGGATTGAATATAAAAGTAAGGAGGTCTTGCTGCAGCTGTACAGGGCACTGGTGAGGCCGCAGCTGGAGTACTGTGTGCAGTTTTGGTCGCCGCACTTACGCAAGGATATTTTGGCCTTGGAGGGAGTGCAGAGGAGGTTTACTAGGCTGATACCGGAGTTGAAGGGGTTGAACTATGAGGAGAGGCTGAATAAAGTAGGCTTGTACTCGTTAGAGTTCAGAAGAATGAGGGGAGATCTCATTGAGACGTATAAGATGATGAATGGGATGGATAGGATGGAGGTGGAGAGGCTCTTCCCGCTCAGAAAGGACAGTAGGACTAGGGGGCACAGCCTCAAGATAAAGGGGGGGCGGTTTAGAACGGAGTTGAGGAGGAACTTCTTCACTCAAAGGGTGGTGAGTCTCTGGAATTCTCTGCCTGTTGAAGTGGTGGAGGCTGCCTCGCTAAATATATTTAAGACGCGGGTTGATAGGTTTTTGATAGGCAAGGGGATTAAGAGTTATGGGGAGAGGGCGGGAAAGGGGAACTGAGCCACGACAGATCAGCCATGATCTTACTGAATGGCGGGGCAGGCTCGAAGGGCTAGATGGCCTACTCCTGCTCCTATTTCTTATGTTCTTACAGGTAGAAGAGGGCACTCACAATGCTGAAATGGCGGTGCGGGCTCGTTAGGCCGAAGGGCCTGTTTCCTGTGCTGTGTTGTTCTTTGTTCTTTCTAAGATGTTTTTCCCTCTGTAGGAGGCCAATATGAATCTAAACTTTTCACCAGCGCAACCAAAATCTAATCCTAGTGTCCGGCTCTTCTCCTCTGGTTCTGCATGTTTCTGTGCTTCAAATATTTCTCTCATTATCCCAAAGAGGTGCGATGCTCTCCACTTCAATATCCAATAGTGGTAAAATACTCATGTTCTGAAAAACCCTCAGTGTAAAGAATCTGTTCCTTATTCTCCTTTAATCGATAACCACTTCTCACCAATTCACTTACTGGAAGAAAGAACCTTTCTTATTTTTTAAACACCTTCATTAAATCTTTTACACTTCGCTGCTACATTATTTCCAATTGAAAGGGAAATAGTCAAAGTATCTCAGGTAGCTCCTTATAACTGGTTTCCTATTCTTGTGCATCCACACTGAAACAGTCTTGACCTTTATATTTTAATGTCCATTGAGTGCTCAAAGTGACATACTGTTCCCTGTCACCTGATTTGAGATTTTGCATACTTTCACCATTACTTTTTTTATTCTTTGGGCGAAACAGTAGCACGCTGGTTAGCACTGCTGCCTCACAGCACCCAGACCCAGTTCAATTCTAGCCTTGGGTCACTGCCTGTGTGGAGTTTGCACATTCTCCCCGTGTCTGCAGTTTCCTCCAGACGCTCCAGTTCCCTCCCACAGTCCAAAGTTATCTGGGTTGGATGGATTGCTTATGCTAAATTGCCTCTTAGTGTCCCAAGATGAAATGTTGGAGGGATTTGTGGGATAAATATGTGGGGTTCCAGGATAAGGCATAGGTGTGAGCCTGGGGTACAATGCTCTGTCAGAGAGTTGGTGCAGACTTGATGGGCCAAGTGGCCTCCTTCTGCACTGTAGGGATTCTATGATGTCCAAATTCATAAAAGTCAAAATTCTACTTACCTTTCAGATGGCTTCATCTAACTATACTTGACTTTGTGAATTAAAAATTTGAATTTCTTACCCTCCCTAACATTCATATCGTTTAGCAACTTTCCAATCATTTATACTCATGTCACTGATTGATTTACCTCACAAAAATACTAAGTTCCATCAGTCACCACTCTGACAGCCTATGTTTTTCTGAAATCTTTTACAGTTTTCAATTTGACCAATATTTTACCTTTACATCACAAACGAATCACTCATATCCATCTACCCTGATGAAAGGTCATCGACCTGAAATATCAACCCTGTTTCTCTCATCATAGATGCTACCAGAACGGCAGAGTGTTTCTATTATGCATTTAACTTAACTAATTCTTATTTGCCAACAACTTTCTAATATGTGCTAGATCTCCACTCATACTACGTCTGAAACCATCCAAAATTTTTAAAAAATTATTAGTGTCACAAACAGGCCTACATTAACACTGCAATGAAGTTACTATGAAGATCCCCTTGTCGCCACCCTCCAGCAACTGTTCAGGTACACTGAGGGAGAATTTAGCATGGCCACTGCATCTAACCAGCACATCTTTTGGACTGTGGGAGGAAACATTTAAGATGAGCACTTGAAACACCATTGCACACACGGCTAAGAACCAAATGCTAACAAATGGGATTAGAACAGGTAGGTGCTTTATGGTCAGCACAGACATGATGGGCCTCTTTATGTGCTGGAAACTCTATGCCTATGACTTTAAGCTGCAAGGTGACTACATTTGTACACATGGTAGCCACACATCTCTTAACCTTGCACAGACTGCAATGACACCAACTTCTGCTCAAGCTTTGAAACCAGAGTTCAAGCTTCTGTAGCTGACAACACTTCCTGGACCTGCGAAGTGCCCGGAACTCACAGATGGAACAGGATGTGCACTCTACAGGTCCAACCTACCTGGTCTCAGCTCTGTTTGTTAGACAATAAAACCCAATAAATAATTAGTCTCAGCAGCAACTCACCAGCCAACTACTCCTATGTGATGTCACCTTATTTTGTAAAGGGGGTAATTGAAATATTTTGCTCAAACAAGTAAAAAAAACCTTGGATTTTAAGTTACTGAAAAGTCTCTTCCAATTGCAATTTGAACATAATCCTCCAGATTTGGTTAATTGAACAGTATAAATACACCATAGAAATTAAGACTGACTTCATATTTTGGTATCTGCACTAATTAATCGGTCTAAACTTTCACAGACAGGTTAGCTTGGTGCAGCAGTGCCCCATGGCACAGAATCCACTCTTTTTCAATCTCTGTTCAGACTCTCAGCTCCCGTTCTTTTTCAAACTCTGATTATAATTTTTAATTCCCTAATTCTGAGTTTAAGTGCAGCAGGTTAGGATCGAAATGTGCCCAACAGGTCAATATGGTGCACTGAGTGTGCGGGTGAAGAAAGTTAGCAGGCCTTTGCTTTAGAGTGCTGGCTTGCTTCTCATTTTCAGCCTATGGTGCTGACTTGAAGCAATGTGAAAAAGACAGCCAAATGTGCAAGTCACACCCTGTCATTATACAGCCTGTTCATTGCCAAATCCTCAGCATTGTGAAGACAGAACACAGCAGTTATGAATGATATGCCCAATTTGATTGGTAAAAAACGGGTGCTGTGAGCTGTCTCTACTGGTGGGAGAGGCCATTGTGTCCCACTGAACAAACAAGAAAGAAAGATGATGCCAACTCTTCAGTTGGGAAGCATGGAGGTGACAGGCAACTTACACAGGACGTCTGTGCAACGGAACTTTTAAAAACTCATTTATGGGATAATTGTCCACCCCTATTTGCCCTTCAACTGAGTGGCTTGCTAGGCCATTTCAGAGGGCAGTTAAGAGTCAACCAAATTGCTGTGGGCCTGGAGTCACATGTAGGCCAGACCAGGTAACGATGACGGATTTCCTTCCCTTTAGTGAACCAGATAGGTTTTTATGACCATTGGCAAACATCGTTGGATGTTCCAGAATCTATTACTGAATTCAAATTTCACCATCTGGGATTTGAACTCGGTTCCCAGAGAGTTACCCTGGGACTCTGGATTATTGGGACCAGATTACCCCAACATCACCGCTGCTTCTTGATAGGCTGAACATTGAAATAGCATCCCTGCAAAGAGTACAGGCTTGCCAAGAACAGATCACAAAGAAAAACATTACATATTCATCTTTCAGAAGGGTTCAGAGGAAATGCGTGAGCAAAGTGTATGTTTTGCTGTAAGAACTCACTACTCTCGACAACAGAATTCACCACAAATGGTTCAGAACGTGTCCTCTCCATCCAACTCTCACCTCAAACGGAGCCAGTTAACCTCATGAGCATCTTAACTCCAATGCAGTACTGCACTGCACAGGCAAAGGGCCAGTTCTGTGAGGAGCTTGACATTGTTATCAGCAGGATCTCTAAGACAGAATGCTTTACCTGATTGGGAATTTCAGCACAAGAAGGAACATGGACCAAGAGACATGACCCTCCTGCCTCAGACAACATAAATATAAATGAAACTGGGCATAGAATACACGAGCTTTGCTGCCACAATGGGTTTTGCGTAACTAATACCTTATTTCAGAATATACCCTGTCACAATAGTCCCAAAGACAGCCAAGATCAGGGCACGTCGGCATTAGCTGGGTCTGATCATGACTCACTGAAGATTATTCACAAAACATGCAGCTACCACAGTGCGGCCTACGATACAGATCTTGCCTTGGTTGCTCCAGGGTGACAATGCAACATCTGAAGGCTTTCACTCAAAGCAGAAATGTCATCCTCACTTCAATGTCTGTTCATACTTCTGACCCAGATAAAAACCACAAGGTCCTGACTCGAATGAACAAGTGTATTCCAGCATTCCCTCAGAGAGGAGAAATGAAATGGAACATACTTCAATATACCATCCGCAATATGGCACTAGGAGGCAAGAGTGAAAAAAAGCTAACTGGCTCAAGGTGAACATTGCTGTGATTGAACCTGTCAGGGAAGCCAAGTAGCCCACTCTCATTAATGACAGGAGAGATCCTAGCGAGAAAACTCTGAATACACCAAGAACCGTTCAAAGTAAAATCCAACAGACTGCAAGGCATTGCACTAATGACTGCTAGTTACTTTGCCAGAATACCCAGATATCTTTCGACACAGGTACGCATGGGGCATCTAGAAAGAGATCAAAAGGGCATCCTGTTCATCAGCAAAGCAAATGGCTCCACTGGAGAGATCATCATCACTGACTACAATGCACTGTGAAGAGATGGGTGGAACACCACCTTGAGGTGTACTCTAGGGACAGGAAGCTCCTGACCCCACAGAAAGCCTGCTTATCATGGCAGAGATGGGGATATCAAATCCACAGTGAAGAAGCTTAAAGTTCAAGTTTATTTATTAGTGTCACAAGTAGGCTTACATTTACACTTACATTTAGGCTTATATTTGAAGTTCTGTGATAATGCCCTAGTTGCCACACTCTGGCACCTGTTCGAGTACACAGACAGAGAATATAGCATGGCCAATGCAGCTAACCAGCACGTCTTTCAAAGCATGCGAAATCTGCTAATCCTGCAGAATTCACATGGACTTCTCTCCGCTTCTGCTGCAGGGCGGAGACAATGCCCCAGGATACATGCAATGAAAGAACAATGAAAACCACCTGATTGTAGCAACTATTGAGATGTCGCCCTACAGGGCATCGTGAGAAAAATATTTGCCTGCTTTGTCTTTGTTAGACCAAAGATCTTGGTTGAAGGCATCTATCGCAAATCACAATGGAGTTTGGGAACAGGAAGATCCACAACTGACATGATCTCAGTTTGGCAGTTGCAAGAGAAATGCTGTGAACAAAGGAGACTACTACATATTGCCATCATAGATCTCATCAAGACACACAAACATGTTATGCTCTGGCATTGATACTCTTCAGCATATTCTTCGCTTTGCTGTGGTCATATGTCTTAAGCTCATCGACAGAGTATCCAATGACATGCCAGAACTGATGGAAAGCTGTTTAACCTTGCACTGCCCAAGATCCAAGACACGGGTGCATCAAGTCCTCATCAGAGGCACACTCACATTCCATACTGAGGCACCCTTGCAACGGTAAATGCACAAACCCTTGGCTGCAAAGACTTTGGTTTAACTATTAGCAACAGGAAAAGAAAAGCTATAGTCTAGAATGTTCCTGCACCATCACCTATCAGCACTGACAATGTGATTCTGGCAGTTGTTGATTACTTCCCATATCTGGGCTCAACAATCACCAGCAATCTGTCATTTGTGGAAATCAACCAGTGCATCACAAAAGCTGCAGCCATGATGTTCAAACTAAGAGTATGTGGAACAACAGCTACCTGGCTGAGAACACCAAACTGTGAGTCTACCAAGCCTGTGTCCTCAGTGCACTCCGCGGCAATGTTGTGACCTGGACAACTTATGTCAGACAGGACAAAAGGCCAAAAAGTTTCCACTTTTGCTGCCTCAGGTATATCCTCAGCACCTCTTGACAAGGCAAAATCACCAACACAGAGCTCCGTCGGCATACACTGATTGCTTAGTCAACGAAATTTGTACTGTTACGGACAGGAGGGGTTTTAATTAATACAGCACTAATTTTGAACCAATCGACCATAAACAGAAATGTGTTTTCATTTGCTTCCCTCTTTATTTCCCAACTTCTCAGTTTTGCTGTGATCCTCTTTTTTATTAATGATCCCACAGCAAACTCGAGATAGGATGAACTCAAAGGGTTACTTTATTTGCACACATTCAAAACATGGAGGGTTGACAGCATCCCCCTCACCTTCAGATAGTAAAGGAAGAGATAGAGAAAAATTTACATAGACTACTGAGGAAAGAAGCACCATTTCATACGGATTTTAGAATCAAAATCCAATGAGTATTCCATCTCAGAGATTGATGGGCTGAAAACCAATGCTGTGGAATTCATTTTTCCAGTGGTTTTGGCTTCACACAATGAGACAGGTATGCAGCAATGAATCAATCTCGTCAATTGAGCACTGCAGTTCAGCAAGGCAATATTACTGGTTCCACAAGTCAGAGGTCCATGTCACATCACTCTCACCTCTCCACACCGTCTTTGATAAAGGATGTGTATTCCTCGTCTGAGACATCAAGATTGTTAAGTGTCTCAACCATTTCAAATTGAAAAGTAGATTGTGGAGCCCTCTATCTTAGCAGATGAGGAGATTTATTGGCCAGCCTGGGTTATGAAATACAGATGGCCTTTGTGTAACTTTCTTTAAATTTGGCTTGCGTAGCCCACAGAGGGTGTTGAGTACAGACATCTAAAAGAGCCGAGAGTTGGCAGTATAATAGTTTCTTTATTCATCACTCAACACATGATGTTAGCCATTCCAATTCCTACACAACTAAATCACACAGTCTGTGCTGGGCACATTCCACCATTATCTCTTTGTGACCCTCACTACTTTTAATTGGCTTTCATTTGCCGCAGTGTGAGCGCGGCCAAATTTCTAGGTCAGTTGGTTAACAAAATATTTCTGTATTTTGTTTCAAATTTAATACATTAACCATTACATTCCCACAGGGGGGTCATCAGGGGTATCCCAGAGAAAATGCTGTGCAAGTTCCCCGAGTAGTGCCAGACAACTCCTGAGGTACAGGAGTCAAAGGCAGACATATGCCGGAACTTTACCACCTCATCCGCCCGAGGCTTGTAAGATCCCGGCTGAGCCAATGGAGAATGCATCCTGCGAGCCTCACCTGCTCTGATTCTGGGTGGGCGAGGCAGTAAAAATCCAGACATAGATTCATCTATTTTAACAGTCCTTGTTCAGTTTCAAAATTTTAGAAATAGTCATGAGGCTGTCTGTATATATTTTATAAACAGATACACTGTAAAGTCTTAGTCTCTCACATGCTGGTTCAGCCATGTTCATCGATTAGATGATGGCCATATGTTCAAAGATCTTCTGAATGGCGAATTGGACACAACATCACAGCCTCTTGGACATCCATATTTACATGGACATGTGAGATATGAAGATGGTGGATATCAACACTGACAATGGGGAGACAAACACTGAGCATCGTGACCTCTGGAGGCTGACAGTTTAGAAGGGTCCTAGATGAGGTGAGCGGAAACAGAATACTCAGTTGGCCAAGAAGAGGGGCCAGAGAAATCAGGGGTCAGTATATTGTGCACTTTCTCAGTCCACTGCTTCCCCTGCAGCAAAGATAGCAGAAAGAAGCCATGTGAAAATGAGGATCATACCAGAGAATGTGTAACAGAGTTCAGCAGCAGGCACAACCCATTGTCTGAGAAGACAGAAGGCTGGCACTGTAGTTGAGATAAGGGATAAGGAAATACTCACAAGCCAATCATTAGTTTTCCTCTGACATTACACTTTGATTCTTTTCCAAACCCACTTGCTTATTCTCCTGCTGGATCCCCTCTGCTGCTTGGGATCTCTGAGATCCTAGACAGAGGTGCAGCAAATCCTCATCAGCCACACTGATGATGCAGTAGCAACATTCCAAACTGAGGAACACCTGCAATGGCAAAGGAACAGATTCTCTCACACCTGAAAAGAACTTGATTTGCCCCTTAGCGTCAGGAAGACAAATGTCACAGTCTAGGACCATTGACAATTGTCCATTGCTTCACATATCTAGACTGTACAATTACCAGCAATCTGTCACTTGCTGCTGAAATCAACGCATGCATCACAAAAGTTGCAGCTGTTATGCCCAAGCAAGGCATAGATTAATGAAGAATAGCTTTCCATCAGTTCTGGTATGTGAGTAAACACGTGGGTCTTTGCCACTGTTCTCTTTCAAAACCATGTTTAATCCAAACATGGACAGAAGAGCAGACTTCCAGAGGTGAGATGAGAGCAGTGCCCTCCACACCAAGGCAGAATTTGGCCCAGTGCTATATCAAGGGTCGCCGACAAAAGTGAATTCAATGGGAATCAGGAGCAAAGCTCTCCACTTGTTGGAGTCATATCTAGCACAAAGGAAGGTGGTTGTGGAAGTTACAGGCCAATCAGCACAGCTTCGGGATATCACTGTAGGAATTCCTCAGGACAGCGCCTTCAGCCTAACCATCTTCAACTTTCCCTCCATCGTAACATCAGATGTGCTGAGGTTCGCCAATGATTGCGCAACATTCAGTACCATTTGTAACTCAAGTAATAGTCCAAGACCTGGGCAACATTCAGGTTTGGACTTATAAGTGGCCAGTAACATTCAGATTAACAAGTGTCAGGCAATGACCATCTCCAACACAGGAGAGTCCACCCAGCTCTCTTCAACATTCAATTGCACTACCATCACTGAAACCCCCACCAATAGCATCCTGGGTGTTATCATTTTCCAGAGACTCCAATGGGCCAGCTGCATAAATATTGTAGCTGCAAAGGTCCAAGGCCACACATCCTGCAATAAATGATCCATCTCTGGACTCCAAAGCCTATCTGCCAACAAGGCGGAAGTCAGGAGTGTGATGGCATACTCTCCACTTGCCTGGATGAGTGCTGTTTCAACTGTAAAGAAGTCCAACACCATCCAGAATGAAACAGCCCTCCTTATTGGCACTCCATCCACGAAATTAAACATTCACTCCTTCAACTCTGCTGCACAGTGGCAGCAGCGTGGATTGTGAAGGATTCACTGCAGTAATTTGCTAAGATTCCTTTGGCAGCACCTTATAGACCTGTGACCTCTGCCACTTAGGAAAACAATAGCTCTAGTTACATGGGAATATCATCACCTTCAAGTTCCACTCCAAATTGATCTTTATTTGGGAATATATCACAGTTCCTTCACTGTGGTTGGGGCAAAAGGTAGGTATACCAACACCGGATCAACTTTGCTGATTCATGAAGGAGGCTCACCACCACCTTGTCAAGGGCAATTAGAGATGGGCAATAAATGTTGGCCATGCCAGCAACACTGCACTTTGAAATGAGACAGAACAAACTACTTGAAATTGCACGGTCATCTCCCAAAGTAAAGGTGAAAATGCAAACAAATCATCCTCAGGGGACAGCAGAGAGAGAGAGAGGCCATTGGAATCTGTCACTGTCTGAGGAACAGGCATTAAAATGCCAGGTGTGTGACACAGACACACCCAAAACATCATGGAAATACACAATGGGTGGTGTATTGCAGAGAATAGAGAGAAGAAAGCTTTCAACAGAGGAAATAAACTGCTCTCTCCAAGTCTCTTTTGGAACAAATGTACTACCCGATTCAAAAGCCAAATTTACGAAAAATCTCCCATCAAACTGAGATTCATAATAACTACAACATCATCTTCGTAAGAAGTCTCACAACACCAGGTTAAAGTCCAACAGGTTTATTTGGCATCACGAGCTTTTGGAGCGCTGCTCCTTCATCAGCTGAGTCTTCACCGTCTTCAGCTGACCATATACACAAAACCAGTTTGGTCACAACATTCAAAAATCTATGCCTCCGTGACAACCAAAGGATGGTAAACCATGTATACTTTTAACTTATTTTTATTGGACTCTAACCTCTGTCACTTCTGTACAGAATGGCATGTTTTCATTATTATTCCCCTTTGGTTTACTGGTTAATATATTTGCACTTTCTTTAACCCAAGAAAACCTTGTTTGATTGGCTCCTTATTGTTCACAGCTTAAATAGTTAAATCATAGAATCCCTACAGTACAGAACCAGGCAATTAGCCAGCACAGGGGCCCAGTGGTTAACACTGCTGTCACACAGTTCTAGAGACTCATGTTCGATTCCCAGCTCGGTTCATTATCTATGTGCAGTATGGACATTCTCTCCATGTCTGCATAGGTTTCCTCCAGGTGCTTTGGTTTCCTCCTATAGCCCAAAGATGCGCCAGTTAAGTGTATTGGCCATGCTAAATTGCCTCTTAGTGCCCTGGGATGCGTAGTTAGAGATTAGCAGGGTAAACATGTGGAGGGCCAGGATGGGATTGTTGTCAGTGCAGACTCGATGGGCCGAATGGCCTCCTTCTGTACTGTAGGGGTTCTATGATAATTCAGCCCATCAAGCGTATACTGACACTAACTCCAACCAGGCTCTATCCTGGTAACCTATGTAATTACCCTGCTAATCTCCTTGATACTAAGGGGTAATTTTAGCATGGCCAATCCACCTAACCCAGACATATTTGGAGTTCTTACATTCTGATTTGGAAAAAGCATATCCTTGTGAAAAAGAAACTTAAACACTTATTGCAAATAACCAAAATGGGGAAGAGGAAAACCAGTTCACAGTTTCTCACCTGGTCATAATAGCCTCAAAAATTATGATCTAACAGATCAATCCACGCAATTGTCCAGAGTTTGTGGGTGTACTGACAGCAAAACTATCAACTGCCTAAAATCAACAGTATCTCCCAGCATTCACTTAAATGTGGAAATGAGGAAGGTTCTTTCAAAAGCAGCCTGGCTCTCCATAGGGTCACTGTTGCAGTCTTCAAAGATGCAGTCAGCAGAGATCAATTAACTGCAACTTTTTATACCATATTCTGGCTGAAACAATATAGCCTTGTTGAATTTGATGTAACTTAGTTTTTAACAGCATGGAATACCACAATTACTCCTGAACAATCCATCTGGGCCCGAAGAACTAATATTAGAAATCTTACAATCCCATTGCAAGTAAAAGTTCCACAGATTATTAAAATATATAATAAATTTAAAAGATTTGAGCTTCTGCCTTAATCTCATGCTTAAGTCTCAATCTTCTCTGTAAAGTGGTTAAAAATTGAATGCTTGCTCTTTATTTATCCTTTTAATGTCTGTGAGAATTCTTCAATCTAATTGGCTGCTCAGCCTGCTTGATGCCTGGATGTAGAGATCCCCTACAGATGATGCCAGAATGAAACTGACATCGTAACAAGACTAGTTGATGCTACTGATTCAGCTAAGCCTTGGTGGGCAGCTTCCTTCGACGGCAGTGGCAAATGCCATTCCTCAGTTGCTGACCATAAAAATCCCGACCAATGTAGCTATCAAATCGTAACAGTACCTAAGTTTAGAAGAAAAATGGACAAAAAGAAGAAATGGAGAGAAATATTACACATTTGTCGAAGCCTTACCTTTTCTGGCAAGTGAAGAACTGTAAATTCCTCAGAGTTGAATACTGAGAGAGCCTTGTATGCAGAACAGGCTATGAGTGAGTTCTACAAGGGGTAAAATGAGTTCCTTTTTGTATGCCATTCAGAAAACATTGTCAAATCTGATTCACACTATTTTTACATCAATAATTCTTTTGAGCTGTATCAATTTTAATACATCACGAAAATACTTCAACAGAAACTCTAATACTTAGATAAAAATGCTTCACATGAAAATTAACAATTTTTAAAAAAAATCATAGATGTTCACTCAGATGGATACAGTAGTGTTGTGGTTAGGCTACTGGAGCAGTAATCTAGGGGCCAGGACTACGAATCAACAAACGTAAATTTAAAATCACACCATGGCAATTTGAGAATTGAATAACTTGACAACTGTTTCACGCTGTATTTCCAATGCAACATTATCCTGTAGCCAGAGGATTTTCATTTTCCTCCTTACATTTGTACTCAATGATTTGTCATATAACAAACCAGCGATCAAATGGAAAAGATGACAGGTAGTGTGCAATGACTGTTTTGGGCAGAGCTGGGGAGGGGGGAGAAGAGTCCTGTTAATTTGTGCAGCTATAAAATAAGTTATCCAGTGCAGAGTTTCTGAATTAATCATGGACAAATCAATAACATCATAATACTGGCAACATTCTGATGAAATTTAATCTTTAAAATACACATGCAGAGTACATCTGCTACACTGATGAGTTCCTATCTAGTCAGCAGGATGTCGATAAATCATACCTTACTCTGGGTGTGACTCCACAATATGCTTACAACCTGCGCTCTAAATTTCTGTAGAGGAAACACAAAACCCTCAGAAATAACTGTAATGTAGAAGTATAGAACAATCCAAAAACATCAAGCTTGGATTAAATTTATCACAAGCCCACAATGGGCTTTCAAAACAAGTCAACAGTCAAAGCATTCAAGATGTAGGCAGGCAGACTGGTACAGTGTCATGGCTCCTTTTAACTTTCCATTATTGTACTTATAAAAGACACTCAAACATAATCCACTACAATATTAAATATCATTTCAGCGAGCATAAAATGACAATGCATTTCAATTGTTTTTCTAAATAACTTAGTAAAATGTCAAATATAAATTCTTCATCTAATACGTTGCTCAAACAAAACATTGGCTTTAAAAATTTCCAGCTGGTCTCTATATCTTATGGAAAAGTGCATGCGCATGCAGACGAAGCTGTGTTGTACCAGAAAAGCTTGGGCAATGTTTCCAAGGGGGTTCTGCACCCTGGAACCTTACCCGAGCCCGAGTCAACCAGCTCAGGAGCAAACAGCAGGAATCTCAGGATAGTGAAAGGTTGAAGTGTCACCTACAATGTCTCTTCAAGAAAGTGCCTTTAGCCAGTGCATTACTACTGCACTCACATCTAAAGATATCAATTTGCAGTACATTTGATCTTTAATGAATATGGATAAAGATGGCACATTATCTAACTGCAGCCACTTGTGAAATTGACTGAAGTGCCAACAGGCAAGTTGGAGATTTCCTATTCATTCTGCAGCAATTCTGGTTTGAAAAGAAACGACTAATACATTTTAAATTCTGCATACAATAATAAAGTTTAAAGCATTTTCTTAAAGTTTACTAGTACTAGTCACAAGTACGTTACATTAGCACTGCAATGAAGCTACTGTGAAACTCCTCTAGTTCATCGGCGCCTGTTTGGGTACACTGCAGGAGAATTTTGCCTGGCCAATGCCCCTAAGCAGCACATCTTTCCAACCATGGGGGAAAACTGGAGCACCCGGAGGAAACCCATGCAGACACAGGGAGAACGTGCAGACTGCCCAGCAAGTGGTCACTGCCGGGAGTCGAACCCGGGTCTCTGGCACCATGAGGCAGCGGTGCTAACCACTGTGCCGCCATGCCACTCTGAACTTATATCAATACACCACCTTCTATATAATCAAACATTCCAAGCCCATCACAGGAGTATCGTGATGAAGTAAAATTAGACATGGAATCATATGTGGCAGTATTAGGGCAGATGATCAAAAGCTTGGTTAGGGAAGAGTCTGAAACAAAAAGAGGTAGGTAGAGAGGCAGAGGGATTTGGGAAAAAAATTCCAGAGCTTAGAGCCGAGCAGCTGAAGGCACTGCCACCAGCAGTGGAGCACTTAAAATCAGAAATAATCAAGAGGTCAGAACTAGATGACTGTGAACGTCTTACGGGGTTGTGGGACTGGAGGAGATTACTGAGATAGGGAAAGGCAAGGCCACAAAAATTTAAAAACCATGATAAGAACTTTAAAATTCAGGCTTTGCTGAACAAGGAGCCAATGCTGATCAGCAAACAAAGTGTTTTACTTGGAAAGCTGGTTGGTGAAGAATTACACTAGAGCCAATCTTTATTCAATGCTAAATGTATTTACAATATAAAACATCATCACATACATACATTTCGTCAGGCAACCACCACACAGCTTCACTACTTGTCTCTTCATGTGTGCTCAGATGAAACACAATTAATGCCTCCACCTACATATAATTACATACAATAAATATGCAATTCACACAGGAATGATAATGCAACCAAGGACAAAGGCAACATTAGCTTTGGATTCCGTTGAGTTTGGGAAGGTCAGAATGTGGGAATCCAGCAAGGAGTGTGCTGAGACAGTCCATGGGCAGGAAGTGCATGCATGGGTGTTTCAGTAACAGATGAGCTAACGGGCCTGGGATAGAACTGCACAAACAGAAGTGCAATGTGAAACTTGGATTATCGTGTTATGTGTGGACTTTTAAAGAACAAATAGCGCTGAGAAAGCAACAGTAATTTTATCAAGCTTGCTGCTGCCATTGTCCGTTTACAAACCACTCCATCATGGGCGTTATTCAATCCATTCAATCTTGAGGAAAGGTTGGGCCATATTTCTGTACAACTCATTCCCCACCCACCAAACAGTAAATCAAGCAAATCTCCAGAATACCTATATCACCTTGCTTCCTACATAATACATCCATTCTAAAACAAGTTGCTTTCTGTTTCTGGCTGGGCATTCATCCAGCTCATTCCTAAATGAGCCAGGTATCAAATGTTTCATCTGGTATCCAGTGAAACACAATGTTGAGATGCAGTTTTAGTGGCATGAAGACTTGAGCAATTTATAATCGTATGAGAAAAACGACACTTCCCATTTCTGATACGGAGATCATCTTCATGATGTTAAATTGCTGTATTCCCAGAAACAAGTTATTCATTTAGAAACTGCAGTGCCCTTCTCACAGCATCTTTAAATTATTCCTCTCATCAGTGTACCTGAAAGCCCATTCAATGTGTTGCATATTCCTTGGGTTAGGGTAGCACAGTGGTTAGCACTGCTACCTCAAGTGCCAGTGACCTGAGTTTGATTCCTGACTTGGGTCACTGTCTGTGCAGAGTCTGCATGTTTTCTCTGTGTCTGTGTGGGTTTCCTCTGGGTGCTCCCAGAGTCTGAAAGACGTACTGGTTAGGTGCATCGGCCATGCTAAATTCTCCCTCAGTGTACCCGAACAGGTGCCAGATTGTGGCGACTAGGGGATTTTCACAGTAGCGTTATTGCAGTGTTACTGTAAGCCTATTTGTGACATTAATAAATAAACTTAAAAAAATTCCTTTTGTCAATCCTAAATATGCTTTTTTTTTGCTGCTTTGAATGTTTCATAGCGATAGGTTTTTTTTAAGTCATACTCAGTATTTGTCTCTTCCATTCCATTTTTGTACAAACCCTGGATCATCACTTACACTGACTCATATCATTTACCTCATATTCTGTGGACTTTACATTTAGTGAAGGAACCAGGGCAAATACTTCAGTCAGGGTTTTGACAACAAGAGGTCGTGTGTCACAACTGAGCTTTGGGGACAGTGCATACCAGGTCGAACGAATATCAACCACCTGAAAGGCAAGAAAAAAACGGACAAGTTCAGCAAGATGTTTGCAGTCCGACACTTGAATACATAACTGCTATCATTCACTTCTGCATGCTTCATCAAGCTTATTTTGGAGAAATCATTTTCCACTCAAATCTCCAGAAGAAAACGAAGGGGATTCCAAAGAATGCAGCGGTGGTGGTCAGCACACAACATGTTGGCAAGATGAACAGGAAAATAAGGAAAGCGAGTAGTTCCAATTCAGAGACTGCTGAGCGAAAACAGAGGAGAAAAGGCAGATATAAAGTATGTACTGGGGAGGGAGTCTTAGGAGGTGTGTCGGTCACTAAAAGGAACACAAAAGTTTGAGTGAAATTTCATTTGGAATTATTGCTCCCGGCATTTGTAACTCAGTATCAGAATGGGTTTGTGCAACGATCAGAGCAAAACTTAAGGAATGAAGTTCCAATGGTTTCCAAAAACAATGTGCAAGATACTACACATTGAGTAAATGCCACCTACTCTTCCATTGGAAGAGCAGAAAGGCAAAAACCTATCACTCCCAAACTGCTTGTAACTACCAGCAAACCATTAGTAAAAACAGCTCACGAGGAAGGGGAGAAGTAACCACTGTTCTTTTCAAATCAAAACTCATGCAAAAACTCATGCAGAAAGTTTAAAGACCATGGGGAGAATTTTCCTGTCCTGCCTGCCTTGGGAATCATAGTGGGGTGGGACACCACGTAAAGGCGGGGGGGGGGGGGGCTCCGGTTTGGGAGCGAGCACAGCCGGGAAATCCCGCCCCAAGGCCCTGCTCAGCTCTCTGCATGTGCTGCGACAGCTGAAGTTGATCTTCAACCAAGTAAACCAACAAGAGGATGGAAGCCGTTTGACACAATGACTGAAAATAAAGCAAAAGGTAAATGTTCAAAATCTAAATTTGAAAAGGACATGCCTGAAATAAGTGCACTTGGCCAGGCTGAAGGAGGGGATTGATCCCTTCAGAGTGATTTAAGGTAATATTTCAATGTTTTTCACATTTACAAGAATAAAATTTCAAAAATAAAATCATGTTTAACAAAATATCAGTCTTATAACATAGAAGCAAAATAATGTGGGTGCTGAAATCTGAAATAAAAACAGAAAATGCTGGAAAATCTCAGCAGGTCTGACAGCACCTGTTGAGAGAGAACAGAGCCTATGTTTTGAGTCTGGAAGACCCTTTGGCAGAGCTGCTATAGAGATGTCAGAGATATAGAAAAATTCATTGATGTAGACATAAAAAGACATAGAAAAGAATATAGATCAATATAGAAAGCTAACCTTCAAATCAGTTTAAAGATGGTGAAAAATAACTGTAAATGAAGGTTAACTTCTGGATAACATTAATTCAAAAGGAAATCTGAAATATTCACAGTAAATTGGGGGAGCGGCAAATTGTGCGGAGGGTGTGGAGAGTCTGCAGAAGGATCTAGATAGGCTGGGCGAATGGGCCAGGAAATGGCAAATGGAATTTAATGTTGGCAAGTGTGAGGTGGTCCACTTCGGTAGGAAGAATGGTAGGAAGGACTATTACTTACGGGGCGAAAAACTGCAGCAGGCGACGGTGCAGAGGGACCTCGGGGTCCTTGTGCATGAGTCGCAAAAACCCAGCCTGCAGGTGCAGCAGGTGGTCAGGAAGGCGAATGGGATGCTGGCCTTCATAGCGAGGGGGATTGAATATAAAAGTGGGGAGGTCTTGCTGCAGCTGTATAGGGCATTGGTGAGGCCGCAGCTGGAGTACTGTGTGCAGTTTTGGTCGCTGCACCTGCGCAAAGATATTTTGGCCTTGGAGGGAGTGCAGAGGAGGTTTACTAGGCTGATACCGGAGTTGAGGGGGTTGAGCTATGAGGAGAGGCTGAATAAACTGGGCTTGTACTCGTTAGAGTTTAGAAGAATGAGGGGAGATCTCATTGAGACGTATAAGATGATGAATGGGATGGATAGGATAGAGGTGGAGAGACTCTTCCTGCTCAAAAAAGACAGTAGGACTAGGGGGCACAGCCTCAAGATAAAGGGGAGGCGGTTTAGAACGGAGTTGAGGAGGAACTTCTTCACTCAAAGGGTGGTGAATCTCTGGAATTCTCTGCCCGTTGAAGTGGTGGAGGCTGCCTCGCTAAATATTTTTAAGACGCGGGTTGATGGGTTCTTGATAAGAGAGGGGATTAAGGGTTATGGGGAGAGGGCGGGAAAGTGGAACTGAGCCACGACAGATCAGCCATGATCTTATTGAATGGCGGGGCAGGCTCGAAGGGCTAGATGGCCTACTCCTGCTCCTATTTCTTATGTTCTTATGTAAATGCCTCTACCTCCCGCTTCAGTGTAAAACAGTAAAGAATATTGTACAACATTTAAAGCTGCGCCAGCAGTCCTCACCATGGACCAATTTAGCCAAACTTACCTCAGCTTGACATAATGCATGCAGGCCCTGAAGTGCAAGAACGGTAGGTGTAGCTTGGTCCGGTCTCGTGCATTCATTTAACACCTTGGAGATTGCTGCCAACATATCAGCTCCATGCTGGTAAGATCTACAGAAGTGAAACAAAAAGCACGAAAGGGAATGAAAAGAAATACCAAACATGATATTTTAGCTCCTACTTGGGTTTGTCCATTAAACAGCTCAACTTTAAGGCATTTTCTTTCCGCATCTGCCAGTGACCTGCTTTTCAGTTGTCATTTGGGGAAGGACAACTGACTGAGAAACTTTACTGGTTATTAGGCTTAAACCCCAATGAAATCTGCCCATGAAGACTGGACTGCTATGTTCAGATCACAGGCAATTGTATCTTACTGACTTCTCCAATCTAACCTACTCCTGTAGAAAGGCTGGATACCACGTCCCAAACTTTCACAACAAAACAAAGAATAAAGAATCTTCAGATGGGAAAAAGGCCAAGTTGCACAATGGGAATTCATACGACTAGGAGACCACACATGTCGCTGCATGTCTGTAACATGAAGACGACATTACAGGCGCGCATGCATATGGTTTCTCGAGAACGTATAAAGAAATATTATAATCCAACGGTGCTTGAAAAATAGAGAATGAAGAGCTGAACTTATTTCCATTTGAGCGAAAAAATTAACTGAGGATTGACATGGCCCAGCCGTACAGATTATTTTACATAAACTGCAATCAAACAACTTGAAAAGGTCAGTACAAAATTAATGATTCTCAAGTGAAATTCAAAGGAACTTTTCCCTTATGAAGTACTGGGCAAATTCGCAGAAAGAAAAAAGCTCGACTGATGCTGAGCTGATTAATTCTTTCAAAAAGGAACTCACTGGATAAAGTAGAGGAGAAAGTAGTATCACACCAGTTGGTTCCTGGAATCATGGAATTGTCCTATGATCAGAGGTAGAATAAATTTGATCTATATTCTCTGGAATTTACAAAACAAGAGATGATCTCAAGCACTGCTGTCTCACAACGCAAGGACCTGGGTTCAATTCCAGGCTTGGGTCACCGGCTGTGCAAAGTCTACAAGTTCTCCCCGAGTCTGCACGGGTTTCCTCTGAGTGGTCCAGTTTCCTTCCACAGTCCAAAGCACATGCTGGTTAGGTGCATTGGCCATGCTAAATTCTCCCTCAGTGTACCCGAATAGGTACTGGAGTGTGGCGGCTAGGGAATTTTCACAGTAATTCCACTGCAGTATTAATGTAAGCCTACATGTGACGCCAATAAATAAACTTAAGAATTCAGAAGTGGACTTGAAAGGGTTGACACAATGGTTGTTTCCCCTGATTCAGGAACCTCGTACAAAGGATCATCATTTAACACTGAGATGAGGAAAAGTTTCTTATTACATTCAGAGAGTTGTGAATCTTTGGAATCCTCTACCTGAAATAATAATACATGTGAATTTTCCTGTTTCGCACCCACCACGGAAATCAGAGCGGGTGAGGGACAGGCATTGCAAAGGTCCATTGACCTCAAATGGGATTTTCCAGTTTCAGGACGAGCGTGGCTGGAAAATCCTGCCCTTGGTGTCCCAAGTTGTGTAGGTAAGGTGGCTTAGGGTTTATGGGGATCGGGTGAGAGGCGGTTGGGAGGGAGGGAGCAGTGTGAGCCTGAGTAAGATAGTGAGTCAGTGCAGATTTGGGCTGAATGGCCACTTTCTGTGCTGTAGGGATTCTATGAAAATTGTTGAACAGAGAGACAATTTTGTTGAAACTTTTTGTCTTGCATTCATCAGGATAAAGGCAAGAATAATAAATTTCAAACAATCACAAAAGCTTATAGTACCAGAGAAGATATGATTGGTTGGCAAGTTGACTGTGATTGCTTTCTCCATGGCAACACCTCAGCCAAAGTGGAACTCTGGACTCTCTGTTCTTCTAGGTAATTATAAACAGATGCAAGACTTGAACATATTCCTTTTGTTTGCAGAGAATAAGTCTTTGAATATGAATATATGTCACTTCTAGCAAGCATAAATGAGCCGTATTACAAGGTTAACTGGCGATACTAAATCAGTTGTGAGCACAGCTTTTACCGCACTCCAGAGCAAGTGCTGCTTGATGATGGACTCATACCTATAGGTAGCCACCTTGTTTAGGGTCTTGCAGCTGCAGACAACACTCTGTCTGTAACAAACTGCCAGAAGAAAATGCAGTTTGATTCAATCACCCAATCACTGGAATATAATTGTTTGGTAAGCAGAACAGATTTTTGGGGAAACAGCAACATCTTATTAAAATATCACTCGTGTCACCACTGCATAGTAACAGCATGACGCGGTCTGCTCAACCCACGTGTACATTGTTTTGATAATTTGCCTTTCCAGCGTAAGTTGAGGTAGACTGGCAACAGCTGAGGTTTGAAAGGGGCAGCCTTTGGCCCATTTGCAAGATTGTACAATACACAACAAGCAATAATCTGACCAAGATTATCGCTGTCCCAAAGGATAACTTCATTGCGTGATGTTTCTGCATCAAGCTTGCAAGGTCAGCAAATAACTCATTTTTTTTAAAAAATGATGATAAACAGTCAATCTTATAATTTATGGAGCTACACAAATCTGAACACATATATTAATCAGTGGCAAGAGCACAGAAGGCATTGGTAGATTTCTTCATTAGTACATCAAAGAAAGGAGCATTAGGCTGCTCCATCTCAAAAGTGAATTGGAGCACAGGGTTGGCTGCATCAAGAAGAGTAAGGAAATCCTGACAACAGACTTCTGTAAAAGGCAGTCTCAGAAGTTGCCAGATTTGACTCGTCAACTAATCACCTCCCTTTTCTTCTGTAGCATAAACTGTTGTGATTGTTTGAAATTTGGCAGTCTTGTGTTTATCCTGATGAGTGCAAAATGAAAAGCTTTGGGAACTCTTTTCAGCAATATACAATATTCAGTCTCACAACAGAGACCAGCCTCACCTCTTTCTGCATATGTCCCTGATCGATGCTGCTTTGGCTATCATCTGTTCCCACTGATCTTCCTTAGCAAGCGACATCGATGGCACATCAACTAATGCCATGAACTTCTGTAGCTCTGGATAAACACGGTCCTAAGAAGTGAACAAAATTAAACTGTAATTGCAAAGGACTCCTCATAAATAATTAACAAAATAGCATTTGTGAATCCAGAATACCATAAAGCTTCAAAACTGAATGCTCTTGGCGTATGCTACATAACACTGTTTAAAAAAAAAATTACAGGCAGAAGAAACATTATTCTTCGAAATATTAACACACAGCTATATTTTGATACCAAAACAGAAAATGCTGGAAAATCTCAGCAGGTCTGGCAGTATCTGTAAGGAGGGAAAAAGGCTGACGTTTTGAATCCAGATCATCCTTTTGTCACAGCTTTGACATTTTCTCTTTTGGTCTCAGATTCCAGCATCTGCAGTAATTTGTTTTTATAGTGTATTTTGATAAGTGTTGGAATATATTCAAACCAATGATACACCTTAGGATTGTAAGACACCAATCACTATATATAGTTTTCAAATGACGATAGAACATCTTGATCTTTTTAACCTGAGAGTATGATGTACATGAATAGCCTGAGGTGCACATTCACAGAGAAACAAAGTTACAGCAAGGTACCAAAACAGCAGGACATAATACTAAAGTGTTGTAAGCATCAGTCCAAATTCATAAAAAAATGAAGTCCCCACACTTAAATGCAAGAAAACACAATTTGGAAAAGAATGGTTTACTGGATGAAAACACTGGAATATATGAAGAAGCCATTCAAAACAATTTATGCAAATCATTATCCAAATCAAGCAACATAAAACATTCAACAACTTCATTACTCAACCACCTCGCAAAATATTCTGCTCAATGTACAATGATTACAATACACTGACAGTCATGGATTTCGATTCCATTTACACAATGAGTCATAGAAAACCTTCAGTGCAGAAGGAGGCCATTCGGCCCACTGAATCTACACCAACAATGCTTACACCCAGGCCCTAGCCCCATCACCTCAATATGTTTACCCTGCTAATCCCTCTACCAATGCATCTCGGGACACCAAGGGGAAATTTAGCATGGCCATTCAACCTAATACACATATCTTCGAAGTGTGGGAGGAAACCGGATCACCCAGAGGAAACCCATGCAGACATGGGGAGAATGTACATACTCCACACAGACAGTGACCCAAGCAGACATTCAAACCCTAGTCCCTGGAGCTGTGAGGTATCAGTGCTAACCACTGTACCACCATGCCACCCCAATGGTCAATCTTTACTTTTCTAAAATGGTCATTCTTTACTTTGGTGTTTGCTACACATTGCATACTGCTGCAAGTCAACGTTCCCAGAACAAAGGGGGCCAACATTCAAAGCTAGAAAACTATGATAGAAGTTCACCACGCACACAAAGTTTGCTCACCTGATTTTCCCACAGAATTGTCATAAGGCGCAGAGATATGGCTTTAAGTTTTGTTGTTTTCCACAGCATTTGTAAGGCACGAATTATCTGAGCAACACAAACCTAATTTCAGAAATTAAGACAGGGTTAGAAATCAGTTTTTCAGTTATGTGCGGACAATTTCTTTCCAAAGAAACTCAATCTACATTTAGACTTTCAATAATGTCAAAACAGGTCATGAGAAGGGCTACAAATTCCAATCATTTCATCCTTCTCCATTTCTGAACCCTAACTGAAGCTAAGTTTCATTTATTTACCCTGCATGCAACCAAGTATTACCCCTAATGAAATGAATGCTGCTTCATAACACAAACCTTGTGTGTACCCAGAGCAGGAAGTGTATGAAGAATAGCCAGATGCAGGGTAGGTTCCAGTGGTCTTCCCAATTTAAACATCAAAACCGAAATGAGATATGGGACCTGCACATGAAAAGGAATGCAGGGAACCAGATTATGTTAACTGTACATAAACAATTATTATTAAATAATTTGACTCCCCTCAACGTACAAATAATAAATCAGAACAGGTGAAATAGTTTCTTCACCAAAATGATTCAAATGACTCAATATGAAGGAGGTAAAGTGTGACATTTTACTTATTTTTTAAACTATATTTAGTGAAGACAGAAATTTTGTCTCCTAACAATATGCTTGAATATCCAGTGCCAATATTTGAAACATAAATATTTCATATCTCAGCCTTGCTAAAGTGAATAGCTCCTTAACTCACTCAAGTTCCAAATATACACAATGATTCCTGACAGCAACGGTAGAGATTTAATGTGCGTCATCCAGCATGCGCTTTTTGACAAACCAGCTGTATTAGCGGAATCACTGTCCTGTAAACCTGTTCTTTGCTGATGTTCTTAAACATTGTTTGGCGGCAGCAGAATCGGTACCTGAGAAGGATCGGCTTTAGCCAATTCGGTCGCCATATCCAAAGCTCTGCGAAGGCAGTCTCCATCCTCTTTTAAAATTATGTAGGCCATCAGCAGAGTAATGTGTTCAGGAACTTTGTCATTTAGAGCCAGGGTTGATTTGACAGATGACAGCCAAATAGAAGCAGCATTGACATCCACGCTGAAACCATCCAAAAGTTTCCAAGTTGCAAAGACAGTTTTATACCAATTGGTTATAGGAAAGATAAG
This sequence comes from Carcharhinus amblyrhynchos, assembly GCF_965287045.1. Lineage (NCBI taxonomy): Eukaryota > Metazoa > Chordata > Chondrichthyes > Carcharhiniformes > Carcharhinidae > Carcharhinus > Carcharhinus amblyrhynchos. The sequence goes on along the minus strand of NC_137328.1, from coordinate 38,512,646 downwards.
TTCGCAAGAAGCCTAAAATTTAAAAAAAGCACGGTTCTAACTTCTATACATAGAATAGAAGAATTTCAAAGATCAACCATGGTATATAATTCTTGACACTTGCAGCAAATCCTTATCAAAATGAGATAGTTAATTCTGGAAGGAGGTAGGATAACTTTCTTCCAGGGAAACTTTCTTTCAAATTTTGTTCGCATTAACAATAAATGGATCAAAATTCCAATCTTCTCTGAATTTAGCTTTATGCTGTTCCTCCCATGAAGTTACTCCAAATTAAATCTCCAGCAGAGATGTTATTTAACCAAATTTCATAGGACAGTTAAAGTCACCCAATGACATGCCATGAGATGGTTTTAGAAGCAACAGTAGGAGCAAACTCGCCTCTCCCAAAATTAGGATTCAGGACTTGAATCTTCAACCTAAGCTGACAATTCAGTGAAGTGCAGGGGATCAGCTGTGCTGTCTGGTGTACTATAGTTCAGAGAAATCTGGTGATTTTTATTCAAAGATAAGCAGGAGTCCAAGCCAACATTCATCCCCAAACTTCCCTTCCAAAAAAAATTCTTTCCATTTTGGTTAGATTCAATACTCAGCCAAGCACATCCTGTCCAATTCCAACCCAAGTGGTAAAATCTGCAGGATACCTGCACATTTATTGCATTTATATTTGCCAGATTTTGTTGTGAACAAGGTTTGCTTACATAACAGTTACTGAAGATTAAAACAATTGGTTGAACATAAAGCACATTGATTCGTGGTGAGGATTGTAAAATTGCAAAATTCCTTTAAACATTGTCGATATTTAAATGTAAAATGTGTAACCACTGTCTTGTTAATTGCTCTCAATGTATGAGCTCAGGACTTTCTAACTAAGTTTAGATGTTAAACAAACAGGGTGGGATTTTCTGGCTGTGTTTGCTCCAAGACCAGAAAATTCCACCTGAGGTCAACAGACATTTGCATGGTCCACCCCCCTCCCCCCCAGCTACGATTCCCGTGGCAGGTGGGATGGGAAAATTCTGCCCACAGTATCTGGTCTCCAGCTCTAAAGGCCCTAAGACCTGGAATTAATTCCCTAAACCTCTGCCTTTGTATCTGTCTCGCCTCTAGTAAGATGTTCTTTAAAACCTACCTCGCCAAAAAAGGTTTTGGTCATTTGCCCTAATGTTTCTTTAGGGTTTGTGGCTTGCTATCAAGGTTTTTTTTGATACTACATTTCTAGCTTTTCCCAACAAAACAAAATATCAATTAAATATTAGATGAGTTTTCAACAAAATTTAGGTAAAATAGTCTTTACTTGTTGCAGTATTTTATAAATTAAAATGTCACAGGAACCATCATCTCTTCCTTACCTTCTGTCTGCTAGCAAAGTCTTTTACTTCCACATTCTGTATAACGTCAAGGAGTTTCACAGCCAGCTGCTGATTGACTGGTGTAACCTCTACATCTGATGTACAGTTCATAATCATTGTAGAAGATGCTATCTGTAGTAAAGGCATCACGAGGGTCAAGGCTGCCTCGTGTAAATTGTGCACAGAAGACAGAGACAGAATCTTCAGCGCTGTCAATATGAGAAAGAACATTCTTAAATTCTTTCATTAGCTTTTACACTCTATTTTGCATAGAAAATCATAAACAATCACAGGAACCGAGGAAAAAGCCTCCAAAGTGCAGGAGGTAAGACCAAGTGACTAATTTATCCTGGATGATGCAAAAAAAATGCTAGTTATTTATGATGTTGATTTGTGACTAGTATGGCATTTGATGTAAACCACACTGATATTAGCATCTTTCAATGCTTTTACTCACATTGAAGCTTTAAGCACATTGGTGACAATGCGAGAGTCATGATTATGGATATAATCAGTATCTTTAATTGAGTTTTTAACATGGGTGAACGAGTAGAGCTCACTCTAAAAAAAAGAGGCTTGTTCACACAGCCACAAATAGATTTCCTTTTTCAAAAGCCACACGGATATTGGGCACAGATTTGACTTTGTCACATAAAACATTTTAATTTATGCCCCCATTAATTTCTATATACGTCAAGCTAATATAGTAAGAGATTTTGGTCTGACCACAAATAAAGCAACGGTGCTCAGAACACTCCTTTTTAAATTTCCAACCCTAAGACAATCAAACAAGACAAGAAAGAATTACAGACACAAACATTTCTAAATTGCCTTAGATTTGAAACTTGATTGCTAGGGCTAGGACACTTGCTAGGGCAGCCTTGACTCAGTTCCCTTGACTTCAATTTAATGACACATCTTTAGGTAACAAACATTAGAACGAAGAATCCTTGGTTATATTCTATTCATTCTTATTAGAGCAGGCACCACTACTTTGAACATGTTCATCTCTCGTTCTGAAAACTAATGGGTAAAACTGTTCCTCATTGTGTTACCGAAGAGGTTTGTCTGTCAAACAGTTTTGGCACAATGCCTCCTTGAAGTATCATAGATTGCAATACACTTAAAAAGGTACAGTCTAACTTCTAAGTCGGTAAAGCAAACATCTCATTAGTTTTATTGATCAAAATTCTAAATTGCACAGGGGAACACAAAGCATTAACAACTTCTGCAGAATAACCCAGATTAAAAATCGCCATTTGCACAATTGCAATGAGCACCTTCAATTCAACTAACCCGCACGTCTTTGGATTGTGGGAGGAAACCACAGCACCCGGAGGAAACCCATGCAGACACAGAGAGAACGTGCAAACTCCACACATACAGTGACCCAAAGCCAGAATTGAACCCGGATCCCTGTGAGATAGCAGTACTAACCACTGTGCCACCACAGTTTAGATCAGGCAGATTTTAAAAAGGTTTGTTTTTTGTGGAATGACAAGAAAAGCCTGTATTTCATATCTGAGGGGTAATTTGGTAGAGATCTAGCTTTTTGTAATCAAAACCATTAGATCCAAAGACCTGTTAAATATAAAGCAAATTATATTTCGTACCAATCTTTTTGAAACATGAAAAGTTCAATTCGAATTACACCCCCACTTTCTGTCCATCCTTCATTGGAAAGCAATTTTCCTGCAGGTTTATAATCTAAATTTCAAAAGGTTTTGGGTTGTGGTCGCAGATAACAAGCTACCATTCAGAAAATGTTTCTGCCTAATTAAATTGTCAAGGGAAATACAGGAGGCGTCATTAGTATTTCATTTGGGTTTGGTCTTTTGTAGTCTAAGCAACAAAACTTTTAATGAAGGACATTGCCTGGAATTTTTGATGTATAAAAGGCAATTACAATATTTTATACACATGTACTTGTACGGGTTTCGTTTTGCAGGCAAATGGCCCATTACCATTTAATGAGGCTCATTTACTGCAATGCATGAGTGGTAAACCACAAAATGTATTTTTCCTCCCTCACAGTCTTGGACAATCTTCATTTTGTAATTAAGGTCTTCACTGAATCAAACAGCAACATAAAACATTACTCAGATCATACAAGTGGATTGAATACATGCAAAGTAGCTTACGAAGTTTCAATGCATTGCACTGGGATAAATGGTATTAAAATATAAACGAAGTGTTGATATTCATTGATGATCATTTTTATCCTGTCGATATACTCTGTATTTACTAACTTAAAACTTCTATCTGCAGATAGCCCTGCAACACTGCAGTGTCAAAGACAGTGACATTCTCTATACTTCCATCATGTAATAGCCAGATATATAAGCCTAAGTGTCTGTCAAATATTCCTCATCTTTCTTTTATAGGATCAGAGTAATATTGTCTCGTGCATCTCTAAACACCAAAAATATGATGAAGGAAGCCCAATATGATTATGCATTCTTCTCTTGAGCTGCACAGGATCAACTCTCTCTCTCTCTCTCAAGTATTTTGCATTAGAGCATGCTGACCCACTGTTTCACTATTTGCTTTACGCACCAAAAACACATGAAGCAAACAATGAAGCAGCTTTCTTACTTAAGTTCAAGCAGGAATTTTTGTTTACAATGCAAGATTAAAATGTGAAATAAAATGACTGCTTTCTCTCACACAAGCTGCTTGCTGGAAATGCTTAGCAGGTCTGGCAGCATCTGTGGAGAGGAACAGTTAATGGCCCGTAACTTCCTGGCTCCACAGCGTCAGGTTTGACAGGAAGGACCCAAACATGTGCTGGGCAATCCATCTTGGAAGCTCCCTGGTATGAGTTTTTAAGCTGGAAACCATCAACCAAGCAACTTAAATCACTAACTTTAGATGATTCTGCCAGTATGATGTTAAAAATTACTCCAAAAAAGTAAAAGCGCTTCTAGCTTCACTGTATCTCTTATAAAGACTCAGACCAGTCCCCACATGGGGCATCTCATAAGAACATAAGAAATAGGAGGAGGAGTAGGCCATCTAGCCCCTCAAGCCTGCCCCGCCATTCAATAAGATCATGGCTGATCTGTCGTGTCTCAGTTCCACATTCCCGCCCTCTCCCCATAACCCTTAATCCCCTCTCTTATCAAAAACCTATCAACCCGCGTCTTATATATTTAGCGAGGCAGCCTCCACCACTTCAACGGGCAGAGAATTCCAGAGATTCACCACCCTTTGAGTGAAGAAGTTCCTCCTCAACTCTGTTCTAAACCACCCCCCCCCCTTTATCTTGAGGCTGTGCCCTCTAGTCCTACTGTCCTTTGAGCGGGAAGAGCCTCTCCACCTCCATCCTATCCATCCCATTCATCATCTTATATGTCTCAATGAGATCTCCCCTCATTCTTCTAAACTCTAACGAGTACAAGCCTAGTTTATTCAGCCTCTCCTCATAGTTCAACCCCCTCAACTCCGGTATCAGCCTAGTAAACCTCCTCCGCACTCCCTCCAAGGCCAAAATATCTTTGCGCAAGTGCGGCGACCAAAACTGCACACAGTACTCCAGCTGCGGCCTCACCAGTGCCCTATACAGCTGCAGCAAGACCTCCCTACTTTTATATTCAATCCCCCTCGCTTTGAAGGCCAGCATCCCATTCGCCTTCCTGACCACCTGCTGCACCTGCAGGCTGGGTTTTTGTGACTCATGCACAAGGACCCCGAGGTCCCTCTGCACTGTCGCATGCTGCAGTTTTTCGCCACGTAAGTAATAGTCGTTCCTACCATTATTCCTACCAAAGTGGACAACTTCACATTTGCCAACATTAAATTCCATTTGCCAGTTCCTGGCCCATTCGCTCAGCCTATCTAGATCCTTCTGCAGACTCTCCACATCCTCCGCACAATTTGCCATTCCACCAATCTTGGTGTCATCAGCAAATTTCGACACCATACACTCGGTTCCCTCCTCCAGATCATCTATATAAATGGTAAATAGCTGAAGCCCCAGCACCGACCCCTGGGGCACTCCACTAGTCACCAACCGCCAATCCAAATAGCACCCATTGACCCCCACTCTCTGCCTCCTATTTGACAGCCAATCCTCTATCCACGCTAACACCCCACCCCCAACTCCATGCCCCCTAACCTTCTGTAATAACCTCTTGTGCGGCACCTTATCAAACGCCTTCTGAAAATCAAGAAACACCACATCCACCGGCTCTCCCCTATCCACCGCCCTAGACACATCCTCACAGAACTCCAATAAATTTGTCAGACATGACTTCCCCTTAACGAAACCGTGCTGCATCTGCTCTATCAAACAATTCTCCTCAAGATGCCTTGCTATTTTCTCCTTGATCACAGATTCTAACATTTTACCTACAACAGACATTAAACTAACCGGCCTATAATTCCCTGCCTTTTGCCTGCCACCCTTCTTAAACAATGGCGTAACATTGGCCGTTTTCCAATCTTCTGGCACTTCCCCGGAATCCAGCAACGTTTGGAAAATAATCACCAAGGCATCCACTATCACCTCCGCCATTTCTTTCAGAACCCTTGGATGCATTCCATCCGGTCCTGGGGACTTGTCCACAATCAGTCCCTCCAGTCTGTCGAGCACTGCCTCTCTAGTAACAATAATGTCATTCAAACCTCACTCCATGGTATTCCTCCCTCCCCCCCGACTCCTGCCACCAGCTGGACAACCTCCCCCTCCTCCTGACCCAAATCCCACCTCCACAACCTGAACCACAATCCCCATGTCTGGCACCCCACCCTTTCATTAGAACTAAATACTGAACGGCATTGCCTCACAAAACAACTTCCAATGGTCTCTCATCATACAGGGGTAAATGCCATATTTCCTTAGGGACTTACTTATTTAGGATTTCTATCTCATTTATAATAAAGTCATTAAGTTTACTTGCAATATCTTTGCCTGGAGAGGGCAATTTGCTAATCTCTTTTGAATAGTTGGGGAAATCTTAATATTTTGAGGTCATCCTCAGGTTCAAGTTAAGTTGCATTGTTTATGGCTTTCACATCTTTAACTTCTTTCCTGCTATTGTGGAACAGAAAAACTTTTTTTTAACTGCAATGCTTCAAACCCGCCCACCCCCCACTCCCTCACCAATCACACTTTAAACAACGTATCCCAACGCACATATTAGCCAGTGAAGACGGGTTTGCAGTAGCCTTCAGTTAAAGGCTCATTAGCAGAATTGGCAGCTAGCATGCTGAGGAAAGCACTGCACTGCTCCTTTTCAAAAGGTGGAGTTGAGCCCTGATAAAGTTCATAAAGGTGTGTAAGGAAATTGTTGCACGCAGCTGCAGATTGGAATAAAAGTAAAATGTATCAACCATGTAATGGAAATATGCAAAGTTGGGCTCAATCCATCAAAAACATTTCTTGTGGAAATTTATTGACAGGATAAAAATGATCATCAATGAATATCAACACTTAGATTATATTTTAACACCATGTATTCCAGCGCTGAACCTTGAGGGGATCTCATGGTGAAATTATCGACATGGATCTACACGATGTCATCAAAGCTGAACTCAACTGTGCAAGTTGCTAAATTCAATGAATATTGATTAAGGAGATGGCAGTGCTTCGAGATTCATACAATATAGTGTCATGGCTTCCTTTGGTGGCACTTTAGTGAATAGATAGCAATGTTGAACATGCGCATCAGTACATCATTGCTATCGATATACAGATTGCACGTATTCTTCCTCCTGAAGCTGAAGGAATTCTTCACCATATATGTGGAAAACTCACTCAGAACTGGTTTCAGCAGTTCAATCAACTCAACAATTCATGTTGTGCAGAACCAGTTATAAGAACATAAGAAATAGGAGCAGGAGTAGGCCATCCAGCCCTTCGAGCCTGCCCCACCATTCAATAAGATCATGGCTGATCTGTCGCTGCTCAGTTCCACTTTCCCGCCCTCTCCCCATAACCCTTAATCCCCTCTCCTATCAAAAACCCATCAACCCGCGTCTTAAAAATATTTAGCGAGGCAGCCTCCACCACTTCAACGGGCAGAGAATTCCAGAGATTCACCACCCTTTGAGTGAAGAAGTTCCTCCTCAACTCCATTCTAAACCGCCCCCCTTTTATCTTGAGGCTGTGCCCCCTAGTCCTACTGTCTTTTTTGAGCGGGAAGAGTCTTTCCACCTCTATCCTATCCATCCCATTCATCATCTTATACGTCTCAATGAGATCTCCCCTCATTCTTCTAAACTCTAACGAGTACAAGCCCAGTTTATTCAGCCTCTCCTCATAGCTCAACCCCCTCAACTCCGGTATCAGCCTAGTAAACCTCCTCTGCACTCCCTCCAAGGCCAAAATATCTTTGCGCAGGTGCGGCGCCCAAAAATGCACACAGTACTCCAGTTGTGGCCTCACCAATGCCCTATACAGCTGCAGCAAGACCTCCCTACTTTTATATTCAATCCCCCTCGCTATGAAGGCCAGCATCCCATTCGCCTTCCTGACCACCTGCTGCACCTGCAAGCTGGGTTTTTGCGACTCATGCACAAGGACCCCAACGTCCCTCTGCACCGTCGCCTGCTGCAGTTTTTCGCCCCGTAAGTAATAGTCCTTCCTACCATTCTTCCTACCAAAGTGGACCACCTCACACTTGCCAACATTAAATTCCATTTGCCATTTCCTGGCCCATTCGCCCAGCCTATCTAGATCCTTCTGCAGACTCTCCACACCCTCCGCACAATTTGCCGTTCCCCCAATCTTGGTGTCATCAGCAAATTTCGACACTCTACACTCAGTTCCCTCCTCCAGATCATCCATATAAATGGTAAAAAGCTGAGGCCCCAGCACCGACCCCTGGGGCACTCCACTAGTCACCATCCGCCAATCCGAATAGCACCCGTTGACCCCCACTCTCTGCCTCCTATTTGACAACCAATCCTCTATCCACGCTAACACCCTACCCCCAACTCCATGTCCCTCGACCTTCTGCAATAACCTCTTGTGAGGCACTTTGTCAAACGCCTTCTGAAAATCTAGAAAGACCACATCCACCGGCTCTCCTCTATCCACCGCCCTAGACACATCCTCATAGAACTCCAGTAAATTTGTCAGACACGACTTCCCTTTAATGAAACCGTGCTGCGTCTGCTCTATCAAGCAATTCCCTTCAAGATGCCTCGCAATTTCCTCCTTAATGACAGATTCTAACATTTTACCTACCACAGACGTTAAACTAACCGGCCTATAATTCCCCGCCTTTTGCCTGGCACCCTTCTTAAACAACGGCGTAACATTAGCCGTTTTCCAATCATCCGGCACTTCCCCGGAATCCAGCAACGTTTGGAAAATAACCACCAAGGCATCCACTATCACCTCCGCCATTTCTTTCAGAACCCTCGGATGCATTCCATCTGGTCCTGGGGACTTGTCCACAATCAGCCCCTCCAGTCTGTCGAGCACCGCCTTTCTAGTAACAGTAATGTCATCAAGACCCTCCAGTCCTACCACCTTTCCATCGCTAACACCCGGCAAATTATTCACGTCCTCCTCCGTGAAGACAGAAACAAAAAAGTTATTCAATACCTTAGCCATATCCCCATCCCCTACCACTAGGTCCCCTTTCTCATCCTCTAAAGGACCAACATTCACCCTAGCCAGCCTCTTCCTTTTTATATATTTATAAAAACTCTTGCTATCCTTTTTTATATTAAGCGCTAGCCCAGCTTCATAGTTTCTCCTACCCTTCTTTATCAACTTCTTTGTCAATCTTTGTTGACATTTAAACCTCTCCCAATCCTCTTCTCGCCCACTACTCTTAGCTACTCTAAATTCCTCCGCTTTTAGTTTAACACTTTCCTTCACCTCCTTCGTTATCCACGGCTTATTACATCTCCTCCTATGGTCCTTTTTGACCATCGGAATAAATTTCCGTTGAGCACCAAGAAAGATCTCCTTAAAGATCCTCCACTGCTCCTCAACAGACCCTCCCTCCAACGCGCTCTCCCAGTCCACATTCGCCAATTCTTCTCTCATCCTACCATATTCCCCTCTATTCAAACAAAGGACGCGTGTCCGGGAACCCACTTTCTCCTCCTCCATCTGCACCAGAAACTCCACCATACAATGATCACTCTCCCCAAGAGGATCCTTCACCACAAGGTCCCTAATTCTACCCGCTTCATTACACAGCACCAGATCCAAGATAGCTCGCTCCCTCGTCGGCTCCAACACACACTGTTCGAGGAAACTATCCCGGCAGCATTCCAAGAACTCTTCCTCGAGCCCCCCACGTCCAACATGGGTCGACCAATCAATATGCAGATTGAAATCCCCCATAACTACGGCCGTCCCATTCCTGCACGCCGGATAAAGTAAGGTGCAATAGGACATCAAAAACATACTAAACCATCAGGACAAATCCCATCATATATGCCACAAGGCAGCTTATTCCTCTTGCACAAGTCTACCAAATGTTCATGTTTCTTGTTCACAAGCAGGGCATTGCTGTCATGCTTGGGCAGGAGGTCCATCAGATATATGAGTTTGGGCCCATCATTAGGAATGGCGTGCATTCCGTCAATACAGACATACTCATTAAGGATGGCCATGCCAGTCTCTTTTTCCAACTTATGCAGGCGTATATCTGGTTTTTGGAGTTGGCCAGAGAGAGGATACATCCCCTTTTCCTCTTGCTCTGCCACTTTTTATTCGGCTCACATCCAACCCTTGTTGCCCCTTGTGATGCCTTGCCCTTATGTTGTGGCTTGCTGTCTTCTTGTCCCCTGGAGCTTTTCCATTTTTATTCATTTTTGGTGCAGAGTGGTGGATGGTGGTGGTATTTCTGTGGTGGGGGGAAAAAGCAAAAGGGTGTGTCTAGGTTGGCCTTGTGATCTTGAAATGCCACCATTCAGGATGCCATTTCTGATGTTGGATATCCATGATTGGATCGCATTTGTTGAGTAATCCTGAGTGTGGTAAGAGATATATTAAAAACCAAATTAAAATTGTCAGGTTTACAATGTGGCTCACTTATGTTTGCAAGATATTACATATATTCATACACAGGAACCTGTCCTCTGCAGACAAATCGAATAATTCCAGGCATTGCACATTTTTTCAATTAAACAAAAGTGTGGGGAACGAGAATTCTCTGGTGCCTTTTCCATGACAACACTTCACCCAGAGTCCACTGGCCAACCAATCAGCACCCTTTTTTCCTGCAGTATAAACGGTTGCTTCTTTTGAAATTTGGGCATTCTTGCATCTGCCCTGATGAGTGCTCAACGAAAAGCTTCAACAGCCTGTCTCTTTTTTCAGCAACACTGAAGACAGTTCTCTTTATCTCTATCTTAAATGGTCAACAATTTAATCTGAGATTGTGACCTCTGTGTCTTCCAGTAAAGGATGAATAAAACAAGCCTATATAATCTTTGGAGAGAACAGACCGAGGCCAGTGTTTCACCAAAACTCCTATCCCGATTCCAGGCACAGGTGAGGCTCGGAGAACGGCATTCTCCATTGGCCTCAGGCGGAATCGTATGAACCTCAGGCAGACGATCTGATAAAATTCCGCCCCTAGTTAACATTTCAGGTCGATGATCTTTTGTTAGACCTTAACTGTTTCGCTCTCTGTGAACAGACTACCGTGTATTTGCAGTATTTTCTGTTTACATTTCAGATTTCCAGTATCGACATACTTCAACTGTTGAGTGGAAATGTTTCAGATTTTATGTGATCAGAGTCAGGACCATAAAGCAATATCTGCATACAACCCACTCTAATTCTGGCCTCAAGCTTAACCAGACAATCATTTCATTCAAGATTTTGGAGAATCAACCCTGCAGCCTGAGAAGAGTTTGTTTTCCCTCACACACCAGTGTCTTTTACAATATTAAATTCAAGCTTACCGAGGTTCAAGATGGGCTCTTGCTGACACACTGGAGTCTGCAGCAGGAGTAAACTCAGTCCAACAAGCAAAACTTCAGCGGGAATACTCTGCAAACAGAGCAATTGAAAAAAAATGACTTTGAAGTTTTCCTGATTTGTGTGCTGCACACAAATAATTCTGACAAAGGTGACTGCAATGCACCAAACCTGGAGTACAATCAGAGTATCAGAATGACTCCAAAAAATATTTCATCGAATTATTAGTAACTAAAGCCAAGTGAAAACTTGTGATATTTTAGATGTACAGTCATAGAATCCGGGCAGTGCAGAAGGAAGCTATTTGGCCCATCAAGCCTGCACTGACAACAATCCCCTATCCCCATAACCCCACGTTTTACCCACTAATCCCCTAACATTAAGGGGCAATTTAGCATGGCCAATTCATCTAATCTGCATATCTTTGGAGTGTGGGGGGAAATCAGAGCACCCAGAGGAATCCACACAGACACCATACAAAGAATGCACAAATTCCACACAGTCACCCAAGGCTGGAATTGAACCCGGGTCCTTGGCGCTGTGAGGCAGCAGCGCTAACCACTGTGCCACCAGGCAGCCCTCAAATGATCCACAAAAATAAATAGACTACAACCTGATTCAGTTTCCCTCATTTTAAATATGAGCAAATATGCGAATACATTGCCATTTCATTCTCCATCAGCCATTGCTTTTTTTAAACTGAGTGTTACTTGGACATAGGAATATTGATGCTAGTGATTTTAAGTTGCCCACATTGTAAGTATGGGCATTTTCCTATCCATTCACCTATAACTATGATAGAATCTTTATAAAACACTGCTCTTCAGCCATTGAGTTCACTGACAATCTGTCTGATGTAAAGGAGATGACAAGGTTAGAAAAATATACAAACTTTATCCAATGACTGAGGAGCACTATGTATACAAGCTGCAAATATATTTGTTCAACAGTTGAAAAGCCACGCATTCTAATTCAAGAATTCACATTGCACGTCTTAAAAACAAGTAGATTTATGCTGGAGCAACTTTTGGGAGCACATGAACTATTTGGCATGAAAGACTACTAAATTTTTCAACATCCAGTGATGCTTCTGCAGATAACAGCACACAAGAGAGCTTATTGGCACAGGGGGAAGCAAATTCATAGGCTTCAGAAGGCCTTAAGGAAACAAGAAACAAGTTACAGAGATCTGAAGATTGGAGGCGAGCCAACAATTGTTTTATGAATGGCAACCGATAAGGAGCATTCGATATAATTTTCTTTTTAAAGTGCATTTCAATTCACAACCAGTACCCCTTCTCTAATTAAAGTCATTTGTTTTGGAGCCAAAGAGCTGGAGAGGCAGGCATCTTGCTTCCCAGAATACAAGAAGCTAGTGGTCTGGCAGCAGGAGACTGCAAGATATTAATGTCCCAGGGCTTTTGAAACCAGTGAGTTCCATATGTGACACGTACATAGTGCAAAATGACCCGACAGTTGAAATGCCAATTGGACTAATCTGAATTCCTGGCAGCCTTAACTCTTTAGTTGTGATGCATGTGAAGGAAGTAATAACGTAATTGAATAAATATTAAAATTACATTATATGGAGAGTAAGGCACTACCTATGATGTATCACACACAGAGAGCATGTTCCCACTAAGCTGCACAAACGTGCAACGACACATCAGTTTGACAGGTACAGCGCAGTTCTTGATCTGGGAAAATAATGTGCGCGTACAGCTGTGCAAAAAAATTCCAAGAGATTGTGCACTCAAAAAGAAAACTGCACACACATTTTTTTCGAAGGAAATCATAAGCAAAGTACCCCTAATGCTGGAAATCTGAAAGAAAAACTTTCTCCAATTCCACTGGAAGGTCATTGACCCAAAATATTAATGGGTCCCCCTCCAGTGATTCTGCCAGGCCTGCTGAATATTTTCTAAACTTTAACGCAAACTCTTTAAGTCACAATGGATTTGAGAGGATGTTATTACTTCATGGGAAACCCCAAGATGTTTATCAGCATTAATTCAACAGCAAGGGCAGGATTTTCTAACCACGCTCATCCCTAGGCTGGAAAATCCACCCAAGGTCAACAGGCCTTTACATGGTCCGTGTCCTGCCCGCGACAATTCCCATGGTGGGCAGGATGCTAAGATTCCATAGCAAGATATATTAATGCTCTGGAAGCGGCATGACAGAACAATATAATTCATATTCAAACATGAGGACATATTGCAAATCCATTTTTATAACCTCCAAGATTTTTTTAACCGATAATGCTGACGGAGAGAAAGAGTGTTGTTTGTACATTTTACAATAATGTGTCAGGGCAAATTTCATTTCTGATCAGTACTTTTACATTCAAAACCCTTACTGCTTACCTCTGGAACGTTGCTAGCAATCAAATGAACTTTATGAATAAGGGAGGAGAATTCTCCTGTGATCTTCAGACTAAATTCACAAACACACAGCAGCTGCAGAGACAGCTGGGCTAGTTCCGATTTCCAAAACTGAGCGTGGTGGAGGAAAGCTAGCGATAACTCTTCAAGAAATATTGTAGCTTCTGTAACTTGTGCCAACGTAGTTACCTGGTGGGAAAGAAACAGAAATACAACAGTGCTTTTGACATTGTTTCTGGAATAGTAATTCAGAGGCCTGGAATAATTCTTCAGGGACAGGTGTTCAAATCCCACCACAACAGTTGAGGGCATTTAAATTCAAATCAGTAACAAATCTGACATAAAATCATCACTAATAACCATCAGGAAACGACTGGATTATTTTAAAACCCACCTTGTCTGTCAGGGGAGGATATCTGTTGTCCATCCCTAGTCTGATCTTCATGTGATCAGAGCCACAGCAATGTGGTTGATTCTTCTTAACTACCTAGTAAATGACCTAGTAAGTCGTCCCGTTGTATCAAACTGCTGCAGAAAAGCCCCAACAGATGTATTTACACCACATGTACTGAAGTAGTTCATGGTGGCAGCTTAATACAACCTTCCCATGGGCAAATGAGGATGGGCAATACACGCTGGCCTAGGACTTGGACACACAAATGAAGGCTGACAATCCACTGCAGTACTGAGAGGCTTCTGCGCTGTCAGAGGTGCAGTATTTTGGATCAGATGTTAAACCAAGGTTCCATCTGTCTGCCACCATTTTGATGAGAAGTGGAATTATCCCCACTATCCTGGACAATATTGTTCCCCAGTCAACATCAGAAAGACAGACTATCAGATCATTATCACATTGCTGTTTATGGGAGTTTGCTGAGAGCAAATTGGCTGTTCTGTTTCCTACATTACAACAGTGACTACGCTTCAAAGGTACATCAATGGCTACAAAGTGCTTTCAGACACCTGCTGGTTAAGAACCACTATATGAATGAAAATCTTTTTCACTTTTATTCCAAGAACACTGGTGAACAGTGCAACTAATGGCCAAGTACAAACCTTGTGTGTTATAGTTTGAACTTGGTCTAAAATCTTGTTCTCGCAGCTCAATGAAAGATTAGGACATGTCTTTTGCAAACTGACACACATCTCCTTTACTCTCTGTTGCACTTGAGTGACAATAAATTGTATTAAAGAGAAACCAGAACATGCGTCTGATATTGCTTGTCAACTTGGACGGTGGAAAATAATGATGACATCAGATCACTTCCTGCAGGCTAAATTAATGCCCGGATTTATTTATAAACAACTCTCAGAAACAAAAACAAGCAAAAATACAGTAGAAATAATAACTTGAATTATAAATTGAAGGGCGGCATGGACAAGTTGGGCTGAAGGGCCTGTTTCCATGCTGTAAACCTCTAACAATGGAGGTAATTGATTCTAATTCAGTGGAAAATCAGGCAGGTTTGATAAGGGACAGACCACTTCCTCTGTAAGGTTACAGTACAGGCAATGGAGCTGAAGATTAACTTTGAAGATGTCAGATGGCAAATATGCAAGAGTCACAGAATCCTACAGTGCAGAAGGAGGCCATTCAGCCCATCAAGTATGCACTGACCACAAACCCACTCAGGCCTGAACCCCATGTATTTAACCTTGCTAGTTCCCCTGACACAAAAGGGGTAATTTAGCATGGCTAATCAACCTAATGCAAACTTCTATGAACAGAGTGACCTATCAAGCTCTCTAAATTCTACATATATAATAGTGTTTGACATGGGGTGGCACAGTGGTTAGCACTAATACCTCACAGCACCAGGGTCCCAGGTTCAATTCTGGCCCTGGCTGAGTTTCTGTATGGAGTTCATATGTTCTCCCCGTGTCTGTGTGAGTTTCCTCTGGGTGTTCCGGTTTCCTCCCACAGTCCAAAGATGTGCAAGTTAGGTGGATACGCCATGCTAAATTGCCCCTTGGTGCCCCAAGATGTCTAGGTTTGGACAGTTGGCAGGGTAAATATGGCAGGGGTTAGGGGGTCGCGCCTGTGTAAGATGCTCTGTTGGAGAGTCAGTGCAGACTCGATGGACTGAATGGCTTCCTTCTGCACTGTAGGGATTCTATGAGTCATCTGGTATTCAGAAGGTTCAGTTCAAGAAAGAGTTGAAGATATGAACATGCACAATGTGCAACAACAGGCCAATTTCTTGTCATTGTTATCTTTTCATTGTCGTACTGATTTACCACAGTGGGCCAGATCTTTCTGGAACAAAGCACCTCCTGCCTATGCCATTAGTCAGGCATTTTCCTTCATCCTTCTGTTCATAACCCAGCAGATGTGCAAGTGCACAGATCAGAGATTTACAGTGAACGACAGCTCCAATGAGATATCATGACTTATTTTAGCTGTCTTTAATGTGGGATAGTGAATACAAATGTTTGTTTTTAATCAGGGATTAAGTACTTGAAGGGATTTAAATGTATGATTGTGTCTGATTTTTTATACAATGAACTCTATCGATATTGTGATAACCTAAAAGAGAAAAGGAATGAGGAAAAGCTTACCTTTGAATTGGAGATCGGGACCTCAGTTAAGGAACTGCAGTTCCCAGTGGGCCTTGTGGCCTATAGGCATGCGTTGATGGTAAAATAGCGCAGCTTGTTATTGTACGTAGCAGTCCTTGTGACCGCTTCAGTCTGCATCTGGGGGTTCCAGAGAGCCCAACTCCTCCCGTATTTGCATCTGCACCCCCACAATCAGAAAGAAAGATCACACCACTCACAGTACTTTTCCTCCTGCAAGCCAGTAATTTCCGGAATTTCCCCGGGGAAAGGCAGTGTTGACAGTGTTTTCTGGAATCCACAGTCAGGCAACCATGGCAGCCACCTTTTGCAGCCTAACAATATGCACTTTCAAAAAGTGAAAACAGCCCCTGAAGCTTCCATATGAAAATAGTCCATGTTTAAAATTACAAACAGGATATGCCTTCACTAGGCATGACTTCAACTTTCACCTCCATAATATCTCCTGATTCCAAGTCTTTTTCAGATTATTTGTTGCTGAAAACCTCAGCCATGCAGTTGTTAGCTCTGGATTGGACTATTTCAATGCTTTCCTGGCCCATTTTCCATTCTCCGTCCTACATAAACTCATCCAAAGCTTTGTTCCCCATATACTAAATTGCACCAAACAGTGTTCACACATGTCCCTTGTCTTTGCTGACTGACACTGACTCTCCGTCCAACTATGCCTCAATTTTAAAATCTTCATCCTTGTTTCCAAGCCCTCCACAGGTTTGCCATTAGTTATCAGCATAACCTTTATAGGAAGGGGCTTAGAGTATAAAAGCTGCCGTCTAATGCTTCAGTTATACAGAACGTTGGTTAGACTGCATTTGGAGTACTGCGTCCAGTTCTGGTCACCTTATTACCGGAAGGACGTGGAGTCTCTGGAAAGGGTGCAGAGGAGGTTTACCAGGATGTTGCCTGGCATGGGGGGACTGGGTTACGAGGAGAGACTGAAGAGACTGGGGCTATTCTCCTTGGAAAGAAGGAGATTGAGAGGGGACATGATAGAGGTATATAAGATACTGAAGGGAATAGATAGAGTTAATAGTGAGAGACTGCTCCCTAGACTGGGTACGAACACAAGAGGTCATCAATTAAGGGTGAGGGGGGGGAGGTATAATTTGGAGGTAAGAGGAAGGTTCTTTACACGGAGAGTTGTGGGGGTCTGGAATGCGCTACCGAGTAGGGTGGTGGAGGCAGGCACGTTGGACTCGTTTAAGATGCAGTTAGATAGGCATATGAGTGAAACGGGAATGGAGGGATATGGTAGGGGCTATTAAATAGGGTAAACCTCGGGAGACACCGGAAGGGCAGGCTGTATAACTAATATGTTTTGTCTTTATTCCACAGGTGGAGGTCCACCTCGTGTCAAGCGAGGGGCATGCACACGGCGGGTTGTGCGTGGGCTGCTCTTGGAAGTCCAGGAGTGGCCTAGTACTTCATGTCGGTGTGTGTGCTTGATCCTGGACCGATAGACGGGCTCCACAACAGCTCAGTGACTAGCACTGCTAGCTGTGCAGATACATGGATTTGGGCCTGTGTCTGTGGGAGTTTGCGCATTCTCCCTGTGGTTGCGTGGGTTTCCTCCGGGCGCTCCGGTTTCCTCCCACACCCCAAAGATGTGCTCTTAGGCTAATTGGTTTCCACCAAATTGACACTATTTCCTCCCTGAATCTGACTGAGTAGGGTCCCATTCGTAGACATGCAGGGTAGAATAGGTGTAGGGCGATGCGGCGGCGCGGGCTCGTTGGGCCGAAGGGCCTGTTTCCCGTGCTGGGTTGTTCTTTGTTCTGTAACCTCTTGCAGCCCTACAAACCTTTGAGATCAACACACTCCTCCAATTCTGGGATCTTTTGAATCCTCAATGTTAATTGTTCCATCATTCAGACAATAGACAAGACCTTTCTTTTGTAAGCCTTCATGCTTCTCCGGCTCTATCTGCTCTTTTAAAATGTCCAACCAAACTGACCTTTTTGATCAACCCTTTAATCAACTGTCCTGCTTCTGCAGCTCAGTGTTAAAGTTTTTGATAATTCACTTGTTAATCTCCTTGGGATGCCTTGCTACATCAAAGGTGCTATACAAAGGCATGTTGTTATCTGATTATCTCATGAACTTGCTGGCTACACTGCACATTACGAATGGTGTTCATACACTTAAATTTTCCAGCATATCTTGGCTTACTAACCACTAAAGGTGAAACCATGAATTGCAAAATGCAGCACGAAGAAACTTTTGAATCTCACTGCCCTTTTTCTCACACCACTTGCTCCTCATCAGTAAAACTTTATTAACGAGTGAACAGTTATTTGAAAAGCAAGATCTCTATTCCTATTTTCTTCATATTTTACCCATCTTCTGCTGTTGCTTTCAAAACCCAAACAGAAGTTGCCATTTTTGTCACATTCACCAATTCGTATGCAGATA
This sequence comes from Carcharhinus amblyrhynchos, assembly GCF_965287045.1. NCBI lineage: Eukaryota > Metazoa > Chordata > Chondrichthyes > Carcharhiniformes > Carcharhinidae > Carcharhinus > Carcharhinus amblyrhynchos. Next base: position 38,494,029 of record NC_137328.1, on the reverse strand, counting down.
CTTGTCAGCACAGGATATGCATTTAGTGTTTAACCCCACACAAGTAGTGTTGAAGCCAATTCTAATTCCACTATGGCTGCTCAAAGGTAGATCAGTTAACTCAGCATAATCCAGGAATTAAACCTACAAACTGGTCTGCATAGCTCATGGCAGCTCGGTGACACAGTGGTTAGTGCTGCTGCCTCACAGCGCCAGAGATTTGGGTTCAATTCCAGCCTCAGGTCACTGTCTGTGTGGAGTTTGCATTTCTCCCCCTGCCTGTGTGGGTTTACTCCCACAGTCCAAAGATGTGTGGGTTAGGTCGATTGGCCATGGTAAATTGTACCTTAGTAAATATGAGAGATCCGTGAGATAGACCCGGGGTGGAATTGTGGTCGATGACGACGCAATGGGCCAAATGGCCTCCTTCTGTAATGTAGGGTTTCTATAACAACCACATTAGGAAGTGCTCTTACAACTGAGTCATCAGGGGAACATGTGTGTGTTATTCCTTGGATGTATGTACATGTACATACATGAACAAATGAAAAAGAAGCCAGGAAAAGATATTTGCCACATCAAACTCACTCACACTCAGCATGGTACATCATGTGCAATACTACCTTCCAATTACTCAAACCATGGCTGGAATTTTCCAGCCATTCACACCCTGTTGCCATTGCAAGCAAGGACTGAGAAACTGATGCTCAGCCAAATCTCCGTTCACTACAGCAGGACCAGAAAATCCCGCAGGCTGTAATGGCTGGAAAATTGCCCCCTCTACCTTGGAAGAGGGACGAAAACAGGGAGAGAAGGCTGAAGCCAAATTTTGGAAAACTGAAAAGTTCCCCTCCAATTGTAAGGCAATCAAGCAAAATCCCAGAAATATGTTACTCAGAAATCATTCTAATTCCGGCTAGCTTGCAATTGAACCATAGAAGTGGAATAGCTGGCACTGTGATGGATACATAGAAATTTCCGTACATTTGTGCGCAGTTGGACAGCTTCAGGGATACAGAAGCAAAGTGCATTTGTAAGTGGAGTATAATTTACATCTGGTGCCTTAAAACAAAAAGGGCTGGATGGTGAACATACATTGTATTTTTGTGAAATTACGGTTAAATAATTACGAAGGACCACACCCCAGGGGTCATATGTTCTTTAAGGGTGCTACCAATCTTTACGTACCTAACATATTAGTTTAAAAACCTCAGTATCTCTTGTACATAGAAAACAACTTCATTTTCTGTCCTAGATTTTGAGAAAATATGCTTCATGAGATGACTGTTAACCTATAAAACTTCACAATATTGCTCCCCTGATAGTTTCGCGTGCCACCTATTTTGTGGTGTGGTTCAGAACCACACGAGTAAGAAAAGTCCTAGATTTGAACTCTGCGCTTTTTTGAATAATCTCATCTTGGGTGAAGTTATGGGCGTTACACAATTCAGTTAACAGCAGCCAGGGCAGGGGAGTGATCTCTGCTGAAAAGTGCACGTCTAGACCACTGAAACTGGGCTTGGTTATTGTGGACCGATCACAGGTCTGCCGGTTGGCACCAGATTCAGATACATAACAGGGCCACTTTGTTGAAGGTTGTGAGGTTCACAACGGGACAGGAAAATGCAAGCAGCACAAAATAAATTCTCAAATTAACAACTTACGTTACATTAACAACTTTCATGTGACAACATTACTATTTATTCAAATCTTCTATCAGTTAAAAATGGTCATGATGCAGTTGGGTTGTTCCAGCAAACCATTACCTGGTCGGGTTTTTATAGATGACTGCAGTCCTACACAAACATGGTTGGCTTTTAACTGTCCTCCAAGGTGCTCCTGCAAGGTTCCCAGCTTTAACAGATGATTACCTTTGGGCAATTACAAACCAGCAATAATGCTAGTTTTGCCAAAAGACACATTTCAGATCAGAATTTTACACATTTCAATTCGAACCCTTTTCATTCTTTTGAATTCGAGCCTACGCAAGCTATTCGAGCCAATCTTTCCACATACGACAATCCTGCCTTCCCAGGCATCAGTCTGGCGAACCTTTGCTGCACTCCCTCTACAGCAAGTATATCCTTAGAAAAGGAGATCAAAATAGTACACAATACTCCGGACACGGTCTCATTAAGGCCTTGTGCAACTCTATTAAGACATCCTTGCTCCAGTACTCAAATCCTCTTGCAACGAAGGCCAACAAACCATTTGCCTTCCTAACTCATGCTTACTTTCAATAACTGGTACTCGGATACCCAGGACCATTTGTGCATCTGCATCTCCCAACTTATCACCATTTAAATAACAGTCTGCCATTCTGCTTCTCTGACTGAAGTGGACGGCATGGTGGCACAGTGGTTAGCCTGCTGCCTCACAGCGCCAGGGAACTGGGTTCAACTGCCTCGGGTGACTGTGGAATTTGCACATTCTCCCTGTGTCTTCGTGGGTTTCCTTTGGGTGCTTCAGTTTCTTCCCACATGCCAAAGGCGTGCAGGTTAGGTGGATTGGTCATGATAAATTGACCCTTAGTGTCAGGGGAATTAGCAGGGTAAATATATAGGGTTCCGGAAATGGGGCCTGGATGGGATTGTGGTCGGAACAGACTCGATAGACCAAATGGCTTCCTTCTGCACTGTAGGGATTCTATGGATAACTTTACATGTTATCCTGCACACGTTATCACGTATTTGCCCACTCACTCAATCTGTACGTCTTGTCTATTTATTGGCTAATATTCTATTGTAATTACCAAAAGCCGCCATAAGGCTTTTCTTGATTCCTTCTATTAGTTTTACAGTTAATTCCATAGTTAGTAAAAAATTGGATATTTTGAGGGGGGTACAGGCTAATCCAATCTAATCCCATTTTTGAATAGAATTAAAAGCTTACACAGTAATATGATGCTATAGTCATTGATCAATTAGTTGGGGACTGTAAAAGAGTTAATAAAATTGAAGTGCCAGTTAATAACATGCCAGACACTTAGATACAAGACAGAATCAGCAACTTTGCTGTAGTAGATGCTCAAAAAAGCTGGCATAAGAGGAACTTGCTTGAGGCAATGATATCAAGAAAGCTCATGTATTTTGGACAGATCATATGGTACATGAGTGGAGATTTTGGAAAAACAGGTAATGCAAAGAACTTTTGACAAAGCTGAGAGACTTTCAGAAGCCAGAAGTTCTGAGTTTGCTATGCAGAAAATTGCTGAGCATGGAGCCAAGCTCAAAATAGGAAATCTGGTGGGATTTTATTTTGAGAGAAAGAAAGAGCAAGAGAAGATAAGCTGGAGGCTGCAGATACTCAATCTCTTGTCTCAAAGCTACTCGCTTTGACTAAGAGACATCTGGACTCAAAACATCAGCTCTTTTCTCTCCTTACAGATGCTGCCAGACCTGCTGAGATTTTCCAGCATTTTCTCTTTTGGAGAAAAAGAGGGAGTTTGGACAGGACCAAGGAGATGACAGTGACTCCGAAACTTGAATTCGAGGGGCATATTGGAAAGCATATACCGTTGCCCTGAGCTGTGAGCTGTGCAGCCCAACCCAGAGCAAAAGGAACTGCCTTTCACAGTATAAGTATGTTTAAAAACCTATGAGAGTGAAAGCCACAAAGTTATGGGGATAGGGCTGTGGGAAAAACCACAAAGTTTAGAATCCTTATCTTGCTTGTCAGTGCGCCTATTTAGTCATTATCGTTCATGTTTGCTCACATATGAATATACAGGTTGGGAGCAGGAATAGGCCCCTCGGCACTTCAAGCCTGCTCCTCCATTCAATAAGATCATAAGAACATAAGAAATAGGAGCAGGAGTAGGCCATCTAGCCCTTCGAGCCTGCCCCGCCATTCAATAAGATCATGGCTGATCTGTCGTGGCTCAGTTCCACTTTCCCGCCCTCTCCCCATAACCCTTAATCCCCTCTCTTATCAAGAACCCATCAACCCGCTTCTTAAAAATATTTAGCGAGGCAGCCTCCACCACTTCAACGGGCAGAGAATTCCAGAGATTCACCACCCTTTGAGTGAAGAAGTTCCTCCTCAACTCCGTTCTGAACCGCCTCCCCTTTATCTTGATGCTGTGCCCCCTAGTCCTACTGTCTTTTTTGAGCGGGAAGAGTCTCTCCACCTCTATCCTATCCATCCCATTCATCATCTTATACGTCTCAATGAGATCTCCCCTCATTCTTCTAAACTCTAACGAGTACAAGCCTAGTTTATTCAGCCTCTCCTCATAGCTCAACCCCCTCAACTCCGGTATCAGCCTAGTAAACCTCCTCTGTACTTCCTCCAAGGCCAAAATATCCTTGTGCAGGTGCGGCGCCCAAAACTGCACACAGTACTCAAGCTGCGGCCTCACCAATGCCCTATACAGCTGCAGCAAGACCTCCCTACTTTTATGTTCAATCCCCCTTGCTATGAAGGCCAGTATCCCATTCGCCTTCCTGACCACCTGCTGCACCTGCAAGCTGGGTTTTTGCGACTCATGCACAAGGACCCTGAGGTCCCTCTGCACCGTCGCCTGCTGCAGTTTTTCGCCACGTAAGTAATAGTCCTTCCTACCATTCTTCCTACCAAAGTAGACCACCTCACACTTGCCAACATTAAATTCCATTTGCCATTTCCTGGCCCATTCGCCCAGCCTATCTAGATCCTTCTGCAGACTCTCCACACCCTCCGCACAATTTGCCTTTCCACCAATCTTGGTGTCATCAGCAAATTTCGACACCCTGCACTCGGTTCCCTCCTCCAGATCATCTATATAAATGGTAAATAGCTGAGGCCCCAGCACCGACCCCTGGGGCACCCCACTAGTCACCAACCGCCAATCCGAATAGCACCCATTGACCCCCACTCTCTGCCTCCTATTTGACAACCAATCCTCTATCCACGCTAACACCCTACCCCCAACTCCATGTCCCCTGACCTTCTGCAATAACCTCTTGTGAGGTACCTTGTCAAACGCCTTCTGAAAATCCAGAAAGACCACATCCACCGGCTCTCCTCTATCCACTGCCCTAGACACATCCTCATAGAACTCCAATAAATTTGTCAGACACGACTTCCCTTTAATGAAACCGTGCTGCGTCTGCCCTATCAAGCAATTCCCTTCAAGATGCCTCGCAATTTCCTCCTTAATGACGGATTCTAACATTTTACCTACCACAGATGTTAAACTAACCGACCTATAATTCCCTGCCTTTTGCCTGGCACCCTTCTTAAACAACGGCGTAACATTAGCCGTTTTCCAATCTTCCGGCACTTCCCCGGAATCCAGCGACGTCTGGAAAATAACCACCAAGGCATCCACTATAACCTCCGCCATTTCTTTCAGAACCCTCGGATGCATTCCATCCGGTCCTGGGGACTTGTCCACAATCAGCCCCTCCAGTCTGTCGAGCACCACTTCTCTAGTAACAGTAATGTCATTAAGACTCTCCAGTCCTACCACCTTTCCATCACTAACACCCGGCAAATTATTCACGTCCTCCTCCGTGAAGACAGAAACAAAAAAGTTATTCAAGACCTTAGCCATATCCCCATCCCCTACCACTAGCTCCCCTTTCTCATCCTCTAAAGGACCAACGTTCACCCTAGCCAGCCTCTTCCTTTTTATATATTTATAAAAACTCTTGCTATCCTTTTTTATATTAAGTGCTAGCCCAGCTTCATAGCTTCTCCTACCGTCCTTTATCAACTTCTTTGTCAATCTTTGTTGACATTTAAACCTTTCCCAATCCTCTTCTCGCCCACTGCTCTTAGCTACTCTAAATTCCTCCGCTTTTAATTTAACACTTTCCTTCACCTCCTTCGTTATCCACGGCTTATTACCTCTCCTCCTACGGTCGATCTGATTGTGACCTCAAATCTGCATCCCAGATAACCTTTCACCCCTTGCATACGGCACAGTAGCACAGTTGTTAGCACTGCTGCTTCACAGCTCCAGGGACCTGGGGTTAATTCCCGGCTCGGGTCACTGTCTGTGTGGAGTTTGCACATTCTCCTCATGTCGGCGTTGGTTTCCTCCGGGTGCTCCAGTTTCCTCCCACAGTCCAAAGATGTCCGGGTTAGGTTGACTGGCCATGCTAAAATTGCCCCTTAGTATCCTGGGGTGCTTAGGATAGAGGGGTTAGTGGGTAAAATATGTAGGGATATGGGGGTAGGGCCTGGGTGGGATTGTGGTCGGTGCAGACTCGATGGGCCGAAGGCTTCCTTCTGCACTGTAGGGTTCTATGATCTATACCAAGAATCGCTCATATCTGCCTTAAAAATATTCAAAGATACAGCAACCACATTTTGAGGAAGAGAATTCCAAAGACTCATGGCCCTTGGAGAGAAAACAATTCTCCTCATCTCTGTCATAGAATCCCTACAGTGCAGAAGGAGGACATTTGGCCCACCAAGTCTGCACTGGCCACAAATCCATCCAGCCCTATCCCCATAACACTGTGCATTTACCCTAGCTAATCCCCTGACAGTAAGGGACAATTTAGCATGCCAATCCACCTAACCCACACATATTTGGACTGTGGGAGGAAACCAGAACACCCGGAGGAAATCCACGCAGACACAAGAACAACATGCAAACTCCAAACTGACAGCAACCCAAGCCAGGATTCAAACCCGGGTCCCTGTGAGGCAGCAGTGCTAACCACTGTGCCGCCCTGTCTTAAGTTAATGACCCCCTTATTTTGAATCGGTGACCCCAGTTCTAGACTCTTCCATGAGAGGAAACATTTCTTCCACATCCACCCTCAGAATCTTACATACTTCCATCAAGTCGCCTTTTACTTTTCTAAAGCCTGGGATACAAATCAAGCCTGCGCAACCTTCCATGTGAGACAATCATCTGTTCTAGTTTAGTAATCCTTTTCGGAACTTCTTCCAACACATTTACATCCTTCTTTAAATAAGGAAATAAACACTAAATACAATTCTCCAGATGTGGTCTCACCAATGCTCTGTATAACTGAAGTATAATCTCTGCACCTTGGTATTCGATTCCCCTTTCAATAAATGGTAACATTATTTTGGCTTTCCAAATTACTTGCATACCTGCATAATAATCTTTCGCATTTCACACACTCGGGCATCCAGATCCCTCTGCACCTTGAGAACTCTGCAATCTCTCACCATTTAAATAATATGCTTCTTTTTCATTCTCCCTGCCAAAATGGACAGTTTCACATTTCCCACAATTTACTCCATTTGCCAGATCTTTGCCCACGCACTTAACCCATCTATGTCCATTTTTAGCCTCTTATGTCCTCTTCACGACTGACTTTTATACCTATCTTTGTGTCATCAGTAAAGTTAGCAACCATACTTTCAGTCCCATCATCCAAGTCATTTTTATAAATGGTAAAAGGTTCACGGCCCAGCACTAATCACCACTCATCTTGCCAACCAAATTTGGTTCGAATTTGTAAAGATTCTTTTGGTATTTAGTCTTGGAAGTCCAGCCGCTGATTTTCTTACCCTTAATTCTCCCACATCTGATATTCTTTAAGTGATTATGGCTTATCATGCCAGATCCTAACTGACTTGGCCAGTATTCCCATAATTGGGCTAATAGGATAAGGAATGCATTTTTATACTCTCGAAGGAGGATTTATTTTCACCACATTAACTGGAATAGCTCAATCAGAGACATTACAGGTTGCTATCCTCCAGTTTAATAAGCTGGTGCTTCAGCTTTGGATAATGCCTTAATGATTTCACTGGGGTAGCAAAGGGCATGGATTTAAATTCCATTAAGAGCCAACATGAGTGGTTATTACCCTGTGCTCAATACAAAGATCAAGCAAGCTGCTGTAGCACAGTTGACATTTTAGTGAAGTAATGGGGTTCCTGGGTCAGTTCAATAAAAGGTGCAGCCGGAATAAAAAGGGAAAAGAAAAATCAAAAAAAAAATCGAGGAAAGAGTAGATTTCAGGAACAGCAATCCGATTGTTAACCAGATTCACTGCACTTTAGAGCTCAAACAGCAGGAACATCCACCGCAACTGGTGAAACACATTCAAGTTTTCAGTTTATATCTGCACAATAAAACCTCAGAAATCTGCACTGGTCAACAACCCAAAACGAGCAGAATGAAGTTACTCATAAAATTAATATTGCGCTGGCTCAGGTGTTACTGGGGGAAAAGAGGAGAGGGAGAGAGACCGTTGGGGGGCAGGGGGGCTGTGCACAGAGAGGCAGAAAGTGGTAGAGTGCAGCAGTGACACTGGAAGAAAGTGGGAGAGAGAGGGACTTTTGAAACAGATGGAGAGATTGTACTTTTAACTTCTTTCATGTATCTATTTAAAGACATAGCGGTGAATTTTCCCATTCTGCCCGCCACAGGAATCATAGTGGGGATGGAGCGGACCATGGAAAGGTTTCTTGGCCTCGGGCAGGATCTTACAATTCCAGGACAAGCATGGCTCAGATTTTACAACTCCCAACTGCTGCAGTTGAAAAACCTCGCTGTCACGACTTACAAATTGCTTTATTCAACATGACCATTTAACAATATCCTCAATGGTGCTGAGGGATCTTACCTGCAAGTGTGGAACAAGATCAAAAAATAGTCGGAGAGCCTGCTGGACAAACAGAGTAGGTGCATTCTTTTCCTTTCTAGATTGGCTCTGAAGTACAATCTTCAGAAGACTAAGACGAAGCTCAGAGTTCTCTCGCAGGCAGTGTGGCTCACAGTACAGATATTTGAAAAATGGTGCCATCATTGGCACAATGGGTGCATTTAGCCTTTGATAAATAATAAAATAAAATTGTACAGTTTAAATATCTCCACAATTAAAGCAATACCATTAGGCCTCCATTCAAACCTTTTTCATCTCCTTTTATTTCAAGACATTTTTCTCCTTTATTATAGTCCCCACGCACCACACTCAATAAGGTGGTAGCCATTAGATTATTAATCCAGAAACTCAGCCAATGTTTTGGGGATCCGGGTTCAAATCCGACCATGGCAGATGATGGAATTTGAATTTGATGACAAAAAATATCTGGAATTAAGCATCTACTGACGATCATTGAAATCATTGTTGACTGTCAGAACAATTAGGGAAGGAAATGTGCTGTCCTTACTTGGTCTGGCCTACATGTGACACCAGAGCGATGTGGTCGATTCTCAACTGCCCTTGGGCAGCTAGGAATGGGCAATAAATGATGGCAGGCCAGCAACACCCATGTCCCACGAATGACTAAAAGAAAAAGGCCAGCAACTAGCCATGTCCAGTAGCTCTGGGAATGACATGCTGTAATCAATTGTTAGAAGAGGAATGGGACAGGTCCAAAGTGATATTCTACATTTTCCTCCTGCCAGATACTGCTCAGCACACAAGAGCTTGCTGAGCAAAAGGGACAAGCCTGGCAAGCAAGAGTCACAGACACCTACCACCATTGTTCGACAGAGCACATTTGTACTCTAAGGTGGTGTGTCATCTAACAACTTCAATACATCTTTTACCTTTAACGAATGCAACTGCTCTTTTACCAATTTCATATTTGAAAGCAATGTTGACAATGGTGTTTTGCTGCTGAACATTTACCTCTCTGAAGACTGTTGAAAAATAGCGGATATCTGCTGAAGGAGGAATGGCCAGCTATCAGGTTTGTTCTCCAGTACAAAGATATAAGGATGTGGAGGACTCCTGTACAAAACAAAACACTATATTAGCAGAATGAATACTTCATCAGCTGGCTCTCCAATGTCTTGGATAAACTTCTCAGTAATGACCGTCTTAAAATAAAAATAAACTTGCAGTCAGATCATTTTATTCCAGCTATACAAATGTATACAACAAATACAGTAAGTAGGTCAACAAACTTTGTTTGGCTTAATTTTAATAAATATCACTTATTAAGTTTGCCTTAACAATATACTTCGATTGAATGCAGGTTCATAAACCTGTGCCCAAATTTTCAAAAAATCCAAACACTCAATAACCCTGAATCAATTATCTCCAGGAGATCAAACAGGAGGTGAGCAGAGAGCGGACATAGCTCACTATTTGCTTCCCTACCAAAATCATTTCCAACATATTCCTTCTGCCTCAATTTATTCTCATACACATCTTCACCTTATCTAAAATACAATTAAATATGCTGCTCAAGAAATATTACATAATTAAGTACTTCAACTGTGTAGCTTCTTCCAATGTTTAACTGCACTGAATCCATACATGCAGCTGAATCAATGTGCTTTTCCTATTCAAACAGAATGCAAGCATGATAGCCAAGCTAAAATGGTCGGGTTCACACTGCCTTCAATAATTCTCTCCCTGCTGCACTGCATGTTACATTGTAATGGGGGCAGGGGAGAGGATTTAATGCCAATAATGAGGTGTTGGAAACAATAAAGTAGAATGAGTAAAAATCTCACCTTCAATACCTAAATTTATGGCTTGTGAGCACAAGGAATCATGCCTAGTGTGGCTAATTAAATTGTTCATTCTTTGATTGATGGTCACAGCAGGTAGTGCAATCACAGCATTATTGAGAGTCAAGACCCAGGAAGGTGAAGTTTAGCACTGGCTAGCCTGATGCATTTCCAGATGAAGACAAACAGGCAGCCTGATGTTAATATTTTTCTCATTCCATCTTTTATGTGCCCACTGCCCCCTTCTCCTTTTAATTCCCTTAAGCGAATGACAACCCATCTGCCTTCTTACATACTGCTACCATCTCAAGCTTCTGTAACCTTAAATACATTGAGGACAAATTTTTCTGCCTCTCTCAGCCGCTAAAATACGTCCATCAAGACGTCTGTTCCTCCTTGACAGAAGCAACCCCAAATGCTCAATTTTCCCCTTTCGTTGGGACCTTCCTGTTTATCATTCCTAGTGGGGAGTTAGCTCAAGGAACCTTCTTCCAAACCCATTTAATCAATCCAACACTTCCTCTTTCAACTCTGCCAGTAGATCAATAATCACTGCCCTCTCTCAATTTAATTCCAGTTTATTCCCACACAAGCCCCTTGTGATTCACAACTTTATTGTGGACATGAAAATCAAGATATGTTGGTTGTGATTAAGTTACTGAACAAGCAATCCAGAAGCCAGGTCTAATACTCCAGGGAACACAAGTTCACATTCCACCATTTCAGCTTTGAGAGCAGAATTCAGTTAAAGAAAAAATCTAAATGGAAAACAGACATCTGTAAAAGTGGCAATAAAACTATTGCATTAGTGTAAAAATACAACTTGTTCATTTATGTTCTTCAGGGAGAGGAACCCAACATCCTGAACCAGTTTGGCCTGTACATGATTCCAGTCCCATTGCAACATGGCTGACTCTTAACTGCCCTCTTAAATGGACTCAAATGCCACTCACGTGAAAGAAATATGACCCCCTACCTTACAACACCTTGTGGGACCACCTTCCTCATTAATCACAATAAGATGGAGGCCTTGAATAATTGAGGGTGGACAATAATTGTCAGCACTGCCTACAGAGGAGGTTTTTCTTTCCGTGGAGAAAGAGACGATCACACACAGGAAGAGATTTCACCTAAGTCAAGTTACCTAGTCTGGCTATATTTCACATCATCTTTATCCCAGCTCCACTCAGAGTCTATCCCAATGCTGGTGCGGTTCTGATCATTCTGGCATCTTCCCTTACTTCTCCAGCACTCCACCTTCTCTTCCTTCAAGTTCCTGCAGTTTGTTTACAAGTCCCTAACGCCTTTCAGCCCACCCCAAAATTTATCTCCTCTCCTTCCTTCCCTTAGCTACTGCACTGTGTGACTGCCCACAATGAGTTTCAGACTGATGTGGTGACATCTAAAACTGGGACCTTAAATTTCACCAAAGCCAGGCTCAGGTAGACTGGGATGTTAAAATATAAGACAAGTTGGGGTAGTTAAGAAACAGTGAACATTAAAAGAAATAATTCATTATTCTCAAACAAACAATTCTCCTGAGAAATGCAAACACTAAAGGTAAAGTAGTCCAACCATGTCTGGCTAGGAGTCTTAAGGATGATATTAGATTAAAAGGGACCAACAATGTTACCATAAAGAGTAAGCCCAAGGACTGGAAGGGTTTTTAAATCAGCAAAGGATGACCAAGACTTTGATGAAGTGGAGAAAATGTTACAAAAGCAAACAGGCAACAAATAGTCTTTCTAATTTTTCGGAAGAGCTTCTACAACATTGTAGCGAGGAAAAGGTTTGCGCATTTCCTCAGAGGTGAAGACAGGAAAAATTATACTGAGCAACAAGGAATTGGAGGTAATGATTAACAATAATTTTGTATCTATCTTCATGGAAGACACAAAAATACCCTAAAAATAGAGCAGAACCAAGAATTTAATGAGTGTGAGAAAGATTAATGAAGAAAAACTACTGAAGAAATTAACATGGCAGCACAGTGGTAGCACTGCTGTCTCACGGAGCCAGGGACCTGGGTTCAATTCCAGCCTTAGGTGACTGTGTGGAGTTTGCGCATTCTCCCCGTGTCTGCGTGGATTTCCTCCAAGTGCTCTGGTTTCCACCCAGAGTCCAAAAATGAGCAGGTTAAATTGATTGGCCATGCTAAATTGCCCCTTAGTGTCAGGGGGATTAACAGGGTAAATACATTGGGTTAAGAAGATAGGGTCTGGGTGGGGTTGCTGTCGGTGCAGACTTGATGGGCCAAACGGTCTCTTTCTGCATTGTAGGGATTCTACCATTCTACTTTATGATTCTAAAAAGCTGACCAATCCCCTAAACTTGATGGTTACATCCTAGGGTATTAAAATGGTGACTGCAGAAATAGTGAACGCATTGGTTCTGATTTTCCAGAACTCCCTAGATTCTACAATGGTCCCCAAGAATTTGAATGGAGCAAATATAATTCAGCTTTTAAAAAAGGAGGGAGAGGCGTTGATGCTGAATATGTATAAAATGTTGGTTGGGCCACAGCTGGTGAATTCTGTGCAGTTCTGGAATCTACATTATGTGATAGCATTGGAAAAGGCGCAGAGGAGAATTACCAGGATGTTCCCTGGCCTGTAGAGTTTTAGTTATGAAGAGAGATTGGATTGACTGGGATTGTTTTCCTTGGAGGAGAAAAGTCTGAGGCAGGACATGATTGAGATACATAAAATAGGCAGGGAGGAATTTTGCCCCATGGTGAAGGGATCAATGACCAGGAGGCATAGATTTAAGATAAGAGGCAGGAAGTTTAGAGCAGATGTGAGGAAAATCTTTTTCAACTAAATGTGGTGAGAGTCTGGAACTCATAACCTGAACGGTGATGAAGAGACCCTCACAACGTTTAAGAAGCATATAGATATGCACTTGTGATGCCAAGACATACAAGGCTATGGGCCAAGTGCTGCAAAATGGGGCTCGAATAGGTGTGTGGTTTGTTTTTGACTGGTGCAGACATGATGGGCCAAAAGATCTTTTTCTGTGAAGTAGACTTCTATGAATCCATGACCATTATACCAGACACTCAACAGAAATGTAGCCTGATATGTTTATCCTTCCTGGCATTTCAGCTCTCTCCATCCTGCCGCATCAAGGTGACTCTTCCAGTGTCCTTTTTAAACAAAGTTGCCCTCACTCAATCTTCTCAGCACGATCGAATTGACTTCCCGCAGCCAGTTCTACATTTAAGAACCACGCGTCACCAGTCTCATCTTCTCCGTTTTCTTTCCAAATGAAAGATTCACTCTAAAAAGCACTCTGTCCTCAAAGCTGCAGCTTCCCTGCTTTGCATTCACAGCCGCTGGAACTCTACCGCCTCGCCCGCTCCAGAATTGGTATGGGCGAGGGGCAGACAGCAGAAATGTCTGTTGACCTCAGGCAGGAATTTCCAGCCTCTCTCAAAGGAGGCCTTAAAATCGCAACCAGCACCTCTGTCTGTCTCTCTCTCTCTCTCTCTTTCCAGGGTCTATGAATCTGTAAATTTGCCAGCAGTAAGGCAAGCTGCATTTTTCTTTGTGTAACAATATTAAGCCTGGCACTTGACTTTCAAAAAGGCTTACCTGCCCACCACCCCGCCTCCTTATTCCCATAGCAACTAGATCACATGGACTTATCACCAGGCAGATCTCATAGGTAGTCACATTGCCCCTCTCCACCACTCCATTTTACCTTGAATTAAAGGAGGCAGTTTAAGCATAACCACCGTATAAAGTCTCCTATTTGCAACTGGACAGAAAAGAGAGTACAAATAAATTGATCATTTTTTGAGTTGGCAAGTTATAATCAATGGGACTCTGCAAGGATCAGGGCTTTGGTCTCAGATAATTGATGTATGTATCACGGATGAAGGCCAAGTGTGACAAAGACAAATTGGATGATACAAAGCCAGGTGGGAATGTAAACAGTGCAGCTTCCTTACAGCCTTCTCACAGGGACACAGAGTGGGCAAAAAGGAAGCGTCAAAATATCCACTTTGGTTAGAACAGAAAAGGAGAAAATTTTTAAAAGGTGAGGAATTAGGAAATTAGCATGTACAGGAATTGGGGCAATCTTGTACTCAAGTCACTGAAAGTTAACAAGCTAGTGCAGTGAAGAATTGGGAAAACAAATAGTAAGTTAGCCTTAAGCATAAGGAAGTATGGAATAAGTGGGAGGAAGCTTACTGCAAATACATAGGGCTTTGATGAATCTATGCCTGGAGTAGTGTGCAGAGATCTGGTCACTCTTTCCAACAGATGATACTTTTGCCTTAGCAGGATGCCACGGAGGCTGACTGGATTGATTCCTTGGATATAAGGGTTGTTGTATGAGGAAAGATTTTGTAGAATGGGCCTATATTGTCTGGAATTTAGAAGAATGAGACGTGACCTCATTGAAACTTACAAAAATTCTAAAGGGACTTGACAGGGTAAGCAATGGGAAGCTACTTTCCCTGGCAGGAAAGTCTAGATCTTGAAGTCATAATCTCAAGATAAGGAGTCAAGCATTTTGGACTGGGATAAGGAGGAATCTTTTATGGGATATTTAGCATCATAGAATCCCTACAGTGCAGAAAGAGGCCATCAGATTTGCACGGACCATAATCCTACCCAGGCCCTATTTCCCACAACCTCTCATAGTTACCCTGCAAATCCCCTGAAACTAGGGTCAATTTAGCATGGCCAATCAACGTAACCCACATCTTTGGACTTGGGAGAAAACCAGAGCACCTGGAGGAACCCACACAGACACGGGGGAAATGTGCAAACTCCACACAGATCGTGACCTGAGACTGGAATTGATCGCGGGTCCTGGCTGTGAAGAAGCAATACTAACCACTGTGTCACTCTATTTAGAGCACAGAAACAGCCCGATGGGCCCACACCAGGATCTATGCTCCACCTCAGCCTCCTCCCACCAACCTTAATAACATCCCTTCTGTTCCTTTCTCCCTTGTGCACCTATCTCTGCAGCCTACTTTTAAATCTTCTTTGAAAACACTATGCCTGCAAAGTAACTCAAAACCACCCAGGATCTCCCCCACCAACTCCTTCCAATAGAAGACCGATTGAGAAGTTCTGAAATGGGCCAAAAACCTCTCTCAGCAAGAGAAGGTCCTTTTAAAACACTGGTTGGAGTTGATGATACTCTGCCACAGAAGGTGGCCACGCTTCAGTAACAAGTCGCAGATATGAACTATACCCTTCCAAATAGGAACGCTTGCTGAATATCTGACTGTGAATTCTTGGTGTTGAAATCAAATCATCCTGCGATTGTGATACAATATATTAACAATAAAAATGAATTACCAAGGAAATTGATAAAATTTAAATTCAAAATCTTGATATCAAAGTGCCCAAGATAAAGAATGCATCCCAGGATTCAAAGATACTCAGAGATTTCTAAAAGGTCAATGATACAGAGTTCAAAAGGTCATGTTCATCTAGGATTTGTCACTTTGTATGACAGAGTGACCAGTTACAATCTGCCTGACCATCTCTGTCCTTAGAGAGGTTCCCATGGAGATTTGTCACATTAAGCAGTAGAAACCTATCTAATATCATTGTGTGTAATTTGTCAGGCACACAGTTAAGGTAACTGCTTGAACAATATCATTTGTTGCCAAAGAGTACTTTTGTGAGATAAGTTAACCTTGCCCTTTCACCGGTCAAATACAAGTTAACATCCATTGCACTGACAGGGTTGAAGTGATGCATGAAATGAGGCATGAACTTCTAAAAGAATTGCTTCAGTAACTACAGAACCCATCTACTGGCCCTGCTCCACTTTAACCTGTTCCTACCCACCTAATACAAAACACAACACTTATTTTTAGTAATTTGCATTATGGAATAAAACTGTAAAAATGCTATAACACTACTCCCCAAAAATAAATCCAAAATTTGCACATCTCCAACAATTGCACATACTTCCATATTACCAAACAGATAATGAATACACCTGTCAACCTCACGTCTATTAAAGGCTAATTCCAAGCAAAGCATCAGAAGATAATGGGTTAAAAAAAACAGCAAATAGCCAAGATGAAAGGGATAAGTAGGACACTATTGGTCTAACCTGAGTCAGGCCATTTGCTGGATGTCTCTCAGGACTATTTAACACAAAGGGGCAATTTGCTTTCCTCTCATTTATCCACAGGATAAAGTCGTTATAGCTTAGATTGAATGCTTCTGTCTGACAGGACCTTAATGATGCTTCAAACAGTGTCTTCTGAGAAATGGTATGGTTTTTAATTAAAGGAGGAGACACTAACAAGATAAATGTTGAACTTGATTACACTGTAAGCTAAAATCAATAGCAAACCTTACACACTATGTCTCATATTATTTCTCACCTCTCAACCTTATCAGGTCAACAAAAGAGTTCAGTTGTGTCACACCTACTTTGATTTTCTTTCCTTATAAAATAATGAGGATTTGGTCCAATATAATAATCATTTTAGGTTGCAGCAAAGCCTTTAAAAGGGTGACATGGAGACATCGATGTACTGCTGCCTCAAGCCCTAGGGACCCGGGTTCAATTCCAGCCTCGGGTCACTGTCTGTGTGGAGTTTGCATGTTCTCCCCATGTCTGCTTGGATTTCCTCCCACAGTCCAAAGGTGTGCAGGTTAGGTTGATTGACCATGCTAAATTGCCCATTGTGTCAAGGTAGGTTAGCAGGGTAAATACATGGGGTTACAGGGAGAGGGCCTGAGTGGGATTGTTGTCCAGTGCAGGCTGGATGCACCAAATAGCCTCCTTCTGCACTGGAAAATTCTAATGATTCTAAGATCATGCCAAGGAACTAACATCAAGGCAATTACTGAAATTGACAGAACAAGTCAACATCTAATCTAATTTTATTAACAATGCTCTTTGGGTAAGAAGTTACAGAAGAGAATTCAGAAGGTAGATTTTATCCATCCGTGGACGCAGCCTTCATCCAAAGGTTTGCAGAGAATGAACATGACTGGAAGGACAGGAAACTATAGCAGTTGCTTGGATCACTACCTCATTGAATGCTTTTAAGAACAATGAGTAACACAAGCATTAAACCACTGACAGAATAATATTTTGTTCTGTTCATTCATGCTGCATTTTATGGCACATTTGAGACAGTTCTGCATTTCAGTCTGCAACAATTACGTACAACACAATGTTACTATCTCTATGGAGACATTTAAAAATAAATTCAAACTTCCAGTTGATATCTGGGAGAATGATATGACAAGATTTTAATCTCTTACAGTAACAAATAAGTAACTACTGAATAAAACTCTTTTTTTTGTAGACAACTTGTATTTGAAACTCCAGAAAGGAACTTTCCACTCTGATACTTATTACCCATTGATATGATCTGATTACATACTGTCTGTTCAGCATCCAGCTGTAATAGCTCGCAAAGTCAAGCAGCCTCATGCTGACCACACAGAACCTCTGTTTTTAATTGATTTGTAGGAAAGCCTGGAACCTGATCCCAAAGATGGCTTTGTCAGCCCTCTTCCCCACAACAACATGAAATACCTTACGTTGCATCCAAGTAGAAATGCTAATTAGTTATCCTTGATTAGCTATCCCAACAGCCTTTCCACCTAGAAATAAATGAACAGTATGCAGCACAATATTTACACCCTGATACCGACATTGGGACAGTCAAGAGTCCATACAGGGTAAGCTCAGAAACTGCTGTTGCCGAGCATAAAAAACTTGCACGTTATCAGTTCAGAAGATATAGGAGTAGAATTAGGCCATTCAGCCCATCAAGACTGCTCCACCATTCAAGCATGGCTGATATGGTCCTCATCCCCATTTTCCTGCCTTCTCTCCATTATCCTTCAACCCATTACCAATTAAAAATCTAACTCCTCCTTAAATTTACCCACTGTCTCAGTATCACCACAATTTTGGTGTAGTGAATGCCACAGATCCACAACCCTTCGAGAATAGTTTCTACTCAACTGTTGTAAATTTGCTAGCCCTTTTCCTAACACTATGACCTCTCATCCTAGAATGTCCGGCAAGAGGAAGCATTCATTCCACGTCTACTTTATCTATATCTTTTATCATCTTGTATATGTTAATTTGATCTCCCCTCATTCTTCTAAATTCCAGAGAGTAAAACAATACAAATCTTCCTTTGACTTCTAACATTCAAACCACACAGGTTACTGTTGGGCAAGTGGCAGGTCACATGAGTCTTTTTATTTGTCCCAATTTTAAAGCCGGTTGGAAAAAACCTTAGAAACCCCACATCCAAGTAACCTTAGAAACCCCACATCTTTGCAACAACAATGCTGCCATTTGGATTTGTTGACTATTTTAAGTTTTGCAAAATTGGTTCCAAAGTCTAGGACACATTCTATGAGTATCAGAACAATAACATATGCACCTTCATGCGTGCGTGCACACATCAGGCCAAAAATAAGCAAGGAAGCTACTTTGCATGACCACATAAAGGGCAGTCAGGCCAAGCTCTAAACAATGCTACTGATAAATTAAAATAGATTATACCACATGACAAGAGATAAATTTGAACTCCACATATCTGGTTATCATATCTCTACCCTGATAATCCATCTCAACCCTGTACTAGTCCACGACAATGCCTCACGTTTTAAGTTCTCAATTTCTTTGCTTCACTGGCCATGAATTTAATCAAAACAAATTATTTTAGCATGACCATATTGTGAATGAGTCCTTTAACTTGTTTTAACTGGAGGATTTTTTTTTAAACTCCAGATCTTACTCAGACAACACTACTGCACTCAATTCTGCAATAAAACCACTATTTTGCTATAAACTGACAACCTGATGGAAAACAAAATGTTCTAAATTTTAAACAGAAACTACTTCAATCTGTTCCATCCAGATACATGAAAACAAGAAATGCTAATCTGTGCAATTTGAACTGGAAATATGTAAAGTTGCACAGTCATAAGTCAGTCTATACTTCTAATGGAAAATCTTATTTTAAAAAGATGGGACGCAGAATGGTAGCCAGGAGCACTGAAATATTCTAACAGAAAAATGACACACGATAGTCACACTTGCACAGTGGCACAGTGGTTAGCACGTTGCCTCACAGTGCCAGAAGCCCGGATTCAATTCCGGCCCTGGGTGACAGTCTGTGCGGAATTTGCACATTCTCCCTTCGTCTGCGTGGGCTTCCTCCGGGTGCTCCGGTTTCTTCCTACAGTCCAAAGGTAGGCGGGTTAGGTGGACTGGCCATGCTAAATTGTCCCTTAATGCACAAAGATGGGCAGGTAAGGGGGATTATCCTTGATAAATGCATGGGTTACAGGGATAGGGTGCTGGGATGGGCCTGGGTAAGATGTTCTTTTGGAGAGTCAGTGCGGACTCGATGGGACAAGTGGCCTCATTCTGCACTGTCGGAATTCTATGGTTCTAATGTTCAATTGCTGGAAGGAATGGCTGAAGCCAGAAGAAAGAAGAATCAGATGCGCTCCAGCATGCAGACTTACCCTAACACCAGCAGAGACCTGTGGCCAAGTCAAATTCTTGCCTGATCACAAAGTTTTGTGGAGGCAAAGGGGATGGCGGTGACGGTGGAGTTTGGAGTGAGAGAGGTTGATGGAGAAGTGGGTGGAATTAACATTGGGACATACTGAGAGGTGTTCCAGAAAATTATTCTGTTTTCCTGAAACACCGTCCAAGGTTAGATGCTTCAGACTAATAACAATCGGGGTGCTGACACAAAGCAGCACCATCACGATGCAATAAATGCAGGGTGAAGGGTGTGCTTAACCTCCGGTTCACCTTCACCTCTGGTTAGGATCGCCAAAGCTTCTTAGGAGCCTGAGTTTGATTTATGTTCACAGGGCCCACAATAAATAATCATCAATGGGGTTTCAGCATTATTTATAATACAGCTACTGATGCACAGAAGGAAGTACAGTTTCACCAAACAGCCAAAGCCTTTGGTCACAAACCCAGGGGTGTATTCTATTAAAATAAATGGTCAGAATTTAACATTTTTTTTTGCTTCTCAACATTATCTCAAGCATGCATAACATTTAATACACACATTCAAAATTATATGCTGTAAAATAGTTTGCCGCTGCATTTCTTTCTTTAAAGAAATGGCCCTGGAATCACTGCTGTAATTGATTCATCAGAATTGAATTTGAAAAGCTCTCAAGTTGAATAACTGGCGACAAAAGGTTCTGGCTCACTGGGCTCAACCCTAAGTCTTAGTGTTCAATATCTGGTTATTTGCATCTCCTGTAATCCAAATACTGCCCGTCAAATCCAAAATGTGCCTGACAGTCCAATGATTTTCCCTCATAAAACGTCAACAATCCTGAAGGCTACAGACCTCTCAAATATTTTTTCAAGTTTATTTTAAGTTTATTTATTTATGTCACAAGCAAGCTTACATTAACACTGCAATGAAGTTATTGTGAAAATCCCCTCATTACCAAACTCCGCCACCCGTTCAGGCACACTGAAGGAGAGTTTAGCATGGCCAATGCACTGAACCAGCATGTCTTTCAGGTAGTGGGAGGAAACCAGAGCACCGGGACAAAACCCACACAGACACGGGGAGAAGGTGCAGACTCCACACAGACAGTGACCCAAGCCTGGAATCGAACCCGGGTCACTGGCGCTGTGAGGCAGCAATGCTAACGAATGTGCCGCTGTGCTGCCCACAACTTTATACCTTGCAAGTTATAAATATCATGAAATTCTACAGCACAGGAGGAAACAAATTGGCCCATTGTGCCTATACCAACTCAAGGGTACTATAATATAGCACTTCCCTGCTCTTTTTCCAGAAATCCTGCAGATCTTTCCTCTCCAATTTACATGAACAATTCCATTCTGAAAGATATCACTGAATCTACTTCCAAATGTTTTTGTGAAATTGCATTCATTATTCCAGGTTCCAACAAACAAGTTCTCCTCATTTCCATCACTTCTACCTCCCCCCGTCCCCCAAGCCCTCACGGTTCTTGTGCCAATTATCTTAAACTTAGTATTGGCCCTTCAGCCAGCAGAATGTTTTTCCTTATTTACTCTCTGTAAACCATTCCTGGTTAAGAACACCTCTATTAAACATCCTCTCCTCCAGGGAGGATAATCACAGTTTCCCCTTACCACTGTGTATAACTAAGTCTCTCATGCTTGGCATTAATCCAGTGAAGTGAATCTCCTCATGCTCTTTCCAAGATCTTGTCATCCTTCTGAAAATGGCACATTATTGGAATTGGGCACAACATAATAGTTGAGGTCTAACCAGCAATTTGCAAAGGTTCAGCCACTTTCTCTTGCTTCTGAACGCTAAGAGCTGAAACTTAAACCCAAAAATTGGGGTTTTTGGATTGGGCAAGCAGCCAAAGCTTCAAAAATCTCAACCCCAAACCTGAAAACCCACTTCCAGATTCAACAAAGTGGGACAGGAAGCAAGGAGCCAATCTGCTCCCAGGAACCAAGTTAGTCAATTCAATATTTTACTGATGCTGGCAACCTTCGATTTAATCTGCTTTGCAGGTTTAACCCAGTTTTGAGAGTTGCCAAGGCATTCGGGAACCTGGAGCCACAGGGCAATATTAGCAGTTTCGGGGAGAATATGAGTGCTTTTGTTCCCTTGCCTTCTTCAAGCTCCCCTACCATCAGTTCCAACGTCCAAGCAATTTACTGCATGCCCAGAATGCTTTCTGCCCATCTGGAAGCCAAGCCTGTAAATCAGGCTGACTACTCGTCACAAATCCACAGGAAGAGATAATCTAAACCTTCAGGTTTCCTGACATCTGCACCATCACCCACCCCACCATCCACACAACCAGCTCAGGCAAGATTCAGTGCCACGCTTCTATTTACAGAGTCAAGGATCCCACGTGTTTTTTTTATATCGCTTTATCAACTTCTCATGCCACCTTCAAAGATTTGTATCAGTAAATATACACAATCGCATCAAGGCCAATAAAGTTTCATCAACAAGAGAAAACATGATATTGTCATAGCATATAATGGTTGGATTTTCTTCATTATCTTGTTGAAATTCAAAATCCATGCCAAATACAGACACTCAGCAAAAGCTGAGTTTCTATTCATGAGGCTGTTATGTAGAAAACAGGAGAGGCAGATAGAATTAGGTGGTATTTGCAAGACTGTTCAGTACAGAATTATACTTCAGCTACATAAAGACACTGCTACATTAAGTCTACATTACCAGTAACCCTCATAATAGATAGATAGATATAGATAGACATAGGTAGGATGCAAGACTGGGTGGAGAAATAGCAGATGGACTTCAACCCATATAAATATGTAGTGGTTCATTTTGGCAGGTCAAATGGGATGAAGGAGTATAATATCAAGGATAAGATTCTTAGCAGTGTAGAGGATCAGAAGGACCTTGGGGTCCGTGTCCATAGGGCTCTTAAATCGGCCTCACAGGTAGAGGATGTGGTTAAGAAGACGTATGGTGTACTGGCCTTCATCAATTGAAGGATTGAGGTTAGAAGTCGGGAGATAATGCTGCAGCTTTATAAGACACTAGTCAGACCCCACTTGGAATACTGTGTGCAGTTCTGGTCGCCTCATTACAAGAAAGATGTGGAAGCTATTGAAAGGGTGAAGAGGAGATTTACAAGGATGTTGCCTGGATTGGGTGGCATGCCTTATGAGGATAGGTTGAGGGAACTCGGTCTTTTCTCCCTGGAGAGACGAAGGATGAAAGGTGACCTGATAGAGGTGTATAAGATGTTGACAGGTATAGATCGGGTGGATTCTCAGAGGCTGTTTCCCAGGGCTGAAATGGTTGCTACGAGAGGATACAGGTTTAAGGTGCTGGGGAGTAGGTAAAGAGGAGATGTCAGGGGTAAGTTATTCAGAGGTCAGAGGGTGAGTGGAATCAGCTGCCATCGGTGGTGGTGGAGGAGAATTCATTAGGGTCTTTTAAGAAACTTCTGGATGAGTACATGGGATTTCAGAGGATTGAGGGTTATAAATAGGCCTGGTGGGTAGGGATATGATCAGCGCAACTTGTGGGCCGAAGGGCCTGTTTGTGCTGTAGTTTTTCTATGTTCTAATAGTGGACAGCATGGCTGGGGAGGTTCTGGTGGTGAAGGTGGGGGCAACCAGGATGACATGAAATCAGAGCTGCAAGTTATCACAGGAGGCTCCAAGAGTTAGGATTATATACTGTGGAGCAGTACAATTCTCTACAATCGCAAAGTTTTTTTTTAAAATCGGGGGGATTAGATGCAGATTAGATAGAAGGGTTATTTGAAACTAGTTAGAATGGAGAATTGGCAATTATTCCTATACAATTTGGAGATAGAGATTTAGATTAGATACAAGGATGCGGTTTGTTCTACGGATTCATTATCCTCATGTGAAAATTGCCAAGACATGTGACAAGTATGAAGTCAATGCTGTCCTTTGAAAGGAAACTTAGCAATTCCTGCCAGGCAGCTGCATGCCCAACTGGAGGCGGCAAGCTGCTATTTCTTGATGAGAAGGGTATCGAGTTCTGGTTGACCATATTTCAGATATTTTCAGCTTATTATCTCACGTCAGCAACCACCTGCCTCCATGTTCCTATCACTAGTCACCCAACATATCCATCCATCCTCGTGCTGCACTGTCTTCACACCTCAATGGGAGACTTAACAGAGGTGTTTAAAGTCCTCAACCGTTTTGATTGAGAAAAGAAGAAACTGTCTCCAGTGGCAAAAAGAGGAAACTGACAAAAGAACAAGAGGTTACATAAGGAAGAAAAACGACACAGCAAGTTGTGATCTGCAACACATTTGGCGGAAAGAGTGATGGAAAGAGATTAAGTGAACACTTCCAAAAGAGAAATGGATAAATATTTGAAGAAAAGAAGCTGCAGAGATATGGGGAAAACACCAAGAGAGTGGCACTCCTTGTTAGGTTCTAATTTCTTATATTCTGATGTCACGATTGCCTGTGGAAACATGATTACTGCCCGAGAAATAAAGTTAACTTGCTGAGTGGTGTCATAGCTAAACTAGTTAAGAAAGCCCACCAACGTCTCTACTTTCTCAGAAGACTCAGAAAATTTGGCATGTTAGTTATGCCTCTCACCAACTTTTACAGATGCACCATAGAAAGCATTCCTTCTGGTTGTATCACAGCTTGGTATGGCTCCTGCTCTGCCCGAGACCACAAGAAACTACAAAAGATCGTGATTGTAGCCCAGACCATGTAAACGAGCCTCCCATCCAGTGACTCTGTCTACACTTTCTGCTGCCTCAAAAAAAGCAGCCAGAATAATTAAGGACCCCCATGCATCACAGACATACTCTCTTCCACCTTCTTCCGTCAGGAAAAAGATACAGAAGTCTGAGGTCACATACCAACCGACTCAAGAATAGTTTCTTCTCTGCTGCCATCAGACTCTTGAATGGATCTACCTCACACGAAGCTGATCTTTCTCTACACCCTCGTTATGACTGTAATACTACATTCTGCAGTCTCTCGTTTTCTTCTCTATGTAAGGTATGCTTTATCTGCATAGCGCACAAGAAACAATACTTCTCACTGTATACTAATACACGCGACAATAATACATCAAATCAAATCAAATCAAATCATCAGGTCTGTAGGCAGTTTTGTGCTGTGGGAACTGGATTGACAGTGCTGAAGGTTGATCCAGGTAAAGACTTTATTTATGTAAAGCAGACAAGAAAGCATTTATCGCATTCATGAATGTAGAATTCTGATCCTGTGTAATATGGAAATGTTATTATTTTGTAACAGTTGATGCATCTCAAAGCTATAGAGTTCACCATGGCATTGAAATAAGCAATACAGCAAAATTAAAATATTATGTAATCCAAATATTTACCTGATGGCATAGGGGCACGAATACGCTGTTTTTTTACTTTGTTCAGTTCCCTGTGCTTGCATTTGTAGCAATTTACCGATACTTTTAATCAAACCTTGAACATTACTGCAAAAGAAAAATTAGAGTTACTCAACGTGTGACATTGTTGAGGCAAAATTAACACCCTGAGCAACCTGCAATGAAATTTGAATTCTTTGAATTTCGACATTGGGATCTACCAAATTGGGAGGCGTGAGTGGAGATTGTGGACCTTCTGAGACTTGGAGTCAGTATGAAGAAGTCCAAATATGTGCGGGTTAGGTTGATTGGTCGTGATAAATTGCCCCTTAATGGCATGGGGATTAGGAGGGTAAATATGTGGGGCTACGGGAACAGGACAGGACCTGAGTGGGATTGTTGTCAGTGCAGGCTCGATGGGCCAAACAGCCGCCTTCTGCGCTGTAGATTATATGTGATTCTATGAAGCCCACGTCACACATCCAGACACACAGCATTGATTAGTTTATTTACATGGGTACTGCAAATACTGGGACTTTTTTTTCTATACACTGTATAAAATCAGAAGAGATTTGCTAATCACAATCAGTATTTTTCCAGCATGTAAGTATACGATGCTGGAATTTTAACTGCTTTGAACAAGGGCTAAATGATGTTACTTTCATTATTTACAATGGTATGCTTTGGGACCAAAGTCTGCTGCTGTA
Organism: Carcharhinus amblyrhynchos; assembly: GCF_965287045.1. Classification (NCBI taxonomy): domain Eukaryota; kingdom Metazoa; phylum Chordata; class Chondrichthyes; order Carcharhiniformes; family Carcharhinidae; genus Carcharhinus; species Carcharhinus amblyrhynchos. The sequence goes on along the minus strand of NC_137328.1, from coordinate 38,468,111 downwards.
GATTTTTCTTTCTATTCATCCATAGGCCACAGGTATCATTGGCTGGGTCAGCATTTATTGCCCATCCTTAGTTGCCTTTTAACTGAGTGGCTCGCATGGCTGTGTCACAGGGCACACTGCTGTGGCTCTGGAGTCACATGTAGGCCAGACCAGGTCAGGACAACAAATTTCCTTTATTAGTGAACCAGTTGGAATACTCTCTGCAATGGCTGTCAAAAAGCCTGATTCACCAAATTCTCCAGATGACCATGGAGTCAAAGAATCATTACAGTGCAGAAGGAGGCCATTTGACCCATCAAGCCTGCACCGACAACAATACTACCCATGCCCTATCCTCATAACACTACACATTTACCCTGCTAGTCGCTCTGACATCAAGGGGCAACTTAGTATGGCCAATCAACCTAACCCCAACATCTTTGGATCTTCAAGAAAGTTTTAACATAGCTGTTAGATGAACCAAACATTAACATCACTGACTTACTAATGAAGATAATTACATTTCAATATAGTGAAGGGATTCAGAAACAATGAAGAAAATAATTCAAAATTCAAAACAATAATTCAATATATTTAAGGGAAACTGACGAAGATTTTATTGACTGAAAAGAGATTAGAAAAGATTCTCCAAAATATTTGTCTTAATAGCAAGGGTAATTTGTGATTTTGCTTCCTAGAAATGTGGCACAGATTTAGACATTGAACATTACAAAGTTCTTTATCGTATTTCTCCAAATAAGGGAGAAGTCTTGTTCTGAGGATTAAGTGGTGGTGAGATCACATCTGGAGTGTAGTGTTCAGTTTTGGTCTCCTTATTTGAGGAAGGATGTGATAGCACTGGAGGCAGTTTAGGGAAGGTTCACCAGATTGATTCTGGGGATGAAAAGGTTGACACATGAAGACAGATTAAACAGTTTGGGCTTATACTCGCTGGAGTTTAAATGGATGAGATGGAATCTGATCAAGGTATATAACATTTTAAAAAGGGATTGATAAAGTAAATGGAGACCAAATGCTTCCTCATATGGGGCAATCTCAAGCAAGAGATCACAAGTATGGGTTGAGAGGCAGTAGATTTAAACCTGAGATGAGAAGGAACTACTTCGCGCAGAGGTGGTGAATTTGTGGAACTCACTGCCCCGTAGCGCAGTAGAGTCTGAATCATCAAATGGTTTCAAGAAGGAGACAGATATAATTCTAATAAAAATGGGGAGAAGGGAATATGGGGAACAGGAGGGGAGGTGAATTTGAAACCAGGAGATCAGCCACGATCTGATTGAATGAGAGCAGACTCAAAGGGCCGAATTTGCCGAGTTTTGCTCCTAATTGCTATGTTCCTAAATTTAAAAAAGTTTAAAGTTTATTTATTAGTGTCACAAGTAGGCTTACATTAACACTGCGATGAAGTTACTGTGAAAATCCCCTAGTCGCCACACCCTGGTGCCTGTTCGGGTACACTGAGGGAGAATTTAGCACAGCCAATGTACCTAATCAGCATGTCTTTCAGACTGTGGGAGGAAACCAGAGCACCCGGAGGAAACCCACACAGGCATGGGGAGAACGTGCAGACTCCTTACAGACAGTGACCTAAGCCAGGAATCAAACTCAGGTTCCCGGCGCTGTGAGGCAGCAATGCTAACCACTGCGCCACCAGTAGCTACTCACTTCCAGGATCTCAGTTCCAGTTCAGCCCAGAAAAATGGGAGTCTATCTGATCGTTGCAAGGATCCTCAATGAAGTGAATTATGTCACAATTCAGTTGAGAAACTGATAGTAGACATGGGCCGACATCATAAGAACTGTCCCTAATTTGGCACGGTCGAACACATATCACTAAGACCAGCCCCAGTGAGGGAATGGAAATAAGTATCACACACGGCTGCACAGTAGTTTGCAATGCTGCCTCAGTGCCAGGGACCTGGGTTCGATTCCCTGCTTGGTCACCGTCTGTGTGGAGTTTGCACATTCTCCCCATGTCTGCGTGGGTTTCCTCCGGTTTCCTCCCACAGTCTGAAAGATGTGCTGGTTAGGTGCATTGGCAATGCTAAATTCTCCCTCAGTTTTTACCTGAACAGGCGCCAGAGCATGGTGACAAGGGGATTTTCACAGTAACTTCATTGCAATGTTAATGTAAGCCTAGTTTTGACATTAATAAATAAACTTAAGATTTAAATTGATGTAGTAGGGGGCGATGTTCTGAAATTATGTCCGGGCACACTGCTACTGCAAAGTAGAGAGCTTCGTTCTTTTACCCTGTAGCCACGAGCTTCATCGAATATCGAAACATGCTACTCGAGAAGAGTTTCAATCCCACGGTGAGGGGCAGAGGTTTGGAAGTGGCTTTATATATTTTTTAAAAAAAGGGTTCACAACATCTTTCAATGTAGAACCTACTTCAGCTTTAATCTTCAGAAAAACTGGTAGGTACTAATCATATTTAAACGAGGCTCCATTCCTCAGATTTTGTCAGCCATTTGAATTTAACATCTGTCAGCCAAGTTCCCCCCCCCCAGGGTCAGAAAACTCAGCAGCCGAAAGGAGGTGGCAGCTGCCAGATCCAGAGTTAAGTGCTTTGCCAATACTGCTTGTGGGTCAGGAAGAGCAAGAGTGCTTCTCCTGCTCCTGGAGCAAACCTACTACTGCGAATCTCTCCCACCCAATACTACGGTTGCCAATTTTACTTGCCACTGATATGCGCCCTGCTCGTGCCCTATAAATATCAGGACTGTGGTGGCTGGAATGGCCATAAATTCCATTTTCCGGTACTTACACCCCTCACTTTGATTCACAGAGAAAAATTTTTAAAAATGTATCCAATCTCAGGAAGACTTGAATTTAAGGCTTTATCCTCAATTTTACTAACCTATCGCCCAAATTCAATCATTCCACTCTCATTACATGCTCACAGCAATCTCTCTAAAATGTTATATGCATTGAATTTTGATCTTGCATTGTTTTAAAATGCTAACTATTGCATGTCAAGTTTTATGAGCAGCAAATTCATCCCTTTTTAGAAGTACATAGTTACATCTGCTTGTAAATTTGACATTACATTTAGTCCAGTTTGGTTTTAAGCATTCAGCTGGCCTTCCTATACTCAACAACAGCTAGTTCCAAATGAAGGAACAACCTCATAGAAACAGAAACAAGATGCAAGAGTCAGCCATTTGGCCGTTCAAGCCTGCTCCACCATTCATTTTGATCATAGCCAATCATCAAATTCAATATCCTGATCCCCCTTCCTCCTACATCCCTTGATCTTTTTAGCTATATCTAATTTCTTCTTGAAATCACACATCGATCTGGCCTCTACTTTCTACGGTAGTGAAGTCCACATATTCACCATCCTCTAGGTGAAGAAATTTCTCCTCACCTCAGTCTGAAAAGTTTACCCCTTCATCTCAAACCATGACCCCTAGTTCTGGACTCCCCCACCATCAGAAACATTCTTTCTGAATCTATGCTATCTAATCCTGTTAGAATTTTCTAAGTTTCTACGAGATCCCCCCCACTCTTCTAAACTCCAAAGAATACAATCCTAACTGCCTTAGTCTCTCCTAATATTCAATTTGGAATATTGTGCATAATCCTCGGCTTTGCAGACTTGTACACAAGAAGTGTACAGACAGTGCAACAAAAGTAATCTGGGTGAGACTAAGTGAAAATGTTGGCAAAGCTAACAATCACGAGAAGGAGTTTGCAATAAAGTAAAGCCGTCTTCAGTAAGGTATATTCTAAAGCAGCATCAAAAAGGAAAACTCTATTATTTTGAATGTCAGGTAGTTGATAACAAGTGAATCCATGGGAAAGCATTTTTAAAATGTGAACATGTAACAAAGACTTGGATTGAATGATCAGGTAAGGTGGTGGAAATAAAGACATCCACACAATGCAGGTTGTCATAAGATGAGTACTGGAGTTTAACTATTTTGCATCCATTAGCTTCGGCTGTGTTCTTAACTCTGAAGTAACAATATTGCAAATTAACAAAATATGCAGCTGATTCAGAGAGAAAACAATCTTGATTAGTAGCGATGGTAATGCTTTTGGACACGTGACTGGAAAAGTTGAATTGTGGCACTCTGCCCATAATTTCCGTTCCTCCAGCTAGCCCGTGGGGGAGTAGTTCTGTATTTTCAAAATAACTGTTTCAGTTTCACCCCAGAAATATGTTCACTCCATTCTCAAAAAGCAAGCAAGAGATTCAATCACTGCTATCCACTTGCATAGGTACAGAAGAGAACCCAGAACTCCCAGCTGGTCAGCTGCACATAGGTGCTAGGTCAGCCTGCAGCATCCAGACCGATCAAGTCTTACGCACCCTTTAAATATTTTACCGTCAACAGGATGTATATTTTTCAGTAATTCCCAAAGAACTAGCAATATATAAAACAGAAACATCGGCGCAGTGGCACAATGCTTAGCACTGATGCCTCACAGTGCCAGGAACCCAGATTCAATTCCCAACTTGGGTCACTGTCTGTGTGGAATTTGCACATTCTCCCCATGTCTGCATGGGTTTCCTCTGGGTGCTCCAGTTTCCTCCCACAGTCCGAAGTTGTGCGAGTTAGGTTGATTGACCATGCTAAATTGATCCTTGGTGTCAAAAAGATTAACAGAGTAAATACATGGGGTTATGGAGATAGGGCTTGGATGGGATTGTTGGCGGTGCAGACTCGATGGGCTGAATGACCTCCTTCTGCACTGTGGGGATTCCACTCTAGTTTTATCACATTCTATAGTTTCAAGACGGGATGACAAAGTGTTAATTCCTCAAGCTATATAGAGGCCTACCCTCTCTACATCTGGCTAAAACTGATAATAATGGGTTGGATGAAATGAAAGCACCTTATGCTCTTCCAAACGTTATCCTCATCCACAGCTTTTTTTTGCACACAGCAGACTAAATGCCTTCCCAAACTCACACAGGTCGTGAATGTGAATTTATATGGAATATAAAAACTTTCACAGTCAGATGCAATGCTATGGCAAAGGATATTATCCATGAAAGCAATTGAAATGTCTCGGTCCATCGAAAATGTTACCCAAAGCTCGCTTAAATGATTTCTGGTACCTGGCAGAGGGAATTAGTTTCAAAATTCCATTGAGCACGTAATTAAAATCAGCGTGGTTCTGTCCAACAAGTGCAACCAATGCCTCACAGCACGCTGTCCGAACCACCACATTGTCACTGCAGCACTTCTCCCACAGCAAGTTCAATGCAGGACTCTGGAAAAAAATAAGGATAAGAACTGTATCACAATGGTCAATTAAAATGCCTGGCTTATCACTCCAGCATACTCACTAAACACTTGCATCAGATAAGCAAAGAAATTGAGACTGCTCTCAAAGTTTAATTAATCTTGCTCACTTAATTAACATTAGCTTCCTATAAAGAAAAATCATAAACATAAGCTTTGTCAGGTTTTCAGAGAATGCTCAGAAACTCCATTCGCACATTCACTTCATTTTCAAAATCTTCAACATTCCCTGATTATTTATAGACCCAAACAACATCACAAAACATTGTTTGGAGCTGATTTTGTGTAACCTGCTTCCACCAAGTACCCAATACCTAAATGCAAAAGGGTCAGCTAAAGGGGACAAAAATCTGAGATATGAGGTTTCACAGACTCCTAAGCTTTACAGGACTTTCCCACTTACTTCTAACAAGTGCAAACCCAATGTTGCTATTCAAATAAGGTTGGAAAAGAATTGTCAGACCTCCCACTTCACCTTCCAGGCCGGTTAGGTTCCCAAAGAAAGATGAATTTCAGCCTTACACCTGAGACCACCTCAGCATGAAGGGTTTGAGGGGCCAGACAGCAAGGACGGCATAGGCCAATAGTTTTTTTTCAGGAATTGATTGAATATTGAGACTTTGACTCCTTTTACAAGGACCATTATGCTGCCCATGCTGAGGTTGTGTTTAAGCCATGAGAATGACTTAGTTCACGTTCCAATGACTTGTGTTACTTAGACACAGAGGCCACCACCACCACCATCACACGCCCCCACACCCCACCCCCAGATATTAATGAGCTGCATCAGAAAGTGCAGTTTACTATCAAATCATAAATCGTGAAGCCGTAAATAAAGTTGAAAAATGTTCCACCCACTGGAATCATGCTTCTATGTCAAATTTGGTACAGCACAATGCTTCAGCTTTTACCTTAGATTTAGTCGAAATCTTTCAGAAATATTTGCAAAGGAGGTCATGTGGAGCAAAATGGCAATCAATGAGGAAGAAAAAGAGTTTGATAAAGAATAACCAAAAGAGTTAGTCTAACTGAGAAACAGTCCAGAAAGCATAGAAACACAGCCAAATTGGATTATGTTGCTAACTTCAATGCAAATAAGGAGCCCACCATAAATTAATGGAGAACATTATGAAATCAGGTTTTTCAATGCCAATTTATCTTTAAAACAAATATTTTCTGTTTGGCATGATTCTGACTGCAGCAAAGGCAATGCAGGAGTGTCCAACTTTTCCATACACCACCAACGGCCCTAGATGCACCAGTTATGGGAGACAGTTATTTACACGTACTTGTTCCAATCCAGTACAGTGCTCTTGCTGCTCATGGTGTCATCACCTCTACAATGAGGAAAGGAAATGCAGATTTGATAACTATTCTGCCAAACATCTCCATCCTACTGGCACCTGGCAGAGGGAATTAGTTTCAAAATTCCATTGAGCACGTAATTAAAATCAGCATGGTTCTGTCCAACAGGTGCAACCAACGCTTCACAGCAGATTGTTCGAACCACCACACTGTCACTGCAGCACTCCCTCGCCACTTGCTACATGAAGAAGTTTCTTCTCCAATCTCCATTGTTTCTTTTGCCAATTACAAAGAACAAAACAGGACAGGAAACAGGTCCTTCGGCCCTCCAAGCCTGCGCCGCTCATGCATCCAACTAGATCTTTCGTTTGTATCCCTCCGTTCCTAGTCTTTTCACGTGGCTATCCAGATAAGTCTTAAACAATTCCAACGTGTTCATCTCTATCACCTTGCCTGGCAGTGCATTTCAGGCCCCCACCACCCTCTGTAAAATACGTCCCTCTGACATCTGTGTTAAACCTTGCCCCCCTCACCTTGAACCTATGACCCCTTGTGTTCATCACCTCCAACCTGGGAAAAAGTTTCCCACTGTTCACCCTATCTATGCCCTTCATAATTTTATACATCTCTATTAGGTCGCCCCTCATCCTGTCTTTCCAGGGAGAACAACCCCAGTTTACCCAATCTCTCCTCATAGCTAAGACTCTCCATACCAGGCAACATCCTGGTAAACCTTTTCTCTACTCCCTCCGAAGCCTCCATGTCCTTCTGGTAGTGTGGCAACCAGAACTGGACACAAATGTGGCCTAACCAATGTTCTATGTAGCTGCAACATCATACGCCAACTTTTATACTCTATGCCCTATCCTATAAAGGCAAGCATGCCATATGCCTTCTTCACCACCCTCTCCACCTGTGCTGCCACCTTTAAGGATCAATATTCCCACTTTGTGTGCTTTATCTTTCGCTTTTACGCTGTCATTGACTTCCCTCATCAGCCATGGTTGCCTCATCCTCCCCTTAAAATGTTTCCTCGTTCTTGCGATGAATCTCTGTTGTGGCTCCTGAACAACACCCAAAAACTCCTGCAATTGCTGTCCCACTGTCTTCCCTGCTCGGCTGTCTTACAAATCAACTCTGGCCAGCTCCTCCCTCATGTCTTTGTAGTTACCTTTATTTAATTGTAATACCATTACATCTGATTCCAGCTTCTTGCTCTCAAACTGCAGGGTAAATTCTATCATGCTGTGGTCACTGCTCCCTAAGGGTTCCTTCACCTTAAATTCCCTAGTCAAGTCTGCCTCATTACAAATCACCAAATCCAGAATTGCCTGTTCTCTAGTAGGCTCTGTCACAAACTGCTCCAAAAAAGCATCTCTTAAATATTCCACAAATTCCTTTTCTTGGGATCCATTACTTATCTGATTTTCCCAGTCCACCTGCATATCAAAGTCCCCCATGATTATTGTAATATTGCCTTTTTTATCTCCTGATTTATTTTCTGTCCTGACTACTGATAGGGGATAATTCCCAGCAGGGTCTTTTTACCTTTGTGATCCTCAACTCTGCCCACAGAGATCCTCTATGCCTTCTGATCCTATATTGCTTCTTGTTATTGATTTAATTTCATTCCTTATTAACAATCCCGTTCCCTTTGCCCATCTGCCTGCCTTTTCAATAGGACACATTTCCTTGGATATATCCATTTTCATATCCATATTCCATATGGAATGACCAAAAACTCAGATAAAGAGGGATTCACAAATGTGGAGCCCAAAAGGCCAAAGACATGGTCACAAACGGAAGCAAAGTAGAGGGATGGGAATTGCTAATAATTCAGAGCAGTTGAGAATTCTGAATGGATTGTAGGGAGGGAAGCATAGGATAGTGAGGGGATTTGATCATGATGAGAAATTTAAATTGGAAGCAGTGGGGAACCAGAGCTGAGATGTAGCTGAGCAAAGACCAAGACCAAGGGTGAAAGCATTGGTCTTCATAAAGTTTAGCAGGAGGAAATTGCAGCTCATTCAAGCCAAGGGAGCTGTCGGCCAACACAGAGGTGGTGGAGGAGAAGGTGGGATTTAAGGTCCACAGCACAGCATGGTCCACAGCAGTAAAAGAGAAATGATCAAAGAATAGTACTCCCAAGAAGATCCTACTGCATTTAGATTCAAACAGAATCCTTGCTGCACAACATTATCGCCAATGTCTATGTTCACATTTTTAACCGCTCAATGTTATTAATATGCCATTAAGATCTATCAACATGAACGAAACACATACATTTCAAAACAAAACTTAGACTCCACGTATAGAATCAGTACAGAAGGAAGCCATTCGGCCCACTGAATCTGCACCAACCACAATCTCACCCAGGTCTTATTCCCATAACCCCACATATTTACCCTGCTAATCCCCCTGACACTAGGGTCAATTTAGGATGGTCTATCAACCTAACCTGCACATCTTTGGATTGTGGGAGGAAACTGGAGCACCGGAGGAAACCCATGCATAACAGGGAAAATGTGCAAACGCAGACAATGACTTGAGGCAGGAATTGAACCCGGGTCCTTGGTGCTAACTGCTGTGCCACTGTGCCACCTCAAAACTTGAATGGGCTCCCACATTATGCCCTCGGTAGATCTGACATCAGATTTAGAGTTCATTAAAGAGCGATTACTATTGTGCGGATTATCAAATACTTAAAAGTCAAAACCAACCGTTTTAAAATCCACAGCCGGATTACCTGACTTAAAAGCATCCAACAACAATGCAATAACAACCAGATCTCAAAGCGAAGATATTTTGCAATTTGTAATTCAAGAGTTTCAAAAATACATTGAAGGTTGTGAGAAATTACCTTGAGCCCCTCCACTGCAGAATTGAACACTCACCTGATCTGAAGAATAGCTGATCAGAGGTGACAGCCCTTTGTCTTTTAACACAGCAGCAACCAGGTGCCCCACTGCCTATACACAAACAAACATAGTAAATCTGCAGTGATCACTTAAGAACCTACATTCAATGTTAAAGACATAATTTTCAAATTGGGGAAGTTTCATACCTGTGACTGGATTACTGGATTTGGGAATTCAAATCTCCTCTTCAAATCTTCTGACATAGTTGCTGCAAATTGTTATTTCATCCTTCAAGTGGGATCTCTAAAATAGAATGACAATCAGTTAACATTGCATTTCAAAGAGAATGTTGTTGGAAGACCTTATTGATTACTAATTATTTCAACAATCAAACAGGATTCTCAAAATAACTGCGATGGCAATTAGCTCAACAGATCTCACTTCTTACAAACGTTTCTATCTCTTGTTCAACTAACATTCCTTTGCTCCCATTCATTATATGGTACCATAGTAAATAAGAACATAAATAGAGAAAAAGCTACATGACTCCTCAAGTCTGCCCTGTTATTCAATAAAATCAGGTTGATCTTGACTTCAACTCCATTATCCTACCTGTTGCCCATAATTCTCAACTCCCCTAATCTCGACCATGCATAGTGATGATACTGTGCCTTTATGAAATATATTTAAACATGTTCTTGTGCAAGATCTGTGTTAGCAGCTTTTTTTGTATTATCAATGCCATTTTCTCTATAACTAGCATCCTGTATTGTTACTGCAGCAGCATAATTGCTTGCAATTGCTAGAATGTTTTTAATCTAGATTAACGTGGTTCTGCCGTTCTTAGCATTCCTTGGGGTTTTGTACAGTAGGATTTGGTTAGGTTGATTGACAATTAAGGTCACACGACTGAATGGAGCTAGGCTTGCACAGGAAATTTAAGCTCGGTTGCCATTTAGATGCTGTTTTTAGGTTGAGAGATAGCAGCACCTCTCTTTTTCCCCTCGCTGAAGTCTGCAGACTGGGATCTTCCAGAGACCAGGATTACTTCTCCATAGTTGTGCTATTTTGAGGATATATCCTTCTCTGGCAACTGTTGTCTAGATATTTGTCCAGAAGTTTTAAAAGGCTGGAAATCTAGGCCACTGAACATACTTGTTTTCTGTGCTAACTAATTCTGAAGAAGGGTGAATGTCAATGGGGATATTGCTTTAAATTGGAACAATAGGGATAGTTGATTGTTAAGAATTACTGGTAAAAGTTATGTTAATTATTTTTCTTCTATTCTGGGTTCTTAAATAAAGTTTGTTGGCTTCAGGATCTCTTGCACACCACCATCTATGTAATCTCTTCCAGCCCTATAAGCCTTCAACTGCCAAAGTCCAAAGCTCTAAAATTCTCCTCCTAAACCTCTCTGTCTTGTTTCTTTTCCTTACGCCTTAAAGACACTGCTGAAGACCTATATCGTGAAGAAGTCATATTGGACTCAAAACATTAACACTGTTTCTCTCTCTACAGATGTTGTCAGACCTGCTGAGTTTTCCCAGCACTTTGTTTTTATTTATGTCCCGAAGAACCTACCTTTTTGACCAAGTTTTTGTTTATCTGTTCTCATATCTCTTTATATAGCTCAGTGCCAAATTTTGCTCAACAGTACTCCTGTGAGGTTTTACATTAAAAAAGATCTTAAATAAATGTAAGTTGTTGGTGCTGTTATTGTTGCCAGCATTTACTACACTCAATGTACTGGCAGCAAAGTATTATACCCATACTTGGTGGTTACAATAAATAACCACACATTATTTACTAAAGCAGAAAGGAAACAAAAACATATCTTGGCATGTGTCACAATGCTAACCAAATCTAGAGGACCATGTGGAATAACAGTTGGCTTTTACACTCAACAAGTTCAGTTACCAAGTCCCTCACACCTATCTATATCATGCAAAGATATTGTCTGCATAGACACATATATAATCAAGAATTTTGAATAATGTTGTAGATTTAAAATGTATTTTCAAATGTCTTGTAAGCTTTGGCCAAGATGCATCCTGCCCCAAAGCGAACTAGATTGGCCACATTCTTTGGAAACAATAAAGCATAGAATATATTCACTATTAGCAGTAACAGATTCTGTAGCTGTAAGCTACCAAGGTTTTAAAATGAATAGCTGCATTTAGCTTGTGGTTGCAGTGAATAGAAGTATTCAACTTTTGCTGATAAGGGGGTATCTAGCAGGCAGAGGGAAATAACTCCCTCTCCATTCCAATGGTTTGTAGGTGGTGAGGGTGGCTCTTGAACCCATCGCATTGCGTAGCTGTTATCTGAGGGTGTGTGTGTGTGCGCGCGCGTGCACTTCCAGGTCTGTTTGACCAATGAATTCCCAATTCTGCTAGAAGGTACAATGCTTTGGCCAAGGTAAATAATGTACATTAATGTAACTGGTTCATCCAGTTTGGAAGACAGGCTGGACGGGAGAAATGAACCTTTGAAATGACATACCTGTTTTACACATGTACTCTTACGTCAGAGAGAAGTTGGAATTCTTTCTCTCCCAATGTATGTTGGTCAAATAAAGAACGCTTTTAACTACATACTGTCTTTTGTGAGTTCAGCTCAATCCATGGTGCCAGAGGCACACTCCAGGAAAATCCCCCAACAATGTTTAAACTTCAATATCATGGAACATACTTGAGTCAATTCCTAAATTACAAACTTTCAAAATAGGAGAAGTAGGCCACTCACTGCTTCAAGTGTGCTCCACTCTTCAAGATGGCCATGTTTTGTGTTTCAATTAAAACATTCTTATCCACCCTTGATAACCTTTGATTCCCTTGCCTAATGAAAACCTAGCCACGTCCACCTTAAAAACATTCAACGATCCCAGCTCCACCACCTTCTGAGGCACAGTTCCAAAGATGCAAACCCTCAAAAGAAAATATTTTCCCCTTCTCTATCCTATACAGGCACCCCCTAATTTTAAAACAGTTCCCCTAATTCTGGATTCAGACAGAAGAGGAAACAACCTTTCCACATCTACCTTGTCAAGACCTTTCAGGATCTTGTATACTTGTGCCGGATGACTGGAGGGTGGCTCATGTTGTTCCGTTGTTTAAAAAAGGTTCCAAAAGAAATCCGGGAAATTACAGGCCAATAAATTTGACGTCGGTGGTGGGCAAGTTATTGGAAGGTGTGATAAGGGATAGGATCTACAAATATTTGGATAGACAGGGACTTATTAGGGAGAGTCAACATGTGAGATATTGCACTTTGGAAGGACAAACCAAAGTAGAATGTACAGGCTAAATGGTAGGACTCTGAAGAGTGCAGTTGAATAGAGGGATCTGGGAATACAGGTACAGAATTCCCTAAAAGTGACATCACAGGTGGATAGGGGCATAAAGTGTGTTTTTGGTACATTGGCCTTTATAAATCGGAGTATCGAGTATAAAAGTTGGAGTATCATGGTAAGGTTATAAGGCATTGGTGAGGCTGAATTTAGAGTATTGTGCACAGTTTTGGTCACCTAGTTACAGGAAGGATGTAAATAAGGTTGAAAGAATGCAGAGAAGGTTCATGAGGATGTTGCCGGGACTTGAAAAGCTGAGTTACAGAGAGAGATTGAATAGGTTAGGACTTTATTCCCTGGAGCGTAGAAGAATGAGGGGAGATTTGATAGAGGTGCATAAGATTTTGATGGGTACAGATAGAGTGAATGCAAGCAGGCTTTTTCCACTGAGGCTAGAGGAGAAAAAAAACCAGAGGGCATGGGTTAAGGGTGAAAGGAGAAAAGTTTAAAAGGAATATTAGGGGGGGCTTCTTCACACATGGAATTTTGCAGAAATATAAAGACCAACTCCAACAGTGTGACTCAAAATTAGAGAAGAAAGCAAAATCCATTGTGGAATTGGATTGAGTGGTGGGAGTGTGGAAGGAGCTGCCTGATAAAGTGATAAATGTGGGGTCACTTTTAACATTTAAGAAAAACTTGGACAGGTACATGAGTAAAAGGGGTGCGGAGGGATATGGTCCAAGTTCAGGTCAGTGGGATGAGGCAAAGAAATGGATCGGCACAGACAAGAAGGGCCAAAAGGCCTGTTTCTGAGCTGTAAATTTTCTATGGTTTCTATTTCAAACAAGTTATTCTTCAACTCCAGTGTAAATGAGCTCAGTCTATTCAATCTTTTCTCAAAAGACAATCCGCTCATTCCACATATCAATCTAGCAAACCTACTCTGTATCGCCAACAAAGTGTTGCATAAGGAGACCAAAATTGCACACAATATTCAAGATGGGCAGCACAGTGGTTAGCACTGCTACCTCACAGCGCCAGGGATCCAGGTTCAATTCTCGGCTTGGGTCACTGTCTGTGTGGAGTTTGTATGTTCTCCCTTTGTCTGCCTGAGTTTCCTCCAGATGCTCTGGTTTCCTCCCACAGTCCAAAGATATGCAAGTTAGGTGAACTGGCAATGCTAAATTCTCCCTCACTGTACCCGAACAGGCGCTGAAATGTGCCAACTAGGGAATTTTCACAGTAACTTCACTGCAGTGTTAATGTAAGCCTACAGTGACTAATAAATAAGCTTTTAAGATGTGACCTCACCAGTGTCCACCAGTTTGCCATGCAGTGCATTTTCAATGTTCTGTTTTCATCCATACCTGATTTACATTTTAAGAGGCAACCAGAAATGCAAAAAATCAATCCAATTCCACAATGGATTTTGCTTTCTTCTCTAATTTTGAGTCACACTGTTGGAGTTGCTCTTTATATTTCTGCAAAATTCCATGGGGAGAAAGGTATTTATGCATCCTTCAATTTCTATGGCACTAAAGAGGTAACTCTACAAAAATCCATTTAGAATCATAAACAAAGCAATTGTATCACTGTGGGAAAGAAAAGTGAGGTTTTGCCAGTGTAAAACTGGCCTGAAATACCAGAACTACTGGAGGGAGAACAATAGATTAAAATTTTGGAGAGGACCCTTCATCAGAATTGTTTAGTACTGATTACTTTCCTGGTTAAAAAGAGGAGAAATGTGTACTCTGATCTCTGCACAAAGCACAATAATGTGCCAAACAGATGTTAGCCATCGATAAGGAGTTAGTCACAAATGGAAATCTGACTAGACGTGTCGTGGAGTCTCAGTGATATGTGATCCTGTGTACTCAAGTACTCACTTTTCTTTCATAGATTCTCAAAAATTGTTCCATTACAAATTTGTGTTGCACTTTTTCTCAAGTGAGCAGCTGAATTAAAGCACTATATAACTGACCACACAGGAATGATCTCACAGATGCCAACTATTTCGTCTTGTGGTTCCCACAAGAAGTAATCAAGCTTTTTGACTCAAATGCTGGAGTTCTGTTGAATATATTGCTCATGTGCTACGGCCTGATACATTTTTGGTTTGGTACACAAATTGTCGTGCAGTAGTGCATGATGTGGGATTCTGGATATTATGCATAGGCTGATAACTTGTTCAGAGTAGCAACCTCCGTTGGACTGCTAGCCTGAATGAAATCACCCGCATTTGCACTGCCCCTGTCTCACCCAACCTCCCTCACTCAGGCTAGGAGACAGCAGTAGGGCAGCATGTCCCCGTTACCATTGGCTTGGAGTAACTGGGGCGCAGAGAGGTGAATCATACCCCTTTTTTACAGCATGATTTGCCACAAAGGGGGTGTTGAAAACAACAAGGGGCCAGATAAGTTTCAAGTGTGAATGGTTTACCAGAAGACTGGGGAGGGGGCGAGGCACAGTGGACTGGACGATAGGGGTGGATCAAGGCAGATTAGAGTTCGGAGGTTGGGATGGGTGTGTGTGTTTGTGTGTGTGTGTGTGTCCTGGAGCAGAGGGAAGATGTACCAGGTTAGAGCACAGAGGGTGGAGCGGGGGGTGGTACTCAGAGCTGATTGGGAGAGTGGGAGTGGGTTGGTGCTGGGTGACAGTGCCAGAGGACAGACAAGATTGGAGTTGACAGGGGTGATTGTGTGAAGCTGGGTCTGGGTGTTTACCTTGTTACCCTGGTATAAAAGTGTTTTCTTTCCTTCCAAGTCCTTCAGAGTAACTATCAGGGTAAAACTGGCAGAACTATTTAACGTTATTGATTTAAATCACTTCTGTCAGATTGTTCCGAGCTCAGCATAATCGTCCACACAATGTTAGCATTTCTGGGCAATTGCTGGGTAAATCGTTATGTGGGAACTGGGGTACCGCCCAAATGCGACACTAGGGAACAAGGATATTATGAGCCAAACACATGACCACACTGTTCCCAAGTACATCAGAACAATATAGAAAATAGAAGCATGTACAAGCAATACCACCCTTCAAACCTGCCCCAACATTCATTATAACCATGGCTGATCATTCAACTCAACATACTGATCCTGCCTACTTCCCACCTCACCCCAATATCCTTTGATCCCTTTAGCCTCAACAGCTGTAACATACAATGTTTTTGCCTCAGCTGCTTTCTGTGGTAGTGAATTCCACACACTTACTTCTCTCTGGGTGAAGAAACTTCTCCTCATCTCAGTCCTAAAAGGTTAACCCTACATCCTTAGATTATGATCCCTGGTAATGGACTCCCCACCATCAGGAACATCCTTCCTGCATCTAGCCTGTCTAATCCGGTTACAATTTAATAGGTTTCTTTGAGATTCCCCCATCATTCTTCTGAACTCCAGCAAATATAATCTTAACTGACTCAATCTCTCCTACATCACTCTTCCTATCCCAAGACCAATCTGGTAAATGTTTACTGCACTCCCTCTGGAGTAAGAACATCTTTCCTCAGATAAGGAGAGCAAAACTACACACAATATTGCAGGTGTGACCTTACCAAGGCCATATATAACTATAGCAAGATATCCCTGTTCCTGTACTCAAATCCTATACAATATAATAGCAAGAAAATGGTGGATTACAAAAGCAAAAGTTACTTCACAGGTTTGTCTCCTGAACATGGAAGCTACAAAAACAGCAGAATTATATTCTGTCAGTGTTGCAACCAAACAAAATATAAACCATAAAGTGATTGATAAAGTAAGTTTAAGCACTGATACATTTTTATCACAGTATTGTCCATTGTATCAGAAGCTTTTACCTCATTGGTACTGTATCTAGTGCAGTGATAATCAAAATGCATTTGCCAAAATTGTACTTAACAAACAAGTTGAATTTGGACAGTTCTCATTTTGAATAATTCCCATAACTCCGCAAGTTCATTTCCTTTTATACATGCCCAGGAGTACTTCTTCAAAAACCATAAATTGGGGAATAATTTATGTACGGATTTTATATTATTTTTTCTTCAAGCTTTTATCCAATTTTCTTTGGAAAGCCTCTACTGGAGCTGAATCCATCATTCCTGTTAAGTAGTGCATTTCAAACCCTCACCACTTGCTGCATTAAAATGATTTTCTGTCATCTGGTTCCTTGGGCAATCACCTTCAATCTGTTCCCTCTGGTTATTGACCCGCCAGGCATTGCGTACAATTCGTCTTTATTTAAAAATCTCAATGCTTCATTACTTTATACATTTCTCTCAAACTGCCTCAAAGTCTTCTTGCTTTTAAAATGGTGACTTTCTGTGGGAAGGTTACTTCCTACCTACCTCCCTGTAAGGACAGCAACGCCACACATTCAATCCATTTCAATGGTGGCTGGGCAAACAGCAAGAGGAAAGCAAAATCCTGTGGATGCTGGAAGCCCCGAGATAAAAACAGAAAATGCTGGATGGACTTAGAAGAGCTGGCTGCACCCGTGGCGTGCTGTTTTCGTGGAGCTAGTGGCAGAGTGATGTAACTTGGACACAATATTTGGATATTCGCATTTAACTAACACTCACATGAAGTTGTGATTTGCGTGAATAACGCAAGTGCTAATTCCTTCGACTGCAAGCTTATAGGAAATTCTGACCTATCAAAGTAACAAAGACAACTCAAAGTGCATTCACTGACCTACAACAAGGAGCTGATGAGTCTTCTGCCTGCCAAGGTGCAGCAAGCAAGGGATGACAATTTTTCTGCCATGGGAACAGAATGCAATGACAAATTCAGTCAATTCTTTTTACTAACGGGAATGATTGCTGCAGGCACTTGCTGATTTTGAAAACAATGAGGATTGTTTTAATGTTCATCGTAAAACACAAGAGCGACTGGGCAGCTAAATTCAGCATCCTGGTCAGAATTTAATTACAGCCATTATTACAGCATTTAAAACTGTCTTTTCTGCTTGCAAAATACAAGATAAATATGCATGCAGTTAGCATTTGTCAAGATGGAAATCACAATTCATGTCAGCAAAGCAGAGCTAACAGAAACTAACGAGATGGAAATAATTCTGGAAAAAAGCTTGTAAAGTTAGTGGGGGACTCAAATAACATTAGATCGATGCAGAATTGCATTTGGTGACAGGCATTTAACCTTTAACTAAAGTTCAATGCAGAATCATCTAAATTGCATAGGTTTTGAGGAAGGCTGCAATTATACTGGAAAGGGTTTAGTTTGAAACAAAATTAATAGGAAGAAACAAAAGCCTATCCAGTTCAGCATTTTAATTAGCTTCAGGCTCAGCACCTGGTCTGTACTGCATTTATTCAGAGTCCATTATTTTCCTGCAACTCTGCTATTTACAAAACAGACTGCCATTGATATGTAAAATAACTCCTTAACTTCTGTATTACTTGGACCTTACATCTCCTGTAGGACCAGGTACACTTTCACATCAGGACAGTGGATTTCTCTGCCTCAAAACTTTCAAATCTTTAGCAGCTCCTAATTTAACTCTATTCACTTGTAGAGCATTGAGTCATTGTGAAATAGGAGGAGGTGGCCATTCTGCACATTGACTCAATGCCACATCTCCATAAACCAATCCAGTCAGGCCCATTCCCCCACTCTAGCCCTGCAAGTTCATTTCCCTCACGCGTCCATCCAATTTCCTTTTGGAATCATTTCTCTTTCACCATCTTCATAGGCAGCAAGTTTCGGTCACTGTCACTTGCTGCTCAAGAAAGTTCTTCCTTGCATTGTCTTTTGTCCAAAATCTTAAATCTGTATCCCCTAGTCCTTGTACAATCAGTTCATGGGAAGTGCTTTACTTCATCTGCCTCATCTATGCCTGTCATAATTTTGCACAACTACTTCAAATTTCCCTTCAATCTCCTTTGCTCCGTAAAGAACAATTCCAGCTTCTCCAATTCCATGTAGCTAAAATCCCTCATCCCTGGAACCATTCTGGTAAACCTCTGTGAGCTCACTAAGGCTTTCATATCCTTCCTAAAATGTTAGCAGAAATTGGTGCAACTGACCCACGACGGTGGGATATACAGGATGGATGAGAGTGTAAGCAAATTTTTCACTTGAAAATAACCAAAGTGCGATACCAATTTCTGTTAACATTTTAGGTGGGTCGAATCTCGAACAATGATGAAACAGAGTACAGGAATGAGATAGAGAATCTGGTGAACTGGTGTGGCAACAATAATCTCTCCCTCGATGTCAACAAAATGAAAGAGATTGTCACCCACTTCAGGAAGCGTAAAGGAGAAAATACCCCTGTCTACATCAATGGGGACAAAGAAGAATGAGTCAAGAGCTTCAAGTTCTTAGGTGTCCAGATCACCAACATCATGTCCTGGTCTCCCCATGCCAACACTATAGTTAAGAAAGCCCAACAACGCTCTATTTTCTCAGAAAACTAAAGAAATTTGGTAATGTGACTTTCTCCGTCTTTTACAGATGCACCATAGAAAGCATTCTTTCTGGTTGCGTTACAGCTTGGGATGGCTCCTACTCCGCCCAAGGCCATAAAGAATTACAAAATGTCGTGAATGTAGCACAATCCATCACGCAATCCAGCCTCCCATCCATTGACTCTGTCTATACTTTTTGCTGCCTCAGCAAAGCAGGCAGTATAATTAAGGACTCAACGCAACCCATTTATTCTCTCTTTCACCTTCTTCCGTCGCGAAAAAGATACAAAAGTCTGAGGTCACGTACCGACTCAAAAACAGCTTCTTCCCTCTTGCTATCAGACTTTTGAATGGACTTACCTTGCATTCTGCACTCTCTCATTTCCTTCTCTACGAACGGTATGCATTGTTTGTATCGCACGCAAGAAACAAAATTTTTCACTCTATGTTAATATGTGTGACAATAATAAATCAAAATCAAATACAGAAAATGACCTAACATACTCAAGAAAGCAACATCTATGGCTCTCACACAAATGAAAACCAAATACAATGCAACTTCTAGAAAAAAAATTGCACATCTATACTAAATGTTCATCGTGGGATGGGTTTAATTCAGATACAGCTGACAAACATTCAGCAATGAACTATTAAATCTGATTCTTGTCATGATAGTTACCTCATCCAATCTGCAATAAAGCTTGGCTTTTTTGTTTGAAGAGAACAGATGCATTTGGACAAGGTCCTGACAAATATCCCACAGAGAGTCTTGCTTAAGTGCTTTCTTTTCTCCTTTTAAACTTGAAATTTATGTATAAGTTGTTTTACTGTCAGCTGACTTTCATTAAAAACCACCTATCTTTCCTATAGTTTAGTTGGGCACACAGCATTCTGTTATATTTCTTACAGAAAAAATGTGGTTCTCTCCTTTAATGATTCAGGAAGCCTAACTGGAAAGGAACACAGTCATGAATTTCAAGTTTAAAAGGAGAAAAGAAAGCACTTAGGCAAGACTCTCTCTATGTGGATATCTGTTAGTTTATAACAAAATGCAAAGTAAAATCACTATTTTGGGAGACACACACTAGTCCCTGCCTGGCACTAACGTTCAGCAGGCCCAATCCTGGGCCTACTTTATAAAAGGCTCAGGTATTGAGTTCCAGCTGGGCAGGCCACTGCTTGCTGCATGGGAAACTTACTCAGCAAACCCCATAGGGAGATCAATCAGTGATTTCCCCATGGACCTCGTAGGGTTATCAATCTCCAAATAATTATTCTAATTATAGGCACTTTATTTATCATCTTGAATACTTGTATGAAACTTTGCACAACTAACTCAGTGACTTATATCTTGTATGGGGGATTTAATTACTATTTATGTCATAAGAACATAAGAAATAGGAGCAGGAGTAGGCCATCCAGCCCTTCGAGCCTGCCCCGCCATTCAATAAGATCATGGCTGATCTGTCGTGGCTCAGTTCCACATTCCCGCCCTCTCCCCATAACCCTTAATCCCCTCGCTTATCAAAAACCCATCAACCCGCGTCTTAAAAATATTTAGCGAGGCAGCCTCCACCACCTCAACGGGCAGAGAATTCCAGAGATTCGCCACCCTTTGAGTGAAGAAGTTCCTCCTCAACTCCGTTCTAAACCGCCTCCCCTTTATCTTGAGGCTGTGCCCCCTAGTCCTACTGTCCTTTCTGAGCAGGAAGAGCCTCTCCACCTCTATCCTATCCATCCCATTCATCATCTTATACGTCTCAATGAGATCTCCCCTCATTCTTCTAAACTCTAACGAGTACAAGCCTAATTTATTCAGCCTCTCCTCATAGCTCAACCCCCTCAACTCCAGTATCAGCCTAGTAAACCTCCTCTGCACTCCCTCCAAGGCCAAAATATCCTTGCGTAAGTACGGCGCCCAAAACTGCACACAGTACTCCAGCTGCGGCCTCACCAATGCCCTATACAGCTGCAGCAAGACCTCCCTACTTTTATATTCAATCCCCCTCGCTATGAAGGCCAGCATCCCATTCGCCTTCCTGACCACCTGCTGCACCTGCAGGCTGGGTTTTTGCGACTCATGCACAAGGACCCCGAGGTCCCTCTGCACCGTCACCTGCTGCAGTTTTTCGCCCCATAAGTAATAGTCCTTCCTACCATTATTCCTGCCAAAGTGGACCACCTCGCACTTGCCAACATTGAATTCTATTTGCCAGTTCCTGGCCCATTCGCCCAGCCTTTCTAGATCCTTCTGCAGACTCTCCGCACCCTCCGCGCAATTTGCCGTTCCACCACTCTTGGTGTCATCAGCAAATTTCGACACCCTACACTCGGTTCCTTCCTCCAGATCATCTATATAAATGGTAAAAAGCTGAGGCCCCAGCACCGACCCCTGGGGCACTCCACTAGTCACCAACCGCCAATCCGAATAGCACCCATTAACCCCCACTCTCTGCCTCCTATTTGACAGCCAATCCTCTATCCACGCTAACACCCTACCCCCAACTCCATGTCCCCTGACCTTCTGCAATAACCTCTTGTGAGGTACCTTGTCAAACGCCTTCTGAAAATCAAGAAAGACCACATCCACCGGCTCTCCTCTATCCACCGCCCTAGACACATCCTCATAGAACTCCAATAAATTTGTCAGACACGACTTCCCCTTAACGAAACCGTGCTGCGTCTGCCCTATCAAGCAATTCCCCTCAAGATGCCTCGCTATTTCCTCCTTGATGACGGATTCTAACATTTTACGCACAACAGACGTTAAACTAACCAGCCTATAATTCCCTGCCTTTTGCCTGGCACCCTTCTTAAACCTGCATTAACATGTATTTCCAAGGATCTATTTAAAGTGTGCCGAAACAATGATTGCTCTACTTCAAAAAAAGAAGTATCTTTTGAAAAAGTAATATGGTCTGACCAGCTTTGGTGCTGCAGTCAACTGATGACATCTTTGAATTTCCTTTGCTTCCAGTACCACAGCCAAATCTACTCGTCATTTAATTTTGGATTTTATAGAAAGTTCCTATTTACTGGCTGAACTGAGTCCAAACACAGCATTCATCAAACTATAATCGGTAGCAGCTCATGATTCACTTCATCAACAAATGAGAACTTTTGTCAAAATTCTCATTTTAACTTGATTAATTTTGAAAGATTAACCTCTCGTAGTAAATCATAATTAGTTACTAAATCAATTCAAATGGTTTACTAAAATCTGTGACACTCACTACTTTAAGAATTTAAATTGGGGAGAAAAAGAAAATATTTTTCAGGAATCTCAAACATCACAGCAATCCTACCAGGAATCAGAAAGTTACAATTACCATCTCTGCATAGTGACTCGTGCAGTATTCAGAATAAATATTTTCTTATGATGAATGGGGCCACGAGATTTGTTGCCAGTTTATGAGTAAATATTCTAATTTAAGCCCATAAATAACTGACCCTATACAGCAATGTCATCACTGAAATCACCCTGTCAATTTGTCATTGAAGAACATTGTCCCTTCGTTAATCTATGGATACAGAGGTGTCGGCAAAGTAAGCTTTACTTTGGGAGGGAACATACACTGTTGAAGTGGGGAACTGCATCTGTTTAATGAGGTTAGGTCAATGAATCATTTGTAAAATGCTGTTGGCATGGAGAACACAATTCTGGAAATAATGGAACATTTGTAAAGCATGTTCCTAAAAGCATTGCACAGTTGACTTCTTGCTCTTCCATCAGGGAGTTCTACTATGTAGTGACTGAAAATTCTAAATAATTTTTCTTTTAGTGTGATTTTAATCAAGTAACAAAGACTTGGAGGCAACCATAAGGCAGCAATATTATCAAGGATTAAAATAATATGACATACCAAAAGATTGAAGGATGATTTAAAAACTAACTTAACTTCAGTACCCTATTGTATAAACAGATGGACCGTTAACAGGTACAATAACATATAAATGACATATAAAGCACAAAATTCAGAGCACATTTTATAATTTTTTCCTCATTGAGATGATAATGCCAGGAAATGAATCAGCTACTTTTACATCAGGGATAGCATGGGTCTGATACAAAGTAAAGCTTTCTTTACTCTGGCCAAAATCATACTTTAATCCTTCTTTTATGCTTATATGACATCTTTATTTCTTAGAACAGGCCTCTTTATCTGAGTGAGGCTGCCAATTTGGGTCTAACTGTAGGGAGATTTAACTTCAGGCTTCATGAGCTGAGTTGAGACCAACTGAATGGATTTCGTTTGAAATTCATTTGGCTGCTGAGAGGAAATTGTTATCCCATCAGTCTGGGCCAGATTCAAATACCAGAGGCGACAGGAAATTCTACTGACCCTTTACAATATTTGCAATGGGACCCTACCCTGAAATACTTAACAACTCTTTCCCAACACAACTGTTCTCACTGGCCAAAACAAACGAGATCACTGTGGCAGGCTTGGTGCAAGATGCACCCCATATTGAATAATTGAAACCACTACTTTGAGCTTCATAAATAATTAAGTTAGAATCATAGAATCCCTACAGTGCCAAAGGAGGCCATTCGGTCCATCAAGTCTGCACCGACAACAATCCCACGCAGGCCCTATCCTCTGTAACCCCACAAATTTACCCTGCTAATTCCCCTGATACCAAGAGGCAATTCAGCGTGGCCAATCCACCTAACCTGCGCATCTTTGGACTATGGGAAGAAACCGGAGCACCCAAGGGAAACCTACGCGGACACGGAGTGAACGTATAAGCTCCGCACAGACAGTGACCCAAGGTCAGAATTGTCCCTGGCGCTGTGAGGCAACAGTGCTAACGAAGAACAAAGAACAAAGAACAACACAGCACGGGAAACAGGCCCTTCGGCCCAACGAGCCCATGCCGCCGTCCCATTGTCTCAGTGACCTATTCATGATTTTAGTCTACGACTGCCATTGCTAAATTAAAATTATTTACATTGTTCAAAAGTTACACCAATCCTTTAAAGGCACCAAAGAAAAACATATCAGCCCTAAAGCCAGAACAGGAGAAAAAGAAAACGTTTAACTGTTAATATTCCATGAGGTAGGCAATGAAAGAAATTATGTTGTCTCTTATGTACAAATACTGCACTTGATAATCTACAATACAACACCAATGCAGTTCAAAGTGATTCAGTTATATATACTTGCTGCTCAATATCTAAAAAGCCCAGCAGCAGAAAATATGCAATCCCTAACAAGCTCTATTTGTTCACACTATTAAAACACAAAGAAAAATCCTTGGATATATTGGCCCCAAGATTGCTGAAGCTGCATGTCCGAATGCACAAATTGGATTTTGTATCTCACCCTTCATATACTTCTGCACCATAAATTGCTGGAGAAACACATCTGTCAATGGCAAGGTCAACAGGGCATCTGGGATATCATGAACCTCAGATCCAATTGTCCATATCCGTAACCAGTGAAACGTAATGATAGAGAAATAAATTAAGTGTTGCAGGAGTAGGGGGCTAAATACAGAAAGAGAAATAAGAGGGGGGGGAGAAACAGACTAGATTAAGAAAGTGACAAAAATGAGAATGTGGAAGAGTAAGATGCTTTTTGAAAGAAAGACTTTTGTAAATTAAGAATCTCGAGAATTTCCCAGTTACAAGAATGAGACTCCTTTCAACTGTCCCCTGGAGTTTCACATCAAGACCATAAATCACATTATTTCCTGGCTCCTTCCAACACAAGTTACCAACAGTAAATGTCTGAGATGAGATTTGTTCATGTTAACAGTGCAAATGCACCAATCCCTTGACGTTCAGGGGGAGATTAATGACAAGCTCACCCAACAATTTGCGACGATTCACAACTTATGGCATATACCATCCTCACCACAAACTTTGCTTTTTTTAAAAAAAAGGCATATTAATAATTGCAGAAACCATGATCTCATTGTTACTTTCCCAGTATATTTTGGGCTGAACATCTTGCTTGAATAATGTTTTCTATCCACTGAACCTTCACATACATTATAATCTTTTAACTAAAACAATGTATAACTCTTTTCAATGTTTTAAAGTGGCCGAAAGCACTTCACAGGAAAGTTGGAGTCACAGATGTACAAGTCCTAAAAGCACAGAAGATGGCCAATCAGCCCATCATTGTGTGCCAGCTCTCTGTGCAGCAACCCAGCCTGTCTCAAAGAAATTCTGAGGCCGAACCACATATTTCGGCAGATGACCAAAACCTTGGTCAAAGAGGGGATTTTAAGGAGGAAAGGGAGGTATAGAGGAAAAGAGGATTACAGAAGCATAGCTAAGGCATGGATGGCAGAGTTTGAAATCACCTTGAGTTTCTGTTGGATGGGGAAGAGTGTGCAGCAGAACGCAGGAGATCAGCCAGGAATGCATCAGAAGAGTCACATCTCCAGCTAACGTAGAAACATAGAAAACAGGAGCAGGAGGAGGCCATTCATTATGATCATGGCGTGGCTGATTATCCAACTTAGTAGCCTGATCCCATCTTCCCCCATACCCTTTGGTTCCCTTCGCCTCAGGGGCTATAACATAGAATCCCTACGGTGCAGAAGGAGGCCATTCAGCCCATCGACCACAATCCCACTCATGCCCATATTTACCCCACTGACACTAGGGTCAATTTAGCATGGCCAATCAACCTAAACCACACATCTTTGGACTATATCTAATACCTTATTGAAAGTTTTGGCCTCAGTTACTTTCTGCAGTAACAAATAGGCTTACCACTCTGAGTGCAGAAATTTCTCATCTCTATCCTAAAGTCTGTCTGTATCCTCATACTCTGACCCCTGGTTCTGGACACCTCCAGCACCGGAGTCATCCTTCTTGCATCTACCTGTCTAGCCCTGTTAGAATTTTATTGGTTTCTATGAGATCTCGCCTCATTCATCTGAACTCCAGCAAACACAATCCCAACTGACTAAATCTCTCCTCAAACGTAAGCCTTGCCATCCCAGGAATCAATCTGGTAAACTGTCTCTGCACTCCCTCGATCACAAGATAAAGATGCAAAACTGCACATGATATTCCAGGTGTAACCTCACCAAGATCCTGTATCAAAACATCACTGCTCCTGTACTCTAATTCTCTTACTATGAAGGCCAACATGCCATTTGTCTTTTTTTACTGCCTGATGCATCTCCATGCTTATCTTCCATGACTGATGTATGAGGACACCCAGGTCTCTTTGTATACTCCCCCCTCCTAACTTACGGCCATTCAAATAACAATCTGCTTTTCCGTTTTGCTACCAAAGTGGATCACCTCACATTTATCTAAATTATACTGCATCCGCCAATCATTTTCCCACTCACTCAGCTTGTCCAAATCATACCGAAGGACCTCTGCATCCTCCTCACATTCCCACACAAAAGACATGAATGAGAGTTTCAGCAGCAGATGAGTTAAGACAGAGATAAGATCAAGCAATGTTACCTAGTTGAAAATAGGCATTTTTGACAATGGTATAAATATGAGGCGAGAAGCTCACCTCAAGATTAGATGTGACATCAAGGTTGCAAATAGACTGGCTTCATCTTGGATTGGTGCCAAGGAACGGGATGGAATTGGCTGTAAAGGAAGAGAGTTTGGGGTGGGAAACCTAAAACAATGGCTTTAGTCTCCCCAGTATTTAATTGGAAGAAGTTTCTGTTCATCCAGTACTGGATCTCAGAGAAATAACCAGATAACTTCGCAACACTAGAAGTCAGGCGTGGTGATAGGTGAGAAGAGCTAAGTGTTGTTGGTGTATATGTGGAAACTAGCTGTGTCTTCAGGTGATATTGCCAAGGGGCAGCATGTAGATGAGAAATGGGAGAGGGGTTAAGGATCAATTCTTGGAGAACATCAAATGTGATACAACTTTCATTTTCAAAGTCATATAAACATATGGGCAGAATATATTCCGAATACAAATCCTTACATTCACATTTTGGAGTCCGCTTATGCATATTTGCCATGCTGGATTTATGATCCAGCTCGTGATGCTACACATAACAGTAAGTTGCATTTATATGGTGCCTTTATCAGAGTCATCCCAAGGGCTTCACTACAGCACGAGCAAACAAAATTTGACACCAAGCCACATAAGGGATCCTCACTCTGTCCTGAGATCAGCTTGGTCCCCATTGTGAGATTTTAACCAGCAGAGATCCCTTCAAATTTCATTACCATATTTGGGAATCCTTGTCTGTCCCTACTGCACCTGCCCTTTCCCAGTGTGTATCCATCTCAAACCCTAAAAATAATAAAATTCCTCATGACCACATTACCACTTGAGTGGCAGTGTTTTCCCAGCAACTTAATTATAGAATCCTACAATGCAGAAGAGTTGCCATTTGGCCCTTTAAGTCTGTACCGACACAATCCCACACCTAGGCCCTAACCTCATAGCATCTGCCCTAGCTCGTTCCCCTGACACTAAGGGGCAATTTAGCATGGCCAATAACCTGCACATCTTTGGAGTGTGGGAAGAAACCAAAGCACCCGTAGGAAACCCATGCAGACATGGGGAGAATGTGCAACTCCACACAGATAATGGCCCAAGCTGAGAGTCAAACCCGGATCCCTGGCGCTATGAGGCAGCAGTGCTAACCACTGTGCCACCCCCAATAAAAGACATTTTTTAAAATTCTCTCATGGGATCAGGTATAACTGATAAAGCCAGCATTTCTCATCCATCCCTAATTGCCCTCGAGAAGGTGGTGATGAGGAATCACCTTCTTGAACCACAGAAGTCTGCTTGTTGTAGAAACACCGATGGTGCTGTTCAAAAGGGAATTCCAGGACTTTGATCTAGTGACAGTGAAGGGACAACTATATAGTTCCAAGTCAGAATGGTGTATGGCTTGGAGGGGGTGTTCTCATGCATCAGCTTCCCTTACCGTTCTAGATCACAGGGTCTAGCAGATGCTGTAAAAGGAGCCTTGGTGAGTTGCTACAATGCATCTTGTATACAATACTCACTGCTGCCACTGTGTGTCGGTGGTGGAGGGAGTGAATGTTTAAGCTGGTGGATGGGGTGCCAAACAAGAGGGGCACTTTGTACTAGATGGCATACAGTTCTGGAGAGAGTGCAAAAGAGGTTTACAAGAATGGTTCCAGGGACGAGCAACTTCAGTTATGATGATGCAATGGGGAGATTGGGACTGTTCTCCTTGGTGAGATGATGACTGAGAGGAGATTCGATAGAACCATTCAAAATCATGAGGGGGCTGGACAGAGTAGATATGGAAAACCTGTGCCTGTTTGCAAAAGGATCAAGAATAAGAAGGCATAGATTTCAAATGATTTGCAAAAGAAGCAAATGTGATGCAAGAAAAAAACTTTTTCACACAGCGAGTGATTCAGGTTTACCAGACTGATTCTGGAATGGAGTGCCTGAAAGTATGGAGGAGAAAGATTAAATTGGGGCATTCAAGGGGGCATTAGATGATTTTTTGAATAGATACAATGTGCAGGGTTACAGAGAAAAGACAGGGGAATGGCGCTGAGTCACAATGCTCTTTTGGAAAGCCAGTGCAGACATGATGGGCCCGGTGACCTCCTTCTGCAATGCAGTGATTCTATGATTGGAAAGTAGAAATGCGTAGATATGGGTCAAGTAAGCATTTGGACAAAGCAGTGATCCCTTATTACTCAACGTCTTACCAACACTTGAATACACATAAACAGTTGCTTCAATTGCTCTGCACTTCAATTTTATGATATTCCAGGTCTATATTTTCAAATAGCTACCTATTTTAATATTAAACTATCCTCAACATATTCCTAAAGGTTATAAATCTTAACCTCAATAACTGAGTAGTTTCTCCAGTATAAACAAACACATCAATGAATGTGGTTTGTCTGGATTTTCAGAAGGCATTTGACAAAGTACTGCACAAAAAGCTGCTGCATAAGATAAAGGTGCACAGTGTTATGTGTAACATATTAGCATGGACAGAGGATTGGTTAACTAACAGAAAGCAACGAGTGGGGATAAATGGGTGTTTTTATGGTTGGTGATCAGTGACGAGTGGCGTGCCTCAGGAATCAGTGTTGGGACTACAATTGTTTACAATTTACATAGAAGATTTGGAGTTGGGGACCAAGCGTAGTGTGTCAAAGTTCACAGATGACACCAAGATGAGTGGTAGAGCAAAATGCGCAGAAGACACTCAACGTCTGCAAAGGGATATAGATAGTATAAGTGAGTGGGTAAGGCTTTGGCCAATGGAATATAATGTTGGTAAATGTAATGTCATCCATTTTGGTAGGAATAACAGCAAAATGGGCTATTATTTAAATGCTGTGCAGAGGGACCTGGGTGTCCTTACGCATGAATCAGAAAAGGTTGGTTTGCAGGTGCAGCAGGTAATTAAGGCAGCAAATGGAATTTTGTCCTTCATTGAGGGATGGAGTTTAAAAATAGGTACATTATGTTGCAACTGTATAAAGGTGCTGATGAGGCCACACCTGGGAGACGGTGTACAGTTTTGGTCCCCTTACTTGAGAAAGGATATACTGGCATTGTAGAGGACGCAGAGGAGATTCACCAGGTTGATTCCAGAGTTGGCTTACGAGGAGACACTGAGTCGACTAGGACGTTACTCATTGGAATTTAGAAGAATGGAGGGAAATCTTATAGGATCATATAAAATTATGAAGATAAGATAGAAGCAGAGAGGTTGTTTCCACTGGCAGATGAAACCAGAACTAGGGGGCATAGCCTCAAAATAAGGGGGAAGCAGATTTAGGACTGAGTTGAGGACGAACTTCTTCACCCAAAGGGTTGTGAATCTGTGAAATTTACTGCCCGGTGAATCCCCAGGCTATTTTGTTGAATGTTTATAAGGCAAAGACAGATAGATGTTTGAACAGTAAAGGAAATAAGGGTTATGGTGAGTGGGGTAAGTGAAGCTGAATTCATGAAAACATCTGCCATGATCTTATTGAATGGTGCAGCAGGTTCAAAGAGCCAAATGGCCTTCTCCGGCTCCAAGTTCTTATGAGTCCTAAATTCTACTCCCCTCTTATTTTAAGGCTATGCCCCCAGTTCTGGTTTCACCCACCAGTGAAAACTATTCTGCAAATCAGTGATAAGGATGCAGTCTGCTATCCATTAGAAACTTAATGGGGTTGCATTTTAACAAGTTCAGCTCAAACGCACACTTCCTGAGACAGGACTTTATTATGAAAATAAAATCTAATAGACTAAGCAGTGTTTAGTAAAAACTTAAGAAATTGAGGCAGGGGTAGAGCATACAGCCCTTCAAGCCTGCTCTGTGCTTCAGGGGGCAAAAGTTATAAAAGGGACCTGAAAGGCAACTTTTTCACATAGACTTTGGGGCATATTTGGAATGAGCTGCCAGAGAGGTAGTCAAGCTGGATACAACATTTAAAATACATTTGGCCAGGTACATGGATGGGAAAGGTTTAGGGGTATATGGGCCAAACACAGGCAAATGGGACCAGTTCAGTTTAGGAAACCTCGTCAACATGGATGAGTTGGGCATGCTGTAGATTTCTATGACTCTCTAATAAGATCATGGCTCTATCTCAACTCGTTTTCCCCGATACCCATGACCGTTCTTTCCTTTAAGTGTCCAAAAACCTATCACTCTCAGTCTTCAATATGCTCCACTAAGAATGCCAAAGATGTACAACACTTGGAGTAAAAAAAATTCTCCACATCTCAATCTTAAATAGTCAGTTCCTTTTTCTGAGACTATGTGTCCCCCACTTCCCAGTTCCAGACTCTCCAAGCAGGTGAAACAGTCCTTACCATTAAACAAGTTTGGTTGAGTTTTGACACATGAGAGGTAGCCGAACCAAGCTCACATCCCTTCGTGCCTACAACACGAAGCAGATATTTTGTATCAGGGGCTGGAGATAGAAATTATGGGACGTCAGTAAAGTACAAGGTCCCGAAATGTCCAAATATCATAGCTCTCAAATGCTGGCCTTATCCCCTCAGTGCCTGGCTGCTCCCGCACGTTGTACAATCAGGCCTCTCACTCTCTCTATGTGCGGAAGCGCAGACCGGTTTAAAAAACAAGACACTGCATTGCAACCGTGCCGAGCAGACAGACCGCGCTCCCCAATAACCCTGGGCCTGATGTTTCACAATTCCATTCCCTGAAACTGCAACATCGGAGAATTCGAATGGAACCCTCCGCAACGTTCTAGAATACTTTACCTAGTACCCGGATGCCTTCCGCGCGCTCACTGCGCAGCCGCAGCCAGCCTACTGACAGGAGATTCAGAGTAGTGTCCAGGGAAGCAGCAGCTTTCCCAGCCAGCCTCCCTTCATTCTCTCACCGCAGAGACTGCCCTTCTGGCAGTGATCAGGCAGGGGATGAGGTTGGCCCAGTGCATTGGGGGCGTGCTAACGCCCGCGATCGTGGTTTGCACAAGGCAGAGTAAAGGATCAAGGGAGCCAATTATATAAAATCGAGGCATTACCTGAAGATTTTTAAAGCCATCTCGGCCTTTAAGCTGAAGTCTGGGAAGGGGTGCAATGCCTCACTCATTCTGTCAGCTTGCATTTTGGCCCAGGATGGGATGCAATGTTTTGTCTTGCTAGCTTGCATCTTGTTTATCCCTTATGTGGGGACAGTGGCGTAGCTAGTGGGGGAGCAGGGGGAACGACCGCTCCCCCTGAGCACATTCTTCAAAAGTGGTGCCTTTTCAGCAGGGTGTTCCTCACGGGCCCCTTAGATCTTTTCCCGAAATCTGAAGTCCTCGATCCATGTACTGCAATCACAGGTTGCGATACGGATGCAGGGACTTCAGGCAACGAGGAAGGCATGCAATCTCCCGAGAGAGCATGCAATCACGAGGATAATTGTAAAGGCCGCGAAGGATATAAGTATGAAGCCACCGTGATGAACGGACAGTCGAGACAAAGCATCCCTCGCCGACAGACATCACCAGCCTTTGTTCTACAATGGGCAAGGATAGATTGTCTGGCTTAGCTTTGGTCTCCATTGACAGACAGTTGGCTACTGAGATAGGTTATAATAAAGTAATAGATAACTTGGCTAGAATGAAGCCTACACAAAAGAGGCTGTTGTAGTTGCTTCATACCTTTTTCATATTGCTTCATTTTGTTTTCAGTTTACGTTTAAAATATAAAATAATTAAATAATACACGTTTCTATTATGTTTTGATTTTAAATACAACATAAAAATGTATAATGAATTTAAAATTATTTGGTATGCGTTGTGGCGCCTTTTTTATGTGCTCGCTCCACCTAACTTTAGAACCTGGCTATACCCCCGTGTGGGGACCATTATTGAGCTTAAGTTGAATTGGCTTTTTTGATTAGAAATAAAGTACTGAAAGGCACTAATAAAAAAAGTGCTGTTCAATCCAACGACATGATTTATCCCAGCATCTGTTTTTCTAGCTCTTGCTGCTGCTGGCGAGCTAAATGTTCATATTCAGCCCTGTCTCTTCCCCTTCTGCCCCCTCACAATGCTGGAAGTTGTTAACGTGTAAAGGATTAGAGGCATTCTTTGCAGGGAGTAATTATGTTTTCATGCAAATTGTATGTGCAAAAACAGTAAAGAGTTAATACAATTTGATTTGATTTATTATTGTCACATGTATTAATATACAGTGAAAGGTATTGTTCCTTGCACGCTATAGGGTGGCACGGTAGCACATTGGTTAGCACTGCTGCTTCACAGCACCAGGGTCCTGGGTTTGAGTCCTGGCTCAGGTCACTGTCTGTGTGGAGTTTGCACATTCTCCTCGTGTCTGCATGGGATTCCTCCAGGTGCTCCCACAGTCGAAAGATGTGCAGGTTACGTTGATTGGCCATGCTAAGAAATTGTCCCTTAGTGTCTAGGGATGCAAAGGTTAGAGGGATTAAGGGATATAATATGTAGGGATATGGGGGTAGGGCCTGGTTGGGATTGTGTTCGGTGCAGACTCAATGGGCCAAAGGGCCTGTTCCTGCACTGTAGGATTCTATGGTTCTATACAGACAAACATGCATAGAGAAGGAAAGGAGAGAGTGTAAAATATAGTGTCACAGTCACAGCCAGGGTGCATTGAAAGATCAACATAATACGAGGTAGGTCCCTTCAAAAGTCTGATGGCAGCAGGGAAGAAGCTGTTCTTAAGTCGGTTGGCACATGTCCTCAGATTTTTGTATCTTTTCCCTGACGAAAGAAGGTGAAAGAGAATATGTCCAGGGTACATAGGGTCCTTGACTATGCTGGCTGCTTTTCCGAGGCAGTGGGAAGTGTAGACAGATTCAATGAATGGGAGGTTGGTTTGTGATGGACTGAGCTTCGTTCACAACCCTTTGTAGTTTTTTACTGTCTTGGACAGAGCAAGAGCCGTACCAAGCTGCGATACATCTGGAAAGGATGCTTTCTATGATGCATCTGTAAAAGTTAATGAAAATCGTCGTGGGCATGCCGTAGCTCCTTAGCCTCTTGAGAAGGTAGAGATGTTAATGGGCTTTTTTAACTATAGGATGGCATGGAGGGACCAGGACAGGTTGTTGGTGATCTGAACACCTAGAAACTTGAAGATCTTGACCAATTCCACTTCGTCCCCATTGATGTAGACAGGGGCATGTCTTCCACTGCACTTCCTGAAGTCAATGACTATCTCCTTCGCTTTGTTGACATTGAGGGAAAGATTATTGTTGCCACACTAGTTCACCGGATTCTCTTTCTCTTTCCTGTACTCCACCTCATCAGTGTTTGAGATCCGACCCACTACAGTGGTGTTGTCAGCAAACTTGAAAATTGAATTAGAGAGGAATTTGGCTACATAGTCATAGGTGTATAAGGAGTATAGTAAGGGGCTGAGGACACAACCTTGTACGGAACCAGTGTTGAGGATAATCTGGAGGAGGTATTGTTGTCCATCCTTACTGATTGCAATCTGTGGGTTAGGAAGCTGAGAATCCAGTTGCAGAGAGAGAAGGACAGAAAGATTGAGCTCAATATTCAATGTATACAAAAGATATATTCCATATATAACAACAACAAAAATGTTAGAGAATCTGGTAGACCTGTAGAAGGATCATTTAGATCTGAAAAGTTTAAAGTTTATTTATTAGTCACATGTAAGTCTTACATTAACACTGCAATGAAGCTACTGTGAAATTCCCCTAGTTGCCACACTACTGCACGTGTTCAGGTCAATGCACCTAACCAGCACTTTCAAACTGGGAGGAAACTGGAGCACCCAGAGGAAACTCATGCTAACATGGGGAGAATGTGCAAACTCCACACACACAGTGACCCAAGCCGGGAATCGAACCCAGGTCCCCAGCGCAGTGAGGCAGCAGTGCTAACCACTGTGTTAGCGTGCCACCTTGTTTCTCCCCATAGCGAAGAAAAAAAACAGTTCAGACCAGGATTCCTATTTCCCTGTTTTACTATTTTTTTTGCCTTCT
This sequence comes from Carcharhinus amblyrhynchos, assembly GCF_965287045.1. NCBI lineage: Eukaryota > Metazoa > Chordata > Chondrichthyes > Carcharhiniformes > Carcharhinidae > Carcharhinus > Carcharhinus amblyrhynchos. The sequence continues at coordinate 38,433,575 of NC_137328.1, read as the reverse complement.
CCTGACTGCTGAGTTTATCCAGTATGTTCTGCTTTTATCTCAGATTTCTAGCATCCCCAATATTTTGCTTTTACATTCCATACATGCCCAGTGGCATTTCTGCTGGTTAACTGAAGGGCAGACTTCTTGGATAATTTGGGAACTGGAGATTATGTAAATAGAAACCTTGTCTATATCAGTGGGGTATTGTCAGCCATGCCCAGTACCATGTGGACGTCCAAAAGCACTCACCTAAACATAGGATGCCATTAAATTTTTAAAAAAGACTTGCATAATGTAAAGCAATTCCATACAAATCATTTTTCCTATCTAATTGGAGGCTCATCTTGTCCATGAGACTGAAATGCTCCCACAATACTCTTTCCACCAAACTGCGAGTCAACAAACTTCTGTCCCTGGACACCATGTTAACTTGGGGGATTTCAATCTACATATTGATTGGTCGACCCATGTTGGACGCGGTGGGCTCGAGGAGGAGTTCTTGGAATGCTGCCGGGATAGTTTCCTGGAACAGTGTGTGTTGGAGCCGACGAGGGAGCGAGCTATCTTGGATCTGGTGTTTTGTAATGAGGCGGGTAGAATTAGGGACCTTGTGGTGAAGGATCCTCTTGGGGAGAGTGATCATTGTATGGTGGAGTTTCTGGTGCAGATGGAGGAGGAGAAAGTGGGTTCCTGGACACGCGTCCTTTGTTTGAACAGAGGGGAGTACGGTAGGATGAGAGAAGAATTGGCGAATGTTGACTGGGGGAGCGCGTTGGAAGGTAGGTCTGCTGAGGAGCAGTGGAGGATCTTTAAGGAGATCTTTCTTGGTGCTCAGCAGAAATTTATTCCGATGGTCAAAAAGGACCGTAGGAGGAGAGGTAATAAGCCGTGGATAATGAAGGAGGTGAAGGAAAGTGTTAAATTAAAAGCGGAGGCGTTTAGAGTAGCTGAGAGTAGTGGGCGAGAAGAGGATTGGGAGAGGTTTAAATGTCAACAAAGATTGATAAAGAAGTTGATAAAGAAGGGTAGGAGAAACTATGAAGCTGGGCTAGCGCTTAATATAAAAAAGGATAGCAAGAGTTTTTATAAATATATAAAAAGGAAGAGGCTGGCTAGGGTGAACGTTGGACCCTTAGAGGATGAGAGGGGGGACTTAGTGGTAGGGGATGGGGAAATGGCTGAGGTCTTGAATAACTTTTTTGTTTCGGTCTTCACGGAGGAGGACGTGAATAATTTGCTGGGTGTTAGAGATGGAAAGGTGGTAGGACTGGAGGGTCTCAATGACATTATTGTTACTAGAGAGGTGGTGCTCGACAGACTGGAGGGACTGATTGTGGACAAGTCCCCAGGACCGGATGGAATGCATCCGAGGGTTCTGAAAGAAATGGCGGAGGTTATAGTGGATGCCTTGGTGGTTATTTTCCAGAGGTCGCTGGATTCCGGGGAAGTGCCGGAAGATTGGAAAATGGCTAATGTTACGCCGTTGTTTAAGAAGGGTGGCAGGCAAAAGGCAGGGAATTATAGGCTGGTTAGTTTAATGTCTGTTGTAGGTAAAATGTTAGAATCCGTCATCAAGGAGGAAATAGCGAGGCATCTTGAGGGGAATTGCTTGATAGAGCAGACGCAGCACAGTTTCGTTAAGGGGAAGTCGTGTCTGACAAATTTATTGGGGTTCTATGAGGATGTGTCTAGGGCGGTGGATAGAGGAGAGCCGGTAGATGTGGTCTTTCTTGATTTTCAGAAGGCGTTTGACAAGGTGCCTCACAAGAGGTTATTGCAGAAGGTAAGGGGGCATGGAGTTGGGAGTATGGTGTTAGCGTGGATAGAGGATTGGTTGTCAAATAGGAGGCAGAGAGTGGGGGTTAATGGGTGCTATTCGGATTGGCGGTTGATGACTAGTGGAGTGCCCCAGGGGTCGATGCTGGGGCCTCAGCTATTGACCATTTATATAGATGATCTGGAGGAGGGAACCGAGTGTATGGTGTCGAAATTTGCTGATGACACCAAGATTGGTGGAACGGCAAATTGCGCGGAGGGTGCGGAGAGTCTGCAGAAGGATCTAGATAGGCTGGGCGAATGGGCCAGGAACTGGCAAATGGAATTTAATGTTGGCAAGTGCGAGGTGGTCCACTTTGGTAGGAATAATGGTAGGAAGGACTGTTACTTACGTGGCGAAAAACTGCAGCAGGCGACGGTGCAGAGGGACCTCGGGGTCCTTGTGCATGAGTCGCAAAAACCCAGCCTGCAGGTGCAGCAGGTGGTCAGGAAGGCTAATGGGATGCCGGCCTTCATAGCAAGGGGGATTGAATATAAAAGTAGGGAGGTCTTGCTGCGGCTGTATAGGGCATTGGTGAGGCCACAGCTGGAGTACCGTGTGCAGTTTTGGTCGCCGCACTTACGCAAAGATATTTTGGCCTTGGAGGGAGTGCAGAGGAGGTTTACTAGGCTGATACCGGAGTTGAGGGGGTTGAGCTATGAGGAGAGGCTGAATAAACTAGGCTTGTACTCGTTAGAGTTTAGAAGAATGAGGGGAGATCTCATTCAGACGTATAAGATGATGAATGGGATGGATAGGATAGAGGTGGAGAGATTCTTCCCGCGCAGAAAGGACAGTAGGACTAGGGGGCACAGCCTCAAGATAAAGGGGGGGCGGTTTAGAACGGAGTTGAGGAGGAACTTCTTCACTCAAAGGGTGGTGAATCTCTGGAATTCTCTGCCCGTTGAAGTGGTGGAGGCTGCCTCGCTAAATAATTATAAGACGCGGGTTGATGGGTTTTTGATAAGCGACGGGATTAAGGGTTATGGGGAGAGGGCAGGAATGTGGAACTGAGCCACGACAGATCAGCCATGATCTTATTGAATGGCAGGGCAGGCTCGAAGGGCTAGATGGCCTACTCCTGCTCCTATTTCTTATGTTCTTATGTTCTTATTGTTCACAGTTCCTTCTATTTCTCTCTTTCAAATTGCCACCATCACGTCCCTCAAAAAACCACTCATGACCCCTATGCCCATGCAAATTACTACTCCAGCCCATTCTTTTTTCAAATTCCTGGAAAGTATTGTCGCCTCTCAAATCATTAAGAATATTTTCCACAACTCCCAAGTTTGAAGTCCTCCCATCGGGTTTTCGACCTTCCTGCAACTTTTGACAAGGTTGACCACACCATCCTCCTCTAATGTGACTTCTCCATTGGCCAGCTAGGTGAACTGGTCTCACCTAGTTCCATTTCCAACTAGCAGTCATAGCCAGAGAATCAGCTGCAGTTGGCTTCTATTCCAGTCCTCCACTATTAACTGGAATTTCCCATTGATTGATCCTTGTCTTCCTCATATTTCTCACCTACATATTGCCCCTTGGCAACATTATGCAAAACACATCAAATGCCACATGTAGACAGATGGCACGCAAATTTAATAGCCACCTCGTGACCCAACTGCTTCCTCTGACTCATTATGCTACTGGTCCAACATCCAATATTGAATAAACAAATGGTTCTTCCAATTAAATATTGGAAAGACCTAGCCATTGTCTTCACTCCCAACCTTAAACTCTGCTTCCTGCCTATAGAGTCCTTTGTTGTCCTCACCATTATCTGAGGCTCAATCAAATCATTCACAAATATCATGGCCCATGTGAACCTGAGTTGAGCTACCAATCCCCTCTCCTCTCCAACAAAATCATGGAATAATGCCACCCAACTCTGCCCTACCTGAGCTCATCTGAAATCTCACCTATGCCTTTGTTACTTCCAGGCTAAATTCAATGTTTTCCTCACTGGTCTCCTTTCCATAAACTTGACCTCATCCAACATTCTGCTGCCCTCTCCTAACTCAGACTGAGTTTCATTGATAAACCATTCCTATGTTCACTGACTTATATTGGCACATTGGGCTGTCTTCTAATCTCTCCATGGTCTCCTTCCCTATCTCTGCAGCCTCCCCTAGTCCTACAGCCAATGTTGCCTTTAATTTCTCTTTGTTGCGCTTTTTTTGCACTATGTGGTCCCTTTAAGATTGTCATGCAGTCGTAGATGTGAGAATGTAAAAGTGAATGTCGGCAGTGCATAGCCAGTTTGTTGCAGCATGTCCTAGATTGTCATGCAGCCATTTACCCATGCAATTTAGAGAGAACATTGCCTATAACCCTTCGAAATCTCTGTGCTCATCCACTCAAGGCTCTAGTACATCTCCAATTTTAATTCTTCCACCATTCATTGCCACACCTTCAGTTACCTATAAGCCCTAAAATTTGGAATTCCACCTCTGAATCTCTCCACCTCTCCTTTAAGACATTCCTTCAACCTTATCTCTATCCAAGGTGTCAGTCATCATCCTGATATCTTCCTACGATTCAATGTCAAATTTTGTTTGATAACATCCTTGCGAAGCATCTTGGGATATTTTACTATGTTAAAGGCACCATACAAACACAAGCTGTTCATGCTGTTGATATCCTTCCTCACTGCGGTAGCTTTATATCTTGCAATAGTTTTGTGCCAATAGATTATTGATTAACTGTCTATTGCTTTGAAATGGCTTTAAAATGGTTATCTAAAACAGAAGCATGACAGAAAGAAATAAGTTGATGAACCAAAATTCTGATATTTTCTCATTTTTGTCCAAGGAATTTTAGCTTGTAATGGTTGAGAATTTAATGTAAAGCATTGAACATTATAACTCAACAATCTTCTTCAACCACAACCTCAGAAGGGTATCTCTGATTGTGTCAATGTGATTTTTAAAATGCCCAATGCTAGTTAGCCTTCAAGAGAAACTGGAAATTTAATTGGAACTTGTAGTTTTACACGTATAAGCCTCATGCACACTAATGATGAGGAAAGTGTCTCTCAGACACTTTGCATTCACTGTGTCTTGGTTACGCCCATTCAATTGCATACCTAAAGCTGTTTCATGGAGGCTGAATTCACTTGTCCATTCTGATACTGTGGAATTATCTTCCAATTACAGTTTTATCCCTCCATGGAGATTGACTTTCAGTATAAATGTTGGGCCACACATCTGCTTGATGGACTCCTTGTCCTTGTTTTGACTGTTTCTTCTCTGGAGGAAAAGTAATACCATCTGGCTGCCTCTTGTGATGTTGTGATCTGCTTCTTGTTGAGACACTATCTGCTCATATGTTCCAGCTGGTTGGAGGAGGTTTTTTGAAACTGATATGCCAGCTGGGTCTCTATCAAGTGTAGGGGAAGTGACTGAGAGAATTGCCAGGAATATAAATCCCCATCATACAACATGATTAGAATGTTCTGACTGTTTTGGAACAAGCATGTGTATATTTTGGCATTCGTGTATTTGCTTTGCTTGATATTAATATGTATTCAGAAATAAGCAAAAAAAAATGTTTTAAGCTGAACTCATTGTACTTGTGTTGGTGTGTATAATGTGCAGGGTTTCTATATTTGTCATTCTTTTGACAAACAACAAGTGACGTAAAAGCAGAAAGCAGAGAATGCTAGAATCTGAAACAAAAACAGAGAATGTTGGAAAATCAAAGCAGGTCTGACAGCATATGCAGAGAGAGAATAGAGCCAACTGGTGGGATCTTCCAGCCGCGCATGCCCCAAGACCGGAAAATCCCACCTGAGGTCAACAGATTTTTGCATGAACTGTGTCCCATCCACTACAATTTCCGTGACAGGTGGGACAGGAAAATTTCCGCCCAACATTTCGAATCTGGATGACCCTTCATCAGAAACATTGGCTCTATTTTCTCTCTGAAGATGCTGGCAGACCTACTGAGATTTTCCAGGATTTTCTGAACAACATTGATGTTGGATCTTTAATGCATAAAATATTCCAAGATGCTTCATAGCAGACACATGTGCAATGAGCAATAAAATAAGGACAACTGAAAAGGTAGATTTTAGAACAGTTTAAGGAAGACATCAGTTGGAGACTTTGGAGAGAGAGGAGCAAGAGCTTAAGTCTCTTCCAGTGACAATCAACAGAGGGAAGGAGTGATACACAGGAGTAAGAGAGAAAAGTCAGCTTGATAATACAAATATACAACAGAAAATATAGAAAGACAAAAGGACAAGTGCAAAGGGAAATTGGGGGAAAGAGACAGTAAAGGAAAAGATTGGCAATGCAAATTAAAGGGATTCCAAATGTCTTCCATTGGGGTATTAAAAACAATACAGTAGCTAGATGAGTGGAGGTCTGATTTGGCCCAAAATGGAGATCTTTTGGTGGAGGCAATAGGCTTGGCTGAGGTATTATTTTATTTATTTATTAATGTCACAAGTAGACTTACATTAACACTGCAACGAAGTTACTGTGAAAATCCCCTATTTGCCATACTTTGGCACCTGTTCGGATACACTGAGGGAGAACTTAGCATGGCCAATGCACCTAACCAGCACGTCTTTCGGACTGTGGGAGGAAACCAGAGCACCCGGGGAAACCCACGCAGATACAGAGCGAATGCGTAAACTCCACACAAGTCAGTGACCTAAGCCAGGAATTGAACCCAGCTCCCTGATGCTATGAGGCAGCAGTGCCACCATGCCACCCTCATGAATCGTCAGTGTTTTCTAAGGAAGACAACTTTATTAAACCTAAGGTTCCCAGGATTCCAGATAAGATAAAAATAGATAAAGAAGGGGAACTAGGAAGGTTGGCAGCCCTTAATACAGGTAAGTTGCCTAGTAGTTGGGATGTACTGTCAGTTGCTGTAGAGATCTTCAGATCCTCCTCTGATACAGAAGTGGTACCAAAGGACAAGAGAATGACAAGTGTTATATCCTTATAGAAAATAAAGGGAGAGGATAGCCCCGGCAATGATAAGCCAGTTGGTTTAATGCTGATGGCAGGGCAGCTTTTAGAAACAATAATCTGAAGAAAAGTAAGAGCCATGCAGACAAGCGTGGATCAATAAAGGAGAGTCAGCATGGATTTATTCATGGAAAATTGTGTTTGACCAACTTTACTGGTGTAAATTTCCTACAAAAAATGACAAAAAGTCTCAGCACAAAAATTGTGCAATTCCCACCAGTCCCGGTAGTGCAATCCAGACTGCAAATGTTTGGCACTTAGTAACAATACATCTTTCCCCTCGTGAAAAATGCCACACCTGAGGCACAAAGTGTCTGATTCTGAGCATCTGAGCACTTTAATCGACGGGATGCTGCTTTTAAATGGCTTCAATGCACTTCCTCTCATTCATCCCAGGAGGGTGGCAGAAAGGAAGCCTGCTCCTCAATTCACAGAGGGGACCCTCAACCATATGCTGGATGCCATTGAGGAGAGATGGACAGCAATACACCTTCAGACTGGCAGGACACCTTCCAGCAAGGTAACAAATCCAGCCTGGGAGGTGGTGGCAACACTGGTCAGAGGACAGGGGCCACAAGAAAACGAATAATCTACTCCATCCTGTCAGGGTAAGTGCTCTCTGTATTCTCTCTGCACTGCACTTTGCCGTCACCCCTCAGAATGCCACCTCACAGGGCCCCTGCACCCGACCTCAAGCTTCCTGGTACCCCTTGGTACTTTTCATCAAAATCCCTCCCTGCTTACACGCTGTGCCCACATTCACCAGGTGTAATCAACATCTAACCTAGCAGGCAGCCAGCCCAAATCATCTCCATTTGTGTTCCTGCAAGATCAGCTAGCCTCCAACTGCTGTGAGCGAAAGAAGATGGGCAGTGGGATGCCAGAGTTGAAGTTCCTGGCTCTTTTTGAGGAGAGAGCCCTCAAATTCATAGAGAGAAGCAGAAACATCACCCAATCAACCTGGCCCATCCACTAACCGGATCCCCACTGCCCATCCCGACATGACCTTGGAGGAAATGTTGGAGGACAACACAGGAAATGTGTCACAGCTATTATTGTCACAATCCAGCAGGGCAGAGACGCACACCTCGTGAGGCAATTGCAGCAGGCAGACTTAAGTGTCATTATCTGGCAAGCACACCTTCCCTACTACAGGCTCCCACCCCCATGAGGTTCCCACTAGGGTCCGCCTCTGGCAGTGGTCCCAAGCGCAGAATGACACTGCCAGGTTGGGTCATTGTTTATGCGGACTTTGCACGTTCTCCCTGTGTCTGCATGGGTTTCCTCCAGGTGCTCTGGTTTCCTCCCACACTCTGAAAGACATGCATTGATCCAAGGACTATACTCGTCTTGCATCCCCGGGTGATCCCTCATGACAGGTTCACCCAGATGTTAACCTGTTATAAACTTCGTCAACATGAGGAAGGATCATGTGGTGGGGATTGGTTAATTATCTGTAAATGTATTAAAATCTATTCAAATCAGCCCATTATGTGTTTTTCCGGATCTTGAGCCCTCACGTTCAATCTGGTGCACGGAGAGTGTGGGCCCAATGTATTCCCAGCTCTACTGAGTATTCTATCTTAACATCTTGGGACTATTATATACAGAATCCAAGGATGGGATTTTCTGGTCACACTCGTCCCGAAACTGGAAAATCCCCCACTGAGGACAATGGACCTTCCCATGGCTCGCTCCTTCCCATGGAACAGGAAAATTCACCCCCAAGCGTCCCCCTGATTGTTTCAAGAAAAGTGAATCAAAGCTCTCTGCCAAGTTGTTCTCCAATGACATGCTAAAAATGTAATTGCCTAAACATCGCTGCCCCCTGACTATTGGATGTTGGAGATGCAAGGGCATGCAGAGTTATGGAACCAAAATGGATAGGTGAGTTTAAGATAAAGATCAATTACAATCCAATTGAATGGAAAGATAGGCTTGAAAAGCTAAATAGTCTGTTCTTGTTCCATATGTCCCTAATTACTAACTAATTGAAGGAAGAGCAAGAAGGCAAAAAAAAGGATATTTGACTGCAAACAAAAAATATCAGGTGTTTCAAAAAGTGTGGAAGTGCTATTCTTATAAAGTTTAAAGTTTATTTATTAGTCACAAATAAGGCTCACATTAACACTGCAATGAAGTTATTGTGAAATTCCCCAAGTTGCCACAGCCAAGTGCTGGTTCGGGTCCATGCACCTAACCAGCACATCTTTTAGAGTGTGGGAGGAAACCGGAGCACCTGGAGGAAACCCAAGCAGACATGGGAAGAACGTCAAACTCCTTACAGTGACCCAAGCCAGGAATTGAACTCAGGTCCCTGGGACTGTGAAGCAGCAGTGCTAATCACAGTGCTACCATGCCGCCCATCTTCACAAAGCAGAGCACTATATCGATTTACAGTGAAACTTGAAGTGCAGTAGCTATACTTAGTTTTGTTTTCGATTAGCCGACTCTTCAACAAAGGAAATAATAATATTGTTTCATTGATAGAAGATGCGTCATCATTGCCTTCTCAGTTTTCTATTATTCCTATCCCCAGATCTCAAAAAACTGCATGATTATCTGGCCAAGAGGATGTATAGATTTCCTAACACCAAGCTTTTGCTAATGCCATACTGATGCAGCTTGAAAGAGACACACAATAAAGTGGGAACATGACATTCCCATCATTTTTCTTCCCCTTACGGAATTATTTAACCTCTGCACAGCACTTTCTTGACACAACTGAGTTCAAGAACTCAGCAATGAAAAGTATTGATCGTGTAATCCATCAGGACATTAAAAAACACAAGGGCATTCAATCTATCATAGCTCATATCATTCAGAAAGAAACTCCTATCCATCCTACATCCTCTTCAGCAATCCCCCCCACCCCGTCATATTATAGTATCTATTTCTTAAGTAATTACAAGATTTCTAACTTAAATACCCTACCCAAAAAACTGATATTTATAACAACAAAGTTTGGTTCAGCAATAAGCTTCCTGTAGTTACTGTTTAGCTGTAATTAGTTTTCAGGTTCCCATGAACAACAACAACTAACACAAGATGCCAGCACAGCGGCATAAAATGTTTTTCTTTAAGGGCTGAATATTTGGCGCCACCACACCCACGAATGTGGGACTGGAGGCCAAACATTTTGGCAGAGACAAGTTTGGGCCCTGGGAAGACTCCCAACACCACAGGGTGAACTCATTGACAGTCTTATTAAAGATGAGCTTAGGAGGCCAGTGGAACTTTCCAGCCAGACTCCAATTTCCCAACAAAATGTGAGGGGGCGTGCTCAGCTGCCTGCAGGCAGACTCTTAGCAGCAGGCCAGCATCCTGGCACACCTCATAGAGTTACAGAGGTTTACAGCATGGAAACAGGCCCTTCGGCCCAATTTGTCCATGCCGCCCCTTTTTTCAATCCCTAAACTGGTCCCAATTGCCCGTGTTTGACCCATATCCCTCTATATCCATTTTATCCACGTAACTGTCTAAACACTTTTTTAAATTGTACCCGCCTCTACAACTACCTCTGGCACCTTGTTCCAGACAATCACCACCTTCTGTGTGAAAAAGTTGCTCCTCTGGATTCTTTTGTATCTCTCTCCTCTCACCTTAAACCTACACCCTCTAGTTTTAGACTCCCCCACCTTTGGGCAAAGGTATTGACTATCTTGCTGATCTATGCCTCTGATTATCTTATTGACCTATATAAGGTAACCCGGCAGGCTTACAGGCTGGGTATGGGTACAGCCAAAGACCATCCGATAAAAAGACTCAACTCTAGCCCCTCCCCATCCCTCCTGCAATGTTGATCTGGCTGATTTTTCTCTGTTTTTTTATTAAAGTTTTTAAAGGCGGTGGGGATGGGGGGGGGACCTCTGGTTGAGAGGTACCCTCAGATACTTAAGGACTGCTGCCAGGTGCTGCTCTGAAGCCGGAAGGCTGTGATTGGTTCTCCAGCTTCAAGAGCAAACCCACAGCCTTTAATTGGACAGGAAACTATCTCGTTGCTAATTATGGGCTCACTACCTTGCAAATTTGAACTTTTTTTTGCTTCTCCCAACCTTGAAGCGGGTATCTGATCTGAAAATAATCCCAACTCCAGCTTCTGACCTCTGTGATAACAAATTTGGCCCTATGTATTCAGACAGGATTTTCATAATTTGTTTGGAATGTGATGGTAGGAAAATCATTGAATCTTACAGTGCAGAAAGAGGCCATTTACTCCATTGAGTCTGCATCAACTCTGGGACAAACCATCTTACCCAAATCCTATCCCTGTAACCTCACATCCATGCTAATCCCCCTAACCTACACATCTTTGGATACTAAGGGGTAACTTAGCATAACCAATCAATCTAACCTGCACATTTTGAACTGTGGGAGGAAACCAGAGCACCCGACGGAAACCCACATAGACACGGGGAGAACATGCAAATTCCACACAGATAGTCACCCAAGGCTGGAATTGATCATAGGCCCCTGGCTCTGTGAGGCATCAATGTTAATCACGGTGCCATGCCCACAGCAGCAGGATCACAGGCATTTACCTCCTCTACCTGATCTTCCTTCCTTCACATCCTGTTCCACTCCATTGACCCCCCATTCTCGCTTCTTCACCCCAACCTCCCTTCTTCAGCCCCATTCTCATCCTTCACCCACCCTGCCTCCCTCCTTCATCCCATCCCCCCCTTCACCCATCCATCCCCTCTCCTTCATACTCTATTCCTCTCCGTTGCCCCATTCCCCCTTCTTCACTCACAACCTCTCTCCTTCAGCCCCATTCCCCTCCTTCACCTACCCATGCCCCCTTTCTTCACCCGTCCCCTTCTTTACCAATCCCCCTTCCTTCACCCACCCATCCCTTCTCCTTAATATCCTATTGTCCATCCTTCACACTTCCATCAGCTTTCTTCACCACCCATCCCCCTCCTTTTCCCATACATGCTTCCCTTCTTTACTCAATCCCCCCTTCTTCATCTCCCTACACCATGCCCAATTCCACAGTAAGAAAATGCTGATTGTATGGGTTAGAGAGTGTGTGTATGTGTTTGTGTCTGTGTGTGTATGAGAGAGAGAGACCCATTTGTAACCAGGCTCCTTCAGGAGTGCACTGATCTCGAAAGTGGCCACTACACAGGCACTGTGTTGCCATTGGCTACTAGAAATGTTCAAGGGACAGCAGCCATGGCAATAGAGTGTGGCATCCAGTAGTGCACCAACAGCTCACCAGGAGTGAGAAACACATTTCCAGGTAAACCCCTCACTCTAGCACTGAAACAAGACCAAGTCAGTCGACTTCAGGCCTGAATTCTCTCAGAAAGAACAATGTGGTCTGCTTTTTGATTAGTGTCTTTTTATCCTTCATGTTATTGTAAGCAGAAGCAAATCAAGGCAATGATGTCTATGATAGAATCTCAGCACCAGGGCTGCAAACTCTTTAGGCTTTCCAACCAAATAAATATTTTATAAAGATCAAGACTTGATTCATGTTAAGCAAAATTCTCGAAGAGTCTCGAAGTATCTTTTGACCCCAGAAGTTTTGTCAATCGCTTCAGTTACCCTATTTGAAGCATAACCACGCTACTTAAAATTAGCTATTAATATTATGAAATGCTGATAATTGGTCAGAAGTTAGGGTGTTGTACCATATTCAATGGATAGTATGATAGGGAAAAGATAGTTGTGGATGCAGGCAAGAATTTCTTGCTTCCTCAACATGTTAGCAAATAATGGATTTACTCAGTAGCAGTATTCCTGAGATGATATCCAATTTTCATGTTGGAACTTTAGAATTTCTCAGCACAAAAGGAAGCTACTTGGTCCATTATTGTGACAATAAGAAATCTCACAACACCAAGTTAAAGTCCAATCACGAGCTTTCGGAGTGCTGCTCTTTCATCAGGTTGAGTTCATCAGGTGAATTCATCACTCACCTGATGAAGGAGCAGCGCTCCAAAAGCTCGTGATTCCAAATAAACCTGTTGGACTTTATCTTGGTGTGTGAGACTTCTTACTGTTCCACCTACTCCAAAGGTGGCATCTCCACATCATCATTGTGACAGCATAGTTCTTAGCATAGAAGGAACCATCCACATCATCCTATTTCCCATATTCCTCTATTTTTAAAATGTCAAATATAAAATGTTTAATGGAGTCTATTCCTGCCACTGTTCCTGGTTGGAACATTCTGTGTCCTAACAACACCTCAATTTATATTAATAGTCATTGTATCATCATATTTCAGTTGATTGAGCTGTAACCAACTTGCTGTCTCTGCTGTCAAAATGGGTTCATTTTCAGGTATAAAGAAAGGTTTTAAAATGGAGGTTGGGTGTGCATGTTGATGGAAATATGTTACAGAGAAGAAAAATAAAGTTACTTACATCAATAGCCAGAAAGTAGTCTCAAAAATAAATATTTCACAGTATATAAAACATTGGCAGGATGGCATGTAAAGGTATCAGATACAATTAAAATTAACTAAAGCCACAACCGAATGTCAAAAATGTGTTATAAGAAAACAACTGATCATGTGGCATTCCCATGGTAAAGCTCTATAAGTTCTGCTGGTGATCTGAAAAGCCACATAGGTCCTTTGAAAGATTTAGCATGACGGTGGGGAAAGAGGAATAGGATATAGTTGAAATGTAAATATTTATCTTTTGTATTCATTTTCATTATTGAAGATGATACAGTGGTAGATATAAATGCTTTAGGTATCCAGCAACCTTGAATGTAAATGCAGAAGTGGCCTTAATTTGCTTTGAGGCACTGAAGATTGGTCAGGTTGCTGGATCTGATAATATTTAACTTTGAATGCTGGAGAAAATCAGAGAGCATTAATGTGAGTCGTTAATTTAGCTGACCAATAGTTCTTTGAAATCTGGACTAGTTTGAACTGACTGCAGAAAGGGCTTCATGCCAAGCTCTGTTCATTGATATCTAAATAAGAATGTGTGAACAAAAGTAGGCCATTCAGCCCCTTAAGCTTGTTCTGCCATTTTGGCTAATTTGTATCCTAACTCTAATTAATCAGATTTGTGTCATATATTGTAAGTAAAGCTTGGCATTTTTACAAATTATACCATTTTATAATGAATTTCTAGCCATGCTATTGATTCAGTGATTCACGGTGCAAAATAAAATACCAACCTGCATAAGTATCTTTCACGTATAAACCATTGTTTTACTGACATGTGGGGCTCAACTGATTGATACACTGGAAAACAATTTAAGATTGAGAAATGATATGGCCAACATTTCCTTCGGGCTCCAACATCTCAAAATTTCCAACTACATCACTGGTGGTGACAGAGAGAGAGAGAGAGAGTATAACAGGGGAGTGGGATGGAGAAAGGGTGTGTGAAGGTGGGGGCAAGAGAGTGTGTGCGAGGGGTGAGGGGATGGAGAGTGTATGTGAGGGGTGGGGGGAGACTGTGTATGAGGGGTGGGGGGAGCGGAAAAGAGTGTCTGTGAGGGGTGGGAGGAGAGAGAGTGTCATAGAACATAGAACATTACAGCGCAGTACAGGCCCTTCAGCCCTCGACGTTGCGCCGACCAGTGGAACCAATCTAATGACCCTCTAACCTAAACTATTCCAATGACCATTTGAACGCCCTTAAAGTTGGCGAGTCCACAACTGCTGCAGGCAGGGCATTCCACAACCTTACTACCCTCTGAGTAAAGAACCTACCTCTGACATCCGTCCCATAATTACCACCCCTTAATTTGAAGCTATGTCCCCTCGTGTTAGCCATCACCATCCGAGGAAAAAGGCTCTCAGTATCCACTCTGTCTAACCCTCTGATCATCTTGTGTGCCTCAGTTAGGTCTGTGAGGAGTTGGGGGAAGAGAGAGTCTGTGTGGGGATTGGGGGAAAAGAGTGCATGTGAAGGGTGGGGGGGAAGAGAGAGTGTGTGAGGGGTGGTGGGAGAGAGACAATGTGTGTGTGAGGGGTGGGAGAAGAGGGAGTGTGTGTGAGGGGTGGGGGAAGAGGGAGTGTGTGTGAGGGGTGGGGGGGAGAGAGAGTGTGCATGAGGGGTGGGGGAGAGTGGGTGTGTGTGAGGGATGGAGGAGAGTGTGTGAGAGTTGGGGGTAGAGGTTGTGTGTCGGGGTGGGGGGAAAGAGTGTATGTGAGGGTTGGGGGATGAAAGAGTGTGTGTGAGTGAGGGGTGGGCTTCAATCTTCACATCTGGGCTATCCCTGAAAATAAAACTGAGTACGGGGCCTCACTTTTAGTAAATCCACCTCTGAGTAGAGATGAGTAAGGAACCCATTGGCAAATTTCTCAACTGGCATGTTGAGGAAGGGAAGCTCGCTGGAAAGCTCCATTTCAAAGATGTATTTGAGTACGGAATAAAACAAATATATTCATATGAAATATATTCAAATGCAGAAACCTTTTCTCTGCAGGCATAAGGAGCATGAAGCGGCATTGTACATGTTTTTGAATTAACAATACCGTAGGGAACCACAGTTAACTGATCCATTCTTTATGACAGCACCTTGACCAATCAAAGCCAATGTGCCAAACAATCAGCATCCTTTTCTTGTGCAGTATAAATTGTTATTGTTTTTGAAATTTGCCATTCTTGCACCTGTCTTGATGAGCGCAAACAAAAAGCTTCAACGGCATGTTTTTTTTCCAGCAATACTCAAGTTTTTTATATCCAAGCGACTATTTCTATAATAATCAGGGCATAAATTACAATTGTGAGACTCACAAACCCCATCCTCCATTAACTCACTAAAATTTTACAAATGTAAATCTTGCTTTTAAATTATAACTATTTTTTGCTGAAACAAATACAAGTACTGAGTCACTGTGCCAGACCTTTGCATGGGACGGCACTATGGCACAGTGGTTAACACTGCTGCCTCACAGCGTCAGGGTTTGATTCCCGGTTTGAGTTACTATATGTGTGGAATTTGCACATTCTCCCCGTGTCTGTAAGGGTTTCCTCTGGGTGCTCCAGTTTCCACCCATGGTCCAAAGTTGTGTCGATTTGGTGGATTGGCCATGCTATATTGCCACTTAGTGACAGGGGGACTAGCTAAGGTAAATGCATGGGGCTGTGAGGATTGGGCTGGGTGGGATTGTGATTGGTGTAGACTTGATGGGCCAAATGGCCTCCTTCTGCACTGTATGATTCTATGAGACTGCCTCCACCTACTGCAATTCCCGTGGAGAGTGGGACAGGAAAATCCCATCCTGTGTTTCAAATTATTCTGCTTTTCTCCCAGCAATTTTCAAAGGATGATGTTTAATTATAGCTTTAATTATTGGCAACAGAACTGGTATTATTAGTTCGAACTCTCTTTGAAACACAAATGTTTTATTTTACTTACAAAGCATTTACCACTACACTGATTTCTTAACCACAAAACTTTGCTGTTTATCAGTTCTGTATTATTTGTTTCCTTTTGATATTTTTGGCAAACGTACTTCCCCATAAAGTTCCAACACTGTACCGCTGGAAGTCTTTTCAGTTCTCTGTCCTGCTTACATCTGTCTTTTTCTGGAACTCTTACTCTTCTTCCTTTTCTGAAACATCTGTAACTGACTCCTTCAACTACCTGCTTTTCTCAGTTTTATTTTCCATTTTGCATGCACTTCCTTGCCATTAAGTCCAGAGTTCAAAATGTCAGCTCAAAGTCACTCTGAAGTCGTGAAGATGTCAATGGACAGCTGATGCGTAACCTGAAATGGTATGGAACAATTGATCCAAGCCTTCTATATTTCTGTAAGTGTTGATTCAGTTAATTAATTATTTGTTTTAAATAGTATTAATTTATACCTAAAACTTTGCTGCATATAAAGCTATTTCTAATAAACAGCAATTTTAGTCAGATAAATTCGCTATGGAATAATCCAAAACCTAATTTTCTCCCTTAATGTTGCTTTCCTTTGTGTTATTGCAAACAGGAGCAAACAGTGCGATGACCTCTATTGTAGCACTTGCTTTCTTAATCCTTTCCCTGCATTTATTGTGTATTCTGTATTGGTGTCTATTCAGTACATGGCATACGCTTGCGTTTTAACCTTTTGGATTCATGTTTCTGACTTCCCGATTGAAAGCTGATATTAAAAGCATGCACTGACTACCATCCAGTAACTATTTAATTTTAAAAGAAGATACGTAATCACTGTAAAGTATTTCCTAAATGTAAGTTATTTTAAATATCATAGTATAATCGAGGATGTTATGCTAGAAATGATCATTTCTGATATCAACAAACATTTAATGGGCGTGATTTAATGACCTTGCTCGTCCCTAAACTGGAAAATCCCACCTCATTTCAACGGAGTTTTCTTTGGTTCGTCCCTTGCTTGCTCCAATTCCCGTGGCATGTGGGGTGGTAAAATTTCGGCCAATATGTTTACATGACATTCCTCCATCTATCAAAATAATTGATTGAATACCATTATTTCATGGGATGTGGGTGTCACTGGCAAGGCTTAATTGCCTTGAACAAAGTGGCTTGAAAGCATTTAAGAGTCAACCGCATTGCTGTGAGTCTGGAGTCACATGTGGGCCAGTCAAGGTAAGGATGATAGGTTTCCTTCTCCAAAGGACGTGAGTGAATCAGATTTTT
Organism: Carcharhinus amblyrhynchos; assembly: GCF_965287045.1. NCBI lineage: Eukaryota > Metazoa > Chordata > Chondrichthyes > Carcharhiniformes > Carcharhinidae > Carcharhinus > Carcharhinus amblyrhynchos. Next base: position 38,416,208 of record NC_137328.1, on the reverse strand, counting down.
TTTTCCCAACAATTGGCGATAGTTTAATGATCATCATTTGACGTTGTAATCCAGATTTCAGCTGAATTCAAATCCCACAATCTGCCATAGTGGGGTTTGAATCCAGGTCCCTAGAGCATTACCCAGGGTCTTTGAATTACTAGTCCAGTGACAATACCACAATGCCACCGTCTCCCCAAGTGCTTTGAAAAGCTAGTCATGACATAAATCAATTTCAGCCTCCCGAATCCCCTGGATCCACTACAGTTTGCCTATCGTCGCAACAGATCCACAGCAGACGCCATTTCCTTGGCCCTGCACTCAACTCTGGAACACCTAGGTAACAAAGACATCTATCTATCTAGTCAGGCTCCTATTTAGTGACTACAGCTCAGCCTCTAACACCATTATTCCTACAAACTCATCTCCAAACTCCGTGGCTTGGGCCTTGGCACTCCCTCCGCGACTGGATCCTGAACTTCCTAACTCACAGACCACAATCTGTAAGGATAGGCAATGACACTTCCTCCACAATCATTCTCAACACCGGTGCCCCACAAGGCTATGTTCTCAGCCCCCCAGTATACTCCTTATACATCTATGACTGTGTAGTCAAATTCCCCTCCAATTTGATTTTCAAGTTTGATGAAGACACCATCGTAATGGGTCAGATCTCAAACAATGAGGAGACAGAGCACAGGAATGAGATAGAGAATCTGGTGAACTGGTACGGCGACAATAATCTCTCCCTCAATGTCAACAAAATGAAGGAGATTGTCATCAACTTTAGGAAGCGTAAAGGAGAACATGCCCCTGTCTACATCAACAGGGACGAAATATAAAGGGTTGACATCTTCAAGTGTTTAGGTGTCCACATCACTAACAACCTGTTCTGGTCCCCCCATGCCGACATTATAGTTAAGAAAGCCCACCAACGCCGCTACTTTCTCAGAAGACTCAGGAAATTTGGCATGTCAGCTATGACTCTCACCAACTTTTACAGATGCACCATAGAAACATTCTTTCTGGTTGTATCGCAGCTTGATATGGCTCCTGTTCTGCCCAAGACTGCAAGGAACAACAAAAGGTCATGAACGTAGCCCAATCCATTATGCAAACCAGCCTCCCATCCACTGACTTTGGCTACACTTCCCGTTGCCTCAGAAAAGCAGTCAGCATAATTAAGGACCCCACGCACCCTGGACATTCCCTCTTCCATCTGCTTCTGTCGGGAAAAAGAGAAGGAAGTCTGAAGTCACGTACTAACCAATTCAAGAACAGCTTCTTCCTTGCTGCTGTCAGACTTTTGAATGGATTTACCTTGCATTAAATTGATCTTTCTCTACGCCCTAACTACAGCTAATGTTACGCCGTTGTTTAAGAAGGGTGGCAGGCAAAAGGCAGGGAATTATAGGCCGGTTAGTTTAACGTCTGTTGTAGGTAAAATGTTAGAATCCGTCATCAAGGAGGAAATAGCGAGGCATCTTGAGAGGAATTGCTTGATAGAGCAGACGCAGCACAGTTTCGTTAAAGGGAAGTCGTGTCTGACAAATTTACTGGAGTTCTATGAGGATGTGTCTAGGGTGGTGGATAGAGGACAGCCAGTGGATGTGGTCTTTCTTGATTTTCAGAAGGCGTTTGACAAGGTACCTCACAAGAGGTTATTGCAGAAGGTCAGGGGACATGGAGTTGGGGGTAGGGTGTTAGCGTGGATAGAGGATTGGTTGTCAAATAGGAGGCAGAGAGTGGGGGTCAATGGGTGCTATTCGGATTGGCGGATGGTGACTAGTGGAGTGCCCCAGGGGCCGGTGCTGGGGCCTCAGCTATTTACCATTAATATAGGTGATCTGGAGGAGGGAACCGAGTGCAGGGTGTCGAAATTTGCTGATGACACCAAGATTGGTGGAACGGCAAATTGTGCGGAGGGTGTGGAGAGTCTACAGAAGGATCTAGATAGGCTGGGCGAATGGGCCAGGAAATGGCAAATGGAATTTAATGTTGGCAAGTGCGAGGTGGTCCACTTTGGTAGGAATAATGGTAGGAAGGATTATTACTTACGTGGCGAAAAACTACAGCAGGCGATGGTGCAGAGGGACCTCGGGGTCCTTGTGCATGAGTCGCAAAAACCCAGCTTGCAGGTGCAGCAGGTGGTCAGGAAGGCAAATGGGATGCTAGACTTCATAGCGAGGGGGATTGAATATAAAAGTAGGGAGGTCTTGCTGCGGCTGTATAGGGCATTGGTGAGGCCGCAGCTGGAGTACTGTGTGCAGTTTTGGTCGCCGTACTTACGCAAGGATATTTTGGCCTTGGAGGGAGTGCAGAGGAGGTTTACTAGGCTGATGCCGGAGTTGAGGGGGTTGAGCTATGAGGAGAGGCTGAATAAATTAGGCTTGTACTCGTTAGAGTTTAGAAGAATGAGGGGAAATCTCATTGAGACGTATAAGATGATGAATGGGATGGATAGGAAAGAGGTGGAGAGACTCTTCCCGCTCAGGAAGGATGGTAGGACTAGGGGGCACAGCCTCAAGATAAAGGGGGGGCGGTTTAGAACGGAGTTGAGGAGGAACTTCTTCACTCAAAGGGTGGTGAATCTCTGGAATTCTCTGCCTGTTGAAGTGGTGGAGGCTACCTCGCTAAATATTTTTAAGACGCGGTTTGATGGGTTTTTGATAAGAGAGGGGATTAAGGGTTATGGGGAGAGGGCGGGAATGTGGAACTGAGCCACGACAGATCAGCCATGATCTTATTGAATGGCGGGGCAGGCTCGAAGGGCTAGATGGCCTACTCCTGCTCCTATTTCTTATGACTGTAACACTATATTCTGCACTCTGTCATTTCCTTCTCTATGATCAGTATGCTTTGTCTGTATAGCACACAAGAAACAATGCTTTTCACTGTATGTCAATACATGTGACAATAATAAATCAAATCAATAATCATTTTTATTGTTATATTTGAATGATTATTAAACAATTCCTTTATCATCCTGCAAAAGGTTCAAATTATTAAAGTACTTTGCAAACTAACAGCTGTCTTACAAATATCTCCATGTATGTACTTACATATGTGGAGATATTTGTAAGACAAAGAGAATTAGTTGGAAAAATAAATCCAGTATGAGTTGACAATAAGATTCTGCCGAGTTTAGAATTCTGTTTCAATGCTGTCTTCTTCATTCTGTCATGTTGCTCCACATTTCTAACCAGAAAACTCTGCTTCACTCAAATCTTATCCCTTGCTCGAGATCTATCCACTCACATCCTTACTGTTCCATTTTTGTCCAGGGTTTCAATATTAATTCAACTGCTTTCTGACCTTTATAACAAATATGTATTGCTGGCAGTCACTTTAAGAACATCCTTGTGATATAAACACAGCTGCAAAAGCACAAACTGAACTCTGAGGTGCTTTCACCCAGCACTGAACTAAGCACAAAATGCTACAGGCACAGCAAAATGTCAACCTCATCACTTTGAACAGCTTAATTTTGATAAGTTTCACCTATTTTGTGATTATATTTACAATGTACATTTGGGACTAATTGCTACACTGAGTGAGTTTCCTCTCAAGTTTGGATCTGACACCACTTTTTAAAAATTCATTTGTCATGGACATTGCTGGCAGGCCAACATTTATTGCGTTTCCCTAGTTGCCAGAGGGCAGTTGAGAGTCAACCACACTGCTATGGTTCTGGAGTCACATGTAGGTCAGACCACTTAAGAACGGCAGATTTCCTTCCCTAAGGAACATTAGTGAACCGGATGAGTTTTCCCGACAGTCAACAATGGTTTAATGGTCATCAGTAGATTGTTCATTTCAGATTTTTTAAAAAATTTGAATTCCACCATTTGCCATGGTGGGATTTGAACCCAGGTCCCCAGAACATTAGTCCTGAAAACCTAGTAGGCATTCTCCTTGAGCCCTTGCATTCCTCAGAGTGATAACATTTACAGCATGGTATTCAATATAGAATCCCAGTAATTTGACCAATCAATGACCAATACATGCTGTTTTGTGTCCAAGTCAGGAGGATGCATTTATTCCCGTGATGTTTCTATTGTCCTCCTCAGAGGTAGAGATAGAAGGCTGGGAGGTGATGTTGAGATAAGCCTGGTGAGTTATTGCAATGCCGCTTGTGGAAAATGCATGCTGCAGCTACAGAGTGGCTGTGGTTTAAAGGTAAATATTGTGTCCATGGCAAGGTTGCCAATTAAGTTTTGTTACCTATTATTCTTTATTCTGGAGGGTGTCAAGCTTCTTGAGCATCTTGGGGAGTGGGGACTATTCTGCCAAACTCTTTAGACAAGCCTTGCAAATAGTGACTGAGGGGTGAGGAGCTGAATTGTTTTGTGCAGAATTAGCCTCTGGCATGATATTGTAGTCATTGCACTGTTAGTCATGTCCAGCTTAGCCTGTGGTTTATGGTGATTGCCAGGGTGTTGGTGGGGGCTGCTCAGTGATAGTGGTACCATTGATGGTAAAGAGGCAGTGATTGGTCCTTCTCTTGTTAAAAATGGTCACTGCCCAATATGAATGTGACATGAATGCTATATGTCATTTATCAACTTAAGTTTAAATGTTGCCTAGAGGCTGGCACAGGCTGATTCATTAGTTGTGAATGGAGCAATGTTAAATTGTCAGGGGACATCCCTGTTTTGTTTATGATAAGAGGGAAATACATTGATGAAGCCATTGCAAATGGTTTGATGCAACTCTTAAAGATTCTGCTAGCGATGTCCTGGAGCTGCAATGAATAACATCTGACCAACACAAACATTTTCCTGTGTGACTTCAGCCAGGAGGATTTCCCTATTGGCTTGAATTTCCTGGGTCCCCTTGATAACACAGTATTCTAATATTACGTAAAAAGATTTCAAATGTTTTAACACTGTAAACATAGTCAGAATGGTTTGAAGATGGTACTGCTGAAATGTGCACAACACGTCCAGGATAAATGATTACTGATAACTGCTTAGTTTGCTTTAGCTGAATAGTGAGATACTGGAGAGGGTGGATAGGTGGGGGTGGTGGCTGTAGTCAGCAGTGGCAATGGTCTATCTGAAGGTCTGCTCATGGTAGTGGTATTTTTCGTGGATTGATGTCTTGTGTGTGTTATGGTTTCAAAATAGAAACTACCAACTCATGAGGAAAGGCAATATGAACCAAGTGATACATCTTGGAAGTGAATGCAGAAACAGGAGCACCTGTGGGTGTATTTACACGAATCTTTCAATGGGGTGGGAGAAGTTGAGGGGGTTGTTAAAAAGTATGTGGAATCATTGGCTTTTTAAATCGAGCAATAGAATACAAAAGCAACAAAGTTATGCTGAACCTTAATAAAACACACTGACGCACACTCTTCTGCTCTGATGTTTCATATGGACTCAAAACAGTAACTTTGTTCCTCTCCCCACAGATGCTGCCAGACCTGCTGAGTTTTCCAGCAAGAAAACTACAAAGGGTTGTGAATGAAGCCCAGTCCATCACGCAAACCAATCTCCTGTCCATTGACTCTGTCTACACTTCCTGTTGTCTTGGAAAAGCAGCCAGCATAATCAAGGACTGCACGCACCCCAGGGATACCCTCTTCCACCTTCTTCCGTCAGGAAAAAGATACAACAGTCAGAGGTCACAACTCAAGAACACCTTCTTCCCTTTTGCCATCAACTTTTGAATGGAGCTACCTTGCATTTTTCTCTACACCCTAGCTTTGAAGGTAACAATACATTCTGCACTCTTTTTCCTCATCTATGAACTATATGCCTTGTCTGTATTGCGCGCAAGAAACAATACTTTTCACAGTATATTAATATATGTGACAATAATAAATCAAATCCAATATTTTTATTCCAGCTAGAGCATTGTATCAGTTCTGGACACTGCTTCAGGAAGAATGACAAAGCATTGGTGAGGATGCAGAAGACATTTACTAAAATGGTACCAAGGATGGGGGACTTCAATTATAGGGAGACACTGGAGAAGCTGGGATTTATTTAGAGCAGAGAATGGTGAGAGGAGATCTGACGGAGGTTTTCAAAATCTTAAATTGATAGAATAGGGAAAGAGACTGTGTGTTCAGTGGCAGAAGTGCTGGTTGACAGCCAGAATTAAGGTGATTGTCAAAAAAACCAAAGGCAATATCCTTGTGAAAGAAACTGACACTCCAGCTGGAGGTGCTGTCTACCTACCCATGCAGAATAAAATATCCCATGGCAGTGTTTTAACAGCAGAAAATTCTACTAATGATACAGAATCAAAATATTGCCCGAGCTGGTATTCCTCAACCAACGTGACAAAGAGAACATTCATTTTGCTACAATTTGTGGGACTTCACTGGGTCAAATTGGCTGCAATTTGCCAACAAAGTAACAAGGGACTACGCGTCAGAAGTAGTTCATTGGCTGTTAACGCACTTTGCGGGGGTCATGAGAGTATATGACAGGCGTTATATAAATATTCTTTGCTTGACCTTTCCAGTCGGTGACTGGTTAGGGGACATCACGGGGTGGTGAAGTAAGTTTACTGTATAAAAAAACTGTTACAAAGTTATTAAACGTTGATTCAAGTCGATTGCGGGCTAAACCAGAAACAATAACGGAGTCTGCAGACTGCCGTTGAAGAACTGTTGCCTGAATTAACCTGTGGATTTATTGACGTGCCCAATAAATGTATCCAAGTGTACAGAGCGGAAGTGTTGATTTCTGCGCTGAGTAGCGGATAGCTGGTATCCAATGCGTGGAAACTAACCGACAAATGCAGGAAATGTTTCAAAGGATGCACCGTGCTCAATATTAATATCAATAACAGATGCAGTTTATAAATCTCTTTTCATGCGCGTAGTGAGCAAGCGCCAGAGTTGAGTCAGTATTTACGAATGTCGGACGGTGAAGATTGTTACACAGTGGCATTTCGCCCTATTTCAGTAAATAAACACCAGTACAAACAATAAAGGGTAGAAATAAATAAACCGCTTTCGTACCAACTGATGGATGAAGTTACTGATGGATGGAGAGAATAAACTCACGCAACAGATTTACTTAAACCCTAATCTCCACTGCTCTCTGCTAATTTACAAATTCTGAAACCGTATCCACTGATTTGATCATGTCTGATTGAGTGTGTTTGAATCGAATGATGATGTGGTTAGCCCGTGTTGCTGAGTTTTGTTCCAGTGTCGAAATAATTCCTTTAGACAACCTACTGAACAACGAACAACCTTGTAAACGCCGCTTTTAATGAGCCGAAACTATTTTGTTGACATTTCAAGGGGGTTTCTGTTCAGACTCAGGCGACTCGCTTTGAGAATTGTATCTGGATGTTCCACTGCTCCTAGGATGCCAGGTTCCTTTCATCTGGCAGATTTATCTCTAGTGTTTGCAAGAGCATCCATTGAGAGATGTACGGTATTAATTCACGTTAAAAATTCATTTCAGTCTTTCGTCTGCTGACAGATTGGAGATGTTAGATCCTTGTCACCCAGCGAAAATCGCACTGATCTGCTTTATTCTCTGCTGCTCTAAAAGCAGCGTTGGTGTGTCCTTGCATATTGTCTACTTATCGCCCTCTGCGGGTGAAGCAGCAGCAGTGATGGCTAACTTGGAGAGCAACGTTTCCCCATTCTGTGTGCTGTGCACCAACATCAGTAAATGGTCAGAACAGCGAGGGGGGCGGGGGCTGAAGAAAGGGATTTGCTTCTTTCTGGGACAACAAATCCCATCTCAGTCACAACCCCCATCCACCCACCCACTCCCAACCTCAGTTGTTCACACTCCTGGTATCACTGTTGTGTAAATACCAACTACAGGGCGTGACTTTATCACTGACGCCAGGCACATGTTCCTTCCCATAGACGCTTTGCCGATTTTTTTCAATTCCAAAATCAACTTTTTAAAATAAACGAAAACAATTTATATTTCACTTAAAATATCACATGAAGTGAAAAGTGATTAAAATCTTCCATCCATCCATTGTCATGTCTATCCTTCACAATTTGAACTGTATACAGCAATTTGTCCATTTTTAAAAATTTAAAATAATCTCACCTTCCATCTGCTGGGATTTTTACTCACCACATGGAAAGTGTGATTATTTTAAATTCTTACCCCACAGCAAACATGGTTGACAAGTCCTTTCAGGTGTCAGGGGAGGTTTATTTTACATCAGTAACAATAAATGTGATTCACAATGAACCAGTCTGTGTGTGTGAGAGAGGTACCTGTGCATTGCCTGTGTGAGTATGAGGTTGCTTTGAGGCTGTATGTGTGCAGTGGGCTCTCTCTCTGTCTCAGTGGGAGAGCTGATTGTCTCCAATTTTTGAAGGTGCTACTCAGTCTGTCTGAGAGGGGGGACGGACGCGCATGCTCGGGGCGGCTGGTCTCTCCCTCAGTCAGTAATAAGAGACAGAGACACACACATACATAGAGTGAGTGAGAGAGAGAGTGAGTGAATATACAATGTCCGCCATCGGCGGGGACTCCGTCTGTACTCTCACACTAAATACCCATAGCAACTCTCCACTTTGTATCAACTGCCTCTGAGGCCTGTCTCTCTCTCTGTTTGTGAGGATGGCCGCCTCGGTAAGTAACCCGCACAAAAAAAACACATCTCTGTGGAGTGGCCCGGAGCTGACAGGGTATTTTATATCAATATATTTACCAGGAGTTTTTCTTCCCCTCCCGTTGCCACATGCCTGAAGATTGCAATGAGGGGGAAAGCTCTTTCCCCTGTGGTGTCCGGTCTGTAATCCAGGGAAGGAGAGAGGGGCTCGGAGAAGCTCTGGCGCCTTTCGCTGCTGCTGCTGTCGCCGCTCGCTCGCTCTCTTCCCTCCCCACCCCCTCCCTCCGGCGCCCAGGCTCTCTCTTGCTCATGTTTAATGCGCTGTCTCTCTCTCTCCCTTTCAGTGTGCCGCTGTTCAGGTTAAACTGGAGCTAGGCCATCGGGCCCAGGTTCGGAAAAAACCCACGGTGGAAGGTTTCACCCACGACTGGATGGTCTTTGTCAGGGGTCCGGAGCACAGCAATATTCAGCACTTTGTGGAGAAAGTCGTCTTTCACTTGCACGACAGCTTCCCCAGACCTAAGCGGGGTAAGGAAAGAATTCAATAACTGACAACAAAAAAAATAGCCAAATGTATTTATTTTGTTTCGACCCACGCTTGTATTTTCTGTTTTAAATCTTGCTGCTGCGGGTCATAACCTTTTATCCGCGTTCATTTTAAGCTCAGGTGTCTTCAAAGAGTCCGCTGGGAGTGGGTGGGTTTATGAAACAATAGCAGCAAGGCATTTGCCATAAGCTTGTGCAACATTGTTTAAATATTGCTGTGTTTGTTATTCAATGTAACCTTTGCACTGTGTAACCTTCATATTCTCGGGTACCCAGAGCAGTCTCTCTCACTGAGCTGGCAGTGCCAATATTTCAAATGAAATTTGTTTTCAATAATTGAAATGCTGATTTTTTTTTTCGCTGGTTGCACTATATATTGAGATTGCATCAGTTACTGAAACAGATTTTTTTCAAGTTGGAAGTTGGCATGTGTTTTGAGATAGTGGCAGAAAGTGTTTGTTCACACGTGTGCTGTTGGTTGGTTCTGTGCTTCTGCCTGTGTTAGATAACTGGTCACTTTCCGTTAATCATAGGGAATTATAACTCTACGGCGATTTTTCAAACGAGTGCAAGCAACAGTCATTCACACTGCGTTTGCTTCATCAACTTTTATACTTTAAGAAACACCCACTTGCGGTTGGAAACTTGTTAAAACTGCACTGTGTACGGCGGTGACAAACCAGTACAAAGCGCGAAAAGACATTGCATTTAAAAGAACTCTTGTCTAAAAAATCTAACTCCACCGATTAAAGGTGTCCATGTAAAATACCATAAATTTGGAGGTAAATTTAGAAATGTTCGTATCTGAGGATGAGGGATCTAACCCCTTAATCAGATTTGAACAGGTAAAGTTTCATGAAAATGTTATTTTAGTTAGCAGACATGAGGAAGTGTCCAAAATATCTGCAGCGTTGAAAAGACTTAATAGTTTCATAATTGTACGCGTTTTTTTTAAAGCCCTAAAAATGTCATGCCTGACTTGTTTTGCCATGTCCTCTAAGCTGAGGTTACCAGGTACATAACTGGTGCGTTGCCCATATTCGTATGAATGAAGGTGAATGCCAGAGTTTAACTTCTATCGTTTGTGATAGGGAACGAGAAAATCTATTGGAGCCTCCGAGAAATGTCCTAAATGCCATATTTGCTGCTTTTGCCGTTCTGGTTTATGGAGTACAGCCAGCGCAGTCCCGGCTGGTTGCTACTGTGTTCCAGCCATAAGGAGACTGGGGCTCAATGCGAAGCAGGATTGAAGGGGAAGTCGCCACACTTCTCCCCCGCCCTTTTTTTAAATGTCAGAGCTATCTTTGACCACAAAGCAGTCTTTTAACATTTTTTAACACGTTCCCCTTGCAACTGCCATCAAATGTTGGTGCACGCTTTTGAGTGGACAGAAGGATATCATCTTGATCGAGTTCTCTTGAATTAAGTTTGATCGCGATTCTGTTCGTTTGATTTTTCTGGAGCCTTCTGAGTCCCGAGGGCATAAAGAGTCCTTTCGATCCATTGAGCCATACTGGGTCTCTGAAGAGCAATCCAGTCAATCCTATTCACACTCTCTATCCCCTTAATCCTGCAAGTTTATTTATCTCGAGTGCCTGATTAGTTTCTTTTAAAAATCATTAATTTGCATCTGTTTTCACCACCCTTATAATCAGTTCTAAACCCCACTCTTCCTATTCTACGATTGTTCAGGCAAAGTTTTGAGGGTCGTTTGACCTGCGGTGGAGGGGTACAGTACCATTTTTTTTCTACATAGGCTAATCTATGAAAATGCTATCACGTTTTTCCTTCAAGATCTGCTCCATGTTGAGTTAAGCGATGCCCCTGTATGGAGAAGGCAGTGGCTGTTCAAAGCATTTTTTCCCCCTTGGGCGTCATGCTTAAGATTTTTGCATTGAATGGGATGGGTATACAAACTTGCAGCTCAGTCAGATCATTATTGTAAGTCAGTAGGGAATGTTTTCTTTTCTGGTATCAACTACTTGACTCATTGTATAGGTAAAATCACATGCTTCTCAATTTGTATGTACTTTATGATGAACAGAAGAATTGTCATGATTCAAGACATCAAAAAGGTCAGAGGGCCTGTGATATTCATTCATTTGTTCACTCATTCGTTCACCCATCCGTTTATGAAATGTGGTACTTAACATCCCATGTTAGTTAAATTAGATTGTAACCATGCTTGATTAATTATCAATTGATTCCGAGGCATACAATGGCATAGTAAATCTGAGACAGAGTGCTCTACATTCACTCTCCATTCACCCTTGTTTGTTATGGTAACTTAACTCCTTTTTGAGCTTGTCAAAGGACCTCTGGTGTTGTGTACTTTGATAAATAACACCTGATATAATTTTGTCACGTAAAGTGAGCCTAGTTGCTGTCTTCAAACCTATAAAACTGAAAGTGACAGGAAAAGCAATTTGTAAGTTAACCAATTACACATGCAGTTTGTGGTAGTAATTTAGAAATAAGAAGTAGATCCTGGGTTTTACAATAACTTGTATCTGTGGAATACCATTTTTGTTTGTGGTCTTAAGGTGAATTTCACATATCAAGTAGCGGTAGTTGTTTGAAAATGTGCTGAAGGAAAATTTAGGTTTTGGGAATGCTTTAAAAAGTGAGCTAGGAAGTGGTGAGATAAATGTGTTTGTGATGGGAGCTTCAAGGCTTATGAATTTAAAAGAAAGCAAGGTAGGAGAAGTTATAGCAGGAACATAACTTGCAGAACTACGATGGGCGACAACCCTGAAGGAATTTGAAGAAGAAAACAAGAACTATTAAACCTAATGCCACCTTCTGAGGTGAGGAATGAATTATGGTTGCTCAAAACTTCATGAGGGTAGTGGAGTTTTGCCCCATTTGAAGTGTATGTGGGGTGGATCTGAACAGTGTAAATGGAAGTTATCTGGGTAATTGAGTCTTCAGGTAAAAATGGATATGTATTTCATTGGGGTTAAGCAGAAGTGGAGAGAGGGGAAATGTACAAAGTCGGGACACCAGTATGTGTAGAATGAAATCTGCTTCATGTTAACCATAAGAAATTTCCATTTTTGTGGAAAAGCGCAAGATTTTTGGAAAGTAGAGGGAGAAACTCTTGGCATCACATTACCTTCTTGAAGGAAATAGAAATCGATAGGGGGCCAGGGATGGTTGGTAGTAGGAAGATTGAATGCATTCAAATGTAATCTGCTAAAGAAGAATTTGGAGAAAATTGTTGCTGAGGATGGTGTCAGGGTGAGGGGGGGAGGTGTTATTTTTAGATCTGCTGGGAAGGGGAAAGATGTCAGTTCATGGTATATCTGCATCATAAACTGGTTGAGTGAATGATGCCTCTGAAGATCCACTAGTTACAGTTTATATACCTGCTATAGGATAGCCCTGTCATTTTACTAAATGGATCAGTTTGTACAAAGAATTGCCATCCATAAAAATATGAAGCATTTTTTTATTCAAAATATTTTGAAGTCACTCACTTCAGGCAACTGGAACTGTAATGATATTAGAAATTATAAATTACTGTAACTTGAATACAACACTTGAATGTAAAATCATCTGTAGGGAAAAACAAATTTATTTTTAATATAGTGCTGCCGATATCCTCCTGGGTGGCCTGAAGTGCTGCTCAGTTAACAAATTAATTTTGAAGAGCATTAATTGACTGCCACATAAATATTGGCTGGGTCACCAGGAGAACTCTTCTGCCTTTTGAATAGGTCCACAGGAATTTTATTTTCACCTAAATAGGCAAGCATTTATGTTTTATTTAGTGTCTTGTCTGAAAGACCTGCGCTGATACGATTGAACTTTCTAGACTTTAATTCTGGTGATTTTTCTCAGTGGTCTCATTATGCTTTCCAGAGGCTTGGGACAAGGTTCTTTTTGAGGAATTAAATCCTTAGATCTGAATCAGGGAGTGCTTAATTGTGTGGTATGCTAGTTTTGGCAAGTTAAAAAATATTTAAAACAAAATATCGAAACACTAAGTCTACAACTTAACATCTTGAGTCTGTACCCTTATCAGTGTTGGGCCTATGGTTGAATTGTTCACCGGAGATGCTGACTTTTTTGTTGAGCGCTTCCAACATTTCCTGGTTTTGTTTTCTTTCAGCAATTTGTGCACTCTTGCCTCAGCATACTTAATTGGGTTTTGAAGCAAGTCAGGAGGGATATGTGCTTAAATTACTGTCCTTCTCTTCCCTCTTTTTTGATATGTATACCAGGGTGGCCTTGCAAATCTCTGGATTGTCACCAGACATCATACTCCAAGTAATGTTTCTCTTCATCCTTGTGAAAAATTCACAAGTATGTCTAGATTAAGCATTGTGCCTCCAAATGCAAAGTAAACCATCCTCTGTGTACACAGATTTAAAAATGCAATCTCCAACATTGAAATTCTTAAGCTTTGCTACATTTCCATCACAAATCAATGACAAAATGATCTCTAACGTTATGTGGAGAAGCATCTCCAAGTTCCTTTCACACTTGTTAGCCTTGTCTGTAACTGCTCCTTTTGCATATTTTGAAAATTCCAGGTGAGACTTGATTATCTTTTGAGTATGCTATTAGTGGTGTAATTTAAGTGGCTTCAGTTTGTGACTTAAGTATTTAAAGCAACCAACTAATCAGACTTTTTTTATATATTGAGGCTGTTTTTTAGGTTGGCAAAAAGCAACACCATGAGGGCAAAGGATTTGGATGTGTTGCAAATAGGTCTTGATTTTTGGCATGTCACGCCGCAACCGAAGAAATATGGTCAACGAGGTACAAACAAGTAAAAGACTACCTGCACACTTCCCTTGAGCAGCCCTGGGTAGGCAAGCATTTGATATTTTGGTAGCTTCCCAGACAGTAGCTTGTACTGTCTATGCATGCCATCTTCCTATATAATTGTCAAAATGTGCTTTGTGTACTGGAAATGGACACATGATGGCTACAATGAACCCCTTATGCCCTGGCCTCCATCCTTGCTATCAAAGCTGAAGAAGGAGTGGATTGGGTGTTGGTTGGTGGAGGGAGAGACTTCTTCACGCTAAGCTTTGGCTCTGACTTCATTCAGGATTTTACATCACAACTAGATGGCAGTCTATTCCACAGTTGCAAGTTTTGTGTAGAAATGTATTTAAAATGCTTTCTGATACATGGCATTTGGCTAAAATTAATTTGAATTGAGAGTTCCAAAAATTGGAACAAATTTCTGGCAAAGTCTCTTAATCACTTAGTGCGATTGTGGGTAGAAAACGAACATAATTTTTTTTTTATTTTCAAATCGAGCTTTTAAATGTTTTCCCCCTCCTCCGTTCTTATCCTTGCATTTTTAAATGGAGGCTTTAACTTGAAGGAATTTACAAAAAACATCTTAGTGCCCATTAGTATTTTAAAATGTTTCTTGTCCTAATATAAAGTAATCTTTGTTGGCCACAAGCTGCCATTTGTGTTTGCAAGGGGCGGCACAGTGGTTAGAACTGCTGCCTCATACTGCCAAGGCCCAGGTTCAATTCCCAGCTTGGGTCATTGTTTGTGCAGTTTGCATGTTCTCCCCTGTGTCTGTGTGGGTTTCCTCCCACAGTCTGAGGACGTGCTGGTTAGGTGCATTGGCCATGCAAAATTCTCCCGCAGTGTGGAGACTAGGGGATTTTCACAAGTAACTTCATTGCATTGTTAATGTAAGCCTACTTGTGACAAAAATAAACTTTACTTCAATAATTGATATTCAGGAACTGTGCAATAGGCTCCCTTCATTGACTTGACGAGATTCAAATTAATGGCGGTCCTAAAAGAACTTCAGGAACATTCATCAATTGACTTCTTATCCTGATTGAAGAGTTTTCACTGGAACCCTTCTATGCTGGTTATTTTGATCTCTGGATTTCACTGAATAAGAAGTTTAAACTTTTTTTATGTGTAACACTTGCATTACATGATGCTCAGAAAGCAAAGGTTTGAAAAGCTGCTCATGATGTTAGGAGAGTAACCAAGGAAAAACATGGTTTGTGAATGAAGTATCTAGCCATCAAGTCCCAGCATTCAAAACAATTCCCTTTGCTATATCTGAAAATTTTCCTGAATTTTTTTCGAGTACACATTCACTTATTTCCCTTAATTTTTACTTGCCTTTCTTCTATTTTTCCTTTCACTTCTTCCCTTTTCTATTTCTGATCCACCCTCACAATATAATTAGGCATTCTGTAAAAGTAAACTCGAATGTGTATGATAACAACCGTGATGTTTGCAGAACTTGGCAACCAATGATCAACTTTTATATCAAAATGACTACACAATAAAAAGTATTTATAGGATATGTGACCATCAATATGTGCACAAAATTCCACAAACATCAGTGAGAAACATTTTGGTATTGATTTTTGAGGGATACCTACTGGCTAGGACAGCAGGTGATTATGCCTGCTCTTAAACTCTTTCTGTCCTATTGTTATAACTTTTAGCCATGTATTCCTCCTATGTTTGAGATCTGTCTTTTAGCATTTTATGCGCTACACTAAACTTTTTCACCGCCACTGTTCTTTGGTTCTGTCTCTTTTTTTCATTTGCTTAACAAAAATTGGTATTCACTTGGGTAAATCTGGATAAGTTTTAAAAAGGCCAACACCGGTTTGTTACGCGCAAATTGTGTTTAACTAACTTGAGGATTTTGACTTTGCTGACCAGATGTGGCATTTTTCCAAGTTGAAGCCCATGAAATAGAAAAAAAGTGGCAAGATGGATACACATTGACAGGCATCAGACTACTAATGAGCACTTGTTTTTTTTTTCCTCCCTGAACGCAGTAAGCTATACAGTAGACCTCTCAGCTATGACTGCAACTTTTCTTGATTTTTATGCTAATGATCAAGACTTGGGTATGCAGGGCACAAATTCAAAAGTTGTAGGTGGCAAAACCTTAAGTATTGTGCAGTGAGGAAGATGTTGTGGACAGGATGGTGGAAAAGGTGCACATGTGGCAGCTGAAATTTAACACAAGTGTGAAGTGATGCATTTTGTTTGGGAGAATGAGGAGAAGCAGTATAAAACAGCATTTCAAAGCAGGAGTAGAAGAGAGGGATATGGCCGGGGAGTGAAATTATGTGTACAAATCATGACAGAGCAGGCTGCGAATGCAGTTAATAAGTTAATCCTGGTCTTGATAGAGTACAAAAGCAAGCAGGTTATCCTGAGCCTTTGGAAGACACTGGTTTAGCTTCAACTGGATTATTGTGCTCAAATCTGAACACCACATTTTAGGAAGAAATATGAAGGCTTTAAAGAGCGCAGCAAACATCTTAACAGAATAGTTGCATAGATGAGGGACAGTTATGTGACTATATTGGATAAGCTGGCATTCTCCTTAAGAGAAGGAAAGCTTGAGAGGAGGGGATTTGCTAGAAATGTTCAGAATTATGAGTGGTTTGGACAGAGCATATAGGGAGAAACTATTCCAATTGATTTAAGAGTTGGAGACCAGAGGACACTGATTTAAAGTGAAAGACGTGAAGGACAACCTTTTTTTTACGTAGCAAGTCATAAAAATGTGGATAGCACTGCCTGAGTGTAATGGGTGGCTGATTCAGTTGTGGCTTTCCAAAAAGAGAATTGGACAATTAACTGTTCTTCAAAAAAAGACAAGACTGCAAGAAAGTCATGGAGCAGTGGGACTAGATGAGTTGCTTTTGCAGTGGGCTGGTACGGTCACAATGGCCTCCTTTCAGTTGGGGGAACATCTGACCTGAAATTGTTTCTTACTCCATAGATGCTACCGGACCTGCTGAACATTCAGTGTTTTGCTGTCATTTATGAGAAGTAAATGCAACATTCAAAAAGAAATGTTCCCCAACTTGTATTACAGCTTTGCTTTCTTAGCTTCTTTCTTAACCATCCTTCCTGAAAGTCTGATTTGTTTGTAAGTGTCTTAAATTTACTTTTCATTCAATTTAACTTATGCAACCTTATCTTTGTCATAAAGTGGTTGCAGCACAGGAGGAGGCCGTTTGGCCATTGTGGCCATACCAACCCACTGCAAAAGCAACTTGTCTAGTCCCAGCTACTCTGTGACTTCATAAGAACATAAGAAATAGGAGCAGGAGTAGGCCAACTAGCCCTTCGAGCCTGCCCCGCCATTCAATAAGATCATGGCTGATCTGTCGTGGCTCAGTTCCACATTCCCGCCCTCTCCCCATAACCCTTAATCCCCTGTCTTATCAAAAACCCATCAACCAGCGTCTTAAAAATATTTAGCGAGGCAGCCTCCACCACTTCAACGGGCAGAGAATTCCAGAGATTCACCACCCTTTGAGTGAAGAAGTTCCTCCTCAACTCTGTTCTAAACCGCCCCCCCTTTATCTTGAGGCTGTGTCCCCTAGTCCTACTATCCTTTCTGAGCGGGAAGAGCCTCTCCACCTCTATCCTGTCCATCCCATTCATCATCTTATATGTCTCAATGAGATCTCCCCTCATTCTTCTAAACTCTAACGAGTACAAGCCTAATTTATTCAGCCTCTCCCCATAGCTCAACCCCCTCAACTCCAGCATCAGCCTAGTAAACCTCCTCTGCACTCCCTCCAAGGCCAAAATATCCTTGCGTAAGTACAGCGCCCAAAACTGCACACTACTCCAGCTGCGGCCTCACCAATGCCCTATACAGCCGCAGCAAGACCTCCCTACTTTTATATTCAATCCCCCTCGCTATGAAGGCCAGCATCCCATTAGCCTTCCTGACCACCTGCTGCACCTGCAAGCTGAGTTTTTGCGACTCATGCACAAGGACCCCGAGGTCCCTCTGCACCGTCGCCTGCTGCAGTTTTTCGCCACGTAAGTAATAATCCTTCCTACCATTATTCCTACCAAAGTGGACCACCTCGCACTTGCCAACATTGAATTCTATTTGCCATTTCCTGGCCCATTCGCCCAGCCTATCTAGATCCTTCTGTAGACTCTCGCCACCCTCCGCACAATTTGCCTTTCCACCAATTTTGGTGTCATCAGCAAATTTCGACACCCTGCACTCGGTTCCCTCCTCCAGATCATCTATATAAATGGTAAATAGCTGAGGCCCCAGCACCGACCCCTGGGGCACTCCACTAGTCACCAACCGCTAATCCAAATAGCACCCATTGACCCCCACTCTCTGCCTCCTATTTGACAACCAATCCTCTATCCACGCTAACACCCTATCCCTAACTCCATGTCCCCTGACCTTCTGCAATAACCTCTTGTGAGGTACCTTGTCAAACGCCTTCTGAAAATCAAGAAAGACCACATCCACCGGCTCTCCTCTATCCACCGCCCTAGACACATCCTCATAGAACTCCAGTAAATTTGTCAGACACGACTTCCCTTTAACGAAACTGTGCTGTGTCTGCTCTATCAAGCAATTCCCCTCAAGATGCCTCGCTATTTCCTCCTTGATGACGGATTCTAACATTTTACCTACAACAGATGTTAAACTAACAGGCCTATAATTCCCCGCCTTTTGCCTGCCACCCTTCTTAAACAACGGAGTAACATTAGCCGCTTTCCAATCTTCCGGCACTTCCCCGGAATCCAGCGACGTCTGGAAAATAACCACTTCCTTGCAGCCCTTTTTGTTTGAAAAACATAATTATCCAATTCTCTTTTCTGAAAGCCACAATTGAACTAGCCTCCCGCTACACTCGGGCAGTGATGTTACATCACTGGCTAGGCCAGAATTTATTGCACCTGAGAAGGTGCCTATGTGGTATAGGTACACTCAGTGTTGTTAGGAAGGGAGCTCTGGGATTTTGACCCAATGACAGTGAAGAATGAGTTTCAGCTCTTTCAAGTTAGAATGGCGTGTGGCTTGGCGGGAAGTTTTTGGGTGTCGGTGTTCCCATGTGTCTGCTGTCCTTCTAGATAGTAGCGGTTGTGGGTTTGGAAAGTGCTGACTAAGGAATGTTGGTGAGTTCCTGCTGTCCATCTTGTAGATGGTACATTACTACTGTGCATTGTTGGTGGAGGGAGTGAACATTTGTGGCTGGGGTGCCAATCAATCGAGCTGCTTTGTTCTGGATGTTAAGCCTGGCAAGTGGACAGTATTGCATCACGTACCTGACTGTCTTTTTGATGGTGAACAGGCTTTGGGGAGTCAGGAGGTGAGTTACTTGATGCAGGATTCCTAGCTCTCAGCTGCTCTTGTAGCCATAGTATTTATATGGCTAGTCCAGTTCAGTTTCTGGTCAATGGCAACCTCCAGTTTTTTAATAGTGGGGGATTCAGTGATGGTAATGCCATTTGAATGTCAAGGAGTGATGGTTAGATTCTCTTGTTAGAGATGATCATTGTCTGTCTGATGTGAATGCTACTTGTCAGCCCAAGCCTGGATATTGTCCATGTCTTGCTGCATACGGATAGGGACTCAGTATCTGAAGAGTCGCAAATAGTGCTGAAGATGGTGCATTCATTAATAAACATCTCCACTTCTGACTTGTGTTGGAGGGAAGGTCATTGAAACAGCAAAGATTGGGCCTAGGAGGCTACCCTGAAGAACTGTTATGGTCATGTCCTGGAACTGATGTTTCACCTTAATCACAATCATCTTTCTTTGTGCCAAGTTCAACTCAAACCAGTGGAGACTTTTCTCCTGATTCCCATTGACTTATGTTTTGCTCAGACACCCTGATGTCACACTTTGACAAAAATTGCCTTAATGTCACTCTCACCTCCTGGGGTTCAGTTCTATTGTCCATCTTTAATCCAAAGATGGAGAGGTCAGGAGCTGAGTGACCCTGGCAGTACCTAAACTGAGCAGGTTATTGCAGCACAAGTACCGCTTGATAGCACTGTTGATGAACTCTTCCTTTCAGTTTTCTGGTGATCGAGTAGGCTGATGGGGGTGTTAATTGGCTGTTTTGGATTTGTCCTGCTTTTTGTAAAGGACATACTGGGCAATTTTCCACAATGCTGCTAAATGTCAGTGTTGTGGTACTGGAACAGCTTGGCTGGAGGTGCAGCAAGTTCTGGAGCATAAGCCTACAGTATTATTGCTGGAAAATTGTCAGGATCAATGACCTTTGCAATATCCAATGCCTTCAGCTGAATTTCACCATTGTCCACCACCATCCACTGTCATCTCACTGCTAATGTGAAATGCTGTCATGTGTAAATTAGCTGCTATATTTACCTACATGACAATACTGAGTACACCTGGTAAAGTAATTGTTTGTGCAGGATATTCAAAGCCAATGAAAGGGGCTATAGAAATGCAAGCTTTTTAAAAAGGATTTTTAAAGTCTGTGAAGCATAGTACCAAAGTTCATTTAAAGTAACGCTCCAAGATAAACCTTTACACTTGGAGAAAACGGTACTTGCTTTGTAAGTTGTTAGTTCAAATACTGAAGTACATCCCGCAATCAAGGTCACAAAAGAGATTGGTCGTTTACCCGATTGTGGGATTTTGAGTGCAAATTGGCTGCCTCACTTTCTACGTTTACAGCGATGACTGTACTTCAAAAAAAACGTAACTTTGAGACATCAGGTCGCATAAAGCCTAATATAAATGTACATCTTTCTGTCTGACTTTCCTAAATTTGGATCTCTTTCTTCATTTGAACTTTTAAATGAAATAGTCTGTATATCAATACAACTACAACATAATGATGAGCAGTTTGCATTCCAACTAAATCAATTCAAAATCTGAATCTATATGACAGCCTTTTTCATTCCATAAGTCTTCAAACAAGCGCAGGTGCTTATGCGCAAACTTGCCAATGTGGGTTCTCCAATGTACAGAATTTCATGTTTTCCGCTTTTGATAGTGTTAAAAATGGCACAAGTTTGTGACCAGCATTTGCGCTGCTTCATTTGAGTTTTTCTCCCTATCCCACCTCCTCACAGCAATAACTGGTTTAGATTAGACAACAAATGTATCCTGGTTTACATGGGGGACAAGATGACCTAAATAGTTGAAATAATACCGCATTCTAATAGTTTTGATATACTGAGCAATTTATAATTCAGCATATCCATGTCTAGCTGATTCTTAATGTAGCTTACGGCCTAATTTTTTTTTTAAATTGAGAATTCTGGCAATGGATTTTCATCATTTAATGTGCAGCATATGTATGACCTGTAATTTTGTATATATAGTGCAAATTTCCTGTTTTTCAGTGCTCAAGCAGAACTATTGATATTGTGGTTTAGATTCAAATAATTATTTTTCACCTTATATTGAAACGGCCACTCGGGTTTTTTTTTGGAATAGATTCTTCAGAATAACTTGCATACAAGTTTTTTTTATTATAAAATTGAACTGCTTTATTTATTGGGAGTGTATGCTTGTTTATATTTTGGAACTTTGAATGCTAGACCCCAAATATTGATCCTTTGTATGCTTAAGTATGTTTTTGCCTTTCTTTGAATCCTAAAGCATAGTAATTTGAAGGAGAATTTATCTTTAAATCCATCAAAAACATGTTAAAGAATTGGTATGCCCAGGATAGCATGTTGAGGTTTGAGCTCACCAATTGCTTTGAACCTTAAGGCAAGCTTAGAAATCAAAGAGAATCCAAGAATTTGGCAGTAATTGTTTTATGACTTGCCAGAAATCATACCTAACTTCTATAGGTAGAACACAAAGGATGTCTTTGAAGTGACAGGTTGGTGCTGCTAGCAAGAAACAAAAAAAGAAATGAGAGCTAAGGAAAGAACGTGTAAACAGGAACTGCACCATAAATGCAAATTCTTATATGGTTTTCTCAATGAAAGGACTTCTCAGGAAGTAGTTTATTGAAGCATAGTTAATAAGGCTGTCTGCTGCTGGGTCACTTCCTCCTTAAATCGTGAGTTGCTGCAGAAAAACTTTATTCTTGTAACATTTCTGTCCTGCTTGTAGGACGGTGAACATCTGGAATACAAAAGTCACAGCTCATTGATGCACTAATCTTGTGCACAAAATGGTTTCTGATTTTATATGTGAATACAAAAGTTACTTCAGCTTGAAGTTTTTTTTTGCATTTCATGAAGCCTAATGCTGTGCTGGGGAATAGGACATTTACCATGTCATGACAGGGGAGCAAAAGTACTTTTTTTTTTCAACCTCTGAATTTGTAGATAGCTGGTTGTTTTGATACAAGTGGCTATACCCAACAAAACCTATAGGCTCACTTTTTTAAAATGTTTTTAACTTAAGGGCATAAAATGCCATAGAAATATAGAGTTTCAGATAGTCTTTTGTAAAATATAATCTCAATTTCTCAAACAGTTGTCAGGTTTCAGTTTGCAATCTTGTGTTTTTAGGATAGGAATTGTTCTGTTAGCAGAACCTCACCATCTGCAGTGGAACCCTGTACATACATGCACTGAGCTTTTCTTTCTGCTTCTCTATCTGGTGTCTATTTTTAAAAATCTTCATGAAGGCATTGGAGTTTTTGTCAAATGGTTAAAATTTATATTGCTGAATTTATTTCTTTCCAAGAAACCAAGTATTTTTTTAAAAAAGAGAAACTTCTTCTGAGGGGAATGCAAGTTCTCCTATAAGCAGCTCAATTGGAGGGAAGGCCTCTTGGAAGATTGTTTGGGCGGGGGGCGGCGGGTAGGAACGGTGGTAGGAGGATGCACATGATTTGCAATGCCTAACTTTACTGCTGTGGAGAATCCGATTGCAATCTGAATTTTGGGTCAGGCTGCTATTTGATTTTATTTTAATTATTTGCATTATTGCAAAATATGCCATTTAATTGTAGTCTCAACCTACTCATTTTTGACCAACCATCGCCACTCGTGCACTCTAAGCCACCTGTAAAGGTCACTGTTTGTCAAAATGGGATGTACATTATTCCAGGTATCCTCACTCTATGGTACTGGGAACAGTGAGCAATTCAAACTAAATAATTTCTCCAGCTAAATGATTATTTAGGACTCTTTCAAGGTAATGTTTTGTAATCTGCAGCAACTATTCCAAGATTGTCTTGTTTTTGATTCAAAAATCATTTTAAATGCATTTGCTAGTTGGGTTCAAATGGAAACAAAATTGCACTTACTGTTGGAATCATGTGGTTTTGTTTTTTCCTTCCTACCCTTTTTTATGCTTTGTTCACCAGAGTAAAACAAATGGAATTCTATTTTTAAATGCCATTTGTTTGACCAGGCAAAGTTTTTTTTTAAGTTGTTGAATAGAAGTGCAAACAATACAACTTGTTAATGTACAACTAATTTAGCACTGAGTTGTGTTGTTTCGACCCCAGTAGTCTGAATTTTAAGCTTGTCTTTAGACACTTCTGATTATTCAAAATATCAATCTTGCTGACATACCTTTAACCAAATGGGAAGTAACAAATTGTTAACTACCAAGGGCCAGCAGTTTTTCTGTCTCAACTCTATGATCTTTACAACTCCCAATTGGGGGTGGTGTTCCTGTTTGTTTTTACACACTGGCAGATGAACACACTGAAACCTGTTAAAGCAGCAACAAACTCAATTTAGACAGGTGTCCTGGTTTTCAGAGTGACAACCTATGCAGAACTGACCTTAAAAAAAGGGATAGATTTTGTACTGCTTCATGACTTTAGTTTTTTTTCCCCAGATGGAATACAATTTGTTTTACCTCCTCAGTTGAGTCTATTTTTGGATGTTGAGTGGTGGGTTATGCTCCAAGGATGGCAGAACCTCCAGTATTTCACTAATGAACTCAGCACATGTGCTGGGCCTAGATGACGCATGTTGGCAGGATATTCAGCAGTTGAGACCATCACAGCCTATCTTATTTCTCTCCTTACACAGCCATCTCATAGTGGTCATGTGTCACTCCATACATTACTGGCTGCCAATGCTATAGTCACCATTTAAATCTTTTCGGCTATGCAAAATGCAGATCAAACATGACTTTCTAGGAAATCTTATTTTCAATGTCATAAAATTGCTTTTGGATTATGTTTCATTTTGAGACTTGAAAAATATTGTTACTTTTGTACTCTGCATTGGGTATAGAAAGAGGCTTGTTTTTATATCCCATGTCCCTCGTTAACGAGTTCTAGAACCTGCCACATTATCTTTGAGAACTAAGTACAAGCCTGAGACTTGCTAATTGTGTGACTTTTTACTACACACAGCTTTTGGTCACTGGGCCTTGCTTCTGTCTATATATCCTTAGTGCAACTTGATGTTTCTCCTGATAGACCTCCAATTTAAAAACTGGTGAAGCATATTGTCTTTTAAAATTTAATGTCCCTTGGGGGTGCGGGAAAAACAATTCTGATGCCTGTTTTAACTATGATGATCTGATTTAACATTTCCTTTTAATACATGACACTATTTCACTCATCAACAGATTTTATTGCAATTTCTTTAGATGTTTTCCTCTCCTTACAAAGATAAAAGAAGTGGTAGGAAATGGGACAAGTCCCTTTTTGTGTAAATATGCAGCTTTTTCTGTTCAGCATAGCACAGCTAGCTCCCTCTTTGCTTTACATCCGATTTTGGAATGCACTATTGGACATATAGAGGGCGATCTTACAGAAAGAATTCTAAATGTTGTATGAAAATAGGAGAGAATTGCACTTATTTTCTGGGTGAACTCCCATACATTATCTGATGCCAGTTAGAGGCAAAATGTGATTCATACCAGTCGGGAGAGTGGAGGGAGTCTATTCTTACACTGGGAAACTGACTGCTGGAGGGCACTATTGTGCAAGCCCTGCCTCCTCTTTGGCTCTAGCCCCTGCCTGCCCCTGATCACCCAGGGGGCTTCTGGTTCCATTGGTGAGGTCATCACGCATGGTCCATGTTGGTGGAGGGCCATACGTGATCCTCACCAATGAGAACCTCCATCGAGTCTAAATCCATTTTGGGATACTCTCAGAACTAGTTTCTACTAATGTTGTTGTGACATGTTCCGCAAGGAATTCGTTGAAGCTATCCCTATCCTTGTAGGACTCTTTTTTTTTTTACTATGTATTCACATTGCAAGTCTCATATCCATCTCATTCTACTTTTGAATTTGTGCCTGATATTAGGTTGTCTGAAATCTATGTCCAGCCTGGTGTATATTTTTTATATAAAAGTTACTCGGCAAAATAGCTTTTTAGTTTTCTAAATTACCTTTAGGTTTGGCACTGATGCAGATACCAGTTGCTGGGGGGATTTGGCTAAATTGAACATGGATGTGCTGGAGTATGGAACCACACAGACCAGGAAAGTTTTTATGATCTGTGTGCAGCTGACTGAATTCTGTGTGAGGCAGTGAGGTACATATCAGCCTGATCCTATTTCTTGTTGCACTCCAGTATACAGTGCACTGTGTGTAGATATCAAGTCAGTCTCAAATTTGCTTGTGACAAAAGGATTCTTGGTTGCTGACGGGAGAGCTAGTAATACAAATGGAATCATATTCTCATGGAAGTTAGCTTCTTGAAGAGGAGAAG
Source organism: Carcharhinus amblyrhynchos (assembly GCF_965287045.1). Lineage (NCBI taxonomy): Eukaryota > Metazoa > Chordata > Chondrichthyes > Carcharhiniformes > Carcharhinidae > Carcharhinus > Carcharhinus amblyrhynchos. Next base: position 38,390,754 of record NC_137328.1, on the reverse strand, counting down.
TTAATATGTGGTGGTGGTTTAATTGGAAAAAGGTCTTAATTTTTTCAAAGAAATGGTTTAACCTGTGACCATCAATTAGATGAACATAGAATTCCATTTCACCTGTTTTGACAACTAAACAAATCTTTTCATTAGCAGATAGAAAAGGCTAGAAATGGACACAATAAGTCAGCCAGCATCTGAAGAGAGCAGATGGTCTAGTTTGATTTTCTTTTTCACCAAAACCACTTGGTTTGGCCTATCTTCAGCTACAATAGGACCAGGAGTGACTACTGCAATTAGGGCTTATTTTATAAGATAGCAGCATATAGCTGGACACATGGTGTAAGTGTCAATGATGTTGCATTTGTGAAAAAATGAGTTAACTTTAACTTGTATAACAAAAAGTAAAATAAAGCTTTGCATATGAAGTAAATTCTGAGCATAAATCATATTTTCTCCAGTGTTAATGGTGTATGGGAGTGGGATTTGATTTTAACTGATAGATGCAGTTACTGAAATCAAATTTGGTACTATGGTGGTCTTAAATTTTATCTTGATGCTCGTGTATCAACCAGATGTGTTTTTTTGCTTGTACACCCTGAATCAAATTTGGACTGCATCAGCATTCAAATCATTTATACTGTGTAACTTCATGTAAAATGCCTCACTTAAACCTTTCTAAAATAAAGATCATACACAGTGAAGACCGGGCATTTCCTGAAAACTTGCTGGATGTTAGTTCAGGTATTAAAGTGTGTTGCACAATTTTATTTCTCATTGTGCTTTTATTTGAACAACTCCTCACCTCAGCAACTCTTCCTCTTTCCCTTTGATTTTTATTTATCCTTTGAAAATACCCATGTAGTTTTAATGTTCCAGAACCTTTTTCCCTTGACCCTTCAACATGTATGAATTTGGACAGAATTTAAATTCAGTTTGAGGACATTGATCTGTTCTGACACCTCCACACTGTAAGTTCAAATTTTCCAACTGAAATCACTGGAGAAAGAAGCCTGACGGTTTTTTTAAAAAACTCACCTTTTTCTAAATGCCAGTTGTAGAAACGTCTATGCCATTTGCAGATTCTTAACGGTATCTCAGCGCATTATGCTGGTTGATCTATGACTATTTTGCCCTGTAAAATACATAACTCAAAGAGCTACTTGGACCTGCTTTTTTTCCTATTAGACTTTAAATTGAAACACTAACATTGATGCCTAAATGTGTAGTTATGGTGAAAAAGCTTAACAAGCTACATTTGTATAAAGTTTCTTCTGTTTTGCAATTGAGAACAATGTTGCACTGCAAGCAGCCAACAAATGTTCTGACTTGAATGCTTAATGAAACTGGAATATAGTTAACGTATCAAGAGTAATTTTCTGACTTTGTGCCAGAGAGAGAACATTGCCTGCTGGAAGTGGGTGCTGAAAAATTTGGGCACATACTTTGCATGATTTGCTAACCATTGTGGTCAGCAAGTCAAGCACACAAGTGGCTGCATTTCCGATTGTGTTCCTGGTGATCAAGGTTTCTCCATTGGGAAATGCAAAGTCAGAAACTAGCCTTTTTTTTAAAAAAACACAGGGGTTTGAATCGTTGGAGTTAACTGTAAGAAGTGGGATTAAATTACTGAAAAATGAACTTGGAGTTCCATTTGCTCATGAGCTCGAAATCTGACTACACTTGTAATTAATTATATGATCTGATACTCTTGCTAAGATGAAATAATGGCTTATTCTTTTCTTTTTTAAAAAAAAGACTGATAAGTGAACCTGATCATTTTTAAGCTTTTCTGTGTTTTTCAGTAAATGCTGCTTGCTTTTGTAACATAACTCAAATTGCAGAAAAGGAATTCGGACTCCGAACTGAGCTTGAGGAACCCCCTTGACATTTGGTGACTCAAGTTCAAAAACAATTGATTTAAGTGGACAAACTGGTTTAAAGTATAAATATTTCAAACACCCTTGATTCAGATACAGTGAGTCCATCTTAAGAATGCCCACATCCTGTAGACAGATTGAAACCATTTAAGCTTGGATTTAAATGTCAGCCCTAATCAAAACCAGTGCACTTCAACTTACTCTAGTTCCTGCTAGAATTAGAATGATATATATTTAGTGCTGATGTTTTATTATGAATGGCATCTTTCAAACCTGCTTCAGTTAATCGTATCCAGCTTTCATTTGAGAAATATTTTTCATTTTGTGCTAGAGGATTCGTGTAAACATTTAGTGCTGCTAAAGGCTTGCCCTTTACAGTTTTAATGCTCGCTTATAAATTTTTTTTTCCTGCAGCTTAGTTCTCTTTCTTGCCTCTTATTAAACAGTTTGCTGAAGAATTGAAACTGGTTAAAGATGCATGAAAAAGTTTTAAAGCCCTGAAATTTGGGGTTGACATCCATATTTACAATTCCAGATCACTGTTTCATTGAGTAGCACTGTTTGAAATACTCTCCCTTCCCTCCCACTGCAAGGCAGTAAGTGAACTTCAAGAGGAGAGCAAATGTTTCTCAATGATTCTTTATCCCGCAGTCGGCCAGATGATCCCAATTGAGCAAATGCACTACGACACAGACTAAACTGGTCTAAGTAAATGTTATTTTTATAAAGGCTTTTCTGGATATCAAATTGTGCACAGGTGCTGCGGGTAAAATAAATAAATAAAATAAGGTTTTGGAAAATTCCAAATCCCAGAAAAAGTTTTTTGCTCCTTTAAAAAGGAAAACTGTACAACTTCAAGCTCCATCCATTGCATGCAGCGTCAGGATTAGAAAAACAAACTTCTAACTGGTCAAAGAAACTTCCTTGAGCAAACTTAAATTATTTGTATTATAAATTAAATAATTTGAGGGATCATTATAATCCTGCTTTACTCTGTATACTTGTACTACATATTTTTGGAACTGGAATGGTTTGACTTTTGGACAAAAGCCAGTGGAAGTGTAATGCAGTCACAATTGTGAGCTGCTCAACTGCTGCAGAGACATGAACACTGGTTTTGTTCAAAGCATTTCTTTTTGGGCAGAAGAAAAATTCTTATTGCCGTGTCACTGCAGCTTGGATTAGGTTCTGGGTGGTGCCCTCCATTTTGTACCACCTGATGATAGAATGCACTGTGGAGTGCATCCATGTGGTAATTTATGTCTGCATAATATAACATGTCTTTGAAATTGAGGTTAGTCGATTTGCTCAGAAGAACATATCCTACTTCCTGAACATCAAAGCAAAGAAAAGCTAAGGCTAATTTTCCCTTTTGAGTATCACTTAACACCAAAGAGTTTTCACATAAATTTCACATCAATGAATACTTTACAGTATTCACTGCGCAGCTTCATGATGTCCCAGCTTGGGCTGCCTGACCTACTGCCTGCTTTCAGACAGTAATGAGGAAGACAGTAAATGGGTTGGAGAATTGTTCTGGTTCTAACATCAGGCATCATTTGAGATTTACCACCCTTATGGCTTTGCAGCTTTCTGCTCAGAGTGTGGAGAGATTATTTAAGTGTCAGTTTGGCCAGTGAAATTGATTTTGTCAAAACAATTTTTGGCCAGGTAAAGCATGTTTTGTTTTTTTTTAAATGGCTGTAACTGATTTTCCCAACTGAGGTGACATAAATATTGCTGGGAGCTTGTCACCTGATGGAAAATAAGCTTGACCTCAAGATCCATTAGGGCCTTCACTCTTGAAAAAGCTCATCCTGCTGCATATCCAGTGGGATTCCTCATCACCTGCCTTTGTAACTACCCACCTTCCACAAACCATATTTGTAAATAGTAGTTTGGTAGTACAGACCTTGAATGTTGCTGTAAAAAGGGGACATTTTTGTCTAAGCTTTTCATTTTGCACTGTTAGGGGAAACCGCAAATATTATGCAGTTGTGTTGACTGCAGTTGCCCCAGCTTTGGCCTTGGACAATTTAATATGCAGACACACTTTAGTGTGTGGACTGAAAACAAATGAAGATATGGTTGAGAACTCTATATCTTATGTAGTTGACAAGTGAACTTAATACATGGCTGACAACCTTGGGGGATGTTTTGACTTGCTGATGGTGTACATGACCAGCAGCTGTCATAGGAAAGTGAGTCGGAAGCCACGTAAGACATTTGGAAGGGTTCAAGTTTAAATAATGGTACCGCAATTTGGGTGTTGTTATGAAAGCAGCCCAAATGCCTTGTATTTCAATCTGTAACTTTTGAGGCAAATACTGTTCTCAACAATTTAAGAAAATGTCACTTTTGAATGTCAAAGTTCCATTTTTTTGAGTTTTGAAGATTCCAATGGAGCAAGGACCATGTTGGTGCTATAGCCATGCCACTAATTCTGAAATGGTCACAGCTCCTGTTTTGCAGGTTGACAGTCTAACTGTGCTGATTTATAAGTAAATTATACAGGCCACAATTATTTTTGGGGATACCTTTACACTCTGGATTGAACTTTTGCTTTTATTGTTTGAAAATTTTCTAAACTAGTAAGTATATCATATCACATGTGGGTCTTGCACTTTTTTTTGGAGGGAGGGGCTGTTACCTAAGTAAATCTAGTGAGTGTATGGGGCACAGCACATAACCAGTGCTTGGTGATGAGGAGCAATTTCAATTCTGTGTTGGGAGCACAAGCCAACCAGAATTGCCATTTGAGTAAACTCCCATCCTGTCACAGTGATTTGCTTGGGGAATTCTGTTGAGAAATGGGAAGAAATATAAACGGTTGGGAAGAAGATGAGAATTGCTAATGCCTTCAAAATCAACATTTTTATCCTTCAACTTTCAATCCATGTTACGAGGGCGTAATTTAGCTTTAAAAGTTGTGGAGAAACTGTGCATTTAACAATACATATACAGATAATTCTAGCTATATTTTGATCAGAACATCTGTGAGAACATCTGTCACAACACTCTGGAACCTGTGGTTCCTGTGGAATCTGGAACTTACTAGCTTTTCTCTTGTGCCTGACTGTGTAAAAATTGCCAGTCTTTTTAGATTGGGCTAAACAGATAAAAGTGTCAAATATTGTGTTGCTAAACCCTTTTCAGTCCAAGCTCTAGTGCTTCTTTCAGGTTTCTTGGGAAACTGATACTATTGCAGTTGCTATTTCTCTAGGAATTCAAATGCTGTCCTATTCTGGAAAAGCATACAGAAATGTTTTTTTTTGTGGGGTGGGTCATATTGTGACCCACCCCACAAGCGACTAATCCCTGTGCTCCAAAATGATGTAGAGAGAAAATGAAGCAGGCAGAAACAAATGAGCAGTTGAATGCAAAGCACCAAGCTGAATTTCCAGATTTTGTCCCAGTAGGCATGTGCTTTACTGTCTGGCACTGACCCATGTAATACATCCATAAAGTAAGTGCCAATCCCAACATCTGCCAACCGCATTAAATATGATAGAAATGTAATAATCCGTTCACAATTGCTACAGCTTCCGAGTGAATAAAATGTTTCTTTTTGGACATGGTGTGGTAACTTGCCAATTTTGCCTAGGATTTGCAAAGTATATCCACAATGAATGCCTAAACTATTTTTTTTCAACAATATTTGAACAAATTAAATCCACTGTTGTCCAGTCAGTATCATGGAATGCTAATCAGACAGTTTCACCCCAAGTGAAAGATGAGACGTTTTTCATGAGTCGGTGCTTCTGCAGAGATGAGTGGTTTCAGAGTTAAATAGAGGATGTTGGTAGGGTCAAATTTGACCCTAGATTTGAAGACATCTTGATTATCTGGTTATTGAAGGGCACTACTCTGGTTATTGAAAGATACCTTTGGACACTTTTTTAAAAAAGAGAGGCTATCAGTCCATCCAAGTGTTTACATGAAAAATGTGCAGTCATGTTTTTAAAACATCTCAAAGGACTTGTAAAAGCAAAATCTAACAATTTTAGAAGATACAAGTTTTATTTGAGTTTCTGTTGCAGCTATTCCAAGTTTTCATGACCATTAGACAAATAATCATTGACCAATTTCTTACAAGCCAGAACTTTTAACATTACTGTAACACCCCTACCTTGTCGCTGTGGGTTTCCTCCAGGTGCTCTGGTTTTCCCCAAAATCTGAAGATGTGCACGTTCAGTTGATTTAGCTATGCTAAATTGTCCCTCAGTGTCAGGTGGACTAAGGTAAATATGTGGGGCTATGGGGATACAGCCTAGATGGGATTGTTGTCAGTGCAGGCTTGATGGGCTGAAAAGCATTATTCGGCACTATACGGATTCTATGAATACTGCCGTACAATATTTTATATTCATGTTTGTTGTTTGAGATAATGGACCCTATTTTACCATTTTGATTCGAAGTGATGGGCGGACTTGAAACTGGGAGTGTTTCAGATTGGACTTCGAGAGCTGTTCTGAGGTGTCCCCACAAGCACTCTTGCCTGAAAAAATATCAGTGATTCTGAATCACAGTGCAGAAGCATGTGGGCGGGGCTTAACACACTCAAAACCCTGCAGTTCTGATTGACACCGCATGCACAGAAGAAAAGAATGCGGCCACCCTGCCACATCGCTCCCAGACCAGATGATAATGCCAGTCCCTGGTCCCCACAGATATTACCCCATCCCCACTATTACTGACCCCTGCATCCCTGCCACCCAGACTGAGTGCCCCCCCCCCCCCCACCCCCCCAATCTCAGGCAGAGTGGCAATGGGGATTCCCCCCACCCCCCAAAACACCAGTCTAGAGCAGAGAGCCTCCGGAAGCTCTGCACTTAGTTGGGAGAGGGGGAAGTGCCAGTAAGGTTGGGCATGCAGCCCATTAAATCAATCTAAATGCATGCAAAGGCATTTAAATGGCCTTCACACCCATTTTGAGTGTGGTCCTGATCATGGCCATTTTCAGGCCTTGGTAAAGGGGGAACCCCTTGCCTCACACTCAACTTTGCTAAGCTTTCACACCCGAAAACAGGTGCAATTTTGTAAAATCTGGCCCAATGGTTCTAATATTCTAATTTTGTAAAGCTGAGTATGTTTGTTGCTTACTGATCTGTGGAATGTTTTTTAAAAATTGAGAAATGATCGTATAGTTGAAAAGCCAAAGCTGAACCCTTTCTCCTATGTAGGTGCTCCTGCAAAAAAGGTTCTAATTGATCTCTGTTTGACAGCAACTGAAGTATTCATTGTCAACTGGATAATGTGCATTCTACACTTTCTTCTTGCAGGAAGAAGTGGGCTGTCAATGCTGCCATTTAATGACTTTTTTCCTTCAGAATCACTCAATTGATTTCCAGATGATAAAATACATAATTTTCAGTCATTCAGCGAACGTTACTGTCTCAATGTGAGTGCACTCTATCACCTACCTTTACAACATTGGTCTCAATGGCTGGTGTTTTCTCTCTCCCCTGTACCTACCATTGGAGGCTAAAGTGCAGGGTGTGAAGGATGCAAAGTCATAAACAAATTATGTTTTACTTCCCAGGTAAACTTGTTTAAATTCATTCTTTAAATAGTCTGAATTCTTCAGACATCAGCTCGACCTAATTATTTGGAGACTTAACAGAGGCATAGTTCAGTGATGCAATTTGTGTTGGTTTTGGTTTTTGTTTTCATACAGCTTCAGGCAAAAAACCCAGGAGTACATGCCCTAAATAGCATCAGTATGGCATCCTTAAGTGTTGAAATTGAAGTACATATTTGTATTTTTATGATGCAGGAGACCATGTATGACACTACTTGTATGCAATATCACGGCATTTAGAAACATGTTCAGTGGATGGTTGGCCAGAAACGGCCAACAGGTGCACTGAGTTAGCCACTAATTTATTTGGAGGGTGAGCTGACTTGATTGGTGGAACACTGGTCAATAGCTGGTCACAGCACTTTTATAGAGCCAGCAATATTTGTTCTACAACACCACTAAAACAGCTTTAACTAAGTCATCTTTAAAAATTCATTAATGAGATAAAGGCATTGCTGGTTAGGCCAGCATATTGCTAGTTGCCCTTGAAGATGGCAGTGATCAGCTGCCTTGAACCACTGTAGTCCATGTGGTGTTAGGGAGGGAGTTCCAGGATTTTGACCCAGTGACAGTGAAGGAGTGGCAATATTGTCTCAAGTGAGGATGGTGTGTGGCTTGGCGGAGAGTTTCAAGGTGGTGGTGTTCCCTGTGTCTATTACCCAGCTTGTACTTCTAGATGATAGCAGTTATGGGTTTAAAATGTACTGTCAAATGAACCTTTGAGTTCTTGCAGTGCATCCTGTGGATTGCTACCACTGTGTGTCAGTGATTTAGTGGATGGGGTTTCCATCAAGTGGGCTGCTTTGTCCTGGATGGTGTGGAGCTTCTTGAATGTTGTTGGAACTATATTCATACGGACAAGTGGAGAGTATTCCATCACACTCCTGACTTGTTCCTTGTAGATGGTGGATGGGCTTTGGGGATTTAGGAGGTGGGTTACTTACCATGGGGTTCCTAGCTTCTGACCTGCTCTTGTTGCTAGTTTTTATATAACTGGTCAAGTTCAGTTTCTAGTCAATGATAGTCCCCAGGTTGTGGATAGTAGGGAATTCAACAGTGCTAATGCCATTGAGTATCATAGGATGATGGTTAGGTTCTCTTGTGGGAGATGGTCATTGCCTGGCACGTGTATGGTGTGAATGTTACTTGCCAGTCCAAGCCTGAACATTTGTATTGCTGCATTTGGATATGGACTACAGTATCTGAGGAGTCACAAACGGTGCTGAACATCACATCACTGCTTTTGACTCTCTGATGGAAGAAAGGTCATTGATGAAGCAGTTGAAGATGGTTAAGATGGTCTAGAATATATCCCTGAAGAACTCTGCATTGATGTCCTGGAACTGAGGTACTTGATCTCCAACGATCACGATCGTTTCCTTTTGTGCTAGGTATGACTGCAACCAATGGAGAGCTTCCCCTCAATTCCCATTGACTCCAGTTTTTACTAGGGCTCCTTGATGTCACACTGTCAAATACTGCATTGATATCCAGGACAATCAGTCACTGTCACCTCGCCTCTGAAGTTTAGCTCTTTTGTCCATGTTTGAACAAAGCCTGTTGTTCATCCATCGTCATCGATGAGGACCTCAGCCATTAGTCACTTTGAAGCTGGTTGCAGTTGTCCGAAGATGACTGATCAGGCCGATTCGGGCACAATGTCTTGGCACACATTGGACAGACTTGTGTAGGCACTGTAGCTGTTGCGCTGGTGGCTCTGGACTTGCGCAGCTCGCACTTAAGTTGTGCTTCAGCAATGCACCTTGCTTTGTGAGCTTGACAGCCTTTGTGAATGAGGCAACACCATGTAGGGTGGTTTTGTGCCAGCGTTTCCCAGGTAGTTGTGTCAATGTCAAACGTCTTCAGGGAGGCCTTGAGTGTGTCTTTGAAACATTTCTTCTGCCCTCCGTGCGAGCGTCTTCCAGTAGAGAGTTCCCCAAAAAGGAGCTGCTTGAGTATGTGCTCGTCTGACATACGGATGACATGACCTGCCCACCAGGTCTGCGCTCTCATCAGCAGTGTGTGGACTGATGGTGGACATGCTATAGAGAGAACTTTAGTGTCTGGCACTTTGTCTTGCCATCTGATGTGTAATATTCTGCGAAGACAAGTCGTATGGAAATGATTGAGCTGTCTTGCATGCCTTTGATACATAGTCCACATTTCACAGGCGTATAGGAGGGTACTGAGTACTGCAGCGCTGTAGACCTTCAGTTTTGTGGCTGGGCTGATTCCTCAACATTCCCATACAGTGGAGCGCAGTCTACCAAAAACAGAACTTGCTTTTCCTATTCTGCAGTTAACTTCTATCAATAGTCACTGCTTGGGAGAGGGTGCTGCCAAGATAAGTGAACTGGTCCACTGCCTGTAATTTCTATCCTTTTGATTGTGATTATGGATTCTGTGTACGGTGCATGAGGAGCAGGCTGGTGCATGACTTCAGTCTTTCTAATGTTGATGGTGAGTCCAAAGTTGTCATAAGCAGTGGAAAATTTGTCCATACTGATTGCATCTCTGGCTCTGAGCCAGCACACAGGGTGCAGTCATTGGCAAAGAGGAAATCTCTCAGAACAGTCTCTATTGCTTTGGTAATAGCTTGAAGTCTCCTCAGGTTGAAGAGCTTCCCATCCACTCTGTACTTCAGGCTGATTCCAGCAACTCTGTCCTGGAAGGCATCATTCAGCATGGCAGTAAACAACATGCTGAACAGTGTGGGTGCGAGCACACAGCCCCGTTTTGACGCCATTGGTGACTGGGAATGCCTCAGAGGATTCTCCGCCATCTAGTACTCCGGCCATCATGGAACTGGCATACCATCTGAATGGGTTTGGGGGGGGCAGCCAAACTTTGACATGATCCTCCACAGGCCTTGTCAGCTTACAGTGTCAAAGGCTTTCGTGAGGTCAACAAAAGTTGTGTAGAGCTCGCGATTCTGCTCCTGACACTTCTGAAATTGGCACGGAGCAAAAATCATGTCAGTAGTCCCACAACTTTTGCGGAAGGCAGACTGACTCTGGAAGCAGGCCCAGCTCCAGGTGAGTGACCAGATGATTTAGCAGGACTCTTGTGAGGGTTTCTCCTGTGATGGAGAGCAGCAAGATTCCTCGGTGGTTGTCGCATAGTTGCCGATTGCCCTTCCTCTTGTAGAGGTGTACGATGGAAGCATCTTTAAGTTTCTCAGGAATGGATCCTTACTTCCAAAAGGACTGGAACAACTCAGTGAGCTTCTTGATAAGTGCAGGACCAGCAGCTTTATAGAGCTCTGCCCCTGGGGCTTTGCCACTGGATAGCTGGCTGACAGCTTTCGTGACTTCGGCTACTACCAGTGGGTCATCCATGGCGCTGTTGACATCAACCTCGGGAATCCTGTCTATTGCCTCATCATTGATACATGATGGTCGGTTGAGGATGGCTTCAAAGTGTTCAGCCCATCTCTGCAGGATGTGAGCCTTCTCTGTAATGAGTTATACCCCCTGTACTGAGAAGGGGGGAACTCCTGAGAGATTGAGGTCCGTAGAGAGCTTCATAGAACAGTTTCAAGTCATTTCTGTCAGTGTATCCCTGTCTTTCATCTGCCTTGGCGCTCAGCCAGGCATCCTGCATTTTACGCAGTTTATTCTGGGCTGTCCTGTGAGCACTGGTTAAAAGCATTTCTCTTGGCAGCTAAAGATGGGTTGTTCTGACAGGCCCGATCGAAGACGGTGCTTTTCAACAAGTAGAGCCTGTATCTTCTCATCATTCTCATCAAACCAATCATGCTGCTTGCGGGTGGAGGGCCCGATCGTCTTCAGCACAGATGTATGGGTAGCAGCCTTGAAACGTTCCCAGTTGTCCTCCATGCTGCCTGCGAGGTGAAGGTCAGCAAGCTTGATTTCTAAGTCTTTAGCCAATGCTGAAGCTATGCTGGTATTCTTTTAGCTTGGCCGCATTAATTCTTTTCACAATCTTGCTTCCTTGTGGTCACCTCCTTGGGTCTAATGTGGAGCCTCATTGTCTCCAAAATGAGTCTGTGATCTGTCCAGCAGTCAGCACCACACATGCCCTTGGTTGCTCTGACATCTTGTCTGTCTTTTCTCCTGACAATGACATAGGCAATGCTTAGAGCAGGGGTGCATCCAAGAGGTCTTGTTATGGGTAGGCTGACGGAAGGTTGTGTTGGTGATGAGGCCGTGTGCTGCACAGGTCTTCAGTAAGAGTAGGCCATTACTGTTACACTTGCCCACTCCCTGCCAGATTGCAGAGTCACACCCTACTCTTGCTTTGAAATTGCTAAGCAAGATCAGCTTGTCGGTATTGCTCGCTGCTGGTAGTAGGGTGTCTAGTTCTTCATAGAACTTGCCTTTCATCTCATCTGGGTTGTTCATTGTGGGGGCATAGGCGCTGATCAGGGTGGCTTGACTTCTGTAGTGGAAGCAGTAATGTCATAAGCCAGTTGTTCACCCCCTTGGGTAGACTATCAAGTTTCCAAACAAGGTGACTCCTGACTGCGAATCCAACTCCAGCATCACGACGCTCGTCGCTGCCACGACTGCTCCAGAAAAAAGTGTATCCACCGCCAGTTTCAGTCAACTGATCTACATTGGCAAGTTGAGTTTTTTGCTCAGGGCTGCAATGTCAGTGCTGTATCGTGCAAGCTGTCTGGCAACTGAGGCTGTTCTTTCTGGTCTGTCTGATGTAGGGATGTCCAAAAGCGTGCACGTGTTCCAGGTGCCAATGGTGAGCAGTGTCACCTTGTGTTTTATTTTGTTTGTTCAACCGCAAGATGGGATCCCTGCCAGCCGTGGTAAACTGGCCAGGGTGTAGTGAAGCAGGCAATGTTCAGGGCACCTTTTCTAGCCCCTTCCTCATTCTACGGAGGTGAGCAGTGCAATGCCGGAAGAGGACTGTTCAGTCAGCCAGGTAGACACAGTTCCACTGCTGCTTTGGTCAGCGGAAAATGACCATTAGACCTGAGCTGCCTGCATGCAGGTTTGTGACTACAGCTCCCAGTGTAGCCACACCTGCTTCGTCACTCGCCCATCGCCACAGGACGTCAAGAGTTGAACAGGACACTGGTGTCGAAACTAGCGCTTGATTTGGATTAAAATGAGGGAGAGTTGCGCAGCGCCAGCCTCATTCTCTCTCCCCAATTCCCATCTAGATCCAATGGCAAGACAAGAGTCAAGACAGCTGGAGGTGGGACTAGGTGCAGTGGATGACTTCTGTCTTGTCCTGCTCTTCGCGTTCCATGACACTTGCAGTGACCGCCGCCTTGACCACTGGACCTTTTTTGGTCTTGTCCGCTCAATCCGCCGGACTCTGTCTTCACATGCTGGGAAGACATCTCCCTGTCTCTCAGGGTTGAGACCCGTCGGCTACCCTCACCTGGTTTAGCCAGCTTGTCGAGGCCATTTCCCGGGGTATGGCTGCTGTCGCATGCAAACAGCTGAGTGCCAGGTGGGGACAAAAGATTGACAAACTGCCCTGAAAGGATGTGACATGTTCCCCCACCAAAGGTAATACCCCTCCCTGACACCCCATGCACGCCCGAACAAAGCCTGTAAAGAGGTCAGAAGCTGCATAACCCTGGGGTAACCCAGTCTGGACATTAGTGAGCAAGGCATTGTTCAACAAAGTCATTGTTAAGCAAGTGCAACTTGTTGATGGCCCTTTCTATCACTTTTTTTAATTGAAAGTAGACTGATGGGCAGTAATTGGCCAGGTTGAATTTGTTCTACTTTTTGTGAGCAGGACAATTTTCCATGTTGGGTAGATGCCAGTGTTTTGTAGCTGCACTGGAACAGTTTGGCTAGGATCACAGTAAGTTCTAGAGCACGTCTTCAGAAACATTACTGTAATATTGTCAGGGCCCTTAGCCTTTGCAGCATCCAGTGCCTTCAGCTGTTTCTAGCTATCATATGGAGTGAATTAAATCGGCTGAAGACTAGCATCCACAGAGGCCGAGACAGATCAGGTTGACACCTCATCTTTAGGTCTGCCTGGTGTTGATCCTGACATGCCCTCCTGCACTCTTCAGACTTTGTTACACTTTTTTTGTCTGTTTTTTGCCGAAACATTTTCTGTCCAACTCTTGCAATGCAATTTCCATGCTACTTAGTCTCAAATGAGGTCTTAATAACTAAATATCTAGATTAAAGGGCCCAATAACTTAGCCCCACGCATGAGAGGAAGGGGAAGTAATTTTTTTTTTGTTCCTCATTATGAAATGATATTCAGTATATTAAGCATCTAATCATCTTAACATATATTTGGTGAATCAGGATATGTGATTATGTCAGTCTTGAGTTTTAGTGTCACAAGTAGGCTTGCATTAACAGTGCAATGATTTTGCTGTGAAAATCCCCCAGTCACCACACTCTGGCATCTGTTCAGGTACACTGAGGGAGAATTTAACATGGCCAATGCACCTAACTAGCAAGTCTTTCAGGCATGATGTTGCTGTGATTTTTTTTTTAGAAAGGTCAAGTTCCAAAGTCAGATATTTAAATACCCCAGTCATGGTTCCAGGAGGCCCACATGTTTACATCAAACACTGAATAACAGTATTAATGTATTCCTGTCTGTGGAAGTTGTATCAAATGTAATGTTTTAGTGAAAGCAATGATGGCTGGTGTTCTGTAGCCTTGACTGTGGCTATGATTCTCCAGTCCTGCTGCTGTGAGCAGAGATTTAGTTGAGCGCCAAAATCTCTGATCTTGTTAGACGCGACCCGAGAATTCTGGCCGATGACTGCTTTAAAATGGCCACACACTCAGCTTTAAGGAGAGTCTAATAGGAGGCAGAGAGTTGGTATCAATGGGTGCTATTCTGATTGGCGGTTGGTGACTAGTGGAGTGCTGCAGGTATCGGTGCTCGGGCCTCAACTATTTACCATTTATATAGATGATCTGGAGGAGGGGGCTGAGTGTAGGGTGTTGAAATTTGCTGATGACACGAAGATAAGTGGAAAAGCAAATTGTGCGGAGGGTGTGGAAAGTCTGCAGAGGGATCTAGATAGGCTGAGCGAGTGGGCGAGGACCTGGCAGATGGAGTACAATGTTAGCAAGTGTGAGGTTATTCACTTTGGCAGGAATAATAGTAGGAGGGATTACTATTTAAAGGGCGAAAAGCTGCAGCATGCTACGATGCAGAGGGACCTGGGGGTCCTTGTGCATGAGTCGCAAAAACCCAGTCTGCAGGTGCAACAGGTGATCAAGAAGGCGAATGGGATGCTGGCCTTTACAGCGAGGGGGATAGAATATAAAAGCAGGGAGGTCTTGCTGCGACTGTACAGGGCACTGGTGAGGCCGCAGCTGGAGTACTGTGTGCAGTTTTGGTCGCCGCACTTGTGGAAGGATATTTTGGCCTTGGAGGGAGTGCAGAGGAGGTTCACTCGGCTGATACCGGAGATGAGGGGGTTGGACTATGAAGAGAGGCTGAATAGACTGGGTCTGTACTCGGAGTTTAGAAGGATGAGGGAAAGGACAGCAGGACTAGAGGGCACAGCCTCAAGATAAGGCGGGGGGGTTGCAGTTTAGAACGGAGTTGAGGAGGAACTTCTTCACTCAAAGGGTGGTGAATCTCTGGAATTCTCTGCCTGTTGATGTGGTGGAGGCTACCTCGCTAAATACGTTTAAGACACGGGTAGATAGGTTTTTGGTAGGCAAGGGAATTAAGGGTTATGGGGAGAAAGTGGGAAAGTGGAACTGAGCCACTTCAGATCAGCCATGATCTTATTGAATGGCGGGGCAGGCTCAAGGGGCTAGATGGCCTACTCCTGCTCCTATTTCTTATGTTCTCAGTCAAAGCTTTTTTCTTTGAAAAAGAGATTTCCATGTGGTATGATTTTGAAAGACCTCCAGTACTTTTCAAAAAGCTAAATCTTTGGTATATTTCAAACCTGCAGTTCATCGCTGTTTTAATTGCATTCAGGCTTAAACCAAATCAAGTGCCTGAGACACAGGAGTGTTGCATGAAACTGGTGACAGGTTTACATGGACCCCTTGGGTCATGAGCCAGTTTCATGATCGGTGAAGTTGTCTGCAAGGTTGTGCAAATGTTAGCTATCTGGGCTATGACCCAAAGGGTGTATTGATTTGTTGATGAGATGTATTCATGGGCCCATTTCTGAAGATAAGGATTTTAGCATAATTATTGTCTAATGATGTACTGGAACATCAGTTGTATTTTAAAAATTGAATCCATTGTTTCAGTTGTGCACCATTGAGTTATAATGCTTCTGATATATCATTTGGGAAGTTCTGGTCCATTCAAGTGTGTTTGGGTTTAATCTATTTTGAGCTGAATATTAAACTACTTTTTATATTTTGAAAAGTAGCCAAATCGATGAATTATTTTTCTTGGTAGTGTTCATCATAAAGTGAAAAAATAACTTTTGGGTTTTCAAGTGCAGCAAATTTTGGAACTGACTTTTCAAAGAATTAACAGTACTATACAGGATATTGAATCACTCAGTAGGAAGTAGAATTGATTTGATTGCAGTCATTAATGTTGTTTTAATGAGGACTGTATAATGCAATGTTACCAGGCAACAGAGATTTCCCTAGTGTGGTGTCAATTATGAATTGAGTGTCTTGGATTCTAAACAACTAAACATTGCAGTTGATGATTCAAGAGCTTGAATGTCACAGAATTAAGTAGCATTTTATTTTTACCCTTTTCTATTGATGGTGATATGGTCATTATGGAATATTGTAAACGATATTTTCTTTTGTTGGATTGTCAAGGTCTGGCAGAGTGGGAGGTATTGTGGAATCTGATCAGTCTGCCTTTGGAAGTTGATGCCACCTGTATTTATTGGGCAGCCAGCTTAACATTTATAATGCATTAAATTGCTAGCCAGCTGCAATCTACTAGTGAAAGTTTTTCAGGAATTAATAAATTGGGTATACTGATTTCTGTACCTTTTTTTGGTGTCAAAGACAATACATAATCTGTTTTTGTACTGCTAGCGATCATTAAATATTTTGCATGGAAAGAAATGAGTCTATTCCTCCCCTTGAGTGTGGGTCCCAATTTTCAAAAGAATAAGCTGCAAGCTTTTAAAAGGTTGAAGCAAAGATTATTTATTCTCATACACTTTGTCCAAATTAAACACAGCATTTTGCACACTTTTTTTCTCACACCCACAGTCATTGGACACAGATAAGGAAATGCACTTTTTCCGATTCTAGTTATGTTTATGAACTCTGGTCTCCCATTTGGAGGGCTTGCAGTCTTTTGAATGGTGTTGAGTTGAAGGATTTTATACAGGGGAGGTTTTGGGAGAGTCCTCTCTTGGGTGTCCTGTTTTCTGGAGTATTAGCCCAATGACTTTGGAACTGCTGCGAGCAGCTTTCAGCCGGTTTTTTTTTTGAAACCAAGCAAAAATATGGCTGTCTCATCATCAGTTCAAGTCCTTCCCCAAACAAGGGATGGTGATTGTTGTTTTCACAACCTGTGCAATGGGTGAACACTTAAGGGTTTGAGACAGTCAATCTTTGTCTCATTCAATCTGCAAATGCGTTTTTCTGATTTTTGATTCAGTGCCCGTCCCTGAAACCAGTTCGGAAGGTTTTTATGTGCAGGTCTTTCCTGAGAGAAATGTGCACATTCCCTAGATGGCTGTGAATGTCCATATTAAGGTGGGTAGTTGCTTGAGATGTGGATTCTGTTGTTCAAAAACCATGGGTCATTTGGTCTGTTTCTTTAATAGCCTGTCTGTGTCCAATTTGTAAAATGAAATGGTCTGTAATAAACTGGGCCATGATAAAGGTAATAATTCCAGACCTGTTCTCGTGGCAATGAGAGTAAACTTTGTTAAAATACAAACTCTTGTATTTAATGCTTACCCTTTTGTGTAATTAAATGATCTAGTTGCATTGTAGCTGGATGCCCAGTTTTGAACTGAGGAGCAGATCACCACCAACAGTGGTGTGGAGTTTGCACGTTCTCCGCATGCCTGTGTGGGTTTCCTCTGGATGCACCAGTTTCCTCCCACAGTCCAAAGGTGTGCGGGTTGTGGCCATGCTAAACTGCCCCTCAGTGTTGGGAGATTAGCAAAGTAAATGTGTAGGGTTACGGGAGTAGGGCCTGGGTGAGATTGAGGTTGGTGCAGACTCGATGGGTCAAATGGCCTCTTTCTGCACTGTATGGATTCTAATGAGCATTCTATTAACAGTTCCACATTCTGCCACACCCCTCCCCCCCACTCCCCATATCTTCATTTGAAATTTTTTGGTGTTAATATTGGTGACTTTATGGTTTAAAAAGCACTCTGGGCTTCTCCCACAGTCTCGGGGATTTTATCTGGTAGAAGTCAAATTTGGATAGCTGATCTCTGCCCCGTTAGTTGTTCTCAACCAGTTGATGGTAGAAGTTGGTCTTTGCAGTTTTTAGGAGGAATTTTACCATGGATTTTATATAGAAATAGAATGGTACAGCACAGTACAGGCCCTTCAGCCCTCAATGTTGTGCCTAACCTAAGATCATGCTATCCCATTCCCTATTATTCTGGTGTGCTCCGTGTGCCTATCCAATAACCGCTTGAAAGTTCCTAAAGTGTCCAACTCCACTATCACAGCAGGCAGTGCATTCCACACCCCAACCACTCCGAGTAAAGAATCTACCTCGGACATCCCTCCTATATCTCCCACCA
The DNA here is from genome assembly GCF_965287045.1 of Carcharhinus amblyrhynchos. Classification (NCBI taxonomy): domain Eukaryota; kingdom Metazoa; phylum Chordata; class Chondrichthyes; order Carcharhiniformes; family Carcharhinidae; genus Carcharhinus; species Carcharhinus amblyrhynchos. The sequence continues at coordinate 38,372,675 of NC_137328.1, read as the reverse complement.
TGAGCCTTATAGTTATGCCCCCTAGTAACAGCTACGTCCACCCAAGGAAATAGTCTCTGCATGTACACTCTATCTATCCCCCTCATCATCTTATAAACCTCGAAGTCACCTCTCATCCTCCTCCGCTCTAAAGAGAAAAGCTCCCTCAACCTTTCCTCATAAGACCTACCCTCCAAACCAGGCAGCATCCTGGTAAATCTCCTCTGTGCTCTTTCCAAGGCTTCCAGAATCATAGAATTCCTACATGCAGGAGGCCATTCAGCTTACCAATCCTGCACCACCCTGGTTCTCCTCCTGTAACAGCAAGTATTTACCCTGTTGGTCCCCTTGACACTAAGGGTCAATTTAGCATGGCTAAATCACCTTTGTCTTGCTGTCATTCTTGCAGGGTTTGAAACAGATTGCATTTCAGACCTTTATCACCTTGCTGTTCTACTGTTTTTAACTATATGGGAGGAAACCGGAACACCCGGAGGAAACGCAGAATGGGGAAAATTTGCAAATTCCACTTAGGCTGTGATCCGAGGCTGATATTGAACTCGGGTCCCTGGTGCTGTAAGACAGTGGTGCTAACCACTGTGCCACCATGCCATCCATTGTTTTCTGTAGCGGCGAGGATATCTGAATATTTGAGGGATATTTAATATTGTGAGGGGGTATCTGATGGGGTGAGGTGTTTGATGTGATGGGGGCATGTGACACTTCAGATCAACTGGAGAACAATGCTGCTGTGGTTTAATAGTTTGAATACACAGACTAAAAATCCTTGTGTTTAGAAGTACATTAGATTCCAATCGGTGCTTGACTTTTTTCGTATATAAAACTTGGTAAGAAAATTGGTGTGAACCAATGGAAAAATTGACCCACTGATATCAAACTTGCACTGTGTGGTTAATATCTGGCACCGATTATTGTATTCTGCAAACTAAATTCACTTTCCTGCATTTTAGAAAAGTAATTGAGCCAGTTAATATGTCAGTAGTGTTAGTCTTGTACCAGGTTGGGTGTAGGCACACATCAAGTGTTGACCATAAATATTGAAATCAGCCAAGGCATTTCAACTTGCCAGGGCAGTGGTCTATGTCTGTGTTCTTGTTTCTTCATGTCAGTGCAATGGTTTAAAGCCCCTGCTGCGGAGGCTTTAACCATTACAGATATAATACCTTATGCAGCATTAAATTTTAAGTTAAATACAATCATTTAATGTTTTGCATGAAATATTCTGTAAAAATATCTGTGGATATTTATATCAATATCTATAAAAATATCAGCCACAGCTTGAGGCGTGAGCGAATTCATAAACTAGTGCTACTGCTGTAGAATTTCATATACCAAGGATGCATTAATTCAGAGATTCAGTTCAGCCTTTCCCAATGTGATTGCGCTATAAAACTAGAATCGATGAATACAATTCTGTGGCCCATTGACTTCCGTAGCTGAGTTCCTGATGTATCCTTAGTGACAGCTAATTAATAACTGCTCTCGGAATACTGCATATGGGAATTAAAATAATGGCCTTCAGTTTCCCTGTAATAGTTTTGAAAGTGCTACGGAATGTGACAATTGTTTAAAAGCATGGTGTGAATTAATTTTTTAAATATGTAAGTGCAAATTTTTCACTTATCCAATTTATTGTAACCATTAACATTAGTGCATCTGGATTCCCGCTCCTACTAGCGCATATATTGACACTTGATTATATCAACTTGCCTCAACTTTCCAATTCTGCTTTTGAAAGTGATCTGTTGATGACAGCAATGTGAAGGAGAGGATCTTTGCAGCTTGCTTTCTTTTCTGCAGTTCGTTTCTTTTTGAGAAAGTAAAAATCCAAATATGGAAGGTAATTCCTGTCTGTGTTGTTACGTTCCCAGATTTTACTGTAGAATTGACTCCCCTACTTTGTGCAGGGTAGGGGAGTATCATAATCTGTTCAAGCCACATCTCCTATCTTGCAGATCACAGAAGTCTGAAAGAGTGACTGGTGAGGGTGAGAGGGAGCCATGTGTGTTCAGCTCAGTAGAGCATGAAGCTCGGTCTTCCTGTCACAGGAAGTACGTGATCTCCCTCAGCTGGATGGGTTCACAAACCTCCACCTCACCTTCCCAACGAAGTCCACTCAAACATCAACTCTGATCAGTTTTGTTACTGTGTCTTATGTTTGACATGAAGAAACAGTCTCACCTGAGTTCCTCTTCGGCTGTTTTAGGGTATCCAATCTGGATTAAAGTGCTGTAGGTCTACATTGACAACGCAGTAAATTCTGTCTGGAAGCGATTTATGTTTTACCAGCAGCTGTTTTAATACAGGCATCAATCTTGGTTCAGTGGCTGAATCTTTGAGTTTGTCTTTGAGTCACAAGATTATGGGTTCAAGTCCCATTCCAGAGTCTTAAACATCAAGTCTACGTTGATGCCATAATGCAGTACAAGAGAATTCTCTATGGCTAATAATGCCAGCTTTCATTGAGACCTTTTAAATTTCTTGTTAACCTCTTGGGTAGATGTGAAATCAGATGACTGGATCAATTCTAATGAGTATTAGGGGTGGCACATTGGTTAGCATTGCTGTCTCAGTGCCAGGAACCGTGGTTCAATTCTGGTCTTTGTCATTGTCTGTGCAGAGTCTGCATGTTTTCCATGTGTCTGTGGGTTTCCTCAAATATTCCATAGATGTGCAAATTAAGTTGATTGGCTATGGTAAATTGAGCCTCGTGTCAGGGGGATTAGCAGGGTAAATATGTGTGGTAATGGGAATAGGACCTGGGTGTGATTGGTGCAGGCTTGATGGGCTAAGTGGCCTACTCCTGCATTGTAGGGATTCTATTATTCTGAGTGTACATGTGCACAGGTGGAAAAACAGGTACAGCAAATATAGATTTGCATTCACATAATGCATGTGGAGACCTCCGGGCATCCCAAATGCTTCACTGCCAAATAAGTACTTGAAATGTGGTCACTGATCTTAACGGTAGTTGTTTTCTTTTAAACACAAACTTATTAATGTGCTCCTCTCCAACTTTATGACTATTACCATGTTGAAATTTTTGGCCTCTGTCCCTTTAAAATAGCTTTAATTTCTATGAAATATATTTTTGAATCTTCCTCTTTCATGTCCGGAATTAAAGGCTACAGTATTTGTTTAAAAAATTCATCTTTGGATTGTAGCCACTCACCAGATTGACATAGATGTGCTTGTGAAAGATTTAAGTAAGACACCATTAAACATAGCAGCCATTTAAAATGAACGTAATCTGCCCTCTGGCGAAACACACAGTTCTGGCCAATAAAGTCTGAAGTAAATTGAGTTAGTTTGCTGAAATTCTCTATCCTCCTCTTCTTTCCATTTAGCATATTTAGGTGAATTTTGGTAGATCTAGCAAGTTTGGACTGAGCTCATGCGTAGAATGTGTCTTCATTGAGGCCTGAATAGAAGGAAAAAGAATTGGTTGTTCATTTTCACTTATGCACTGACAATAAATAACGTCACCTGCACAAAATAGGAATGGTCATTGGAACCAAGTGTTTTAGTTTGTAATGTTTTAGTTTAGCAAAGGAATTGAGTAACTTCCACCAAAATTTGGTGGTGATAGCCTCAAAGATGGTGGGGATGTTTTTGGGGAAAATATTTTTGCTTTGGAATGTTGATATGTAATGACAAGTCAAACTTTTTTGTTTTCAGCGGCTTCTATTTATTTGCTTCAAGGACAGAAATTTCAAGCACGTGTTCGGGTTCGGATTCAATTTAATATGGTGTATCATCCTAAAATGTTGGTGGTGTTTCTTTTTTTAAAAAAAAACTCCATTTACTTTATGCTCTTGAATTTGGAGTAAAGATTTGAACTTGGCGCCACAGCAACCTGATGCATTTATTCAGTTCATCCAATAAAACAAATGAATTAAATGTCAATGCTAGTTCATTTGCACTCACATTTACTTTGCTTTAATTGACTAAACCAAAATATATCTAAACGGAGTGAAACCAAAAGAAAAGTTGAAATGTATATTGCAAGATATATTGAGTTGGAAATCGAAAACTTAAATTCCCATTTGTAAATGATGCCATGGTAGCGATAAAGGTCCTAACTGTGCATCCAGTGGCACAGTGGTTGTTAGTGCTGCTCCACAGTTCCAGGGGCCTGGGTTCAGTTCTTGGCTTGGGTCACTGTCTGTGTGGAGTTTGCGTGTTCTCCCCCTGTCTGCGTGGGTTTCCTCCGGGTGCTCAGGTTTCCTCCCACAGTCCAAAGATGTATGGATTGGGTTGATCTGGCCATGCTAAATTGCCCTTTAGTGTCACAGGATACATAGGCTAGAGGGATTAGCAGGGTAAATATGTGTATGTGGATGGGTTTGCTGTCAGTGCCAACTCAATGGGCTGAACTGCCTCCTGTACTGTAGGGATTCTATGAAGTTGAAGTCAGAGTGGAGAATGTAGCTTTTTGACACTAATTTGCTATTCTTTTCTCAGATTTTTCCTGCCTGGCTGCTTAAATTAATGCAAATACTATGTTTGCATTTGCTACTAGGCATTGTTGTTCTGCAATTGTCAGATACTTCTGAGTTCTTGATGAGACAGCAGAGTATGTGTCTCATTGTGCCAGATACTGGTTTCCAGTTTGGATGACTGTAACTGGTTTTCATTTTTCTTCTATCACGTATGGGGATACATTTGGCCTCAGTATCAATTCTGCTACCAACCTGGTTGTGATCAGCTGTTTTTGCTCAAATAGAGTTGAAGCTTGGACTTGCTTAGTCTTGATGACTTTGTCACTGCATTTTTGCATTTTACTGAGGAAAATACAAGTGGTCTTGTTTTCGTATTTACAAGTCATTGTGAATTTATGCAAGTGATATATTTGCCCTAAGGTGACTTGGAGCTGGCCACAAAAGTGGCTCAAAGTTCTAATAACTTTAATGGACCAGAGGGGGTTAATTTATATAGCCCTGATTTTTCTCCTCTCTCCATCTGTCCATAGACAAATGTGTTTCGATTTCTTTACCTCTTTGATGGCATATTTCCCAACTCTATAGCTTTGGTGTAACCTAATTTCCTATTAATAACCCAGCAAACTGGGCAAACTTGAGCTAGGATGATCTCAAAGGGTTAGTTTATTTGCACACTGAAATGTGAGAAGACAGTCGCAATATTATCTCTTGTACAAGAGAGTAAATACCACGGGGAAAAGAATTACTGTTTCGTGGGGTTTCCGAGTCCAGTGAGGTTGGCAGGCTTCAAGCTGAAGCTGTATAATTTATTTTTCCAGTGGGATTGACTTCACAAAAGGCATGCAATGGTTCAGAAGTTCCAGCGTAAACACTGTAGATGTGGGCGGCAGTGTAGCACAGTGATTAGCACTGCTGCTTCACAGCTCCAGGGTCCTGGGTTCGATTTCCGTCTCGGGTCACCTGTCTGTGCGAAGTTTGCACATTCTCCTTGTGTCTGCGTGGGTTTCCTCCGGGTACTCCTGTTTCCTCCCTCAGTCCAAAAATGTGCGGGTTAGGTTGATTGGCCATGCTAAAGAAATGCCCTTAGTGTCTAGGGATGTGTAGGTTAGGGGGATTAGTGGGTATAATATGTAGGGATATGGGGGTAGGGCCTGGGTGGGATTGTGTTCGGTGCCGACTCGATGGGCCGAAGGGTCTCTTTCTGCATTGTAGGATTCTATGAGCAACTCTGTGGAGTCAGGTGCTCTCTGAGGAGAACTCCTTTTCTGTGGGACTGTTTTTTTTTTGTAGATAGTAAAGTGACAGGCTACGCTTCGTAACTTCACACAACAATATTTCTGGTTCCTTGCCTGAGTGTGCAGCGCTCATTTAAATTGATCTGTAATGACATTGTGCTTTCATACCTAAAGGATTCTGTGTTCCATCTCTTCCACCTTCACCCATCCCCAACAACCTCACCCAAAGCTACCCTTGTGTAAAGGGGAAGAATTTGTTCACATGTCCGCGGTTTATTTTGTAGGCACTGAATTGCTTTTGAATTACGGCGCCCAATTATATAAGGCTCCGCAAACTGCAAATGAATGGATGGCCAAATGGTCGTGATGGGTGGAAATATTTTCCAGGATACTGAATTCCCTGTTTCTCCTTTGAATGTTCCAGGTGGGCATTTTTGTGTTGACCCTGCACAGGCAGAAATGACCTCTGCTTAACACCTGCTTTGAAAATAATACCTTTAACAAGTAGTATTGGCCAGCACTTTACTGCAGTGATTATGGGCTCATGGCTATGGTGAGGCATGAGCTCCTCACCTTCAAAATCAAGTGGCAAAAATGTCAGCAATTGAATAAGGCAACTACTTGTTTAGTTCTATATATCCCAACAGGTCCTATAGTATTGCAATTGCTAACATGAAATCATTGACCAGCCAGTTAAATCTATCATCTTGGTTTGTGTTGGCATGTAAATATTCTCGTATTTGTATTTAGTAATACCATGTAATTTGCAATAACTTTTTAAAAAAGCATTATTTGTTGCATTATCCCATCAATGTATCATTCCGTCATGCATTTAATTAGCTATGTTGTTCTTTGCAATTGTAATGGAAAGATTTGTTTCTTATCTACAGTTAACCACCCCATATTTAAGGATATGAAAAATCATGTAATTTTCTTTTAGCTATGCCCCTATTTAAAATTACTATTTGAATGCAGATAACAGATTGCTTTTGAAGGAATAATATTGTAACAAGACTACAGTTAAGTGTTAAATTGCTCTTTTTTTGGTTTTGCATTGGTACTTCAATGCTAAATCTATAATTTTTGGAGGCACGGTAACTTATATTTGCACCCTTTAACTTAGTAAAATGACCCAAGGTGCTTCATAGGAGTGTTACCGAATAAAATTTGACAGTCACATAGGGAAATGTTAGAGAAGAGAGAACCAAAAGCTTACTCTGAGCTAGGGTTTAAGGAGTTGGAGGACGAAGAGAGGCAGAAAAGTTTATGAAGGGAATTTCAAAATATTGGGCTTTGGCAGTTGAGGGTATAATCACCAAAGGTGGATTGATTGAAATCTGGCATGCACAAGAAGAAGCTTTAGATGAATGTGGATATCTGAAGGTTGTAGGGTTACAGGAGGTTGGAAATATGGAGGGGCCATGATATGGAGAGACTTCAAAGCAAGGATAAGAATTTAAAATGATGGTATTGCCAAAGCAGAGCAGGTGGTTGAACAAGTTCCTAAATTGCACCAGATCTAACAGAAGAGTTTTGGAAGATTGGCAGTTGACCAGGAGTCCATTGAAATGTAGGCCTGAGAGAAGGTTTCAGCATCAGATGAGCTGAGGTGGGGACAGAATTGAAGCATGTTATGGAATGTAAATGGATGGCCTTGGAGGTAGGTTGGAAAGCTGGTTGGAAGCTGATCCATGAACTGAGGTACAAGTACTGTGTTTCACCCTTGAACAGTTGCTAGAGCAAATAGATATGGTAATGACTTTTAAGGGGCACCTTGACAAGTACATGAATGAAATGTGAATAGAGGGATATGGTTCCCAGAAGGGTAGGGGTTTTAGTTAAGTCAGGCAGCATGGTCACTGCAAGCTTGGAGGGCTAAAGGGCCTATTGCTGTGCTGTAATTTTCTTTGCTCATCTGTGAGGTGAGAAATAAGGTTAATCTTTGAATCTAATATGACTCCTTATTTTGATAAATGCTGCCAAACCTGCTGTGTTTTCGTAGCATTTTCTCTTTTGTTATTAGAACAGTTATATCAGGAGACATCCAAATGCAAGGCAGATCTGGAGATGGAAGTCGGTGGCCTTTTGTAATGTGGAAAATGCGAAGTTGAGTCCAAGATGGCAAAAAGCAGAGATAAGGGAGTAGAATGGATGTGGTGGTGAGTTTGTGTCGGGGCTGAAGATTGTCCGACAATTTCTAGAGGCGCTATCCAGTTAAGCAATGTGGGGAATTTGAAAGATTGAAAATGATAGTGGTGAAGTAAAGACAAGTGTTATTGGAGTACATGTAAAACCTGACTCCGTGCCTTTTGGAAGATGGTAAGAAGTCTCACAACACCAGGTTAAAGTCCAATGGGTTTATTTGATAGTAAATTCCACTGGCTTTTGGAACACTGTTTCTTTGTCAGGTGAATGGAGAGTTCTGATCACAAACAGGGCATATAAAGGCACACAAAGTTTATAGAATACTGATTAGAATGCGAGTCTTTACTGCTAATCTGCTATTCAAGTTATGAAGACGAACATCTTGCCAGGACCATCCCCCATACCCCTACTTCTTGCCTTCAAACAACCGCACAAGCTCAAACAGGCCATTGTCCATAACAAACTACCCAGTCTTCAGAACAGTGACCACAACAAAACACAACCCTGCCACAGCAACCCCTACAAGATGTGTTGGATCATTGACACGGATGCCATCATCTCGCGTGAGAACACCATCTGCCAGGTACATGGCATGTACTCTTGCAACTCAGCCAACGTTGTCTACCTGATACACTGCAGGAAAGGATGTCCCGAGGCATGGTACACTGGGGAGACCATGCAGACAGTATGACAGTGGATGAATGAACACCGTTCGACAATCACCAGGCAAGACTGTTTCCTCCCTGTTGTTGGTGAACACTTCAGCGGTCATGGGCATTCGGCCTCTGACCTTCGGGTAAACATTGTCCAAGGTGGCCTTCATGACACTTGACAGCGCAGAGTTGCTGAGCAGAGACTGATAGCCAAGCTCCACACACGAGGATGGCCTCAACCAGGATCTTGGGTTCATGTCACACTATCTGTAACCCCTATGACTTGCCTGAACTTGCAACATCTCACTTACGTACTGTTCTGTCTGGAGACAATACACATCTCTTTAACCTATGCTTAATGCTATCGCCACTCACATTGTCTGCACCTTTTAAGACTAGAATAGCAGATTAGCTGTAAAGACTCGCATTCTAATCAGTATTCTATAAACTGTGTGTGCCTTTATATGCCCTGTTTGTGATCAGAACTCTCTACTCACCTGACAAAGGAACAGCATTCCAAAAGCTAGTGGTGTTTACTACCAAATAAACCTGTTGGATTTTAATCTGGTGTTGTGAGGTTTCTTACTGTGTTTACCCCAGTCCAACACCAGCATCTCCACATTTTGGAAGATGCCCTTAAGAATGTACAGGAGGCTCCAATTTGATCCTTGTGTGGATAGGTTTGATTTCCAGAAATTATCCTACAAAGGTGGGAAGAGAAGCCATAATTGGAAATGCTTGGGCTACAATTGGATCACTAAAAGTGGGATCAGTTGCTCTTGGGAATCAAGTGCAACCCCTTTTCAACTAAGCGACATAAGAAAGAAATAAGGGAAATACTTTTAGAATGATGAAGGGAGTAGTAAACTGTGGTCCCAGCATTAATATATTAAAGGATGTATTGATATGTTGAAGTTGCATCACTTCAAGAACCATAGATTGATATAGCATTAAATTGCCCCTGATGAGAATCTCAATTCTCAATTTTGAGACTTCTTCTGGAAGGCCTTCTTAACTATTCCATCTTGATCAGATGTGCACTGACACTCCAGTGTGGATTTTAAAAAGTTCTAAGGCAGTTTAGTTTGTTGGCCCACTTGGATTCTTTACAGAGAAAATAGGGTGATTTTTTTTTTTTGTTTTGCTTGCATGTTCCAAATATTAAAGTAGTCACTGGCAAGGTACTGACTATACAAGAATGTAAAGGCGTGTTATGTGCTTTCCCACAGACAGATGCATTTTATAGTCTGTGAACGTAATTATAGAATCATGCTGGCTGTTTGTGTAGGAAGCATTGTAAAATCATTTGTTATAAAATTTATTCTGGCTGTTTCTCACCAGTACAAGTTACATTAACATTGTTTTGGTATTCTGCTTTCAGCTTGTGTTCTTAATTGTCTTTATCACTTTCATTCATTAGAAATCCATACCCAGTATTTTCCTTTTAATGTCTCAGACCTACAGACATTTTACAGCCTTATTGTTAACCAATACCAATCTCCATGTCGGGTCGATCAGACTTGTTGAGCATACTGGGTGGAAAAATCTGGATTTTAGTCTGGAATCATAGTACGGTGCAGAAGGAGGTCATTCAGTCCATCCCACTGTGATGTTTTTGTAAAGTATACTATCACCTCTCCTTTTTAGAAAGAACTAAGCAAGGATTGCAGGGACAAGGACTTAATTATTTGTATCGAGACCCTTTTAGATTAATAAATCCATGATGGACTAATGTGTGTTATTGCAGTGGAAGATCGTGTGAAAAGAATGACACTATGGAAATTAAATTGAATTGACATAGTGATGAGCATCTCCAATTTGTGATTGTGATTGTGCCATGGCTGAATTCAGTATGTATCTTGGGAGTAATGTAACTGTCTGTCTGAGTTATTGTGAAATGAATGTTCATTTGAAACAATGAGTTGAGCATCAAATTAAAGTAAATCATGGTGGGGAGGGGAAGAGAGGATAGCAGTGGAAGCAGAATGGTGAAATTTTGTTCCATCAGCATAAATTTGAGGCTGGATTTAAGATGAATGCTATATGACTTATGTGCTGATGGTCTTGAATTAAGTAGCGTGAGAGGGGAGACTGAGATGGGAGCGTAAAGTGTCCACAATTGATCAGGATTGAATAATGTAAAGAAGACCTCCCAGAAGCAGTCTCAAACATTTGCAGAATTGAGAATGGGAATCTGATCAGGAACAACTTGAAATTATATTACCAGGTAAGTAAAGTTTCATCAAATGACGACTTGTATGCTCTAAGTGCTGTTTATGTTGTGAGGCAGAGGTGAAAAAGTTTAACCATAAATAAATTTTCTTGGATTAACTTCTGTTAATCCATAGTGAAATCTTTTAAAAGCAGCAGATTTTTAATTTCAAAAAAAGTACTGCTTGGATGTTGGCATATCACCCAGCATTGAATCATGCTGCCAAAAGTCGTATACAGGTTGTGAAGAAGTATATGCTAGGCAACAAGCTAGGCTGTGATTTCCATGTCTCTTGAAAACCAGTTGAACAGTTGTTGATCTCTTGTAGAATAATCCCACAAGCTACAACAAGTTGGTTACTTTTGAGTATGTTAAAACACACCAAGGACAAGGTTTGCTTTGCTTATGTTTGTTTGTTGTCAATAGCAAAGTAACAAAAAAAAGCATGACAAAGTGAAGATGAGTCACAATGCGCCAGGCATGAAATGAGAGTTCTGTGCCAGTTGGAAGGTGAAAAACCACTTGAAATGCTGACAAGTGTGTGATTTGGAGTTGCTCTGAATAGACTTAGTGCGTTCACATATCTAGTGAAGATTGGTGTTGTCATTTGCTTAAATGAGAAAATCTAGCAAAAGGAAAGCCTAGTAAATCTTCCATAATCAGGAATTGGATCAGGAATTGGCTATCAGATAGGAGACAGAGGGTGGTGGTGGATGGGAAATATTCATCATGGAGTGCAGTTACGAGTGGTGTGCCTCAGGGATCTGTTTTGGGGCCACTGTTGTTTGTAATTTTTATTAATGATCTGGATGAGGGTATAGTTGGGTGGATTAGTAAATTTGCTGATGACACCAAAGTTGGAGGTGTGGTAGATTGTGAGGAAGGGTGTCATAGTCTGCAGGGAGACTTAGATAGGTTGCAGAGCTGGGCCGAGAGGTGGCGGATGGAATTTAATGCGGAGAAGTGTGAGGTAATTCACTTTGGTAGGAGCAACAGATGTGTCGAGTATAGGGCTAACGGGAGGACTTTGAATAGTGTGGATGAACAGAGGGATCTAGGTGTGTGTGTACATAGATCCCTGAAAGTTGGGAATCAAGTAGATAAGGTTGTCAAGAAGGCGTACGGTGTCTTGGCGTTTATTGGTAGGGGGATTGAATTTAGGAGTCGCAGTGTAATGTTGCAACTGTACACTACTCTAGTGCGGCCGCACTTGGAGTACTGTGTGCAGTTCTGGTCCCCGCATTACAAGAAGGATGTGGAGGCGTTGGAGAGGGTGCAGAGGAGGTTTACTAGGATGTTGCCTGGTATGGTGGGGAGGTCCTATGAGGAGAGACTGAGGGATCTAGGGTTGTTTTCGTTGGGAAGAAGGCGGCTAAGAGGGGATCTTATTGAAACATATAAGATGATTAGAGGTTTAGATAGGGTGGATAGTGATAGCCTTTTTCCTCGGATGGAGAAAGCTAGCACGAGGGGGCATGACTTTAAATTAAGGGGGGGTAGCTACAGGACGGATGTCAGGGGTAGGTTCTTTACCCAGCGGGTGGTGAGGGATTGGAATGCCCTGCCTGCTGCAGTTGTAGATGCGTCTAGTTTGGGGGCGTTTAAGAGATCTCTGGATAGGTTTATGGACGAAAAGGGATTGGTATAGGCTAGTGGGTCATTGTTTTTGTAACTGGTCGGCGCAACATCGTGGGCCGAAGGGCCTGTTCTGCGCTGTAATGTTCTATGTTATAATCCCAATACTTCCTACAGCCCAAAGTGGAAGTCACAAAGAAACTAACAGTTTGCCAGTATTACTGAGTCAGGGTCTTTGTTGAATTTACCTTAAAATCAATGTCACAGAACCAACTATTAATTGGTGTTGGTGGTTGAAGTTCAGACCTAATACTGGGATGTTGAGCTAACACATGGGTATCTCCTCCCATTTAGAAAAAAGAAGCCAATTGGATTAATTGAAAGTATGGAGGAAGGAAGAAAAAAATTATTTCCATTCATTCTTGCTGAATGATATTATTAACACACTGGTGTTAAGGAAAAACTTCAACCTATAAATTACTCTGGTCATCTATTCTGAATGATTACAGTAAAAAAAAAATCGCAATCTGTTACATTTGAAGTGTTGTTGGTTTAGTCATGTTGTATTTTGAAAAACGATTACTGCACCTGAACTATTTTAAGTTAAAATAGGGAAAGAATGCAATGTTGCCCTCTCTGGGGAAGTGTAAATAAAAGAGAGTTTAATGATGGCTGCTGGCTGTGAGCCCACTTGTCAATCTTTTCACTGTGCAATACATAACTGATTTACTGTTGAGCAAATGCTTGTTTTACTTTCAGTACCATTTGTGATCCTTGGATCTTTTGCTCCAAATTAATGTCTCCCCTTCACCTTGCAGAACTATTGTTTAGGCAGCCAGCAACATTGGCTGTGAGGCTGTAAAATAAATAAAATGCAGCTGTTGCCTTCAGATGCCAAAACCCACCAAAGAAGAGGTTTTCACTGCTGTCTTTACACATGGGGACTGGCATTTTTCAGAATGTTCAGCTTGCCTGTATACTGTAGCAATTTATGGTTTCCAAATTTGACCTCTGAACAGAATGTAGGCTTTCCACTGTAAGCCCTATAACAAGTTAGAATCAGAGTGCCTACAGTGCAGAAGGAGGCCATTGAGCCCATCGAATCTGTACCATAGAATCGTAGAACCATAAAGTGCAGAAGGGATCTATCAGGTCTGCACCAAAGTATTAGAAACACCTGAACTCCCACCTAATCCCAACTACCAGTACTTGGTACGTCACAACATTCAGGGCTCTGGGCCAAGTCTTCATCCAGATACTTTTTAAAGGATGTGAGGCAACCCACCTATTTCGCTTCTCCACTCCACCCCCCCCCAACCCCCAAAAGCACCTGCCTCAGACCACGAACCTAATGTTCCCTTATGACTGACCCTTTCACTAAATGCACTCTGTCGATGTTTCTCATAATCCTGTACACCTCAGGTTCTATTTCTATAACTCCACACATTTACCCTGCTAGCCTCCCAGATCTTAAGGGGCAATTTTGCATGGCCATTCTATCTATCCAGCTCATCTTTGGACTGTGGGAGGAAACCAGAGCACTCAGAGGAAACCCAGGCAGACATGGGATAACATGCAAACTCCACATACACAGAATTAAGGTCAGAATTGAACCTGAGTCCTTGGTACTGAGGCAGCATTGCACACCACTCCTCCAAATTATTCCTTGAAAATTTCTTTTATAGCACTCCACATTCAGCAAGTAGAGAACTTCCTGGGATCACTGACTCTGCATTGACTCCCAAGTTAGTGGAACTCTTACAACCTTCCCCACTTTAGATGGGAGACTTGCAGGAACTTGCTGCTTGCTACACACACCACTACAATGGATATGGAGGAAGGAAACCTGAAATGGAAAGTCGTAACTTAAGCATGATCAAAATGTTTAATTACTGTATGTAATTGCAGGAGAAAGTGAAACCAGAGCTTCTGTGTAAACTTAAATTAATTCTGTATGCATACTTCAGGAAAGTTCTGCTGCTAATGTGGAGAATTTGCCTGATCAAGTTGTTAGTTTAGTTTTTCAGGTCAAAAATGTATCTGGCCATTTGTGTCAAATGAGAAGTAGTTTTGGATATGGGTCAACTCAAAGTTAGTCATGTGCATTGAATGCAATAAATGGGAGACTAAGTCCAGAAGGTTGTATTGCATCTTGCATTGGCTGTAGTGCAGTTTTTAAAACTAAATCTTTAATGTTTACTTCCGCTCCCATGAACATAATATCAAATTAAATGTTATTGATGGAAATCTGTAGAATACCATTTTCTATTTTTGTAATTTAAGTAAGTGGAAATTACAAGTGAGTTATAAAGATCTTCACAAGTGTGTAGAGTACTATCCTAACATTTCAGATTAATTGGCCTCCTTCAGTTATTTATCTTGTATTTCTTGGTTTTTTTTAAGACAACTTTTAAAAGGGAGAAGTATTGAATTTGTGCAAAATGGCCCAAAGAATTTAGTAGAACAAACTTGATTAGTGTTTTACGTCTGTCTTTAAATGTAGATCACAAAAACAGCTAAACACAAATGATCTAGTTTTGGGTATAGAGGCATAACTTAAGAATATGGAGTTGACAAACTTGAGGAGGAGAGTAAAAGATAGTCAGAGAATAAAGGCTGGTGGAATGGCAGATGAAATTTCAATGCAGAGAAGTTTGAAGTGGTACATTTTGGTAGCAAATGAGAGACAATACAAATGTAAAGGGTACAATTCTAAAGAGGGGATAGCATTAGCAGCTAGAGGACAATTCCTCGAAGGTAGCAGGGCAGATTGTGAAAGGAGTTAATAAAGCATATGGGCTCCTGACATGGAGGCATAATTTGGCAAAAAAACCAGGAAGTTCTGGTGAATAGAAAGGATAAGCAGGCTTCAGGAAGGATGATCCTAGGGGTGAGGGACTTCAGATATGTGGATTGGGTTGTATCCTTTCAGCAGAAAGGCTCTGAAATGGAGGGTAACTATTGTCAAATGATTGACAAAAGAGCTTAATGGCCACATGAAAAGTTTTTATTACACCGCAAGTGGTAAGATGTGGAATGCATTTTTTTTGTTCTAAATGCAGGACCAGGAAAGATGCACAGTGTGCAGCCGGCTTTTATTGCCATATGGTCTAGTACTTAGAAGAAAAAAATACTGACTACCACATTGTCACGCTGATAAGACCTAAAGAAGCCAGCAATGTTGGCTTTCACGGGTGCTGCTTTTAAAGTGTGCACCAGTCTCCTCCGGTTAAGAATCGTCCCTCTCCTTGGCACTGCCTTGGCATGTCCCTCCCCTGGGATGTGGGTGGGGTGGGGGTGGGTGCTGTACGTAGCTGTGCACAGTAGGTTTCCTTTGCCTGGTTCCCGCTTTTAATAACGCGGTGTGAAGTCACACCGGCGTGGGGGAGTGATACAGCGGGGAAGCCTGCTAATAGGACCGTAGAATCCCTACAGTGCAGGAAGAGGCCATTTGGCCCATTGAGTCTGCACCAACTCTCAGAGCATCCCACCAGGCCATCCCCATTGTCACATCCTCTGTAACTACCATATTTAGCATAGTTAATCCATCTAACTTAAGCATGGGCTGTGGAAGGAAATCAGAGCATCCGAGGAAACCCATGAGACGGAGAACATGCATGTGGAGTATGCATGGTCACCCAAGGCTAGAATTGAACCAAAGTCCCTGGCACTAAGAAGCAGTACTGCTAACCACTGTGCCACCAGGCTGCCCAATATAACAACTTTAAATATAAAATCCATTTAAAAATTGCTCAGCCTCTTTTTTTTTTGAAGAAACGTTTTTAAATACAGCATGACAAAAATCAAAAATTCAAATTTGTGCTAAAGAACTGCAGACTTTCCTGGTGACCAGTGACAGTTGTGAATGGGGTTTTGAGGTTATGTTGTTTTAAGAACTGAATGTCATGCACAACAGCAGAAGTCCCAAAATGCTATGACTTAAATATTAAATTTAAATAATGCTGTTTCATCTGGACATCCAAATGGTGACTACATTTCTAAAAATGTGCTCTTGAATATGCATGTCCTGCTTGTTTGGCAGTTTTGAATTATTTCTATAACTACCATCTATCCAAGTTTCAGATAATTCAGTCTGTTGGGCTCAATAGAATCCTAAATTAGAAAGTAGTAACTTCTAAATAAACCTAAGCTTGATTGAAATGTTTGTTTGTGCATGCAACTGTCAGGGGAAAAAACTGTCACTGCAGCATCTGTGTAAATTTAAATTGGCTTTATAGAATACATTTCAGTGAAGTCCTAATGGTAACATGAAGAATCTAATGCGGAACTTGCCTGACCAGCTTGCCAGAACATTTTTCAAGCCAAAAATGTACTGGCCATTTTGTCATTCTGCATTTATCTGTCTGCCAAGCTTGTTCTCTTTTTAAAGACTGCTACAGTTTTTTTGGCTCTTCTGTTTGTGTCCAGCAAGAAAGTTTTTCTCTCTGAAAAGTGTGGTTTGGAAATCAAATCATTTTGCAGCAATCTGTCCAATCCCTTTTTGATGTTGTAATGATGTGCAACAGACTGCATTGGGAACATGCACCATTCTTGTGGAATGGAACTAAGCCAATTTCATTTCGCAGTAGTGCTGGAGAAGGCTCTTTTCCAGCTTTGAGATTGAAGCTTATTGGCGTGAAAGGGAAAAAGCTTCCCCTGCTTTCGGTTGGCCTGGAGAGTCTCTGGCATTCCACTGCTGAATGCAAAACTAGTGGATATGTTCCAATTCCAACCATGATGATGTTGAACTTGAATAACATGAAGAAAAGACTGAGTGCGTATTGTTTTCCTGCCGCCACCACCACCATCCCCCCCGCCCCCCGCCAAGTAAAATTTGAACACGCGAAGTTCAAGATGATAGTTGTGTTTCCAATTAGGCCAAACAAATTGTTCAACTTAAAAAAAAGAAATTAGTCATGGAACTTTATTATGCTAATACTTTGTAGAAAGAGGGCAGAAGTTATGTACACTTGAGAATCAGATCATATTCTAAACAGCTGTACAGAGAACTTCTCTTGAATTCTGGTGCTTGAAAAAGAGGAAATTGCTGTGTAACAGGTTTGTGTGCACTGTTGGCTGTGAAATTGCTGAATGCAAACCAAAAAGCTTGCCTCCCAGTCCCCCAAATTGTTGATGGGATATTGCTGTTACCAAGTTGCCACTTTTGTTTTGTATGGTACGATTTGCTGTACTAAATTAAATTGCTGCAGTACAGCTGTCTAGCCTATGGACAGTGATTCTTTTAATAAAAAAAACAGGGTGCACCCCTTGTAAAACCCAGTCTATTTGTACAGAGCAAACATTAGTGACTGTCACATCAGCTCTTCCCTTAAAATCAGTTTACCAGCTGCATAAAAGGTCATTGTTTCTGCTTTTAAGAGTAAAGCTACAACGGGAAAATAAAATAATGCTCGTTATGTTGTGGGCATTATGAAATAAAGGGCAATAACATGGAGGTAATTTCACTAAAATTGTTATCAAGGAGAGAGTTCTGCAATTTCGTGCACCTCTGGTTTATGCAATGGAAAACTGAGCGTGGCTGTGGGTGAGGCTGAGACCTATGAAACTGCACCCTCAGACAGCCCTTTAGAATGGAGATGAGGAGGAATTCCTTCAGCAAAAAGATGGTGAATCTATGGAATTTGTTGCCACAGAAGGCTGTGGAGGCCAGGTCATTGAGGGTATTTAAGACTGAGGTAGATATGTTCTTGATTGGTAAAGGGATCAAAGGTTATGGGGGAAAAAGCAGGACAATGAGGCTGAGAAACTTATCAGCTATGATTGAATGGTGGGGCAGACTTGATGGGCCAAATGGCCTAATTTAGCTCCAATCTCTTTATAGTCTATAAAGGCAGGAGGGAAGAAAATCTGACCACACCAGTGAGCAGTTGAATATTCTTGGCACCATATACATAAAGCTTTACTGAAGATATTGTGTATTTCAGGGTCCTTTTTTTGTTTATTTCAGCCTAACTAGATTATAAAACTGTGTATTGATTTGCATGTTTAAAACAAGATACGTGATTTAAGTTTTTGTAATCAAAAACTACACATCTGTTTCGGATGCCTCCGGTTGAATGCTTACTCCCTTTCAACTCCAAGCAATTAATATGCACTTGTTGATTTTTGTTTAAAACTTCAGAAGCTGGAGGTGTCTTTGAGCATTTAAATTTTGGGGCGGCGATTGAGAAATCTCTTAACCAGTGAAAGCTTAAAAAGTAATCAAGCCAATCGAGGTTCAGTTTTTGAGTGGTTAGTTCACTGCAACTTGGACTGTCGTAATGAATATAATGAATCAAACTTAATTTTTCTAGAAGATTTTAAACCCCTATCATTCTCCCAAAGGTGGGACCACTTTCCCATTTGTTCACACAAAGCTGATCTTAATTAGTTAATAGCCAAAGATTAAAGAGTCCAGTTTAGCTATAGATTACAAGTTTGCGAGGATATTGTTTCATCAGTACCGTACCTTTTTAGCCAGTTGCATTCAGTGCTGAAATAAAAATTTAGTCTCTTTGGGCACAGTCTGATATCTGTGCACTCTTGGTACAGTAATGCAGTGGTTATGTTACTAGACAAACAACCCAGTGATTTGAGTACAAAACCTACCATGCTAGGAGGAAAAAAAACCGTGAAAGCTACCAAATTATTGAATCTGTTTTATAAAATATGCTTCAAGGAAAGAGCTCCGCAATTCGTGTTCTTTTGGTTTGCATTTGACTCTGGACCACATTACATGATTTATTGATATCCCTCCTGAGCTAGCTTACCGAATTCTGCAAACAATTGCAGCACAACCTTGTCACCATTGCCAATAATCACATCTGGAGAACAAATAAATAACAAGACTGTCAGTAATGTCTATGGGCTTCATTCAGTTATTTTGCATCAAGCTGTCTCACATGACACAATGCCTTCAGACTAGGCTGCGCTATGTGGCTTTTGTACCTTCAGCGATAACTGAACAGTGTAGTATCTGCACTTAGTTTGAGGATATTAAAGTGTCTGTCTGCTCCTTGTGTTATGCTATGGCAGGTTATGATAGTCTCCTTGGTGTTCATCTTTGAGTATTAAAATGATTTTTGGTGGCATTTTTATCCTATCAATGGAATAGGAATGCCTGCTTTTGAGTAAGATCAGGAGGCAGGTCAGTGCTAGTACACTTTTGAGGACCTCAAGAGTGGTCTTAAAGTGTAAAGTTTGCTGATTTTTTTTTTTTGCAATGCAGATATCACCACCATGTTAATTTTGTATACAGTTGTACAGATAAACAAATGAAGTTAGAGAAAAATTAACCTTGAATTAGATCTTCCTCTGCTTTTTGTCATTTCTTGCTTCTTTCATTTCCATAAGAGTGAAATACAAGCATGATTCAAAGAGGTATTATCCTTGTCTTTCATCAATTCCCTAAGTTTTAAAAGTGGCATGCGGTCATTCTCTTGGTAAAAGAACAATAAAGGGATCTAACTGAACCTTTAAAATTTAGCAGGAAGTGCAAAGATTATTTAAGGCAAAATTCTAGGGTTAAATACATGTACCATAAATACTTGAATTAGAAGCAACAATAGCAGAGCTCTTGGGTAATCATATTACCATTTTGTGTTTGTTGAAAATTTTAAGTTTGAAGCAACTAACTCCATTTCTAAAGAAATAAGTGAAGTCTGAGAATATTGTTGGGTTTGAGATCAATCCACAGTGGTCTTTTCAAGAAACTGTGACCTTGAAATGGTTAGTCCCTTCAAATCAAAAACACATTGTGTTTTCCGTCTCGATAGATATTAACAGCGTACGTCCTTATCTGCCTCTAACTTTCTAGCAAGTATGCAGATTTTAAATGATGTACCACAGCCGTAATTAAATTCCGATCATGCTGATTTTAGTTCCATAGCCCACCTATTGTAAGTATATTGAAGCAATCTCATTACTTACTTTCAGAGTTTCCATACATTCCGGTGTGTCAGCAACTGCCTGCAGCTAGTCATTTTGGTTCCTGCCAGTAAGTTGAATTGACTGAACTTGTTTATTGGGAAAAGTAATCTGTTATATTGCCAGAAAAACTTCATCGTTCCTTTATTGCATCTTGGCTGGCATACTATTTGTAGAACCAAGTTCTTATCATAGGTCAGTGAATGCACTTTGTGTTGTCTTTGTTACACTAATTGGTCGCTGTTTGCTGTCAATATAATTGTGAGGCACTTGGTGCTTTACTTATGTACAAATTGCATCTTTATAGGTTAAATGTGAAATGCAAATATTGTCTGAATTGGGATGTGCTCTGCCTTCAGCTTTGCAAACGCAGCATCGTGCTGTCTGCCTCAGCATTGAATGGCAGAAAGTTGCTGAATTTGAATAAGAGCTATGAAGTAACCTTGCCACAGATAGTTGTCACATCAACAGCAAAATAGGTTGGAAGAGACTTGATAGAAATGTATTTATTCTATCTGAAGCCTTCATTGTTTTATTATAAAGAGCAGTTATTGGGTGAGGAATCAGTAATCAGAGGGCACAAATTAAACCTGGCTAGCAGAAGGACCAGACAATGTAAGAAAAATATTTTTACTAGCAGGTGTTTTGGATTTATAATGCACTATTTGATGTAGATTTGATAGTCTTCACAAGGAAATTGGATAAATAATTCAAGGAGAAAGAATTGCAGGGTACTTGGGAAAGAGAATAATGAGCTGTGGTGGACTCAATGGGCTGAATGGCCTCCAGTGATGTATTATTCCATTATATAGTGATGGTGCTTCAACATATAACAATTACTTGGTGATTTTCTTTTTACTGGGGAAATTTGAAAACTTCAGGTGCTTAGTGTTTAAGTTTGGGGCTGGTTTTTGGAGAGTAGATTGAGTTGTACTGATTGTGGCAATCTCTACAGAAGTTATAGTATTCAGTTATAAAGTCAGACAAGATTTGCAGCAATTGTACACACTCCTTCCATAATTTAAAAGTACATTTGTAGTTGTCTTGCAACTCAACTGAGTCACTCTGCAAACAGTTTAAAACATTGTCTTAAATGGAGGATAGGGAATTTTGGCAGTGTGCCTATTTACTGTCAACAGAACATAAATACTGGTACAGCCATTGTAATTGAACCTCTTAAGTGACTGAGTGAAGAGAGACTGGGGAGCGGGGGGATTCTTTTTCAAAATCAGTGTGCTCTTGACAAAATGATTTTACTTGCTCAATTCAAATAAATTGGTCACACAATCCAGAAGGCCAGTAATTCTGCAATTAGATATATTGTCTGGTTTTTAAATTTGTTGAGCCACTTCTGTCATGTGATCAATTATGTATTGCCCTTTGTAAAGTTCTTAGCTCCAAGTTGTTTTCAGATATTACAGAGCTGTGTGGGAGGAAACTTGTTAAATTAACAATAGTGATCGTTACCAGTGCAGTTCTGTGAGCAGTGACATTGCTAGTAATCCAAAGGCACAGACTAATTTTCCACAGCTACAAGTTCAAATCCTGCCAAGGCAGATGATGGCATTTAAATGTAATTAATATGGATTAAGAAGCTAGTCTCCATAATGGTGACCATGAAACCATTGTTGCAAATGGTTTACAAATGTGCTTGGGGAAGTTAGCTTTACTGGTCTGGACACCCATAGGAGCCACCTCACTCAACCATCATCTGTAACCTCCTGGCCTGACATTTCACTCACTTTACCATTACCATCAAGCCAAGGATCAACCTCTACTCTCTGCAGAGTGCAGGACAGCATACCAGACATAGCACCAGGCACACCTAAAAATAAGCTACCAACCTGGTGAAACTACAGGAACAGGACTACATACATGCTAAACACTGGGAGCAGCTTGAGAAAGCTGAGCGATCAAATAACCAATGGATCCAATCAAAGTTCTGCTATATCCTGTTGTTTAATCGTCCAGCAACATTCCCAACAAACGGGAGGTGGAGGCTCCATAAATATGGCTATCCTTCAGGATACAGGGAGCTTAGCAAGTCGGTGCAAAAGGCTGAAACATTTGCAAACATCTTTAGCCAGAAGTGCCAAATGGATGATTGATCTCCATCTCTGCCTGAAGTGCCCAGCATCACAGATGTCAGTCTCCAGCCAATTTGACATGTGGAGCAAATCGAGAAATGGGCTATGGGCCCTGACAACATCTGTGTTATTGTGCTGAAGGTTTGTGCCACATCAGTAGCAATACAAGACTAGTTTGGCTCAGGGAACAGCCACAAAACTGCATCTAGCCAACAATGTGAAAAATCTGCTTTTTATATCCAATCTCAAAAGGACAAATGCAATCTCGTTAATTTCCACCTTATCAATCTACTGTTAGTCGTCAGCACAGTGATAGAAGGTGACGTTGGTGCTAAACAGCAACTGCTCAGAAGTGATCAGTTTAAGGTCCAGACTTCCAAATGTGGATGAAAGAGTTCAATTCCAGAGGTGATGTGAAGGTAACTGACCTTGGTGTGAATGTTGTGGTTGTTGGTTACTAATTATTTCCACCCTGGGGCATCATCCTCTGGGTAGTGTCTGTGGTCCAATCATTTTCAGCTACTTCACTGATGGTCTTCCCTCCTTTTAAAAGTTCAGAAGTAGTGATGGTCTCATTGTTGCCCATGTGACAGAAATTGGTTCAGTAAAGCCAAGACAACTTTCAAGCCTGGTCTGATCAGTTGTAAATAACATTTGACCACACAAGGACCAAACAATGACCATTTCCAACAAGAGAGAACCTAATTGTCTCCCCTTTTTGACATTCAATGATATTTCCTTTGCTGAATCCTTCAACATCCCGAGAATTGCCATTGACCAGAGTCTAAACTGAACCAGCCTTGTGAGTACTGGTTGTGAAAAGAGCAAGTTAGAGGCTAGGAATTCTGAGGTGAGTAACTCACCTCCTGACTGTACAGCTACAAGACACATGTCAGGAGTGTGATGGAATATTCTCCACTTGCATAGGTGAGTGCAGCTGCAAGATCAGAGCTCGACACTAGCCAGGACAAAGTAGACTTCTTGATTGCCAAAAAGACATCCTGCCTTCCACATTGAGTGGATAATGTGGTATAAAAATTTCAGTGTTGGCTATGCCAGGCATATGGATCATATGTCACTAGAATTAGCAGATTGTATCAAACACTACGTCTCTTCAGTTGTTCACAATAGGCAGAATACTGGCCATACTTGCTCACTGGTGCTTGCAAAGGTCTTAATGGTAATATCTAAACTTTTGGATGTGATTCCATTGTTGGACCACACTTTCTGAACAATCCTGAGTGTGCTTTTAAAAAATCCACTATCAGTTGGACTCACAGTATGGCTTATATTGCAGACAAAAGGAACATGGCCAGGCACTAGCACCTTTTTTGAATTAAAGTAATAGTTCCCTCCTTGTATTTTCATGGCAATGCCTTGACCAATCAACACCCCGTCTCATGTAACATGAATTGTTGCTCCCTTTTGAAATTTGATATTCTTGCATCTGTCCTGATGCATGCAAGATGTAAAGCCTCGATGACAATTTGTTTTAGCGATATTCAAGTTCTTTACCAAATTGCTAGATTTGGATGGATTAAGTGAATGCACAAAACTAGTAAATGAATTTTGGTGTCAGCCAATGTGTCTTCATTTGAAGAGGATACTTTCTAAATGGCAAAAATCCAGAAACACTGAAGGCCCAAAGATACCTGTTCATGACAATTTTAACTAAAGAGGTCTAATAGGTTAAATTTTATATCTACAATGCAAGGGGATAGAACTTATGCTTCAGCTCCACAAAGCTCTGGTTAAAACACAGCTGGCATAATGTGAGTAGATCTAGACATGGCAACTTGTCAAGATATACTGACAAGAGTGCACTGTAGATTGTGCAAAATGATGATAACCTGTACTGTGACGCTTACGTTGTACAGAGAGATGATACAAACTCTGCTTGCAATCCCTGGAAGTTAGACGGTTAAGGGATGATTTGATCGAAATGTTCTGAGATAATAAAGTGAGCAGATAAATTGCATAGGTCTGACTCTGTTGCTTGGAGACATTCTAAAAATTATAGCTAGTGAAATGCTTCCACATGGAATGGTGAATGTTTTGGAACTTTCTTTCACAAGCAACATTTGCGTGATCAGTTGTTAAACTTAAAATCGAAGATTGGTTTTTAAAACCAATTATATCACGGATGTGAGACGAAGACAGGTGTGTGTAGTTGGGTTGCAGATCAGCCACATTCGCACTGAATGGCAGTGCACATTCTGGGAGATGGTGTTGGTGGCATTACTCCTGTTTCTATGTTAGCAGAATGTCCCATGAATGTCATCTTTCATGATTAGGAAGTACAAGTTTCTCCACTCTTTCCTGATAAGCCTCATGGCACCTTTTTTGTTCTGATGACCAGAATGGGACAAAGTACGCAAGTCGTAGTCTGACTAAAGTATTTGTCAGTGTGTGAAGAACTTCAAATTGCTGCTTTTGCTTTTTGATTAGATACTTTAAACATCAAGCCTACTAAGGACTACTCGCAATTTTTCACAACTTAAGCCTGAAGTATTTCAGCACTGTAATTAGGTATATGTGTTGCCTATTCTTCTTTCAGCATTTGATACTTGTTTAAATTAACTTTCACCTTCCGTTGTTCTGTCCACTTGTATGTATTTTGTACAACTTGTTCTGTAGTATTTGAGCTCTCTATTTGCTGACCCTGCTATTTTGGTAAGGTTATTTGTATTGGGTTCTTGAATCCAACTTCTTGATGTAACAGAAATCTTATTGGTCCCAACACTGATCCCTGGTTATTTATTCCATTTTAGTTTTGATGTCAGTTTCAGCTTTAATATCTAATTTAACTTCAAATCACCAATTTGTTTGTGTTAAATTGCAGCATCAGCATTTAGTAAGAGTGTATTAAATTTGGTCTATAAATCTGAGCTCAACTAGAGGGCTAAAATCAAGTCTGATTCATCCTTCAATCATAACTAACTGCCAATAGCTTCATTGCCATTAATTTTTATGTTAAAACTGCTTTTGTATTTTTCATGTACTAAATTTTAATACAGAAAGGAAACTGGCACGAAAGCTATTCATAGAATAAAATCATTTTGGTCCATGATGGAAAGAAATATTGAAGTTAGATTCGGAGGGGGGGAAAAAAACAATCAAATTAATGGAGACGAGTGTCAAATAAATGTGTACCCAAAAATATAGGTGATGCCATGCATTTCTCAGTTTAAAATCTTGACGTAATTATTTCTGGCCACCAGCAACATGTTTTATTTCTATCTCAGTAAACAGCACGTTTTACAACTCCAAAACATTGCTGTGCTGAACTGCCTCCTGTAAAGGCCAAAACCACAATTTAAGATGTGCATAGTAAAGTGTCCCTGAATGGTGATGAGTGGGGTGGTAGTTCTAACTTTCAATCCCACTAACTTCAATTTTTATAACACCTTTCACAACTCAATGGCTCAAGTGCTTTGCAACCAATAAAGTACTTCTGAAATATTGTCATTGTTACAGTGTAGAAAACACAACTTTGGGGCCAATTTTACAAATTCATGTAAACATTGTCGCAGTAGGCCTACCAGTTAGATGAGGCGATCAGCCAGTAGTATACATTCCTAATGTTGACCCATTATTATTTTTGCAGTTCTTGAAATTTGAAATAAATATGGAAAATCAATTGATGTTCACAAAATGATACACTATCGAAGGAAGCCATTCAGTCCACTGTGCCTCTGTCAGCTCTTTGGTAGAGCTGCACCACTTAGTCTCACTCCCTTTGTTGTTTTGCTGTAGTCTTGTGAATTGTTTCCCACAAGTATTTATCCAATTCCTTTTTGAAGATTGCTATTGAATCTCCTTCCACCATCCTTGCAGCGTTTCAAGTCACCACAATTTAGTGGGGTTTTTTCAACACAAATATTTCCTCACGTCGTCTGTGATACTTCTATCTATCTGTATGTTCTGGTAACTGACCCCTCTGTCACTAGAAACAGTTTCTCCTTATTTATTCTATCAAAACCATTCATGATTTTGAGCACCTTTTATCAAATGTTAACTTTTCACAGATGTTGCTGAAATGTGGTATAATTCAAGTATTTTGATTTTATTCCAAATGCCTGTTTTCTGTAACTTGAAGCTTTAAGTTTAATTCTGAAAACATGTGATTTTTACTGAGGAATTTTATGATATGGGTTAAGTTTTTTTTGGTTTCTAATCTATAAATCTCTGTACCGAAGTCCAACCAATAATTCATCAACTTTATGTTGTAAACTGAAACAAATGTAATACAAGTCAGTAAATCAAGTCTATTGCGCTGTTGCCTTTGGATACAATCTGGCAGTATGTTTTTTTTTAATATACATCTATTTTCCTTCAAGAGATAACCAAATCCTATTTATTGAGAATTTTACACTTGGTGAATGAAGGGGAACTTTGTACATAGAGATTCTAGACTTGTAATTATTTGTTTATGAATTAGCTTCTCTTTGCCATACTCTACTTAAAAGGAGAAGTTCTATATGTTTTGTTGTAAGTTCCAGTTTCTGAGGCTTGATGCAGCATTTCAAATTATGCTACTTGATTTATTCTCTTCATCCCAAATGTTCGATTAAAATGGGCATTTGAACTTGCCTTTTGTATTAAGCTTGCTGATGTTGAGAACCTAGAAAAACAATTTGCATTCAATTTTCACATTTTTATCTTCTATATTTTGAGTCATTTTTGCTGTGGGCATGACTTGTGTGTTGGGAAAAGTTTATTTTCGGTGTTTTGGTACTGCCTCAGTAGATTATTTTACTTTAAAATTCCACTCTATTGCAGGTTATTACTTATACCTCTGGGTGAGTATTTTCTCTTCTGAACTATTTCGTAATCTCTTTCTTTTTTGAGTGCAGTGTGCAAGGATCCACCATACAAAGTGGAGGAGTCAGGATACGCTGGTTTTATAATGCCGATTGAAGTGTATTTCAAAAACAAGGTAAAGAAGTTAATACGTGAAATTTTAGTGTGCACTCTTAGCCTGCAGTTGGAATGAAAGCAGGATGAATTTTACCACTGCTTTTTTTTTAAACTGTACTTTGCAACAGGGGTTGAGTAAGTTAGTTGTCTGCTGAAATGGGTTGACAGTTCAAATTTTCAAAGTAACCTTAACCCAAATATGATTTGCATAACATTTTAAGTTTTTAACTGGTAACAGAGTTTAACCTTCTCGTTCACCCTGACAGAATTGGTTGAACACATTCTGTTCTATGCTCAGCAAAATAGTTATAAAAGGTGAATGAGCCCCCAGTGGTTAGGGAAGGGAAGGAAAGACTTCTAAACAGTTACTTAACACAGTGGAATGTCTGGCAAATAGCTATTGCACCAAATTTGCAAATGAATAAAGCATGCATCAATAGTGCTTCTTTTAGTAATATAATAATATTTGTGACACATTCAGCACTTTCACTTTGTTCTATAACATTGCTGTGTTTGTTGCAGTCTTTAAGTTGCGGCAAATTTCAAGGCGATGTTGGGGGTGGGGGGGAAGAGAAAAACAAAAATGATCAAATAATTTAACTGTTTTGAAATCTGACTCATTGCGGTGAATAATTAATGGCTGAATATACTTTCATTATGTAGCTGTTAGACATTATTGTTCGGTTTCTAATGGAGCCAGGAGTCTTGTTGCTGTGGTAGTTCAGCTCAGGATTTGGTTAGCAGACCAGAACATCTGCAAGTGCTAACAAAGGGAATGGGGATGACAGCAGTGAATTTTTCAATTGTTACACCTGGAGCTAGTCTAAATTTTTAATACAGCAAAAGCAATATAAATGATTAGCCAAATATGAAGATTGCTCATTTAAATGAGGAAAAAGCCTGTGGAGGGATTTGGAATAGACTATTTATTTTAATTGCAAAGTACTTTCTTTTTCCATCATTAACCACCCCACTTCTCCAAAAATGTGGTAATGCACAACTAACTTTCTGGGAGATGCACTTCAATAAGGTAGCCTGGTAAAACAAAGCTTAGATAGTAATTACCCTCTGGTTCAAGTTAGTAGAATTTTTCTGTTTTCTCTAATTGTTCATTTCCATTTCTATATCTTGCAGCACGAAGGGAGAATACTTAAGCCTCTGCCAGCTCTTTTTCCCATAACTTGGCAAATTAGCCCTCTTCAATTACATGATCAATTGTCTTATGAAAATTGCTGTGGAATCTGACTCGTATTACCCTTTTCAAGATAATGCAATTTGAGGGGGGTAGGAAGGAAGGAGGAGCAGAAGTCGAATTTCCCCTTGTTCTTTAGTTTTGGTTCACTGGTTACTTTATATCTATGGCCTCCAGTTACCCGCCCAACTCTTTCTCCCTAATTGCCCTGTCAAAATGCCTATATTTTGAATACCTCTGCATGTCCCCTTAACCTTCTGTATTGAGGACAGCAATCCTAGCTTCTTCAGTCTTTCCACATATCTGAAGTCCCTGATCATTGATAACATCCTGATGAGTCTTTCCTGTAACCTTTGAGGTTTTTGATATTCTTACTCTGGTGTGGTACCTAGAATTATACATAATACTTCATCTAAGCTTTTAAAGCTTATTTATTGTGTCATAAGTAGGCTCACATTAACACTGCAATGAAGTTACTGTGAAAATGAAAGGTTGCTTTTTATTTGTTATCCCTACTTAAAAAAACTAAGTATTCCATTATTGTAACTACCATATCAACTTGCCTCGCTACCTTTTAAAGATTAATGAAATCAGTACTCCTACTCAAAATAGCAGCATTTACATGTTTCATGTGCCTTCATGTTGTTTCTACTAAAGTGTATCACTTCACATTTGGGCACATTTAAATTGCATCTGCTACATGTTTGCCCTTTTCACCAGTCTGTGTTCCACTGAAGCTTGTGAACATCATGCTATTTATTTATTATATTGCTTGATTTTTGTATTATCTGCAGACTTCACAATTATACACTCTATGCCCAAGTTCCAGATCATTTATATATAACAAGTAGCCATACTGATTTTTGAGCCATGTCTTTGCATACTGATCTCCAGTCAGAAAAGCATGCATTCATTAGTAGTTTCCCTTCTGCCTGTTATGATCCTTTTTAGAATAGCATTATTAGCTACAAGCAGAAAATGCTGAAAAAAAGACTCAGCAATTCTGCCAGCATCTGTGGAGAGAGGAGGTAATGAATCAGGTTAATGACCTTTCATTAGAACTGGGAAAAGTTAGAAATGTAATGGGTTTTAAACAGGTAGAATGGTGGGTGCAGGGGTGATTTTTTTAGGACAGTGGAAGTCTGACAGGGTGAACAGCAAAGATGAAATGGCAAACGGACTGGTGTTGCAAAGTCGAAGCAAGTGATACTGGAACAAGTAAAGAAACAGAAGATATGACTCGGTGTGTAATAACAGGAATGTTGAACGACTGCTGTCTAAAAGTTTTAACGGAAAAAGACCAGTAAAACCAAGAAAGAAAAAAGAAAACAAATAGGGCCAGAAGTTAAGGTCTGAAATTGTTGGAACTCTACATCAAGTTCAAAAGATTATAAAGTGCCTAATCAAAAGATGAGGTGCTGTTCCTTGTGTGTCATTGGAACACTGCAAAAGGCAAAGGACAACATGGTCTAAAAGAGTTGAAATTTAGCATTTCAGTGTCATGCTCATGCCCCATTGTCCCATGAGTAAGTTATGGCTCAGGATATTGCTTCATTAATGTTCTTCTGTATTGACTTATCAACTAGTTTTTCTCTTTGCAATACCCTGATTACCTGGGATGCAGTGGTCTAAATAATTCTACAGCCATGAACAGCATAAATCTCCTGACAAGTTTTGGATTTTTTTAAAAAAACCCTTTTATAGTTTGACCCAGTTGAGTGGCCATTTTGAGCAATTGTGGTATTGTTGAAAAAAAAATCTCAAATGTAACCCTCTTGAAGCCAAAAGTTGTCCACTGATATTACTTTTTCAAAACTAATGTTGAGTTTTGCGTTTCTTCTTAGGAAGAACCCAAGAAGGTACGCTTTGATTATGACTTATTCCTGCACCTTGAGGGACATCCACCTGTAAACCACCTACGATGCGAAAAACTCACCTTCAACAATCCAACTGAAGAATTCCGTCGAAAATTGCTGAAAGCAGGAGGGGTATGTTTTTACATTTGAAATATTGGAGTTTAGAAAGCTATAGCAGTAATGATTAATGAATATGTACATCTGCCTTTTTACTGAAAAGGTATGAAAGGACAATTTACAAACCAATAAAATGGGCTTGTCTTCATAAGGAATCATTGTTTGAAGATGTGTGGGTAGGTAATTACTAGGCAATCCGAAAGTCAACTTTGGAAGATAGTTAATTGCGAGAACAAAAGGAAAAACAACATGTCTTTTCAAAAAGACCAATGAGTTGATGCATATGAAAAATTAGTGATGTGGTTGTGCATTGCTTTTGAGTTGTTAGCTGCAGTTTGATGCTTCACAAATAGAATTCACGGGACATAAGAATCCATGGAATCCCTAAAGTGTAGAAGGAGACTATTAGGTCCATTTTGTCTGCACCAACTCTCAAAAGAGCATCTTATCCAGGACAAACCCCTGCCCTATTGCTGGAACCACGCACATTTACCATGGCTAATCCACTAAACGTGCACACCTTTTGTAGTTCTGCATATGCAGATCTTTTGTTCCCCATTATCCTCAGGAAGCTTGAAAATGAATGAGATTGTAAAGTAACAGAATAACTGGATGTTCATTGCACCATCAAAACTACTGTTTCTGTACTTTCAATTAAAATTAAATTTGGTCTTCTCTTTAGTCTTCCTATTTCTCCCCTGCGCCCAGTCATCAATCAGAGGTCAAGGAGATGCCCTGTTAGTTACCATGTCCACTCAAGTCCATAGTCTGTTTCCCTTGTTTTGCTGTTAGCAGTTCCAGCAACTCCATGGGTAAAACGTTTGGAGCGGAAGGATGCTGGGCCAAGCTCTATCAGCAGACTGCGTTAGATGCCAGGCTACTGCAACAACCTGCCCTATTTGAATGCAGCTCAATGAAGCACCAAATGATTTGTATTTAGTCTGTAGAAGTGTTGAATGGTCCTTGCTCATTCTGCACATGTGCTCTTAGTTTTGGTAACTGGAACTGAGTTGAAATCTTTTGCTCATGAGTAAATTGGTGCTATTTCTAACTAATACTCAAATTATCAAGAAAATGAACTGAAATTATTTAATACATTTTTTAAAAAAAATCTTCCAAGACATCCCAAAAAGCTTCTCACTAACTTTCAAAGTTTCTGTTGTTTGTAGACAAAATATGGCAGTCACTCTTGGCTCCATTATGTCCCTGAAACAAGAATGTGATAGATCAGTTAATTTGATTTTCAGGATGTTGGTTGAGGAATGAATGTTAGCTAGGGCTTTGAATGAACTGTCATGTTGTACAGAAAAAGTGCCATGAGATCTTAATCATTTGAAACAAGCAGGTGGATTTTGATTTAAGTGTGTCTGGAAAAGCTAACTGCAGTATATTTGTAGTATTGCAATGAAGCGTCAAGCTAAGTTTGTGTCCTGGATATTGAACACAATCTTCTGACAGTTGAGAGTCTCTACCATTTCAGCTAAGCTGATGGCCCAGGTTAAAACAGTCACGAAACTACTGAATACCATTACTTGGTTCCAAATGGCAAAAGGAATCCTAAAATTGAACTTAAGTTTCTCAACACCTTTCATGAACTCAACAGTCCAAAGTTCAGACTCAAGCCAGAAACTCCAAGGTATTGTGTGAAGTTAACCTAGATCCTAAGTTTTACGTTTTGATTTTTGGCATTGGTGAGTATAAGGTGTCTTACTGGTATGATTCAAGTGACCCACTGGGAAGTGTTTTATCAAACAAAGTTAATTAAAGAACACAAAACAAAAAGAATTAGTATAACTCTTAGTAATTACAACACTTAAACATGACGAAGTATAATTCCTAATAGCTAGCTATTCCTGTTCCAGTGTAAAGCAATATTCCATAGACATACACCCTTCTTCAGAATTGGCACACAAACAAGTATGCTCAGGTGATGTTGAATTTCCAGCCTTTTAACACTGGACAGCGAATCCGACAGCCGTCTTCAAAGGATGTATTCTCCAACCAGCAAAGCCTGAGGCAAACCCAGTCTCTGGCAACTTCCAACACAGCAACGCTTAACAGCAAAAACTCTAACTCTGGGGGGAGGGGGAAAAAGACCTGCTGCTTCTCTCAGCCAGCTTCAAGCTGTTTCTGGAAAAAAAAAGCTAAAACTGAAATGTTCTATGACAAGTTGCTGTCCCTAGCCATATGACCTGACTTGCCAATCACCCCCAATCAAGCTCTATTCAGCAATCCCAAGGGAAAATTATAACAACAGAACATTGTGTTACTTCAGATTAAATCAGCATGTCAATTATACTGCTCCAGTAATAATAAAGAACACTGGCTACAGACAACATGGTGCCAACAAAACACCCTGCAGAGACACATGATTAAAATACATTTTTAAAGGCACAATATGGTCACAGTGCTACTAAGGACATTGATCAATTTGTTTGCAGCATTTAGTAATTTAACAGATAGCAACACCAACGTAAGTTTAATCTTGATATACTTCTCTTGTTGGATGTGGACAAGGCTGGTTAGACCAGCATTTATTCCCTATCCCTAATTGCCCTCGAAGCTGTTGATGAGCTGCCTCTTGAACTGCTGCGGTTCATGTGGTATAAGTGCACCCACAGTTCTTCTAGGGAGCGAGTTCCAGGATTTTGACCCAATAACAGTGAAGGAACAGCGATATATTTCCAAGTCAGGATGGTGATTGTCTCGGAAGAGAGCTGGATCTAAACTGATAAATTAAGTGGGTGACTATTAGTCTGGTTGTGTACAAATTATCTGCTGCATTTGCACACTGGTGCCTACACTACATTTACTCTGAAGGGCTTTGTGAAGGGGTCATTGAAGGCAGTACCTAGGTTCAAGCTATTTCTCTCAAATTCATTCCGAAAGCCACTGGTTTCTCGGCAGTACTTGAATACGGGAATTACATATACTCCCAATAGCGGGAAACCCTCAATATTTCAGATTCAAGTGAGGAATGGATGGTGGATGGCAGATGATCAGTGAGAAATTGTTGCATTATATCACACCTGGTTGAAGTGGGAGGTACCACTGATGAAATTCAACAGTAGACAGCAAATGGTTTGTTTTTCAGTAACCAAGATATAAACCTCATATTTGCAGCATTTAGCATGTTCCTTTCTCAGAGTCAAGTTGAAGGTACTAACGCAAGCTAATGCTTTCTTGCCAAATATTTTCTGTACAAATATCATTTGGTAAGGCAACTGTTGAACTTCCAATAATGCTGCTTTTCTTCAGTCTGGTAAGATGAAAGCCCTTTAGAGTTCACTGTTCAGCTACAACTCAGTTGATATGCCTAGAGTCTTAACGACTCAGGCAGTTATGCTCAATCAAGCACCATTTGTGTGCAAGTACCACTGCTGCTCAGCAGTTAACTCTTGGCACACTCATTAACTGCCATAGTATGCTTGCATCATTAAAAACTGGGAAAGCAAATACATTCCCTTAATCAGACTATTTAAACTCCCATCCCCACAGGTTGAGGCCTTGGAGTGAAGCTTGGGAAAATGCTTGTATCTGAGATGAGAGCTCAGGATGCAGTAGTGAGGACAAAGCCATGGTCATTCATTCAGTCATGTTGTGTAGGTTCTTGTCCGACCAGCGCATCTATAAAGGATTGGATATCAATATGGTGGCCAGGACATCAGTCAGTGGTCTTTGAGAGGCAGCTTCAGGCAATGAATGGGTAAAGTATTGTCCTTTTGGAGACAGAAGCTAACCATTAAGTCTCTCTCCTTCATGCTGCAGTGAACAGAACGTAGAAAACATGAAGCTTGGTGAACTCGCTATCATTCTTCTCATTCATAGGTAGAAGAGATGAAGATGTCAGTGGTGACGCCTGGTTCCCAGGTGCAGAACAATGAGGAGGGAAGTGTAACAGGGTCCTGCTGTGCGTGCAGAAGATGAACACCAGAGAGTTGTCACTCTCTCGCATCTCACTCGTCCCAGAGTGTACAGATGGCACCAGTAATGCCTGCAGAAGTCTGAGAACCAGTGTCACCAAAGACTTGCACATATCTGGGGAACTCTTTGGTCGCACCTTCTGCAAGGTGCCAACTGAACATTCAGCAAATGGAAGTCCTTTGAAGGCATCCACTGCCAGTGTTACAGTTACAATTTTTATGCCAGTAGCTCTTTGCAGGGTGGCAACTGTGGGATTTTGTAAGCCTTGGCACAAAGTACATCTCGGAGGTGACGGATGCAATCTTTGTGAGGACACACAACTTTGACCACTTCAACTGACAAGGCAAGCCAGGATACAGGAGTGATGTGCTTTGCATAAATTTTTGGCATTCCCGAGGTGCAGCGTGGCATTGACTACACTCGCATGGAGCTCAGATCGTCAGGACATCAAGTAGTGAATCATGTGATCCACAAGGACTTCCATTTGCTGAATGTTCAGTTGGCCTACGACAACACCAAATGCATTCTGCAGGGGTGTGCGATTGATTTCGAGGGAATGTGCAGTATGCCTCAGGATCCACAGAGGGCTGCAGAGTTGGCTCCTCGTGGACAAGGACTACCCACTATGGAGGTGGCTGATGCCCATGTGGAGGCCACAGAACTCAGCTGAGACGAGATACAGTGAGGTTCGTGCTGCAACTTGACTTTGGTGGAAAAGGCCATTGGGATGAGGTTCTGGTGCCTGGACTGGTCAAGTCCTACAGTACAATCCGCAGAGGCTGTCACACATTAGAGTAATTTGCTGTGCCCTGTACAACCTGGCAGACAGGAGCTGCCCAAGGAAGAGAGCTGCAACTTTGAGGTTGTGTTACTGGAGGTGGAAGCATATGGGATAGAGGGGCCAACCACAGCTCAGGTGCAGAGAGCACGTATTGCCAGTAATGTTAGTTCCTTTAAGTTGTGGGAGACATCCTCTTTCCATACGAGGAACAGGCATGACTGATGAGATGTCGTCCCTTCTGTGACTAAACATATGTGCTGGAAACCTTGCACAAAGCACATAGTAGCAGCCCTGGACTGACAGCCCCACATTTTACTGGTGCAGGAACTCAGTTAGCAGGTAAATACGAGAGGGACACAGCTCATCAGAGCAAGGAGCCATAGAAAGGGTGCATTTAGTGAGTGTTTATTTACAGGGATGAATGTTATTTACAAGTGCTTGATACCTGTGCAACTTAACCTTTTTAACCCAACATCTTGGTATATTCCCAACATTCACAATGGAGGTGGAGGCAGCCTGTTGTCTGTGATGACCTTAGTTTTCTTCCTCCTGGAGGGCCCTGACTTTCAGGGAGCAGCTTTGGTGCCATCCTTGGCCTGTGAGACTGGAGCCGATTTGGTCACAGGAAGAGGGGGTCAGACAGGTTAGTCACAGGTTCCTTGGGTGGAAGGTCCTGGGCTGTGCATCAGCTTCTCTTCCTTCCTTTTTGAATGCTCACGGGCCCCCGAATCCTTGTAGTAGAATGGCAGCAAGTGTGAGCTTGAGAAGCTTTTCCGTCCTCTGGCATTGGCACTGGATCCCAGCCTGTACCATGGAAGCTCTGGCATCCCTCCACCCATCTGGAATCTCCCACTTATGATGAGCCAACCTTAATTGCATAAATACAGGTGAAGAGCATCTCAGCAGGATGTGTGCCAGGGCAGATGATGAGGATGTCTGGCATGTGTGGATGGTGATTAGGAGCAGTGAAATGACAGGAACATGACCCGCATGAGAGATGTTTGTGGGAGAGCGAATGGTGGTGTCCCTTTAGCTGGCACAGAGTGTGATCTCTGTGGATGTGAGATGAATGTAAAAGTTGAGTGATGGGAGGGGTGACTTAGCCTGGCAGAACAGAGGAGATCATTCATCCTCTTCCTGCACTGGATGCCTATCCTTTTCTGCATGGCATTAGCACCGACCACCATTGTCACCTTGTCCCATACTGAGTTTGATGACCTTGCTGACTGGGTTTCCTCCTGTGCATGGGTAGAGGACATCACCTTGAGTTTCAGCTGCAACCAAGAGTATCTCTGGGGAGCAACTGTAAACTTGGGGGCAACTTCTTGGCAGTCATCACTTCCCGGCAACCTAGAAAGTGTTGCTGGGGTGGCCTTGTGGTGCTTTTTCCACCAGCGATATGATGAAAGCATGTGGGAAAAGCATTGGGTTCAGTTCTGCTGTTCCTGCCCACCATCAGCCTTTGCCAATTTCCACGAAAATCTCATCCATAATTTGAGTACAGGACTCTAGGGAATTGAATTAAACTTGGTATAGGAAGACTGCTAAACTATTTATGCATCTTCTCTACAATACTCTAAACAGTTTTTTCATTCAAATATAACTTTTAATTAAAATGGCGCTTAATAGGTGGGATTTTTCTCCCTCTTTGTGGCAGTAGGAGACAATGGAATCTTATAGTCCTGCCATTCAGTAGGATTTCGCATTGAACACATCCTGTGCTGCTGGGAAAGCTATGGTGGGCGTGTGCCTTAAGATCCCACTATATAAAGCCAGCAAGCTCCTCACAGTGCCAGGGACCCGAATTATATTCTGGCCTTGGATAACTATTGATGTGGAGTTTACACATTTTTCCTGTGTGTGGGTTTCCTTCCACAGCCCAAAGATATGCATGTTAGCAAGACTGGTCATACTAAATTGCCTCTTAGTGTCCAAAGAAATGTAGGTTAGGAGGACTGACCATGATAAATGTGTGGGTCTATGAAGATATGGTGAGGTGGGCCCGGTCTCTCCTCTGTCGGAGAGTCAGTGCAGACTTGTGGGGCCACTTTCTGCACTGTAGGGATTCTGAGAACTTTTGTGAAAAAAAAATTAAAAGATTTTGGCAAATATTTTTGAAATTTATTCATGTCATGTGCCCCTCAATTCAGCATTTATACTACAATATCATTGATCAGAAAACCAGTGTAACGGGTAACATTTTTCTCTCCTTAAAGTCAAGCCTTTTCAGAAACCAAGGGTTTGAATTGATTGCATGTTTTTTAATAACTTTGTCAAATTATTTTCTTAAATATTTTAAAAACATATTTTGGTACTCTAGTTTCAATATGAATTTTAAAAATCCATTAACATGACATTGTAATTAGTCTTTCAGTCTTATCAGAAGTACTAGCCCTGTACAATTGCATTTTCATGTGTGTGGTCTGAAATCTGGTGGTTTATTACCAGAGGATACTTTTCGGCTTTAGAAGCTTTAGAATTTGCGGCAGTGTGATGGTATGGTAATCCTGGGAAACTAGAAATTTTTGAACAGATGTGAATTTTGCTTAAGTTCCTTATGAGAAGATTATTAGGAGGTCTAGTGTTCAAACAGTTACAGCAACACCATTTTATTACAAAATGTTTTAATAAATACTGCAAGTTGGTGTTGATCTAATTAGATGTTGAGCTCCCTTCACGTACAGCAGGCATAAAAAGGAGCAAACCTTGAATTTGAAGCAGGAATCGTTTTCCCATTCTTTACCTATTTGCCCATATGATCAACCCTTGGACAAAATAACAATGTCGTTGGCGCACTTCAGCAGTGTTACTTGTCACAATTCCATTAATCTCACTCTTGCGCCTGAAAGGTGGAGTCCCTGAATGGGAATTAAGAATGCTGGAAAATTGACTGAATCAATGAGGTCTTTTTCTCCTGTTAAATTCCTCCCCGTACACCTGCTGAAGACACATCTCATGGGGTGCAATTCTACAGACACAATTCTATGCATTCTTCACCACCTTTCCTGAGTGACTATTCTATGTGTGCAACACTTGACAGTAAGCGTGAGTAATTGCTTTTTGCCTCAAATAGTGATATACGATCTTGTTCCTGTCCCATTATCCATATACTATATGCAAATGTTCCAGAAGAAGCTTGCGATGTGATGCAGTTTTCCTCATCAGTGCCACTGCGCCTAGATTGTAACTTTCTTGCTACAGTTCTGTAACTTAGCATAGTTGCCTTGAAGTACATTTTGATATTTGATTTATAAGACTGTTTCTTTTCCCACCCATCTTCTAGGATCCAAATAAGAGCAGCAGCACTAACAACAGTAACAGCTTCTCCAAGCCCCACAAATCCATGAAAGAGCACAAGGACAAACCATCTAAAGACTCGAAAGAGCACAAAAGTGCCTTCAAAGAACCTTCCAGGGAACACAGTAAAACTTCCAAAGAGTTCTCAAAGAAACCCAAAGAAAACAAGCCACTAAAAGATGAGAAAACTGTTCCTAAGACGGCATTTAAGGAACCAAAACCAATGTCAAAAGAGCCAAAATCATTGGAAAACAACGTAGTAAGTGGTACTGGAGGTAGCCAACAGGATGTTAAGGCTCCGACTAAGAGGCCTCCGAATACTGACTCTGATGAACTTGTAGCTAAGAAAAAAAAGAGAAGCAGCTCTGAATTACTGTTTAAAAGCATTTCCAGTGCTTCTCCTTCTGAAAAGAAACAAATGAAGGACAAATCCCATGCTAAGGCAGGAAAGATCAAAATGGAGAGCGAGATAATAGAGAAAAAGAAGCCTAGTTTACCACCCTTTGAAGACATTGTAGATCCAAATGACTCTGCATTAGATGATATGTCTTCTAAGTCAGAGGTGAGTAGAAGTACTAAAATGTAATTTTGAGCAATGGTGGTGGGGTGTGGGAGGGGTGTCTTTTTCCAATTGTACATTATAAGGTAGAAATTCTGCCTATTAAAATGTTAAAATAGGAAATTGCATTCCATGAAATCTGAGCTGATTTTAAAGCTGTTTTGAGACAGTGACAATAACCTTTTTGTAGGGCACTGCAATTTCATTAAGATGAGAGACTTGTACAAACTGATACATCTCTAAATTCTGACCATTCCAAAATCTTTGTTAATCCAACTCCTTTAAAGGTTATGGGGGGAAAAGGAAAATGAAATTTGTGTAAATGATCCACATTCAACAAAGCGTTCAGTTGCAACTTCTTTTTCTTCCTTGTCTCTTCATATTCAAAATGTTGACCAAGTTTAGTTTTCATTCTCTAAATTGAAGTTTATTATCTTGCAATGAAGTATATGTAATCTTCAAAGAAATGCAGAAAGAATATTTGGCAAGTTTTGAATTCATATATAGAACATTACAGCACAGTACAGGCCCTTCAGCCCTCGATGGTTTCACAGGTCAGTGCAACAATCTAAAGCCCATCTAACCTACATTATTCTAATATCATCCATATGTTTATCCAATGACCATTTAAATGCCACTACTTTTGCAGGCAGGGCATTCCACACCCTTACTACTGAGTAAAGAGCCTATCTCTGACATCTGTCCTATATCTATCACTATTCTGTGACTTTGTCTGGATACTTAAATGGAACAAAGTAATAAATACAGTAACAGGCAGAATATCAAGGAAGACGTGCAACAAACAGTCCACTTTATTTAAGAGTTCCCCAGTACAGTTGTATTTGGTGGATTCACTGTAGTAGCTTTGTGGGATTAAGAGGGTTAAGGCTTTCACTATCTTAACACTCTGGGTCACCAGCTGCTCTCTGGTGCACATTGTGGTCAATTCCACTGTGGGGACGACCACCCTGGCGATGGGGGTCAAGATTAAATGCTTTGTCCCACTTCAGGGATTGATCTGACCTTTTTTGCCCTCAACTGCCCAAGAAAATTCCAAAGTACCTCATTGCCAATGAGGTAGTTGATGAGAGGAAGTCATGATTCCCAAATCTGTACAAAAACACACATCAGCCTGTGAATTTTGAATTATTTGTTTCACACACACAATACAAAGATGATGAGTGAGACATACAGAACAATTATTCAACTCTTAGAGATTGTTGTGTTTTTTTTGTAAAAGCCTCCCCCATTCACAAATTGGGGGACAGTAACACTGCTTTTTCTCTAACACCTGTAAGGAGCTGGAAAGACATGAAGTGGGTAAGGCCCCCACACCCCGTTACTGAGCTGGGTAAGAAGTCTGACAACACCAGGTTCCAGTCCAACCGATCCACCTGATAGCAAACTCTCAAGCCCCTGGGGCCCCCTCCCCTTGCCAGGCGAATGGAGAGTTCTCCATTCACCTGACAAAGGGAGAAAGCCCGAAAGCCTGCAAGTCCACCATCAAACAAATTGGTTGGACCTAAACCTAGTGTTGCCAGACCTCTTACTGTGTTTACCCCAGTCCAACACCGGCATATACTTTAATGCGAGGAGTATTTGCAATAAGGTGGATGAACTTGCAGCGTGGATCAGTACCTGGAACTTTGATGTTGTGGCCATTTCAGAGACATGGATAGAGCAGGGACAGGAATGGTTTTGCAGGTTCCGGGGTTCAATGCTTCAGTCGGAGTAGAGAAGGGGGGGGAGGGGTAGCATTATTAGTCAAGGATTGTATCACAGTGTCAGAGAAGAAGTTTGAGGACTTGTCTGTTGAGGTAGTATGGGCTGAGATTAGAAATAGGAGAGGAGAGGTCACCTTGTTGGGAGTCTTTTATAGACCTCCTAAAAGTTCTAGAGAGGTTGAGGAAAGGATTGCGGAGACAATCCTGCATAGGAGTGAAAGTAATAGCGTAATTGTTATGGGGGACTTTAACTTTACTAATATTGATTGGAATAGCTGTAGCTCTAGCTCATTAGAGGGGTCAGTTTTTGCACAAAGCATGCAGGATGGTTTTTTGACTCAGTATGTAGATAGACCAACTAGAGGTGAGGCTATATTGGATTTGGTGCTGGGAAATGAGCCAGACCAGGTGTTAGACTTGGAAGTTGGTGTGCATTTTGGTGATAGTGACCACAATTCGGTTAGTGATGGAAAGGGATAGGCATGAACCTCGGGACAGTAGTTTTAGCTGGGGGAAGGGTAATTATGAGGCTATTAGGAGAGAATTAGGAAGCATAGGTTGGACTAGGAGACTACAAGGGCTGGGAACGTCCGAAATGTGGAGTTTATTCAAGGAGCAGCTACTGCGAGTCCTTGATATGTATGTCCCTGTCAGGCAAGGAGGAAATGGTCGAGCAAGGGAACCGTGGTGCACTAAAAAAGTTGATTCGCTGGTTAAAAGGAAAAAGGAGGCTTATGTCAGGATGAGACTTGAGGGCTCAGGTAGTGCACTGGAAAGCTTTAGATTGGCTAGGAGGGAGTTAAAGAGTGAGTTAAGAAGAGCTAAAAGAGGACACGAGAAGACTTTGGCTGATAGGATTAAGGAGAATCCTAAGGTGTTCTATAGATATGTTAAGAACGGAAGATTGGTTAGGGCAAGATTAGGGCCAGTTAGAGACAGCAGTGGGAAGTTATGTGTGGAACCGGAAGAGATTGGAGAGGCATTGAACCAATATTTCTCTTCGGTATTCACGCAGGGAGACATAAATGTAGCTGTGGAGAACACTGGGTTACAGGGTTGTAAGCTGGATAGTATTGCAGTTGATGAGGAGGATGTGCTAGATATTCTGGAGGGTTTGAAAATAGATAAGTCCCCTGGGCCGGACGGGATTTACCCTAGGATTCTCTGGGAGGCAAGAGAGGCGATTGCAGAGCCTCTGGCTCTGATCTTCAGGTCGTCATTGGTCATAGGTATAGTGCCAGAAGGTTGGAGGATAGTGAATGTTGTCCCATTGTTTAAGAAGGGGAACAGAGACTTCCTTGGGAATTATAGACTGGTGAGTCTTACTTCTGTTGTGGGCAAAGTTTTAGAAAAAATTATTAGGGATAGGATTTATAGTTATTTAGAGAGTAATGAATTGATTGGAGATAGTCAGCACGGTTTTGTGAAGGGTAGGTCGTGCCTTACTAACCTTATTGAGTTTTTTGAGAAAGTGACCAAAGAGGTGGATGGGGGTAAGGCAGTTGACGTGGTATATATGGACTTTAGTAAGGCGTTTGATAAGGTTCACCATGGAAGGCTTCTGCAGAAAATGCAGATGTATGGGATTGAGCGTGATTTAGTTAATTGGATCAGGAACTGGCTAGCAGATAGGAGACAGAGGGTGGTGGTTGATGGTAAGTATTCGTCGTGGAGTTCGGTTACAAGTGGTGTGCCTCAGGGATCTGTTTTGGGGCCACTGCTGTTTGTAATTTTTATAAATGATCTGGATGAGGGTATAGTTGGGTGGATCAGTAAATTTGCTGATGACACCAAAGTCGGAGGAGTGGTAGATAGTGAGGAAGGGTGTCATAGTTTACAGAGAGACTTGGACAAGTTGCAGAGCTGGGCCGAGAGGTGGCAGATGGAGTTTAATGTGGAAAAGTGTGAGGTAATTCACTTTGGCAGGAATAACAGATGTGTAGAGTATAGGGCTAACGGTAGGACTCTGAATAGTGTTGATGAACAGAGGGATCTAGGTGTATGTGTACATAGATCCCTGAAAGTTGGGAATCAAGTAGATAAGGTTGTTAGGAAGGCATACGATGTCTTGGCGTTTATTGGTAGGGGGATTGAATTTAGGAGCCACAACGTCATGTTGCAACTGTACAAAACTCTGGTGCGTCTGCACTTGGAGTACTGTGTGCAGTTCTGGTCGCCACATTATAGGAAGGATGTGGAGGCATTGGAGAGGGTGCAGAGGAGGTT
Organism: Carcharhinus amblyrhynchos; assembly: GCF_965287045.1. Classification (NCBI taxonomy): domain Eukaryota; kingdom Metazoa; phylum Chordata; class Chondrichthyes; order Carcharhiniformes; family Carcharhinidae; genus Carcharhinus; species Carcharhinus amblyrhynchos. Next base: position 38,329,804 of record NC_137328.1, on the reverse strand, counting down.
TACCAGGACGTTGCCTGGTATGGAGGGAAGGTCCTATGAGGAGAGACTGAGGGATTTGAGGTTGTTTTTGTTAGAAAGAAGGCGGCTAAGAGGGGACCTTATTGAAACATACAAGATGATTAGAGGTTTAGATAGGGTGGACAGTGATAGCCTTTTTCCTCGGATGGAGAAAGCTAGCACGAGGGGGCATAGCTTTAAATTAAGGGGTGGTAGTTATAGGACAGATGTCAGAGGTAGGTTCTTTACCCAGAGGGTGGTGAGGGATTGGAATGCCCTGCCTGCTGCAGTTGTAGATGCGCCTAGTTTGGGGGCGTTTGAGAGATCCGTAGATAGGTTTATGGATGGAAAGGAATTGGTTTAGGTTAGAGGGTCATTGCTTTTTTAATTGGTCGGCACAACATCGTGGGCCAAAGGGCCTGTTCTGCGCTGTAATCTTCTATGTTCTGTCTCCACATCATGACTATTACTGAGCTAGGAACAGCACTCGCTGTTTGAGGCTGGCAGTGGGGAATGGCAGCAGCTCTGAAAGCTAGTGGCGTTTACTACCAAATAAACCTGTTGGACTTCAACCTGGTGTTGTGAGACTTCTTACTGTGTTCACCTCAGTCCAATGCTGGCATCTCCACATCATTAACAGCAGCAGAACAGACCATGGGCTCAGTGTGCAGGGAAGTGTTTTTTTTAATTGGATGTTATTTGTGTCCATGTTCACTACAGATAACAAGCAGCATAACTACTTCTTTCCCCTCCCACCATGTGTGTTATGCCATGACATGGGTCATTCGTTCTCTAATGCAAAATTTGCTGATGAGCTGCTGGGATTTGCATAAACTGGGTTCTGCATAAACTGGAGAAAACATTTTAGTAGCTCAGGTTCTCAACCAAATTGGTGATCGTTTGTCCCACAATTAAATGAGAAATAAGCCGCCTTCAGTATTTTTATTTCACAGCAAAGAAGATGTACAGATCAGTCCATGTATGAGAAAAGGGTAGGTTTCACCCAAAATATTAACATTAACTTTAACTTTAACAAACATAGGCCAATCAACTCCTCAAGCCTGTTCTGCCATTTAGTTAGATCGTGGCTGATCTGATTGTGACCTCAACTCCACTTTTCCGTCTACCCTGATAACTTTGACTCCCTTGTTAATAAAGGATATCTGTCACTGCCTTAGAAGTATTCAATGACCCTGTCTCTACAGTTATCTGGGGAAGAGAGTGCCAAAGACACTCAATCCCCTGCTTTTGTATTGACTATCTCGCCCAATAAAGGAAAGGATTCAATATGCTTTCTTGACCACCTTGTCTACCTGTCCTGCCAACTTCAAGGACCTGTGGACATGCACTCCAGGTCTCACTCCCTCAACCCCTCTCAATATCTTCCTGTATATTGCGTATTCCCTTGCTTTGTTTGGCTTCCCCAAATGCATTAGCTCTTTTATTCCCCAGATTGAATTCAATTTGCCTTTTCTTCTCTTTCCGCTCAACTAAGCCATTGATAGCATTCTGAGGATGACAGTTACCCTCTTCACTATCAGCTGCACAGCCATTTTTTTGTAAATTTGCCAATCATGTCACGCACGTTTGTCTAAATCATCAGTGTACATAACAATTAGCAGGGGTTCCAATACTTGAGCCCTGTGGAACATGACTGAAAACTTTTCGATTTGCAGCAAGAAATCCATCGACCGCTGCCCTTTGTTTCCTGTCAGTGAGCCAAATTTTGGATCCAATCTGCTCTTTTCCCTGTATCCCATGAGATCTCACTTTTCTGACCAGGCAACCAAAAGACCTTGTCAAATGCCTTACTGAAATCTATGATGTGGAGTTGCCAGCATTGGACTGGGAGAGGCACACTAAGTAGTCTCTCAATATCAGGTTAAAGTCCAACAAGTTTATTTGGTAGCACAAGCTCTCAGAGCATTGCCCCTTCATCAGGTGACTGCCCACAGGGCACTCACCTGATGAAGGGGCAGCACTCCAAAAGTTCATGCTACCAATCCTCCTACAGTCCAAAGATGTGTGGGTTAGGTTGATTGTCCATGCTAAAATTGCCCCTTAGTGTCCTGAGATGCGGAGGTTAGAGGATTAGTGGGTAAATGTGCAGGGATTTGGGGATAGGGACCAGGGGGGATTGTGGTTGATGCAGACTCGATGGGCCGAAGGGCCTCTTTCTGCACTGTAGGATTCTATGATTCAAATAAACCAGTGGACTTTAACCTGGTGCTGTGAGACTACTTCCTGTTACTGAAATTTTATGTAGACAATATCCCTGGGCCTTGACCATTTTATAGTCAACCCACCTAGTTTGAATTTAAACAAAAGATGGCAAGTAACTGTTAATCAACAATTAACTAGTGCATTCTCCATGGTAACACCTCTGTCAATCAGAGTACACTTGCTCATCAACCAGTATACACCCTTTTTGTGCGGAATAAAGTACTAAAAAAAAATTATAGGAAGGCCCTTTAGCCCTCCAGGCTTGCACCGACTATGCTGTCAGACTGAACTAAAACCCCTTACCCTTCTGGGGACTATGCCCCTCTATTCCTATTCTATTCACGTATTTGTCAAGATGCCCCTTCAAAGTCACTATTGTATCTGCTTCCACTACCTCCCCCAGCAGTGAGTTCCAGGCACCCACCACCACTGTTTTTTTTAAAAAAAAATTGCCTCATACATCCCCTTTAAACTCTGTCCCTAACACCTTAAACCTATGCCCCCTAGTAATTGACTCTTCCATCCTGGGAAAAAGCTTCTGACTATCCACTCTGTCCATGCCTCTCACAATCTTGTAGACTTCTATCAGGTCGCCCCTCAACCTGTTGTTCCAGTGAGAATAAACCAAGTTTCTCCAGTCTCTCCTCATAACTAATGCCCTCCATACCAGGCATCCTCTCCAAAGCATCCACATCCTTCTGGTAGTGTGGTGACCAGGATTGAACACTCTATTCCAAATGCAGCTTAATTAAGGTCCTATAAAACTGATTTGCCGATTTTTAAAATCAATGCCCTGGGTGATGAAGGCAAGCCTGCCACCTTCTCCATCTGCGTTGCCACTTTCAGTGGCCTGTGTAACTGTACACCCACATCCCTCTGCCTATTAATATTCATAAGGGTTCTGCCATTTACTATGTCCCATCCAAAATGCATTACTTGACATTTGTCAGGGTTAAACTCCATCTGCCATCTCTCCGCCCAAGTCCCCCACTGATCCATATCCTGCTGTATCCTCTGATGGTCCTCATTGCTGTCTGCAAATCCACCAACCTTTTGTGTCATCTGCAAACTTATTAACCAAACCAGTTATGTTTTTTTCCAAAGCATACCTGAATAGGTGCCAGAGAGTGGCAACTAGGGGATTTTCACAGTAACTTCATTTGCAGTGTAAATATAGGCCCACTTATGACACTAATAAATAAACTTTATCCTGGCCAGATACAGGCTTCTGGCATCACCTGAGCCTGAAGAAAATTGCGTGTGACTCAAGTTTCCACTTCTTAAATTTTGTGCATTACCAACTTTAATTAGGTGATGCAATCACATACTAACATTACCTGTTAATGTTAACATGGCGGTTCTGTATTTGTGTTGATGTAAGGGATATTTAGACTGCACAGAAGCAGAATTTTAAAAATCCAACAATATCTGCAATGGGCCAAATGGTGAGCTCCTGCATTGTAACAATGTTGCAATTGGGTGATTGTTCTGAATTCTGTCATTCATCTCACCATACAAGGAAATAATTTCTAAAATGCCATGGTGTTTAAACTGGCACAGGAAAACAACAGGCATAAGCGAGCAACAAACATTTTCTCAAAATAACTGACACACTGCATGCACCAGCGAATGCCTTTTCATCACATTCACAAAGCTGGATTTTAACCAAGCAGTTATTACCCTATTTACTGCACCTCAGATCACAATCTCATTTAACAATTCATCGAATATTGATTTAGCATCAGCAGGTCAACAGAACAGAGTTCTAAACTTCTGCCATCTCACTCTTAAAAGATTTGGTTCTGATTTTTAGATTATGCTCCATAGTCCTGGATGCTCCTAAATTAATTGACCATTTAACTCTTTACATTTCCTTCATTACAACACTTCCAAAGTATTTCATTGACTATAAAGTACTTTGGGTTGACAAAAATACAAACGTTCCGTTATGTGAAAGGGGTGAAAAAAGGAAAATAATACAATGTCCGTAGATCACTTTATTTCTTCAGATATTATTTGGCTGCTTTACATAATAGATTCAATACATTCTTGACAAACGTAACTAACAAAACCTTTTCCTGGCATTACATGAATGATGCACAACTTCAGTTGAAGTTGACAGATTGAGACTTTGTCCTCAATGGAAATGTAAAGATGTGAAATTTTCCTGTCAGGATTCAGCACTGCTGAGAAATACTCCAGTACTTCTGTAGATGCAGAAAGTGTTCTGTAACCACTCTTCCTCTGGCAGGTCAAACATCCACATCATGACAGCATAGTCCCTTTTTGTTTTCATTCTCCACCTGGACAGGTAGCCTTTCCCTCATACTCTCTCTCCCCCAGTGCCCAGCAGGCAACCTACCACCCTCATGGTTAGCAATCGCTCCCTCAGCCTTTCTCACTGCCAGTTCTCAGACCTCTGGCTGATATACCGCCAACCCTCTTCCTACTGCTCCTCCACTTTTTTTGTGTTGGACAGAAACAACCTGAGTTGCACCTCACAGGTTCCATCACTTACAGAGGGATCACCATTCTTTGATTTACCCCTGTGGTTGAATATTTATTTCTAGGTATTTCAAGGGCAGATACCCCCTTGGCCCTAGTGTATTTTGAACATTGCATCCTTCAGTTTTTTGACCTTTGTTGAACTTTGTTACATGTTAAGGCTAAACAATGCATTATTGCATATTAAGCTGCGAGTCTCGAAATATGGACTCATGCCCAGGGAGTTGTCTGCCACTTTAAATTTCTCAACCTACATCTGAAGTAACCAGATGTCTAGAAACTTGCAAATGGTACAAGGGGGGAAAAAGCAAGTGATTGTTGATTTATCTGAATGTTGATAATGGAAGACATCCTTCAGATGGAAGAAGTTGAAACCATGCTAATGGGATATTCCACTTTGATGTTTGAGACGAATCTAAAAATGTTCTGTCTTCTGTTTGGTAAAACTCAGCCTACGTGTCATGCCTTCATTCCTGTTATGGGAGTTGAATGAACTTGGTGTGCTGCCAGTTGAGTTGTGTTTTCTGCAAGCGGCAAACCTAAAGCCAGAAAGTATTAAGTGATCTAAAGAAGCATGGTGCATGTGATCTTACACTCTTTCTGAATAAAAGGTTGGATATTTATCTTGTGGATAGATGAACTTTCTCCAGTCTGACAGACTGTGCAACTCAAGTCCTTGCAACCCTGTCTATTACAGTAAGTCATTTGCCAAAGTGGCATGGTGCTGAGATAGAAGTCAGTGGGTGAAATATTTTATCTGTTCAGTGACTGCACGTTTCCATTTAAGTGAATTCAGGAATATTGTTATTTTGCTGACCAAAGTACTTACCCACATATTGTCAGTCTGGGCTGTGGAGCAAAGATACTCATCGTGCACATAGAACAAAGTAATCAAACAGGAGAGCAAAATTTTGTGGATGCTGGAAAACCACAAATTAAAACCAAGTGCTGGAAATACTGAGCAGAACAGATAGCCTCTGCCCTCAAGAAGTCACATTTGACTCGGGTAGGTTGGCCATGCTAAATTTCCCTTAGTGTCTTCAGATGTGCAGATCAGATGGATTGGCCGTGATCAATGCTTGGGATTAGGGCAGCAGATTGGGCCAAGGTAGGGTGCTCTTCTGGAGAGATGATACAGACTTGATGGACTGAATGGCCTCTTCTGCACTGGAGGGATTCAATGATTCGACATCAGTTCTGCTGCTCTCTCCAAAGTAACCAAACCCCTTTTCAGGTGGGTAAGGAAGAGAATTTGATTTTCCTTATTCTCGCCATACTTTTCCCCCCGCCCCACTCAACTCCGAAAATACTGATCCGAAAGGAGGAGGTGAACTTGACCCTTTACTCCTCCTTTTCCACAGGACACTGGGTAGCGGTTGGTTGATGAAGGTGCAGCAGATTTGTTGATTATCTAAAAATCTGGTCAAAGCTCATTGTCTACATTTAGTATCAGAGTAACTCGATGTGGAGACAATGGTCTGTAATTTTTAAATAAGGCTCATTTCCTTAGATTCTGATAGTCATTTGAATTTAATACTGAAAAATGTTTTTCCATTCATTAATGGGACATGGGCATCACTGGCTGGCCAGCATTTATTGCCCATCCCTAGTCACTCTTGCACTGAATGGCTTGCCAGGTCATTTCAGAGGGCAGTTAAGAGTCAACCACATTTCCCAGAGAATGCAGTAATTGAAAAGTAAAGTAGGAGTAACAGGACACAGCAGATATGTGAATTTTGAAGAGAACTGCTTGTGAGCCTAAGGAGTACTAATCTGAACTGAAGGTCAATGTTTGCTTTTTTCAGCACAGTGAATGAAGGTAGTGTTGAAATGAGTAAGCTGTATCCCACATATTAACGTTTTCATGCATGCTGTGAAAACAAAAAAGTTACACATTTGTGTGGTGACTACAAGTATAATTGAATGTCTGCCAAATGTGAACAATTTCTAAAATTTCCTGTTTTTAAAAAAAATTTAGATATAATTTTTATTTTGAGATGATGTAGCATCGCTAACCCTCAAGTGTTTGCTCCTTGGAACTTGCACAGTATGTGTTCACCAAATGTAAATTTGCACAAGTGAGAAAGCTAAAAACTAATGTAACTTGATTTTTTTTGAAAAAATAAACTGAAATTTATGCAAACTACATTCTACAACTTCACACTGAATACCGGACGCCTTGTATTTAAAATGTTTTTTTTTGTTGGAACCATGCATTGAAACAGTTTAAGGTGTCAATTCTATACATGCATGTTTTTCCAGTTGTCCAAAGTAAGTGCACCAAAAGTGTTGCATTGATCCGTGGATTTGTGGAGCTCGCCTACCACTTCGCACATTGTCCTTGCAAAACCACTTAGTTCCCATCTCTCCGTTCCTTATGAGCTGCAGGACTACATAGCAACCTGGAAGGCACCATACAGGCTGCTCCTCAGTTGACTCCTTTAAGAATCTGTGCAAAATATTTTAAGGGAACGCATTCAAATGAACAGGCTGTGCACAAGCAAAAACATTTACCAGGGATGTTGCCCTTCTCATCAAGGTGAATGAGTGCCTTTTAGCTGAGCCACTGGGGAGTCATTGAATTATTTCTTAAATGGAAGGAAAATCAAATTGGACTACTTTTTGCACCTGACACTGAAGCCTGTGTTTTTCTTTCCCATGGTTGAAAATGTGGTAAGGGGAACCTAAAAAGAGCAAAGAAAAATAAATATGAGGAAATATTAATATTAAGATATTCCAGTTTCTGCAGTATTTTGTTTTTATATCTTAAAACTTTGGTTGCATTTGTTTCAAATGAAGAAACTTTATGATTCATTGCTTAATCATTAATCTTCAGTGGTATTTGGTAATTCAATATAGTAATATGTAACAACATCTGCTAAAACAATTTTGAATGTAGACCCAGATATGCAGCATCTGAAAGCTGGGAAGACTTGTTTAGTGGTGTGAACGTGCCAATGAGATTGAATAAATGGAAATATCATGCCACAGTTAAGTTGTAAATTAGTGTGTGACTCTATGCCATGGGAAAGGCTTTAATTATCTTATTTCTCTTGACTGTATTCGTCCCTTTAGACCACATTGACAGATGGTCTTAAAATTCAGCCTATTCATGAATAGCATTAATTTCAAAAATCATCTGCAAATAAGAACCAAGTGTTCAAGTATCAGCTTTGGGGCACCAAGTTCCATATATAATGTAGGATTTTTCAACAGGACAACTGTCTTCCTATCTTAACTAACTTTTGCTCAATTTCTTCTACCTCCTGTCTTCCATCTGCTACTCTTACCCTTACTGGATTCTCTTCTACATTCACAGCCTGTGACTGGGAGATGAATTGTCAGTTTCCAGAAACGTTGTCAATGTAAAACTTGACTGGTCATCCATTCTGCCTTTTGGTGATTCACACAAATGGATCTGTTGTTCATGGATAGTAAATATCACTGCATTGTTCAACTGTAGAAATCATTCCAATTGAACTTCTGTTTTCGCTGCATTTATAGAAATTACCAAAACATTTCTGATTGCACCTAGAGACAGTTGCTGAGGTTTCTGCATAGTTATTAAAAGGAAAAAATAGTCATTAAATTTCACTGCTAAACCACTTAAGGCTTTAGGCACTGACATTTAATTATTCAGACATTGATACCTTGCATTTAAGTTAATGTATTTTAAGGGTTTTCGGGCTGATCATTACTAGCTGGAGTTCTATGGGATTTTGACAGCACATCAGTGTTTGCCATCATTACCTCTCTGACAGTGACCACAATTTCAGGATTTAGCATAGGGCAGAATAGCACAGATTTCCTGAAGTTGCCATCTTCCTCACTTCCCTGCCCACATGTCGTCAGTCCTTGTCCCAGAGTTGGCAATTGGTGAAATTGTTGATGTGCCAGAAACTCTAGAAAAAGTTTGTTTACTGCATCAGGAGTAACTAGAATTTTATCAGCAACCTGAGTAATAATTGTTACTAAGCAATGATCTGGCCCTGAAAAAATAATTTTACATCTGTGGTGTTAAGTGTCTCTGTTATGCTTAATATATTTCTTAAATTTTGAAATCTTTCTCACCACCTACCTTCACCCCATTTGTATGTCCCAATCTTTATTTTGTTCCATGTAAATTTTTTGGAGAGGTAATTTGATTTTGGTGCTTTTCATTTCCTGGATGACTGGCTGCTTGGACACTTCAGTGAAGGAAATGTCATCAATGAATGTTGCGATCCACTGCATCGCGAGAGAATGTCAAGTTGTCGCCTCAGCGATGTTGTCTTCGACCTCTGTCACAGAGGTCCTCGCTTTGCTGCTGGCTGCAATCTCCAGGCTCATGTTTTTACTCTAGGTTTTATAACAGGTCATTACATTTGTCAGTAATGCTTTGTAACATCTTACTGGAACATGGTTAGCTAAACTATTTGGCCAGGTCAAATATTCAAGTCACCTGTAGGAAGAATCCAGGCATTGCTGTATACTTTGTGTAGCCATGATATGGAGATGCTGGCGTTGGACTGGGGTAAGCACAGTAAGAATTCTCATAACACCAGGTTAAAGTCCAACAGGTTTGTTGGTAGCACTAGCCATGAGCTTTCGGAGCACTACCCCTTCATCAGGTGAATGGGAGTCGTGCTCACAAACTGGCATATATAGGCACAAACTCAATTTGCAAAATAATGGTTGGAGTGCAAGTCTTAAAGGTACAGACAGTGTGAGTGGAGAGAGGGTTAAGCACAGGTTAGAGTGTTGATTCTGCGTTGTTGTGTTAATTCGCTGAGCAGAAATTAACAGCTAAGTTCCGCACCCATGAGGATGGTCTCAACTGGGATCTTGGATCTTGGGTTCGGGTTCATGTCACACTGTCTGTAACCCCCACAACTTGCCTGGACTTGCAAAATCTCACTAACTGTCCTGTCTGGGGACAATACACATCTCCCTAACCTGTGCTTAACATTCTCTCTACTCACATTGCCTGTACCTTTTTGAGACTTGATTACTTGTAAAGACCTGCATTCCAACCATTATTTTGTAAATTGAGTTTGTCTATATATGCCCTATTTACGAACACAATTCCCATTCACCTGATGAAGGGACAGCACTCAAAATTTGTGGCTTGTGCTACCAAATAAACCTGTTGGACTCTAACTCTAACTCTAACCTGGTGTTGTGAGACTTGTTACAGTACTTCGTGTAACCAGCATTTTAAACATATTGTGTATTTGTTGAAGTACTGTGCATCCTCTGTTAATGGGGTGGTATGGTAGCAAGATAAAAATGCCATGAGTACATGTTATTTCTGAGCAACAGTTACTACCCTACTTAGCTTGGACTAACTTTCGCTAGCCTAGATTAGACAAATTGAAATTATTTTTTGTAATTAGCTGGTTTGTTTGCTGCAAGGCTTTTTTAAAACTTATACCAGTTTTCCCATTTAAAAATTGAATTTTGTGCTTAATTTAGTAAAACTCAATGGCTGGGATTTTCCAGCTCCTCCCCTGCCATTGTCTTTGGCAGGGCTGGAAGATCCTGCTGGCAACCAATGGTGAAGCGCCTCCACTGTCCAAAAACCACTTGGTGGGAGCTGGGAAGTCCAGACCACTGTGTAATTTCATTAACTTTGCAACAACATCATCTTGAAGATTTGTTTTATGTAGTGTGTTTTATGTTGAGCTTTATGCATCCACCTATCTCTATCCTTTTCACATTGAATATCCAAACTTCATGCCTTTCTATTTCTACCAATCCTTTTATTTCTCATGACTGACTTGTTTATCTACAGTTTATTTCTTATGCGTGTGTCACATTTATGTTTTCTTTGAGGGGATTAAGTGAGCGACATAGCATTATGATTGATATTCACAGAAAACTGGTTTCTCCACTCTGGTATCACAATTGAACACTTCTCTCAACTGTCTCAGATAAATGTTATAACCACCAAAGGACCATAAACATAGGTCTTGCATATTATAAAAATCTTCCTCTATATTCTATGTGGCTGTAGCTCAGATGTTCAAAGATTGAAAGATTGCAATTTCTCAAGTGTTTTCAATTCTAGTTGCACCTTGCACGTTTGATAGGAACACCTTGAACTGCATTTTATAAGCAAAGTTACTATGAATTGTTCTTAAAATTGAGAATTCATTTGATCCATTAATAACTAACTTGACAGTGAATCACGATTTCCCTGAATGCCGCTTTGGAATAATTCTGGAGCTTGTAATCTAACATTCAGCAGGTTTTGGCAAGAAATTCGGGGGTAATTCTCCCCAGAAGCGCAGTGAGCTGGAAGACATCAGCGGGAGGCCGTTCAGCAGGCTCGTTACTGGACATCACAGCCTCTGCGTGTCTCCGGGGCCAGAATTTCAGCATCAATGCAAAGCTGATTTCCATATTTACATCTGTATTTCAATATCATTACCGAGCCCAGTAGCCCTTCACTCTCCACCATCTCCCCCCACCAGGAGTGGTTCACTCCATCAGGGTTTACAACAGCTGTCCACCAATGTCCCTCCCAGGAGGTCATGGGCAAAGGAGTGCCCCTTTGACATTGCTAGCATGGCATTGCCAGCCTGGTTCCCTAACACTGCCCAAGGGGCAAAGTGGCACTGCCCACCTTGGCAATGCCACAGGCTCAGGGCCAGAGGGAGGGTTGGGCTTCTTGAGGGTGTGATCAGTGGAGGTGTGGGTTCCTGCTGCCACTCTGCAGTTGGGATCAGTGGCAGAGGGAGGGAAGGGGCTGATTGAGGCTGGCCATTGGGAGTGGTGGAGAGGGAACATTGGAAGACATCTGGGAGGCCAGTGATTGGGGGACTGAGGTGTCACATGGTCAGAGATGCATGGTCACAGGGCTGACCAGCATTCGGGTGGCCAGTAGTGCGGGGCTACTGCACACGTACTGACCTCTGCACTGTCAGATCGGCACATGAGCAGTAGCCCTCTCAAAACTGCTGCCGGCCTCCTGCAGGAATAGCCATGCCCCTGGATTTTCAGTGTGATTCTTCTTGAGGTATTCTGCAGTGCGTAGAATGTGGGAGATTCATTTTGAAAATCCCACAAAAAGCCAAGTGGGAGTTACTCCAGTTTTTACGCAAATCTGATACTTAGAATTTTTGGGGGAAAATCTTGGCTGTGGCCTTCTTTTAAGGTTTGCTGTACATCATTTTCTTTGCATTTTTTTTCCTGTCCTCCAGTCAATTTTCATCTCCGAATGAAGATTCTCTTTTGGTTTCAATCTGTCTACAGGATGTGGGCATTTTTGAGATGGACTCACTGTATCTGAATCAAGGGTGTTTTGAAATATTTGTACTTTTAAACCAATTTGTCCACTTAAATCATTGTTTTTGAACTTGAGTCACCAAATGTCAAGGGGGTTCCTCAAGCTCATGGTTCGGTGTCTGAATTCTTTTTCTTCAATTTGTGTTATGTTAAAAGCAAGCAACATTTACTGTAACATTGTTTCTTTCGATTATTTGTTACATCTTTTAAGAAGTTAGGATAAGAGCTTTGGAAGAGATCAGCAAAAATCTGTCGCAGGATCAATCCCCTCCCTCCCCACCACATTGTACCAATCTTTTGCAAAGTACACACTGACCTCTATCTGTGTATACCTCTTGGACCTCCGTAAGCAGTGGTATATTCACTTTGGTATTGGCACTAAACTTGATTGATTTTTCATCCCAAATCAGAAACAGGATTGTAGAGGCATGTGGTCCCAAGCACAGTTTTGTGGATAGTCTGTACTTGGCAAATTAATTTGTCACCTCAATAATGTGGTTAAAAACTGATTTGAGACCATTTCTCTCCTCAAATCTGTTCCTTTAGATGTGGATTGTGTCTTTTTGGCACATTGAACTGAGACTGATTTTCGTATGTTTGTTTTAATGAGCATGAATTTTAGTTGAATTTTAACCACACTTTGTGACTTGTTTTCAGAAAATTGAATTTAGTTTTTAGCATTCTATTTATGAAACCCTAACCCTGCATGAAGCTAAATGTGATTGTGCATTAGATCCAATGCACAATGCAGATAAAATGGAAGCCTTAACATAATTTCCTCCAGCAAGTAATTCTACGCAAGTTTTACATTTTTTTTGAATTGAGAAGCAAGGTGGGGTCCAAGACTCTTAATGCAGGATACTGCTAAGATTGAAAAGATAGAAGAAAAGAGAGGACATTGTGACTTAATTGCAAACTTGCGTTTTGAATACCTGACAAAAACAGAAGGAAGGAATGAGATGAAGGAATTCTATAGTTTTGACATCCTGAGAGAATAAATTGGAGGAAGAAACTGCAATCATTCGTTATTTCAATGAGGACATAGGAAAGAAGAAGTTTAAAGCAACAAGAATGAAAGGCTCTTATAAGCACTATATGGAGTAACAAGGACAAAACAGTTGCAATGAAAAATTGAGATTAAAAGTGACGTGACTATTTTCTGTCTATCTGGGTGACTAGTCTTTGCTATATTTCCAAGAATGTGTGAGAGGTGTTGCAGAAGCTTCCACCCCCACTCCCCCTTTTAAGATTAACAAGGCTTCAGTTCAGTGGTGGTTGGATTTTGAGGTATTTTTCCCATACTTAGGAACCAGAGTGGATCGGTGTTTTTGCTTTTAAAGTCAACAAATAGTTAACACTATTTTTTTTATCAGCATGTTTATTTTAATTTGTTAAGTTGTGTCTGTCTTCCTGGTGGAAACGTGGCCAACGTGACTCTGGCATGTCTCATGAATTCAATCCTTTCAACTCATGGAACAATGGCTCAAGCATTTGTCCAGCTTAGGAAAACTAGGAAATTAACATAACCGGTTAGTTTGTACAGTGTAACACACATGGCTATTTTTGCTTTTGGAAAAACTTATTTAGAGCTGTGGCGTTGGAATCAAATCATTCATTGAGAGTTTTGACGTCTGAAATCACGACACGACACAACACAAATTTGATTAATTCTGTATTCAAAAGCTACATGTTTAAATTCCTTTTGTGCTGAGATCAATGTGCGTTCAGACTCTTCTTTCAATTTCCCATGAGGTGGAAAGAAATAAACGAGTAAGTAGCGTACTGATCCTTTGTTTAAAAAAACCTGTGGGTACACTGCTGTTAAGTGCCAGTGAACTCAGTACAATTAACTTGTCTCAGAAGCTCCGACAGTCATTCCTTTTGTGGGGTGTTGGGGTTCTTGTTTTTGTGGCACCTGGTGTTGCTAGAAGATCCTCACCAGCCAATTGATATTACAATTGCAGCTGAATCCACGGTAAAGAAATACCGTGTCAAGAGCTTTGCAGCTCTATCATTGTTTTAGCTTCAACTTGACAAGTGAACTCATTCTTGCCTGATCATTTTCCCTCCAGAAAGACTTGCTTCTTGCATGCATTAGTACTTTATTTTTGTCAAAAGCTTCACTGCTTTCTTTATGGAGGAAGATCAGGGCAGAAAGATGGGATAAAATGTATGGAAAAATAACTAGTGGTTTCATGGAATTGCCAAGTATTCTACCAGCTTTATTGTCCTGCTGTAATGTGGTAGCTGTTAACAACAAACAGAAACCGCTCAACCTCCCCACCACCCCACCAAGAACTTTTGAAAGGAAAGCGTTCTTTTTACAGAACTGACTGCTGTCCATGTTTCTTGCAATAAAATTCGCTTAATAGAACAGGGGAATGTAGTTGTCTACTCCCAGTGCTTCGGTTTTCTTTGTGTTAAAACTTTTAGCAGTTGAGCAACACAGCATTGAGATGAAAGTTTGGTGTTTAAAATAATTTTCATCATGGGAATTAAGAGGAATAAACTGCAATGTCACATCTTTACGTCACCAACTAAATGGAAACAACTAATTTTAATGCTGTTAAATTGGCAAGATGTTTAATTTGCAGCAGTTGCTCTGACAGGGCTGCAACTTTGCAGTTTGGACTTCCAACATTGGGAATGACTGCAACACTTGGGATTCTTTAATCTTCTGTAGCCAGTTAATGGATGAATTGAGATTTTTCTAATATTTGTTCTGAAGAAAATTGGTGTTTTATCTTTTGGAGCAAGCAGCTGTTTGACTTCATAGATTTACCCACCCCCCCCCTTCCCAGCCCATCTTACTCTTTTGCTATTGCCAAAGGCTTAAATTTTGTAAATTATGTATGTACAAATTACATGTTTACAAAAGAAAACTCAAGTTTTTGTGTTGAATCTAGTTTAATTTTATAGCTTGTAAATTGGAGATTAAAATTCCTAAATCTGTTATAAGTATTCTTTTTTGTATCCTTTCTAATTTGGTATTGCTGTGCACAACTGAGAATTAAGTGGGTTTTGTGAATTAATAGTAGCATTCAAAGTTTTCAAATGATTGCCTTTATTCTTCAAGTCACCAATCTCAAAATTGGAAATGTTGAAGTTGCAATCAAGTTGTATTCAATTATTTTCTAACTTTAAAAGGTGTACTCTTTTAATACAGAAGTGAACAGTGGTTTGTTTAAATCCTTTTAAATCTTTTGATTTTTTTATGTTCTGGTAAAACCGATTGACAAGCAATTGTGAACGGTTCACATACAACAATGCTCCCATGTAAACGAGTAGCATTTTTAAAATAATGCTCCAAGTTGGACAACCAGCCATGAATGTGATGAATGGTGTTGCAGGCGTGAAGGGCCAAATGGCTGCCATCTGCTCCTATCTATGTTTCTGTTTAAATTGGTGTGCCTTCTAGTAATATTTGATTGAACAGGAACAAAAATGAATTGAATGGCATGAAGTTGATGTATTTATGTGGTAGGTATGATATAAACTTGCTTCAGGAAATCAAGTCGTTTAACAGCAAGATACCTTACTGGTATGGTAGTGATGTATATAAGTCATCATGAATTTTGAAAGGAAAAACATGCAAGGATATGGGGAAAGAGCAAATGAATGGGACTAACCGGATTGTTCTTTGAAAGAGTTGAGGTAGACTCACTAGACAGATTCTGTGTTTGATTATTTGATTCAATTGGCAAGAGGAAAAGTCAGCAAAGGCCAATCATAATATTCGCCTTATTTTTAAAATATCTTGTAATATTTTCCAGTTGTGTTGTAAAATTCCCAGAATATTAAATAGCATCTATAAATCTAGAATGTCAAAGGGACTAAACTTTCCATTTGAGATGCTAAAAAATCTCATGTTTGGATTGATTTGTATCCCATTTATATTCTCTACTTTCTACCTTGCATTTCTTACACATGCACTTGGGCTTTTATATTGACATGAGACCACCCCACTCTTGTCTTGCAGAGTTTCATTAGATCAGTTTCCCTTTTGCAAGATTACTCTGCAGTTTTCCCACTTCACCGGTTGAAAAAATTATTACATAGGAGCAAGTGGGAAATTGCAAGTATTTGGTCAGGAATTAGTATCTTCTGTTTCATGAACTGTGTAAACTGGAAGTATTGTGAAATTATAAATATCCGTTTAATATAGAGCCATTTGGCTTCTTGAGTGCCTTTATTCATTTCCAAACAAGCACCATTCACTTATCGGAGTAAAGTGAAGCAAACTGACACTGCAAGTGTGTTTTTTATTTTAATGTTTCAATGCAACAGTTCTTTAATTGCCATAAAGCCTGAACAGCCATCATGTCCAAGACCACAAAGAACTACAAAAAGTCGTGAATGTAGCCCAATCCATCACGCAAATCAGCCTCCCATCCATTAACTCTGTCTACACTTCCTGCTGCCTCAGCAAAGCAGCAGCCAGCATAATTAAGGATCCCATACACCCAGGACATCCTCTCTTCCACCTTTTTCCTTCGGGGGGGTGGGGGGGGAGACAAAAGTCTTCAGTCACGTACCAGCCGACTTGAACGGCTTCTTCCCTGCTGCCATCAGAATTTTGAATGGACCTAGCTTGCATTAAATTGATCTTTCTCTACATCTTAGCTATGATTGTAACACTACATTCTGTACTCTCTCGTTTCCTTCTCTATGAATGGTATGCTTTATCTGTGTAGCATACAAGAGGCAATACTTTTCACTGTGACAATAATAAATCAAATAAAATTATGTAACTTGTTTACTAGCAGACTATAAGATTCTAGCTGCGTACTTAATTAAACTTTGTACATCCTAAAGTAAGTCCTAAGTGGCTGCTGGTTGAGCGTATGGCATCAAAGTATTGTGTAAAGATTTGTGTGGCTGAACTGCTTTTTCTCCAGTAGTAACAACTGAGGAATGTCCATTGCAAAACTCTTCTGCCCATTCTGCAATTGGTCTCCAATATTACATCCACAGAAGACAGAGTGGTAGATGGGTCTTTTTCTGCATGGAGGTCGGTCACCAGTGGAGTGCCCCAGGGATTTGTTCTGGGACCGTTGCTCTTTGTGATATTTATAAATGACCTGGATGAGGAAGTGGAGGGATGGGTTGGTAAGTTTGCCAATGACAAAGGTTGGAGGTGTCATGGATAGTGTGGAGGGATGTCAGAAGTTGCAAGGAGACATAGATTGCAAGACTGAGCGGAGAAGTGGCAGATAGAACATTACAGCGCAGAGCAGGCCCTTCGGCCCACGATGTTGCGCCGACCAGTTAAAAAACAATGACCCCCTAACCTAAACCAAACCCTTACCATCCATAAACCTATCCATGGATCTCTTAAACGCCCCCAAACTAGGACTTCAATCCAGATAAACGTGTGGTAGTACATTTTGGCAGGTCAAATAGGATGAAGAAATATAATATTAAGGGTAAGAATCTTAACAGTGTGGAAGATCAGAAGGATCTTGGGGTCCGGGTTCACAGGACATTCATCAGCTCCGCAGGTAGAGGATGTGGTTAAGAAGGTGTATGGTGTACTGGCCTTCATCAATCGAGGAATTGAGTTAAGGAGTTGGGAGATGATGCTGCAGCTGTATAAGACCCTGGTCAGACCCCACTTGGAGTACTGTGCTCAGTTCTGGTTGCCTCATTTCAGGAAGGATGTGGAAGCCATAGAAAGGATGCAGAGGAGATTTACAAGGATGTTGCCTGGACTGGGGGGCATGCCTTATGAGGATAGGTTGAGAGCTTGATCTTTTCTCCTTTTGAGAGACGAAGGGTGAGAGATGACCTGATAAGGGTGTACAAGATGTTGAGAAGTATTGATCAAATGGATTCTTAGGGGCTTTTTCCCAGGGCTGAAATGGCTGCCACAAGAGGACACAGGTTTAGGCTGTTGAGGAGTAGGTACAGAGGAAATGTCAGGAGTAAGTTTTTCACTCAAGGTGATGGGTGTGTTCAGTCGGCTGCCAGCAGTAGTGGTGGAGGCAGATTCGATAGGATCTTTTAAGAGACTTCTGGATGAGTATATGGGACTTGGTAAGACAAAGGGTTATAGGTAAGCCTAGTAGGTAGGGACATGTTTGGTGCAACTTGTGGGCCGAAAGGCCTGTTTGTGCTGTAGTTTTTCTATGTTCTATATCTGTGCTTTTTTTTTGTAGGCAAGCATGATTCATGTTGATGCTTATAATTGAATTAATTCCATCATTTCTACTTCTGTAATATAAATCTTAATGAAAACAAAGTTAATCGATCTACATCGTAACTTGCAGTTTAAATCAAGGTTAGCCTGGCAAACAGAAAATTGTCTCATTTGGTCCTTTGTTGATATTAAATACACAAATTGATATTTAGACACTGATGAGCCAATTATACACATGGTGGCAATTGTGTTGCGGGGCCAGAGTGATGCAGAGTTGATAATTTGGCGTAGCTCTGCATGTCCTAAACAGAGATCATGCTCTATATCCTTTGTGTTTCAAAACCAAAGTAATTGGCTGTATTTTATTTTACTCCTCATGTATTCAATTTGTGGCATGTAATGGGGCTGATATCTTTCGAATCAGATGCGGAGAAAAGCTCCCAAGATTATTTGAATGCTCAAAGCAGTGTTGATTTGAGTTTTAAGTTTTTCAAAAAACAAATATGGAGAATGTACTGATATACTACAATATTGCTTCCTTCAAAATGTTTTAAGAGAAGTAACTTTTTTGTAATGATGAATGAAGCTTGTATTTCTACTGACTTCAAACAGTGTCCTGCAGGTGCAAGCTTTTATGATCCAGTTAGCAATTAATGTGCCTTTTGTCGGCAGGAAACTCACATGGCCACCAAAGAGTGCCATGTTTATTGTGCCCTTTTGTTTTCCTTTTGTTTGTTTCAGGAAATTGATAATTGCAGGGTTCTGATTATTTCCTGTTTATGTTCCTGCTGACATGAGCAATCTATGCACCAAGGTGGGGATGATAATTCCGAAAACTGACTTGGCCTAAAATGCCTGCTCCAAGCTTATGGTCAAATTCTATTAACACTTTGGGTGAAGTCTGACTAGATTTAAGAATGATTGATTTGAATGACAAAATCTGGATTTCTTAAGTCATGCGCACACATTAAAAAGTTGAGCAAGAGAAACCTTCTCAGGACTGTGACAGTTTTATTGGGAGAGGTTGCTGCAGATTTATAGCTTTATAGTACAAGTAGAATAATAGTGCAGTCTGTGTGAAAACCAAAGTCTCTGCTTTTTCCTCCTTTCTTTTCTCCACTCCATCCTTGAACAACCCAGCCCCTCAGGCTGCAGAGACTGACTTTGTTTTCTGATTACTTTATTGTGTCGATGTTTTAAAAAAATTTAATTCATTTCATTCCAATAATGTTTCCTGCTGTCTAACATTTTAATGTTCTATTACAAAATTCAGCAGAAAATATTTTCAGTGGACAATTGATTTCTAATGTGTCAAGAAAGTTCAGTCATTCACTGGACAAAAAACTTAACATAATGACAGGTTTGCAGTTTGGCTCCATAGAAGTGAGATCTGTTAATTGAAAGATATTTTAAAGGTCTACACTTTTTTTCTATTTCAGGTAGCTTAACTCTACTGGCTTGCTGTTGTAACAGATTAAATGCAAGTTAGATTTCTGCCCAATTTGACTTGAAACAGGTAAAATTTCACATGGCTGGTGGCATTTCATGTCCAGGTTCTGTGTGTATGTTACCAACTTCCTCTCCGTGGTGGGGAGAATTATCCCTGCACAACTGTTGTCCACCTAATGATTTGGTTTAGCGACGCATTGGTGCAAAGACCTACACAAATTGTCCATCTCTTCTCCTCATGTAGCTGGAGAGCCCTTACGAAAGTGGATGAGTACTATCTATAATAAATTGCACAGTTCAGCAACTTTGAGGATTAATGTTTCTATAGAGGAAACATATATTTACAATCTTAAATTTTGTTTTACGTGAGTTTGTGTAGGTTTGCAAGTTTGGTCATTGTTTTTGTTTCTTTGAGCTGGTAGCTTTGGAAGTTTGGGATCGATTTTGATTTTAATATGTAATCATAAGAGTTCAACTTTCGTTGAATGGTGGGTGATAGTGTATCAAAGTCAATGGGAGGTAAAATAGACCATCGTATATAATGAACTGCAATCTGTGGCAGTCTGTTTTGTATCTCCAGTGACACTAAGTTCTGCTCGTAGGAATAACAGCATAGAGTTGACCATTGTGTTTGCTTGTGTTCGCTCCTTGCTAGATCATTCATCACACTTCCCAGTGCTATTTTCCATTTTCTTTTTAAATAAATGCATGTTTTAATCCCATTTAAATGATGTAGGCCGGAATTCTCCGGTCTTGTCTACCCCACTACTGCTGCTGGCGGGAACGAAGAATTGGGCTCCCAGCCAAATCTCCATTCACAGCAGTGGAACTGGATAATCCAAGTTGCTTGTGAGGTCGGAGAATTCCAGCCACAGTGTTTACTTCAATAGCTCTAAGTTTTAAACAATTAATGATCTAATAACCCTCTGAAAATCTTTCTAGTTTTCCACTTTATCAATCTTGAACATTTACCACCTTGATATCATACTTCAGCTGGCAAAAATGATTTTTCACTATGAAACTACATTCAACCTTTTTAATCTTCACTATTCCCATGGAAAATCACAATTCTCTGGGCCTGGAGCTATGTATTAACCCTGATATTGCTCTGGTGATTCTCAGCTGTACCTATTTCCATGACTCGTAACATCTTTGCTGTATGAGTTGTTGAGCATTAAATGCAATATAGGACCTAGAAAATTACTAATTTTAAAATTACAGTTTTTATGTTTTGATATTCAGTTTCCTATTGGTGGAGAATCCTAATTTGTTTTCAATTGTCTCTTCTACCTTGATTTATCTTTTAAAGATGGCAATTGAGAATTCTCCTTTTCTGATCTTTGGGAATCTTTCCATTTTCTGTTGCGCTGCTTTTACTGCTTTAATTCTTTTTGGATGGTTCTTGAAAAGTATTGCGTTTAGATAGTGCTCCGTTGTGGCTTCATTGTGTTACTTGGTTCTTGGAATGAATTTCTTTTTGGCAACATAGTCGTTTATGTGGGCACTGTCCCACAAGTTTGAATAGTTAGTCAAGGGATAACATGTTGGCCAGGAGAATTCAATGCTAGATTTTTGTTTGTACTTTTGGAAATCTTGTCCTATCCTGTTTCCTAAAAAATATGCTGCAAAACCAGTCACTGGGTTTTATTGCGAGTTTTAACATCCCTTTCTTAAAAAACCTCTGCAAAACTAATCTATGAAGTGACAGAGTTTTAGATTATTGTGCTCAAACTATATTTCTCCAAAATGCAATAGCTCAACAGATCTATTTTTTGATTGTGGGGAAAGTGTTATTGGAAGCTTATTTAAGTAACTTCCTTTTAGAACCAGAGATTCCTTTCATTGGTTTTTTTCCTGCCTGTTTCCAAGGATAAAAGTTGGTGATACTTGAACCTATATTTTAAAAAAAATCATCTGTTTTGGGTTCCAAGATATAGGATCATTTAAAAAATATAATCACTGACCTACGTCCATTGCTGGTTCCTCTTAATCCTGTTCTTTCAAATGCATCTCAAGAGATGAGCTTTAAAAAAAAAAGCAGGGTTTGAAACTGAATTGCCAAAATTCTGAATATACCCCAGTCTGTGCAAAAAAATTCCAGTTTTTAATATTGTCCTCCCAGAAACATTGTGTGCACACTTTGTTCTGCAGGTAGTAACCTGTCCTTTCCTTCTCCCCTATGTACTCTGAATGGTATGTTTTGTCTGTACAGGGCATTAGAAACAGTGCTACTCATTTGTATCCCAGTATGTGATAAATCAAATCAAAAACTTGTGCACTTGCATTGATGTTGATTTGAGGACCATGTTGTTGTCAAATAATCTGCTGGCAGTCATGTTGAGATTCCCACATTGGGAAATAGGTTTTTTGCTTATGCCTCTTAAAGTATTAATGTTCCATTGCATTTTCCTTATTGATTTCTGATATTTTAGATGCTAACTTTTGAGTATTATCTGTTGGCTTCACTCCTGCAATATCCGAGTGAGGAGTCGCGTTGTGGATGAGGCTGATTTTAGTATTTAATTTAAAATCTAATTAAATCTTGAAAAGTTGAGCTTTATAACACTAAAGATTATCTGTGTACAACTTAAAGATTGTTTTTAAAATATCATTGTGAAGTGGAAGAATAAGACATTGAACACATACAAGCAATTTGGCTCATGAGCCTGTTCCTAGAATGCACTCTACTTGCCCCTGAGATGAGACTCGAGGTTCTCTTGGAAGTAAAGTTCTACATAAACAGCTTCTTATGGTTGAGATTAATTTTGAGCAGAACTTGATGATGCAGTGATCTTTATATTTCCTCTGTTTTATTTTTCCCTGCCCCAATAATAGGAATATCTTCCTGTTGTTTTCTACTTTCTTCCCACCCTTACCACCAAGCAGCAGCATCGGAAATCATTGTGTCTCTATTGTTTTCTGTTCCTAGCCATATATTTCTCCATTTTATTTCCCCTGAAAGGAGGTAATTGATTTGATCAGAGTGACCTTCACTGGTGTCTGTTCCATGTCATCTACTACTTTATGATGGGGAAAATAGATTTTTCTGTTCACATCTCTCGAGGTTTTTAAAATTTTGACTCAAGTGCAGAGATCTAAGAAAGTTATTTGACCCGAGCAGTGAGGACAGGAATATTGGCCAAAATTGACCCTCTTCCGGTGGGTGTAGTTTAGCTCAGAGCACAAAGGCCAGTGCCGTCTTTGTTGTTCTCCTCTGGACTCTTAAGCGATTTCTCAGCATATTGTAAAAAGGGGGTTGAAACTATTATAGACTTGTTCCAAATATGATCCCATGAATTGTCTATTTAAGATGACAATAACTATTTTTGATTTGAACACAGCAAGATTACTACATAACTATCATAGATTCATATTGTTTTTGAAATATCATGTTAATTTATAAGTATTGCTTGAAGTCTAATTTTGATAAATGTGTACCCTGTCAAGTTGCATTAATATTGCTATCAATATAATTGAAACACTGCCCACTGTTGCAATGCTCTATTGGTATTTAAATGGAAAGAAATTAAAAGCAAGACACAACTCTCCTTAAATGTTTATTTTAAGGAATGAGATCCAGGAAGAGAGATGTGGGTTGGGTTCTGTTTTTATGAGTTTCTTACTGGTGACTGGCTAGCCAGAGCATGTGTTCAAGGATTGTGATTTATTGAAGACGCTTGACCATGTGTTTACTGTCAGCTAGACACTCAGACAGACAAACAGCCTGTAAATTGCATTAAAAAGACATCAAAGTGCATCTCATTATCCCAGAAGTCCATAGACTTAACAATGGTTTACCACCCTAGTTGGTCCTTTAGGCTCCAGTAAGTATCCTCATCCTTTCACAATGGTCAGATACTTGTAATGGTCTAGCTTTAGCACCATTGTGCTTTGTGGTAGCTTTTGATCATCCCAAGGGCACAATCCAGCCTTGATGTCAAAAACTGTATGATTTTAAAATGGAGGATTTTTCAGTTGGTTCAGAGAAGACACATTGGCCTTTACAGTTGTGGCATAAATTTTTCTTTCCCCTCCCATTACCTCTTTTCTCCCACCCCCACTCAATAGCCTCCCCAACTGCTCGAAATGTATTCAAAAGGAAAATTAAGTGTGTAAACTGCTGATCACAGTCTAATGAATACAAGTCCTGAAGAAATACTGAAAGAATAAATGAAGGAACTTGCACTAAATATTTAATTTTTACTACATAGCTGGCTAGATTTTCTTGTGTGCATTATAGAGCATGACATTAGATCAAATGTTGCAGAAATTGCTTTTTTTTTCTTTTTTGGAATTGGGGCAACAGAGGTGGCAGCAGTATTCTGCTGAGATCCCTACACATAAAAGGCTTTGTAAAGTGTATATGATGAAGATGAAGCCATGGTTTCCTTTGAATCAGCAGGAGGGCATTAGGAAAAAGAGCGCCTTTGAAAGCTATAAATTTTCCAGTGGACCTGTGCATAAATGGGTACATCTCGATGCAAGTCTCGTTAGTTTGTCTGGAACCAGAAAATGAGTAAAACAGGAAGAAGACACAGTTTCCGCTGTCAAGGGTCTGTCCTAGCGTTTATTTATTTTTTTGGGAAGGGAAATGAGTCCTCCTTTGTTGCAGGATGTCTTCACGCTAATTCTGGTCCATGAACCATCCATTCAGTGATTAGTAATCACAGGGTAAGTGGTCAAATGCCCCAAGTGAATGAAGCCATAAATACCACAGTCTTTGGGATAACAGATAGTAAAACTGTCAAGAAACACATTTAGTGTTGAAGATTGCCTCTGCTTTCTAGAGGTGTCAAAACCAGCAGAATGGCAACTTTTTTTTACATCTAGAACCAACAGGACTGCTTTGTACTCTTGAACAGAATGCCTACTGAACATCTAGCAAGCAGGCAAAATCTTATTCTGTTATATACCATTTATCATTTGTGTTGTAAGTCTCTCCATTGAGATTGTGTGACATGTCTTTTACATTAATTGATAAAGAGGATTTTAATTTCATTGAGAGGGAAATAATAAACATAAATGAGAGAAATCTGTGATCCCATCCATCTCGGCTTTTCATTCCCATGTTATCAGTGATTTGTCCAAAATGACTTTATCTTGGAAGCTTGGATATTGATTAGCTAACTACCACCAAAATAGTTGCATATTTCATTGTAGTTGCTTGCTTGTTTCATCACTGTCCCTCTTGGGTGTTTCTTACTGGATACAAGTTGGTTATTTTCTATAGAAAATTGATTTAATACCACTATTCTCCCAATATATATCAATTATGACCATATAAGTGCATTTTTGCTGTTTAATGGGCATTCTATTTTCTAACTGTTCAAAGTTTGACAAAAAAAGGCACTGAAGTTTTGGGTTTTTTAAGCAAATGACACAAGTGATAGTTACTGGATGACTTCAGGAAGAAATACATTTTTTAAATAGCTAACAACTTTATTCCATTACCCCATTAACTTTTTAATAAATTTGTGTAATTTACACTATACAATCTGTAAAGCTATACCATAATCAATTTTCAATTTCTGAGCACTGCATTTTGTTACAGTTGAGTTATGATTTTTAATGGAAATCAAAAGAACAGTTATTTTGTAAAGCCTGCATCAATTTGCAGAATTAGTCATTGCATCCAGGGGTTTAGATTTTTATTGGTTTTATTATCTGAATTCCAAGTTGGATTGTTTTGTAATCATTGAGTATTTTCCATATAATCCAACACCAGCTTTTTTGTTTCTGCTTGTTAATATTTAAATTTGCCTAGGATAAATTCAGTTTAGGGTTAAGGTTCGGCAAACCTTTTCACCGTAATGCAGTCCCTCCCAACGTCACTTGAAGATCAAAAGACGTGGGTGATTCTCTGGTCCCATGCACACAGGCACAAATTGCATTATGGCCAGAAACACTCATGAGAGGGGCCAAACACTATTTGTATTGGAGATAATTCACTTTGAGATTCTCCTTGCCCCGGCCAGTGACTGTAATCTGATTTGTGCCCAGCAAGGACGTGAACCAGATGAGCATATTTAAATCGTTATTAGCATCTTTAGATTTGGCTTTAAGCTAACTTCAGCCCCTTCAAATCTCCTACCCACCAGCATAAAGTGAGGCTGGCATGAATCACTACTGATCTCCACCTGATAACCATGCTGGGGCAGCTCAGAGGCCATTGAAGCCCCCAAGTGAACAGGAATGTGGTTGAGAAGTGCTCTGGCACTGCTAAGGGGCAGGGCTTGAGGAAGCATGAAGAATGGAGGGTGCTTTGATGACATCCTAACAGGAATTTGCTCACTTGGGAAGGGATGAAGCTGATGCAGTGAGTGGGCAGATACTCTTTGTCAGCAAAAGGGGCAGGGTTCTGTAGGGGTGTCTGAAGATGGAAAAGTATGCTCGATTTTTCTGAAGAGCAGGCTGTGTCAGCGTCTGTATACGAGAAATCATTCCAAGCTCAAAGTTGAAAAAAGATGGGTGGATTCTAACTGTGATGCTCTGCAGCTTTCAGTACAGATCACCAAATCACCCTCTTCTGTATTGTTTAGATCAGTGGGGATGCCTTGTTTGATTGCATTCTTACCTGTTTTGTTAGAGCATCCAGTATTGGCTTTTCTGTCTGCTCTCAGACTCTCAGCCTGAGTTCCCGGGAAGCTTTCTGTTGCCTCCTTGCCTTTCCTTGCCTTTGTGTGCATGCTGTCCCTTGACAACATTGGGGCCACTTCTGTATGTTTACTAATGACACCCAGCTTTAACTATTCCGCATCTTTCTTCACTGCTTCTATATTCTAAATCTACCTGTCCAGTTTCAGATGATGAGCATTGGAAAATATTGTTCTTTGCCTCTCAAACTTTTCAGCCTTGCCACTATCCTCCTCCCTGAACATTGTAGCAAGCTGTTTCAGACTTTTTATCTCATTCAATCAGATACTAAGGGTGGAATGCCCCCAAGTACCCACCTTGAAGGTCAGGAAAAACTGAACTGTACAGCACAGGAAACGGGCCCTTCGGCCCTCCAACTGCTGGACACTTATGTAAAACTAATTTGTATCTTGTTTGACTGCCATGAAATGTGTTTGGAAAAAGATGGTATGCAAATGTCGGGACTTGCCTAAATGCCTGGGGCTGCCTCAGGAGTTTGGGATAGAGGTTGGCTGAAACCCTGGATCCTGGAACACCACAGTAGTGGGGATGAATCTGCAGGTGGACCTTCCAGATCCAATGCCTGGAGGGGCTCCAGCCTCAATGTTCCTGGAGAACCATATTCTTAGATGGTCCATATTCTTTTTCTAATCGTGGATCACATTCCAGTGCACCCCCACCCCTTTCCTGGACTCAGTCTCAAGACAAGAGAATTCCACCCTAACATTTTGAAGTAATCACATGGCCATTATTCACTTCCACTGTTAATCTGTCCCTATGTCAGCCATCTCTGCTGAATCCCTCATAGTTGCATTTGTCCATTCTAGGCTCACATGTTTCAATGCCCTCCTGGTGAGCTGCTTATCTGAAGCTGATTTCCTACACTTAAGTTTGCTTCCTTCTCGTTGCTCTTCCATTGTTGACCATGTCTGCAGCCAGCTGGATCCTGTGTTGTAGAAATCCCTCTCTTAACCCCTGTGCCTCTCCATCACCTTTTTCTTTGTTAAAACAGATTCCAAACCAATTTTTAGTGACTTTCTTCTCCTGCATTAAAGACTCTACAAATGTGGGGACAGAAAGAAGTTGGCAGACTATGGAAACAGAGGTTAGATGGACAAGAGATGTAGCAAAACAGTAAGAAAGATGTTCAAGAAATAAAAATGTAAGTTTGTGTCCAAAGAGAAACTGGTTGACGAATAGAGAAAAAGTAATCTTGATAGTTGATTATAAGTGAACAGTATAGATGTGTAGTGAGGAAACCACTGGAGAAAGCGGAGGAAAGGATCATTCAGAATTATGGAGATGCAAGCAGTGGTAATGGAGAAATGAGGCTACAAGACACTGAAATTTGCATATTAACATCCACCAAAATGTGGACACATTGACTTGCATGCACATGTTGAGGAGATTACTGGAGAAAAGCATATTTATTAGATGAAGAAAGTGGAAGAGTCATGAGAACTCTCCACAATATAATTAAGGTGCACACATAAGTGAGCAGAGGAGTCATTGAGATCTGCCTTGAGAGTTTTTGCATTCCGTCTTAATAATCTTGGCCTTGATTTCTCAAAAATTGGATGTAATTTACTGAGGGTTTTTTCACATTGCGCATTTTAACTGCTTTGCTTGTTTGCATAATATGTGGAACACGTAAAAAGCATTTGGTAGTTTTCAACATTTCAGTGACAACAAGTGTTTTCTTGGGTCGTATTCACCTTTTTGATACAGTCAGTTGAAACTACATAAATGATGCAGGGTGTCTAATTTTGCAGATTAAAGGAAAAATCTGGTCCCTGCAGTTAAGTGGCCAGTATGGGTCATGTATCTTTTCTTCCAATGCCAACCTACTTCCAAAAAATTAACTTATTTGCTCTGCCTGTTATTTTAAAAGTGATGAATTACATGGAATTATATGCATATGAAAGGTTGCAATTATTTAGTGTTTCTACATTTTAGTGATTTTGCTTCTAAGCAATGAAAGTTAAGGGAGTTAATGTTTGTTTCACCTTTTCATCTGTTTGCCCTGTCCTCCGTCCACTATTTGTCTCCCCCCCCCCCCCCCCCCCCCCCCCACACACACACACACACACACACACACACACACACACACACACACACACACACACACACACACATATCTCTTGCCCAGTAATGCTTATCACTAGTTCACTGAGATGAATTGTTCCTGGGGTGTGTGGATTGTGGGGTGAAGCAATTACAGGCCCTAAATCACCCTCCTCATTAGGATGCTACAATTACTTGATTTATGAGCAGAAGCAACTGTTAAGATCATCAAAGATGTCTGCATGTAAGTGGTTTTCCTTCATGGCTTTGGTTTCAATGCCATAAAACTCACATTTTTAGCGTGATTCAGTTATCCACACTGATTTGCTACCTCACATTTGTCAAATAGTCCAGTTTTCATGGTGGTATTTCCATTACTGACCTACTAATGGAGAACTGCTGAGAATTACCTAATGCTGTGCACAAAAACAAAATATCTGTGAAACCAAATGGACTGGTACAGCAACAAGGGTCAGGAAGCTGCTTTCTTTGAAGGTCGGGGAATGCAAATGTTGTCCTAGGTTCTAGTACGCTAAATCAGGGAATTTTTGAATCGCTTGTTCTGAAGGCTTTTTTACCTAGGATCTGTTTAATTCATTTTCTGTTACATTATTATGACTATTATTTCTAATACTTTTAAAGGATTTCACAATTTCAGATAAAATGTTACTAACACCAAGGGACTCCACAAAGATCCTCCTGTACTTATTGCGATCAAGTTATGGGAATCAATTACGTGCAATATTCAGGCATTGATTTTGATAAACACCTGTAATTGGCAAAGCAGAAGAGCAATATAAAAGCAGAAAAAGCATATACTCCAGCGCAGGCATGTTGAACCAAATTATCTGTTTCTATTCTGTTAAAATATTGCATAATTGCATTGTATTATGTTAAATAACTGCATCAACTCCCCTACCCCTTCAACACAAATTCAAAACCAAAGTGTTGAACCACTTTGTAAACTTATTTTTTGGGATTCTGGCAACAATTATTAACTGCAGGATTAAAGTTTTTGTTGAAACTAAATAGGAAAATTCATAAATTATGAATTATGAAATACAAATGAGACCTGCTGGGAGTACACAAGAAATAGAGACTGGTTGATAATTGGAGTGGAGGAGAGACTGAAGTCTTTATCTGGAATATGAACCATTGGACAATTATTCTAAGTATTCTTGCACACAAAAATATTCATGTCCATCAAGTCATGAATTTTGATTCTATTTCTGTGCCTATTATCTCTCAGCCCTGGAGCTTGATGTTTTGCTGCCTCATGTTTTAAATTGAGGGAGAGAAATCAACAGATTTAACCTAGTTCTGCAAACATTTTAGCATAAGGGAACCTGAACAATAATGTACAAGATGACATTTCCAGCAGACAAATCTGCTCTTAGAATAATTTTTAATTGGTAATTATTTTGACTAAATGTTTTGGGGGTAGCCACTGTAACAATATTAATTCGATCTGCCTTTTATGTTCAAGTCTCAACAGCCAAGTCCTGCTGGCTCCAGTTCCAGTTCAAATTCCAGTTCAAGTTTTACTCCGTCTCAAAACAACAGACAAGGTAAAGATTTAAAATACTATCAGTTTCATATATTTTCTGTACGTCCTGATGTCGTCTGTAAACAAGACAAAAAATTGACTCTCAAACTTCCCCTCCTGTCCTCAAATCCTCTAATGCAGAAAACTAGTCTTGTGGTTCATCTCAAGTGCAGCAGGGCTTCAATGTATTAGTAAAACTTAACACTGTACTCAGTGCAAGCTGGTACAGTACTTGATATTTCATGTCATGGTTCAGTCATTTTCATCTTTTAACACACATTTTATATTTTTCCTATTCCGTTGTCAGAGACAGGAGCATTCCTAACACATCTTTGGGGCATGCAACTCAATTCTTTTCACCATTCTTTTTACCCTCCTGAATGCTTATTGCTTTAAATTGAATTATTTGGATACTGTGAAGAATTTTTGAATGTTTTGTTTTGAAGTTGAGTCGTGGCCCAAATATCAATTTATCTTTTGAACACTTAAAGATGTCCAGCAGAAGTGGTTAATTGTGCAACCTGCAGAATCCTTTTTCAAGAATAATAGAAAATGTAAAACTGTTCAAAGCACCTCCTTTCATTGCTCACTTTTATCTTTCCTGAGCACTATGTTCTCTGTTATACTTGTTACCATTCTCTGGGGTCAGCCATATTTTAGTATCAAGTTGTCGCTATAATCACAACAGCCTCCATTTCATAAGAACATAAGAAATAGGAGCAGGAATAGGCCATCTAGCCCTTCAAGCCTGCCCCGCCATTCAATAAGATCATGGCTGATCTGAAGCAGATCAGTTCCACTTTCCCGTTTTCTCCCCATGACCCTTAATTCCTCTGTCTATCAGAAACCTATCTACCTGGGACTTAAATGTATTTAGGGAGGTAGCCTCCACCACTTCAACGGGCAGAGAATTCCAGAGATTCACCACCCTTTGAGTGAAGAAGTTCCTCCTCAACTCTGATCTAAACTGCACCCCGCCCCACCTTATCTTGAGGCTGTGTCCTCTAGTCCTGCTATCGGGCATTTCAGGCATCTTTCTTATAATGCTTCTATGTCTTTCAAGTCCTTGACAGTTATTCTCTCCTTTTTTGGATTTGCACATTTTTGCCTACTCATTTCTTATCTTGTGTACCTCCTGCAGTATTTATACGTGCTATTGGATGTCTTCCACTTTTTGATTTTTCCACTTGGGAAAATGGAAGAGAATTGATTTCAGATGTTTGGCATAATCTGGAACAACTGCTAGAAGAGTAGAAGTATCTGATTCCTTTGGAAATTCAAAGGGCAATTGGACATGTGTTTGAGAATTGGCAGTTATGGGGAAAATGGCTAATGTTTGGGACTGAATTGAGCAGCTATTTAGCCATTTTAAAACTACATGAATCCTCAACAAACGTTGGAACCAATTTGCAGATATCTGTTCAGGAAATGACTAATTGTTGTGGTTTGCTTTACTAGTTATTGGTTGAGAAGAATGTTAGCCAGATTATCAGAAGAAATTGCTCTTCAATTAGTTTTACAAATTCAGGGACATCTCATCAGAAACCTGGTGGCTGTGATCAATGTTTTACTCCTGTGATACTAACTGAAATGTCACTTTTTATATAATGTGCTAAAATCAGTGTATCTTGAATCTTTTGACTAAAACAAAGATCCTACTGCTGATCTGATATCCCACTCCTTTAAGGTGGCACCATTTTCACATTAGGCTGCCGCTTGATAGCTTTTTATTTTTTATGAACTCTCATCCAATATTGTAGAGAAACAAAAATGGAATAGGGCTTTAAAGAGGGATTAAGGGGATAGTTTTAGGACAGTTCAACTTGGGTTGCTCTTGCATGGAATCTTGCAGGGAAATTTAGATGGATAAGCAAGAGTGCATGGCGAAAAGAAAATGTGACACAATGAATTGGACCAATTGGGTTGAATCATACTTGAAGTTCATGCGTTTCATTGCTTTTGTAACAAGGCACCATCATTTGGATACACCATACAATGTCAAGCTCTCAAATATGGTTGCAAAAGATGCTATCCATTCCCAGATTATTGAATCCCTGCAAATATCACATTAAGCATTTTCTACCAAGTTTGCAAAGCTTTTGGCTCCAAGGTTTCACAGTCTGTATTCTGGCTGTCCTTCCTGTGATTTTAATTATAGATAGCAAATACATTGTACAGTTGGTGAGGATCAGTTCCTATGGAGCCTTGTTCTCTATCCCACCTGGGCTCCCTTACTGTGCACACTATTGGTCATACCAATCATCTTATCCTCCGGCCTCCAGGGGGAGTTAATTGGGTAGATACTTCTCCTTTTCCCTTTTATCAGAGCTTTCCTCTTTGCACCTCAGCTTTTGACTCTGAGCTGGTGAGATTGAAAATGGAGATATCTACAGCAGATGTGTTTGTTTGGGAGTTGCTATCCACAAACTCCCATGTGCTACAGTCTTAGCACACTTGCTCTACCTGCAAGCATCTGAATTAGAAGCAGGAGTAGGCCATTTGGCCTCGTGAGTGTGCTTTGCCATTCAATAAGATCATGGCAATCCTAGATTATACTCTTGACATTTATTTTTAGTTTGTAATTTTTTTTCTGCATATTCCCCTATACTAAGTGCACAAAAAAAACTGACGCTCAGGCTTGAGTTTTTATGAACCACACCAAGTTTAGAGGGAAAAAGCAAAGCCTCCTTTCCCTTCTGCACCAATTTCTCAACTTTTGCACACACCTGCTCACAATGGATTCCATTTGCAGCCACGCTCATTAATAAGGTGGTCTATTTTGGTTGCACTGTCCAGGACACAGATCTACCTGCATCTGTGTAGTGCCAAGGGATCTTTGTCCGCTAATACTTGATCTGAAGGATGCCACATAAACCTCCGTCCCACTGTACCATTTTTTGTCTATATGACTTGCTCGTGCTTGTATATGTTAAGTCAACACATTTTGACTCTGTGTGCTACCAGCTTAGAATTGAAACCAGATACAAAACAAATCTTGTTGTCAATTCATATTTGGATTCAGTTCTGAACTCTCCTCTTCTAACCAGATTTATCTTCTGTGCCTAGCAATGGGCCTATGCATAACACATTTGTTCAGTCATTTGGCCTTCTTAATCCTCCACTACTGCTGTGAGAAGATACAAAATGATTTCTCTTTAGGCACTGAAATTATGAATTCTTGTTGCTTGAACTGCAGTAAATGTACATAAAAATTACTTATTATTTCAAGGATCCCAAGTTTTCATGTATCTGCCTCTAGGTTAATCAAAATCAGGCTGACTTTTAAATTCAATCTAAAAGGAACAACTGGCATAAAACAAATCCATGGTGTGCATCCAAGTGATTAGTTGTATGATGTGTAATGCCGAAAACCTGAGAATTTATATTGTTTCATTTTTTTAGTTTTCCAATTTCCCTCATGGGTCAAGTGTTCCCAAGACTATGTTCATATCCCCACTAGGTGCTGAATTAACTGGGATCAGAGCTGCAGTTGTTATTGTTCCATTTGGTTAGATGAACCATAGAAGAGGAAGGGGGAAGACAGAGGTGTACTGCTAATGTCATGAGACTAGTAATTCAGGAACCCAGGTGTGAAATTCTCCCACAGTCAGAAAGATATGCTGGCTAGGTGCATTGGCCATGCTAAATTCTCTCTCAATGTATCCGAACAGGTGCTGGAATTTCTGCAGGGGATTCTCACGTAACTACTTGTAAGCCTACATGACACTAATAAACATTTTTAATAATTGAAAAGCTAGTCAATAATACTCATTAGAACAATTGCTGATTTGTCATAAAAGCCCATCTAATCCTTTAGGGCAAAAAGATCTGCCATCTGTACTTGGTCTGGCCCACATATGGCTCCAGACCCACAGCAGTGTTGTTGATTCTTAACTGCTTCGCAAATGGTATGTAAGTCTGCCCATCCCTAATTGCCTCGGAACAATGCATTCCGGCCTTACAAGTGACATCCACGTACTGTGCAAGAATAAATAATAAGAAAGAATAAATTGACCAACATCCCTGTCCTTCATTTCCTAAATGTTGATCCCTGTGGAAGGGAATATTTAAGAACTAGACATAATTGCAATGTAATTTCTTCAATAGTAAAATAATTTTGGCTTCTCCATGGAGTCCATCTGCTATGATCCAAATAGCCGCCTCCTGTGCTGTAACCATTCTGTAATGTTCCTTACCTTTGTTTTTGAACAGGTCCACTGAGATCTATAATGGAGGACCTCCATTCTGAAGGCAATGAATCAGATGAAAATGAGAATGGAAGCATGTCTGATGTAGAGAGATCATTAAATACTCATTGTGGAAGAAGGTAATTTAAGCAAGGTTTAAATAGATATCTATTTTTTGGCATTGTCCATCAGCTGTGTTCACATTCAATTGTGTTAAAAGCCTTAATTATATTTAGCACTGTTAACTACACAGTGTATGAATTAGAGAAAGTTGTCTTTGAAACCTAAAACCTAAAAATTGATTATTTCTAGTAATTATGCTGACTATATTTTATTCAGTGGTAACTGTCAAAGCAAATATCCATAGTCATCTTTAGTTTAAACAAGGCATGATCCCCTGTTTAGTTGAAGATCATGGGCAAGGTGCAATGAATGCTCATGCACATTATTGCTTCCTGGATGTGTTTGTAGCCCTTTAGCTACGTAAATATAAGCCTGCTACATCAAATGAATGTGTATTCTTGAACGTGACTTGTTTAATACCTGCAATAACATGGTACAGTAGTGATGCAGGTGAGCCTGTACTTTTTTTCCCATGTACTTTGAAATGAAGGCAGGTTCACTGATAAGAATTTCTTAACCAAATAAAATAGTCAGAAGCTATATTTAATATATGTTGCCATGACATGATGCTTTGCTAACGTAAGAGACAAAGTGAGTCTCCACATTGTTTGCTGTAATGTTATTTTCCACACTGTAGTTTGAAAGTTGATTTGAAATAACTTTGTAGCTCTTGGAGTGATGCAATAATGCATAAAATATCTGATTATAGCTCTCTTTACTGTGGTGTGCATATACATAAATATTAACGATAGACTTTTTTATCATTACTCTGAAAGCTAAATGTAGAACAAGTCATTTGTAAGGTTGCCACTCTTCAGACACAGGTAACTACAATACCAGACAGCAATCCCTGTTATATGATCATAGTGCAGAAAAGGCCTTTCAGTCCATTTGAGTCTGCACCAACACCCAGGGATGTGGATTCGATTCCTGGCTTGGGTCACTGGCTGTGTGGAGTTTGCACATTCTCCCTGTGTCTGCATGGGTTTCCTCCACCTGCTCTGGTTACCTCCCACAATCCAAAGATGTGCGAGTTACGCGAATTAGCCATGTGAAATTGTCCATTAGTGTCAGGGTGAATAGCAGGGTAAATATATGGGGTTACGGAGATAGGACCTGGGTGGGATTGTTGTCAGTGCAGACTCAATGGGTTAAATGGCCTCCTTCTGCACCGTAGGGATTCTATGAACACGCGAAACACCTGACCTCTCGCCCTATCTCATTTACCAAGTCTGTGTTTGTTTCTCTGCGGAAATATCAATGAGTGATTCATGGGAGGGAAATTAAGGTACATAAATAGAAAAGAGAAAAATCTCAAGAAGTACTGTGGTGTGTCTTTTGCCGGTTTGTCAGTAAAATTGCTACACAAATATAGACTGGATTCAAATATTTAGATTCTTAGAAACATGACATCCAACATTTTCTCCACTTGAATAGATTTTTGTTTAATTTGCTATCTTCTTGTTGCACTTACTCAATCTTTCCCATGTGACTAGATCTGTATGAACAATCCTATATTACTAGTTTTGATGTAAAACCTGTTGCCCTTGGCTGCTTTGTTATTATTTTCATGTTAAGTGCTAATTTATGCATATGTGTGCACTACTCGCTGCCTCTCTTCTAAAGGAGGTTATGCTCTAGTTCTTCAAGACACGAGTTAGACCTCAGCTTGAGCATTATATACAGTCCTAAGTTTTATACTACAGGAAGCATGCGACTACAAAAGGTTTACAACAATGGTTCCAGGGATGAGAAACTTCAATTGTGAGGGCAGATTGGAGAGATTAAGACTGTTTTCCTTGGACAGAGAAAGGGTAAGAAGAGATTTGATAGAGATGTTTGAAATCATGAAGAGGGTTGGACAGAATAGATGGGGAGAAACTGTTTCCGTTCTTCAAGTCAAGACCGAGAGCGCATTGCAAAAGAAGCAAATGTGATGTGAGAAAAAAACTTTCAGGTCTGTCGTGCACTTCCTGGAAGTGTGGTTGTTGCAGGTTCAATCAAGGCATTCCAGAAGGCATTAGGTGATTACGTGAATGCGCAGTATATTCGAACAGGGCAGAGGGAACGGCACTAATTCATGATGCTCATTTACAGAGCTGGTGCAGCCATGATGGACCAAATCGTTGCCTCCTGCACCATAACAAATCTGTGATTCTATGAAGTAGATCAGATCCAATCCAATTAGATCTGACTCAACCCAATTAGAAAATCAAACAGCATCTGAGGAGTGAAACAGTGTTAATGTTTTAGGTTGTGATGATCCTCCTTCAGAACTGAAGGATGAAGAGTCATTCCGTTAACTCTTTCTCTCCTCCAAATACTGTCAGACCACCTTGCAGCATTTTCTGATTTTTATTTCAGATTTCCAGCCTCTGCAATATTTTGCTTTTGTTTCAATTAAGAAGTTATTTTACTTTTCATAGTCTCCTCGTTCAGGTAACTTCAATACCATTGCACAATGTGGATTTAGATTATGAAACTGGGATGACCATCAGAGTTACAGGAAAAACAACAAAACTGGCGTGTTTCCTGTATAAAAAGGTTGAAGAGAGTCTGCTCACATGGTCCTCATGCACTACAAAGTCGTTTTATTTCATGATCAGAAAATACTGGAGAAGAGTTTGGTCTAGCGTAGCTGCACCAGCTCTGTAAATGAGCATCATGGTTTAGTGCCATTCTCCCTGCCCTTTCCCCAACCATTTAATTGGTATCTTTCCTTGAGAGTTATCTCAGAGGTTAATCTGAAGAAATGCAATTAACAAAAAGAGACTTAAAAACATATTCATCCTTTTTATGAAGAAATAATGTTGTGCATACGGTGGGGAGGAGAGAAATAATATTGAATCAGTGAAAATGATTAACATTTAGCAAAGACACATTTTAAGCTGTAAAGTTAATCTAGCACATCCATGTCCATATAAGGATTTCCTGCACCTCTATGTGGCTGTTTGTGCTTAACCTTTCTTTTCTTTATTACAGAATGAGTTTGAGTGATGGGAGTGACAGTGAGAACAGTAGCAGTTCTTCTCCACCCAGAAATGAAGCACCTCCAATACTAAAAGCTAACAACAGCAATAACCAGGTATGAGAAAAAAACATGCAATAAACTGCAAACAGCCCTGCACAGATTACTTCAAGAAAATTGAATCCAAAATCTTTGTTAAAATCATCAGGGTCTTTGAAATTTTGCATTGTTAGTCACCTGCTATAAATCTAGCTTGTTGCACACTGATCGTAAGTTATAATTCATATTGCAATAATTCATGAATATGTATCTTATTCAGTACTGTTGGTCATCCTGTGAGTAAATCACTACTTGTAGTGCCTGTTCATTAGTAAAATATTTTAATCAACCTGGTTATGATTTACATCCTTTGAAAGACTCTTTGAGGCACCCTTCACTGATCCTGAATTTGTAACCTCAAATGCCCCTGCCAGCCAGAAGCTAATCTCACCACTCTCACCCCCAGATATTGCATTAGATTATCATTCCTGCCTAGTCTGCATTTATTTCCAGAATGTCTTAACTTTTGGACAAGATTTTCATCACCTATGACCTTAGTTGATAGCATGGCTTTGAAAGTTGTCTCTATATGAGTTGACTCAGGCACTTCACTGAAGCCTAGTCATAGTTGCAACTGCCCATCTTGTTTCAGCTGTCTCGGTGACATGGTTCTTAAAGTAGAACTTGGTTTTCCCCTTTCCCATTACTTTGGGAATCTTAGTTGCTTTAACCTAGTTTAAAATTGCTCCTTCACTATTGCTGCATCCTAAGTTTTTCTTCTTGAATCTCCCACCTTTGTAGTAAACAGTGAAGCAGTGACTCACCTCAGCGATTTCAATCCTATTCTCTCTTCTCCCTGCCCCACTTTTTAAATTCAGTAACTTCCTGCCTGCAGCAGTCAATGTTGCATGCTATCAATCTCCCCCTCTAAGTTGCTACATATCTCTTTCCATTTATGAACTGCTATGAAAACCAACTCAAACAAGATTTTGGTCACCCTTGCTCATCGTAACCCATTTGACTTGGTCATTTTATTTGTCTCTGTCAAACATTTCAGGGTGTTTTCTTACATTAAAGGTGCTATGTAAATTCAAGTTGTAAATTTGACATGAAAATTAAACTTGTCCCAAATTGGCAGCAATGACACTTCTACAATGGATTTCTAAAAGGTGGTAGTGACTTGTGCGATTATTCTTCTCCCTTTCCTCGAAAGGAAATATCTATTCTTATCTTGCCCATGGTCTGAACAAGATGGTTGTGAGCAGGAGTGAACAAATACTGTTGCCTTATCCAGTTGGCTCATGGAGTGTGGCACCTTTTAAATATGTTCTT
Source organism: Carcharhinus amblyrhynchos (assembly GCF_965287045.1). Classification (NCBI taxonomy): domain Eukaryota; kingdom Metazoa; phylum Chordata; class Chondrichthyes; order Carcharhiniformes; family Carcharhinidae; genus Carcharhinus; species Carcharhinus amblyrhynchos. The sequence goes on along the minus strand of NC_137328.1, from coordinate 38,291,330 downwards.
CATGTTTCAGTCCTAACCTATTAATTTAGCCTTGTACCTCTATTTTAATGTTGAAGTGTGATGACTTGCCATTTGTTTCTGTGCAATTATATTCCATGCTGGGTCTAGTGGAGAGTGGGCAAAAGCATGACAGATGGAATATAATGTGGAAAAATAAGAGGTTATTCACTTTGGTAGAGGAACAGATTTGCAGAGTATTTCCTAAATGGTAAGAAATTAGAAAATGTAGATGTACAAAGGACTTGGGTGTCCTTGTCCATAAGTTACTGAGTTCAGGTGCAATGGGATATTGGAAAATATACCTAGGAAGGCTAATGGAGTGTTGGCCTTATCGCCAAAGAATTTGATACAGGAGTAGTGAGGTCTTGCTTCAATTGTGTAGAACATTTTTATCCAGAGGGTGGTGACAGTCTGGAATGCACTGCCTGGGAGGATGGTAGATGCAGGTTGCCTCATCTTTTAAAAAGTACCTGTATGAGCACTTGGCACATCATAACATTGAAAGTTAAGGGCTATGTGATGGTAGATGGATATAGGGGGAAGTTCAGGTGTTTCTTGCGTCACTGCAGACTCAATGGGCTGAAAGGCCTGTTTTGCACTATGATTCTGTGGTTATGGAAGTGGTGTGTGCAGTTCTGGTCCCCTTACCTCAAAGGACATTATCACCATTGAGGGAATGCAGTGAAGACTCAACAGACTTGCTCAAGGGATGGTGGACTGTCTTTATGAAGAGAGATTGAGGTAACTGGGTCTATATTCTCCAGAGTTTCAAAAAGCGATATGTGATCTCACTGAAACCTACAAAATACTTAAAGGACTAGACAGATTAGATGCAGGTAAGATGTTTTCTTTAGTTGGAGAGTTTAGACCGGGGGGTACAATTTCAAAATAAGGAGGAATCCACTTACAACGAAGATCATAGAATCTGTAGAAACCCTGTAGTGCAGGAGGAGATCAATTTGCCCACCAAGTCTGCACTGACTCTTAAGAGTATTGTATCCAGGCCAAACCCACCTTACTCACCTCCACCCTGCATATTCACCATGGCTAATCCACTTTACCTACACATCCTTGGACACCTAAGGATAGATTTAGAACAGCCAGTCTACCCAACATGCATATCTTTGTGGAGAAATTTCTTTATACAGTGTTATGAATCCTTCGAATTTTTTATCCTACAGAGCCATGGAAGCTCAGTCATTGGATATATCTGAAGTTTAGATTAATAATAACTCAAGGTTATGGGGATTGTGTGGATAAAAGGCATTGAAGTGACTGTTCAGCCATGATCATATTGAATGGTAGAGTACGCTCGATGGGCTTAATGGCTTCCACTTGTTCCTATCTTCCAAAGTTCCATATTGATTTTGGTTTGAGCAAATTTGATTCTGCAATGCTTTTTTTAAACAAACGTATCCCTTGGAACTGTCTTGCTGTGAGTTTCTTAACGTGTGATTTTTATCTGAGGTTCTCTTCCTTTTGACCACTCAAACTGTTTTCTCTGGATTGAACGCCTTTCTCTACTTTTTAAAAGGAAGCCAAGTATCCTATTTTGTACATCTAATCCAAATGAAGAATAATGAAAACCAAACAATACAGTTTGTGAAATTCCAAGGAAATATTCAACTTTGGTATACAAAAGTGTAATAATTTTGTTGCATCTTTTTGCACTAAAAGTAGGAATGCAGAGCTGAACTTTGCCATTCATACCTATAAATACATTGCTGCAAGCAATTGCAGGTGATGACAAGTGGCCTTGGTATTAGACATTATTTTTAAGCTCTCACATAATCTGGCCAGTTGAGCTTCAACTTGCTTAAACTTTATTTTTTTAAATTGAAAATGGACTTGGATCAGCTTTTCAAAACCAAGAAGTTGTGTGCTCAAATGAAACAAGTTGTGAATATCCTGGCAATACTGATAATCCCGAGATTCAGTGATTGTTTTTAATCATCTTGTGTCCTAGGCATGTTTTAGATTCAATGCAGTACCTAGTGAAGGGACTTTTTAGCAAAGTGAAGGTGGATGTTTTCAGCTATAACCACTATTGTGTATTCTTAATACATTGAAGAGATTATGGGTGGGGGGATTCTCCTATCCCGTCTGTGTCACCCTACTCCAACTGAAATTGGAGAATTTGGCGTTCCAACCAAAACTCAGTTCACTATCAACAGTATCAGACAATCCCAGCCGTGAGCGAGGACAGAGATTTTCGGCATAATTAATCTATCATCTATGACTTGTGATGAATGATTTGAATAAATATTGCTCATTTCTATAAGAGCAATATTATAATAATTTCTGCAACATACATCTAACATCAAATTTTCCGTCTCCCCATTCATCTTTACCTGATTCTGACTGTACAAATCATTTTAAATATGGCTTATGTTGTCCAGCAGAAATATTTTTCTGGTTTAAATGAATTGGTACTTAGGGGAGTAAGTTGTCTCTCAACACCAGGTTAAAGTCCAACAAATTTATTTGGTAGCACAAGCTTTCAGAGTGCTGCTCCTTCATCAGGTGAGTTCACAAATCTTGCACTTAGCTGATGAAGGAGCATGCTCCGAAAGCTCGTGCTAACAAATAAACTTGTTGGACTATAACCTGGCATTGTGAGAGAGCTTACTGTGCCTGTCCCAGTCCAATGCTGGCAACGCCACATCATACTTAGGGCAAAGTATCTCTGATAAATGATGCCCGCTTCTCCATTGAATGCCTGTAGTAAGCTCAAGGGTAATAGCGCAGTTTTGCTTCTTTCCAAAGTAAGCTTTTCCAAAAAGTTAGTATGAAATCCAGAGGGAGGAAATGCTGGACTGCTGGACTTGTGTACCTGAATGATCTTTGACTTCTAAAAGTTCTGGTGGTGCTTATGAAAAATGAGGTTTTGTTTGGCCATATCTGCCATATCTATTTGTCGATGGTACTAATAGTGGGTTAGCCAGTGTGTCCCACATGCATTGGCACAAAGCTAACTTCTGTCTTTGGGACACAAAGCAGCAACTAGTCACAAGTACTCCCTCCCTCCCTCCCACCCACCCAAGTTCTGTATTAGCTACTGCTGCAATTAAACAATGAAAAGCAACAGATTTTAAGTAATAATGTACGATCTTTTCATAATAAATTACTACACTGATTCTTCATAGTGCATTTCCTGATTGATTTCCAGTCTTTTCTAATGAACAATGTGCAACATATATAGAACATTGCATCAGACAATATTTTTCACAAAATTCTAGCATGTCAAGAAAGCCCAGAAAATACTTCCAGAAAAATTCAAGATTCTGTCCATGTCTGAAATTTTGGATGCTAAATAATAAGCTAGGGACTTCCTTCTGTAACTATAGCAATTAAATATGACATTCTAAATCAGAGAATCCCAATTATATCAATGTCTTAAATTGGCATTGAAAGTGCAAAATATGTTGCTTTGTAGTTGAAACAATTGGGGGAAAAAAATCTAGAAAATGAAGTGCTCCATTTCTGGGAAGAGGAAGCTAGTTGACAGCATAGAGATATGCAAAAGTCCATAGCTTAGATGGTAAACCTCAAAAGAGAGTGTAGAATTAGGATGGGAAAATTGTAACTCAAAGTCAGGGTGAGTGGAAATCTTAAGACCAGTACTTTCTAATGTAGCAATCTTTTTTTACTGAACCCGAGTACAGACAAAAGTGAATAGCACTGAGGATATTTTTGGCTGAAGTCTTTACGCCTCTGTTATAACAGGTGTTAGAAGTCAAAAGCCCATTAAAGCAAAGCAAACCTGAGAAAATAAAGAATGGTGAATATGACAAGGTAAGCTGTGTTTCTTGCTTTCTTGAAGTTCTTTCATACAGCAGCATATTACAGTACAGAAGTTCAATCAGTGTAGTGTGTCCACCTGTTCTCTTATTTGCCACTGAAAGTAATGCTGCAGAACACTGGCATTTTTCTTTTTAAAGTTCTGATACTGGTACACTTGGCCTGCCTTATTTCTTCTTCATCCACGTACCTTAAGCCCAGTGGGGAAAAGTCGCTGAGGGAGAAACGGGCCAGGCGTTTAAAACTTTTTCATGTCCCTTTTGTCGTGAGTTTTGTTTCCCTAAGTTCCAGAGTGGAACTACCCTGCGCGCCCCCACATCTCCTCTTTCTTTCTATTGACAGCAACTATTGTTCTACCAATGAAAAATTGTAGAACTGACTGCTGTCCTTGAGAATGAGAGAGTTAATGCTTGAGAAGCCATCCTTGTTGCGACTTTTCTAAAGTTCCTTGCTATTTCTGTTGACTTAGTTACATAAAGAGAATTTACAACACAGAAACAGACCATTTGCCTCAACAAGCTCATACCAGTAAGTCACCTTGTAGCAAAATCTGAACATTATGATTTTATGCAATTCTTCAGCTTTAAGTTTGCAGTTTAGTTTACTACTGATCTAGTTTACTATTGATGCATTCAACACAGAAGGACTGCCTCAGTAGTACTGGTCAAGCATGCTTTTGCACAAAGACCTTTGCTGAAGCTGGTATTAAGATGGCTCTTGTGCAAAGTTGCAAGTGTGTATGTTTCAACACCTACCCCAGAATAAGGGAACAGTATTTTTCTAAAATAGATCTAATTGGTATCATGTAACAAAGGTATTTGCTGGCAGAGAAATACATTTTCTGGTATTGCAGGTGCCTTTACCCACACTAATGGTTCAAACGAAGTCCTGGCTAGTCTGATAGAACCAAGGTTCTAATCATACATGGGCAAAAAGCATCATTCAAGATGCTAACATGGAATCAGGGAGCCTCTTGACTTGGAATTTTGGGATGTTCGTGTTTGCACAAAGTAGATATTGTCTCTAGACCTTCCACAACTGATACTTTCCTACTGGGATTATCAAATCTAAAGGATTTGCTTCTTTGGTCTGGCTGTTCAGAATTTCTTATCAGCATGTCTGTGCTGGTTTAATCTCTTCTGCTCTGATTTGGACTCCAGAAGGTCTTTGCTGGTATATAGGAGAACAGTCAAATCATTGTGTGTTTGTCCCTCTAGCTAAATAATATTGGTTGTAGGTCTACTATGAACTGTCCTTTATCTCAGATTGTGGCTCAAGGATGTGATATTAGAGTATGGCAGACTTGTGGAGTTTTTGGGTTTTCCGTAGGATTTTTTTATTTCCTTTTGCACCTTCCCTGTGATCCATCATAAGTTTGATTTCAAAGGTGGTCTTTTTCCATTCTCACTAGGGGTGAGCTGCAGTGGCCTCCACAGGTGCAACTGCTGAAGGTGATGCTTGAGATACAGGCATTATCTAGTTCTGTTTCATATTCTGGAAAATACTGTTTTGGTACTTTAAAGTAGTTGGAATTAACTTCTACTTTCTTGACAGAATTTTGGATATTGTGCGTTCACCTTTTGGGAAAAGAGGCTAGAGATTTGACATAGAACAGTGCAAAAATGTGGAGCAATTCTAATGCTAATTCCATTCCCACTAACTATCTAATGTCTGATCTTAGTTTCAAAAAGATTAGAAATTATACAAATTCAGTTTAATTATTCAATAATATCATGTGCATTAATGAAATAGATTCAGTTTTGTTTAGACTTTTTCAATACTGTTTTAACAACTGCAATCAACAGCCCTATTAGGAAAATTATATGTAAACAGTGCAAGTTAACTGGATGTGTATATGCTTATCCAACCTACCCACTGTTATATGCTAAAATCAGTCTACATGAGCAGAAAGCTGTGCCATTTAACCTGAAGTGTCATTTCTTGACCATTCTAATCTTGCCCAGTTGTTGAATTTTGAAAATGTTTTTCAAGAAAAACAAAGCTATGCTCAAAAGTTTGAGTCACTTTAGAAATCCACTTTATACTCCTGTTGCAAGTGGCGAGGCTTCATTTGAACCTGGGTTCCAGAGGTCAAAGTACCATGCGCTTGATTCACTATACTACCCAGCCAGTTAAATTGAGTTGCATTTTTCTTGAGATACAGTTTGCACATTCTTCAATTTTTACTATTTTGGAGGACAACCATATTATAGCTTTATAACAGTCCAGCTGGTTGGTTGTTTCAGTTGGTAATTGTACTTGAGGTTTCTGTATCAAATGTATTTATGGACTCAGTGGAGAAATTATAGTTATGTAAACTAGGAGGTTGGTGAACCAACATGGGATCATTCCCTTGTCTCTTTCTTGCACTTCACCTTGATCAGAACTATGTGCAGTTTTCAAGGTGCAATTTGACCAGAGCCATGTACAGTATGATCCCTTCCTCCTTTGGAATTGGTTACTCTTCAGTAATGTAGTTTAAAAACCCTATTGACAGTTTTGAGTGCTGCCCGGAATTAGTTGAACACATTTACTGTTGAAGCAATCCTGAATTCTACGTCATTATCTGCTTCATTCTTAGTTTTTCCAATAGAGTGCTCACTTTATTGATTTTTTTCTTATGCAGAGAACTTTACAGATGCATGCTCTAAGCTTTGTCTGCCTTGTTCTGCCCACTTGTCCAAATCATTCTGAAATTTGAGTGAGTGGTTTCTTTGGGTTTCAATTACCTTGTGGATTTTATCACCTGATTGTTTGACATGTTGTTTCTGAATCCAAGTAATCTGATAGAAACACAGAAGATAAGAGGAGAGGCCATTAGGTCCTTTTGAGTCTGCTCTGCCATTCATTGTGATCATGGCTGATTGTCCATCTCAGTATATAATACTGCTTTCTCCCCATCCTTTGATTCTATTAGCCCCAAGTGCTATATCTAGCAGCCTGTTGAATACATTCAATGTTTTGACATCAACACCCTCCTGTGGCAATGAATTCCACAGGCTCATCACTCTTTGGGTGAAGAAATGTCTCCTCACCTTTCGTCCTAAATGGTCTACCCCAAATCCTCAGATTGTGACCCCTCATGGAGTTGGGGGTAAGGTGTTAGCGTGGATAGGGGATTGGCTGTCAAATAGGAGGCAGAGAGTGGGTGTCAATGGGTGCTATTCGGATTGGCGGTTGGTGACTAGTGGAGTGCCCCAGGGATCAGTGCTGGGGCCTCAGCTATTTACCATTTATATAGATGATCTGGAGGAGGGAGCTGAGTGTAAGGTGTCGAAATTTGCTGATGACACAAAGATATATGGAACGGCAAATTGTGCGGAGGGTGTGGAAAGTCTGCAGAGGGATCTAGATAGGCTGAGCGAGTGGGTGAGGACCTGGCAGATGGAATACAATGTTGGCAAGTGTGAGGTTATCCACTTTGGTAGGAAGAACTACTACTTACAGGGCAAGAAGCTGCAGCATGCTACGGTGCAGAGGGACCTGGGGGTCCTTGGGCATGAGTCGCAAAAACCCAGCTGACAGGTGGTCAGGAAGGCAAATGGGATGTTGGCCTTCATGGCGAGGGGGATTGAATATAAAAGTAGGGAGGCCTTGCTGCAACTGTACAGAGCACTGGTGAGGCCACAGCTGGAGTACTGTGTGCAGTTTTGGTCGCCGCACTTGCGCAAGGATATTTTGGTCTTGGAGGGAGTGCAGAGGAGGTTCACGAGGCTGATACTGGAGTTGAGGGTGAGCTCTGAGGAGAGGCTGAATAGACTGGGCTTGTACTCAGAGTTTAGAAGGATGAGGGGAGATCTCATTGAGACATATAAGATGATGAAAGGGATGGATAGGGTAGAGGTGGAGAAGTTCTTCCCGCTCAAAGGACAGCAGGACTAGAGGGCACAGCCTCAAGGTGAGGGGGGAGCAGTTTAGAACGGAGTTGAGGAGGAACTTCTTCACTCAAAGGGTGGTGAATCTCTGGAATTCTCTGCCCGTTGAAGTGGTGGAGGCTACCTTGCTAAATATATTTAAGACGTGGGTAGATAGGGGATTAAGGGTTATGGGGAGAAAGCGGGAAAGTGGAACTGAGGCACTTCAGATCAGCTATGATCTTATTGAATGGCGGGACAGGCTCGAAGGGCTAGATGGCCTACTCCTGCTCCGATTTCTTGTGTTCTTTACATTCTCGTTCGGGACTCCCCCACCTTTGGAAATATCCTCCCTGAATCCACTGTCTAATTCTGTTAGAATTTTGTAAGCTTCCACGAGAACACCCCTCATTCAACTGAACTCCAGCGAAAACAATCTTAACCTAGTCAATCTCCTCACATTAGTCCTGCCATCCCTGGAGTCAGCCTGATACACGTTTGCTGCACTCCGAGAGCAAGAACATCCTTCCTCAGAAAAGGAGACCAAAACTGCACACACTATTCTAGGTGTGACCTCATCGAGACCATGTATAATTGCAACAAACATCCCTGCTCTGTACTCAACCACTTGTAATGAAGGCCAGCATACCATTTGCTGCCTCTTACTACCTGCTGTACCTATATGCTTACCTTCAGCAACTGGTGCACAAAGACACCGAGGTCTCGCTGCACATTCCCCTCTCCCAATTTGCAGCCATTCAACTAGTAATCTGCCACCTGATTTTTGCCCCCAAAGTGATGCAAATTCGAGATGGTCACAGTCCCAGCACAGATCCTTGAGGCATTGCATTCATCATTTCTACCTTTAAGCCAGTTTCTTTGTTTCTCCTAAATACTAATTGTTTTCTGTGGTACTCTGAAGTCAAAGCTCATTGAGTCAAAGTTTCATACTATCCACTCGGATTACAAATTTCTTAAATGAATCAATTTCTTAGGAATCATAACATTGCTGTTCGTCAAGAAATCAAAGTGGGGACTTGCATTGCTTGGATGATGTACATGACTCTTGAGATTCTGCGTGAGTCACTGTGAAGCTGAACCAAGTAACTGCATTGCTTCCAGCCCCTTCCAGAAAATGAAGCAAACATGATGCAGCTTGAGCTAGCATTTAAGATGATTAGAGGAAGAAATAACATAGAATTCTGTGGGATTTTTGCACTGAAAAGCATCTAGCAAATTAATGCGAATTTCAGCATGGCATCAACATGTGTTGTGCTGGACTGATTTTGGTGCAAAGCAATAGATGATTCTGTTTATAGAAAAGATCTGTTAGATGATCATTTTTGTTGATTCACCAATATAAAATCCATGAATTTATGGGGAAAATCAAAATTTAAAAAATGTCTCAAATGTTTATCTTTCACATGTTTATAACCTCTGCAACGGAATAGTTGGGAGATTACAGAATCATAAAATCCTAGGTTTTCTAAATCCAAGCTTTTCCACTAAATATAAATTACATAACCGCATACCATGAAGACTGCAATGTGACAATTGTTCTTTAAAATCATATTACTCCAATTTAACATTGATCCATGATCTACCAAAGGAAACATTAATCTTGTAGCTTGCACGTGCCAAACTATACTGACTGAAATTGATAGAACATAGAACAGTACAGGCCCTTTGGCCCTCGATGTTGTGCCAAGCTATGTCTGAACCCAAGATCAAGCTATCCCACTCCCTGTCATTCTGGTGTGCTCCATGTGCCTATCCAATAACCGCTTGAAAGTTCCTAAAGTGTCTGACTCCACTATCGCAGCAGGCAGTGCATTCCACGCTCCAACCACTGAGTAAAGAATCTACCTCGGACATCCCTCCTATATCTCCCACCATGAACCTTTTATAGTTATGCTCTCCTAGTAACAGCTACGTCCATCCGAGGAAATAGTCTCTGCATGTCCACTCTATCTATCCCCCTCATCTTATAAACCTCTATTAAATTGCCCCTTATCCTCCTCCGCTCTAAAGAGAAAAGCCCCAGCTCCCTCAGCCTTTCCTCATAAGACCTACCCTCCAAACCAGGTAGCATCCTGGTAAATGTCCTCTGCACTCTCCAATGCTTCCACATCCTCCTCATAGTGAGGTGACCAGAACTGCGCACACAATATTCCAAATGTGGTCTCACCAAGGTCCTGTATAGTTGCAGCATTATCCCACGACTCTTAAACCCTGTGTTAATAAATACTGACACACTATAAGCCTTCACAGCTCTACCCACTTGAGTGGCAACCTTCAGAAATCTGTGGTTATGAACCCCAAGATCTCTCTGTTTCTCCACATTCCTCAGAACCCTGCCATTGACCCTGTAATCCACATTCATGTTTGTCATACCAAAATAAATCACCTTATACTTTGCAGGGTTAGATTCCATCTGCCACTTTTCTGCCCAGCTCTGCATCCTATCAATGTCTCTTTGTAGCCTACAAGAGCTCTCCACCTCATCTGCTACTCCACTGATCTTGGTGTCATCAGCAAATTTACTAACCCACCCTTCAGCCCCCTCTTCCAAGTCATTGATAAAAATCACAAATAGCGGAGGACCCAGCATTGATCCTTGTGGTACACTGCTGGTAACTGGCTTCCAGTCTGAAAATTTTCCCTCCACCACCACCCTCTGTCTTCTGTGAGACAGTAAGAAGGCTCACAACATCAGGTTAAAGTCCAACCAATTTATTTGATAGCAATCCCACAAGTTTTCGGAAACGGTGTTCCTTCATCAGGTGTCTCACACGTTACGAAGGAACACTGTTTCCAAAAGCTTGTGGGATTACTTTCAAATAAATTGGTTGGACTTTAACCTGGTGTTGTAAGAATTCTTACTGTGTTTACTCCAGTCTGACGCCGGCATCTCTACATCATGACTTATATGAGACAGCCAGTTACTTATCCAATTGGCCAAATTTCCTTCTATCTCTCACCACCTTACTTTCTTCATGAGCCTACCATGGGGAACCTTGTCAAACGCCTTACTAAAATCCATGTATACGACATCAACTGCTCTACCTTCGTCTACACACTTCGTTACCTCAAAGAATTCAATCAAATTTGTGAGGTAGGACTTACTCCTCTCAAAACCATGCTGACTATCCCGGATTAAGCTGCATCTTTGCAAATGGTCATAAATCCTATCCCTCAGGATTAACTTACCGATCACTGAAGTAAGACTAACTGGCCTATAATTACCAGGATCATTCCTATTTCCTCTCTTGGAGAGGAACAACATTCGCCATTCTTCAATCCTCGTGGACAGTAAGGACCCAAAGATCAAAGCTAAAGGCTCCGCAATCTCACCCCTTGCCTCCCAAAGTACCCTAGAATGTAGCAGTGGAGGATCTTTAAGGAGATCTTTCTTGGTGCTCAGCAGAAATTTATTCCGATGGTTAAAAAGGACAGTAGGAAGAGAGGTAATAAGCCGTGGATAACGAAGGAGGTGAAGGAAAGTGTTAAATTAAAAGCGGAGGAATTTAGAGTAGCTAAGAGCAGTGGGCGAGAAGAGGATTGGGAAAGGTTTAAATGTCAACAAAGATTGACAAAGAAGTTGATAAAGGAGGGTAGGAGAAGCTATGAGGCTGGGCTAGCACTTAATATAAAAAAGGATAGCAAGAGTTTTTATAAATATATAAAAAGGAAGAGGCTGGCTAGGGTGAACGTTGGTCCTTTAGAGGATGAGAAAGGGGAGCTAGTGGTAGGGGATGGGGATATGGCGAAGGTCTTGAATAACTTTTTTGTTTCTGTCTTCACGGAGGAGGACGTGAATAATTTGCCGGGTGTTAGCGATGGAAAGGTGGTAGGAATGGAGGGTCTTAATGACATTACTGTTACTAGAGAGGTGGTGCTCGACAGACTGGAGGGGCTGATTGTGGACAAGTCCCCAGGACCGGATGGAATGCATCCGAGGGTTCTGAAAGAAATGGCGGAGGTGATAGTGGATGCCTTGGTGGTTATTTTCCAGACGTCGCTGGATTCCGGGGAAGTGCCGGAAGATTGGAAAACGGCTAATGTTACGCCGTTGTTTAAGAAGGGTGCCAGGCAAAAGGCGGGGAATTATAGGCCGGTTAGTTTAACGTCTGTGGTAGGTAAAATGTTAGAATCCATCATTAAGCAGGAAATTGCGAGGCATCTTGAAGGGAATTGCTTGATAGGGCGGACGCAACACGGTTTCATTAAAGGGAAGTCGTGTCTGACAAATTTACTGGAGTTCTATGAGGATGTGTCTAGGGCAGTGGATAGAGGAGAGCCGGTGGATGTGGTCTTTCTGGATTTTCAGAAGGCGTTTGACAAGGTACCTCACAAGAGGTTATTGCAGAAGGTCAGGGGACATGGAGTTGGGGGTAGGGTGTTAGCGTGGATAGAGGATTGGTTGTCAAATAGGAGGCAGAGAGTGGGGGTCAATGGGTGCTATTCGGATTGGCGGATGGTGACTAGTGGAGTGCCCCAGGGGTCGGTGCTGGGGCCTCAGCTATTTACCATTTATATAGATGATCTGGAGGAGGGAACCGAGTGCAGGGCGTCGAAGTGGTGGAGGCTGCCTCGCTAAATATTTTTAAGAAGCGGGTTGATGGGTTCTTGATAAGAGAGGGGATTAAGGGTTATGGGGAGAGGGCGGGAAAGTGGAACTGAGCCACGACAGATCAGCCATGATCTTATTGAATGGCGGGGCAGGCTCGAAGGGCTAGATGGCCTACTCCTGCTCCTATTTCTTATGTTCTTATGTTCTTATGTATCCCATCTGGCCCAGTGACTTATCGACCCTGAGGTTTTTCAAAATTGCTAATACATCTTCCCTCAGAACATCTACCACCTCCATCCTATCAGCCTGTATCTCACACTTATCCTCAAAAACATGGCCCCTCTCATTGTGAACATCTGAAGACAAGTATTCATTTAATGCCTCACCTATCTCTTCTGACTCCATCAACATATTTATGGGAATAAGTATCTTTATATCTGTTATTTTCATATCACCATACTTATTTTTCAATAATTTCTTGAATAATTTTTTTCCCATTCTGTCCTGCACCAATCGTGCATTTTTCTTTCGGGAAAATTTACTAAAGACTTCGGTTTTACGTCTTGCAAATTATCAGTTGTTCACGAATTTACAGACTAAGTGTGTATCTTCAGAAATACATTGAGCAATATATTGACTTCCAATTTTTTCTGTAAAAATTAAGTCCAGTCACTAAAATGTGAAGGGGCTTAAAAAGGGGGCAGCATGGATAAGTTGAGCCAAAGGGCCTGTTTCCATGCTGTAAACCTCCTGACTCTCTTGCAATCAAAATGGCTAGTGCAAATTGTGCTGATTTTACTTAATCTGATTGTAATAGCAAAACCTCCATTCCATTATGATGGAGATGTTTTCAGGGTTCTGAATCATGTGAAAAGGTGCAAGTAAGGCAAACAGTTGAAAAAAACAGTTTAATTTTGTTTTCTTTGGCACTTGGAATATCTCCCTTTGATCCTTGACAAAAAATGCTCCACTTTTGGAGAAAAAAAGTCTTAATTTTGATGGTATCAGGCAGGAACTTTCAAAAGTTAATTGGGGGAGTCTGTGGGAAGGCACAGGGACGTCTGGTAAATGGCATTCTTTCAAAAGTGTGTTAACCAGGGTTCAGGGTAAACACACATTCCTCTTGGAGTGAAAGGCAAGGCTGGCAGAAGTCGGGAACCCTAGGTGACTCAGGATATTGAGGTTCTGGTCAAGAAGAAGAGAGAGGCACATGACATGCATTGGCAGCTGGGATCAAGTGAATATCTTGGAGTTTAGGGGCTGTCGGAGTAGAGTTAAGAGAGAAATCAGGAGGGCAAAAAGGGGACATGAAATTGTTTTGGCAGATAAAGCAAAGGAGAATCCAAAGAGCTTCTACAAATACATAAACGGCAAAAGAGTTATAAGGAGAGGCCCAATAGACTGGGACTTTTTTCACTGGAGCGTAGGTGGCTCTATAAAATAATGAGGGGCATAGACAAGGTAGACAGTCAACATCTTTTCCCAAAGGTAGGAAAGCCTAAAACTAGAGGGCGTAGGTTTAAGGTGAGAGGGGAGATGCACAAAAGTGTTCAGAGGGGCAGTTTCTTCAGAGGTGCTGAGTGTCTGGAACAAGCTGCCAGAGGTAGTGGTAGAGGTGGGTACAATTTTGTCTTTCAAAAAGCATTTAGATAGTTACATGGGTAAGATGGGTATAGAGGGATATGGGCCAAATGCAGGCAATTGGAATTAGCTTAGGGGTTTCAAAAAAAAAAGGGTGGCTTGGACAAGTTGGGCCGAAGGGCCTGTTTCCATTCAATCTTCCATGCTCTATGATTTTGATTCTAATCAGGTTTCATTTGCACAGTTGACAAAATGATGGCCATTAATTATGTTACAGTATAATGTAAAACACTTCTTGTATACCAAATATGATCTTTCACTAAATTTTAATCTCTCGAGTGTAACTGGCATGTGAGACACTGTTTTCAAGATATGAGCAACATTTTATATTTAAGTTGGATTGTACATTTTATAAGGCATCACAATAGTAATTTTGGTCATCTGTCTATAGGCATATCTGGATGAGTTGGTTGAACTTCATAGAAGGCTAATGACACTTCGCGAAAGGCACATACTACAACAGGTAAGAATACATTTTCTTCAAGGTTTTGACTGATGTAAACTTCGTTTTGCATTGTCACATTTAAATATTGTTGATTGTAAAAATTCTTCACCTTTTGCATCCTTGAAGTTCCAACTGGGAGTGAGGGAACATAATGAAAGAACAGCTATGTCTCGAATCTTGTTTCTCTCAACCTGCCTTTTCTTTTCTAGACTTGTGGTTTCTTTCTGGTCTTATGTTATATCAATGTTCCTCTTGTATTACTTCTCTAAATGGAATGCAGCAGGAGGAGGTATTTTCTTCAGTATGATTCCAAGGCTTATTATCAAGCAGCAATTTCCTAATTATTTATTTTATTCCAGCAACTGATTTTTGCCTTGACATTTTATTAATGGTTTGCTGGAGGCCTTGTGGCACTGTGGTAGTGCCCCTACCGCTCGACCAGAAGCTCTGGGTTTGAATTCAACAGTAGTCATGATGTGGAGATGCTGGCGTTGGACTGGGGTAAACACAGTAAGAAGTCTGACAACACCAGGTTTAAGTCCAACCGATTTATTTGATAGTAAACTCGCAAGCTTTCGGGGTTTGCCCCTTCATCAGGCTTGCAAGTTTACTATCAAATAAATCGGTTGGACTTAAACCTGGTGTTGTCAGACTTCTTACTTTGAATTCAACACCAGGACTTGATGGCCATGGCAGGAGCATTCAATGATGTCCAACAGGCTGATAATCAGCTCAGAAATCTTTACACTCTGGGGAACAGTGGTGGGGAAAAAAAAGTGAGGATCTGAAGAAATGCTAACAACAACAGTGGCTTTCCTGGTTTTCACACCAAAAATTGTACCAATGTAATTGAAACTTTCACTGATGCTTTCACCTGAATCGTGGCTGTTGACATGCAAGCACAAAGGTTAACTATAGGAATCCCCTAACCAGTGAACAGTTGATTACACCTAAGCTGTTTACAATTGTAACTCTTTGTAGCCAAGTTCAAGAGACTTATTAGCCCACAAGTCGTCATCCTTCTTTCCACAAGGGGAAAGTGGCTACAAAATATCAGGAAAGAGCTACGGAGTCTGACTTATTGTCTAAAATCAATGTTGGATTTTAAGTCTGTATCAAATATCTCATCCCTTATGAACAGGTTCTGAGGAAATAACCTATTATTGACCCCCAAAAAAGTGAAGGGTTTTGGATGGGCATCATTTTATTGTTACAGGGCGTTGAGATTTCAGTCATGCTAAAAACGGTGACTATCTACCCAAAATTCTTCAATGACCTCTCAACGGACCTATGCAGACAGTGTTTCCGTGCATCTGCTGCCCTTGTTCTTCTAAGTAGTAGAGAAGATGCTGTTGAGGAAGGTGTGGCATGTTGCTGCAAGAAATCTTGTAGATGCACACAACTACTGTGTGTGGTGGTGGAAGCAAATGTTTAAGGTGGTGGATGGGGTACCAATCATATAAGCTGCTTTGTCCTGGATGATGTTTTCAGTATTTTTGGAGCTGCACTCATCCAAGTGAGTATAGAGTACTCAGTCACATGCCTGATGCGTCTTGTAGATGGTGGATAGGCTTTGGGGACCCGCTGGGTAAGTCAACGTCATCGAATGAAGATGAACATCTCGCCAAGACCAT
The DNA here is from genome assembly GCF_965287045.1 of Carcharhinus amblyrhynchos. Taxonomy (NCBI): domain Eukaryota; kingdom Metazoa; phylum Chordata; class Chondrichthyes; order Carcharhiniformes; family Carcharhinidae; genus Carcharhinus; species Carcharhinus amblyrhynchos. Next base: position 38,275,382 of record NC_137328.1, on the reverse strand, counting down.
CCTCACACCCTCACTTCTTGCCTTCAAACAACTGCACAACCTGGAACAGAACATTGTCCGCAGCAAACTACCCAATCTTAGGAGAATAGTGATCGTGACACCACGCAACCTCTGCAAGATGTGCCGGATCATCGACATGGATGCCATCATATCACGTGAGAACACCATCCACCAGGTACACCGGACATACTCCTGCAACTTGGCCAACATTGTCTATCTGAGATGCTGCAGAAAAGGATGTCCCAAGATACGGTACATTGGGGAGACCATGCAGACGCTATGACAACGAATGAATGAACACCGCTTGACAATCACCAGGCAGGAGTGTTCTCTTCCTGTTGGGGGACACTACTGTCATGGGCATTCAGCCTCTGGTCTTTGGGTAAGCATTCACCAAGGCAGCCTTCACGACACACGACAGCACAGAATTGCTGAGCAGAAACTAACAGCCAAGTTCTGCACACATGAGGACGGCCTCAACCGGGATCTTGGGTTCATGTCACACTATCTGTAACCTTCACAACTTGCCTGGGCTTAGAAAATCTCACTAACTGTCTTGGCTGAAAGCAATACCTCTTTAACCTGTGTTTAACCCTCTCCACTCACATTGTCTGTGCCTTTTAAGACTTCTTTACGTGTAAAGACCCGCATTCCAACCGTTATCTCGTAAATTGAGTTTGTGTCTATATATGCCCCTGTTTTTGAACACAACTCTCACTCTCCTGATGAAGGGGCAGTGCTCCGACAGCTTGTGGCTTTTGCTACCAAATAAACCTGTTGGACTTTAACCTGGTGTTGAGACTTCTTACTGTGCTTACCCTCGTCCAACGCCGGCATCTCCACATTTAAGTCACTCTCCATAGAATTCCCAGTATTTGACCTCCTGTAGGTATAGTATTTGTATTACTAATATAGTTAAATTTCTGATCAGTAGTAACCCTTGGATGTTGGTGAGGGATTTTGATAATATTATTGAACGTCAACAGCAGGTTAGATTCTTTCTTGGAGGCCGCCACTCGGCACAAATGTTAATTGCCACTCATCAGCCCAAGCTTGAATGTTGCCCAGACTTCTGTATTTGAGAAGTTACAAATGGTACTGAACACTGTAATAATCAGCGAACAATCCAATTTCTGAGCTTATGGAGGGAAGGCAACTGATGCGGCAGTTGAAGGCAGTTGAAGACAGTTGAACATAAAATATTATTGAGTTAGTCCTGCAGCAATGTGCTAGGACTGAGGTAATTGGCCTCCAGCAACCGTAACCATCTTCCTTGGTGCTCAGTGAGTGTCCAACCAGTGAAGAATGTTCCTCCTGATTCTCGTTGGTCTCAGTTTTGTGGGACTCCTAAATGTCACACTGGGTCAAATGCTGTCTTGATGTCAAGGGCAGTGACTTCCACATTACCCCTATAATTAAGCTCCTTTTGTTCATGTTTGAACCAAGGCTGTAATGAGGTCTGGAAACAAGTGGCCCTGGCAGAATCCAAACTCAGAATTGATGAGTGGGTTATTTGCAAGCACTGTCAGTGACAACTTTCATCTCTTTGATTTGAGGGTGGACAGTGGGGTGGTGATTTTCCAGAGTGGATGTGGACAGGACGTGGCTGAGCAATTTTCTACTTTCAGGTGTTGTAGATGTACTGGGACAGCTTGGCTAAGGGTGCAGCTAGTTCCAGAGTGTAAGCCTGCTTACTGCTAATGACAGATTCTCATGTTGAATGTCAGGTTCGGTTAAAAGCTCATGGCCTGAAACATTAACGCTTTTTTTTCACTCCATAGATGCTGCCAAATCTGAGTATTTCCAACATCTTCTGTTCTTATGCATCTGTAAAGTTCTTTTGTCTTCAGCATTAGCTTGTATTTGTCAGCTTCATATCAGTGTGTTCAGTTATTTCTTGATACGTGGAGTGAATTGAATTGGCTGAAGAATGGCATCTATGTTGGGGTCCTTTTAGGAGGAGGCCAAGATGGCTCTTCCACTTAGCAGTTCTAACTAAATATTGTATAAATACTCCAGCCTTGTCTATTACCTTTGAGTTCTGCCATCATTTAAAAATTGGAATGTTTGTGGAACCTTCTCCTACAATTGTTTAATTGTCTACCATCATTCTTGATTGGATGTGGCAGGACTGCAGAGATTTAATCCATGGATTGTGGGACAATGGTTTTCAGTATAATTTGAGTATGATAGTTTGGGCTAGTGCTTGACTTGTCCTTTGCAACATCTTTCCTAATTTTAGTACCAGTCCCCAAATGTTGGTTGGGATTTTGTGGAGCTGTCTGGATAGGATGGGTCTTTTGTTATTTCTGACATCAAGATCAATGATGGATTGTCGGTTCTTCTTTATTATTCTTCGATATTGCTGGAATGGCTTGGTACAACTAAGCACTATGCTAGATCATTTCAGAAGGCAGTTAATAGTCAAACATATTGATGTGGGTCTGCAGTCATGTGTAAGGAAGGCAGATTTCATTCTCTGAATGAGCCCAATGGATTTTTGCAACTATCACATTATTTCATCATTATTAAGACTAGTTTTTTTATTCCAGTATTACTAATCAATTGATTTTTAATTCTTCCAGCTGTCATGATAGGATATTGTGTCTGGATTATGAGTTCAGACCTCTGGATTATAAATTCAGTAAGAATATCACCCATGCTAAAGTTCCTACATTAGTTCAAGATCAATTTAAACTAAGTGAATCTGATTTTAACAGTTGCTTTCTATGTTCACCTGACCATGAAATAAAACTTCTCAGCAAATGAATGGAACCTTGCTTCCTGCTGGTAACTTGCCAACCTTTAGAGTTTGAAAAGACACTCTTTTCAAGCCCAGATTACAAGGGGATATTGTTCTGTTTCTGAGTTGTGCTTTTGTACAAATAGACACAAAATACTCAATTCTTAAAGAAGTAAAGTGCTTGTATCATTCGTACAGTGCGAGTGATGGAATTTGAAGCCATTAAAGCTGAGAAGGTAGCCACAAAAGACTATGGTCCACATAACAGAATTCTAAACCTGGCCTGCCTCATTATTTGGAGAAAGTTGTGGCAGATTCAGCCTTCTGAGCTGTTGAAGGTACAAATTCTGAGCACCACAATTTTGTTCAGTTTGTAAATAGTATGAAACATTCTCCAATTGTGTTCAGGACACTGAAGCCTCATTATTTCCCTTACTGAAATTGAACCTGGAACTTTTTTTGGTTTTAACATCCCAGTACATGCGCTACATTTATCCACTGGATGATCAACAGTATTGAATGGACAGTCCATTAGAAACCTTGTCACTCTGGATAGCCAGTCCATAAACCAAAAGATATACTTGTTAATATAGGCACCTTCCCACGGTGTCACAGCTGTTTACCAAAGTATGCTTTCTAGGGCTGGTTATAGGATCATAGAATCCCTGAAGTGCAGAAGGAGGCCATTCAGTCCATTAAGCGTGTACCAAGTCTTCGAAAGATGGAAATGATGTTGAACAGAAAATTCTGTAATCATCCTGTGATTGCCTGATAAACTGTTAAAGCTGGGCTCCCCACTGAGGCATTTATAGAGTTAGCCCTTGTATCATAAAGCTTCAAAATTGTGAAGACCCTAAAGTATTGCCTTCTGCACTGGTAGAAACTGCTACTACCTGAATTAGTTGTGACAAATAGTGTCAAAGTTTTTAGTGGGAAGCTTGATAAGTACATGAAGAAAGGAACGGAAGGATATGGTGGGGAGAGATGAAGTACATCATGAGAGGAGGCTTGTGTTGAGCCAGTTTTGGCTGTAACTTCTATGTAGTCGGTTAATGGTTAACTGCTTTCAACTTGAGTCATTAGGTCGTGATTCAAAGTGAGTTGAATGTGGCAGTAGCATTGTATTAAATTCTTGAGTAGGTTTAGATTTAAATTTCAAGGGACTCTAAGCAATAAATACTGATTTAAGAATCTGAAACTTTTTCCCCATCCTTTCTAATTTAGTCAGCTCTGTGTGGCTTTATACTATTGCAGATTTTAATCCCTTGAATAATTAACAACACATCCAGATCTGCTCTGAAACAGAAGAACTTGGATTCATTTCCTTGTATGAGAACCACCTAATTGAATTGGAAATTTAATGAATCCCAAGTCAAAGATTGAATCTTTTTACAATTAAGATTCTGTTTTCTGAGTTTTCAAAAAAAGTTTCTATTTCAGGAAAGATCGAATGGGGAGAAAGAAATTGACTTATAAACTGCATGGTATATAGTTTTGTGGTGTCTGCCCCACAATACAAATGTGGCAGTGATATCCAGATGTCCTTTAAAACAACCAAAATTCTTGAAGAAAAGTAATGATTCTCAGGGACAAAAAGTTCCAGTATGTACTTTTAGTTCACATCTGAATGTTTTAAAAAAAGGTTGGCAACAGTGAAGCAAGGGGTCCAGATCAATCCTGCCTTCGTAACATGGCTGAGCAGCACTACATCAATAGAAATGAGTGTTTGGACAAGATGGATGCTAAAGGATTTGGAGTAGGGGGGGTTGGGGTGTAAAAATTCAGCTGAAGAAAAAATGCTTAAATACGTGAGAAAAGAGAAGGGCAAATTTTGGTATATATTGGGGATAGGATTGCCCTCTGGTTGTGGCTGAGAGGGAGCAAAGAAGTAGTTTTTAATATTGTATCTACGTGCTAATGTACCATTTGATACAAAAGGTTTCTTAATTGAAGCCAACATTTGCAGCTATATCATAATTAAATAATACATATCTTTGACAGCTAATTTGTTGCTTATCTGTCTTCAGATTGTTAACCTAATAGAAGAAACTGGACATTTTCACATCACAAACACAACATTTGACTTTGACCTTTGCTCACTGGATAAAACCACAGTCCGAAAGCTACAGAGTTATCTGGAGACTTCAGGAACATCATGAGGACACTGATCCCCAGCTACGAGCTGGAGTGTTGAACTTTTAGCGATGCAACCGATACAACCAGCCCTATAGAGCTACTTACTGCAGCTTTTTTCCAGCCAGTCACGCTTCCCTCCCCTGAACGTGTTGCTGGGGGAAAATGCCAAGAGATTCAACAGATCTGTATCAGCCTGAGGAATGTTCTGGAAGTATTGGATCTGTGAGGTTCATCATCTCCTTTACCTCCTGTCCCCTGGATATTTGCTCTTTATGAATCTCTGTGGTAATGTGTATCTTTGTGGTGTCCACATCCACATGGCGAATGATGCATGTGCAACACTGCCTTAGTATGTAACTGATCTATCTATTTATTGAACAAGTCCATTCATGAAAAATATCTTGGATCTTTGGAACACTACCAGACATTGAGCACTCTGGTCACATTTAAGACCAAGGCTTACAAATGCAGTAGGAATTGATCACCAGATGCCTGGTGTATTCATCTCCAGTTTTTTGATTTCCTTTTGTAAACTAGCTGCGATCCTAGGGACACTATGTAACTACACAATGTTCTAGCCTTAGTAATTGAACTGTAGTGCTTTAAAATCTATTACCAGCTTTGATATGTTTTAATCAGTGATTGACCAATACAGATCTGTACTTCTACAGGGAGAAATATTGTCTGCACAATCATGCTATTAAGCAGAGATTTTTTTCATTTCTTCCGGATTTGATTTAGACCTCTTATCAGGAACAAGGGATTTGTGGTGTAATTTTCCTTACCCTTTTAAAGTACTTGACAGCTTTATTTTTTAAAAAAATGCAATGCTAATTATCTGCAAACATAGTTGCATCACAAATCTTTTGTTTACATAGGCCTTCCTTCAGATTCTTGTGTTCTTATTTGGTTTCCTGATATAACCTGGTGTACACCCTTCTGCTATTTAGCTCTACAGACTAAGTGAAGGGTAAATACACCTGAAGACTCAGAACTCACTGAAGAAGTACAGAGAAAAGCTGGTATAAACCAGGCTGGTTGATCATAGTTTAAAGCTTTTGGCATATCAAATGTATTTAAATTGTGTTTTTTTTTAAAGTGGGATTGTCTAAAATATTCTGTTCCCAATTTTCTGTAAGTTTGTTGTAGAAAATTCTTAATTTGGGATTAATTATTTATTTGAAATACTCCCTTCACTGCCAAATCAGTTTTTGCCACCTTTGCCATTTGGTAAAATGTGTGCGCTTAGCAGTCCATCGTTTGGATAGTAAAGCTATATTTCTTAAATATAGATCTTTCTTTAGCAAGTATGTTGCAGGAAAAACCATGTTTCAATGGCGTCTTTTTCAGGAGACCTCAACGATTACTTTCAGTCCAAAGATGGGATGAATTTTAATACTTTTTTTTATTACTGAAGGTTCTGAAACTGCTTCCAGCAGAACAAGTGTACTTTCCAATGATAACGAGGTTCAGATAAGTCATTGTGTCCATTACTTGAAATGTTACCTTGTTAGTATACTTTTAATGTGCAATTCATATCAGATTTTTTTTAAAAAACGCGGGCAAAAGAAGACTTGTTTCATTTCATATATGCGATGTTCAGTGCGTGTTTTCAATTGCCGCTACTCTTTGATTTGTCGTGTCAGTGGTGAAACCAAGACTGTTAATTTTAGGAAAATCTACTCCAGCAGTCTTCAGAAGTTGAACTTGGTACTTTGAGTCCCTTTAATTTAATGTAGTTGCTTGATCCATTTTGATTGTTGTGGCTAAATTTGTGGTACAACTCAAAACTTTCAAAAAATATTTTATTAAATTTGAAAGAGAACCTGCCTGGTAATATGCATCTAGTCATTCTTCATTTGCATATATTTCATACAATAAGATGTTCAAAAAAAAATAGTGAAAGATGTTGGTATTTTCGCAGGATTGTACACTCACCAAGAATTAAGAAATAAATATTAGATTGTGCTACTTCGAAGGAAAAATACACAGTAGTGGAAATTTATGGTTTAAAACAGAAAATGTTATTTTGTAATAAAATAAAGATGGTAATGAATCAATATATAACCATCTATTGTACTGTGTAAACGTGGGACACCAATCTAATTTTTTGTTGCAAATAACCATGTATATAAAGTACGAGCTTGAATCCCAAGGAAAATTTGCTGCAATGTTGAGTTTGCCACAATATTTAATTCGAACAAGTGTGTCACACTCCTAAAACATTCTTTTTGCATTAGCTTTTCCATCAACCTTTTGTATTCAAGAACAATAAATCCTTTTTTTTAAATAATTAATACGTGTACTTTTCTAATATTCTTACAGTACTGTTTCTTTTGTGGCACTTTTTTGTTTCAACAACATGGCAGTCATGTCTTGGGGTTATTAAATTGTGACATTTTCCCTTAAAATGGCTGCATATATTTTATTTTCAAATATTAAATTAATTCTTAATGTGCAGCATCCAACACTTTTTCCACTCCACATTCATGAAGCAGCATCCACAATATGGCAAATTAGGAAACCTTTCACAATTGCCCGCAATTTAGATATTGTGATTGTGAGTGAAAACCATGTCATCAACAGGTTGAATTAATGATACTGAATGGTTATGAGGCCTGATAGCTCATGTTGTGACCCTCAGCAGACCCAGTACTCTTACTTTCTGGATCTCATTTTATATCTTGCCAGCTGTGGACACTATAGATGCTGGCATACTGAGGAAGAGATGTCAAACAATTTTACAGTGTTCATGCCAAAGTATGTTTTTTACATCTGCAAATAGTTTCCTTATGGTAGCTCTGCAACAGCAGCCACTCAACAAGTTGCTGTAATGGACTGCAACCCTGAATTACAAATTAGAACCTTCTTTAGTCATGTGGCACTAGTGCGTCAGTTGTATTTAGTTGTAGAAAAAATTACTGGATTCCTACCAATTCATCCAACAGACAGAAAGCTATTTCAACTGCAGTTTCTGAAATGGGGCATGGCTTCAAAGCCACATTTGTGCAATGCAAACAGCATTCTATTAGACTCTGAAATTCTTCTTGTAAAACAGTTTAAGTTTATGACTGTCCAACAGCCGAGTAAATGGCAGCTTATATGAGCACTTGTATTTGAATTACTATTTAGATTCTACCTGCAGGTGGGTTGTTCATTCATCAAAGTCAACAGTGCCCATTTTATTTTTCATGATTTGGATGAACTTTACCCCAAACACCTGCCCCTTCAACTTCCCCTACATTTGGGGAATGTTCACAGCCATAAATAGTGTTATGCTTAGAGTTATTGGGGAATGGTGTCTGTGCAATTGCCACAGTATAAAACTGATATCAATTTTCAGCAACATGTTGACTGACTACTCATTTCTGTTTTGTGGAAACGACTAGTGCACATTAGCAGCAGGGAACATTTATGAGATGGAATGAGTCATCTAATGTGAAATCAAAGCCCATTTAGTTTTCTGTGTATATGTTCACACCATCTTTTTGCAGTTCAGTATTAGATTAATACTGCACACCTGATTTTCCTTAATACAAGAAATAGCCACAGACTTTTAGTCTCATTGGTTTTTCCCAGTATTTTATTTTTCTACTGATCACTGTTTTAAGTCCCTCTCTCCCCTTTGCCCCTTGATTTTCCTAAAATATTTCATCAAGGAGAATGAGACTGAGGCAAATAAGGAAATACCAGTGACTAGGGACCAATGTTTCCTTGAGCTGCTACTCCTTTTTTATGTACTAACAGAAGCTCTTGCCATTTATTTTTCTTACTAATTCATATACGCACACTAATTTCATTCTTTAAGAATGCAGCAAAGGAAGACTAGGTGGGGGAAAAATCCCTCTTTTTGGTGCAGAGATTAGTGTTGGCCCATCATATGACTTTTCTTCAATTTGATATCATAATTTCCTTAGTTACCCACAGATGCTGCATTCTGCATGCCAAGTGTATCTTATTTGAAAATATACTTGTTGGGACTTACGAAATATATCCTTAAATGTCTGCTAATCTACTGCCTTTCCTTTTAAAGTATTTTCCAAGTTCACTGTAGCCAACTCTATCCTCACCAATGTAATTGTCTTTAATAGAATTTAAAATATTAGTCTTAGACCCAAGTTCATATTATGATCACTCTTAGCTGGAGGATCTTTACTCCGAAATCATGATTTAATCTTGTCTTGTGGCACATTAAAATAGTCTGTTCTGTTGGTTCAAGAATGTATTCTTCTAAAACACAAACTGTTCCGAATGCACCCCATAGGCTCATTCTCAAAGCACCCTTAGCCAATTTAATTCATCCATTCTGTGAAGATTAAAATTGCCCATGATTATTGCAGTACCTTTCTTACAAGTCACTGTTATTTCTTGATGCCCTACAGTGCAGCTACTCCTGCTGGTGATTACTTCCCCTTGCTAATTCTTACCTCAATCCAAATTAATTCTACATCTTGATCTTCCAAGTTGACGACATTTCTCACCACTGTACTGATCTCCCCCAGAGCTACCTGACTTTTAACTTTATTCCTATCCTTCTGAAATGTCAAATACCTGTGAATATTCAGTTCCAGTCATGTCACTTTGCAATGCTGTCTCTGCAATGGGCTATTCTCATTATTTCTATATGTGCTATCAGTTAATTCATCGTATTACAAATGCTGCATGCATTCACACCGAGAATCTTTCATTCTTGTTTTTTACCATTTTTCCCTACTGGGACCCTTTTTGTTGCTGCACTCTTACTTCTGTTTTTTTTCATATTAGATTGTAGTTGTTATTACCTTTATTGCTGTTTTGCATTATTGTTTTTCTTCTCTCATTAAATTTTAAAACCTCTTCTCGTGAGCCCACAAGCATTCAGACAAATCTGCAAATCCATTTGGATAGACTAGAGACTGATCAGAAACCATCTCTCTTGCCAGCTCTACTTTCTCAGAAGACTAAGGAATTTTGGCATGTCAGCTACAACTCTCCAACTTTTACAGATGCATCATAGAAAGCATTCTTTCTGGCTGTATCACAGCTTGGTAATGGATTGTGCTTTGCCCAAGACCATAAGAAACTTCAAAAGGTCATGAATGTAGCCCAATCCATCACGCAAACCAGCTTCCCACCCATTGACTCTGTCTACACTCCTTGCTGCTTTGGCAAAGCAGCCAGCATAATTAAGGGCTCCAGACGTTCTCTCTTCCACCTTCCATTGGGAAAAAGATACAAAAGTCTGAGATCACGTACCAACCAATTCAAGAACAGCTTCTTCCCTGCTGACATCAGACTTTAGAATGGACCTATCTTGCATTAAGTTGATCTTTCTCTACACCCTAGCTATGACTGTAATACTAAACTCTGTACTCATTTCCTCTTAATGGTGTGCTCTCTGTATAGCAGGCAAGAAACAATACTGTATGCTAATATATGTGACAAATTAAAAAGCTCCTGTTTTCTCAGCTCTCAAATGGCTACTACTCCAGTGGAGGGCAAAGAAAATGCTTCAAAATCACTCTGAAGCTGTCTTGACATCGGCTGGAAGAGGATCGCTACCAATTGTTCAAAATGTTGACAACTTGTCCATCAAACTGCATCATGCTTCATGATCAAATGACTTAATGATGAGACTGACTAGCAGCAGAGAAGGAAAGAAACGGAAGCAAATCCTGCATTGTGCAACCTGCCGTTGGGACATCCTGCACCATGTGCCTAAAGATCTGTGGGTCAAAAATCTGCTTGTTCGGCCACATGGAGACCCGTGGCAGAAATTCATGGCCATGAGAAAACATCATCCTCAAATCAAAGATAGCTGATGACATTGTCTTTTCCCTTTTAATATTTTGCTCATAGCTCAGCTAGCACTTCAGAGATTATTATATCTTAGTCCTGTCTATGTTGTTGCTATCCCAAGTGGACCATAACAATTGGATTTTCTCTCCCTCTGCAACCTTTCTTAACTCCTGCACTGGGAATCCAATCCTGCCTTGACTGTCTCTGAACTGCAGAGAACTGTATCCTCCTCAAACCACAGATGCTGCCTGGGAAGGTTCTTTGTGTCATCCACAACTCATTTGGAAGCATTATTGGCTTGGGAGTCAGAAGAGTGTGGGTTAAAATCCCACTCCCAGATTGGTTTACCATGATTCCATCTGTGTGATGGTGGAAATGCAACCTCAAATATTTGGTGTCAGATGCTTTTGATACTTTTGATGGCTGAATGAAAAAAATTCTGGAATAACAAAGTATGCCACAAGTGCCACACATGAAGTTGTTCCTTGCTGGTGGTGCGGGATGATCTCTGCTGATACTTTACAGGGCAAGCATTTGCTTTGGAACTTCTGAAACCACATGTTGTGGTGACAAACTTCTGCCCATAGCTGGTGTGGTCATTCACATCAACATTAGCTTGAGTTTCCCACTTGTCGTGTTTGATGTGAGGACTTCCATGTCTCCATTTGACAGCATCCTTGAATCAGAGTTTTGAGCTTTCTGCTAGTCTTTTCATCACAGGTTATCTCCTTTAGACGTGGCCATCCTCCATTCTGATCACATGCCCAAGTGAGCAAATTAATACTAGCATGCTTGGTGTGTTTGCTCTAGAAAGAACCGCTTCTTCAATGACTTTGGCATCACATTGACAACGATGCATCGTAGACACTGGACATGAAAGTTTGGAACATACAAATTAGGAGCAGGAGTAGGCCACTCAGCCTCTCGAACCTGTTCTGAATTGAATAATATCATGGCTGATCTGACCAACCTCAGCTCTACATTCACGTATAGTTCTGATAACCTTTCATCCCCTTATAATCTATTGAAAGCTGCCTTAAAAATATTCAGACTCTGCTTCCACTGCCTTTTTGAGGAAGGGATAACCCTGAGGCTTTATTATTGAGCCTTTTCTCTTGGATGGTGTCAATTCACCAGACTTCACTGCCATACAGCGATGTGCTGTGGATACGTGCCTTAGATAAACATCTTGGTCCTGTGAAACCATGCCTATTTTGTAAGTTGGCCAAGTTTGTGACTGTCTTTCCAGTGCTTGTGCTGAGTTCTTGTTCAAGAGACAATTGTCTGTCTCTGTACATCCAAGGTAACAGAATTTACTGACTGCTTCCAATGGTTTTTTTCAGTCTGAACACAGGTGGAGATACAACAGCCTGTCCCATAACTACAGTTTCCTTGATGCTGATGTATGGGAAAATATAACGCAAGTGAGTGACAGGTTCCATGAGACTTTGGAGCTGGTCTTCTGTCTGGACTCCAATGCAGCAGCATTAGCATGCGGGAGTTCTCTGATCACAACATGCCATATTTTCATCTCGGCAGACGCAGGTTGATGGGTTTTTGATAAGAGAGGGGATTAAGGGTTATGGGGCGAGGGCGGGAATGTGGAACTGAGCCACGACAGATCAGCCATGATCTTATTGAATGGCAGGGCAGGCTCGAAGGGCTCGATGGCCTACTCCTGCTCCTATTTCTTATGTTCTTTTAGTCTTGATAGGTTGAGAAGTTCAATTTTGAGTGTAGAGGTGCATTCCTGCCAGGTTGGCAAGAAAAAAAAAACAAAGTAGTGTGAGTAGAGTAAGATGCAACCATGTTTCACCACATTCTTGGTTTCAAAACTGGAGATGGAGCCATCAAATGGAATGGGGCTGTGTATCTTATACAAGGATGTATGGGACTGGGAATTATAGGAGGACAACTTTCTTTAATATCTGGTACAAGCTAGTCCTGCTCAGTGTCAAATGCTTCTGTGAGTTTGTTGCTCTCTGCACTTAAAGCTGTGCTTGCTCTGAAACCATGTTGTGTCTCTGGGTATGTTCTGTTGGCTAGTTGACGGAGCCTCATTAGAATGACTGGCAAAGGTCTTCCAAGGACACTGAGGAGCGAGATGTGCGGTAATTGTTGTAATCCCTGTTTTTGTATAATGTGATGTTTACATCTTGCATATCCTGTGGGGCATGGCCTCCTTTCCAGAGGAGGTGGAGGTATGGCAGCAAGTGAGGTTTTCCATATTGGAGCAGCTCAACTGGCATTCAATGCTTTCCAAGTGCTTTCCTTACTGCTAAGGAGCCAAGGAACTTTTAATGCTCAAGTAAACAGAATTCTGTATTGAATTTGCATATGATGGCTACCTGCAAAAGAACATCAGGCTCAGACAGAGATATCCATCTCCTATGAGTATAGCTTAGAGTAGTGCTCCATCCAGTGGGCCTTTTGCTTGTTCCTGTGCGTTTCAAAGGAGCAAATTTGGTGATGGTGAGGACAAGTGCTGTTTTGACACCGTTGTGGCCAGGTTAGCCAGGTAAACTGACTCCTCTAATCCCATTCAAGACTTGGTTATGACAACTTGAATTTAAAAGGGACATGATATTGCTAATTTAATATATATATTTGACTGTGTAATTCATATTCTTCAATAAATTAGCCAGCCAGGTTCCTTAAGTAAACAAGTTAAAAAAAATTAGTTTTATTACTAAAACTCACTGGTAAACATGCAGAAACTATTGACAAATTGAAAATATACAACTATGTCCAACTCTGCATTGATGCAAAAATAACACCTACGATCCCCTTCCTTTCCAACGTGTGCAAAAGAAATAAAACACTGCAGAGTATTAGAATTTTTAAACAACTAACCAAGCAACAAGTAAATTAAAGTGAAATAATATTCACCAAGTGTCCGGAGGCTTGTTGACAGCTGGAAGGGCCCCAGACCACAGTAGCTGCTGGTTCTTTTGAGTCTCGAAGACAATAGTGTTTTGGAGATCTTTTAAGAACTCTTGGTTTACAGCAATGACGTCTTCTGGTGTGTTTTTCAAATCTCAAACAGCTCAACTTTGAGAAAAGTTTTGAAAGAAAGGGAAATGCGGTTAAGGCTGTTGCTCATATGGCAGTTTCTCTCTCTCACTGCCAAAATCCAGTATCTTTTTTTAAACCCTAAAGCTGGATCAAATGTCCTCTGAGCTGCACAAAAGCAACTTGTACCCTTACACAAGCTTACAGCAGCGACTGTATGTGTTAGCAGTGTCTTTTGATTTGAAAATACATTATTTTCACTGTTCACGACATATTTATGTCTAGCCAATGATATTTTACTGTAATATTTTATATAACTCTTAATAATAACGCCATAGTGAGATGGGTAACATTATCATTAGCAATTTGCATTTTTCATCAGTTGAAGGCTGTCTTCTGTACAATTTCCTTGCCTAACATGAGCTTGTAACATGCTTACAGGTTGTAAGCTAGGCAAGCTGCAATCTTGGCTTCAATGTTAGGGATCCTTGTTGCAAGGTAAGTCTGAAACCAATCTTTGTTCCTTTTTCTTTCCTTTGTCAAGCATAGTTATGGTAACTTTGCAGATTGACTGTAGACATTTTCATGCTTCAGTAGCTTTATCCAGTGAGCCCTCAGGTGGGAGGATCTGCATGAGAGTTTCTGAGAATGTCTGACATTGTTGCCATCCCTCCTGTCTGGAATGTTGATTCGTGGAATTCCATTGTGTTCGGACTTGAGTATTTTCCGTGGTTGCACCTTGACCAGATATGGACGAGTGAGTGATCAGTTTTGCACTCCACGCTATGATAGATACAAGTGTGAAGAACATTGGAGAGATTGTCTTCTGGTGGTTATTAGATCAAGTTGGTGCCTGTGGCTGGATCTCAGATGGCGCCATGGCATTTTATGCTAACAGAAGATACAGTTAACATTTAAGGTCTGTAATCTTTCATCAGAGGCTCCAATCAGAGATTTGACATGTTGGGAGGCAATGGTGTAATGGTTCTGTTATTGGGCTCATAATCCAGAGACCCAGGATAATGCTCTAGGGACCCAGGTTTGAATCTTATCATGACAAATGGTGAAATTTTAATTCAATGGAAATCTAGAAATAAAAATCTGAATATGACCATGAAACCATTAACATTAAAAACCCATCTGGTTATTTAATGTCCTTCAAATCTGCTGTTATTACCTGGCCTGGCCTACGTGTAACTCCAGATCCTCACCAATGTGGCGGTTGACTCAAGTGCCCCCCTGAAATGTACTAGCAAGACATTTGGCTCAAAGGCAATTAGGGTTGGGCAATAAATGCTGGCCCAGCCAGCAATGCCAAAACCCCACAAAAGTATTTTTAAAAATGGTTTTTTTCTCGCCATCGGTGTTGTCAGAATTGCTGAGTTTTTCCAGCATGTTATGTTTGAATTTCAGTTCCAGAATCCTCAGAATTTTGCTTTGGTGCTATATAATCCTGTCAAAGTCAGACAATATCGGATTAAATTATTTCAGCAGAGAGCTACTGTGTTGCTACCTTCACATTACTGGCAAGTTGGCCACAGCAAGAGGCTTTCAGACATTTTTTTAAAAAGATATAACAAACTTCATCTTGTTACATGATTATATGAGACTAATTTTTCTTTCCACATGGACCATATGCTCATTTTGAAATATTGTTCACTGCTTTAAGATAAAATTCTTGATGAAGAGACCACTTTCTGACCACTGGCTGTGAATGGATGTAAGATTTTACTTGGCAGTTCCATGTTAACGATGTTTTTCTTTCACTCTAGAGTGACTTTCTGAATTTAAAGTATACTCTTCTGGCAGGTAAAGCTCTAATTTGTTACATTTGGCCTCATTTCAAAAACATCTTTTGAAAACAATTGTCTGTTTTGAACAAATTCAAATCGATCCATCAGTTTACTCCATCTGTGTGGAGTTTGCACATTCTCCTTGTGTCTGTGTAGGTTTCATCCGGGTGCTCCAGTTTCCTCCCACAGTCCAGAGATGTGTGGGTCAGGTTGATTGGCCACGCTAAAAAATTGTCCCTTAGTGTCCTGAGATGCTGGGATTAGTGGGTAAAATATGTAAGGATATCGGGGTGGGCCTGGGTGGGATTGTGATTGCTGCAGACTCGATGGGCCGAATGGCCTCTCTCTGTACTGTGTAGGGTTTCTATGATTTCTATGATTCTAGTTTATCAAGGATATGAATACAGGATTTTGCTTAGCTATATTTAGTTCTCTGGGAAGGATAATTACAGTGAAATAAGTAATTGCGAGAGCTGTATAACCCTGCATTCTATTCAGCCATTGTTCTCCAGTAGTGCATTCTGGGAAGGCCTTTTCAAAACTAGGTGCATTTGTTCATTTTCACCAAAGCCTTGGTGGGACCATGGGCATTGTCTTGCTGTTTTCTCTGGATTTCTTCAAACTTTCTTCAGTCCAGGTCTAAGGGTTATCCATCCTTCAGATTTTTCTTCCCCTTCTGTTTTTACTCTTAATTTCTTATTCAATTGTTGCCATATATCAAGCCCTTTCCATTTATTGGAGAAGCCAAGAGTTTGCAAATATTTAAAGAATATTCATCCTCAAACATTCCACTGTGCTGTGTAGCATATTGATTATTTTTGTATATCCATCAGTGTTATACAGACAAATATGGCAGCCTGATTGTACATAGCAAGATCTCTCAAACAGCAATGAGATAAATGAACTGATTTGTTGTGGTGTTGGTCGAGGGATAAATGTCACCCAGGACGTTAAAAAATAGCTCTCCTACTGTATTTCTAAATGGAGAATAAGATCTTTTTATATTCACCTGAACAGTCAAATGAGATCTGAGTCAGTCAACAATGCACCCAAAAGGTAGCACTTCAGGAAACAATCTTCCATTATTATGGGGGAGACAGTACCATGTTGGTAATGTAACTGGACTAGTAATCCAGAGGCCTAGACCAATGTTCTGGAAACATGGGTTCAAATCCCACCATGGCAGCTGATGAGATTTAAAAAGTCAATTATTGAGATGTGGAATTGAACTAGTCTCAGTAATGATGATCACGAAACTATCATTGATTTGTTATTACAAACCCATTGGGTTCACTAATGCCCTTTAGAGAGGAAATTTGTTTACCTGGTCTGGCCTATATATGACTCCAAATCCATAGCAATGTGGTTGACTCTTTTAACTGCATTCTGAAATGGCCAAGCAAGCCACTCAGCTCAAAGGCAATTAGGAATGAGCAATAAATGCTAGCCTTGCTGCCATACCCATATCTCTTGAAAGAGTAAAAGAAAATTGTGTTCTAGCAAGGTGCACATTCACATCCTTTATTGTGGATTGAAACCAGAATTTGTGCTTCAGAAGGGAGAAAACCATGGAGAAATTTGAAAACTGGGATTAAGTGTTTCCCAACAAGGATCTTCTGCAATCACTATTCTGCAATGACTATTGCCAGGGAGAACAATAGAGTTAGTGACTTTGGTTCCAAGACAATGATTTCCAATATTTATTTGGAGGAATTTATTGCCCATTTCAGAACTGGATGTCAGCCAAGCAATCAAGAGGAGAATTAGTGGTAAGAGAAAAATAGTTGCCTTCAGCATACATGTGAAAATTTGCTCTGCTTTTGGATGACGTTGGGTAGATGCTGGGGAATGCCTGAGGTAACTATGCAGGGAGTGAGAAGGGAAGCCATTGCAGGTGCCTCTCTGCCTTGTTTGGTTACATTCTTGTATATCTAATCAAGTACAAACCCACCCAAGTTGGTGAAGGGGAATGGTGTGGTCAATCTGTCCAAAGCTGTACAGAGCATTGGGCAAGATGGGATCGTTGACTGTTTTCACTGCCAGATGTTACTTTTATAAGAGCTGTTTTGGTACTGAGTCAGTGGTGAAAACCTAATTGGAAGGACTTTAGACATGGAGTTCTTGGAAGATGAACACGGGTTGGGAGGCAACTTTGGGGAAGAAAGGAAGCTTGGAGATGGGAGAGGATGGTAGTTTGCAAGGATAGTAGTGTCAAGAGTTGATTTTTGATAAAAGACAGAGGGCAGGATATTACAGCCTCACCCGTCCGAAAACCGTAAAATTTTGCCCAAGGTCAACAGACTTTTCCACGGTCTGGCCTTATTCCCATGGTGGGTGGGACAGTAACATTTCGGCCAGAGAGTTATCTGGGAAATATTAAACAAGAAAATCCTACTCTAACTCCTGGGTAACTATACAACTGATGTCCAACGAGACTAGCAGCAAACCCCACTCCAAGCATCCTCACCCTGACCAGCCACAACCTGACAATCCCTCTCAGCCTGACTAATCCTGGCCCATTCACCCAGCTGCTACCCTACACGCTTACCTCACTCATCTACCCATGTGCAAGCTCACACAATTGCTCATAGTTTGGGGATATTTAAACACTTAACAGAATATGGCAGTATGTGTGGTTAAAAAGGGGGCACAGCTTCTGCACAGATTCTCTTCACTGCTCTTTGCAAGGATTCATACTACATTGTGGAACAAAATTTGAGTCTTTTTGATATATGCAGGGAAGTGGATAGTTTTCTGTTTCATCAGAAGCGAACACAGGCGTAGACTCTTATTGGAAGTTTTGGCCAAGGTGCTAATACCAATCCCTTGTATTCACCCTGTCAATAAGCTAGGAATTTTAGATACAACTTATTTATTGAATAAGGCAAAAGAAGTGGCAATTCTCTCTCACTTAAAGTAAATTGTTGATTCCCAGTTGCCCAAATACTGCAAACATAGTGAAATCGCAATGAGTCAAACTGGGATGACAAATTACATTTTTTCAAAGCCATCAACTGGGCATTGGTGAGACCACAACTGGATTGCTGTATACAGTTTTTGCCTTATTAATTGAAAAATAAATATAATTGTGTTAGAAACAATTCACAGAAGGTTCACTTGACTCATTCCTGGAATAAAGATCTTACCCTATGAAGAAAACTTGGGCTTATATTCATTGGTGTTTAGAAAAAGGAGAGGTGAACTCCCTGAAACCCATAAGATCCTATATTGATAGTATAGATATCAGGAGGAGTTTTCACTTGTGGGGGAAACTAGAACTAGGGGACTGTAATGCCCTAACAATGTTTTGCCTTTATTGAATAAATAAGTTGTACCTAAAATTCCTAACTTATTGGATTTTAAACAAAAAGAAAACGTGGTTTGACATCACCATCAATCACGTGAGCAGCTCTGAAAGCAGTCATGCAGTCTTAACAGGGACACAGCTGAAGACTAAGAGCTCTCCCTTTTAATACTGAGATGAGAATTCCTTTCTGTTGAGGCTTGTTAGTTTGTGAATTCTCTTCTCCAGAGATAGTAGAGGTGTTGAAGAAGCCCCACCAACATGGTTCAAAGCCGGCTGAGCAGAGAATGTTCTTGTCTCCGGCACAATCCTTTCACAAGGATAGGCCATTGTAGTGTGTGAACAAATTCAATAAAGACTTTTTCACACCTTTACTGCTTTATCATGCTTTTATTTGCCATTTGCATCTTTTGTTTTTGACATAGACCACATTTGGTTACACAGTGGTGCGTTCATGTGGGATTGGGCTTCCTTGGCTGTCATAATGCTTTGTTTAACACACACTTGTGGGCTGATCCCCTGGGACTCCACTCATTGGGATTTTACTGAAGTTACTTCATCAAAATCTTCCAACTATGTAAAAAATCTGTTTAACCTTAAAAGTTTTGCAAAGATGAGCACTTTCAAAGCTGGACAATGGAACATTTTCAAATTTCGGAGCCCTTTAGAATATAAAGGCAGGGAGGTCTTGCTGCAACTGTACAGGGCACTGGTGAGGCCGCAGCTGGAGTACTGTGTGCAGTTTTGGTCTCCGCACTTGCGCAAGGATATTTTGGCCTTGGAGGGAGTGCAGAGGAGGTTCACTAGGCTGATACCGGAGATGAGGGGGTTGGACTATGAAGAGAGGCTGAATAGAGTGGGTCTGTACTCGTTGGAGTTTAGAAGGATGAGGGGGGATCTTATAGAGACGTATAAGATAGGGGATAGATAGTGTAGAGGTTGAGAGATTCTTCCCACTCAAAGGACAGCAGGACTAGAGGGCACAGCCTCAAGATGAGGGGGGAGCAGTTTAGAATGGAGTTGAGGAGGAACTTCTTCACTCAAAGGGTGGTGAATCTCTGGAATTCTCTGCCCATTGAAGTGGTGGAGGCTACCTCTTAATTCCCTTGCCTACCAAAAACCTATCTACCCATGTCTTAAATATATTTAAGGGTTATGGGGAGAAAGCAGGAAAGTGGAACTGAGCCACTTCAGATCAGCCATGATCTTATTGAATGGCGGGGCAGGCTCGAAGGGCTAGATGGCCTACTCCTCCTATTTCTTATGTTCTTTATCTGCGTCAGATACTTTCTAAGTCTTTTGTAACCATAGAAGTACAATTAAATTCCCTTTCCTTTGTCCCAGCATTCAGCTTTCCATTCCCCACACTAACACCATCCTACAACCTTTTCCAGTATGATTCCTACTTTGATGCCAATTAAATGCTGGATTACTGCTGTGGATCCATGTTTACCCTGAGCTAGATTGAAAGTCTCCTAACTTTTTTCAAGTTAAACCCTTATGTTTAATATTTAGGATTGGATTTAAAATCACGTTTAAGACCTTATTGAGATGGATAGGATTCTCAGGATGCTTGACAGAGTAGATGCTGCGAGGTTGCTTCCCCTTGTGGGAGATTCTAGGTCCAGAGGGCATAATCTCAGAGTAAGATGTTGCCCACTTAAAACCAAGATGATGAGGAATTTCTTAGAGCGTAATGGATCTGTGGAATTCTTTACCACAGAGGATGTAGAGACTAGGTTAAGTATGTTCAAGGCTGAGATAGACAGATTTCTGATCAGTAAGGGAATCAAGGGTTATGGGGATAAGGCAGGAAAATGGAGTTGAGAATTGTCAGATCAATCATGAACTCATTGAATGGTGGAGCAGACTCAATGGACCAAATGGTCTTCTCATGTCTTATGGTATCACATCCATTGTTGTAAACTCAGTACAAAAACGTGTCAAATGTTTCCTGTTGTGGTAATGTGCGGGGTTTGCCATGGTTCAGCTGCTAAAGTTACAACAGCAGATGGGCAGAACCCACAATAAATGTAGTCCCTATGTCCCCAAACCTGGAAAATAGGTGGCTTCTAATATAATTAAGTAGGAATAAAATTATTAGTGCTTTTAAGGGTTAAATACTCTTAAAACTAATGGAGAATTTTTAAAATATTAACTATTCTACATTAGTACATACAGAAATTCTACAAACGGTTTGCAGAGATTTGTTTATTGAACTGAATGAATGGTGTCAATGGCCATCGTTTTCTAAGTATTGTATATTTAACAATTTGTTTTTGAAAATGTGCTTCCGAGTAGTTGAATGGCATGATATTCTGATGCATGAATGCTTTGTGCTCCAGTTTTGCAACAGGTTTAATGGCTGGAATTCTTCAACCTCACCCACAGGTGGGATTCTCCAGTCATGCTGCAGCGAATGGAGCAACAAGTTCTCCATGTCACTGACAGTGGTGGCAGGGTGAACAAGACCGGAGATTCCAGACTTAGTATTTCAGCTTCTACAGGAGGACAAAGCTGCCCACATTAAGCAATCAGATGCAACACCGAGCAAAAGGGAAGATTCCTTCGGAGTTGTACATGAGCACCCTCTTCTGTCAATATAGTTTGTCATTGGCAGCAATCCTGGAGATGTCAACTGTTGCTGGTGTGCTCGGGTTTGACAGTCCAAACCCTGATGAATTACGAAAGACAGACTTGGAGAACAAAATTAACCAGAAGAGAATTATTTTGAAGCTACACTTGTTTAAAAACTGGAACCTTGTACGACAGCAAAAATTGACATATAGAAAGGTTTCTTGTTTGCATGTCACAGTCTTAAGATTTCTATTGTACAAATATGTATAAATGCTGTAATTGTTCATATTGCATAACAATTGTTCACTGTTCAAATAATAATTGGGTTCTTAAGAAGGTTAGAGACAGAGGGGTAGCAAGGGGAATAGATTAAATACAAGGCAAGCATTGAATGTTTAACAAAGAGGAATTAGTGGAAGTTCCACTGGTAAATTATAGTGGGGCTGGCATGAAACCAGCTCCCAAGGGTGGTCCTGTTTACAGCTAAAAAGCATTAATCATCTTGATATGCTATATGTTTCGAGTGATGTACTTGGAGTAATTTTTTGGTTTGATCCTATTTTTAAACATTACCATAGCGTTAGATTCAGACCCTGCAAGCTGCCACAATGGACATACTTGACATGTATATTTACACCACAAAGAATATGGAACAGACTTCACTCAATCAATTTAGCATTGTCAACCCTTCGCCCATTGCCAGCTTGAATCACACCTCTGACATGATACAGAGAAGATACCCGTGGCAGAGTTACCAGAATATAAAAGCTGACATGAGTTTTTGACTACTTCTACCCATCTCCTGGTAACAGTGACAGTGGAATGGAGAGAGAAACATCAATGTGCTACTCTTCCCTAATCTGCCTGATTGGGATTGAAAGATCCACATTGACCTACTGCACTGGAAATACCACAATGTTCCATCTGCTACCCACACTGAACGTCGTTCTGCAGGCAATTCCAAAGTCCTGATATAAATTGGAGGGCAGAAAGGGATATAATGAATACCCTTAAGTTTCATTATAATACAAAAATGTAGCTTATTTTTAAGTATATGGCCTTGAAAATTTAATATTTCAAACAAAATTTGAGTTAACTCCAGGTTTGTTTCCTGACACACGAACATGTTATTTTGACAGCAAATTTGTGGTTTCACTGTAGGTCAGCAACTTAAATATTAATGTGACTAAGTAAGAGAGCCTTCTGGTATATCATTTGTATTTTTACTTTCTCATAAATCAGATGCAGTGGAATACACTACATAGTATTATATTCTCATCTACAATCAATATGTCAAGAAGTAGTTAAATGAATTGACAAATAATTGATATTAGGTTTCAAACAGGCATTATTCTTTGTTCAAATCAAGCTACATCTGATAAGAAAACCAGCACAGTTAATTGTGTTTATATGCAACCACATAAAACTAACCAAAGGTACCCAAAAGATGAAACAAGTGATCTTGTCTGAGAGCCAGCCTGCGCATATAATAGGGTCGTAATGCTGATATTGATTTCCATTAACAGCAGACATTCCTTACACATGTGGTTTTTGTATGTACCTCAGTGTGGGTGGTCTCAAGAGTGGTAAGTGCAGCAAGATGGCTTAGTCTTGGAGAATTAGAGAAAGATGCTATTAGCAGACTTTTAAGTGTTAGTGAAATTCCAAAATGCATAAAACAGATTTTTTGTTTCTACTTTTTTTGTTGCAAAAGCTTTTATTTTAACTTGTGCTAATCCTTTAAATCATAAAAGGGCCATTACTGCACTGGCTCACTTACCTTGACAGGGTTAGCGTTTCTCCCATTGCTCTGAGAACAATCATAAACTTAATGCTTTCGTTGTTTTTACATCTCCTTCAAGCCCCTGACCTTTTGGAATGCTGAGCGCTCGCCCTTTAGTAAAATCCAGTGTTCAAAAGTTAATATTTTATTGAAAGTTAGATATTTCAGAAATTACGTTCTCATTTCCTGCAGATTGTTCCAATGAATGTCAAGAATTATATGACAATATGAGAATTTAGGATAGGAAAAGTCCATTAAATGTATCCAGCTTTCCATGTCACTTTGATTTATGTAGAGAATCTATCAGACTATTTTCGTACAGGACCTAGTCAGAATATGTTTTCTCTTGTTTTACGCCTTTCTATACACTCTTGAATGAGGAATCAATTTGCTTCCTTTCCAAGATTTCATTGCAATTTACATTTACTGCACTAGGTGGTCATGCCTAACCGACCAGCCTCAAGGCTGCAGTTATACCGTTTCATTGCAGTGTGATCTGAACTCTACTGACAGAATTCTATGTTACAGAAGAACTGTGCATATCCGTGGTCTGACATCTCTCTCTCTGCGGCTATTTTTTAATGCTGAGAGAGAAGGGCAGTAGCATCTGTTTCCCCTTAACAAAACAAAATTGTTCACAATTTTAAAGGTTCTGAAGTATGCCAGCAGACAGCCTTGAATCTCTTTGAAATTCAGTTCACACCAGACTGGGGTTAAAAAGCAATCGGTATAAGCTTCAAATTAAGTGAGATATCCTCTCCAAGGACCTAAGACCACTTTATTGAAGGCGTGTAAATGACATTATAACTGCACCCCAAATGTAAGATGTCTTCTTCCAAACCTTTTTCCACATTACCAGCAACCTTTTTGTGACCATATAACATATCTAAGATTGAACCCATGATGTGGTTGGTGGAACTATCTGATATAAACAGATAAGTCATATAAATTTGATGTATTTGCCACATTCCTGTAGTTCTGCATTAAGGGAATCAAGGGCAAA
The DNA here is from genome assembly GCF_965287045.1 of Carcharhinus amblyrhynchos. Taxonomy (NCBI): domain Eukaryota; kingdom Metazoa; phylum Chordata; class Chondrichthyes; order Carcharhiniformes; family Carcharhinidae; genus Carcharhinus; species Carcharhinus amblyrhynchos. The sequence goes on along the minus strand of NC_137328.1, from coordinate 38,251,253 downwards.
TCTAGTTTTCAGATGAAATGGATTTGGAAGCAGGGGTTATTTGGACCAGAATGATTTGATTCCATTTTAAAGTCATGCGTTCACCCCTTAATTTCATTATCAATTTCAACGTCCACTTTAGAATGGAAACTGCCTAACATTTCACTCTTCAGTACTGCCTCAAGTGCCAGCTTAGATCATAGGAGAGTCCTGGGATAGAATTTTAATTTTTCTGATTTTCTGTTAAAGTTGAGAGAGAATTTGAGCTGGTTACACAAGTGCTGAGCACATTACCAGCACTCCATTGCATTTCAACTGAGAAAAGCTCGGAGCCATTTTGCAATTGAACAAAAGATGTAGCTATAAAACATGTCCCACAGTTTCTTTACTGTTGTTACGTTTTGGGTTATGTTGACTTTTTACTATATCTGCTTTCCTTCTGTATCTCTTTTATTAGCTCACTATTCCCTAGAAAGATAATTTTAGTCTGCCCAGACATCAAGGTACGTTTGTAGTATGCTTAAAAGAGTTAACTTCTGGCTGGTTTGTTTCAGCTAGTAATTTTATCCCAAGCTTTAACAAAATCCTATTTGTAATCTGCTGTCTTCTGAAGACACTAAACCTTGACATGCGTTAGCTGCCAGATTTACGAAACGGTAATTGATAATAGCCGTTTCTATTTCAATATCCCCACACATCATAAAATAGTTCCAGTTCACAAGTTCTATGATGCAAAGTGTATGTGACAATGCAGTTAATTTTTCTGTCTTTCAAGTTTGTGGCAGTTACACGATCTGATTATCCTTTTCTTCAGGTAAAATCGCCAATTTAACTGAGAATAAATAATTTAAGAAATTACCTAAAACAAGAGACAGATTTAAGTACTTCTCTGTTTTTTAAAAAAACAAAATGTTGCCCATCAAATATTTGTGATTAAATCTAATAAAATACTTCTAGTCAAATAGTTTGACTTGTTACAATTATTAGTCAATATAATTGTTATAACTTGTAATGAGATTATTCTTGGGTTCAATTTCTATAAGTGAAGATGTTATCCTGAGACAGTTTAAAACACAGGGAGTGGGCCAGGATGAAAACACTTGAAGTTGGCTTTTATTCTTTTTTCATTTGTTTATGCACTTATTCAATTGTGCATGATTCATTCATTCAGATATGCGAATGTAGTATCACACTAAATAAAAAAGAATTGTCTGAAATAGTGTCCTGTAGCTCACAAGACACTTTGTTGCTATAGTTTGTTAAATATTTAACAATGGAAATTTGGGTTGCTCATTTAATGAGTGTGCACAGAGTGAATCATAAAATAGTGGTGAATAGAAACACGTGGTGCTGGCAGGAGAGAAGTAAAAACCTGGGTGGCATGGTGGTTAGCAGTGCTGCCTCACAGTGCCAAGAACCCGGGTTCAATTCTGGTCTCGGGTGACTGTCTGTGTGGAGTTTCCACATTCTCTCCGGGGTTTCCTCTGGGTGCTCCACTTTCCTCCCAAAGTCCAAAGATGTGCAGGTTAGGTTGATTGGCCATGCTAAATTGCCCTTTTATGTCACAGGGATTAGCAGGCTAAATACTTGGCGTTACAGGGGTAGAGCCTGGGTGGGATTGTTGTCAGTGCAGGCTTGATGGGCTGAATGGTCTCCTACACTGAAGGAATTCTATGATACTGGCCAGTGGATTAGCTGGCTTTTGTCCTCAGTTTCAGAACCCCGAGATTCTGATGTCTTGGAACCAAAAGAAGGATGCTGTCTGAGCGCCAGCGTTTATTGTTGTCACAAGGGACTGCAGCAAACATCCTGCAAAAGTGCAGCAGCAACTGACCCCTCAGAAATCTGATGGACTTTGGGAGTCCTTGGGACAAATTCAGATGAAATTATTTATTTCTGACTTGGCCTAATTTTCAGTATTCGCTCCCTATAGGCAAAGCAAGTACACAACATTTATTCTGCCTGAAGATAGGGAAATTGTACTTGAGCTTGTTATCTTGTATAATATTAAAATGAGTTTCTTGCACATTTTGTGTGAGAACACATTAGGCCAACTTAAAAGATCAATCATGGGACTGAAGACTGCGAACTGACAGGGACGAGGTGATAGGGATCTTTGGACAGGTTTGTAACTGCCACTTGCTCATTCTGAGGTGCCACAAACTATGTGAAATGTAAGATATCCACTCATACGTTTTAGAGTAACTTTGACATTAACCAGCAAATGCCAGTTCAAAAGGAGCAGAGGAATTCAGGCCTCTTGAAAGGTGCGTGTGAGAGAGCAGGGGCAATGGGGAGGGATTCTGGGCCTCGGAGAGGTACGTGTGAAAGAGCGGGGAGCAGTTTTTGGCCTCCAAGGGGCTAATTTGAAAGAATGGGTGGGGGTAGTGGCGTGTGTGAGGGAGAGTGTGATGTGTATGTCCAATGAGAGAATCAGCTTTCCAGCATCATTCCTCCCATTTAAAAGTGACAGTAGTCACTTGTTTTTCTCAATAAGAGAACATTTTAATTATTACCAGATAACACACCCTTAAAGTGGGTACTACCACCTCAGGTTAATGTTAAGGGGCCATGGGAGGGTGGCTCGTCAGGTCCACATAGCTGACAAATGTAGTAAATGTAGTTGTGATGTTGTGCCTCTTCCTAATTCGTAATATAGGCATAGAAACAGCTAGAGAAGACTTGTTCCCATTTAGGTTCTGATCACAGAAATCATCATGTTGCAAAAAGAGTTTTGGAGGTCACCAGGGGTTCCCTATCTCAAAAGGTTTGAGAAACCCTGCTCTGTGTTATTGGAGCTGGATCAGCTTTTCAATCTGCTCTACTAAATGTAGGTTCAATCAGAAAGGTGCAAGCTTAGGAAAGATATAATGACTGTCAACATTAAACGTGCCGGATGCTGAGAGATTTCTTTTGCGGAGGTAGTTTCCTGGCAGTTTAGTGCGTTGGTCTAATGCAAGGCAGCAAGTTAAGAAAATGTATTTCAGAGAGTTGATGGCAACCCAGCCCCACAACTTGGGAATCAAAGCAAACCCTTTGCTTAATTTGACATCTGAAAGAATTGAGAATTGACGTAACACAAATAGATTTGACAGAAGTTTTTGAATCATTCATTGTGTCTATGTAGGTGTCCTGAGAGGAAACAGCAGGAGGTATAATGAAGAAATATATACAAGCTTACCAAGTGGGTAATAAAACTTTTATGAATCTATTTCAAAAATGGTGCTGTCTATCAAAGTATTTGCAGGGTTTCACAATCAAAGTATAATATAAACAAAGTAAAAAGAAAAACAAGAAATTATTACACTTTCCCAGGTATCAACAGTGTGGTAAAAGGTAAATACAAAGTGTCCATTGGTTGGCTGGTAGCAAATCTATGCTTTTTCTAATTCATCCCTCACATTATCCAGAGTACAGTTTATGTTAAAAATAACTTATGGAAAATCTTAAATCATTATTACTACTTTGAGAAAAATTATGAAAAAGTATTCATTTAAAAGTTGCAGCAATTCATTCTTGGGGGGGGTGGGGGGAACCCAAAATGACAAACATTTTAAACAGATATTTGATTATGCTCTTTGCGTTTTCTTCCATAACCTACATCTTGTCAAGTGGCTACATTTCAGGTTTAACTGCAAGGCTGAATATCATTTGTTGAAAATGCGACATTAAATCAGTTCTCTACATGTAGGTAACAGGGATTAGGTAAAACTGAAATTCTGCAGGAATTGGTTGCAGCTTACAGAGCTTTGTATACATCTTCAGTCTTCCAGTCTCGCTCCACATCTGTTTTGCCTTTATATTTAATATATCAAAAAGCAATAAAATGTTATTGCAAAGTAAACAATAAAAAGGGTTCAGAGAGATGTAAAATTCTGTTCAGTTAACGAACAGATTTATCATTTTGACGCATGACTTGAAATTTTTCTGCTTAATTGTTTTGACATTGACAGCACGTAATACCGCAATACTCCCATGGAGACGGGTCATTAATTTTCACTAACTGTGTAAAGACAGATTTGGTTTAGATTATTTCTTATCTATGCACATTTCAACTCACCCGATAAGAGAACTTTTCGAAAGGACGTTTGTAAAATGTACGAGGAATTGGAAAATTGCTTATGATATTTTTAAATGCTTCTCTGTAATCATTAGTGTCATTACAGAAAAATAGTTTTCATAATACCTAATTTTAAAAAAAAAACATTTTCCACACCCACTCTTGTGCGATTTTGGTGCTAGGAGCAAAAAATCTTGAGAGGCTCAAATCATGCTTTATGTCAACAGGACATAATTTTATAGCTTTAAATTGAGGGGTGATAAATATAGGACGGATGTCAGAGGTAGGCTCTTTACTCAGAGGGTAGTAAGGGCTTGGAATGCCCTGCCTGCAGCAGTAGTGGACTTGCCAACTTTAGGGCATTCAAATGGTCATTGGATAGGCATATGGATAATATTGGAATTGTTTAGGTTAGAGGGTCATTACGTTTGTTCCACTGGTTGGCGCAACATCGACAGCCGAAGGGCCTGTACTGTGCTGTTATGTTCTAGCTCATCTCACGGTGAACTCTTGCCTGCCCCGTCTGCCAGTGATGTGTCGGAAATCCCAATGTTCAACGTCAGGAACACATTATCATAAATTTGATTCATACACCAGGCTCCTATGCCTTATTCCACACCCCCCTACCCTGTATTAGATAATCCAATCACATTCATGTGACAGCATGCTAGTGGTGTGAATTATGACTGGTCTCCCATGTTATGTATCAGATGGGCAAACCTGCCGGAAGAGCTCAAGTGAATGCATCACACGGAGGAAAAAGTCATGAGGGGGCACTGCCTCCTAGGTTGTGTAGTGGGGTGTGGAGGGTTGTAGGTGCAATTCCATTTGAGCTTTAGTGCATTGAGGCGGCCTTTAAAAATGGTGCCCTGATCCTTAAAAACATTAATTGCTGGTGGAGCCACCAGCCTGATCAAGTTTTTTTGCACTATGTTCCTGACAATATGGCAGGAAAAGCCACCATTAGTGCCAGCAGTCTCAGCACCACTTTTCCTGCCACTGCCACCCTGCCAAAAAAGGGTAAAATTCAGCATAGTTTATCCAGACTGGCATTCTACCTTGAGAGCAAAATAGCACTTGATAGGAAATCAGATGCAGTGTTAAAATTGTAACTGCAGCATTTAATACACACAGGAAATAACTTTATGACGTGGCAAAGTGAGGCTTTCAACCAAAATCTGTAAGTCCTTCTGAGAAGGAGTAATGTGGGAAAAAATGAACTTGTCTGCTTTGGCAGGAAGAATTGAAAAACAGCATATTATTGTTTTTATTCATTCATGGGATTTGGGGGTTACTGGCTAGGTCAGCATTTATTGCCCTGCCCTAATTGCCCTTGTGAAGGTGGTGATGAGCTGCCGTCTTGTACTGCTGTTGTCCATTGCTACAGGTATACAATGATGTTAGGAAGAGGGTTCCAGGGTTTTAACCAAGTGACCGTGAAGGTATGGTTATATATTTCCAAGTCAGGATGGTGGGCGACTTGGAGAAGAACTTCCACATAAGTGGTGTCCCCTTGTATCTATTGCCCTTCTCATTCCAGATGAGAGCAGTTGTGGATTTGGAAGGTGCTGACTGAGGTCATGATGATTTCCTGCAGTGATGTTGTAGATGGCACACGTTGCCACCACTGTGCATTAATGGTGGAGGGAGTAAATGTTTGCTGATAGGTGCTAATTCAGTGGTCTGCTTTGTCTTGGATGGTGCCAAGCCTTTTGAGTATTATGGGAGCTGCACTCTTCCAGGCAAATGCAATGTATTCTATCATGCTCTTGATTTGTGCTATGTCGATGCTGGACAGGCTTTGGGTTCCCAGGAGGTGACTTACTTGCCACAGGATTCCTAGCCTCTGACCTGCTCTTGTAGCCAGTGTTCATATGGCTAGTCCAGCTCAGTTTGTGGTCAGTGGTAACCACCAAAATGTTGATTATTTAAATAGAGAGTGATTGCTAAATTCTGTTGCACAGAGTAATATGGGTGTCCTGATACATGAAACACAAAAACGTTAATGTGCAGTTGCAGCAAGTAATTAGGATAGCAAATGAACTGATTCCACCATTTTGATTTCCACCCCCCGCAAGTGCTTGTCTGTATCTTCCTTCTCATGTTTTGCTGTCAGACAGCACTGACTCCTTTTCTGCCATTAACACAATCTGCTATTTTGATTTCAGACAGTGCAGATTTTTATTATGCTATTAGCATCTGCTTTAGTCTTTAATACTATCAATATCACTCTTTGTCTTGTGTTCAAAGACATCTATATCATTTAATCTCTCTGCCCCCCCCCCCTCCCCCCGACAGCCTCTCCTGACCTATTTTGCTGCACCTGCCCTGCCCCCTTTTTCAATAGCATAAAACCCATCACATTACTATTTCGCTTCAGTTCTGATGAAGATTCACATTAGACTTGAAATGTGAACTTTGTTTCTCTTGCCACTGATGTAGCCAAACCTGTTGAGTTTTTCCAGCATTTTCTGTTTTTGTGTAAGGCAAGTGAACTGGTGGTGTTTGTTACAAGAGGAATGGAAGATAAAGGTAGGGAAGTTTTCCTACAGTTGTTCAGGCTCTTACATCTGGATTACTGTGTACAGTTCAGGTCTCATTACTTGAGAAAGGACATACTTGAACTGCAAGTAGTACAAAAAAGGTTCACTTGACTGATTTCCTGGGATGAAGGGGTTGATTTATGAGGAAATGTTGGACAGATTGAGCCTATAGCCACTGGAGTGGAAAAATAGGAGGTGATGTTATTTAAACATTACAAAATGCAGAAGGGACTTGACAAGGTTTTTTAGTTTATTTATTAGTATCACAAGTGGCTTACACTAACCTGCAATGAGGTTACTGTGAAAATCCTGTGGTCGCCACACTCTGGCACCCCCCCCCTACCCACTTCAAGTACACTGAGGAAGAATTTAACATGGCCAGTTCACCTAACCAGCACGTCTTTCAGACTGAGGGGGGAAACTGGAGCACCTGGAGGAAACCCATGCAGACACAGGGAAAATGTGAAGACTCTGCACAGACAGTGATCCAAGCCAGAAATCGAACTTGGATCCCTGGTCCTGTGAGGCAGCAGTGCTGACCACTGTGCCACCGTGCCACTTGGGTCATGAAAGGATGTTTCCCCTTATCAGAGAGGCTAGAATTAGAGGACAGAGTTTAAAAATACTGTCTCTGTCTCTCTCATTTAAGACAGAGGTGAGGATAATTGATTTCCCTGAGGGTCTTAGTCTGTGGAATTCTCTTCCACTGAGAACAGTGGAGGTAAAGAACATTACAAAATAACAGGGCCAATCACCCCTGGAAACTAAGGACTATTGAATATGTTTAAGGCTGACAAGATTCTTGACTGACAAAAAAAGTCAAATGTGACAGATGGCAATGTGACAATCAGATCAGCCATGATCTTATCGAATGATGAAGCAGGCTTGAGGGGCTGAGTGGCCTACTCCTGCTCCTAATTTGGACACTCATGCCTGGTATTGAAATACTGCCTCTAAATGATTCCATTCTGAAGGCTGCGGAAATTTATAAAATCATGTGCAAGGCACAAAGTGCCCAATTGTGGAGATACCATAAAGAAAAGGAAAATGGAATATGCGGCACATGCTCACATTTCTGATGGGAACTGTACTGCGAGCCATACTGGTGCAAGCAGTGCATAGTGACCTCAAGATGTATGCAGAACAGGCAGAACATAATGCTGATGAACAGGACACACTGGTTTGACACCAGTGTTGCCATTTTGGAGTTCTACATTGCATCCAGTGCCTTCAGTCCTAGCACCCTATCACAGGCACTATATAAAGGGGTCATCAACTGCTTATAGATTTGTTTCTGGATGACTTGTTAGAACATAGAACACTACAGCACAAACAGGCCCTTCGGCCCACGAGTTGCGCCGATCACATCAACACCTACCAATCTATAACCCCCAATCCCATTAAATTCCATATACTCACCCAGAAGTCTTTTAAAAGACCCCAGCGAGTTCGCCTCCACCACCACTGATGGCAGCCAATTCCATTCACTCACCACCCTCTGAGTGAAAAACTTACCCCTAACATCACTTCTGTACTTGCCTCCCCGCACCTTCAATCTGTGTCCTCTTGTAGTGACCATTTCAACCCGGGGAAATAGCCTCTGAGAATCCACCCTATCTATTCCACTCAACATTTTATAAACTTCTATCAGGTCGCCTCTCAACCTTCGTCTCTCCAGGGAAAAGAGTCCCAGCTCCCTCAACCTAACTTCATAAGGCATGCCTCCCAGTCCAGGCAACATCCTTGTAAATCTCCTCTGTACCCTTTCAATAGTTTCTATGTCCTTCCGATAGTGAAGCGACCAGAACTGCGCACAGTACTCCAAATGAGGTTGCTATAATTAGGCTTGCTTTGTTGATTTCCATGGTTGTATGACAGGTGCAGAGTATTTTTTTTTATTGATTTCAGCATTTTTATACAAACTCGGTTGCTCCCAAATTCACCAACATCTTTCTTGGTATTGAGTATGACTGTGAGAATAGGCAAGATCATGCACAGCAAGTTAAACTGCTGGAAGAGGGAGAAGCGCGTTCAGGATGAGGCCATAGCTGCCCAAGTGTTCAGGGAGTCATTCTCATACTTCAGCCTCAGTGATGATCAATATTTAACTCATCCAGGTTTCACTCAGAAGACTGTCATGGCCAACTGCTGTGGCCACAACTCCAACCTTCGAAGAGCGTGGACTGCATTGCTTGTCGGTGTGCAGGTTATTAGACAATGAACATTTTGTGTGGCTGGTTTCTTCAAGGCTGGTATTAGAGAGATTAGCAACATCTTGCAGTTGCCATTCAGGATTGTATGAGGGAGGACAGTCAGAATCTCAATTCAGAGATAGAAAGCAATATTTCATTCTCGTTGAGCACAGACAAGGAGGCAGAGAAAACTGAGTTCCCAAGAATACTCTGCACCCCATGGTGCAGTGTGCTAACTGTATGCATTTTGTTTGAAGGCACCACTCATCAACCATGCCCTGTACCAGAAGCAAAAGTAATTTCCTTTCAATAGTGTGCAGCCAATCATGACCAAAGGCACCCTGGTAGTGGGAAGTCCAGTATGGTGGCTGCAATTCTACCCCCATACCAAGGTGAAGGATTGGCAACTATGACAAGAGTTATATGCGGATGACATAGCTCCATGTGTGTTACATGTGTGCAATAGGCATGCACCAGAAACCATGCTGTTGGTAGTACTACCAGCAATTGTTGATTTTTGGGCCTGCCTTTGTGTGCAGTTAAACAATAGTGGTTGCACAGACAAACCATAATAATGAATAGTCAACAAGAGGCTGTGCTGCGTATTTACATCAAAAAGGTATAATGCAATCATGGATTGCATGCCCTACACTCAATTTTGAGGGCTGTGCAATTTAGATGCTATATGTGGAATGAAAACTTGTCTCACCCACATATCAATTTCTCCCTTAGCTATGCAGTATGTTCATGATGGCTTGGACAACAGCACACATCTTCCCCAATTCCCCTGCACAAGCCATGTTCTGCTATGCATACCAATGCATGTGGGTGGACTTGCTTGGATACCAAGGCGTTTCCCAAATGCTAGAACTAGGATGGGTCTGAAGACGTACGTTGAAGGATGTTGGGTGAGATCCTTCCAATGCTTTGAAACAGGGTGACTAAATTGCAGAACAGAAGTGGTAAACGCATGTTAATCAGCACTGCTGAAAATTTCCATTCTGGTAGGCACTGTGACACAACTGTGATATCGGCAAAGTAACACTGATTTCAATAATTGATCAAATAAGTGGTTATCATTTTGCAATTAATCCAGGTGGTTGTAGGCAATGCTCTGCTGCTTTTAACAGATCAGGAACGTTTGATGCTGGACAGTTTTAAATGTGCTGTAAACTGTGATAAATTAACACACTTTTTTAATCTGAGGCATGGTCAGATTGGAAGAATTTGTCTCCTGTAACAGAAAGCTGAGGTACCCTGTGGGCTAGAGTGCAGAACTTAACCAGTGCAAATAGTTGCCTGCAATTGTCTGTCATCTAATATATCAGTTGTTTTATTAATCAATAATAGAAAATTGTCAAGTGTAATGCTCCCAGAACGCAATCCACAAAGCAAGTGGACTTTCATCTTAGAACTGAAGTTTTTCCAAACAGTTTGAAATGGAGAAAGGTAGCAGCTGTCCTGTTGACTAGGGAGCAGCAGATGGATGTGCAGAGAATGCCATGTGGTGCATGGAATGACATGCGGTTATAATCGGGTTTAGCACGCCTGTCCAACATTCCAAATTTGAAACTGTGTCATAATGTAATGTATGAATTCATGCACAGCATTAGCCCTCAGTTTAGATTTATATATTTACTCTCGTAAAGTTAATCCCTTTTAAATTTTCTTCTTTCAAGAGACCAGTGGGACACAACCGTCTTTAGTCGCTCCTTAATGTCTCCTGCTATTCCTAAAATAAACCCAATCTGATTGTGGAATATATTTTATAGAGCAGTGTGCCTTAAGGGTTTGATATTATCTTTATGATGGCTAAAAGATGAAGATTGATAGATATTTTTCCCATTTTTCAAACAAGAACAAAATAGTGAAACTTATTTTTCTTCAGATTAACATTGAGGAGAAGATATCTTGGAGAACAAAGTTGTGCTTTGTAAATAAACATGAACATGTGAGTAAAACACTTTGAAGGTGTTTCTTGTGAATTACTAATAACAGTATTATCATATTGCAATACTCTAGCTCGAGATAAATCACAATGAGGAACTCTAAATTTGGCATCTTGCAGCCACAAGTAATGAGTCTTGGAAATGCCCTAGTAAACAGAAACTTAAGTACAAAATCTAGGCTGATGCACTGGTACATTTTTGGTTGTTATCACATTGCTGTTTGTGGGAGCTTACTGTGAGGAAACAGATCACATTGGTTCCTACATAGCAGTGACTATACTTCAGAAGGACTTCACTGGCTGTAAAGTATTTTGGAATTTGCTGAGGTCATGAAAGATTCTGCACAATTGAGTCTTTATTTTCTAAAAGGCTGTCTAGCTATGTGTGCTTAAATTCAGGATGTTTTTTCAGCACCTCCTAGTAGACTTGAACAGTGATGACCACCCTTGCAGAATTTATCATCTTTCCATTAATTGTTACTTTTTGTTTTTTGAGTTTTCTCTCTGAGAAGCAGGAAGAGAAGAAAATGCTGTATTTTACACATAAAGACCCCTTTTCCAAGTGCAAGCTAAAAGTGGGGTGCCTCATCCATCTGGTCATGCATACCAGGAAATTGAAAGCAAGCTTCCCCTCATTTTATGATATGTAGTCATCAGGCAAAATGCCGCACAGAGGCTGCCTTTGAAAAATCACCCATACAGATTAAAATGCAGGCAATGTGTCGCATTCGGTAAACCACACATTAGTGTACGACATCATAATATGCTCATTTCTATAACATGACTCCATTAACAACAGCTTGCATTTGTATAGCACTATTCATATTGTAAAACATCCACTGTTATCACGTAAAAAGACAGGAGACCAAAGTTTGGTTTTAAGGAATGTCTTGAAGGAAAAAATGGAGAGTGTTTACAGAGGAAAGTCCAGATCCTGTGACCCAGAGGTGTTGAATGTGGTGTTGATATATTTGGAGTTGTGCACAATGGTATTTACTTTTTTTTACTTTTGAACATCTTTGACCAGCTCCTCAAAGAGCCTTATGCATTTAGACAGTGTTATTTGCTGATTCAGAATGTCCAAAACACTTCACAGCCAATGAATTACTCTTTGAAGTGTAGTTATTGTTGTCCCATAGGCAGATGTTTCATATGAATCTTCTCCAGGACAACTGCCTAGTCATCAAATTTGATGATTGAAGTCTTTATATCCACCAGACACGGTGCCGTAGTTTAACATTTTTACCAAAGTACCTCCAACACTACAATGTAGTACTCCCTTCCAACTGTATTAGGGAAAAGCCCTGGTGTTTTTCAGTCCTGGAGTGGAGTGTACCATGAATTTGCAACTTCAATAATCAGGAGCAATCAGGGAAGGTGGGATATGTGGGGGAATGTTGGGATCAGGATATTGAATTTGATGATCATCCATGTTCAAAATGAAAGATGAAGCGGGCCGGAAGGCCAAATGACCTACTCCTGTTTCTACTCTCTCTTTCTGAGCCTAGTTCAGCCGGGCTAGCTGGCTCATAAGCTAGCTGCCCCAACATATGATTAGAACTGAAGCGCTACAGTAGCACAACTTGAATTACTGAAGCGATCCTGGGCGATATTTCACATCCTATTATTTAAAAGAACAGGAGACGCAGCTCAATTTGTTAAGAGTACAAATCACGCGAGTTCTTGCGACATTAAGCCTCAATGCGCCAATATGTCACCCTAAGTATATCGGCGCTAGTGTAATAGGATCTCAATATATATCAGAGTTGCAGCAAAGCGTTTTTTCTTTACATTTATATACAAATAAAAACTATAAATGGGACAATTTACTCTGGCGCCAATGTGGAGTTGGGACCAGTACATGTACAATATCATTTCCCCGGGGATTGCTACATCACTGTCATTTTAAATATGGTGAATGGACGATTTGTACATTCAACAGAACTTTGAGATTGTTTTAATGCCACAGAAATATGTTACTAATGTTTGGCTAGAAACAGATAACATTTTATACCAAACTATTTTGCTACCTTCGATATCCATGTGCGTGGGGTCACCCGCAGTTGATCTTGAGTTGCACTGTGTGACTACAGACTGATGAGAGATTAGGCCGTTAATGTTCCACCCACCACCTTCTGTAATGCCATTTACTGGGCTGGATCTAAATATATATATATAAAAACATCCTGCACACTAGGACCCTGGGATGTTTCTTTGAAAGTAGGTTCGCTGATGTGTCTGTTCAGCACTAATACAGCGGGCAGGAGAAACACACTCGGGAATGAGGGGAGAAGGAGGATAAGGGTGTATTAAGAAAGCAATCATGTCTGCAGGCTATTAGGATTTGGATTTATTGTACACTCGCCTAAACTGAGGATTTCCCCGTTATGTTAAAGAGCTCATTCACGGCATAAACATTTGAGAGGCAGGTTTGAGATTCACAAACAAGTCATCCATTAGATATATAGTCACATAATTTGTACAAAGCCATTGTTGTTGTAGACTTATTAACCCAAACTGTGCTCAGACGAACTCTCCGGGCTTTCAGGGATAGTGTTCCCTTTCTTGGTTCAAAGGACATCCTAAAATCAGCGCTCTCTGAAGACGTGTCGGAGTTTGGATTCCGATTATGATGAGATTCTGTATGGGTCAGTCCACTATTACAGTAGTGCCGTCAATAACCCAGACACTGACAGAGCCGGCTGTTGGGGCTGCTTGTCAGTCATGTCCACCCCATTGTTAGCTACTGGGGAGAGTTTCATCAGTTCTTAGCTCGGCCACCAAGCCAAAGCACCGTGCAAAAAGTCCAATTGTATGTCAGGCGCCTCCTGCAGAAAGTCCGCCTCCCGACAGTTACTCAAGTCACCAGGCACGACTGATGTTTGGCAGCAGACAGGGATAAGTGTAGGTCTCACCTTTCCAGCTGAAAGCTAGCACCAAGACATTGTGGGGTTAAAATACTAGGTTTGAGAAATGATGTAACGAGATGTTGTTCCCTTCACCCCCGCAGCTCCGGAGAAACCTTAGCAATTTATCTTGGTCTACTCATTCCACATAAAATGACTCTGCAGCCGTGTTAAGAGGCATCAGAAACATTGATCATCACGGAATAAATAAATGTTCCTCGGGAGTCTCAGTGGCCACTTGGAGCCAGTGGGGTTATTCTTTCCGAGGCAGCACGGTTATTGATGTAAGTGGCTTGAGTTCTGCTACAAAAGCTCATTCCATAATGCCAGGCTGCATTCATCTACGTTATAAAAGAAATCTGCGGCTGGCGATGTACTCGGGATTAAACTAAGCCATTTTACAGAGCCGGCACAGCTGAAAAAAAAATGGAGCCTTTCACAGCCTGAGACATCAGCAGGACATCCTGTTTTAGTTTAGAAATAACCCCGTTCCCTAATAAAAAAGAAACTCTAGAAATAATCTCCAACAGAAGAGTCTGTTCAGTTGCTGATTGTCATACTGGCAGAGGTCCAGCGCTACAGAAAGGGGTCATGTGGAGCTGCTGGAAAGCACTCAAACAGCACCTAAGGAAGTCATTAAAAAATCTCATTTATTTAGTTCTCATTTTATGATAGTTTGCCCCGCAAAAGCATCCTCTAGGCTATTAAGGAAGCAATACAAATAATTATGCAATGAAGAAGCATTTCATTTGAATTAAAATAATCTCACAGTGCTGCTTTTGGCACAAGTTCTGAATGTTTGGCATAACATCATGGGTAGCTCATAAATGATTATGTTATGATGTTTTTATGATGGGTTAAATTGTTTCTCCATGTACTTTCTTACTCTGAAGGGCTTTGAGCTGTCAGTTCAAATTAATAGTTCACTTTAACATATATATTACATATTTTGCAAATGTTAACTGGGTGCAGGGATACAAGAGGAGGGAAGGAGTTTCAGAAGAAACCACAGAAATAAGCAAATGAACAACTTGCTTCAAAACTGCAACTAATAGAAAAAGGCAAGGGAAATGTCAAAGTGTAAACATTTATTACTGCTGACATTCTATGTTTATCAAGTTTAATTGAGGTTGATAGGGGTAATATTTGCTAATGCAAAATGCAAGTGTAACTTTACCAATTTTCACTAACGTTCCTATTAATGCTGGCACTGGTTCTACTGCTCCAATGATAATTACAATAGACTTAATTTTGAACAGGTAATTATGAACTGTGACAACAGAAAACGAAAAATATAATTTACAGCGATTTAAAGAAAAAAGCAGAGGCTGAAAATCCCTGCATACTGACCCCCAAAACCGCAGGTCAGCATCAATGACTGTACATCTCCCTGCATTTTAGAACACATTTTGTTATAAGTAAATCTCTTGATGTCTAACACAACTGCCCTACAAGCACATCATGTAAACAATGATTGTGTAAAGAAATACTGTAAAACTCAGCATCAAATGAAGCATTAAAAAGTCTTTTTGATTGTGATAATAGTTGCAGTGTAGGTAGTATTATTTTTGTAATAATACTAATTAATGTTTACACACTATGCAAATTGGCTATTTTAGCCACTGGTCATAGAAAGCACAGCACTACATAGGGATAATGGGATTTGTAGATACTAGATCTTTTTGTTCGTAAGTAAAGAACTTTTTAGAACAAATCACGATCAAACCACATTCTTTGATTTCATTTTCATGACGACTGCTGTTAGAAGCACTTTGTTCTCTTCAATATTTCTCAGCGACTCACTGATGTGTGAGCATTCCCTGCCCACCACGTCTGGCCCAGCTAACAGACAAAAAAACAAAAATCACAGCCAGCAAATCTGCACCAGTTGGCTTTGAAGCAATCTGGCTCTCTTCAGAAAGATTACTGACCTTGCTAGGTTTCCTCTTTCTTACCCCTTCGTTCCTTTTTAGTCAGTCAGTGATGTGTGCACCTCCAGTACTGAAAATGTGAGCTCACAAAATGTCTGGCATAATTTACATGCTTGTCCTCCTTTCAGACAGACAGTGTTCAGCAAAAGATTTCAAAGAAAGGGAAAAGGGAAGAAAGGATTTTGGTGTGGTCTATGGATGCAACATTTTCTATTGAAGCAGGAAAACAAGCAGAAAATACTACACTTTAATTCCCCTTTCCCATCGCTGCTGAATGTGGAACCCCCTCAGCATTTAGTTTGTTTTTAGCCACAGCCCTTTTCCTGTTGTAGAGCCCCTGAGATAATTATAAATTCCACAGATCCATGAAAAGACAGATATGGCAATAGACAGATTGAATGTGCTTGATTGGCAGAAATGAGCCCTGATCTTGTAGCCTGTCTCTTCCATACTCATCTTTCTATGAACTGTGCAGCATCATTAAAATTCTGTCAAATAAA
This sequence comes from Carcharhinus amblyrhynchos, assembly GCF_965287045.1. Lineage (NCBI taxonomy): Eukaryota > Metazoa > Chordata > Chondrichthyes > Carcharhiniformes > Carcharhinidae > Carcharhinus > Carcharhinus amblyrhynchos. The sequence goes on along the minus strand of NC_137328.1, from coordinate 38,235,194 downwards.
GTATGTAACTTAGTTTCAATTCACCTTCAGAAAATCCTGTAGGACATAATTTGTGAATTATTAAGTTGAAAATTCTGTTCACACGGCCATCATTTTAATATTACAGTGAGGAACTATGAGCCATCAAAACTACACAAGCTGCAATCTCTCACTGAATACATTGTGGAAGATCTGTGCCTCACAACTACAAATAGGAGTGAATTTTGTGATCTTTCATGTATGCAAAAACCACTTATATTCTATACTCAACATTGAGTTTCAAAATGTTTGTAAAAGAAAGATTAATTCAAGACTAAAGTTGCCCTAAGAGATGTCAAAAAACCCTTTGTTTTCATCTCCAAACCCCATTTTAGACTTTTTCCTCCTGCTTTAGATCCATTTGCATCACACAACTTGTCCAGGATGTGGGCAGCATGTCAGTTGTTCCTAATCCTTGTCAATCCCCTGCAGCTAGAAAGTATGCAAGATCGCCCGAGATTTATCTCCTTCCCCTAGAATCTTTCCTCCTGTGGGGGAAGCACATTCACAGATGACTCGAGTGTGATGGGAAGCTTAACACTTTGGGGGTTGTGAACTTACATCCTATCATTCCACTGTGTAGAACATTAAAAATGAACATGCTATATGTATTGGGTTGACTAATGAGTAACACCTGTGTGACCATTCCCACATTTGAATGGGTTTCATTTAGTTGATTTATCAACCAGGTCTCTAATGAAAACCTCACTGGCCACCACACAAGATTATTGCACTATAAACAGACTTGCAGTGGAACTCTCAGCATTATTTATTTATTATCTAATTCTTCTAAGGGATTTGAGCCTACTGGCTAGGCCATCTATTGGCCATTCGTAATTACCTTTTGCGAAGGTGCTTGTGAGCCGCCGCCTTTAACTGCCAGGTACACCTAAGTGCTGTTAAGAAGGGAGTCCCAGGTGTTTGACCAAATGATGGTGAAGGAAAGGCAATATAATTTCAAGTTACTGTGGTGATTATACATAAAAAAGCTAAATGTGTGAAAGATCCTCCAGCAATGGAACTAAAATATTATTCTACTGGATCTACTTTAAAAAAAACATAGAATTGTTGTGGTGCAGAACACGTCCTATCATAGTTCGTTGAGTATTTTATAACAAAAAATACCCTTTGGAGGTGCTGGTGCTGAAGGTTAGGACAAGACTGGTAAGCAGTATTTTTGACGGGAGTATTCTCTTCAAGAAAAGTTATTTATCTTCGTTTGTAAACACATAATGTAATGACTTAAAATATTTTCAAGCAATACCACTTTTGGCTGATCTAAAAGAGTTGCTGGAAAGTTTTGATCAGCACTCAAAATCTGAAAATTTGGTCATACTGGTCTGAGCCAGGTTGTTCAGTTCCCTTGTATCTGTTCAGCTTCTGTGAGCATCTAGATTCTTTGATACAGCACTGGAGGTCCAGTGAAATACCCACAGGAAGAAGGAGATCTCAGAGGTGGCTAATGTGACTCGTGGGGGGATATTGCTGGGAGGTAACAGCCAAGAGCCCTGGCTCCAGGACATGGCTGTGTCCCTGCAATAAATTTTATGGCTTAACCTGAGTAGTCACAGTGAGATCCCATCTCTCAAACACACTTCAAATCAGTACAACACCACCAGTATCACAATCTCACCCACTATCTAACCATACATTGATATTCCTACAGCCACACCATTGCATCCTTCATGGCTACCATCCACATCTCAAAGTTCTTCAACACATGGGGCTTCAAACACACACACATGCACATACACACTTGTCAATATGCTTACTCAAATTATTGCACTTTCTTATCCAGGAAAAAATACCACGTAACAGGCAGCAAGGGAAGGGAGGAGCAGCACGCTTGCATGATAGCACTCTTCTAGAGGAGGTAGTGAAGCCATGATGAAGAGGGGAGAGGGAGATGCTGTGGCTTGAATCGGAGCAGGGGCAAATATTTCCAAGAGGTACGTTGCCGCTCTTGTTTCCTGTCAGTTATATCACTGTTCCTAATCCTTAATCTCCCCAAGTTATCATTATTCACAAGCTCCACATGGGCTTATCCCACATTCTCCAACACTGGTCACATGCACTAACCCTTCCAGTTTTATCCCAGCAGCAAGTTCCACCTCATTCTCCAAGGAAATGGTAGTCGAGAAAGAACTATCACACACCTCACCTGCAACTGCATTGGGGTTCATCGAAGCAATAAAGTAAACAGCAACACTCTTTCTGTATAGTCATGAAGGGGGAATGGATTAATATTTCTTAATTATGTGATTGTTTGCTTTTACTGAAGATAAAGAGTGATGATGATAGTTGAGTGATGATGGGTTCTTCATAAACGTAGATAATAGATTTTCAGATGGACCTACAATTGTGGAGAGTGAGACATGTGGCAGATGTACTCTGATGGTACACCAGGTCTCCTAAAATTTTCTCCCAATAAATGGCAGTGAGCATCCCTCTTAGGCACAGGACATTAACCTGGAAGCCTCTGATATTTCCTTTGGTCGGTGCCCTCCTCATCCTTATCTTGAGTGCCCTAAGCTTCACCCTCTGGAACAATTGCTGGTGCTAATGACAAACATCTCACTATCATCAGATTCTGACATTCACGAATATTTCCTGTTAGTGAATGTCAGAATATCACCACAGGTCTGGACACCACCTTGCTGAACACCTCCTGATTGGTCAAGGCATCCAGACTTCTGATGGAGGACCCCAGTGGAATGTTTAACCACCTTTCTGGTGGCTGAATGGCTTTCACAGTATTAGAGCTCTGCTGGTGTCCAGGGATTTCTTAAACGAGTCATGAATCATGACATTAAGGATAACCCTTGGCATCTAGCAGACAGCCATGTACACTGCTCTGGAGCTCAAAGATCTGTGGGATGGATAACTGTCTCATTATAAACACTGGCTACATATGTGGCAAGTTACGCTGGAATTTCCTCTCTGAGGAGTCTTACAGAGGGCTGGGGAGGCTGGGTCATTAAATATGTTCAAGGCTGAGAAAGATAAATTTATAACCAGCAGGATTATGCAGATATGATGGGAAAGTGGAGTTGAGGATCATATCAGGTCAGTCATGATCTTATTGAATGATGGAGCAGGCTTCATACGTCGAATGGCCTACTTCTGCTCATATATGTCTTATGGTCTTATATGAGCTGCATATTTGTGGGAATGGAATCCCTCCCTGTTCCCAAACAATTCTGAATTTAAATCAGGGGTTCACATGACTGCATGTATGCAGCCAATGGCTTTTTGGACCATGGGGAATCCTGCAATCCTCTGCATCCTGGTGCTCTGTTTCTCTAATTCTGACAACAGTGAATGATATATCATTCTACAGAGCGTATGGAGCCATAGGGTTCTCCCTTACTCTGGGGTTCACAGAGGATGATGATATGTGACTGATATCAGCTATAGCAACCTGTATGATTCCAGTAGTCTAAAAATTAAATGCCAGTCTGACCTTGACAATGCAATCATGGCTGTGCTGTGATGCCTGAGTCTTTGTTCCATGAGATCTTTATGCTGACTTGCCTGGTAAAGCACAGTGTCCTCCTATACCTGTCTTGAGTCACATAAATAAGAGTCATGCTCTCTGAAGACCCTGAGTGGATAGATCCTCCTGCTAAGGGCCCTCCTTATTCTCCTGTCCCTCTCTTTCCTGCAGCAGATGGTGCTGCTCTGTTGGGCCTCATCACGTCCTCCAGAGCAACAGGAACTACAGCAAGAAGCTTATAACTGAGCTCTTCCTTTCTATTGATTCCTGTTAGTGAATAGCACTCATTCTTTAAGTGAAATCTTGAGAGAACTTCCAGAAGAATTATTGTTGAAGTTTTAACAACATGTCCCAGAAAGCTCCCATCGTGTCTTCAAATGTAGTCTACTTCCAGCAGCAAGTGAATATTGAAAGCTGAGCTTGGCTTTACGCAGTAATTAAAATCCTGAGCAATGACTTTTTTTTATTCCTGTTCAGAATATCACTGTTAGAATATGTTGTTAAATTAAGTTTCTACCACCAAAATGCCTTGCGACCTCTTTTATTTTTATTCCTCAGGAATATGGGTGGGACACTGCCTCAAGGGCCACAGTCTTTAAAAGCAGGCAATTTAAGTCAGTCAGCCCCTTAACAATCTTTTGCGCACCAGTCCCAGCTGATGTTTTAAGTCTTTTACCAAGATGGCATCTTGTGAATCACAGGCTTGGAGAATGGGTTCATGGAAGCAATGAGACAATTTTCTAGAACAGTGTCCAAGAGTCAACTAGGAAAAAAAGGCTATTTTTGATCCACTGTTATGTAATGAGAAAATGTTCACTAGTAATCTTATAATAAAGGATCCTCTGAGGAAGAATGGCCATAATATGATGTAACTTCATATATGATAATACCCAAAACTAGCATTTTAAATTTAACTAAAGCCAATTATGGAGGTACAAGAAGCAAGTTGGCTAGATAGATTGAGAAATCAGATTAAATATCGTGAAGCAAATGTAAATACTTGGAGATAATTTATTTATAATTCTCATTGAATATTCCTGAAGGAAGAAATGAGTAAAATGGTACAGCCACAGCAAAATAGACAAGTTAAGGACATTATTAGATTAAAAGAAGAGACTTAAAATATTGCAAAAATTGCAGTAAACCTGAGGATTGGAAACATTTTAAAAAGCAGCAAAGGATGACCAAAAAATTAAGAGGAAGAACATAGAGTATGAGTGTGAACCAACAAGGAATATAAAAACCCTTTAAAGAGGTTTTTTTGCAAATACATAAAAGGAAACGTAAAGTCATCATAGTCCTAGATGACCATAGGTTGATTCGTGGTGACTATAACCTGAAAATCACCACACCTCAGGCAAGGGGCAAGATTGACAAGGAAGGCCTTCATGAGTAACCTCAGCCAGTACAGGAATTGAACCTGTGCTATTGGCGTGCTCTGCATCACTAACCAGCTGTCCAGCAACTGAGCTAATTGACTCCTTAAAACTGAGATTATTAATTTTTTGACCACTCAAGAAATCACAGATATGGAAATTACGCAGCAAAGTCAAGTTAATATAAAAGTTCAACTATAATCTGAGTGAAAAGTGTAGCAGCTCAAGGGGATGTATGATCTATTCCTGCTCTTTTTAGGTGTGTCCTTGTGTGAATTAATGGATTATCTTGGGCACCTAAACCCTCCTTAGTCTGAAATACCTGGGGAAAATCATCCCCTTGTTGTTTAGTTTATCCATTATCAATTCTCTTCATTCCAATTGTAAGAATGACAAATGAACTGATAAGTTGATGATGACAGAGCCTGTGACACAACATTGTTATCCTTCTGATGTACCATCATGATTGACTCTAATACAAGATTTCTGTGGTAACTATATTGAAATTGAATCAGCAATTAGAATCTACCTCAACTTCGTTCTTATGGTTTATGATGCTAGCTTGAACCGTTGATTCTTTACAGCCTTGTAAATCGATTGCATAAATATCTGATGACGATTTCATTGCAGTGAATTTGCAGTGTATATAATGTAAAAGTTAATGACTCATTTGTATCAGGCCTTGGATCTCACTATTCATTCCTGTGTACATATATTGTACACATTGAGTACCCAGATATGTGAGCAACTTATATTTAAAAATGGGAAAGATCAATGTTCGTATTCTCTTAGCTCACGTCTCATATCCCAGCAGCCATTTCTAAGATATATATTGCTAACTCTATATGAAAGATGAATATCATTTGTGCATTATCTCACGTAGAATCATTTGTCAGTTTTGCTTGCATGGATTTGGCTAAACAGCTATATCTTATAGAACTGTAGAGCTACAGCAAGGAATTTGCTAGCGACTGACTCAAAATGGCCTATTAATGTGCACACAATGCAACTTTGGTTTGCTTTCTGCCTCATGCACCCTGCAAATACTTGCACAATTGTACTCTCAAACAGGTACTCATGACACCATCAACAACCTTGGTTTTGGAAATGACTTCAAAAGTTCACAAGTTACGTAAAAAGCACAGAAGGCTATATAACGTAAATAAATAATCAGAGTAAAACCTGCTGTTTACACTGACAGCAAAGCAAATTGATGAATGCTAATTTGAAATGCAGCCACCTCAGCATGCAAAGTCAACGTTATTTAGTTAAGACAGATAAGATCATAAATGACTTTTAAGCCATAGAGAACTTGTGCCCTCCCCAAACATGTTAAACAAAACCAAATAATAAAAAAGAAAGGCCCCTTTATTCTATAACAAGGAGGTTAAAAAAGACACATAATTAATCATGTCAGTGCACAATGTTCTATTAAAACCAGCATTCCACTGGCCTTAAAGTATTTGTCAACTTTGCTATTAGTGTCTTTATACCCTAATGCACTCTTTAACAATGAAATTAATCAACTTATGTCTTTGAGTTCAGGATTTTGTGAACTCATTGTTGAAAATCATGAAATATTTTGTGATTCTTATTTTAGTTAATAGGAAGAGAGAACTCCAGCATTTCAAGCAACTTCACCCTTGTCTGGAAATAGGTTAAAGTTAATGATGTTGCTGGCCCAGCAGGTTCTCTGATCCATAATTTAAAAACTGAACTTTCAGAATAAGTGCAATGAAAGTTAAGTCACTACCAATATGTCAATCCCGTGTAGCTTTTTTAAAAAATTCCACCCTCAAAATAATTACATTTCAATGGCTCCACTATCAACTCTCATTTGTCTTCCTTTGTTAAGTTAAGCAGTAGAGCTGATGTTATCCAAAAATATCATCGGAGATGTGATTATGCTGAAAATAAAATTGGTAATTGGGAAGGAATACACTCAGAGGACCCAGTTTGTTGATATTGTTACAGTATACCCACACATCTTGGAGGCATGCAATCTATCCCTCTCTTGAGAGAATCCCGTCCTGGTCCCATATCGCATCTACTTTCTCAGAAGACTAAGGAAATTCGGTGTATCAGCTACGACTCTCTCCAACTTTTACAGATGCACCATAGAAAGCATCCTTTCCGGTTGTATCACAGCTTGGTATGGCTCCTGCTCTGCCCAAGACCGCAAGGAACTACAAAAAGTCGTGAATGTAGTCCAATCCATCATGCAAACCAGCCTCCCATCCACTTATTCTGCTTACTCTTCCTGCTGCCTCGGCAAAGCAGCCGGTATAATTAAGGACACCATGCACCCCGGACTTCTCTCTTACACCTTCTTCTATCGGGAAAAAGATACAAAAGTCTGAGGTCACGTACCAACCAACCCAAGAACAGCTTCTTCCCTGCTGCTGTCACTTTTGAATGGACTTACCTTGCATTAAGTTGATCTTTTTCTACACCCTAGCTATGATTGTAACACATTCTGCATTCTCTCATTTCCTTCTCTATGAACGGTATGCTTTGTCTGTATAGCTTGCAAGAAACAATACTTTTCACTGTACGTTAATACATGCGACAACAATAAATCAAATCTAAGTACCTTGCCTCCTCTCTGTGACTCTTTGGGCAGCATGGTGGCACAGTGGTTAATACTGCTGCCTCACAGCGCCAAGGAGCCAGGTTCCATTCCCGGCTTGGGTCACTGTCTGCGTGGAGTTTGCACATTCTCCCTGTGTCTGCGTGGGTTCCGTCTGGGTGCTTCAGTTTCCTCCCACAGTCCGAGAGACATGCTGGTTAGGTGCATTGGCCATACTAAATTCTCCCTCAATGTACCTGAACAGGTGCCAGAATATGGCGACTTGGCAATTTGCACAGTAACATTGCAATATTAATCTAAGTCTATTTGTGCCACTAAAACTTTAAACCAGATGGCCCAGCAAAAAGTGGGAAATTGTGTAGGTCGTAAAACTGCTTTTTACCACAGAATTCATTATGCAATTGTCAGTACACTGAAACACCAATAATTGTACTCACTGCTTTTAACTTCTGAGTGCATCAATTTAATTAAAGGTCTAGGTTCAAGGACATTCTTTTTTCTTACTGAGGTCACCATTCAAGTGGCATAACAATCTCCAAGGTTGCTGGTTCCTAATCCAGGTTCATGTCTAATGTACTGATGAAGCTATAATTAGATAATATCTGGTGTTCGTTACTATTACCATTCACTTAGTGGGAAGTGGTTTAAGAGTTCTGTCAGCAATGCTAGCTTTAGTATGGTTCCCAGTGAACTACATTTTTCATATAGCATTAAATGTAATGAAATAGACTATTGAATATTAATTAAAAACACATTGTATCAGTTTGCATGGGGTACATTTTAAAGCGTGCAACTTTTGTCACTTTAGGTCCATCTAGACGTAGATTTGATTCCTCCCAATATGTTGCTTGAATATTTTGTTAAATTTGTGATTGATCTTGTATAAGATCAACAGGTGGCACAGTGGTTAGCACTGTTGCCTCACAGCACCAGGGGCCTGGGTTCAATTCTGGCTTTGGGTCACTGCCTGTTTGGAGTTTGCACATTCTTCCTGTGTCTGTGTGGGTTTCCTCCGGGTGCTCCAGTTTCCTCCCACTGTCCATAGTTGTGCAGGATAGGTGGATTGGCCATGCTCAATTGACCCTGGTGTCGGGGGATTAGCAGGATAAATATGTGGGGTCAAAATTGGGCCTGGGTGGATTGTGGTCATTGCAGTCTCAATGAGCTGAATGGCTGCCTTCTGCACTATAAGGATTCTATGATTCTAATATTTATATTAATGAACTTTAAAATGCAGAAATGCAGTTAGTGAACAAGAGATACGGAATTATATAAGTCAATGTTTGGAAAAGAAGTTTCAGTTGGAGAAAAGAGAAGGTTAAGATAAAAGGTTTGCACTGTTTGTTATGGGGTATGGCCCCCATCAGAGGTGCAATGGGCATTTGGAAAAATGACTTGGGAAAGAGGTACAAAAAAGTTGTCGAAGTGCATGGTGATAATGTCACAATTACAACAGCGAGAGATAATCTCCCTAAAATTGCAGCTAGATGGGAGTTTAAAACTGGGGTGGCATAGTAGTTAACACAGCTGCCTCTCAGCGCCAGTGATCTGGGTTCGATTCCCATCTTGGGTCATTGTCTGTGTGGAGTTTGCACATTCGCCCCATGTCTGCATGGGTTTCCTCCAAGTGCTCAGGTTTCCTCCAACAGTCTGAAAGACGTGCTAGTTAGGTGCATTGACCTGAACAGACACTGGAGCGTGGCGATTAGCGGAATTTCATTGCGGTGTTAATGTAAGGCTTACTTGTGACTAATAAATAAACAAACAGAACGTCCCTGGTGTGTCTGAGAAAGTTAGTGAGGAGCGTCAGATGAGAGGAAAAAACGGAAGCTGATGCCGAGACTGAGAGAAGAACGGAGAGCTCTTAAGGAAATTTTAAGTTTTGTAGTTTAAAGTTTGTATTTATTAGTCACAAGTAAGGCTTACATTAACACTGCAATTAAATTACTGTGAAATTCCCCTAGTCGCCACACTGTGGCGTCTGTTCCGGTCATTGCATCTAACCAGCACGTCTTTTGGTTCCGTCTACCACGAGCTTGTATCCGAATTTGGAGGAGGCAGAGAGAGAGAATAGGAGGAGACTCATGGCCGGGATTGATCCATGCCACGAGGATTCCAGCTGTGACTTAGATAGCGATGATTTGGATAAAGGGGAGGTGGTGCATGTGCGTCCTCTCAACACCAAACCAGTAATAAGACCGTGACTGTGTAGATATTATTCAAGTCTTGGAATTGCGGCAAGAAATGCTCAAACGTCCTCTGTCTAACCCACACTGGGTCCTCTATACAGATGGGTCATCCTTGGTGGAAGACAGAGTTTAGAACGCAGGCTGGGCTGTGACAACAGAAAATGCTGTGTTAGCACAGGGATCGATGCCTCCATGTATCTCAGGCCAACAAGCAGAACTAAAAGCGCCCAGTGAAGCCTGTAAATTCGCTGACGGTCAGAATACCAATATCTACACTGACTCTAGTTATGCGTTCGGGATAGGGCATGATTTTGGCCAACTGTGGAAGGTTCCTTCCTGCATCTGATAATCCTGTTAAAAAACGGTCTACTATTTCTGGAAGCTTTACAGTTCCCAGTTGAAATCTCGATCCTCAACTGTAAAGCACCCACAAAAGAAGTTTCTCCTGAAGCTAAAGGCAATGTGCTACTAGATGAAGCTGCAAAACAAGCCGCTTGGGAAGGCAGACAAGATGAGAATGAAACAACAAAGCAATGACAAGTGTATACAACCCCGTGGACGTTGTCGCAGATAGAAGAAATGCAAGATCAGTGTAGCTGCGAGGATATGTGGGAAAGGATGGAAGACGGAGCAAAACACTTTAACGATGATGTCTGGGGACACTGAAGTAATCAAGTGATAGCTCCCACCTCAGCCTTCCTTATTTGGCGATGCAGATTCACTCTTTGGGACATGTTGGAAGGATAAAATAGTTCAGAGGTTCTCCCAGATATGGTGCAATCCACGTTTCGGAGCATAGGCCAAGGTGGTGGCTGAAATCTGCTCACCTGTCAGAAAAACAACACGGCAACGGCAGTCAAGCATGTTGGGTACACCGGTTCCTCCAGAATCCTTCCATCACTTAATATATCACGCTACCAGCATGTAAAGGGTACACAGAAGTCTTGGTGATTGTGGATAAGTTCCCTGGATGGATGGAGGCAGTTTCTGCCTAGAAGGGCACGGCCTCTTCGGTGAAAGATATCATTCCAAAATGAGGGCTACCGCAACAAATCGACTCAGTCGAAGAGACACGTGTTACAGGGGCAGTGTGTCGAGAGGTGTGCAGGTTACTGAACATTCTTTGATCATCACTGCCCCTATCATCCACAGTCCTTGGGTATGGTTGAGAGAATGAATTGGACCATCAAAGAACGTCTGTGAAAAATGTATCAGGCCGGGACTGACTGGGTGACAGCCCTACCGATGGTGCTGTGCAGTACCGCCTACAAGGAAATGGGGCTGAGACCACATCAGGTCAGCACGGACAGACCAATGCCGCTACTTACGACACCTGATTTGAGAAAAGCTGATGTTCATCTAATGAGTGACTCTTTGATTATTGCTATGAATTAACCCGATCTCTTAAAGTTGTTCACCAAAAGATCGGGACTTCGTGGGACGATTCACAGAAGGAAGACACTCTCTGGTTCCCGGCTAGTGGGTGTATGTCCGAACGCCACAGAAGCAGCCTCTGAGGGGTGGGGGCGGGGGAGGGGCAGTGGGAAGGTCCCTAACAGGTAATGTTAAATACTAATTCCGCTTCAAAGTGGCTGGTAAACCCAAGTGGATTCACACCAGTCACTACAAACCAATTACAGGTTCTCCGGAACAGACGCAGTGAGGTGATGTGCTGGTAATCTCTCCGTTACTTGTCTACGCTGCTGAGCAATGGACCGTAAAAGTACCAAACAGCCAGAAGATGCTGAGCGAAGCTACTGAATTCTCCTCCGGCGGGGAACACTTGGAGAAGAAACGAACAAGAGATATCAGTCGATGGACTAATATTTATTGAGTTTTGCAGAATGGTGTTACAAAACCGAATGGCCTTAGACTTCCTATTGCCGAAAAAAGTGGGACGTGCCATAAGTGGACATGAATGTTGTACCTCTATCCCTGACTATTCCAACAAGGTTTCTGCTTCTATCTCAAGGCTGACTCAAAACTTCAGGATATTTTTGGGTAGCTTAAGGGCATCCTGGGAAGCATAGGGATCACACAACGACTGTTACTATTAGTTGTTTTCCTCTTGTCTTGATTGTTCATGAAGTTATCCAGTGTATTATCTCCTGCTGTGCTCATGTAGCCTTTACTCCAGTCCCCAATGTCGGGACCTCCTATTTTGTTTAACCCTATGCAAGTAGGCTATGTAACCCACATCTTTTCTCAGGATTGTATGTGTGATTAAGCTTGCTAAATTTCTCATGCTGGTAACTGTAAGTAGTTTGTGCCTGGGTAACATTCCTTTTGGGTACCATTCCAATCAGCTGCTTGAAGCATTAATTGTATCAAAGCAACCACTGGTAGATACATTGTGCTGGGTAAGACAAAAGGTTTGCGAACAGGTTGTGGAGCTGGTTAGAACCAGTTCAAGCAGCGGTCTAGATAACAATGGAAAGGCACTTACTGAGAGGTTGTTTAAGTTGCAAAACCTGTTCAGCAATAGAGTATAAAAAGAGGTACACAAGGAAACCTTTGTCACCACACTGTGCAACTGGACTGAACACCATGTGCCTTTGAAATAAAAGTTTGTAACCAAAAGCTTGAGCCTCATCACTGACTCTCTAAAGAACCAGGATTTGAGGCTAAAGTCCAACAGCTTGATGCCAGGATCCAATACTGGTAAGGAAAATAGACCCTTTCTACCCACTTTATCTAAGCCACTGAATTTTCTACATCTCAACTAAATCTTTCCTCGTTTCCTTTGTTCCAAAGAAAATAACCACAGCCAACCCAATTTTCTTCATAGCTAAAATTTCCTATTTTTGGCAACATATTTGTAAATCTCGTCTAAACCCTCTAACTTTTCTTACAAACGAAGCGACATAACGATTTTCACTCAATTTTTTGCCATTGGTCTAATACATTCATTTTGTTTTCTCGATTTATACCATACCAGTTTACATAGTAGCTCTGCACTGGAGCTTGCAATTGAGCTGAATCAGGATATCTCAATTGGTAGCACTCTCACAGCTGAGTCAGAGGTTGTGTTCAAATCCCATGCCAAAGACTTTGAGTGCAAAAAATATAAATTGACACTGAGGGAATGCTGCACTTTTGGATGTGGCATCACTCAGATGAAATGTTAAACTGAAGCCCTGTCTGCTACCCATTCTGGATGTCATAAAAGATCCTATGACATTATTTTGACCAAGGGAATAGAGTTATTGCAGATGTTTTGGCCAATATTTAGTTGTAAATTATAGAATCCCTACAGTGCAAAAGGAGGCGATTTGGCCCATTGAGTCTGCACCGACTCTCGGACAGAGTATCTTCCCCAAGTTTTTCCCTGCCCTATCCCCATAATCCCACACATTTACCATAGTCAATTATTCCAACCTACAAGCCTTGGGACACTAAGGTGCAATTTACCATGGCCAGCCCACCTAATCTGCACATTTTAAGACTGTGGGAGGAAACTGGAATGCCCGGTGGGAACCCACATGGGGAGAATCTGCAAACTCCACACAGTCACGCAAGGCCAGAATTGAACTGGGTCCGTGGCACTGTGAGATAGCAGAGCTAATTATTCTGCAACATGTCACCCCATCAACATCACCAAAAGAGAATCTAGTCATTATTACATTGCTCTTTGTGGCAGTTTGCAGTGTGCTAATTGTCTGTTGTGTTTCCTACACCACACCAGTCATTATGGTTCAAAATGTACCTTAGTGGCTATAAAGAGCTTTGGGATATCCCAAGGTCATGAAAGATGCTATTTAATGCATTTTCTTTTTCTTATCCTTTCCTGACATTTCCCATGTTTTGTTATTTACCCGGCCTTTCCATTCCCAAAAATTTCCAATATTGACAGATTGTATCTTTGTTCTGGTCTTGGGTTCATTTTCCATCTATTCCTTGAATAAGATGGGTTATTAATCAGTTCTTGCTTTGGAATGTAGCCAAGTCATTAGTTGTTAACAGGAATAATGAAATCTTGCTGTAATGCAGAATTGTGACACAATTCAGTCATGGAGGGGATGTTTGTTGTTAGACTGCAACACCTTAGATGCTGCCAGAATGGGTTGGAATGGAAAATTGTATCGCTATGTTTATTTCCGTAACTCAATAAAATAGTTTGTACTGGTTGCTTTAAAATTGCAGTGAGGATCATTTATAAATTGCATAAAAATTCTGAGCTAACTTTCCCAACTCTGGAATATTAGCCAATACCATCAGTAGGTTAATAATTAGAACTCTTTCAGAGAAGGGATTTGAATATGCAGTATATTTTAGCAGGAAAATTGTAACTCAAAATGATAGTCTTTTAAAAAGCCTACATAGTGTTCAATAGTACTAACCACCACAATGTAGAATGACCTTAAGTGTACAATCCCACTTTTAAAATGATATTTTCTGGGGAAAATGTAGATAGTCATTGAATGAGTATGTACTGTTTATTTAGGACTTTTTTACCTGTTGGTACTTTTTTAACATTCTGTTTTGAAAACTCTTGACTGTGGAGCTCATGGCTCTAAATACATTCTTGAATGAACAATGTTTGAAAAAAACAGGTTAGGATATAGGATATTTTGATTAATTTTAGTCATGTCACTCCAGAAATAAATAGTGCTCATTACTTTAATTTTACACAGTCATTAATTTTAAACATATTTATCTCAGAAAGTAATGCATTCCAATTTCCTGAGCAATATATTTATTGTGAAAGGCAAAATTGTCTTTGCGATCTTCAAAAACTCGGGTGAGGTATGACATTATAGCTCTACTTGGCTAGACGCTAAAAACAAAATGTTGAATGACCTTTCAACCAAAGCACAATCAAAATTTAAGGTTTTGATAACTTTAATTAGGCTACAAAAGTGCCTTTTAAAATGACTATTGCCAACTAAATTATTTTAAGAAGTTACCTTTGCTGGTCCACTTCTATTTTGGAGTCCTTACAATGAGAATTAATTGTGATGTTACAGCTCCCCAATCTTTTGGTGCAAAAAGCCTACCCCAGTTAAGGAACCAATTTATATCAATAGACTGTAACCTCTCCAGTATGAAAATCCACCGTTCAGGAACATCAAGAGCTGTTGAAATTATTTTGAGTAGACCCTCATCGTCATTTTAGGATAGTACTTTGGGAGTGGAAACCTGAAATATACATTGTGGATAAATAAAACGGTTTGTATTACTGCTTTATGGTGCTTTATCACAGTTTTATGCTTCAGGTTCAGTAAATATTTGTACCTATGATATTTTCCATTTCACACACTTGTGGTTAGGCATTCTAGCTCCATTGTATAATCCAGCAAATTCACAAATCTAGAAATGACATGGTCCCAATTACTCCAGTTGGGAAAGGTTATAGAGTTTGTTTCATTTTAAACTAAGGAATTATAAACAAATACTTTTATTCATACTGTAGAAAATTAACTTAATTTTCCTGACTGAACTGTGTATGGATAAAATAACATTGATCCAAGAAGGAGAGTAAGTGTTATCATACCATTAACATGTGTGTGAACTCCAGTCATTAAGCTGACATGATGCAGCAAACTGATTATTACTTTGTTGGATACTGAAAATTGAAACTTCTCACTGGGCTGATAAGAATGATCAAATATAACTTCAGTCCAGATTTGTTATTCATCTTGCATGTTATTATTTATCACCTTTTTTTCACAGCCTGTGGGCTTAACATGCAGGAGGGAAATTTAAAAAAAATCAAGTCTTGACAGTGTCAATGTAACCTAGGCAAGCACTGTGATAATTTGTAATGGACTTTGCTCACTAGTCTTGAGGTGAAATTCACGTAACTAAATTGGAAGTGACACTTGGACAGTGGTGGGGAAACAGCAGATGGAAGATAAGGAGGGATCAGGCAGCAGATGCCAGTCACAATAAACCAGGTAAAACACCACAAGGTCACGGACTTGCAGCAGCAGATAACTAGGCAATGGATACATGTTCATCATGGCTTATCCCTTTATCCGGAGGCCCAAGGATTTCCGCTGTTCCTTTAGATGTAATAAAATCCCTGTTGGGAAATTCATTGTCTTGGATCATGAAGCAGAGCTAATCCAGGAAAGACCACCAAATTCAGTCTGCATTCTATTAGAATGAAAATGTTGTATCTTCACTGCTATCAATTTTCACTGAGGGACTAGTACCACTAAAATAAGGTATTGTCACACACAAACGATTTGGAAACATTTCTGGCTGCTCTCTGCAGTTTTAAATCCGCATTACACACCTGATGCATTTGGGATTTTTTAAAAATCAGCTTTGGTGATTCAGATCTTTTTTTTCAAATATAGGGAGGCACATAATAAGAATTGACAGTTTATAGATTCTTCAAAAAAAATCAAAATAAACATAGTCTGAGAACATATAGGCAGAAGGATCAGGTTTCAGACTCTACAGAGACTTCAGTCACAGTCACTTAGATAGCATTCTTGGACGAAGAGGCTTTGTTTGTTTTTCCTGTCTGTAGTCCAAGCAGAACATTTACGATGTCCGCCTTATTTTCATCACCCAGACATTCGTAGGTTAAAGTTCGTGTTGCTAAGTGTTAAAACGCGAACATTCACCGCCCCCGCCACCTCCCCCCCGCCCCAACTCTCTGGCATAATCTTGGCGTGTTGTTCGTTTTAATCGAAGACTCACCCAGAGATCAGGATAAAGGGTCGGGAATGGAACTGTTGAAGTTAGTTTATCTTGTAGGTACTTCTGCTCACTATTCGAGGGAATTGATACCAGTACCAGTTACAGTTTTCATTTCTTTAAGATTATTGCACTATTTTGTGCAGCAATATTTTACAAGCTGCATCAACTTCAACGTCCCGTTTTATGCAAAGTTGAAAGAGCACATTTTAAAAAGTTGTTTTAATATAAAATATGCTGCAGAATGGATTGTCACATTTGGATGGACCAAGTTATAAAATGTGAGAAAGCTGATACAAGAACACAATGGGCCCCCAGTAAGCACGTTAACTAGACGGCAACAGGTGTGCCTTGCACTGAGCTGTAAGAAACAATCACCTTGGAATTTTCTAAGTAAACTAAAGCTGTGGGGATACTCAGTGCTGAAGTGCTATGGCAACGATTAGTCCTGTTGAGTGAGCCTCTGAGACTAAACTACTGAAAGAATGGATTATATACCAGTTTTGACCAGTAAAGTTTAAGAAGGAACGACAGTATTGAGGAGGAGTTAACAGCATATTCCATCCATGACCAAAACTGTAGGTTTAATTAATTTAGCCTCTACCCCCGCCCCTCTTGATTGAAAAGCACGGTGAAGCACACAGAACAGAATGGGTTATTGCGTCTTCATGCAGAGCTGACATGTTGGTTACACCTGTAGTGTAATATTTTTCTGCGATTTCTTCTGCCTAATTAAGAATACAGGAATTTGCATATAGAGTTAGAATACTCGTGAGACGCTGGAGTGGTGTTCTTGCTGTGGAGAGATGCTTAGTTTCGATTTCACACTATCCCATAAAGGGTGGGGAAATTGCAGAATATTCTGGTCATTCTTATGTCCCCAAAGGTGGGCTTGAAGTACTTTTATTGTAGGCTCGGAAAGCTGTACGTGAATAGTGCGTGACATAACACCAAGGGGGAGGAATGAAGATATTTGATCGACTGATTTTAAATATAAGGATCCGGCACTTGTGTTAGATTGGAGCCTCTTTCTTTGTTGCCTTTAATAACGCAAACTGAATGAATCTGGACAATTTTAACTTCGTTCATAATGGTATTGGTTCACAATACAAACGCGCGCATTCAATTAACTCACTCCTAAGACAGTGAGAAATTTCCTTGTGCTTTATCAGAAAGTAGGTAAGACGATCAGATAGGTGCCACCTTAGCGTTACTTCTGCTCAGATACAATGGCATAATGGTTAGCACTGTTGCCTTACAGCGCCAGGGACCCGGGTGCTTGGGTCTGTGCTGAGTCTGTACGTTCTCCCAGGGTCTACATGGGTTTCCTCCCACAGTCCGAAATGCGTATTGGGTAGGTGTATTGGCTATGCTAAATTCTCCCTCGGTGTACCCGAACAGGCAGCGGAATGTGGCGTCTAAAGTATTTTCACAGTAACTTCATTGCAGTGTTAATGTAACCCTACTTGTGACACTAATAACATAAACTTTAAACTGTAGTCCAATTGCGGCTCTGAGATTAAACTACTGAAAGAATGGATTATATACCAGTTTTGACCAGTAAAATTTGAGAAGGACCGAGTGTATCGAGGAGGAGTTAACAGCATATTCATCCATGACCAAAACAATAGATTTAATTAATTTAGCCTCTACCCCCGTCTCTCTTGATTGAAAGGCACGGTGAGGCACACAGGACATGTATGGCTCCATTGAATTGTTATACTGAAAGTGAAAATCACTTGACCAAGCCAAAAACGAGCCTCTGTTCAATCTAAACTAATTAAGCAGCAATCAACGGTGGAGGGGTCAATCAGATAACTGCATCCTTCATTTAAAACACAGTGGTTAAGATGGTGAGTATATAAATACCTGGATTAAAATAAACCTGATTCCCCACAACTTTAAGGTTCGGAGGAAGACTGGGTGGTATCCTGTGGAAAGTGAGGTATGATTTCAAAGTGCAGGCATGGAGCAGAAAACTGCAAAAAAAAAGCACATATTGCGGGGAAAAGCGTCGATCAGAAAGAAGCGTTAACATCAAACTGACTCTGTAATGAGTTTACCAATGACATTGTATTTGTAACAAAAGTGCAAACGTTAATCACTTATCCAGTATACTGCATAAACAGAGCATGTAGTGAGGAGTAGTGCGATGGATATGAATGATCTCCCACTCATACAAGGTCCCAGGTTAACCAAATAGTGCTCTGTGGATTTTGGAATAGATTGTAAAAATTAGCACTGCTAGAGAGGATTTTCGTGTAATGGGAATTCAAAATCCGTACTACCCCATTCATATATTTCCATTTTGTACTCCTTGTTGAAAGCCCTGTGCCGGGAGTACTAAATTACAAACGAAAATTACACTTCAACTCAACATGTAACCATATCACTTTAGATCAATCCATTACATCGAAACCATTGGAATGGTATATATCTAGCTGCAGATGACGGGACATTTATAAACACTGGAACAGATGATTAAGTCATTCCCTCCAGCAGACATGTTCCGTCATTGTTTTTGTCAAATTAATCGTGTAACACAATTCGCGATAAGAAACTTCACTTTATAATAGGGACATTGACACTTCGGTTACAGCGCGCACAACAATACCGAGATTCTGAGTAGTGCGAGGTGATTATGTTTTGAGAAGCATGTACATGCCACAATTATTAATCTTCAACTGTAGTCAGGCTTTTCTACAGCATTATTCATGCACCAGTGACCAGTGTGTGGATTAATTGGTGTTTAATGCACTTCAACACAGTGTAGGCTTCCTCTTTCAATTTGAGCTCCAACCAAGCCGGCCACAAACCAAACTCTAATTTATGCACACCTTCTCATTCAGTGCAGCTTAATTAGATTGCACAACCATGAGCGGAAATTGTGGAGACTTCAATCCACATTTCCACTGAGTAGATGCACGTGTGCTGCGGCCTTTTGAATAGACTTCATAAGTTTTTTTTTAAAAAAATCTGTAAATACAATCACCAGTTACTCAATGGAGTAAAGTAATTAACTAAAGGTCCTTTCGCACAGTGTGAAACACGTGCCAGTGGCTTGAATTAAATTATTTTCCCGCATAACGGACTAGATAAGGTTCCTTATTTTTGGGCTGATTGTCGATTTTAAATAATTTAAAACGGCCCCAATCGCTGAGGTGATTAGAAATAGCTGCATCAAAGTAGCACAATGGGATTACCATGGCGGGATGCTGATGGGCATTTCTGATCAATTATTGTGGAAAATTATTCCACAAAAACTGTAAACACACCGGCGAGGTGAAAGTTAAACAAGCAATGTAATAATCTAGCTTGGTTCAAATAACCCCTCTGCGTCCTAACTTTAACGTTTTAAACTTTTAACCTTATTTCAGTTGCACATCACAGCCAGCCGAGGCCACCTGGTCTTTTAAATGTTTTCATTTCCAGTAACTCTAGCTGATAAGTGTGATGATTCTGAGTTTGCGAACGCTTCTTTCTTGGCCGTTAATCGACTTTGTATTTATTCTTTATACTTTCTTTTCCTCTGATTTTTTTTATGGGCAATATGAATGTTTAAGTTTCGCTTCACCGGAAGCGCCACCTTCCCACCCTCGCTTCAAAATGGCGGGAAATCCGAGCGACAGGTTGATACTTTTGCGTGAGTTAAGCCAGCCTCGCCAAATCTCTCTTTAATCTATGATACTTAAATGGCGTTAAACCTGCTGCTTCCATTCTTTGTGAGATAAATTTTTGGGAGGTTAAAATTTCGGGGATGACGTGTTGGGGCTTATTGAACCTTGAAAGTTGATCGGACTACTGGAGTTATACAAGCCGCCCTCATTTGATGATTTGATTTATTATTGTCACCTATTAGGATAGTGAAAAGTATTGTTTCTTCCACTATACAGACAAAATAGTGTTCATAGAGAAGGAAAGGCAAGGGTGCAAAATATCGTGTTATAGTTTTAGCTAGTTATAAAGAAAATCATAGAAAGTACAGTGCAGAAGGAGGCCATTTGGCCCATCAAGCCTACAACAATCCCACCCAGGTCCTATCCCTGTAACCCTACATATTTACCCTCCTCATCTCCCTGACACTAAGGGACAATTTATCTTGGCCAATCAACCTAACCTGCACATCTTTGGACTGTGGAAGGAACTGGAGCACCAAAAGGAAACCCACGCAGACAGTGGGAGAAAGTGTGTGCAAACTCCACACAGACTGTCACCCGAGGCTGGAATTGAACTTGGGTTCCTGGCGCTGTGAGGCAGCAGTGCTAACCACTGTCCCACTCTGCTGCCCCAAAGATCATCTTAATATGGTAGGTCCATTCAAAAGTCTGATGGCAGCAGGGAAGAAGGTATTCACATTGAATGGATAGTTATGGGACAGAATTCTATGTTTTATTGCCTATTCTAATTTATTGCTATTTTAAAACATTTAACACAAACTTTCCTCCTTTCAGATGAAGTGCAGTTCTGTTTTTTTTTGTGTACATATGTGAACACTTATGGATCCAGAGAACTTGACAGTATTCATTACTGAACTTGGGCCTGCTGGGCAGTTGTTGCAGTGTGTGTAAGAAAGATTCGTTAATGTAGTCTGACAGGAAGGGTTGTCTTGTTTGGTTTTATTCTGCTTCAATAGGTTAGATGTTGGAGATGGCAATCATTTATCATGTGATGTATGGAATGTGCAGTTTTAATAAATAGATCGATGTGGATTGAGGGTATTAATGAGATTTACATAATTGTAGTACCATCATGTCAGTAGTTTGAAAAATAGTGGTGAATCTTGCTCTTCCTGTCCTTTTCTAAAATGATAACCTATCCAAGTAACACAAAAGCATAATGTAACAATCATTTTTGATGTTTGAAGTCTAGATTACGTTAGCCAACAAAAGCTATACTCTTTTAATACAACAAAAATACATTGCAGGGAGCCCCCAGCTGTGTTGTGCTATGTTTCAAATGGCGATTCCAGGCAGTATGTCTTTACTGTAATGTTTTTGTAATAAGGTCAATGTATCACAGACAATAGTGCCCCGTTGAAAGCAAAGCATCGCAAATATGTTGACATCTTCTGAAACGTAGGATTGAATTACTCAAAACTGAAAAGCACAAAAAAGACTGTGCCACTCCTAAAAGTAATACCAGTGATCAGACAATGCATATGATTGATGGTGCTCTAAAGCCAACTGGAAGCAGCGTTCCGATTACATGGGGGTTTGAGGAGAAGTGATGCAGCCAAAAATTCATTTTTTTTCTAATGTAATGAAGTTAAGTTTAAAGTTTATATATTAATGTCACAAGTTGGCTTACATTGCAGCGTTAATGAAGCTACTGTGAAAATCCTGTAGTTGCCACACTCTCTGGTGTCTGTTTGGGTACATGAAGGGAAAATTTAGCATGGCAAATGCACCTTACCAACACGTCTTTCGAGCTGTGGGACAAAACTGGAGCACCTGGAGGAAATCCACACAAACGCAGAGAATGTGCAGAGTCTGCATCAAAAATTGAACCCGGGTCCTTGGTGCTCTGAGGCAGCAGTGCCGTCCCACCTATCAGTAGCTAAATCTTTCTACCACTCTACCCCTCTCTTCCCTTGAGGCACTCCTGTGAAACTTACTACTGTGGTCAATTTTTGTGCTTTGTGTCAAGCATTTTTTTGTAAAATTTTTTTTGTGTGCATCACACCTGTAAAACACATTGGGACTTTACTTGGTTAATGCTGTTATGTAAATACAATTTATTGTAGTGATTTGCGGTGTCTCCCACTCCCTCCCTTCCTTTGCATTTCTAAGTGTTGGTGCTGCAGGGAAGCAGATTGAATTTGGAGCTAAGTTGATATTTTTGTCCACTTTGTTAATCTCAAGACATCAAAAATGATTGGAAGGATTTTGCCGAAGTTTGGTGCACAGTATGGGCAAGAAAGATCTGATGGATTTTTGCTAAGATTTTTAATATTTCCATTAATGGAAAGATTCAACAAATTTACATTTTCTTTAGGATGTTGTGAGTTTTATTTAGAATGTTGTTTATTGTCTCAACTACTATGGTGTAATTTGTCTTAACTTCAAAACGTGAGCAGATTTTTCAGTGCAGGTTGTCGCATATGGATTGGCCTGAAGCCTTCTCAGTGGGATGGAGCTTCTTAATAAGACATTTTCTCACTTTCAACTTTGTAATAACATTGAGTTGACAAAGCATGAGGGAGGTACATGCTCAACTGAGTGCCCTCTTCATCTCATTCTTACCATATTTTTATTCGTTTTGGGAGCTTTGTTACATTCTCCATCTGAAGTCCTGATTCCTGTCAGTGGCTAAAAGCAATTTGTTGTCTCTCCAATCTAATCAGCTAGTAGTTTGCTAAAGAACTCCTGACATTACTAAAAGCCTGTCTTAACTCTGCATGTGGTAAAACTAATACATTTTGGAATGAATGATTTTCTATCTTTAATTGAATCAAACAGTATTTTGTGGATTCTGAGGTGACGCAGCAGATTGACAATACGTGCACTAATAGTTTGGGATGCAAGACTGCAGAGTTTGCTAACATTTTTCAGGCCCATTCAGTGAGTTACAAAACTAATTTTCAGTTCAAATATACAAATTGTTTCACCTGGAGCAAATGAGGAGGGCACTGCCCCCACCATGCCATGTTAACTCAGTGTTATTACAATTATGCAGCTTTTCCTCTAGGCTTTCCCCTGCCTTCAACTACAAAGCTTGAAAAAAAATCTTGTCATTTAGAGCTTCCATCTCACTGAGGTGTCTTCAGGCCAATCCACATCCTGCAAGCTGCTAAGAAAATTATGCTCGCACTTAAATTTCACTAACAAGCAACATTCCAAAACAATCAACAACATTCTGACCAAAACAACCCCTAACATTATTTTTAAAAGTCCATTTGCTCTCTTCCTCATTCTTATAGAGCCTTTAAAAAATCAAAATATGGATCCATATCTTTTTCAAAAGCTAATTGGATCCTTGTGCCATACCCTGTGTACAAAATTTCATTGAAATTTAGCCATTAGTTTTTGAGATCTATTGTTTACAGACAAATTAACAAAGAGGAGCATTATCTCCACCCACCTTCAGTGGCAGAGGTAAAAACATTTTGGCCGCGGGGCACCTTTTAATTGAATTAACAAACCGGCCTGATGTAAAGTCAGATTAATGAATAATAAATTTAAGGAAACAAGCATTGCAGACTGATTCCAGCATTTGCCCATCAACAGCACAGCAGCAAACGTGCAGGTCACAAGGCAATGCTGTTCAGTTTGTTTTGTTTATTAGGGTCACAAGTAGGCTTGTATTAACACTGTAATGAAGTTACTGTGAAAATCCCCATAGTCGCCACACTCCAGTGCCTGTTCAGGTAAGAACATAAGAACATAAGAAATAGGAGCAGGAGTAGGCCATCTAGCCCTTCGAGCCTGCCCCGCCATTCAATAAGATCATGGCTGATCTGTCGTGGCTCAGTTCCACTTTCCCGCCCTCTCCCCATAACCCTTAATCCCCTCTCTTATCAAAAACCCATCAACCCGCGTCTTAAAAATATTTAGCGAGGCAGCCTCCACCACTTCAACGGGCAGAGAATTCCAGAGATTCACCACCCTTTGAGTGAAGAAGTTCCTCCTCAACTCCGTTCTAAACTGCCCCCCCTTTATCTTGAGGCTGTGCCCCCTAGTCCTACTGTCTTTTTTGAGCGGGAAGAGTCTCTCCACCTCTATCCTATCCATCCCATGCATCATCTTATACGTCTCAATGAGATCTCCCCTCATTCTTCTAAACTCTAACGAGTACAAGCCTAGTTTATTCAGCCTCTCCTCATAGCTCAACCCCCTCAACTCCAGTATCAGCCTAGTAAACCTCCAGGTATGATGTGGATATGCCGGCGTTGGACTGGGGTAAACACAGTAAAAAGTCTGACAACACCAGGTTTCAGTCCAACCGATTTATTTGATAGTAAACTCACTAGCTTTCGGGTTAGTCCCTTCACCTGACGAAGGGGCTAACCCGAAAGCTAGTGAGTTTACTATCAAACAAATCGGTCGGACTGAAATCTGGTGTTGTCAGACTTTTTACCCTGTTCAGGTACACAGAGAATTTAGCATGGTGAATGCACCTACCCAGCACTTCTTTCAGACTATGGGAGGAAATCTGTGCAGACATGGAGAACGTGCAGACACTGCACAGACAGTGACCTGAGCCAGGAATCAAACCTGGGTCCCTGGCGCTGAGGCAGCAGTGCTAACCACTGTACCACCATGCCGCCCAGTACAGAGCTGCTTGCGCATTGATGTTTACACAGATCAGTATTCCCTAATCTAGAACTTCCTCTGAATTCTGAGGTTCGAGCCACATCAGTAACAAAGCTGATTTTTACTGCAGGTATATACATGATTTATGAAAATGCAGATGAGCAAAGTTTTGTGTTTTTTTTTTAAATCAGTTTCAGCCTACCTGACCTAACAGGTAAATGTTGAAGAAGGCAGTTCCTGTTTAATATAACTATAGGCACAAAATTCACAGATCATGTTCAAAGTTGTATATTCTATAAATTAAGACTTATTTATCTCCCTTAGTCACAGAATTGTATGTGTTTTACCAATGCTCCATTTCAGCAGTGCAATTCCAATGAAACTAAGAATAGCAGGTGTTAGTTTTAGAGTGCTTTGTGTTGGGATATGGCAGTGTTTCCTAGCTCATTATTTTAATATTGGACTATTCATCTCCCGTCAGGTAGTACAAGAAGTGACAAGATCAAATGTTGTCCTTGGGTGGAATTGAACCAGGACGTGCAAATATAATTCAGTCCCCAATTTAAAGTCATACTTCTGCTCTAACTTGTATATTTTTGAGTTTATGTTAATAGTTGAACAGCAGCACTAATGGCAATTTGGGAATCAGAAAATAAAGTTGTTTTGAAACATATGAGTTTTGCTGCTGTATGAGAGAAGGTGTCAATAGGTAATAGCCGACTGCCTGACTTCCCCAAACCCTGACCACCATTTACTTGGCACAAGTCAGGACTGTGATTGGAAAAAATATCTACTTATCTGGACATTTGCTAGACGTTAGTCCGGCTACAACAATGATAAAGAAACTCAAAACCATTCAGGCTAAAGAAATTTGCTTGAACGCTACCCCATCCATCACCTTAACCATCCACTTGCACAACGTGGTTGCAGTGTGTACTATCTACACTGCAGCAATTAATGCTGCTTCAACAGCACCTCTCAAATCATGACCTCTGCCACCTAGAAGGACCAGGGAACACCAGCACCTCCAAGTTACATATCTCCTGACTGGGAAATGTTTCACTTTTCCTTCATAGTCGCTAGGTCAATATCCCAGATCTTAACACAAGAGTGGAAGGTCCACAAGAACTGCTGCAATTCAAAGACTGCTCACCATCACCACTGCCAGGGCAACTAGGATTGTGCAATAACTGGTGGTCTTGCCAGCAGCACTCCAACTCATGGAAAACTTGTATAAAAAAAGCATTTAGCAAAAGGGATAGTCTGGAGTAGAACAAGAAAATCAAAACAATCAGATCCTGACAGGGAAAGAACTATATTACTTTGAATTTTAAAAATGAAGGAAAAATAACTCATGTTAAATATGAACATAAAGTGTATGAATTTCAATCACCAGCGTGCAAACTAAACTGAGGCAATTAGAAATAATTACTGAACAGGTCGATATAAACCCAATCATCATCTTGGGGTAGTCATACAAAGTTTCTTGTGTTCTGAGATGGCTCTGCAGATTTGATCACATGCAGGGCAGATGGTGCTTGATAGGTCAGGATAGATGAGTTGTTTGGAGGTTTGTGTGCTTGCTTCAATACCTCAACTTACTAAATGAAGTCTCTGTGTTCAATGCCTTCCCAAATTAACCACCTCTGTTTTCATTGATCACAAGTCAGGAGATCATGTGATATTTGACTTCTTGGGTGATTTGAGGACATTCGTATTGTTTCTATTATCTTCCTGGAAATGTTCTACTGATTGTGTTCCAAGGAGAGCAATTGCTTCAGGAGTCTGGTGTCAACTGTACAAATGACATGTTGCAAATGCAAATTACTGAAGATGCTGGAATCTGAAACAAAACCAGAAAATGCTGGAAAATCTCAGCAGGTCTGACCAGCACTTTCTGTTTTTGTGAATGACGTGTCCTGTCCAGGGGAGTTTGATTTAAGCGATTAATGGCTCGATGCTGGACATATTTGCTTGGGATGCTGCTGTTGGACTGCCTTGTTCATCACTGGATTTGGAGGAACTTGCAAAGACACTGTTGGGTAATACTCCCGGATTTTGAGCTGCAGGTTGTGTATCAAAGTGCTGAGAATGCTGCTGTCTGACGAACCATGACCTTTAATTTCAGGTTTGAGGTGCAAGTTCTCAAAGACTCTTTTTTTTGTTGGCACATTGGAGCTGATGACGCAAACTGATAACACTTGAAACAGCTGCAGACTGCTCAGGAGTAGAAAATAAACAATGGGTTATTACATTTTTAGGAAAGATAGAATCGGAGTGGAGGTCTTGTAGCATGGTGGTAGTGTGCGTACACTGGGCCAGAAACTCCACGTTCAAGTCCCGCTCCAGGAGTTGATGGTCACAGAAGGTGCAGTTATAACGTTGCTCCCAGGTTGATTATCAGCCTGTAAATCCTTTCAGTACATGCGTTGGCAGGTGGTAAGAGCAGGTTAGATTCCTGGTCCGCCACAATGCAGAAGGCAACACTTAACCTCTGCAGTATCTTGCCAATCTAATGGAAATCTATGATTACCAGCATCCTTTCCTGGCACTGTAAATGGAGGAGGGGAACAGGAGAGAAATGAGTGTTCCAGTAAGAGGGATCGATATAATAATGGGTATTTTAGGTGGGAAATGGAATACAAAAGCTGTATTTGGAACAGGGAAATGAATCACAATAACAAAATACATTTAGGAGATTTTAGTTATTCACACACTGATTGTGACAGAGAATAGGGATTGGAATTCGTAAAAGGTGTCCTTCCTCCATCAATTCAAGCACAAAGGAAAAATCTGAAGAGAATCTCAAAAAATATTGAAGGTCAGTAAAGTATTCTACAATTTATAAATATCAGGTGGGACCCCTGAGAGGAGAAGATTCTGAAGCTAATTGTTTTTTGAAATGGGGCTATATTGAGAGTAGATGTGCGTGACTGGACTGAAGAGAGATCAATACAAAAACCATTTATGAAAAATGCAAACCCAGATAATTACAGGCCAGTTAATCTAGCATTTGTGGGAGGAAAAATGCTGGATTATTTAATCAAACGTTGTTTTAATATCACAATGGAGAAGGTAACTAGAGACTGGCAGCACGTGATTCAGAAAGAAAGAGTTCCTAAGAAAATCTGATGGTATTCCTTTAGCAGGTGCTGGTAAAATGCAGTCAATGTAGTGCACATGGACTTTCAGAAAGCCTTTAACAAAGTATTACACAAGACAGTATTCTGGAAAAGATAGCAACTTAGATTATAAAAACTGACTTGAGTTAACAGAGATTCTGAACCAAGGGCAGTTTCTCACTGAATTGAAATTAGTGATAGAGACCTACAGCATTCTGGAAATATTTCTATTTGTATTCACTGTATACATTGTTTTACATTTTCTTATACAGAAGATTTTCCTTTTTTCCCCAAAAAAGAAAAAATGTCAAACATGAAGGGAGTGCCCCCTCAGCATAATGAAAATGGACTGTGGCCTTTGGCTACATTTCTCTGTTGTACATCATTTGAAGCTCTTTAGGTAAGGATTAATGCAGACTTTGTGTTATATGGATTAACAGCAACATCTGGTACACTTCAGACCTCTATAAACTCTTATTTCAAACTGATCCATCAATGCTGTCGACAGTCAATCCATTTTGTAATACTTAATTTTGCAATATTGTGTAAACCTGCTATTTCAGCAGCCTCGCACAAATTAAGACGATTTCAACTTTGTGCTCGAACATCAGGCAAGGTCATTATCATGATGTATTTTCCACAATCAAAGAACAAATGAAGCCATTTCTGCATCAAATTCATTGCACCAAAGGAAAAATGGCATGCTGGAGACCCAGAGGCACAAGTCATTTACAACCAATTCAGAATAATGTTATTAACACTGCCTCTTTTTAGGTTCAAAGGTTCCATTTGACTACATAAATTTAATTACTTGCATTCAAGTTATGCTTTTCCTAAAGTCACAGTTCTGTACTTTCAGTAAATAAGGTTGCACCTGTTTCAAAAGTAACTTCCAAGTTGTCAATTTTAAAATACATTAGTGCGTTGCTTTTGTGTCTCCTTTGTGCTTGTCTTTAAGATCTTAACAGAAGTATATTTGTTCAAACATCTTTTATAGATTTATATGAATGTATGCACATCACTAATGTCTTTAAAAGTTGTACAACTGAATTGCATCTTGCTTCATAGCTGAGAATGATGTGAAATGTGAGGAGACAAATAGCTATGTGACATTAAAAGGGGAAAAAAGTGATCTGCTCCTAGGTTTTCCCCAAAGCTATTGTTAAGGTGGAAGGTGCAAAATGTGTGGAACTATCACAGTTTGAGTGGCCCCCCTGTTCTTGCAGATGTACCTAATCTCTGTGGTATAGCTGTGATTGGTAATTCACCACTTAGAGGATCTCTGCCATATTGTGCTTTTGTTTGCTTGATGTATCACTTAATGTTGTTGTAATATATTTTCCTCCTTTAGCAAAAAAGTAGGTGCACATATGAAGTTGCAGCTCCCACTTTAAAGATAAAAGCTGCTTAATTTGCTAAAATTAGTAAACTAAGGAAAATTCACTGCTTAACACTTAGTTTTTGGATTGCTCACTCATTTCCACTCCACCCCCCCCCCCAAACACCTCGCTCCGAGATCATCTGTAGAAAGAGGAACCTATTCCCAGAGAACAGTCAGGGTGTCTGGTAACAAGCAAGGCAGAGGTATCCAACAGTAGGTGTGGAAAGATTTAATAACTGTTGGTAGATAATAAAAATTCATGATGCAAGTAAAGAGACATCAACCAGTTACTCGTGTATTGATTTATCTTAAGGATTCTGCAGTTGCACAATATGCGCACTGTATTGTCCAGTGACAAAATGGCTTTCATCACTGAGCTTGTGGCAGAGGTAAAACGTAGTTGGAATC
Organism: Carcharhinus amblyrhynchos; assembly: GCF_965287045.1. Lineage (NCBI taxonomy): Eukaryota > Metazoa > Chordata > Chondrichthyes > Carcharhiniformes > Carcharhinidae > Carcharhinus > Carcharhinus amblyrhynchos. Next base: position 38,205,711 of record NC_137328.1, on the reverse strand, counting down.
GTGACAAATAGAGCTATTACAAGCAAAATTTCTGTTTAATTATGGTGAGTATGGCATAAAAGTTAAGATAATTGGGTGTGAATATATTAAAAATAATCATAATTAGCTTCTTGATGACTCAGTGTTAAATTCATTGTCCAGTTTCAAGCTGGATCTGTGTCAGTTATCTATATCAACACCCCTAGGCTAAGGAGATGATGAATTAGACTGGCTTTCCTCTCCTGATATTACAATCTGACTCCTGCTGACTAGTGAGCATGTGGGAAATTTGGGTGAAGATGGATTGGTTGCAGCCTGCATTGTTTCCTACTGTAAGATAGTTGGGTACTTGCAGCAAAGAGGCAGTGGGCTGATAGGAACAACCAGTGAGAAAAAGCACTTTTAGGAAAATAAGGGAAACACTGAGAATAGCGTTTTATTTATCAAACCTGTTTCACTTTCATTGTACTTGTACTTCTTTAAGTGACATATTTATTTTCAGCAAGACATGCAGCCTCTGAAACAGCATAATCAAGTTGTGAGGATTTTAATGTAAATGGATCTGGCTTCAAAGGAAATGACTGAGATCTTCTTTCATGTAAACTCTTTTGTTGAGTTGAATTTGCTCCGCTCCGCTCTCAGCTTGAATAAGCAACTGAATAAAGTTGAGAAATAGGAGGGAAAGCCACAGTTGGGACGTTTTCATACCTGGTGCTAGCCTCTTCTCAGCTAAGAAATGATGCATATTATTAGGAGAGTACTGGGAGAACAAAAAAGTTGAGAAGTATCGGCATAATTGGCAAAAGAACCAGAGGGAAAATGAAGAGGTATCTTTTTAGGAGGTGATTCTTATCATTCTTATTATTCTTATGCATCACCACACATCACCTATGTGTGGTGGAAACAGATTCGATAGTAACTTGAATATTGGAAAGGAAAACGTTGCAGGATTATGAAGAAAGGGCAAAGCACTGGAACTAAGTAGGCTCAGAGTCAGCACACCAAAAATGGGCTGATTGGCCTCCTGTTGTTTATGATTCTATGAATAATCAACAACTAAGAATGGATGGTTTCCCTACTGTCGCATCAAGCACTCCAAAATACAATATTATTAGAGTAAAACATCTACTACATTGTGTCAATCATGTGATATCTTCCATTTCCCACACCAACTATGTTCATCACCAATCAGTTTAGTTTTTATTGATGAGTCATTGGATATTTTGTTAAGACTGCCCAAATAAAGAGGTTCAATGTTGACAGTGAGGACAATGCATATTTGTCTTGATTAGATTTGAATCCTGGTCAGAGATGAAAGAACACAAACATAAGTCACTATTCCATCTAGTATTTTCTTATTTTTTGTTCTAAAATATTAACCCCTTTGCAACGATTCTTCCACTGTTTTGTAATGGATACAATGGAACTAGTACTGCCTACTTGAAAGGGACAGCATTTTTGCAATGGTTTCCTTCAGTCGGCTGAAGTTATTTTACCCTCCATTTCCTTATTTTTTCCTTTTCTTCCTGGCTGGGCTGTCCATGAATGTCAACCCATATCCACTACACCTCCCACAATGTTGCCATATTTAAACCTAGATTCTGAGCATCAGTGGGATACTTGATGACACCAAAACCTCATCCTGTTTTTGTCTGCCCTGCCTTCCTGTATCACCCCATATGCATGCAATGCGCGCACGTTTTCAGCACCAGCAACTCGGCAAAGACCATATATCAGATCTGGGATATTAATCCATTTTGTGAAAAAGAAAATAATTTATTACACAATGCACACACACTGAACATCTCTTTGCATATTGTGTATTAAATTTCTGCTCACTTTGCACGATAGATCTGTTCAGTTGATGCATCATTCTTCTAAATTATAGGGAACCCTTGTGAATATACCTGTGTACATCCATCTAACTTATCTGTATTTATAAATATATATGTTTAGCAACCGTGAAGGTGTAGAGATTGGTATGCGTGATTTCCCTTTGATAAAGTTCACAATGTTCTACAATATTTTTGACATAAAACAATGACGTGTCATTCCTGACATCATGATGGGTGCTTTTCCCTTTTCGTTCTATACTGGTGAAGTGATGACTGTAAAAAGAAACAGGAAAAACAACCCAAATGAGGCATGCAATTCTGCTGTCCAGTGAGTGGACTCTTGGGAATAGGGAGAGCAGTTTTAATCCAGCCTGCCTATCAGAGAGTAATATTGGTCCCCATGATCTCTCATAGAAACATTATTCTCACTATACCTGCTCTTTGATAAGAAGTTTACTGAAAGAATAGCAGATATGAGAATGACTACATCACCAAAATCTGATTTCATGGTCCAGGTAACACTTGAAAATTGGAGATTTTCACACACTTTAGAATATTAATAAATGAATGATGTTGTGATTTCATAAAACCTAGTTACCATTAACAAGCAATTTCCTGGTAGTTGAATGAATTTACACAAATCAGTAAATTCCTGTGTTTAATTCCTCAATTGTTCTAGTTACCTCAACCAGGATGCTGTTTGAAGTAGGACAAGTGGGCTAAGTGTCTACTGGGTTAAAATGCTACTGGCAAATATTGACCTCCACTTTGCCAAGTACAGAGATGAGCCCAAAGGTAGTCCTTGGGGATGACGTGGTAATGGAAGAAAAATTCGTTAGTGAAGTCTAGCTTGGGCAGTCTGAAGAGCTGAGATAATAGAGAGGCATTGGAGGAGGAGGAGGAGGGAATGTTTAGATTTCCACTTGTGCTGTTTGAATAGCCAGCTGGCTGTCTATTTTTTGAGGACTGGGCCTCATTAAAATGTAGCTGGAATGGTGAGGTGGAAAATTAATGCTCTGATGCAGGCCTCAATATTTAGTGACCTGATTTACTTTCTGGTGAGATGGGGGCTGGTGTGGCAGTGGCTCAGTTTTTGTGTGGATCCAAAAGGAGCATTCCTGGTTCTATTCCAATTAACAACCTACATTCTGAACTTTTCTAACCAATGTGCATCTCATGCACTTCCTCCAGTAAGTCCTAAAATGGCAATCAGGTTCCTGTGTATGTCACCAGACCTCATTTTAAAGGGCCGATTGCCCAACGGTCGATTTTTGGGAACAGAGAGTAATATCGGTTGGGGTGTAAAACTAGTGTTTCACACAATCCACTTGAGTTTCTCAACCAGGAATTTAGATTGAGTTAAAATTGCCCCCACTCTCCATGGGAATGACATGCTGAGTCCTACCTCGCCACTTTCAGGGGGTTATAAGCCTGATTCCACCAGACGGGAAGCCTCAAAATCTCCCCCAAGGAAACTCCTGGCCATTGCTTTGAAATGAAAATAAACAGCCTGTATTACACTGGCATACAAAGGATTAAACCTTTTACTTTCTTTGTGGTCTAATTATTCAAGTTGAGTTATATAATATGGCAAGAACTGTCCAGCTTTCTTTAGGACCGGTTTTATGTTGGATCATTTACTGTCATGTCTTTCATGCTAAATGAGCGAGAGGCAGAAGATGAACAATTGTCTGCCCATTCATTTGATAACCTAATATGGCAAGGATAAATCATGTTCAAAGCTAAGGAGTTCAAAGAACATGGTGCACGAGGTGTAAATCTTTCACTTCATCATTTTACTGATGCAGAACAGTCTGATAGACTCTGAAAGGTAGTGAATCTGCACAGTGGAGATTGCATTCTCACTCCTCATGCACAGCAAACAAACTGGGTTCTGAAGTTTGAGAATAAACAGTGAAAGACATGGAAAAATGCTTTTTCAGCTGAAGTTTACTCTTTGTTTAGGAGGCTGGGAACAACCTCCACCCCCCCACACCCAACAAAAGCAAATATTGAACAACTTCTTGAGCATAATTAATCCATTCAATACAAATGCGGAAGGAACATAAGAACATAAGAAATAGGAGCAAGAGTAGGCCATCTAGCCCTTCAAGCCTGCCCCGCCATTCAATAAGATCATGGCTGATCTGTCGTGGCTCAGTTCCACATTCTCATCCTCTCCCCATAACCCTTAATCCCCTCTCTTATCAAAAACCCATCAACCCGCTTCTTAAAAATATTTAGCGAGGTAGCCTCCACCACTTCAACGGGCAGAGAATTCCAGAGATTCACCACCCTTTGAGTGAAGAAATTCTTCCTCAACTCCGTTCTAAACCGCCCCCCCTTTATCTTGAGGCTGTGCCCCCTAGTCCTACCGTCCTTTCTGAGCGGGAAGAGTCTCTCCACCTCTATCCTATCCATCCCATTCATCATCTTATACGTCTCAATGAGATCTCCCCTCATTCTTCTAAACTCTAACGAGTACAAGCCTAGTTTATTCAGCCTCTCCTCATAGCTCAACCCCCTCAGCTCCGGCATCAGCCTAGTAAACCTCCTCTGCACTCCCTCCAAGGCCAAAATATCCTTGCGTAAGTACGGCGCCCAAAACTGCACACACTACTCCAGCTGCGGCCTCACCAATGCCCTATACAGCCACAGCAAGACCTCCCTACTTTTATATTCAATCCCCCTTGCTATGAAGGCCAGCATCCCATTTGCCTTCCTGACCACCTGCAAGCTGGGTTTTTGCGACTCATGCACAAGGACCCCGAGGTCCCTCTGCACCGTCGCCTGCTGCAGTTTTTCGCCACGTAAGTAATAATCCTTCCTACCATTATTCCTACCAAAGTGGACCACCTCACACTTGCTAACATTAAATTCCATTTGCCATTTCCTGGCCCATTCACCCAGCCTATCTAGATCCTTCTGTAGACTCTCCACACCCTCCGCACAATTTGCCGTTCCACCAATCTTGGTGTCATCAGCAAATTTCGACACCACACACTCAGTTCCTTCCTCCAGATCATCTATATAAATGGTAAATAGCTGAGGCCCCAGCACCGACCCCTGGGGCACTCCACTAGTCACCAACCGCCAATCCGAATAGCACCCATTGACCCCCACTCTCTGCCTACTATTTGACAACCAATCCTCTATCCACGCTAACACCCTACCCCCAACTCCATGTCCCCTGACCTTCTGCAATAACCTCTTGTGAGGTACCTTGTCAAACGCCTTCTGAAAATCAAGAAAGACCAGAAGGAAAGTGGATATAAGGTGTTTTATTTCTCATGTTTCTTTTGGTTATAATTGAGGTCTAACAATAAAAGACAAAATGCATGGCATTTATATGGAAACATATTTTTATCTTCATTGATCTGCCACACAATCAAGTATTTAGCTAATGGTTTGGATGATTGGATTCCTGCCCAGTGCAATACTGAGATATGCCAACTGCCGCAAGTAGACCTACTGCATCAGTTGATTGTTTAAAAGTTTTTCAAAAATTGCTTGTGCACCTTTAGATTGCTGCACTGTACTTTTAGGACACAATGTTAGTCTGTTCTTGCAATTATAAGGAACTTGAGAGCTGCATGCCCTGTGGAGTCCATTTCATTCAGATTCAGTCGAGTCAGAGATTTCCATGGTCCTAACTGCACAGCAGGTCTCTGGAGTGCGGATTTTTCACAATCTGGTCTAACGGAAAATAGTCCTTCCCAGGTTGTGACTCTGCTTCAAGTTAAAACGATTACGTCAGCTGTGATTACAGTTCAAAAAGTACCTTTTGTTGGTGGCGATGAGCTTTGGGACTAGTGCTATATGAATGCAAGCTTTTATTTTTTTTCCACTTGCTCTTGTCCTGTGGGGCTGCTTAGTTGTGAGTGAGTGTATATGGAAAGAAAATGAAAAACTTGCATTTTATATGGTGCCTTTTATATCCCTTTATTGCCAAAAAGCAGGTTTCTGAAAATAGCCCCAGGTTTCAATGCTTTGAATGCTCCAGGTGCCACTGGACATCACCCATTCTGTTGGCCAACCATCCCACGATATTGCTGCATGAATCTCTGGAGCGGATATCATGCAGTCCAGTGACTGAAGCTTCCTTTTGGAAGAGTTCGCTGCCCCCGCTTTCCCCCCCCCCCCGCCCCTTTATTCTTATTACTGCCATGTTTTCTGCTTTGCTTGGCATGGTAACATGTTAACCATCGCTATGTCTGTAATAATATTTTGTCTTGTTTTGGATCAGAAGTAGGGTGTGATAGTGTGATGCTTATGTTGAACGGGTAATCCAAAAAACTAAAGATCCTTGATGCTATGGATTGGAAATTGGGGTGTAACATCAAGGCCCCTTGACTCCAATGGTTTAAGAATCCAGATTGAGGGATTATAGATGCAGTGCGCAATCGAATGTAAATCATCCAGGACAGCAAGTAGGAAAAACTTTCTTTGTGACAGACAGTTTCTGTGGAATGTACCACCAGAGTAAATGATTAAAGGGGAGACCATTGGGTGAATTTTTTCTTCAGCCCTGTGGAGACAGGGTGGAGTGGGGGAGTGCAGCAAAATAGGGAGAAGCTTTATCAAAACAACTTCTCAACATATTCTGATCTTTTGGGAACTTTCCCAGAGATTGTCTGGGACTAGGGTCAGCTGTTTCTCTTTCCACACTTAATGAGTTTCATCTGTTCTCATAGCAAATATTTTCCTGGAACAGGTTGCTGGCTGGTCACCACTCCAAGTGTGGCTGACTAGGAGTATCTCCTGCTCTTACTGCCAGCCGTTGGCATGTTTGGAAGGATTTGCAGGTTGGTGTTCAACCTGTTTGTCTGTGTTTGAATGCACTTTCCTTGGCCATCAAGTCCTGTGGTGGGACTAGTTCTGGCTAGAATGCTACCACCGTGCCACAAGATGAACCCCATCCTGAGTTGAGCAGCCAAGTAAAGCAATTAAGGTTCCATTTTGGGGGAGCGTCGGTACTTTCAGCTTAAGGCAGTTCTCCTGGCATCTGACAAGGCTGCCATCAGAGCTAATGGCTCAACACTGATGCTGGACAAGATCAAAGGCCACATCCTGCAGATGGATTTCTTCTCCCATCTCAATGCCCCTCCCAGCTTTGCATCTTTGAAATCTTTGAAGGCAACTGAGTTTGCCCCCACTGCCCTGGTGCTCACCTACCTATTCCAGCAGCACAAACCCCTCCCAGTCCGGCTGCTATCCTGATATCACTGGGATGTTTTCATTTGGTATCCTGCCTCATGGTTCCACCCTGCGACTTAATAGGATGGTGAACACAGTGATGGTCAGTGAGTAGCTTGCCTCCTGGAAGGTTGCCCAATGGGTACACTGTGACTTGGGTGGGCTCAGGACACCCAGATGGGTACCCCTGGAAACCTCAGCCCCATGTCACTATTTAAGAAAAGACTAGTTAGGTGATTGATCAGAATAGGGATAAAGGAATACTGGAACAGTGTAGCTGTGTGGAATAAGACTATTCCTCATGCTTTTGTTTATGGGTGACACAGTGGTTAGCATCGCTGCCTCACAGCGCCAGTTCAATTCCCAGCTTGAGCCACTGTCTGAGTGGAATTTGCACATTCTCCCTGTGTCTGCATGGGTTTCCTCCCACACTCCAAAGATATGCAGGTTAGGTGGATTGGCCACGCTGAATTGCCCCTTATTGTCAGGGAGACTAGCGAGGGTAAATGCTTGAGGTTATGGGCATAGGACCGGGACAGGATTGTGGTCGGTGCAGACTCAGTGGGCCGAATGATCTCCTTCTGCAGTGTAGATTCTATGGTAAGGTGAAATAGGTGATGAGGTGAAATAGTTTGTTCCAAATTGCAATCTATGTAATTCTAAGTACTTCTAAATGTACAGCCACAAGCTAAACTTAAAACATTTTCTTGATTTCCTTTTCAGTTCTGTGAATGAAACAAAATGGGTTTTCTAAAAAAAAAATGAAAATGTACTGGTTTAGGTGGAACTTGTTTGTCCCAAAACAATGAAACAGGGAACAAAATTGCACTAATATTGGACATAATTGGGACTTGACCACAAGTTCGAGGACATTGTCCAGTTTGATGTAAAATATTATTTTTCAGAATCAGAAAATAAACATGAGCTAAATAGTCCAAAAACTGTTCAATTTTTGTCCTTCAATCCACATTTGTCTCAGTCTGTGTGTGAAATAATGAAAAAAAAAATGCAAGGGACAGGGTTCACATAAGCGACATAGATATCCGGCAGCAAAAGAATGATTTGTTTCTCAGCTAAGCAGAATACAGCAGAGCACGTCAACAGTTGTATAGTTAGATGGTAAAGCCAAGCGAATTCATAGGGATGCAATCAGTTTATAAGGATGCCATTGATCCTTCTTTATAACTTTATTTCGTACCCTGTCAAGCATTTTGTGTTGATGCTTTCCTGAGCAATTTAATTTCAGTTTATTATTTGAGGTACATTGCTTCAATTTCAGCAGTGTTTTTTTTTTTAACAAACTGAGTAACAACTATAAAGGTAGGAACTAAACGGGCTGCACTATCCTAAACTGACAGAAAATTGAAAGCATCTCACACTCAATGAAATGCTTTGAAGAAGCCAGAGAGAGTGGATCTCAACCTCTTCACAAGAGGGGGACACAGTGACACAGTGGTTAGGGCTACTCCTCACAGCGCCAGGGACCTGGGTCCAATTCGTAGCTTGGTTTGTCGTCTGTGTGGAATTTGCGCATTCTCCCTGTTTCTGCATGGGTTTTCTCCAGGTGCTCTGGTTTCCTCCCAAAGTCTAAAACATGCTAGTTAGGTGCATTGGCCATGTTACATTCTCCTTCAGTGTACCTGAATAGGCACTAGAGTGTGGCGACTAGGGGATTTTCACAGTAACTAAATTGCAGTGTGAATGTAAGCCTGCTAGTGACTAATAAATAAACTTTAAAAAATAAATTTTAAAAGCAGGAAGAATGGAGGAGAGGCTGAAATGAGCTAAAGAACCTGGCAAAGCAGAAGTCAAACCTTATTAACTCCAAATTTATCCTTTATTAAATTATCAGCTGCTTTTCAACTGCATTGAAGTGTTATCCTTATTTGTTTCAAAAACTTGTCTAAAAGGCATGAAATAGACCAAACAAAACCTCTGATATCTTTGGGAACTCTTCTATGGAATTTAGCATCAATTAAAATTGTTAGAACTATCACTGTTCAGTATTTCTGGCCGCAGATTGGGAACTTGGCTGATTCTGTCCTTGTCCTCATTTGTATGAGTTTTAATGATGAAACTTGGCCATATTGACACAGGGAAGCATGATAGGAAAACTGTATTTGAAAGGAGGCTTTCAGTTTCAACCAGGTTATTTTTCTGGGAATCCATTCAGACAGTTTTTACACACTTGTTTCACACTGCTAAGAATGTTCCCAATGGTTAACAATTTGATCTACTTATATTCACAACCTGCATTTATATCGTGCATTAATGTTCACAAGTTTTTAATAGCTTGTAAAATGTAAATGATTTCAAGTAGCTGTCTCTCATTTTCCTGGACCCTCCAGTCATGACTTCATAAGAAGTCATGAGGTGTGACGGAAGTAATCTGGGTTGTAAATTTTGAAAATATAAATTCAAAATTGTGAATAACTGACTAACTTTGAAACATAATTTAATGCAGCAATTATGGATATGTTCTTTTTGTCTTGCGCAATCATTCCTTTATCTGGATACACTTGCATGAAACTGGCTGTTTGACATTGGAAGGTGGGTCAGTCAGGACCATTTTTCATCTCTGCTTAAGCCTCAAGAACCAATTGTGAAGTCCACCTGTGGAACTGACTATCCAATCAATCACAAAGTTGACAATTCTACAGAAAATGATCCCCTTCAATGGCATGGATCCTTAAGGATAGGTCTGTGCAAACATTTTGATCTTGACCTTTTGATGCCTGCTTTTGTTACAATCAGTGTCCATTTTCTTCAATCTTAGTCTCCTCAAGGCACTGACTCAGGCTGACATATGGCTCCTTAAGTGTCTCATCTCCACCTGTGAGCATATTCAGTCAATACTGTCAGGAGGCTGAGTTACCATTGAAGGCCTTGCAACCAAATCAAACTTGATCCTACTCTCTCTCTCTTGATAACACTGGGAAAACTGTCCAGACCACAGTTGGTAGCTCACAGAAATACCCACATACTAGGAATGAAAATAAAAATGGGGATAAGACAAGCATTTAATTGTCAGTCCCTTGCTGAATGGTTTTCTGGGTCACTTCAGACAGCAGCTAAGAGCCAGTCACATCATTGTTGGACTGAGTCACATAGAGGCCCAAGAGCAAGTGAGGGTGATGGGTTTTGCCACCTAGAAAATACTTCTGTGAATCAGTTGGTGTTTTAACAATTATCCAACAACTTTATGGTCAATTTTACTAATAGTATATTTTCTAAAACATGAATTAAAATTCAGCTGGTGTAGGAAGTTAAAATACAAGGAGCCGGCAACCTGACCCCATTTTTACCCCTTTTAAATTGTAAAGTGATGAAATAAGGCCATAGGTAAGGTGTCCTCAAAGGTAGAGGGCCCTAATTACCATAACAAAGTTGCAATTTTATAATCTGGAAAGAGAAGACTTGTGTTGTGGGATTCTAGCCGCTAATCCAAAGCATAAGCTACCTGTTTCGTGATGCAAATGATTCTTTATGCACTCCTTATCGTACTCTAGTGCCTTAACCTTCCTCAAAGTATGGTTCCCAAAACTGGATGCAGTAATTCAGCTAAGGCTTAACTAATTCTTTTACAAGTTCAACATGACCTCCTTACTCTTGTACTCAATGCCCCTATTAATATCACCCAAGATACTATCTGCTTTATTAGCTGTTCTCTCTCCCTGCCGTCTTCAATAACATGTCTTGCTGTTCCTGTAGCACCTCTAGAGTTTCTCTTAATATTATACTGTCTCTCCATATTTGTCCTGTCTAAATGAACCGCCCCGCAGTTCTCTACATTGACCTTCACCTGCCACTTGTCTACCCAATCTAACATCATGTTGATGTCCCTTTCGAAATTCATGATCAACGTCATCACAGTTGACAATGTTTTCAGTCTTATCGTCTGCAAATTTTGAAATCATGCCCTGAACACTACAGTCAAGGTCATTAATATATATGAGGAACAGCAAGGGTTCCAATTCTGACTTTTGGAGGTAAGTTTGTTGTGGGATCCCCAATCTGAAAAACAATCTTTCATCACTACTCTCTGCTTCCTTGTCACTCAACCAATTTTTCATCCAAGTGTCTACTTTCACTTTTATTCCATGAGCTAGAATTTTGCACACAGGTCTGCTGTGTGCACTGTATCAAATGCCTTTTAAAAGCCATATACATCACATCAATAGCATTGCCTTTATCAATGTGAGATAATAACTTGAGAAAACTCCAGCAAGTTAGTTAAACATGATTTCCCTTAATTCATGCTGATGTTTCTTCATAATCCTGCACTTGTCTAATTGACTATTGATTCTGTCTTAAACTATAGTTTCCAAAAGTTCCACTACCTCTGAAATTAAACTGGCCGATCTGTAGTTGCTGGCTTTATCCTTTTTGAACAAGGGTGTAACATTTGCAATTCTTGAGTCCTCTGGCACCACCCCTGTATCTAAGGAAGGTTATAATATTATCACTTCCACTTTCCTTGATATTCTTGGATGCATCGTGTCTGGTCCTGGTTTTTTAATCTCTTTTTAAGTAAAGATAACCTTTCTAACACCACCTTCTCAAAAGTAAATTCTTTCTCATCTTGGCCTGGGTAGCATGTTCTTCCTTTGTAAAGATAGATGCAAAGTGCTTGATAAACGCCTCCACTATTTCTCCTGCCTCCATGTGCAAATGCTCTGTTTTTATTCTAATTGCCCTACTTTCTTCTATCATCCTTCATCCTTTTTTGTATGTTTATAGAAGAACTTGGGATTCACTTTTTATGTTAGCTGCCAGTTTATTTTCATGCTTTCTCCTTGCTTTTCTTATTAGTTTTTTCACTTTCCCTCTGATCCTTCTATATTCAGCTTGATTCTCTGTTGTATTTTCTACCTGACATCTTTCATATGTGCCTTTTTCTTTCTTTTATCTCTCTCATCATCCAGAGCACTCTGGATTTATTTATCCTACATTTTCCCTTCAAGGAAATATACCTTGACGTTGCCTAGAATACTCCTTTGAAGATGACCCATTATTGAGCTAGCGTATTTTCTGCCAACATTTGATTCTAACTCATTTAATTCTGGTGCATTTTCATGCCATTGAAGTTGGCTTTCCTCCAATTAATTGTCCTGCTCAGGGTTGTTCCTTGTCTTTTTGAATGACCAACCTAAAGCTTATGATAAAATGGTCTCCCACTGATAATTGACCCATTGGGCCAACTCATTCCCCAGAACCAGGTCCAACTGTGCCTGCCCTCTCATGAACTGGAAATGTACTGTTGCAGAAAATTATCTTGAACATATTCCAGGATCTCTTGCCCCTCTTGTTCTTTTGCAATATTTCCTATCCAATCTATATTTGGATAATTGAAGTCCCCCAGTATAATTATTGTGTGATTCTTGCATCTGTCTATACTTTCTTTTTGGTAGGTTCTTTACCCAGAGGGTGGTGAGGGATTGGAATGCCCTGCCTGCTGCAGTTGTAAATGCGCCTAGTTTGGGGGCGTTTAAGAGATCCGTGGATAGGTTTATGGACGAAAAGGGATTGGTTTAGGTTAGTGGGTCATTGTTTTTTAACTGGTCGGCGCAACATTGTGGGCCAAAGGGCCTGTTCTGCGCTGTAATGTTCTATGTTTTCTTTTCAAATTTGTTTCTCTACTTCCTTTCCATGAGTTGGTGGTCTGTGATCAGCCTAGTGTAATGTTAATGCACATTTTTCATTCCTTACATCTAGCCAGAGATTCCATCCTTGACCCTCTGGAACAAGCACTCTATCCATTATTGTAATTCCATCTTTAATCAATACTGTAACTCCCCATCCCCTTTTTCTTCCTTTCATGTGTCTCCTAAATACCTTGGGTGGGATTTTCTGGCCATGTTCACCCCAATTCAGGAAAATCCAATCCATGCTATTCTAGTTGGCAGTTGGTGACTAGTGGAGTGCTGCAGGGATCGGTGCTGGGGCCTCAACTGTTTACCATTTACATAGATGATCTGGAGGAGGGGGCTGAGTGTAGGGTAACAAAATTTGCTGATGACACGAAGATCAGTGGAAAAGCAAATTGCATGGAAGGCGTGGAAAGTCTGCAGAGATCTGGATGGGCTGAGTGAGTGGGCGAGGACCTGGCAGATGGAGTATAACGTTAGCAAATGTGAGGTTATCCACTTTGGTAGAAATAATAGTAGGAGGGATTATTATTTAAAAGATGAAAAGCTGCAGCATGCTACAGTGCAAGAGGGACCTGGGGGTCCTTGTGCACAAATTGCAAAAACCCAGTCTGCAGGTGCAGCAGGTGATCAAGAAGGTGAATGGAATGTTGGTCTTTAAAGCGAGGGGGATGGAATATAACAGCAGGGAGGTCTTGCTGCAACTGTACAGGTCACTGAGGCTGCAACTAGAGTACTGTGTGCAGTTTTGGTCACCGCATTTGTGAAAGGATATATTGGCCTTGGAGGGAATACAGAGAAGGTTCACCAGGCTGATACTGGAGATGAGGGGTTAGCCTATGAAGAGAGATTGAATAGACTGGGTCTGTACTCGTTAGAGTTTAGAAGGCTGAGGGGGGATCTTAGAGATTTACAAGATAATGAAGGGGCTAGATAGGGTAGAGATTCTACCCTAGAGATAGAGATTCTTCCCGTTTAGAAAGGATAGCAGAACTAGAGGGCACAGCCTCAAAATAAGCGGGGGGGATGCAGTTTAGATCAGAGTTGAGGAGGAACTTCTTCACTCAAAGGGTGGTGAGTCTCTGGAATTCTCTGCCCATTGAAGTGGTGGAGGCTACCTCGTTAAATGTATTTAAGTCACAGGTAGATAGATTTCTGATAGACAAGGGAATTAAGCGTTATGGGGAGAAAGCGGAACTGATCCACTTCAGATCAGCCATGATCTTGTTGAATGGCGGGGCAGGCTCGAAGGGCCAGATGGCCTACTGCTACTATTTCTTATGTTCTTATGTCCCACCCACTATGATTCTTGTGCGGGAGGGGTGGGACTGAAAAAATCCGCCTCTTGTATGTGGGAATATTTAATGTCCTGTCCTGCCCTTCTTTGAACCAGATCTCTGTTCTGGTAATATTCCATTCAGTTTGGCAATCTATGCATCTAGCTCACTGATCTTATTAGCCGCACTATATATACATTCCTATATATTAACCCTGTTTTAAGCTTTTGTTTTTACTTCCTTATTTTACTTACTCTGACCCAATCTAATGATACTAAACCTGGTTTAATGAATGGTTTAAAAATGAGGGGTATCCCAGTTGAGGTTGAGATAACAACAAGATTTTTTTTCTGATATTACTCTGGTTATTCTGTGGATTTCTCTGAACAGAGATCAGTAAAAGCAATTGAGATCATTGAATATGCTGAAGGCTGAATGAAACAGATTTTTGATTGACAAGAGTGCCAAAGGCTATAGAGGACAGAAGGAAGTGGAGTTGACACTACAATCTTATTGAATAGCAGGACAGTATCAAGTGACCAAATAGCCTGCTCCTGCTTCTAATTCTTGTGTCCTCCATAGGACATAACAGCTAACAGCAGAGCCAATCCAGGGAAGAACCTAAATGCAATTTAGACCTTGCTCACATATAGTCAATTCCCCTGGACTTGCTTATGCTAGAATATGTTGAGGGTGTGGTGGGCCCTGGAGGACCAGGGCTAATATCATCCTTTTCCTGTTGCTCTTCATACATCTACAAATGTCTTGTATTTGTGTTACAAAAAGCTACTAAACATACAATATTGTTTGGAATTTGGGAAGGTAACAGTTGAACTTGAGATGTTAGCAAAATAACAGACAAGTAAAAGATTAGCAGGTGTCTTGAGGAATAATGAAATGCGATTTTCCCAGTAATAAAATTAGCAGGCATCTAGAGAAATTGAGGGGAAAATTGCTATATCAGAAACATTGTTTACCAGAGATTAGTGGGTTATACAAATGACAACGTCTAAAGGCAAGAAATTTGAGAGATGAGGAGAGCTGAATTCACAGGTTCACATATCAGGGACTGAACAGTTTAACTGCTAGCACCTTCACTAGGGAAGCAGGCTAGTTTTCCATAATAGTCAGAGGCCAGTTCCATTTATGATCAGAGCCATAAGAGGTCTTATTTCAGATATTCTCTTCTAAAATATGTAGTTTTGTATCTTTCCTGAACCAGGAAAATGTATTTTCCCAGACTTGGTCATCTAAGCTAACGATCAGCTTGATTTGACTTAGGATATTGTTTGGGAAAAGGGTGTCTCTGAGTTCACGGAGTATGGGTATATTTTGAGAATTGGTATGATTAGTTGTTCATATACTTAAGTGCTCTAGTGTATATTAGTCTTTCTTGTCATTTTTTTTTTCTTTTACTTTATTAAATACTATAAATTGTTTATACAATGACTGGACTGTTTCCTCACTGGGTTTTGCATTATTCCAAATATACACCATTTAAGAATCAGTGTTTCAAGTTAACCTTTGGCATTTGAGGCACTTTCACAGGTAACATCAATTGGGTTCTTAACAGGTAGTGATTGGCCAGGTTGAACTTTGTCTTGCTTTTGTGGACAGGACACAGCTGTGTAATTTTCCACATTGCCAGGTAGATACTATTGTGTTATAATTGTACTGAAGAAGCTTGGTTAGGGGAGCAGTAAGTTTTTGAGCACAAGTCTTTAGTTTCATTGTCAGGATGTTGTCAAGGTCCACAGTTTCTGCAGTATTCAATGCCTTCAGCTGTTTCTTGATATTGTAAAGTAAATCAGCTAGGTTGAAACTGGCATCTAATTCTGGAGACCTCAGGAGGAGGCTGAGAGCTGTGTTTTAACCTTTGCACCTATGTGCTGGCTCTTTAATTATTGACATTGGGAATGTTTTGGGGAGATTCCTCCTCCAGTTAGTTGTTTAATTATCCCCCATCATTCATGACTTGATGTGGCAGGATTGCAGAGCTCGGATACAATTTGTCAGTTGTATGGATTGCTTACTTCTGTTTACTGCGTGCAGCTTCCAGCCGTTTGGTATGCATATATATCTTCACCAGACTGGCACCTTATTTTTAAATATGCCTGAGGCTAGTCTTGGCATATCACACAAGAGGGCATTCAGCCCATTTTGTCTGTGCTGGCTCTCTGCACAGTGCACCTACTGCAATTCCCTCACCTTCTCCCAGTGACCCTGTATGTTCTTCCCTTTTCAATTAATCTAATTCCCTCTTGAATGCCTTAATTGAACATGCCCCCACCACACACTCAGGCAGCATGGTACAAGTCTAAAGCACCCCTATGAAAAGTTTTCAGCATGCCTCCGTTGCTTTTTACCAATGACCTTATCTGTGCCCTTTCAGGTTCAACGCATACAAGTTATCATTGTTAGAAATTGGCATTTGCTTCGTATCTAGTTATCATAGTACAAAAATAATATTGCAGTAATTGAAAGTATTCAAAAGAGAGGAACTAGGGTAATGTGGGGGTGGGGTAATTGTTGTGATTAACACAAATGATAATGCATTCATATTTCATATAGTTTTCCATGTTTCTGCAAAAGCCTCTTCATCCATGGCCTAACCAATATGATTCACCATCTTGTTTGTGTTCAATGTTATACATACACCCAAAACTGCATTGCCTCTTTTGATGCTGCCTTTACCTGCAATCTTTCTTTTAAAGATCTATGTACCTACACTTTTAGATTATTGTTACTCCATGTCACATTGGGTGCTATCGTTTTATGGGGGTCAGTTTAACTCAGTTGGCTGGTTAGTGATGCAGAGCAATACCAACAGCATAGGTTCAATTTTGGTACCAACTGAGGTTATTCATGAAGGCCCATCTTCTGAACCTTATCCCTCACCTGAGATGTGATGATCTTCAAGTTGAATCACCACCAGTCAACTGGGACTTTACTTTTACTCCATGCCATTACCATAAGTTATTTTTTCATTCACTCTTCTTCCAAAAATGGGCTTCAAAATTCTTTATTACTTGAAAAGTCATTTTAAAGAAGTAAAATGCTGCCCAGGTTTCCAATAAGCATCCAATACCTCATTCTTTGAAGTTGAGAGAAATTGAAGTATAAGTAGGGAGCGCTTGTTCAGTACAAGCTTGGGATATTTCTACAGGGGCCCTTAAAGTATATACTAAAAATCACTGAAAAAAATCTCCAAGATTGTGAAAGTTTTTTTTTGAAAGAGTCAGTTCTTCTTACAGCTCCACAGCTGAATTGTTGTTGGCCTGGGCTCAAACTCTCAGGAATTGTCTCTTTTCCACCCTGCTCCTTCTGGAGTTGTTGCTGGCCCCAATTGTTGCCGATGGAACCCATGAACTGCCTTCCAACGGCTGCTTCAGCCAGTCAGTTATGTGTGGCAATGTAGATGAGACCCTCTACAAAACTTACCATCGCCTTCCTGCTGCAATGTGATCATTCTTCTGTTTTGCAGTCTGTTGTGGTAAGTCCCCATTCTTTCTACAAATTGGGAGCAGGATCTCCCATTTGTACTTCCACTTTGCCAAGGAGATCCTGTTGTCCATGTTACTTGTTAATGCTACAAATTGCTGAGTAACTTCATATGTGATGAGACAGATGCTAGAATGGACAAAGTTTGCAAAAGGATAGTATGTAGGTAGAATCCACACTGAAGTATTTTCATGCATTTTCTGTAGTTCTACTGCGTGACCACAAAGCCTATGGAGGAACCTAATTCATTGTATGGTGCTACATTGGATACATAGGTACCATTGGACTTCTACAAAATGACACACACCAAAGAATTTTTGGGCCGATTTTTGGAGAAAAAGTATAGACGGAAGTGTCTTGTACGATAATTGTTAATGGCATGGAGGAACAATGGTCTAGAACTGTAGATACTTGGGCAGACATTTGCCAATGATTAGAATTGTGCCTATCACCATTTGTGTGGTCCCAAGGTATTACTGCTGGAGTTTCTCAGGACAGAACCCAGACCCCAGTTATCTTCAGTTGCTTCATCAATAACATTTCCTCCATCATAGGTTTCTGATAGACAGGGGAATTAAGGGTTATGGGGAGAAAGCGGGAAAGTGGAACTGATCCACTTCAGATCAGCCATGATCTTATTGAATGGCGGGGCAGGCTAGATGGCCTACTCCTGCTCCTATTTCTTACATTCTTATAAGGTCAGAAATAGTTCAAGAAGGCGCCTTGCCATCACCTGCTCAATTGACACCAACATTATCAACAACGCCCATATCTTGAGAATACATTGAACAAAAATTCCCAATCAGCAGAGCTTTCTGAAACTGCTGTTTATTTTAATTCAGATTTTGGAAATCCAACATCAAAGGCAGTTCTAAAATGTGATTGGCTCCCAGGTCTAATTTAAACAAAATGCAAGAGGGGAAAAAAAAACAATGAAGATGTTCATTAATCTTTTCCCTTATTGCCTGTAACTTTTCGTTCTAATCCTGGGATGCCAACTGCTGTGTAGTTACCTGGCTTGTCCCTCCCTCTTTTATGGGCTTGTAATACTTTGGCCCTCCAGTGTTTTGGTACAAAATCTGTTTAGAATTTTGGCAAGTTAAGGTTTGTGCCCCTGTTTTCTATCATTAAGCTTTTTTATTATAATGCAGTGTGGACTATCCAGAGCTGTTAACCTCTTAGCTTAAAGGATGAGACTTTCCTTGGGGTTTTCCCTGATTGGTCACTATTGGTGGAAACTTAATTTCAGGAGACTGATTTTAAGAGAACCCCTGAGGAAGTTTTCAGTCTTCTTAGCCATTTTAATGCTGTTTCCTTTTTAATATTTTGAGGGAAGGTTATTGATCAGAAACATTACCCAGGGGGAGGATTTTTAGTCACCGACAGGGTGGGGTGTGAAAATTTGTGCCAATCATCCCGTGCAAGTAGCAGGTAGCCAATTAAATGGTGTTAAAGGCCATTAAAGTTGATTGTTAGAAGCTGACTGTAATTTTCCTGTCATCATTCCAACATCTGGAAGCACCAGGTCTAGGCCAGCTGCCTGGAGGTAGCAGACACTCCACAATGGCCCAGGCTGGGTCTATTTTTATTTAAAAGAAGTTGGAGAGAGGACATCTCCATGTTAAGACGCCCTCTTTTGCCTGAAAAGCAAGTCTGCTGTTACTTCAGTGGTGGAGGATCTTCTATTGGTCTTTCAGTTCTGAGATCCTCCTTGTTGTCTATCATTGGTTGGCATTGGCTCTTTGGTCTCTAACTGGCCAATTCGGGAGTTTCCGCTGCTGGGTGTCTGATCCCCAAACATGATTTGTGGTCGCCATTTGACTCTGACATCAGAGTCCAGATCTAAAATCTATTTCTCTCTCCTGATGCTGCCTGACTTTAAGTATTTCCAACATTTGTTATTTTTGAATTCCAACACCCTTATTTTTAATATTTGAGTATTTTTCTGAAAATCCTACAGACCCTCTATCTTTGCAAATGTGGAGGTACAATATTTGTTAAGTAGCTTCAATATTCACCCAGCCTCCACTATCAAGACTGTCTTCTTTATCACTGTTCTCACCCACTTCATGGACTATCCTGCTTGCCATGCTGTGTTTACAGAATTCCTTGATTTGACCACCAATCTTTAAATTTCATAATCTCCTTTTCTGCTTTTCCTTTTATGTCTTTTGTATTTTTTTTGCTGGGTTTGGTCTGTATTGTTAACACTAATTTCATTGTATATCTTGATTTTATTTTCAAAACTTAATTTTAACCTAATCTTATCATCTAAGTCTGTCCTTTGTCTCAATTGCTTTACACCCGATTGAAATGTTTTTAGCTTGTAGTCTAGCTATGTCACACTTAAACATTTCCCATTGCTGCTTTGCTGTTTCATCTGCCAACATTTCCAGTCAATTAATCAGATGCGTCATGTTAAGTTGTTCATCTGGAGTAAACCAATGTGGAATGAAAGGGAAAATAGTTGACTCATTTACGGAGCCAAGATCTTTAAATGAACAGCTAATTTTCTTGAACTTTCTTCAAATAGTGAACAATGTTTATAGTGTCTGCAGTAATAAGATTTGTCCAGGAGAAATATTATTTTACTTTTATAGTGAATTGGCACATTTAACATGAGTTCTACACAGGTTTCAGAATACAGGATACATGTTTCAATGCAGTGTTCAAGATTTGTACATTATTTTCAAGTTGCTAACTCTACGCTTACCATTAATTTGGACAAGTTGTGTATGAAATATTGGGGACCAGCTTTCCGTGTATTGGAAGTCTGTCTGACACCAGAGCCAGGATTGTTAGGATGGCTGAGCTCCACTTCCCACTGTCTGAGGAGTCTGTGGCCAACGCATCACAGCTAATACTGGCTGCCCCACAGCCATTTAATCATCCAAGGAGTGCTAATTGACTAATCTACTGCCTGTCAGTGAGGAAGAAGTCCTGCTTCAGAGCTACCAGCCAATCCAGTTGGCTAGCAGCTCTGTAGTCGCAGCAGAGCCAAAGGCTGCAGTGGAAAGGACTGCAACTGCAAGCAGTCCCCAGAGTCTAAGAGTGGAATTCTCCCATAGCCTTGCTGGTGGATTCAATGATGGATTGCAGTGGGGACAGGTAAAATTTGACAGGAGTCCAAAAATTGGTTTCA
This sequence comes from Carcharhinus amblyrhynchos, assembly GCF_965287045.1. NCBI lineage: Eukaryota > Metazoa > Chordata > Chondrichthyes > Carcharhiniformes > Carcharhinidae > Carcharhinus > Carcharhinus amblyrhynchos. Next base: position 38,185,133 of record NC_137328.1, on the reverse strand, counting down.
TACCGCTGTGAATTTCCCATGGGATCTTCTGCTGTCAACTGGGCAAATCGGGAATCCTGCCAGAGGGCAATATGAAATTGATTTGTAGCCTGCTAATGGGATGCAGATGAAGGCACGTTTAAAACCTTCCCCCCACTCCTGCTTCTCTGTTATGCCAGCTGGAAAACGCATCTGGACCAATCTGGTGTGCAAAATTCAACACTTACCTTTAGGGCCTTGCACATATCACAGATATCCAAGGAGAAGATGGGACCTGCAGCTCCTAGATCTTGTAGGAACACGCCACCTGGAGTGGTGGGTGGATCCTCATGTCCATGCTGCATCTCAGAAGTTGGGAGAACGCCAAGCAGCAGCCTTGGTTTTGCTGATGTTGGACATGCTTTGGAATCTCTGGGGGTCTTTGCTGAGCGTTAGCAACATCTATCATGGTCTTCACTGACTTCTCCACCTTGCTTCAATACTTCAGGATCCTCGTCAAACACTGGTAGAGATGTGACAAAGAGCTGGGTGAGGGGAAGGGGCTAGGGTGAAGTTGGGTACTGTTTGGAGGAGGGAGGTTGCAGGAGTGAAGCTGCCTGAAGGAGGAAGGGGTAGTGGGGGAGAGGGATGCAGCTGTAGGGGAGGATGCAGGAGTGAGGGGGATGAATGTCAGGGGAGTTCAGTGAAAATCTCCTAATCATTTTCAGAAAATTGAAAGTAGTCTCGGTTGTGTGTTGAACAGACACAGGTGCTGTATGGGAGTGGGTGGGTTAAAACACTGGGCAGTGTGAATGGACAACTGAAAGAGAACACCAACCAGGGCATGCTGCTGTCACAGATCCCTGGACCGTGATATTTTGGAGTCTTTGTGGATTGTGTGACCATGGATGAGACTTAACCTGGTGGAGTAAATAACGTTCTTCATCTGCCTGTGGCACTGTACTGCTGATCTCCTGTATGCCCCTGTGCATGGCCACTTGTGCCCATGCTGGGTTTGATTTCCCTACTGGGCCACACTCTGTCAGGTTTAGAATATCCCTCCTGACCTCTATTATGGTAAAGGAGGATGTGTAAGGGCATGTCACAAAACTTGGTGCTGAACTATCATCTCTTATTGAGTTCTTTCAATGGGTAGAGGCTGATAATAAGGCACTTTTAAAATATGGTACCTGGGTATGATAGCAGGATGCATGCCGTTAAGCTCACCCCACATGGAATACAGCACCAAAACCCCAGATGCATAATAAATGATATTGGGGCTGGAAGATGTGATGTGGGTTCCTGTCAGCATCCATGGCAGGAAACACTCCTGTCCTTGCCACTGCCATGGGATGTAGGGTAGAATTCTCTCCCACCTGAGACAAGCCCAGGGACAGGTAAGTCTGAGGGTCTCGGGGTGGGGAGAACACAGGGTCAGGGAGGAAGGATGCTAGACAGGCTAATCCTTGTGGGGTGGGGATCTCTGAAGTTGAAAGGAGGCTGTTGGAGGCTCCACCTTCCTGCTCAAGGTCTGAGTAGGGTCATTTTTCAGACTTCTAGGTCTGTGGCTCTGCAAGTTCTTTAGTGAACTACTAATAAGACCGGCAGACTAATGTGTTGAGATGTTACGGTTTGTCTCATTAAGGGGTGTGCTGTACACAGATTGTGCCCTGCTTTGGGCACATTTCAGTACTTGGCCAATTGTCTTTCGGCAGCACAGTGGTTAGCACTGCTTCCTCACAGCACCAGGGACCCGGTTCAATTCTGGCCTGGATCACTGTCAGTGTAGACTTTGCACATTTCCCTGTGTCTGCATGGGTTTCCTCTGGGTGTTCTGGTTTCCTCCCTCCTTCCGAAGATATGTGGGTTAGGTTGATTGGCCATGCTAAATTGACCCTAGTATTGGGGAGGTTTGGAAAGATAAATATATGGGGTTATGGGAATAGGGCCTGGATGGAATTGTGGTCAGTGCAGACACAATGGCCTGAATGGTCTCCTTTTGCACTGTAGGGGTTCTATGATCCTAGTGCTCCAAAGTAATTAGGGATAGTTGGTGTACTTCATGAAGCAACTTCAAGTTCTAAAGCAGGGAATCTATAAATTTGGTTTGGTACATTCAATTGCAATAAAGCAGCTTGCTACAATTGTCTGTATCTGTTGCATCCAAGAATGCTATTCTCTAATTGCTGCAGGTAAGATTATAGAGTTTTTCCAAATGAATGATTTATGACTCAGGTCTTTCGTACCTTTATTTGAATAATTTACTTATTATTGAAAGTTTTATCTGTGCATACAACTTGGATGGATTTTTTCTGTCCCGTCTGCCAAGGGAATTGTAGTGGGCAGGACACGGACCACACAAAGGTCGTTGATCTCGGGTGGGAGTTTTTGGCATTGAGGCAAGCGCAGCTGGAAAATCCCACCCCTTTATAAATTCCAACTTCACCTTTATCAGACTTTTGTGACAGCTTTTTGTTCAAAAATAAATTCAAATTTATAATGGAATCTACCTGTGTACACTTATCTGACCTCCAATGTGCATTCACATCACAGACTGGTTTATTATCATCCTGTCAAGTTGCTGCCCAGGTGTATGAAAATTTATTTTGCTGTTCCTTTTCACTCATTTATTTGGGATCTTTTTTGAAAGAATTGCTCATTTGTTACAGTAAGGAACCTTAAATACTCGTAAAATCACTTGGTAACAGGTACCAAAAACTGCAGAGAGCAAGAGAGGAATGTTTTTCCTTATCTTAAATTGAAGTATCTTTTAAAGGCACAAAGTAGTTGAATATTAATTGTTTCTAAATAGTCTAATTATAAACTATGAGGCACAGCGGGCAGTCCTTGCCAGCAAGTAAACTTGTTCCTTGCCTCCTCGCTCATTTCAATTCATGTAATTGGGTGTGAAATCACAAGCTGGCAAGTGTAGAAGTGGAAAAACCCAAGCCAGTGACATGTGTCCAAAAATCAGTCAGAAAACACCAAATTTCATGTTTAGCAATCCCTTAGAAAGTTAAGTATCAGTATTGACAGACATGGAATTTCCCTTTCAATCTTTCTGTCAGATTCATCGTCTACCTCTCTCCTCACTCACTGCTGACAGAAACTCAGAATCCACCAGACAGCCAAATCTTGCATCATAAACCCTGTTGTACATTCCAGAAATCTGGCAAACCTCAGATTACCTCTTTCACATTTATGCAGGAGCAAATCTTCTCACCTTGATGCTAAGAGACTAAAAGTCCCACACCACCACTGACAACCTCCAGGAGTCCCAGCCCAGACCATCTCATGTTCACACACAACAATATTGCTAAACACCTAGTTATCAGCCTCCAGCTGGTGCATGTTTAATGGCATCTTGCTGTACCATCTTAATTATACAGATGGCAAAGTATAGAAATGAAATGCATGTGGATAAAGGGATAAGTAAAAATCTAATGGGATTTATTCAGTTACTGTTACATCAGTAGTCTGGCTGTCATTAACTAGATGACTCAACAACCTGTGGGCCGAAGGGCCTTTTTGTGCTGTAGTGTTCTAACAACCCTACTTTGAAATAGCCAATCCTCTGCCACTCCAAAAGCAATGTCATAGGAGATCAGTAAATATGCATTGAGAATGTAAACCACAAACTGTAACAGAGTGGAACATTGGGTGGCACAGGGCATAGTGGTTAGCACAGCTGTCTCTCAATGCCAAGGACCCAGGTTCGATTCTGGCCTTGGGTGACTGTGTGGAGTTTGCATGTTCTCCCTCTGTCTGTGTGGGTTTCCTCTGGGTGCTCCCACAGTCCAAAGATGTGCAGGCTAGATGGATTGGCTATGCTAAATTGTCCCTTAGAGCCCAAAGATATATGGGATAGGTGGATTAGCCATGCTATGTGCATGGGGCTATTGGGATAGGGTGGGGTGTGGGCTGGATAAGATGCTGTTTTGGAGAGTCAGTGCAGACTCATTGGGCAGAATATCCTCCTCCTGCACTGTAGGGATTCTGATTA